>NC_142087.1:60879299-62286799 GCF_054644295.1 Miniopterus natalensis | reverse complement strand
TCAGTCTGCAGGCCGATGCTCCAACCGCTGAGTCAAACTGGCCAGGGCGATGTCAACCACTTTAAACTCAATTCTCAGTTATGAGCGAGTGGAATGTCTACTGTGTAGAGTTTTCGCAGTCTTCTTTCTTGGATCACACTAATGGAGAGGTTCTTTAAGTGTGCTCCACAGACCACAGAGGTTCCACAGGGCTTAATCTGTTTTTATATTAAGACATCATATGCCATTTTCACTGTGCTGACATTTGCACCAGTGTCATAAAAGCAAAGTTGGAGTAAAACTGCTGGTACCTTAGCATGAATCAGGACAGTGGCACCAAACTGTACTAGCATGCACTATATTTTCTACAACCATACACTTGCAGTGAAAAAAAGCCACTTTGATTTAAGAATGTTCTTAATGAAACAGTAAAAGTAATTAGTTGCAATAAATCTTGACCTTTGAATGTCTTTAATATTTTGTGTGATGAAACTGGAAGTTCATATAAAGCACTTCCACTGCTTATTAAACTACAGTGATTATCTTGAAAAAAAGCACCTGTGCAGTTGAGTTGTGAGCTGAACTAGCCACTTTTTTGGAATACCATTTTTATGTGAAGGAAAGAGTGACAATCTGTGGTTGTTTAGACTTGGCAGACATTTTCTTGAAAATAATGTGAGCTTATCACTTCAAAGAAAACAACAGCTAGTGTTAGTTGCCAATGGTAAAACTTGAACTTACAAGCAAAAATTAGAATTTTAAAAAACTTGTATTGGCACCATGAGTTTGACAGCTTCCCAATAACTGAAGACTTTTGTGATGAGATTGATGAAGACATTAAGTGTGGGATACTTTGGGTAGTATATGATGAAATGTGTCAACATTTGGAAGGTCTTTATAACTCAACTCAGGAAAACAGTATTTTTCAAATGACCAAAGCATGAAGTTACAAAATTAGGCATAGGTGAAAAGATTCATTAAGAACAAAATAGACCAGTGGATTTTTTATTATTATTATTTTTAAATATATCTTTATTGATTTCAGAGAGAGGGAAGGAGAGGGAGAGAGAGAGACAGAAACATCAATGATGAGAGAGTCATTGATCGAGCCCACAACCCGGGCATGTGCCATGACCAGGAATCGAACCCCGATTGCCTGGATCCCAGGTTGATGCTCAACCGCTGAGCCACGCCCGGCCGGGCAAATAGACCAGTGGATCTTTATGCAACAGACTGAAAATGTTTTTGTTATGATTTCTGATTCCACATTTTAACTAATGAGGAACTACCACTTGAGTTTTATTGTACTATCAAAGATCTACAATTTTCTTTAAAGGGTATGAAAATACTCTTCCTTTTTCTGAGTACATATATTATGAGGCTGCATTTTCTTCATATGCTTCAAATAAAACAAGATTGACTTAAGAAGCAAGGATGATGATCTGTTTTCTGTTAAGCCAGACAGTTAAAAATGTTTGCAAAATAGAAAATAATACTATTTATCTGACATTTTTTTGTTTTGTTTTGGAAAGCAGTTCTTTTTCATTAAATGTTATTTATGTTAACATGTAATGTTCATTAGTATGTTTAAATGAATTAATATTTTAGATTTTCTCGGTTTTATTTCTACTGTAGTTAATGTTTATAGGTATAACCCATATATTAAAAAGTTCTTTGGGGGTCCTCAGTTTTTTTAAGAGTATCACTGGTCCCTGAGATAAGTTTAAGGACCGCTGCTCTAATGTCCTGTTAGAGGATAGGGCAGAAATAGTGAATGTGAGTGTGTGTATTACAAAATTCACTGAATATACTTTTAAATATCTACTATTTCTGAATTAATTATACCCTTACTTCCTTCCATCAATGCAATCGATAGTTAGCTATGTTTGTATTATTCATGCTTCCATTTAATAAATATTTATTGAGAACATAGTTGTCAGCGGTGGGAAGAGAAAGAGGATACCCAGAATATATAAATCACGTTCATTCCCTGTAAGAGCGCATGTTCTTTATCTTTAAAGTCATAAGCTGGGCATGTTACTGTACTAAATTGTCTTAGAAGTTTATTGCTCATCTTGCCTGGGTGTGGCTATAAAACAAATTTGTTCTGGTTGTCTGTTGCTGTAGAACAGACCACCCCAAAACTTAGTGGCTTAAAACAACAATTTATAATGATCTCTCACGGCGCTGTGGATTGATTGCTTACCTGAGTGATATTCACTGGCGGTCTCTTACATGCTTGCAGTCAGACAGCAGCTAGGTTGGATGTCCAGTACGACCCAGTCTTATGGCTGATAGTTGATACCAATTGTCAGCTGGGAGGTCTGCTGAGATGTTGACTGGAGCGCCTCATTTTTTTTTTCATGTGACCTGTCCATGAAGTTTGGTCTGATTGCAAGCATGTAAGTTCCCAAGAGACATCCAAGAGCGACAGAAACTGTAAGATTTCTTATGACGTAGCTCAGCTATGCCAGAATATTGCTTTCACCGCATTTTATTGGTCAAAAGCAGGTCATAGCACCAACCCAGATTCAAGAGGAAGGGACCACAAAGGACATAAACGCTCAGAGGCTTGGTTCATTTGTGACCATCTTTGGATACTAATTGCCACAAGCCTGTCAAAAGACTCCTGAATTGTGTCATAAACTATTATCCCTTCTAGCGGGAGGAGGAACAACTAATTTCATTCTAAAATTCTAGGCTTAAGATAAACATCTAGATTATTATTCAAAATAGAAAATGTAGCTGAATCTATTCAAATGCTGTCTGCATTTTTCTTTCTTCTGTTTAATTTACATGTGACATAAAAGTTCTCTTTCCTGATTTCTGCCTGTATTCAGTTTCTTTTGTTCAGAAGGCAATGCCCATTTTCCAGTAATGGTGTCTTTATAACAAGTGGACAGAGTTCTGCTCTGTGGGTGCCTGTATTGCTTTATTTGCTGGTCACTGAGTGGTTGATATTGCCCAGATCTTGTCTTTGGGCTGAGAAAATATAGGGCTGTGTTATCCTGTGGCAGTGTGACTGGCCGGATATTCTCCCTGACAACGGCAACCCCAGTTCTATACGAGAGAAGTTAGGGGCAGCATTACATTTGGAGGGTGGAGCTCGGAGATTGTTTGCAAGTGGCATTTATACAGCAGTCACGCTGTCTCCACTTTGATTAATGTATGTGCTGTGGCTTAGAGATCTGTCTGGAGAAAATTTGATGGGGGAAGGGGATGCTTTAGCTAAAGCTCCCCTTGGTGGTGCTGTTGCACTATAAACTTCCAAAGAAAACATCGTTTAGATGCCTTTATTTTTTTCAAGCAGACATTGTATTGGATACCTAAGGTGCACCAGGCCCTGTGCTAGGCTTAGGGGAACTAATAAGACTAGGTTTATGTCCCCATAGTCTAATCCTGGCTATTCACCCTCCTGACATTTTCTCAAAAGAAGAAAAAATAATACCTAATTGAATTCAAGCCAGCCCCATAGCTGCCTATAGACACTCTGAAGGCAGTGACCAATTTGCCTAAAGATGATGTGTTCACAAAGTTCAGAATTTCCAAAGTTACATAAAAGGATATCAAGTATCCCTTAAACATATTTTAAAATGCTCAATTTCACTCTAATATGAAAAGTACAGTTTAAAACTACACTGAGATGCCATCCCCCCCCCCCCCTCAATCAGATTAGAAAAATCTGTTTGTGTGGTTACACATGGTTATGTGGAAACATACTCTCAAACTTTGCCAGTAGGAGTGTAAATTGGTACAATTCCTGTAAAGAACAATGTGGCAATATCTATCCAAATTTCAAATCTATGACCTACAGTCAAACCTGCATTGGTGCAAAATGGCAGTGTATGAGTTTATTTTGGCAGTATTTTTTTACGATAGCAAATAGTTGTTAGAAGCAACTCAGTTATCTATCAATAGACTTATTTAAATAAGTGTGATACACATACAGTGGACAGTGTGCAAGTATTAAAAAAGTAAGGGTACCAATAGAAGGCTTTTTAAGATATTTATGTGAAAAAAGCAAGGCACGGAATAGTTTGTGTAGTATGTGATTAGTGTAAGTAAGGGGATAAATAATATATATTTGCACTTGTCCTAATTGACTTGCAAGAACTATGAAAAGATACACACAAAAAAGTGATAAAAATTGTTATAGGATGAGAAAAAAGCAAGAATTTCCAATTTCCACTGTATGTTTCTCTTCTCTGATCATCATGTAAGCACCAAAGGGACAGATCTTTGTATCATTCACAAATGTACCCCAAGTATCTATAACAATGCCTGGTACAAATAATATTTGTAGAATAAATGATTATGTAGAAATAATTTATTTTAAAAACAAAAGCAACACAGATTCATTACAGAAAATATAGACAAGCTTGAAGACAACCATAGTGCCCACTTCCGAGTAATCCTTTGAGTAATGCCTTGGTATTAACATTCCAGATAATTTTCTAGTCCGATATATGAGTATGTGCTTCAATAAGAATAGTCATATATAGAGTTCTGTAAGCATTTTCATGTATATATGTGTGTGTATGTTTATATATATTACCTATGTTGAAAGATACTTCTATAACATGATGGCTTCAAAAAGTCATTGAATTTATTCAATAAAATTGGTAAAGCCCTCCCTGTATTTGGACATATAAGTTGTCTGCACATGCACATATGTACGCATACAGGTCTGGAAAGAAAGTCCTGTCTGTGCATGAGACACAGTGTATGAGAGTGGTTAGCAGTGCACACTGGACTGGGACCCACCTCAACCTCTTGCTAGCTGTGTCATCTTGGGCGAGTTACCTAAACTTTCCGTGTGCACATTTTCTCATCTATCAATTGTGGATAATAATACAGTAGTTTCTATTTTGCAGGGTTATTGTGAGGATTAAATCAGTAAAACTATGAAAACCATTTAGAACAGTGTTTGGCACATTTAAGTGTTGGCCAACCCCTTCTCTCCATATATAGAGCATAGGAAAAAATGGCAGACTTGATTCTGAGTGACTGTTACTGCTCATTATTTGTTAGCCTCAAAACTCTCCACAAGCATTTGTTTGTAGCTTGTCGTTTGGGTGCTGTTCTCTAAAGTGATCCCTGGGGTCACAGTTGGGAGACCCATATGGATAATTGGCTTGATAAAATTTAGCACGGGACTCTCCAGAATGAGCAGCTGCAGGGAAATTCCTCTCCTCAAGGCGACAATCAGGTTTCACTGCTCCCAGATCTCAGGTGTGTCTGCTTCACTCATAGCAGGGGAAGTTGTTCAGAGTGTCTCTGGGAAAAGCAGCTTCAGAAGAAGTGATCACTGACACTTTGGTTCACCTTGCTAAATGATATATACAAAGAGAAGACCTGTATGCACCATGTTCACCTGTCATCTCAGAGGCAGGGAGTTCCTTGTGCCCAGTTGCCTTTTGGGACAGTCGGTTCACATGGTCCTGTTTACTTCCATTATTTAAAAGCTTTATTTTCATTTCTCATTCATTGCTAATTAGCTCTTAGGATTCATTCCTGCTTATTTCTGAGTCTCACTATATATAAAACTTTTCTCTCCACATATTGGTTTTCTTAAAGTGGTATACTTGATCAAACTGAAGCAGCTCTGAAATATAAGTGACATGACTGAGAATGGCTGTTTATATATTTTTTTCATTTATGTATTAATGGCTAGGCTCAGCTGATTTCCCTGCTCTAGTTTTCATAAGTCCGAAGTCAAGTTGTTGACCTGCTGAGCTCTTACTAGGCCCTCTGGGAAGAATCTGCTTTCAGGTTCCAGGTTGTTGGCAGAATCCTGTTACTTGTCACAGTAGAACTTAGGTCCCTGTTGCCTGGCACACAGATAGGGACTGCTCTTAGGTCCTAAAAGCCTCTCTGTGGTCCTCGCACATGGGCTCCTACACCCCAGAGGCTCCTGCACATCAAATACCTATCCTGCACGGAATCCCTCTCATTCATTCTTTTGGCACATCTCTCTGACTCCAGCCAGAGACAGTTCTCTGCTCTTAAGGGCTCATGTGATTAGATTGTGCACATCTGGATAGCTCAGGATAATCTCCCTATTTTAAGATCTATAGACTTAATTACATCTGTGAATTCCCTCTGACTTGTAACACTTTCACAGGTTGCAGGGATTAGGGTATGGGGACTTTTGGATAAACTCCTTTCAGTGTACCTCCACATCTGTAGTGTCTGATCTTCCTTGCTGTGGACCCAGTCAGCATCTGAGCTCAAGCCACTGAATACAGGAGGAGATAAAGAATAAACAGCGAGGCATGGCACCAAGTGACTCTTAAAGAAGGTTTCCAGAAGCTGCCAAGGGATACTTAAATCTAGTAAATCAGAACTTAGTCACGGGACCACATTTAGCAGCAGTGGAAGCTGAGAAATGTCGTTTTTATTCACTGTAGCCATGTGTCCCTCTAAAAAACCTCTTCGTATAGAAATAGATCACTGGGGACAAACAACAACCCCTATCCCACCAAGTGCATTTTTTCTAATCATTGGAAAACAAACCAGAGGGGATTACATTAGCACAACTGCTGCACTGTGGGAGTGGACCGGCAGTGGTTTCCTGGGCAAGTTAAAGGCGCTTAGGGGCAGATTGAAGAGAAACCCTTAAATAGGCAGTGTGACTGGACACCAGAGCACAGTTTCTCTCTATAAGAGCTTCTAGCCTTGATTTGTTGTTCTACTCTTGTGTACCTGGCACAGTGCTTTTACAGAGTACGTTTTAGTAAATATTTTTGGAATGAATTAAAATTTTACTAATACAGTATTTGGAGTGAGATAAGCTATTTCATGAAGCTGTAGTGGATTCTTTTTAAAATTTGGCTTTTCTGTAAAAAGTATATTCTTGCACATTATATTGAATCTGGACTAGAAACTCTCATGCAATATAACCAGTGAATCACATTTTTGTATTGTATGGGTCCTTAACTCTTATACCATCTAAATATTTTATCCTCGAAAGAAATGTGAAAATGCAGTTTAGAAATAAGAAATTCATTTTCAATCCAGCAGACTTTCTATGTGGCCTACTGTAATATAAGACAGAAAGCGATACTTTGTACAAAGTACTGCTGGAAGATAGAAGGAAGGGGGAGTAATTCTAACCTAGGATAAAATGGAGGCCTCCATGAAGTACATGGCATTTAATTGCAATCTTACGGGTGAATAACATTTCCACAGGTAAAGGCAGGGGAACAGGAAAATTCCAGGTGTGACTAAGAAACCTCAGCGGGCTGGCAAAGAAGAAGAATTTAGAAAAGTATGTAGAACTGCCTGTTACTGCAGAAGACTTACTCTTTTATATTTATGAGTGTTTACTTCTGAAGTTTTCTGGTCTGCAGCCTCATTCCTTTTCCTGTTAGCAGAAGTAAAGTCAGATACAGACGCTATCAGCTTTAGGAGTCATGTTGATGTGGCCCTCTTCAAGGCTAGTTAGCGCCATAGTCTGCATTTTGCCTTTGACTCAGTTTTTTCTGGTAACTTTTCACTCTGAATATGCTAGTACAGTATGAGACATTTTAATGGCTGTTTATGTCATTAGAGTGGGATCTACACTGCCACTAACTCATAGGAAACAGATACAAATAGATTCACCCCACCCTGCTGTTGTACAAAGTGGCATGCTGATGCTAATAAATAAAAGGGGTGTGGTAGCTACTTCCTATATTTCAGTGTCTCACGTAAGACCATGTAACTATGACCTACATTTCACTTTAACCTGGAGAAGGACTAAGATAACATAAGCTGTTCAACAGTGGCTGCAGACCTTTGGAGGCCCCATAGAAGAGACTGATGAAGCATTAAATCAAGTCCCTCCCAACCCAAGATTCTACGAGTCTGATTTTTTGTTGTGTTCTCTTGTAGATCTCTTGTTTTCCTTGGTGGTGACAACATGAGCAGCCAGGGCCGTCAGGTCATCTTACTCCTCCTAGAGCAGCTCTGCTTTACTGTTACCTGTTTTACATGTTGCACTTTCACATCAGATTTTGTTTGAAGAAAGAATTCCACTGCTTTAAATACATGCTTACATACATGCTTACATTAATAAATAAGGTGAAAATTAGGGAACATTTCTTTAAATAACGACATGATGAGATTGATCTTCATGTTTCTTGTGCTTCTCAAAAGGCAGTGTATTATTCTAAGGTGTTATATGTAAAAGATGGGTATCATACATTAGAATAATTTAGTATTTTAGTATCATTAGTGAAGTCAGTTTTAAAAATTAAATTAATAGGTTCATTTGGTTATTTAAACTGTACATTTTCTTATATAGTAGTGCCCCTTATCCACAGTCTACCTCAGTCTGAAAATATAAAATGGAAAATTTCAGAAATAAACAATTCATAATTTTTAAATGGCATGCCATACTCAGTAGCATGTCCTGCTCTGTCCCTCCTGGGACATGAATCATCCCTTTGTCCAGCATATCCACACTGTATATGCTACCTGCCCATTGGCCACCTGGTAGCTGCATCATGAGAAGGTCAGTAGAAGCCTACCACTATATCACCGTGCTTACATCATTCACCTCACTTCATCTCATCACGTACAAGAAGATATTTTGAGAGAGACCACATTCATATAACTTTTATTATAGTATGTTATAATTATTCTAATTTATTATTGTTAATCTTCTACTGTGCCTAATTTATAAATTAAACTTTATCATAAGTATATGCGTATAGAAAAAAACTTAGCATACACAGGGTTCAGTACTGTCCAGTTTCAGGCATCCACTGGGGGGTCTTGGAACAGGTGTTGGGAAACTACTGTATTTGTAATGTGGAGACATTCTCTTTTGCCTTATATATATTTCTAAATATATATTGAGTATTGAGTCTTTCTACTTGGTTCTATTATTTCTCTTTTGTTCTCTGCCTTCTACAGAAGTTTATCTGTTAACAGATAGAATGTAGGTTCTGCAGTGAAAATCTGTTTTATTAATTATAAGGCATATGTCTCAGGCTACCAAACCAAGTGTAATGAGTGTTTTGAATTAAATATTTAGTGTTTCATTGACTGTTTCCTCTGACTTCCATTAAGACCTCTAGAAATAATTCTTCGCTAATAAGCCTTTTGTTTGTTTTGGGCCAATACACATATTGATGTGGAATGAGCTATTGCTGTGGTACTTAGGGTGTGGTAAGCTTTTCTTGATAACTTATCTTCACTTTAGTATAGGTGATTTTTGGTGAGAAGTTATGTTTCTGTCATTGCAGGAACCACTTTGTTTTGTTCTCACATATCTGGTAGTAGTACTGTTTTGAGAATAAGAAACTTCTGGGGATGGATGGAATAAGAAAGTGTAAAAGTGTGCAGAGATTAGAAAGGGCTAGATAGCAAGGGCCTTTACTAAGACAAGTGGGCTGTGTTTGAACAGGATGTATAGCTGAGTTTAGACTCTAACCTCATTTCTTCTTCCCTTGAATACAGTTGGTTTATTTGACTAGTACAGGCTAATGTTTCACCATAGGTGGTTAGCATTTTTCATTTCTCAGGACAGTTAAGAATTTTTTTTTTTATTATATACAGAACATTTCCCTTCTCAGTGTATAGTTCTTTGGGCTGGCAAACACATTAGTGGTGTATTACCATCATAACCACTAAAAAGAAAAGTTTCATCTCCTTGAAGAGTCCCCTGTGCAACTCTGTAGTCACACCCTTGCAACCATCTGAGCCCCATTCTGTTCCTCTAGCTTTTTCTTTTCTAGATTGTCACGTAGATGAAATCATATAATATTTAGTCTTTTGAGCCTAGAGATTTATCCATATTGTGTGCACTGTTCCTTTTTTATTAGAGAGTAGTATTCCATTGTATAAATACCTGAATTTATTTATCTGTTTACCAGTTGAAGGACATTTGAATTGTTTTCATGTAGGGGCAGTTATGCATGAAACTGCTATAAATGTTTGTATAGAAAATTTTGTGGAACATAACTTTTCATGTCTCTTGGGTAAATGCCTAGAAGTAGTGATTTGGGGTCATATGTAAATGAATGTTTAACTTTATAAGAGACTGACACCCTCTTCCCGAGTGACTCTTTCCATTTTGCGTTCCTACTAGCAATGTAGGAGGGTTCCTGTTGCTCTGCATCCTCGCCAACGATTAGTATTGTCTTTTTGTAAAAGCCAGATGTGTAGTAGTATCTCATTGAGCTTTTGATTTGTATTTCCCTAATTACTAGAAATGCTGAACATCTTTTCATGTGCTCTTTTGTCATCCATATAAGTTCTTTGGTGAAATATCTGTTCACACCTTTTGTCCTTATATCGGGTTGTTTGTTTGTTTTTATTTTTTACTTTTGAGAATTCTTTATGTATTTTGGATACAAGTTCTTTTACACATACGTGTTTTGCAAAGCCAGTCAGTGACTTGTCTCTGTAACATTATCTTTCAAAGAGGGGAAATTTTTTATTTTGGTGCCGACCAATTTATCAATTCCTTTTTTTTATGAATTATGCTTTTGATATCTACTTAAGAACTCTTTGTCTAACCCAAAGCCACAAAAATTTTCTCCTATGTTTTCTTCTAGAAGTTTTATACTTTCAGGTTTTACCTTTAGGTCTGTAATTCATTTTGAGTTACTTTTTGTGTGGAACAAAGTATGAATCAATGTTCATTTTTTGCACATGGATATGTAATTATTCCAGCAACATTTGTCAAAAAAGTTATCCTTTCTCCATTGAATTTGGCTATTGTAGCCACAATGGTGGTTGATTTTTTAAAAAGAATTTATGGAGATGAACCTTTCACCAACAAATAAGCCTTCTTATTTACCACCTGTTAGAATTAATAATGGATAAGAGAGAAATTTAATAAGCCAAAAGAGCAGTGATAAAGTTGGCAAACATTTGAACTCCTTGCCCCCTCTTTTGAGAGACTGACCTAATCCTCATGTGTACAAGGACATTGTGAAACATTCTCCCTCCAGTTGTACCGCTGAGCTCCAGCCCAGTAAGGTGAAGAGGACATGAGCATCCTTGGCCTGTTCCATTCGTTTCTTCTCCAGATTTCTGCTCTGATGGTGGTCTGTCTTGAGATGATTACTGTCTGAAACACAGAAGCTACAACTGCAAATTATTAAAGCCACATTTTTACCTTTATAAATCGATTTAATGTTGAAATGATAGATTATAAACATCAAAGCAGTTTTTAAGTGAAAAATTATGCTGCAAACAGCCAGTATCACTTGGATTTAAAGTAAGTCAGCACCTATACACAGTTGAAATGTGAAGAAAAATTTGCTCTTTTTTCTGGAAGATAAAAATTTGTGCAGCAGATTTGGACTATACCACATGTACAATAAGTCCTCACTTAACATTGTGGATAGGTTCTGTGACTTTAAGCAAAAACTATGTATAATGAAACCAAGTGTACCATAGGCTAATTGATATGAACAAGAGTTAAATTCCTACAGCATCTCATCAAAATTATAATGCTATAACAGTGAATGAAAGAACATTATTTTTCAAGGACCTGTGTAAGTCTTGTATTTTAGAGGATTAGGGCCCTTTGTTCCTTTAAGTTATAGTTATATTGAAAGTTCTTGGAAGCTACTGAAGTAGTCTAAGAAGACATCAAGAATATCTAAAAGGTGTGGTTTGAATGTGAAGAAACACTTTTGGAAAATAGGCTTCTGCTTCTGCTTTGTTTAATACTGTTTGTCATGAGTACCATCAAGTCAGAGATTATATTTTTAGTTATTCTTTAGTTCATCTTTCAGGTCTCAGCCTAGCTGTCACTTCCTCTGAGACCCCATTTCTTAATAAGATGACATCTAGAAGTCTTTTGGGGTGATACAATTCCTACTTAATATTTTTCTCCTGATATTTAATTTTCTATAGTTCACAGTATTCTCTTCGGTTCCTATTGTTATATTTCCTGTTGTCAGAGATTTATTATTTTGTCAATTAGTAAATATATGGAATTGTGATATGTCTTAGGTTGTTTTCTTATCATTTAATATTTAGTATGTTTATATCTTAAACCTTATATCTTAAAACTAGATTATAAACTGATTGATGGGTAACTGTTGGTTAATTTTCTTATAGATTATATACCAAATAAAGTTGGGAAGAGTCAGAGAACTAATAACTTTATTCAGATGCTAGATAAATAAGCACCTGTGTACCTTCATTATGATATAGGTTTTCCTTGTACCCTGTTTTCTCCTGTGGAGGGTCACAAAAAAGGCACTTTGGTCTGTCTTTCCACACCTTTCTTTCATAAGGCACCTAGTTCTAGAAGTTGGTCTATTGATGCTAATTTGGATCCAAAATAATGTAAAATAATTCATAGAATGAATGAAGTGATAGCTAGTAAAGGCCTTTAGAACTATTGCAGGGTGACCAGTTTTGAGGTTAGTCTTGCTGTTCAGTTTTCTATTCCATGGAAAGAAAATAGAAAGTTTTTGTGTGGTTGGAGGGGTGGAGGTGATTAAAGTGACTGAATCTTTTGTGCTTTTGCAAAGTAGGCAAATCATGGGATTCTTTTAAGATTTTTTAAAAAATAGCAGTTAAGGCCTTAGAGAGAAATTATTGTGTAAGTTCCTGTTGCCAGTGATTTATAGCCCTTTGCTCACTCCTAAGGAAGGAAGTAATTTTATGTTTATGGTTATGACTCTGAATCCCAGCCCAGCCTAAAGTGTGATTGTCAGTGTAGTATAAATGCATAGAAACTCTTATAAACAAGAAAACCGGTGGAGCATTGAATATGGGACATTAATTTTTGTCAGTTTTATTCTAGTGAATCAATAAATATTTTCCGTAGTGAAAGTCATTGTGCTGGGTGCTAGGGAAACAAAAATAAAAATTCAGAATCTGCCCTCAAAGAGGTTATACAATGTTGAGAGGGGAGATAGACATAAAGACAACTACAGATACAGTGTGTTAAGTTGTATATTGGCAGTAAGCACAAGGCACAATGGGACCTAGAAGGAAAGAGAGCAGATGTGCCTGAAGTGAGCAGGAAGGCCTCATAGAAGAGTCACACTTAAAGAATGGAGGAGAAGTTTGCCAGAAGGACGAGGAGATGGAATGAGCATCTCCAGATAGTTGTCAGCAGCAGGCGCAAAGACCCAGAGGCAAAAGAATGCATGGCCTGTCTGTTTCCCCCAGGAAAAGGAGCCCTGGTTATGGTAGAAAGGCTAATACTTCAGTTAGGTTGATGAGACCATTGAGCTGGGGAGACCAAGATCAGGCTTTTCATCTCCACCCACCTGCGGCCGTGAGCTTCATTTCATGATGACCACATTCTTGTAACAGACAGCACCCGTAATCCTTGGCTGCCAGCTCACAGATGTGGGTTTAGTGTGTGTCACCACACCCATGTGGGTGAAAGGGTGAGGGAGTGTGGAAGTTTCAGTGTATATCCATGACCACAACTGAAAAATGACTCTGGGATGGTCTTCTGGTGATGAGTTATTAGCATAATTTCTACATATGAGCCCTCCTTTTTAATGACCTCAATAGATTTTCAAGTCTTAGGATTGTATAAAACATTTTGTCTTGTGTATATTTTTCCAGCTCGGCTATAGAAAGGATATGACATAAATATTTAATCAGTCTTAACAGAATTGGCCCATTTTCATGGCTCCAGATTATCTGACTTTACTGATGTAATATTTGTGGCATGTATGTTGAAGAATCAAGACTCAGAAGTCAGATTTTTCAGAAGCATTTTATAATGGCTGTAGATCTTTCTATGCCTTTTTGTCAAGAAGGAGTTGCTAGAAGTGAGCAAGCTTTTTGATGGTCATAAAATGTGCTGAATATGCCAATTTATACCTATATATTGTGAACCTGGTCTTTCCGTTACATTCCTAGTGTTTATATCCCATATTATTCAGTGTAGATCTATGTGTGTAGACTGAGGAACACTTTTGAAACTAGTATTTAGTCATCATCAATGCCCCCCAAAGACTAGATTTTTAAAAACAAGTCTTAATTTCTCCAGATGATGTATAAAGTAAAATTAAAAATTTTCAGGCTGAGTTCTCTGTTGTTGATAGCTATTTCTGCAGTGAGCATGTGCTTTATTTTTTTTCTCTCCTTCCATCAATTACACCTTCACTGGAACCAGTTTGGTGTCTGTCTCTGGGAGTCATCATTTTAACGTGTGCTCTGTCAATCCACCACTTCCTTTGGCACAAGGAGGAACAAAATGACATATTGAAAGGCTTCTTTTAAAATACAAATAGTCAACAATTTCAATAAAAAAATTATTTTCAAGTAAATTTTCTTTTCTTAAGAAATTTATATTAGTGATCCCTTCCTCCTAACTCTGAGTTCATGAAAAGAAAGTGTTAGAAAGGAACTTGGAAGGAATTTCTTAAACCTTGCTTATTAGACCAAAAGTAGAACAGACAGCATCATGCTATTAACACACTGAAATACAACCTTAAGCCATATAGCATAACTGCATTGCTGGGAACCAAGCCAGTTCCACATTGCTGCGTGGCCATATTGGGCATTTGCAGAGCAAATGTCTGTAATGGAGAGCCATGACAACATTCCTTTTAAATAGTTGCTTTGTCCAAAGTCAAAAGACATTTTTTATACATACGCTATGTAGAAAGCAATGCTGGTAATAAATTGATTATAGTGTTTATCCTCACTGTAATATATAGATTATAACATCATCTTTAAACAAGAGACAATGGTATATTTAATGAGTACCATGTAAATTTCCATCTGCTTAATCTAATATTTTTAGGTATCTGGTACATATTACCGTTACTGTTTACAGAACTTAAAAAAGTTAATTTTCAAGTGCCTTGTCCCTTTTATTTGGTAGTATATGAATATCAGTGCTTTTAACTACTTTGTTTTCTGTAAAGTGGATAATGAAATTTTATAAAGTAAAACTATGATCAAGTCTTCAAAGACAAGTTGATGTTCTCAAAAACATTCTTGGAAATAAAGTTTGTCCCTAAAAGAAAATATGACTAATCCTATAGATAATACCAAATTTATATCTGATTATAACAAATATTTAAAAATCAGTAAGCAAATAATTTGACAAAAACATTGTGAAATTGTTATCTAAAATATTTGGCTTTTAAGTTTCTATTAATGTTTACATTTTAAGTGTTTATTGATGCACTTATATCCCAAAATAAACAGCTAATTTAGGATGAAAGTGCTTTTTGGAAGATTTTTAAATCAACAGAGGATCTGATTAAATTTCAAGCATTAATAATAGTAAAAATTCTAATTGATTAAAATGTTATATGTTACAAATCTAGGGAATTTTCTTATTTTGAATTTCTTTAGCAACTGAGATAAAACAGATCACAGAAAAGAAGTTTATATTGTAATGTTATATCATTAAAGAGGTCCCTTTTTATTATTATTACAATCTCTATTACTTTCTAGATCTGGCAGTGGGATATTAGGTCATTTCATCCCTTGTGAGCAAGTACTGGATTATTCCTTTCAATGTATTTTCCAGTGCTTGGGCCAGTATGTTAATCCTTTATACTAGAGATTCCCAGGATTCATTGCTGGCAATAGACTTAGCTCCAGGAAAAATGGCTTCTGCTGCCAGTGAGTTAAATGATTCAAGGGTTGTGCTTCCACCACTGTTGTGTAGTTTCCTGACATTCATCCCAGATTTTCCTGTGCTTATTTTCTTGGAGAGGCTTCGATAGCCACATTGTATTGGAAGTTTTTTGCTGTGTAAAATTGTGTGTGTGTGAGCTATTTTCTAAATTTTTTGGTTTGCAAAAATCTCTCCTGGAAACTTAATGATATTTAATGCATGTAAATGAGCTAATCAGGGGGATTAAAGATAAGAAGTCTTATATCTGGGGTTGTGTTTTAATGAATTATATTTTTTGATGTTTCTAACAAAAAAGACTCTAGGTCACTAATGACTTCCATATTGCTAAATCCAGTGGTCATTTTCCATCTTATTTACCCTCTTAATTGTGAACTATTCTTTCCTCAAAACAATCTCTTCTTGGTTTCTTTTATTTATTTTTTGGCCACTCAAAATTCTGTGCAGGTTTATCTTCCTCTAGATTTATGAAACTATTAAATGTTGGCCTTTCTCAAGGTCACTCCTAGACTCCATTTTCTCTACTCCTTCCATTGGTGATCTCAGCCACTCCCACCTATTCAACATACATCTCCAGGCCAGACCTATATCTTCAGACCTCTGAGACCATTTGCCCAGTCGGATACTTGATAATCATCTTTTGAGCTACTGAGTCATCTCAAACTCAACATATCCAAAATGCAAACCTTGCCCTTTCCCAGCCCTCCCTGATCCTCTTTCCTGTTCCCTGCCTCAGTGAATGACATCACCTTTTATGCAAGCCAGAAACCTGGGAATCAATTCATGTGTCTGTTCTTCCAGGACCATTCACTGTTACTGTGATAGCCATATGTATTTTAATAACATAAGGTTAAATTCCTCCTGATGACTCTTCAAAGTCTTCTTGGCTCTTTTACCTATTTCTTCTTCTACACAAGAGCCCAATACTTGGCACGGCATGAATCTGGGGCATAGGGATAATATGAATGGGCTTCAGGGGCCCTGTGAGGATCTTGAAATTTTATATAAAATTTTGTGTGTTATATGACTCAATACACTTTTCTGTAAAGAGATCCATATCTTTTATTGATGTATAATATGGACACTTAAATAAAAGAAATTTAGAACCAGTATAAGAGAGTTACATTGTCAAAATCAAACGTTCCTGTTGAGACTTTGAATCTGTGGAGGATAATGGCATCCTTTATAATAGGTTGACTTTTCATCTGGAACCGGCTGGTATCTCTTCAGTTATTCAAGACTTCTTTTATGCCCAATTTATAATTTTCTTCATATAGATTCTAAACATTTATTATTAATTTAATTTCTTGATATTTTATATCTACTGGTGAATCTGGTAACAAGCTTTTTCTAAAAAAAGGAAGGAAGATTGGAAAGGGACACACAGAAATTCTAAAATTTAACCTGTTCATCATAATCGCATGGTTTTGTTTTGTTTTTGGGGTGTCTTTTTTTGAAAATTTGTTAAGCACATAAAAGAAAATAAATTAGTAAGAAGTTGCTCTGAAAATGTTGTAATTTTATCATCGAAGTGCTGTAAACTACATTATTAGGAAGCCTGACTTGAGTCTTTTTTTAAAGCATCACTCTTTTGCTTGTGGTTTTTTGCATCTTTTACAGACTTAAATGTTGTTCTAGGAAAGAATATTTTCATACTTTGGTGAAGCCTGACCATATCAAGTAACATTTCAGAACCATACATTGCACAATCTTGGACATTTTCATATAAGAAGGCACTAAAGAGATTTTATTTTTTATGAAAGTGCAACTCTTAAATAACAGTGACTGTTTTTTATGGGCTAACTCCAGACCACATTTGCTTACTTCCCACGCTAGCTGTAGTTTTTCTGATATCCTAAGCTTTAAGTATAGAGATCAGAATGACATTTTAGGGCTCTAGATTTCAATCCTATAATCTTAAAAGAGATAATTATTCAGTATATCAAAAAGACTAGTTCTGTTTTCTTTATGTTTTAAATTAAAATTAAATGAGTTTTTGATGTTTTAATATTGTATTTATTTTTTAAAACCTTTTATCTTGAAATTGCAGACTTGTAAAAATAGTGTAAATATTTTTTATTTACCTTTCCCTCAGATTCCTGAAATGTTAAAATTTTGCCATGTTTGCTGTATCATGTCTGTTTTTTGAAACATTTGAGAGTAAGTTTATAGACATGATGTGCCTTTAACTACCAAGAACTTCAGTGTGTATTTCTTAAAAACAAGGACATTAATCATTATCAGGAAATTAACATTGAGAAAGTACTATTGACTAATCCACAGACACTCAAATTTTGTCATTTGCCCCACTCATTTTTTTTCTGGGGTAAAAAATGCCTTTTTACCGCCACCACTCTCTCCCCAGTCTGGGATCCAATCCTAGAGTCACACATAACAATCCTAGAATCTAATCCTCTTTTGTCTCCTTTAATCCAAACAGTTCCTCAGTCTTTGTCTTTCAGAATTTGAAGAAAAAGAACAGTTGTGTTTGGTGGTGTTTTGTGTGTGTTTTTTGTAAAATGCCCCTCAACTCGATTTGTTTGATGATTCCTCAGGATTAAAAAGTAAACTCTGCTGTAATCCTATCAGGAGACACATGATGACTACTTTACTAATGATAATGTCAACTGCGATCACTTGTTTAAGGTGGTGGTTACTCACACTTTTAAAGAACACAGTTTTTATGTTTTCTTAAGTTTTGTTTTCCTTTGGTGGATTGAGTCCTGGAGTCCTTTCCAGGACTCAATTAAAATATCTATTTATAGAATTAGGAAGCGTTGGGACCTGAGCATGACAGAATTGTTGCTGGATTTCACTGGGTGTAATTCTTCCATTACTAATTGACAGAATAGTCGGCATGTCTCTTAGTCACTTTATTCTGCAGTTTTACTCTTTGTTATAAGGGGATTGTGAGCCCTGGTTTTAATTTCCACTATGGAATATGGGGACAGAAAAATAACTAGGTCATACATGTGAAAGTGTCTTTTCAAATTTCTTCTTCATACATTTATGGCTGAAAAACATAACAAAAAGCTGTTGATAGTGTTTCCATGAAGGCTGGTGGCTGACTCAGATATCTGTAGCTTATGTATCTAGGAGATTTGTTTTTGACCTGTTTCTATGCAGTGTTTCTATTAGTAACTTTCTTAGAAGAAATGATGAAAGGTATTCTTAGTTTTGTAGATGGCAAAGTCAGAATTCATATTCAAAATTATACTGACATGTTAGAATGAAGCCATGCTCTGCAAGATGACATTTCCTTATTTGAGTTCCAAAGATCAGTTACAAAATATAGGATTGGAAAGGCTGTTCTGTAATGCATTGCATTTGGTCACCAGCTTAACATTAGCAACTGCAAAAAGCCTAATGTGACCCTCTGCTCATCAAAAATGATTATACTGTTCCATTCATGGAAGGTAATAATAATATTATCACTGTATTTTAAGAATATTTAAAAATTTCAGTACCTCTAGGAAAAGGTTACCAGGATGTTAATCTTTTTGTCACAGCAAGATTTCAATTAGATGCCATATAACTATTTTTCAAGAATGATTAGAAGATTCTTCTGTTGGGTATGACTGGGAAATGGTGAAGTAAACGCAACATTATATTTTTAAACCATTTTCATTTCATGCCTTTCTTTTGAAACATTTTATTAACTTTTATATAGACCACATGCTTTTAAAATGATTTTCTAATTAAAATCTTGTAGAGCAACCAGTAAATATTATTTATCCAGTAGATGCTCATAAGGATTAATTAATAATGACAACTTAATGTATTTAAAAGCTCATTTCTGTGCCTTGATTTATATTTAAGAAATACAGATTGATTGAGCTGAATTCAAAATAGCAGTTTCAAAGTCTAGGGTTAACTGAATTTTTAATTTTTTTTTTTGCCATTATTACAATTGCTGTGAAAATATTAAGACAGACTTCATAATAAAATTTTAAGGGATTAAAAGGTAATTATTAAAAGCTAGTTGTATTATTTTTTTGTTTATACATTTATTTCTTCCCTCCCTCCCTTCCCCCTTCCTTCTTTCTATAAGCTGAAATTGATGGAAGCAGAGGACTTTTAACATGAGAATACATCTCTTGTCCGATACATACATGTATGCTAATCACCTGGGCTATTTCCATTCAGTCTCTATTAAGTAATAATAAAGAATATTTCAAGATTGTTAAATTAAGGGAAGGAACTTTTCTACTTTGGTAGTATCTCTGTTTATAAGGCTATTTTAACTATTTCAGTCATGCAGTTTGAGAAGTTTAAAATTTATTTTTTGTTTAGCATATATGGAAATTATCTTAAAGCTGTATTATTACCATGGTCCTCTTGAAATACTCTTTTTATTGATTTCTGACAGTACTTTTCTGTTTTCTTCCTACCTTTCTGGCTACTACTTAGCATTCTTTACAAACACCTCTTTCTCTCTTGTAAATGCATGCTAGAATTTCTTGGTCCTGGTCCTCTTTTTACTCTCACCTTAAGTAACATCATACTTATTCTCAGAGCTTTGACTTCCATCTGTGTATCTATGTCTATCTCTATATTTCTAGGTTAGTCCACACTTAGCTTCAAACTTATACAAATGTTTTCTGACATCTCACAACTACCGTATCTGAAACTGAACATGTTCAAAACTAAACTTGTGATCTTTTCCATAAAACCTCTCTCTCTTCCAGTCTCAGAAAATGCACTTTCATTCAGGGCCTAATACCAGAAATCAGGGAGTTATTTTTGATATCTTTCTCCACTAACACCATCCTCCATTCCAGTCAATAAGCAAGTCCTATTGGTTTTACCTCCAAAGTATGTTTTGAATCTGCTGTGCCCCTGCTCTGAGCCATCAGCAGTTCTTGCCTAAACTATTGCAGTAGCTTCTTACTGTCTTTGCTTTCCCACTCTTGCCTCTGTCTAGTTTTATCTTTCAAGTTTTGTCCCTGTCCAATTTTATCTTTGCATTGCAGAAATGCATCTTAAAAACGTAAATCAGATCTAGTTGCTCCCCTGCTCAAACCCCTCATTATTTTTACATGATAGGCTAAATCTTTTAACATAGCCCACAAGGCCCTGCATGAGCCTGCCTTACCTTCTACCATTTTACCAGTATGCACTAGCCATATTAAATCTCTTTCAGATCTTGAACTTGCCTGGTCTCCCTGCTGGAGGATATTCCCTCTATTGAAGTAATCACTCCTGTGCCCCTTTACATTTTTAAAATTAACTAGTCATTAATTTCTTGCTATGATACATGAAAATGGCAGAAAATTTATACAGTACAAAAGATACACAGTGAAAAGTAATTGTCTCTTCCATTCACATTCTCTAATTTTATGTGGTCAGATTTAAGTCTTTTATTTTTTAATGGCTCTTAGGTGGGTGGTTTATTTTTGAATTTTTGTAGTTTTATTTTTTACTTTCAAATCTTTGATCAACCTGAAATTTATTTTTATTTAAGCTGAGATAAAGAGTCAGCTTTATTATTTCTAGTTATCTACTCAGTAATCTTAATACCACTTACTGAATAATTTATCTGGCATTCTCATGCACTGTGCCCTCGTCCTGTTTCAGCCTCTCCAGTGCCTCTATATTCATGTACCCTACTAGCCTGTTTTCCTTAATGTCTCTCTAGAGTATTTTTAATAGGTGGGAGAGTGAGTTTCATCTTACAACTCTATTAGTTTTTCATAATTTCCTGACCCTTCTTAAATGTTCAATTTTTTTTGTGAACTTTATAATTAACTTGTCTAGTGTGTTTTTTTTAAGTCTTATGAATATTTTTGAGGATATTAACTTTTAAATGAACATTTGGTGACTTCACAAACCTAGAGTTTCCTATATAAGAACATAGGATTTCCCTCCATTTTATTGAGTCTTTTTAATTTTCCCTTACTACCATTTTAAAGATTTTGCCATACATATCTTTTAGGTTTATTCTTGGATATTTCATCATTTTTTTGTTGTCATTGTCATGGAATCATTGTATTTTTAAAAACATTGTTTTTTTAATAGAGGGAGGCTGTTAATTTAGATTTACCCTTACCACATTCATGCATGGTTTGTAATAAACTTTTAATTTAGTCATAGCCCCTCTCCCTCAGTCCACACTCTTTATTTAGCCAACTTTCGTTCTTCCTTAAAATGCCAGCTTAAAGTTCACCTTGCAAGAGCCCTTTTTCAACCTCCACATTTCAAGGAGATCTTCATATTACTCTTCTTAGAGGACCCTGTACTGTCCTTAGATATTGCTTATTACAGTTTGAAATTATGCAGTTTTATTGGGATTTTGTTATTGTCTAATATCTCTATTTCCCTCTCTCTTGTAAGCTTCACACAGGTAAGAATAGTATTTTCTTCCTCAGCCTGTCCTTGTTGTTGAGCATAGTAGATTCTCCTGGTTGATTAGCAGATTGGTTGGTTAGTTGGTTGAATGGATGATTGGATTGTTCAATTGTGGAAATTTGCCAAATATTTCAATCTTTTAGTTTTATTTTGAGTTCAGCACACTTTAAAAATCATATGCTGCTTTCTTGGAAACTTGACATACTTCTGGTGTGGTTTTTAAGACATGGTTCTCCAAGACTAGTAGCCTAGGCATATCCATTGATGAGTTCACTGTTTTGTTGATTCACCTTATCAGATTGATTTGGTGTTTTCCTCTTTCAAACTTACTTTTAAGTGGTCTGAAATGTGACATGAGTGAGATTATTCTGCCAGTATTAATAACTATAATATAACATAATAATCATCCTTATTATTATTCTGTTTTGTAATATCACTGCAAAACTTTAGAGTAATTTAAAGTTATTACTTCTGTGTTGCAATTTGTAGAGTCAAGGCTTAGAGATATCAAATGTCCACTGTTATAAAGCTTCCAGTGGCTGGGCTGAATCTAGATTTTGAAATTTTCTGACTCCTAATTCAGTGTTCTCTCCACCATGGCATCATCCATATTGCTGTAGTAGTAGTACCTGGCTTCCAGGAATGTTTATGTATTACTATAAAGAGAAAGTATCTCACATCACTTTGCTCTACCAAGGCAGATATCATATGGTTAACTATCAGTATCATCATAGGTTGAGACTTTTCCCTATCAGTATCTTCCCCCCCCCCTTTTAAATAGACTTTTTCTTTAAGAGCCATTTTAGATTTACAGCAAAGTTGAGCAGAAAGTACAGAGAACTCCCAATACCCCCTGCCTCCCCTCACACATAGCCTTCCGTGCTATCAACATCCTGCACCAGTAACCTACCCTGACACATCATTATCATCCAAAGACCGTAGTTTACATTAGGTTTCACTCTTGGCATTGTACACTCTATGGGTTTGACAAATTTATAATGACATGTATACACCATTTTAGTATCATACAGAATAGTTTCACTGCCTTAAAAATCCCCTGTGTGCCCGGCCGGTGTGGCTCAGTAGTTGAGTGTTGCCCCATGGACCAGGAGGTTATGGTTTGATTCCCAGTCAGGACACATGCCTGGGTTTTGGGCTCGATCCCCAGTAGGGGATGTGCAAGAGGCAGCCAATCGATGATTCTCTCTCTCTCTCCCCCTCCCTCTCTCTCTCTCTCTCTCTCCCCCCCTTACTCTCTGAAATAAATAAAAACATTAAAAAAAAGCCCTGTGCTCCACCTATTCATCCCTCCCTCCTCACTCACCAACCACTGATTTTTTTAATGTCTCAATGGTTTTGCCTCTTCTAGAACGTCATAGAGTTGCAATCATGCAGTATGTAGCCTTTTCAGATTGGCTTCATTCACCTAGCAATATGCATTTAAGGTTCCTCCATGTCTTTTCATGGCTTGATAGCTCATTTCTTTTTAGTGTTGAATAATATGCCATTATGTGGATGTACCACAGCTTATTTACCCATTCACCTACTGAAGGACATCTTACGTCAACATAAATTTTCAATTCATTTGGATAAATACCAAGGAGGAGAATTGCTGGGTCATATGGTAAGAGTATATTTAGTTTTGAAAGAAGAACAAAACTTCCAAAGTGGCTGTACCATTTTGCATTCCTACCAGCAGTGAATGAGAGTTCCTGTTGTTCCACATCCTTACCTGTATTTGGTGGTGTCAAGAGTTCTGGATTTTGGCCATTCTAATAGGTGTGTAGTGCTGTCTCATTGTTGTCTTAATTTGCATTTCCTTCATAACATACAATGTAGAGCATCGTTTCATATGCTTATTTACCGTCTGTATATTTTCTTTGATGAGGTGTCTGTTTAGGTCTTTTGCCCATTTTTAAATCAGGTTGTTCATTTTCTTTTCTTTTTTATATTCTCTTTTAACAGTTGTTTTTTCTTGGGCACCATCTAGTGAAAATACACACAGAGCTTTAAGGACATTGAGAATGATTTATTTTTTCAAAGGAAAACGCCTCTCTTTCTCTTTTTCTCCTTTTGCCCTTGTCTTTCAGTTATACCTGCCGCCACTTGCGGAGATATGTTTATGTGTTGGACAAACTGTATTTCCCCCACTCTCACTGCTCTACGCTTCAGCATTGCTTCTCGAGCCTCAGTGACAATGGAGAGGAACTCTTGTCTTTAACTTGCTCTCACATTCTCAGATCCTATGCTTCCAGGTTGTTAACCTCTGCTGTCCATTTTCCGCATGCTGCATGCTGTGTATAACTGATAATTGCATGTTTAAATGGAACACATGTCAGTTAATGATTAAAGAGGAAATTTACATTTGAAATTATACTAAATAATTATTTAAAATAATGGCTGGGATGTGTTTCCTTACAAATATCTTCTTAAGTACTTTACAGTGTATTTCATGGGAGAGAGAAAAGCTTTCAACCACACAGTTGTCATGTAAACTTGAGAGAATTTTTCTATACTTTGCTTCATTTGGAAACCTGTTGGTTTAATTTATAAGAGTTGGAAGTGCTCTGATTTGTATATGAAATAGACTCTACAGTTACTATTAGTTGCATATGAATTTTGGGTTCTCTTTCTTGCTCTGCTCTCTTATCCGAGAGCTGGCTGTGAGATCCTACCCAAGTTTTGATAGAGGAACATTGAGCTAGGAGATTTGATTTTATGAGAAGGTAGAAATTAGCCCTTGGGGTTTTGTATTTCTCACTCATTTTATTTATATGGAGAGTAGGTATAGTCAGCAAGCAGTGTGTCATGGGTGATTGTTGATTAAACATGATGGTGGGAGTAGTAAGAAAGATAGAAGCCATCAATCTCAAGTATCAGAAAAAGTTAGCACCTGCTGTTTAGTGTGTATCATGCATGCTTCAACATAGAGGGGCAGTATGACATTACTGCTTTGTTCTTTACAGTTGACATTTTTAACACACATTTTCTATGAATCAGAGATGACCTACACTAGCACGATACTGTTAGCTAGCATTGTGTTTGAAGGCAGTGTCTTCACTGCCAGAAGATTTAGAAAAAGAAGGAAAAAAACTCCATGATCACCTTCTAAAAGGAGCAAAGGTTTAGAATTAAAATAGATATTTTCACATGAAGGAGCATACAAAAGCTTCAGACTGCCCAGTATATCTAAATGAAAACATCTTATCAAGAATAGAAGACAGACAGTATGGCATCTAAGGTGACAGAGCCTTTTCTTGGTAGTAGAAAAATTTTACAGACCCGCGTAATGATGTTGGTCAGACTCTTAATGTGTCTGGTACAGACACTTTTAAGAAATAAAAAAAAAATCAGGGATAGAAAAGCAAGTGAAAATAATAGGATCAACTCTTATATATGTATAATGTAGAAGAATTTATCAAACTAAAGCCAGTGACTTTCAACTGACTTTATGTAAAGTGAGTGAATATCAGGTAAGTAAGTACTCTTAGGAATTGGAAACAGATCTTGTCTGGTGCAAGGAATGGAGAGATCTCTGGTATTAAAAATTGAACCTCTTAAATGGGCAGAATAATTGATCTTGTCCTTGATTACTAGTATATTAGTCAGGGTTCTCCAGAGAAACAGAACCAATTGTGTGTGTGTATGTGTGTGTGTTTAGGAAGGGAGGGTAGGAGAGAGAAAGAGATTGAGATTTATTTTAGGACATTGACTTTGGTGATTGTAGGGGCTGGCAAGTCTGAAATCTGTAGGGCAGGCTGGAAATTCAGGTAATCATTGATGTTGTGGTCTTAAATCCTAAGTTCATAGAACAGGCCAGCAGCTGGAAATTCAGGATTTTTATGTTGTAGCCTTGAGACAGAATTCCTTCTTCCTCAGAAAACCATAGTCTTTGTTCCTAAGGCCTTTACCCACATTACAGAGGGTAATCTGCTTTCCTTAAAGTCAACTGATTATAAATGTTAATCACATTCACAAATACCTTCACAGCAACATCTGAACAAGTGCTTCACCATGTAGTTAGGCATCATAGCCTTGCCAATAGCACATAAAGTTACCATCACACTGTGCTGCTTCTGGTTTTTTTTGTGTGTGTCCTCATGTACATTCTCTTATGTTCTACCAGACATAGTGCCTCCTGGGGGTAGACACTCTATCTTACTCCTCCTCATAATCTTACAGTGCCTCATGCCTGGCGCATTGTTAACCTTCATTAATACTAGTTGTAGCAAGTTTTACCATTTGCCATTTGTGACAGAGGCCAGTGTCTGCTTTCCTCTGGAGTCACACCCCTTACCTCGCAGGAGCAGACAGAAGAGAAAAATACACGATTAACTGAGAAGATAAAAGGAAATGGAGGGAAAAGGACCAGGAAGACAGAGTAGGAAAGGACAAAAGTACAGAGTTTGAAAGGGGGGAAATGAAGACACCATGTGGCAAAAGCACTGTGCCATTCCTGAGTCTCCTGTACCTAATTCCTGGTAGAGTTAAATGTACACTCAGTTTCCAAGTCAGTATAGCATTTGTTTTGTATTTTCCATGCCTTCTTTCATCACCTTTCCTGGACCCCCTCAGCCCCTAACGGTTCCTTTCTCATCCCCAGGAGGTGGTTCAGTATCTCAGCTAAGGTTTAAGGTATTAACTCTCCAAAGGGTATGTTTCAGTGCAAAGGCCTTCTTAGGACTGAAAAGGCTTTAGGACACATCTGTAAGAAAACATCAGGCCCAGGTAGGTAGCTAAGGAAACATTCTAAGGCTAGGAAACTTTGTAGAGTTTTTGAAGTGCTGCTCCCTTGCAGGCCTGTCTGTCCCCCCTCTCTCTGGCAGTCTCTGGTCTTCTCTCTTCTCATTCTAGGGCTTTTGCAGCAGATGTGCTGTCTCTTGGCCTCCAAATTCTGCCAGGCCCTGTCCACTTTTTCTCAGCAGCAAAGAAATGCAGATACAGTGGTTAGGGATGTGGAGTTAAGGCCTTTCCTCCTCCCGCACTGACTTTTCATCCCAGCTCCACCCCTTGCAATCAGGATTCTGCAGAACACTCTTCCTTTCGGGATAGACCTCAGAATGTGGACGTGATTTGCATAAAAGGAAATACCTTGTCATCCTGCATGCACAGTGGCACATGGTCAAATGTAATCTAGTTCTTCCAGTTGAAAGAGTTTTCTTTCAACATAACTGTGTTATACAAGTGGACAAACCAAGCCAAATGTCTGAAAGAAGTAATCACAGCTCAGCCGGGCATGGCTCAGCGGTTGAGCCTTGACCTAAGATCCAGGCAATTGGGGTTCGATTCCCGGTCAGGGCACATGCCCGGGTTGCGGGCTCGATCAATGACTCTCTCATCATTGATGTTTCTATCTATCTCTCCCTCTCTTTTCCTCTCTATGAAATCAATAAAGATGTATTTAAAAAAAAAAAGAAGTAATCACAGGCTCACTTCACAATCCCAGATAGCTTTCTTTCAGTTACGCAGAATCTTTAAAATGTAATTCAGTTCCTAGAGAGAAATACAAGCTATTCCTTTAGAAAGAACTTTACCTTAGTCTCACATGAGTTACTGCTATAAATAAAAATTTCAGTCATTCTAATGTAAACTGCTTTCTAATGTAAGAATTCCTTTTACAGCATCCCTGAGAGAGAGCTTTTGGGTGCTTCCCACCTCAGGAGGCGGTAGAGTTCTTGCTGTTCCATTGTGAGAAGGATTGTCATCTGCTACGCCCTCCTCCCAGTAACTTTCATATACTGGTCTGGCTCTGCTTGAGAGAACACACAAATGTCTATAAACTTTGCTGCTTCTGAGAGCCCTTCAGATTTTTTACAACGTATGTCTTGATTCCCCTTAATCTCTTTTCTTTAGCTCAAATAGACTGGTTACTTTAACCATTCCTGAAACAGATGATTTTTAGATTGTTCTGTATTTTTCTTATCTTCCTGAATGATCTATAATATTTCAGTTGTACTTTATAATTTCGACCTTTATAAATTAAAGCTATATAAATCATAAATTATAGTTATAAATTATACTCTGTTATTTGTCTTAAGACAAATTACACTGCTTTATGAAAGCAGGCACCCCTTGGCTAATGAAAATTCCAAGATCTTTTTCACATGAACACTTTATATTTATTCTTACCTAATTTTGTTCCATATTTCTCTGTTCGAGTCATACCTTATGAGGCTGCATGCCTTGCAAACCTGGTAGCTTCTCCTGTTTACCCTCAGAAGCATTGAGATCAACTCTCAGATTACTAACCTGAGAGTTGATGTCTGTAGAAATCAAATTTAAAATTTTGTGTGAGCATTTGAGAATTTTAATTCATTGCTAGTAACTACATGAAGTCAAATTCTTTGACTGCCTAGATCTTTATGTCCAGTTTTGAGTTGTGCTTTCTTAGGTTTCAGGGAGGAGTTAAGTGAATAAGTTCTATGAGAAATCTATGAAAAGACCATACCTATTTATTTTTTATTTTTAAGTGACTAATTTACATATTTTGCTGATGTCAAAAATACAGCTACTAATATTTTTAAAAATATTGTTTTAATTGAGCCTGAGACAGGAGAAATCAAGGAAAAGTTTAGTGTTGAGATGATTCTCTTTTTAATGGTGTCACTTATTTTGAGTTACTATTAGCTCAGGGCTTTGGTTTGTTGCTACCTGATGCTAGAAAGCTGAGGAAGAACACTGGCAATGTTATTTTCTAACATGTAGTGATTTTAAAACAGTATATTCTTTTTATAAAATTAAGCAGGTGGGGGGAGGCATAGAACTCTTAAAGAATCTATTGAAAATTATGGATCTTCTCTTTAAAAGACAAAAATAGAAAAAATTGCCTCTAAATTCAGAGTTTATATGCAATTGATTTAGTTAAAATATTACATACACTGCTATAAAAAAGACCAAAAGTCTGAGCTGGTGCGCCCATATGCAAGATAAAGAATGGTGAAAAATAGTGGGTAGCTATAAAAAAACATCTATCAAAAGTCACCAAAATGTTCATATTTTGGAATTTATCCTAAGGAAAGAACTTAAGGAAAGAATTATATTTAGGAACAAAATAAGGGAATGGTTAAGTAAGCTATATTTTGTCAACTCACTGGAATATCAGTCAACCATTAAAACTATTATAAAGAAAAAAATAAGAAATATGGAAAACATTTTGATATGTTAAGTGAAAAAAGTATAAAATTATATAGTGCTATTAAAACAACTGTATAAAATTATATCCATATGGACAAGAACTAGATAATGTATAAAAATAGTTATGAAATATTGCAAAAATGTACATTACATTTCATTTTTAAATCATTTAAAGTTTATTTTTTAGGCATTTAAAAACAATGTACATATTTAAATTATAAGTTTCTTCTCTCCCTTTTCTTTGCTCTCCCTTCACTGCCCAAGTTAAATGTATGTTTTTGCCTTTCCCCCCTCCAACATAATGTAGTGTCAGGTTATTAATTGGCAAAGAGCTGAAATGGTTTATGGGAATAAATAGGAGTCCCCTGATTGGTGATCACAGAAGATTTTTTCATGGCTTATCTTAGAATTTTTATAAAAAAATTTTCTTTCTTTTTAACTGAGTAGGCTTATAATTCTAAGTGAGTACAACATTAAGTCTTTCTCTGTCTAAACTGTAGTACTTTCAAATTTAGGAGTATGTCGTTTATCCTGTGGTCTAACAAATCACATTGGGTGCCATTTTTTTGCTCTGAAAGGATTACATCTCCAGTCTAAACTCAGATAATGTTCGAATGAGTTTCCTCAAAAGAGTTTTTAAAAATTGCTAGAACAGTCATGTCATACAGTATATGCTGCTCACTAAATCTGTATTGAATAAATATTTGAAGCCATAGTAATAATTTCTCATATGATACTGTCTTAATAATTCTGTTGTGGCTGTGTGCTTTATTGATTTCTATGCCGCTTCTGTGGCATGAAATGAAATGTATTATCCCACTTAAACCATTATGGTTTCCTTTTGAGTTACATATTCACTACTCGATTCTGTCATCAAGCTTATTCCATTTTCTATAATGTGTTCAGCCTTAAGATTTACTACTTTAGTACTCAGTGCTGTATGAGTCAAAACAGTGCTCTGTGAGACTCAGTGCTGTATGAGTCTCTTCTGTCTGTAGAAGAGAGGAGGGCAAAGCTTGACAAACCTAGTCAAAATCTTTGCTGGATCTCAGCTGAGGTGGACAGCTTCGCCGCACCCCTTTCTCTTGGTATGTGTGACAGCATATTCCTGGCTTTCTTCCCACCTTTTTTGCATTTCTTTTTGGGCTTGATTGTTTTATTTTTAAAAAATATATCTTTATTGATTTCAGAGAGAGGAAAGGAGAGGGAGAGAGAGACAGAAACATCAATGATGAGAGAGTCATTGATCGAACCCGCAACCCGGGCATGTGCCCTGACTGGGATTCGAACCCTGATCTCCTGGATCCTAGGTCGATGCTCAACTGCTGAGCCACGCCCGGCCGGGCTGGGCTTGATTGTTTTAAATATTAGAATTCCTTCAAGCTTGATCCTAAGGTCCTCCTCTCTTTTGACTTAAATTCTTACCTTAGGCATTCTCTCTTTCTGTGACTTTATATGTCACCCATGTGCCAATACTTCCCAAATTGATAACTCCAGCTGAAATTCTGAGCTCCAGTCCCATAATGTCAGCTACTGTCATTTGCCTTCATGTTAACATCACCACTCAGACCTCATCTTTCAGGTGAACTCTTAACCTTTCTCCACAACCTTTTTCTTTTAGTCTCCTCTATCTCTGTAAGTGGTGTCTCTGTCCATCAAGTTGCCTGTGCTCATCACATGAAAATCATCAACATTTTCTTTCCCTCAACTCCTACATCCATCTTCACTCTGTCCATTTCAGTTCTGTATCCAAAATGTAAATGGAATCTCTCCTCTCTTTTCTGTCCCCATTGCCAGCCCCTGTCACTCAAATGATCCTTTATCTCACACCCAAACTGTGAAAACCTCCTATCTGGTTTTTCTGCCTCCAGTCTCATCACTCCCACTCCTAATTTCTCATCTAGCAGGCATCTTCAAATAATGGAAATCGGATTGTCTCTTCCTTCATTGGCTCAAAATCCTTCATTGGCTCCCCTGTGCTCTCAGAATGGTACATTCCCTAGCTCACCAGTTATCTTTTCTTTTGCAGGAATTGCTGATCCCTTTTCCATCATAGGGCTTTTTACATGTTCTTTCCTGTCTAGATCGTTCTTTTCCCTACTCTGTATTTCTTACACTTGTTACTTCCTCAGACAGGTTTTCCTTTATCCCCAAATCCATTGTTATACTTGATATGTTTTATCTCACACACATGTCCTTTCTTTTTCTGTTTCCTGGCGTAGACTGTAAGCTCCACAAGGCAGAAAACATATGCTTTTTAAATTCACTATCCCTAGCACCTAATACTTAGAAATGCAATAAATAGGTGCTTCATATTTGCTGGGAATGAATGATTTTTAATTTATTACAGTTAATTTTTTAAAATTTAGTTTAATAATGACCACTTCTTCAGAGAATACTTGGCCAGAAGCTGTAAGATGGCAATCCTGTTAAAATGTACTACACTTCAAAATAGCGTTCACGATAGCATTATTAGATAATGAAGTATTCTGGGTATAGTTGTCTGTTTATAGTTTCCATAGGTATGTAGTAAAATTGCATAGGAAGGCTCTTTAATTCTTGAATATATGGAATTGCATTGCTTTTGTCTCTCAGTTAAATATTTTACAAATTTTCCAGTTTTTGGATTTATATGGTAAACCATAACCATCAAAGCAATATCAATATGCTTTGAAAGATGCCTCATAAAAATGCAAAAGTAACATTTCCTATGGTCACTGTAGCTAAGCAGAAGAAACTCAGAGGGGAAAGTAAAATTATTTTATATTAAATTTTGCCTTTTGCCTCTTGAAATTTAAGCACAATACTGGAAAATTAGTTTGATAATAGTGTAGTCCTAAAAAAAAAAGGATAGTTCTAAAAAGGTTTTTTGGAGGTTCGTGGCTGTAATAGTAGGAACAGAACGAAGTTTTAGAAATGTACATAAGAATCAAAGTATATTGTTGTATGTATTAAAAATTTTATTGAACTTTTTTAAATTCAAAATTACCTAGTAAAGAAGCATACAAGTTTATTATACTATACCCAGTTGGCAATGTTTAGTAAAATATTTTCAGTGTATTACTTAAAAGAATATTGGTAAGATTTATTGAAGACCAACAGTGACATTAAAACCCTACTCAAAATAAATGTTACACTAGACTGCCAGGGTGATCTGCATTGAAATGTCACTGAGTTGTACTGAACAATTTATTGTCCAAGGGAAGAAATTCAGATTAAATCAATAAAATACATATAACAAAGGATAGTTATTAAGTAAAATTTTAATGTGCAAAAAAGATGTCATGAGAATTTTGACATATGGAAACAAAATAAGAAAGAAATGATAGGATCTGAGGAAACAACAATATGAAATTCTTTTTCAATCCAAAAATGGTAATAGATCTTTCTTCCACCAAATGCTCTTCAGTGTAGATTTCATTGGTGAAGGGAGGCACTCAGGTTTGGTTGATGTACTTATGGGTATATAGGAGTAACCAGAGTTCCTAAAGATGAACACCCTAAATAACAAAATTAAAACTTCTCATGAAGTTTAGACTACGTTTGTAGGATTTGGAATGGATACAAAATTCTCCCAATTGGATGCTCTTCCCCTAGGGCTTCCATTTGCAGGGAATTTCATGTTCATATTCAGACATGCAGACTTGCATAACTGCTTATTATAGAAATATTCTTGGTTACTAAATGTCTAACAGACTTAAACATACAAGGTTTTCCGTATATGGAAGAAAAGTGATTCCACCCACTCTCCATGCCTTGGCACGTCATGATGCCAGCCCCTACATTTATTTGACTTCCAGAATTTAAATAGGTGGTGATGTAAATCAGAAGTTAGTGTTTCACCTACTGGCACTAAATAACTAAATCTTCATGCTCAGGACAAGAAAGGAAAATCCTTTTAAATTTGGTCAAAGTGGGAATGGCATTTACTCTAATCCTATCCCTCTGAGTTAGACAACGAAATGATTTTCTGTCTTACAAAAGACGAGGAAGCAGAGGAGACTACAGAGAAGTTAAATGGCTTGGCAAAGATCACACAGACTGGAAGTAGACTCCAAGTTTCTGGAGGCCCTGCTCTGATCAAACTTTCATTTTATTGAATGTCACAGCATTATAAAGTGAGATAAATGTATCTCCCCATACATATGTTTAAGGAATTATTCTCAACCGATAGCTACTTCTACTGTTTTTGAATTTCACATATTCAGACTTTAAAATTTCATTTCAATGCTGTTACCTTTTAAATCTCCATCTTACAGATTTGAGCGGGAGTGGGAATTGAAGAGTTACTAATTTTCTTGGGCATTTTCTATGCATGTTCTAATATTGATCTTAAACTAGAATCAGATATGCTCCAAGAGGTAGGTTGCTTGTTTTACACAACAATTCTATGAGCTAGCTGTCTATAAGAGGCAGTTCATTAAAAATTAATTTTTAAATGAACTTTAGATGTACTGTATAGATTTCCTAAAGGCTGCATGTCAGAGGATGTGTACATACAAACTATTTTCTTTGTCCAGTAGTGGTGATAATAGCTGATATTTATTGAACTCCTAGTCTCTAATGGTGTTCTTCTAATTATTAAATATTTTTATTTTAATCCTCAAAGCAACTATGTGAGATAGTTAATATTACTACTCCCATATTATAGATGAAGGAACTGATACACGGAGTGATTTAATACCTCGCTAGAAGATATTAAAACCAGTATCAAAACCCAAATATTCTGGGTAAAAAAGCCACACTTTTAACCGTATATTGCCTCCCAGGAAGCCTTTTAATAATAACATGATTTTATTAAGTAACTTTGCCCTTAAAATAATTTCAACCCACCTTAGAGCCAACTGAAGCCTGCTATTATTTGATGATTTTACATTTTAAATATTTGTATTTAAATTATCGAACACCTATTCTCTACTCACAGTTTTACTTGGAGATAGTTTTAAAAACTGGCTAGCCCTGGCCGGTGTGGCTCAGTTGTTTGAGCATTGTTTGTCCCATGTACCGAGAGGTCACCAGCTTGATTCCCAGTCAGGGCACGTGCCTGGGTTGCTGTCCGATCCCCAGTAGGGGGCAGGCAGGAGGCAGTCGATCAATGTTCCTGTCATTGATGTTTCTCTCTCTCTTCCTTTCTCTCTAAAATCAATGAAATCATTTTTTTTTTTAATTCAGTAAAAAACTGGCTAAAATTTAAAATGAAGTGTAGACTGTGGAAATAAGAAACTCAAAACTGTATCCCTTTATCTTCTAAATTCTATATGTACCATTTAGTCTGGTTTCTACTCTCTAAACATGTAGTGTCTCTTTTTCAAAACCACTAATCCTTATAAAAGTTCATAATGTTGTATCTCACATGCCTTAGTTTGGTTTTAATTTTTGATGCAGGTTTGATTGTATCCTCTCTCAAAGTAATAATGGTTACAAACTATTCTTAAAAGGTTTTTAACCAGCTTTCGCAGTAAGCATAGGCAGATTTTCACTGTAACCCAAAGAATAAGTTTTATATTTTACTTTCCACTGGATAAAGATAAAACAAAAGCAATTAGCTACTGAATATAATTTCTAATAGTGACTAAAGTCTTATGGCTTCCTTGTCAGTCCTCTGTTTAGTGACTAACAATTATGTCATTGTTCTAACTTTAAATAAATAAGTAGACGCTTTCCTGGGGATTTAGAAGTATAATTACTATTGATATATGTACGTTTTTATACAGGTAACAGTAATATAGACTTTTAAAAATGTTATTTTTAAGTTTATTTTTGGTGTATTTAATGTTGATACTAGTAATTTCTTTGCCTAGGTGCATTTATTTTCAAGTAGCACATACTATAAGCCAATAGGAAGTTCAAGTTCCTATTATTCGTGACCATAGAAGAATTTAATGTATGGGCTCTACATCCTAGCACACAGTGGTTGTGGCAGCATGGGAGTTTGAGCAAAGAGCAATTTATGTCTTATTAAGGTGGGCCCATCTTTTAGATTCATGTAATATCCTTTAGTTCTAAACTTACAAAATCACATTTAAAGATAGTGATGGAACTATATACAATGATATTTTAGTATCTTTTCTGGAAGAAGTTATCTTTTTTTAAAAGGTTAACAGTGTAAAACCAGTGAATAAATAGTTGCAGGTAAATTTATTTCTAGCCTGGCCGGGCGTGGCTCAGCTGTTGAGCGCCAACCTAGGATCCAGGCGATCAGGGTTCGATTCCCAGTCAGGGCACATGCCTGGGTTGCGGGCTGCAGCCGATCAATGACTCTCTCATCATTGATGTTTCTATCTCTCTCTCTCTCTCTCCCCCCCTTCTTCTCTCTGAAATCAATAAAGATATATTAAAAAAAAAAATTATTTCTAAGCATTCAGTAGGAAAAGCGTGTTTGGGTAATACTTTTCATAGTTTAACTGATTGTACAATAGCCTCTATATTCCTCTAACTGTTCTTAAATGGTCAGGTTAGAGATTATCATCGTGGATTAAATAATGGTCAGTAAAATAGTAGGCAGTCATCTGTTCTGTGGGTTTTTTAATTCTTGCTTTTTTTCTTGTTTTACATAACAATACATTACTGTATCAGGCAAGATATTGACGCAAGGTGTTATGATAATCTAGTTTAAAGGAAAAAAAAGAGGTTTGATTTTCATTAGTTTTAAATGTTCCTTCTCAAGAATCACTGTCCCTTGATTTCTGTGACTAGTGCTAAGCAGCAAATGCAAGCGGTATCCAGGCCACCAAATTTTGCATAACTGCTGGTGTGACTCTGGCAATAGTTTATGGTATTTCCTGTTACTGTGGTCTAGAGAAATTTCATTTTACCCTCACTGATTTTCTAGTCCCTCACTTCCCCCATGAATATAATAATGATAATTGTAACCTATGTGGCCCTAGCCGGTTTGCTCAGTGGTTAGAGCAGCAGCCCTTGCACCCAAGGGTCCCGGGTTGGATTCCAAGTCAAGACCACATACCTGGATTGCAGGTTAGACCCTTGGCCCTGGTTGGGGCTCATGCTGGAGGCAGCCAATCAATGTGTTTCTCTCACATCGATGTTTCTCCCTCTCTCTCTCTAAAAAGCAATGGAAAAAATATCCTTGGGTGAGGATTAAAAAATAATAATAGTAAAATCTGAATACATTAATAATGAATGGTTCCACTGAAAGATGATTCACTTGAGCTAGAATCATGATGTGAACTAAGAGGCACTACAGACTTGAAAATGTAACTCACTTATGCATCTTTTCTTTAAGTAAGACCATGTCAATTTGGCTTTAATTTGCAATGCCTTTTACAGTCAAAATGTTGGTTGTTTTGCTCTACAGCAGGAATGCTACCCCAAACAGTACAATGACCCCTTAAAGTTATTGCCTTATTAACTAATTCAGTTCTGGTGTATCTATAGTTTTATATTTGAATTTGTTGGCACACGACTTAAGTCACTACTTTTTATATATTGGGCAATGTAATACTTACTTGAGTCAGTGTTCCTTAACTTTACGAATTAAAAAGAATAAATAGTCATCTCAGAGGGTAATGTGGCCTTACTCGTTTACAACGTGTGGGAATTTGACATGCCTCTTCATTGCAAAAACCATAGAACTCAGTTTCCCCAAAATGTTGCGTTCTTTAGCATAAAGAAGCTCTATGTATCACCGTGTTATTCCTCATCTGGTTCTGCAGGTGCATTGTCTGATTTGTGCATTTAGAGAAGCTGATTTTCCCTCTTACATAATCAAATGACATTTCTTCTAATGACCTATACTTGTATAAATACAGTAGTTATTTTCTTGCCTATTAATATTTGTTATTCAAATATTTTTCTGAGTTTAGTTTTCATTTCATTATTTTTAGATATGCTATCTCTTTAAAATAATCTTTTTGATGTTCTATGTCAGCTTTGAATTTTAATTCATTGTTTGTTTTAAACAAACCATAATATTAAAAAAACTACAGTGTTATCTAGAACTAATTATCTTCTTTGTTGAATATATAATTCTATTAAAAAACATAATACTCTAATAATGCAGGTGGTTGGGGGATCTGGCAACCCTAGGGTCCATGACCCACTGTGGATTCTTGGCTTCTTGTAGGAAAGAATTCAAACGTGAGCCAGCATTGAGTTTAAAGGGAAAGTGAGTTTATTAGTGAAGCAGTGAGACAGAGAGTGGGCTGCTACACAGACAGAACAGCCCTCTATTAAATAAGGGGAGGAATAGTCAGGATCTTCCTGAGAAGGAGATGGAGATTTCTCATAGGAGTTCCATCGACCATTTGTGTCTTTATAAGGGCTTTCCATTTCAGATCACAAAGGTTTAGCATGCTCATGTATTATGATGAGCAGGTTATCCTTAGGTGAAATTAGTCGCCATGGTGGATTGAGCTGGTCTCTGCCAGTTTTAAACCATAAATCCAGTGTGTGTGTTGGGGAGGTCTTACTGTCTTCTTGACAGTTCCTGTAGCTTTTATTGATTGCAGCTGTTTCACCACATACCCTATCTCATTAATGAAAAATTATCATGCATAAGTTCATTAGACTAATTCAGTAAATCACTAGCCTTTGGCCTAATAGAGATGGCTTTCAATGAGTCACTTTGTTTTTCTAACTTTTCTCTGTAGCAGACATCACTGTCCTTATTGTCAATGTGAACAAACAAGCACAGTGTTCAGAATTGGGCAAGTTGTAGGTGATGGAAGCAGTGTTCCATTTCATCAGTTTTTCACATGAGACTTGGAGTAATTTTTTTAAAATGCTTACTCCCAATGACTATGGTCTTCCTTTTGGCAATCAAATGTCCACATCCGACTGTCCCTGTATCATTTGAAAGCAGTGGTTGGATTTATGATTATGCATTCTCTTTGATTATAGATATATCTAAAAGCTCTACTTTTAAATTGTAAAGCTTGTCAGGATTCACATTATTTTTGATATGATGACTATGGTGAACCTCATGGCAGTGTAATAACAAAAACATTTCAAATTTGAGCTTCACAATGTTTAATCTGATGGATTCAGTCTGTAAATAGGACAGGTAGGTGGATAGGTGATCTCAGGTAGGCTTCACTGACTAAAGTGACTTTTAAAAAGTGATTTGAGGACAGATATTTGGTGGATTAGTAGGTTGTTCCAAGTGAAGGGGGTGGCATGAAAGAAGATATAGGCAGGAGTAGGCGAGAAAGACAAAGGGTTCATTTAGAAGAAAAGAATGGGGAATGGGACAGGGTGTGGGAGGAGATGAGATCAGACATAGGAATTGGAAAAGAGTTGTGGAGCCATTTGGAGACAGGAAAAAAAGTTGTACTTTAAATGTTGAGAGAGCCAATGCTCTGATTAGGAGAAGTGTGGTGAACTTATACCCCAAAAGAAGAATGATGACAGTTTGGTATGTTTCATCATTTAATAAGAAAGACAGTGAATGGACAGAGCAAAATATGAAGTGATTATTAAGTATGTGACCATAAAATTTATTATTCAAACCGGGACCCTTTAATAGAATGTAAACGGTCTCTATTTAATAGTTCCACTGGAACAAATTCATAAATTGGGACTTGCTGACCAAATTCCGCTATTATTATTTTTCCCATGATTATTACAACTACTATTTATTGGTGACTAGCATGTTTTCAACTTAAATTAATTTAAATTAATAAGTACTTTAAGCTTTCTGATGTTCCTGGCAGCTTTCTGCCTTTTATTTGTAGTGATAATTCAGTCTGAAGGAAATAAATTTGGCAATTATTTTCCATTCCAGCTTTCATATGATACAGTTCACATCTCACCTTCTACCTACCAGTTCTCACTTTTCAGTGGTAGACAGGTTTTCACAGTCATATAGTTGAATTATTGAATACAGTAATTCTCATTTTGCATTCAAGTCACTCTTAAAAGATGTTTTCAGCAGCATTGTGTTTTTCAAATCCAGTTTCTGTTTTGCACAGATTGATTGCTGAAGAGTAATCATTTAATTTTCTGTTTTAAGAAGAAAGATGAAACTTATTTTTTTCTCTAGGAGTGAGGGTGGGGGTTGCCAAATAAAAATAATAATGTGATTTAGATCTTTCAAGCTTTAAATAATCATCTAAAGAGATTCATGAGATTGTTACTGATAATTCAACTTGAACAAGCCCTTCTTTGGTCCACTTTTGTACTTATTATTTCTTTTTCCTAGAATACTCTTTCTCAGATACCTGCACAACTCACACCCTCACTTTGTTTAGGTCTTTGCTTAAATGTTACCTCCTCAGTGAAGCTGTCTCTGACTACCCCATCCAAAATCAGAACCCCTTCCCAGCACTCTTCATTTTTTTTCTTTACCTTTATATTCATAAATGACAGTTGTTTTAGGAGCACTGTGATAGTTCTTCATACCTCTAAGATAATATATTGTTGGAATAACTATAAACTTTAACCCTATAATGGAATAAACGCTTGTGCTTCTATAATACCTCAGTAACTCAGTCCTCAGGGAACCAAGCTTTCTTTTAGAATTGATTGCTTATGAAAGGAGTTATGGACTGCCTATTATTCTTGGTCTGGAGTGAGTTGTGGTCGTCATGGCTAAGAACAAAATGGCAGCACTGTTTCAAGTACAACCCTCTGGAGAAAAGGCAGAAATACATATTTTTTTTAGCAGAAGAGTTTCTACTGTTGGTTCTGGAGACCCAAGAACCCTTCTAGTTGGGAGAGAGGAGCTGTCTCATCTTAACCACCTCCTTATGTGTATTAGTCATCTTAGGCTACCGTAACAAAATGCTATAGACTGGGTGGCTTAAACAACAGAAATTTATTTTCTCACAGTTCTGCAGACTGTACGTTCAAGATGAAGGTGCCGACCAGATTGTTGTCTGGTGAGGTCTCTCCTCTTGGGTTGCGGACAGCTGTCTTCTTGCTGTGTGCTCATATCTCTTCTTTATATGTTCCTGGAGAAAGGAGGGGAGCTCTTTAGTGTCTCTTCCTATAAGGACAGTAATCCTGTTGGATCAGGGCTCCACCTTTATGACATCGTTTAGCCTAATTACTTCCTTACTCTATATTCAGCCACACTGGAAATTAAGGGCTTCACCATATGAATTTTGGAGGGACACATACATTCATTCCATAACACGCTGCATCCCAAATTATTTCCACTTGTGAATTTGGTTGAATTAAGCAAATGTTTTTTGAGAACCTTTTAAACATACAGGTACTAAACTAGGTACCAAGGAGGCCAAAGTGAATTATGCCATGCTCAAGAAATTAGTATTTTAGTGAGGGAGATAAGCATGGATACAACTAACTAGAAAAATGTGGTCAGTGTTTTCTCTAATTTTGAAGGGTGAGTAGAAATTTGCCAGGCAGATTTATGTAGGAAAGAGAAATATAGGGCAGGGGGTTACCATGAGCAAAGGCATGGTGTCTTCAGGAAATGATCAATGTGGATAATGTGTTGAATAAAGTGGAGAGTGTTAGACTTGAACTAGAAATTTAGACTGCTTTCTGCTGTTTGTCTTCCCTGAAGGTGCTATAACATTATCTGAAAAATATATAGAGAACCTAATATGTTGCTTTCCATAATGAAGAATAATGTTTTAGAAGACTAGGAATGATTGGCATTTATAATCTACAAGAGACTAATTGTATAAATAAAATACAGTGGTACAGAGACTAAATGAAAATACAACAGAACAAAAGATGTAGGATGCTACTAAAGCAGTATTTAGAGGGAAATGTATAGCCTGAAATGCCTATCTTGGAAAAGAAGAAAGGTCTCAAATCAATTATCTCAGCTTCTACCTTAAACAAGTAGAAAACAAAGAGCAAATTAAATCAAAATAAGGAAACTAAAGACAATAATATAGAACAGAAATTGATGACATAGAAAACAGAAAAGCAGTAGAGAATATCAATAAAACCAAAAGTTCATTCCTCAAGATCAATAAAATCAATACACCTCTAGCCAAGACAGTATATTGAGTAATTTTCAACTATATCCCACACATGTGAAAGTTATATTGTGGAGACTCTGGATTCTATTATAAAACAACTGGTCTGTCTCTGATAGGTCAGGGAATAACATATTCTCCTTACTGGGGAACCAGGGATTAAACTGAAATACATTTATATAAAAATCAAAGATTTTAAATTGGACTATAAATATAGGACTGGGCTATCTCAAAACTATGGTGTGCCAGAGAAACACAATTTTTCCATTGAGTTATAATCATCTTAACCACCACTCTTGAGTTTTCCTGCCAGAACACATCTCTTTCTTTTAAGAACATCCATCTAACCCCAACACCTTGACTCCAGATGCTCTGCTCAGTTGCATGACATGTGGCATTTCCAGTGATTCTCCCAAATGGAAACTACATACTGACAGCCTGTGGTCTAGACTAAACCCAGAAAGGAACTGAGTATTGTTTGCATAGTGTTGTTAAAAAGTTACAATTTGTTGCTAACATAGAACAGTTTCAGAGTTGGGATAGCTGGTAACCCAGAGCCCATATTTCTGCATGTCAGTAATCAATTGGAACTGACCAGTGGCTTTTTCCTTAGTCTTCCTGTTAAGGGTTTTTACATAATTTCTCTCATTTAATCATTGCAGCAACTCTTATTTAGCAGCTGTCACCATCATCATCACCGTATCTAAGGAAACAGTCTCATAAAAGTGAAGTGCCCAAGTTCACACACGTAGTAAGTGGAGGACTGGTGTTAAACACTTTAAAACACTTTGAAAAGGAAGTTATATTTATCTCTCACTTCAATTGAAAAAAAATTATTAATGTCCATAAATATATTGTGTGATGCCAACTATAGAGCCCTCAGTAACAAGTTCATCACATTATTTAAATTATGCAAGGTTAAAATTTCAATTTTCCCTAAATTCCTTAAGGCTGAATTTAATCTAGGCTACTTTCTCTTTTCTAAAATGTTGACATTTATTGTCTGTGCTGTCCAAATAGGTTACGAATAAGTAATTGAGGAATATGTTCATTTTAACACTATTTTCCTATTTAAGTACTTTAACATGACTCCCTTCCAGAGGAATCACAAGTAATTGCTACCAGAGAACAAGGAGAGGCACTGATGTCTTTAGTTTTCTGTTTTCAGAAGGAGCACAGAATTTAAACTCCACTTTGAATAAAAATTGTCCATGATTTAGATAACAATTTGTATCTTTCATCAAGAAACAAATGTCTCTTCCTCACAAAGATAGACTTGTATATTCTGGCTAATAAATATTTACTTTTGGTTTGAACAGATTAGATTCTTTCATCCCAGACTGTTTGCTTCTATGTAAATAGTATTGTTATCAGACTGGAGCTAGTGTTTTCAGCTTTCTGCACACAGGCTACTTGACAAATAATTAAATACAGCTATTATACAAGTCAATTGGAATTAAATACTAACTTATGCTATGGGTTAAGGTCGCGTACCTTACTCTACTAAAAGGAAGGAAAATATTAACCCTCCCTACTTTAGCTTAAATTTTAAAAGAAATTAAACATTCATGTTTTTAATAAAGTAAAACGCTTTTGCCCAAAGCGTTCTTTTTTGCAAGAGATGGGGATGATGGTGCTGATGGTAAGAGAGCATCTGTTACTGTTACTATCTCTTTTGGTTGAAGAATGAGCAAAATATCAAAGCAGTTAGGGACAGCTTAAATAGGTGGAACTTTGATGTCAAACAGACCTTGAGCAAGTTGCTTTCCTTCAGCTTTCTTCTCTGTAAACTATGGATAGTAATTCCTGCCTTACAAGTTACCCTTGACAATAATTTCTGTAAAGGCCCAACCCTGTGCTTGGGATGTAATAGGCATGCTCTAGATGGTTCTGTCACCCTCCTCTTCTTAATCAGCATCAACAAAATGACTACGGTTTTCACTGTCATGAAGATATATTGTGTGGTGGCCATATATTCCAAAGCAAATATTGTGGCATGTGATTTGTAAGCAAATGGTAGAAGCACATTAAGAGAAATTTAAGTATTCAGTGTGTGAGGAAACTTTACAGTAGGTTGCTTTAATTGGGCACTGTCCAAGAAACTTAGAATCATGTATACTCTTTGGGCCTAGTATGTCTGCACTGAATATTGGTCAAGTGCCCTTATCAATTGTGATGAGTTCAGTGAAAAATCTATGTGTGGCCCAGAGATGCCAAGCTTCAGATTTTAGGTAACTTTGGTAGCAAACTACAGTTCAGTAATAGTCTTGTACATGAATACATTGAGATCATTATGGAATGGAAGGAGCACTGGGTTGGGAGTCAAAAGACAAGGATTGTTCTCTCAGCACTCTCCATGACCTTGGTCAAGTTATATTTTTCTTCTCTTGTTTTTCCTCAACAGTCAAAGTTGGGGGGCTGGATGACATCTTTAAGATCCCAAATGTAATGTACCAGTGCCTTTCAGTATGTTGTAACGGGATTGGCTTGTACAAAAAATAGCTATAGGGCCAGCAGAGGGAGCACAAAGCATGAATTTATACCTGGATCTTAGGAAAATTGGGGAGCTATATGTGGTTAAACATTAGCCACAATTCTTAAAACAGGAGATTTCTTATCCAGTTATGCCCAACTTGATTTGAGCTGTAATTTTGTCCTGAAATGGTGACATTTTTACAATTACTGATAAAATTTTACCTCTATAATTATTGGTAAAACAGAGCTGTGTTCTACAAAGACATTTTAAAATGGTTATTTGTGAGGATCACTGTGGTTTATGTTCTGTATTGTTAATTATATTTTAATTTACAAACATTTATAATTTTCTCATATCAGAAATATTCTGGTTGATACTATAGTAACTGCTGTTTGGACTTAACTCAGAATTAAAAAGGGCTGTGGCTTCAAATATTACAGGCTTTTAAAATGCTACTTCAGCCCGGCCGGGTGTGGCTCAGCAGTTGAGTATCGACCTAGGATCCAGGAGATCGAGGTTTAATTCCCAGTCAGGACACATGCCTGGGTTGTGGGCTCGATCCCTAGTCAGGAGCATGCAGGAGGCAGCTGATCAATGATGACTCTTTCATCATTGATGTTTCTATCTCTCTCTCCCCCTCTCCCTTCCTTTCTCTGAAATCAATAAAGATATGTTAAAAAATAATAATAAAACCCTACTTAAGTGATACCTCATTTATCTAGCATCCCTGGCAATTATGGAATTCCACATTTTCCAGATAACAAAAGTATATTTTATGAAAACACTATCTTAAAAATTATTTGAAAGTATTTCAACCAAGACACCTTGCTGTTGCAGGCTTTCTCAAGTTTTTAAGTACAAGACCTTGTGCACATTTGCATCTTTTTCTGGATACTGCAGGGATGTTGCCATGAACTTGGACCATTGTACTAAGCAGTAATGGAATGCTGAGTTTGCTCCTACTTTGATGTCAAAACTCTTCTCGTTTTTTGGTTTTACTATTACATTTTCCCCATCTCCATATATTCCCATCCTGGTTTCCCCTTCTTCACTGATTTTATTATGTAGAAGTTTTACCTGAGGAAGGTAATAATTTAGCTTGTTTAGAATTGTGTTAAATTAGATTAATTAGACTTAGAGTTGAGTTCACAGCTCTCTCTTGGGCATTGGTAACCATTTCATGCTAGGAAATTTTTCTTTGTGGTTTTGGTTTGTCTTTAGAGTGAGGATGAGTCATGGTACAGGTGGGTTTCCTATGAAGTTACTATAAATATACATATTTAGCTTTTTGAGTTTTCTAAAGAGTATTTCTAAACTTTAATTCTGAATAAATTTTATTCATCAAAAATCAGTCACATATTTTAAGAATTTGATCAGGGTGTTGAAAGTGGGGACAGGGAATCACTAACTCACAGGAAACATTGCAGAGGATTTGAAAGAAGGGAAGGGGAACGGACATCTGCCCCCTTGAAATTGTGTTCATAGAAGAAATGGCATAAATATACAAGCAAAAGTTAAGGAAAGATATATGTTTAAAATGTGTACAGCCAGTATAAATTTGTAATGAAGTACAAAAAAGTTGAAAGGACACTGAATCGAAAGGATAGAGCTTTTGCAAATATAAAGTCATTGATAGGCTGCCTCCGGCACACCCCCCACTGGGGATCAAGCTGCAACCCGGGCATGTGCCCTGACCAGGAATCAAACTGCGATCTCCTGGATCCTAGGTCAATGCTCAACCGCTGAGCCATGCTGGCTGGGCCAAATATAAAGATTTTTAATAGTAACAAGGCTGGCAAAAGTTGAAAAAAGGCATTTACTAGTAAAGACCTATAATTCCAAGTAAGACTTTGTTCCTATAGCTTCTCAAAAACTAATTATATTTGCTAAATTAAGATTAAGGGCTAAGCAAAAAGAAATCCCTAAGTTCTAGTTGGGATCCCGAAATTAAGGGTCCATCATCCAGAAAACATCTTCCTGATTAATTGTGTAATAAGAGTAGATATTCTGCAGCATTTCTAAATACAGTTATTAGTGTTGTTTCCTGTGACCATCTTTATTAAATCTGATAGGTGGTAAACATACTTTAAATGGTAGGTTTCCCCGAAAGGAAATTTCTTTACACTAGGAAGTGCCTTACAACTTGTGACAGTAACTTCTAAACTGTCCATCCTGGCTCCTCTTGTGTTCACTATGAGATAACCCCACTTTCCAAGTGAATTTTCTCACTAAATGTTATGAGTCCTAATTGTCATCATAATGAGTGACATTGTGCTACAGAATTTTTTTTTCAGGGGTAGGTTTGCAATCTGCTTGGCATGCAATTTTCTTAAGGGACGAACAAAGGGTGACAGAAAGGCAATCTAAATTCTTTCAGTCAGAAGATCTGTTTCTATTCTTTATAGAATATATTTTCTAATAGAAAAGAGAAAATACAATAAAATATGTTATTAAGTATATTATGCACATAAGAGATATAAAAAGTAAGTCAAAATTAGGGATAGTTGTGTGTTTTTTGAGATAATTCAAATTACCAAGGTTTTCATTTACTTAGGTCAATCTTATTAAATAGCATTTCTGACCAAATTTACTCAAAACTAGAAGAACCTGCTTAAGAAAATAATCCTTTTACTTATTAGATATTTTTGTTATATATTTTCCTACTGAATTACTTTAAAGTTAAAAGCACCAAAAAAATTTCTATGAGTGACTTTGTGAAAAATAAAAGTAATTGTCTTTAAGCTTAATATTAGATTCTCTTTTTTCACTCCCTTGTATATTTGGTATAACTATGAGGTCATATATTGACAGATCATGTATTTTATCTGATATTTTTAAAATATTTTCACTCATTAATTCATATAACATATTTTTAAACTTAGTCATCTTTCAGTTTTCCTTATTTAGTTACATTAACTAGGAGAAATTCAACTTCTGAGTTTCAGCGTGTTTTTAAGAAACATTATTAGTTGAATACTTTGCCATGTTGCATGACTAGTTATTTTTGGTTCTTCATATAATTTTTGGTTATGCAGTCAGACAGTGAAGATCATACTGGGCATTGTTACGGTAACTTCAAGTTCTTGTTAAGGTAACTTGTGTGTTTTTGTGGCAATTGCAGTTCAAGGTGTGCATTTTTGGTGGGAACCTTGCTTACTAGATTTTATAAATGCGTATCTTTATATCTTTTGCTTTTACTTCAGTTTTTGAAGAAAATGAGTTACTGAGTTTTTCTTAGAGCACTGAAATATGGAGCAACATAGATTCTAATGGATCATGTGGCATTTAGTGTGCTGATGGACACATCTTCCTGTGCATTATGCTGTATACTGCTAGTCCACTAATCATTTGTATTTTAACAAGCCTTACTCTATAGCAAGCTGGTGATAAGGTTTTTTATTTTGAACTCTGCCTTCTATGCCATAAAATCAATGCCATTTTACCACTTGTCTTGGATGCAAATGAATTTTAAGCTAGTTATTATGTATTTAAAATAATGTTTATGGTTATTAAGCCAATTGAATGTGAATGAATGGGCAGTTTGCTCTGCTCTAACCTTACTTCTTTTTATAAATGTCGGTGTTCTTAGCAAAGATAATTACGTAGTTAGCCATCTCCATTTTAATTTTAGGTCCTTAAAAATAAGATTTTTTTTTTTTCTTTTACTAAAAACAAAGACCTTGTTTCCAGTTTTGTAAGACAGGAATACTGATGTATTTCTTTTACTGGAGTAAGAAAGATGGAAGAGAAAAAGAAGACAGACAAATATTAGCAGCAAGCATATTTGAGACCCTTTTGTATGCACAACACTGCAAAAAAAAGTTATACAGTCAAGGCCTTAAATGAACTTCGTATATGAAAGAAAAAAAACCATGTGTACAATATATATAGTAATTTAAAAGCATAAAACAGCGTATTTAAAACAAATAATTAATATTATATAACTTGATAGTTAGGGAAAACCTGAGTAGTTACTGTTTCTGTTATATTCTACAAGTACTAAGGGGCATGTTTTATAAAATGAATTTGTTCTAATCTTCACAGACTGATACATTTTTATATTATTAACAGGTTTTAATCCTCTGCCCATTCTAACATTTATTAGAGCCACCCAATACCTGTCCCTTTCTCTCTCAGCCTTTTCCCTCACCTCTAAGTTGGTCTGATTGTCCTCTATTAAGGCTACCTGAATCTTGCCCTTGGTGATCATTGGTCTGCTCCACTTTCTCTGAATAGATAGGGGGATTTTTTTCATGAGGTGAAGAAGAGAAGTAGAATGAGGAATAAAAACATTCTCTGTGAAAAGACCAATGTTTCAAAAGAATTAGGTATCATCTTAAACTCTCCAGCAGCTACACACATTCACCTGCATACACTCCAAGGTGCCTCTTTCCCCATTCCTCCAATACAGTTACACGGTAATTTTAGGTTAGATCAGTAGTCAATGTTCATACCGTTATAACCAGGTATTATTCACAGGTGGACCATATAGTATAAGAAATTGAAAAGACACCCCCCCATCCTAGTCTGTGAGAGATTATTTACAGAAATATACCTGATAATAGATTTGTATCTAAAATATGTAAAGAACTCTCACAACTCATGAAGAACAACAATATGGATTTTTTTTTTTTAGTGGCAAATAATTTGAATAGACACTTCACCAAAGAAAAACATGAGCACAAGAAAACTCACTAGGGGAATGAAAATTAATCATACCCAACAGAAAGGCTAAAGTTAAAAAGACTGAAATAAAGTGCTAGCAAGAATGTAGAACATACAGCTTGGCAGTTTCTTACAGAGTTAAATAGCATACAACCCAGCAATCCCACTCCTAGGTAGTTATTCAAGAGAAATGAAAACATATGTTCACATAAAAACTCGTACAAGGATGTTTATAGCAGCTTTATTCATAATAACTCAAAACTGGAAATGAACCAAATGTCCATCAGTGGACAGATACACAAATGGAGGTGTGTTCATACAGTGGAAAACTACTCAGCAATAAAAAAGAATGATACACAAAACAATGTGGGCAAATTTGGGAAACACTCTAAGTGATAGAAGCCAGACACAGAGGAGTACATATGCTGTGATTCCATTTACATGAAATTATAGAAAAGGTAAAACCATAGTGATAAAATAGATCAGTGGTTGCCTGAAGCAAGTTTACAGGGATGGGCATATTGGAGGAAGGGATTGACTATGAAGGGCATATGGGAACTTTTTGGAATAATGGACATGTTCAATATCATGATGATGGTGACAAGTTACATGAAGGTTTATAATTTTCAAAACTCATCAAATTTTATTCTTAAAATTGGTAAGTTTTATTATATGTAGATTATTTCTCAATGAAGCTGATTAAAAATAAGGTAAACAGCAATGTAAGACTGTATTTAAGTGCCATCTAAGTAGTCAAGAAGTTGGTGTAGTTCAGAGGCAGGGAGAGCACAGGATAGAGGAATCTTTCACAGAGGGAATGGAAAACCAGCAGCTTGGAATTCTTCTGCCTTGAAGGAGAGACAGCATTTAGATGGGCCCAGAGGAGGAAGGAAGGGGGTTCCTGCAGGAAAGGAATCAGCCTGCAAAGGAGAGCGCATGAAGCTTGGTGTAAAGAGATTTGGTTTCTAAACGTAGCTCTGCCTTTAATGACTTTAATGATATTTTGTATTTCTTTGCATTTTAATAGCTCTTTGGGATTTATAAAGGAGCTGCTGCTGTTGTTATTTTCTTTAAGGCATAACTTTGTTTTCCTGGGCCTTCTCCCTACTCTTTAGCTCCTGTATTTCTCTAGCATGTCCAGTCACATTCTCAGCCAGCCACTAAGTTTTCCAAGTTAGTCATCATCGGTGATTCCCTTTTTTCACTCTCTGTGTCTTCCAAATAATTCATATTTGCTTTAGTTCAAGGGCACCTCATCTCTTACTTTTAGCAGTATAAAAGTTACTTAAAGGATCTTTCTGTTTCTGCTCTTGTTCCCTTGCCAACTCCTGTCCATCCTTCTCTCTTGGAGCAGAGGAATCCTTTTAAAACAAATGTAATCGTTATCTACTTGTGCCTCACTGCTCAAGTCTGATTTCCAAACTTTGCTTTTAGGAGCCCCTGGGTTCTATGGCAGGAACTCTATGGCCACCATAAGATGAGAGAGCCCTAGCTGGTTTGGCTTAGTGGCTAGAGGGTCGCCCTGCAGACTGAAGGGTCCTGGGTTCGATTTCGGCCAAGGGCACATACCTTGGTTTCAGGCTTAATCCCTGGCCCTGGTTGAGGCGTGTGTGGGAGGCAACCAATCGATGTGTCTCTCTCACATTGACGTTTCTCTCTCTCTCTCACTTCCACTCTCTCTGAAAAGGAATGAAAAAAATATCCTTGGGTGAGGATTAAAAAGGAAAGGGGAAGGGGAAGGGGGAAAGGGGAAAGGGGAAGGGAAAGGGAAAAGGAAAGGGGAGGAAGGAAGGAAGGAAGGAGGGAAGGAAGGGGAAAGAGGAAGGGAGGGAGGGAGGGAGGGAAGGAAGGAAGGAAGGAAGGAAGGAAGGAAGGAAGGAAGGAAGGAAGGAAGGAAGGAAGGAAGGAAGGAAGGAAGGAAGGAAGGAAGGAAGGAAGGAAGGAAGGAAGGAAGGAAGGGGAAAAGAAGAAGAAAGGAAGGAAGAAAGAAAGAGAGAGAGAAAGAGAGGGAAAGGGAGAGAGAAAAAAAGCATTAGGGAGAGATTGAGGATATAGACGAACAAGGAATATCAGTCACCTTTCCTTCCCATTCCTCTCCCCACACCCCCTACCTGAACACCAAACACAACAGCTTGGCTTTTGGTCTCTTTTTCTTATTGTAACCCTGCTATCATAGAACACCTCTGGCTTTCAAGATGAAGCCTATGGTGTAGGTGAGACTCTGAAGAGGTGCTTTATGAACTGTCCCACTATTACGCAGCCATATTGTGGTGCTCCATCGTATACTTAACACCTTATAAACGTGTGTGCTGTGCTGTTTCCTGCACCAGCAACGCTATGCTCAGGTTTCTCTGTCTTCCTCCATGCTTTTTTTCTCTGCCCAGATTACCTTTACCATTGCCTCATTTGCTTGGCTAACTCCAGATTGTTCACTCAGATTCAGCTCAGGCATTATCTCCAGAATGAGGTAGCCCTCATCTATGTCCCCACAGCATTCCACACTCATCTCCATCACTGCCTGGCAGTAGAACCTTCTATGTAAGTGTATCCTCTTTGACCTGACCACGTCTTTCAGGAGGAGGGCAGGACAAACACCACGTTGCTTTTGCTTGTCACTGTATCCCAGGAAGCTTGTACATTGCCTGGCACATCATAGGTTCTTTGTAAATATTTGACTTGCTGTCTCTCTCAGTGACTTGACAAGCTGCAATGCAGACCTCTTAGCATGTTTTGTTTTGTTTTTTAACAGGCCCCTGCCTATCTTGCCAGCTTCATTTCATCTCTTGCCACCTCTCACCTCCTTGGACTTTCACTGTTCTGGCCTTGTAAGCTCTTAGTACTTTTCTAAAGTCTCTCTGTGCCTTTCCCCTTATCCACTGTTTCCCCTTTCTGAATTGCTCTCCCTCCTCCTTTACTTTTCTCAGCTAGCAAATGCCCTGACCCTCAAGGTCACAGTCAAGATAGATTTTTCTCTGTGAAATGTGCCTAACTTCCTCTGTGTTCCCACAGCACACTCTTCAGACCCATGGCATTCTCTGGTTTCAGTATTGTAGACACTTTTCTTATCCCGTTAGACTTTGAGCTCCTCGGAGGCCAGGAACTGTGTCTCTTTCATCATTTAGTAAGACTGATGTTCCATTAGCTTCTCACTCCATATAGAATAAAGACCAGGGCTTTTTTGATGTACCATAGTAGCCCTTCAGTCTGTCTTCAAACTGTTTTCATTCTGGTCTTGTCTCCTGCCACCAACTGTGCACCCTAAACTGTAGCCCTTTTCAGCAGCTTGTGGTTTTCTGAGCATGTTGCAGGTTGTACTGACTGCACATATTCTATTTACATGCTGCTTTCTTTCCTGAATGCTGTCTACTGGCAGGCACTGTTTTCTCCAGGATAGTGTATTCTTTTTATCCAACTTTTTAACTGTATATAATATTTCAGGTGTACAGCAAAAAAAAAAAAAAAGAGTAATATGGCAATCTCCTGTGTATGTGTTCAGTATAAACAAAAGAACATTTGGGGTGGGGTGGAGAATGCACACACTCATTGAATCCCTTATTTCTTCCTCTCTGATTCCATTTCCTTCTTTCTCAGAGAATAATGGCTATCCATGTGTAATGTTTATCATTTCCATATATATTTTATTATTTCCTATGTTTTACTGTAAAAGATACGTCATATTTTTAGCATGTTTTAAACACTATATAAATAATATCTCCTTGTTCACATTCTTCTACAAGGGCTCCTTGCTTGTAGAACAACATTGTTTTTGAGATTTATCCATATTATTACATGTGGTTTTAGATCATTTTAAATTGCTCATAGGATTTCATTGTATGAATATCCCACAGTTTACTCATTCATTCTGTTCTTGATAAGTTTTTTTCAGTATTTCATTATTAAACCAATTTGTAATGAGCTTTCATGTACAAAGAGAAAAATCTAGTCTTTTTCTCATTAAAAAGAAAATTCTGGCAGCCCTATCCTGACTGAGTAGATATTAAGCACACTTGAAAGTTATTTTCACTTATTTTTAAAATCCAAATTATCCTTTTATAGGCACATCACATATTACTTACTCTAGCATTAAGCTAGGGCTGGTACTAGGAATACAAAGTTTTAAGCAAAAGTTATTTTTCTCAGCAATATGCAAGTCATGTCTCATATAAACTTAGGTCACTTTGCCTTAAAAATGCTAAATTAAAGCCAAAATTAGAATTGAAAAAAACAAAACACTAAAATTTGAAAGCTCTAGCTATAAGACCTGGGAAAAGCCTATTAATTTGTAGGAGAATAACAACTTGAAGTGTGAATTCTTTGTTTCTCATTCATGATAGAAAACTGGAAGTGACCTCACAGCATCTTTTTTACACCAGCTTTCTTAAAAACAGCTGGAAACAGTAGCCACAACTACTTAAGGTGGACCATTTCAACATTTTTATGCCCTTAATAGTCAAATTTTCCATTATGCCCAAGTGAAAGAGCTTATGTTTGAATTGAAGCTAACTTCCTTGTTTTGTCTCCTAACAAGGAAAGAGGATTGTTAGGATTCTCTTTTAAAATACGTAAACTAGCCTTTCTTCTCCAAAGGAAACAATTTTAAATCCTTTTTGCTTCAATTCCTAGGACTCATTTAATAATTTTCCTTTACCAATAATGAAAGTTATCATAGATTACCTCTTCTGTCCTCTGAAGTTACACTTTTAGGACACTGAGTCCCAGGTTTGTTGAACCCACAAAACAGTGCCTGAGATCTGGTATTTTGTAAACTCAACGGAGTATGCGGTGTTGCTTCACTTGCCCTCTTTCACTCTTACTAACACCAAGAACTCACTTCTTCCAGGTATGTTTATTATTTTCCCTTTCTATTTGGGTATCCAATTTATGCCTCTGAGTCCATGCACTAAACTACAGTTGACCACCAAAGTTCTGTGTCTCAAAAGAACATGTGAAATTATTCCAGAAAATGTACTGAAACCAATTAGAAAACTACTGATTTCCCTGTTTATGTATTTTCATGTGAATATGTGTTATACACTATCCCAATATACTCTGACCTTTTTATTTTCATCACCTTTAAAATGATTTGTACATCAAAAAATATATACCCCGCCCTGACCCGGTGTAGCTCAGTTAGTTGGGCATTGTCCCATATACCTAAAGGTTGCCTGTTTGATTCCCAGTCAGGGCACATGCCTGGGTTGTGGGCCTGATCCCCCGGTAGGGGGCATGTAGAAGGCAGCCGATTGATGTTTCACTCTCACATCAGTGTTTCTCTCTTTCTCTCCCTCTCCCTTCCTTTCTCTCTAAAAAATCAATAAAAAAACTTTAAAAGTACACACACATACACACCCTAATGCAGTTCACTGTTCTGTTCTTTAATTCTTTTACTCAGCAGTTTTACTTCAAGGAATTTATCGATAGTCTCCCCTCAGGTAGGTTAAAAATTGTGTACAAAGGTATTCATTGCAGTACTATTTATATTTATACATTGCAGTGATTTATAATGGACTAGTTAAATTATGGTATAGCCATACGCTTAGGTATCAAGTAACTGACACTCCATAAATGTTTGTTGAATGAATCAAAAAATATATTGTTAAGAAGAGACGTGCAGGTACAAACAGTTTATATTTTGTGGAATAAAAAAGATGGATGTAAATAGACAGTATTCATTTATTCTTGATGCATATAACATTTCTGGAATCATATACAATGAACTGCTAACATTAGTTACCAATGGGTCATGGGAATGGGCTTGAGTAGAAAGTATAGTATTTACTTTTAACTCTAAAAAGGAAAAACAAAACAAAGCAAGACTAAATTCAAATGGAGAAGACCCCAGAAAAATAAAATGATTGAAAAAAATGCACATACCCTTATAGATGGAATCTTATTTCCTACTTCTTTTTTTAAATACATCTTTATTGATTTCAGAGAGAGGAAGGGAGAGGGAGAGAGAGAGAGAGAGATGAACATCAGTGATGAGAGAGAGTCATTGAAGGGCCACCTCCTTTACACCCCCCACTGGGGATCCATCCCACAACCTGGGCATGTGTCCTGATTGGGAATCAAACCTCAATCTCCTCGATGATCAACTGCTGAGCCACGCCGGCCAGGCTTTCCTACTTCTTTATATAGCATTTTTATTCCAGTCTTCTCACTTTCCCCTATTTTGCCTCTGTGCTTTGCCTTCTATTTAGAAATGCCTTTTCTCTTCCACAAATCCTTTTTCTTCAAGATTCTATATAATATATGCCTAATCCATGGACACAGACAATAGTGCAGTGAAGAGGGGTAGCTGAGCGGGGGGGGGGGGGGGAACACATCTGTAATACTTTCAACAATAAAGATACATTTTTTTAAAAGATTCTATATAAGATAACACCTCATGAAACTTTGTTGGACTATTCCATTTCAAAGAAATTTCTTTCTTATACATATGCTTAGTACTTAATCAGTATTATACAATTTCACACTTATTCATTCAATAATTATTTCACTAATTATTTCTTCTTCCAACTCTACTGAAGTATAGATTTAGAGGAGTTTCTTGCACCTGTTACATTTGCTTTGTATAACATCCAGCATTACCAATCAATGTTTAAGGAATTTTTATTCTTGATAATGTTAAAACTTAATCTGGAAAGAATACTCAGTAGCCTTGTCTTCAGTGAGTATCCCATTTAAACCATCTGAAATAATTAGGGATTTTCCTAAAAAGATAGCCAGAGTAATATTTTATTTAGCAGGGTATCACTAAGAAATACTAGAGTAATATTTTTGGCATTTTTTTAAAAGAACTACAAATTATACCTCAAATTTATATGGAAAAGTACATGGAATCAGAACTGCATTTATTTTTAAGCTGCCATCTAACCCAAAGAGGATTTCTTAATTCATTAGCTATAGTAGATTTAATTATATAATTATGTATATTTGAAGCATTTAGGATTGTTTTGTCGTCTTGGTGAATTGCCCTTTTATCATTATAAAATCTTTCTATTTCTAATAATAACATTCTTGCCCTGAAAGCCTACTCTAATATTAATAAAACTACTCCAGCTGTCTTTTTTTTTTCTTTTTTTAATGATTTCATCTTTTTTTTAAAAATGTTTTTATTGATTTCAGAGAGAGGAAGGGAGAGGGAGAGATAGAAACATTAATGATGAGAGTCATTGATTGGCTGCCTCCTGCACGCCACCTACTGGGTATTGAGCCCCCAACCCAGGCATGTGCCCTGACTGGGAATCGAATCTCGATCTCCTAGATCATAGGTCGATGTTCAACCACTGAGCCACGCTGGCTGGGCCACTCCAGCTTTCCTATGATTAGTATTTATATCTTTATTTGCATCATTTCAGTGTTAATTTATCTGTGTCTTTAAATTTACAAGTGTGACTCTTGTAAATAGCATGTGATTGGGTCTTGCCTTTTATCCAGTCTGACAATCTCTGCCATTTAATTGGAGTGTTTAACCCATTTATATTTAATGTAAATTAGCTTTATCCTTTGAAAATTGATCATTTTAGGTCTGTTAAGGTACATTTTAGAATGGAATAATTTTTACTCTGGGTTAGATTAGTTCTACTTCTAAAGCATGGCCTTTCCGAGAAGTCAAATGAATGCCCATGCTCCATGAGTTTATCCACACCAGCTGATTGGCATTCCAGCATCCTCATTCTTTTGTGACCTCCAAAAGTCTCTGTTCAGTTTTCATCTCTTGGATAATTGTTTAACTGCCACACCACGTGGGATCTTTCTCTGTACTATACAGCTTACTATTTAGCCAAACACTCAGACCTTTTGGCAGATTTCTGGACTTCTCGCTTGCATTTCTCTCCCATCTGATAATTTGCCCTGTAAATTCCAGTTGCCACAGCACCCCCAAATTCATATCTCTGTCTTCTCAGCTCAACACAGTATTGAATGTGTACTGTTTGGGTCCCGCCATTATGAGCCACAGCCTAGAATGTTCCTCTAGGCAGAAACTCACCATAGGTAGATCTCTCTTCTTTTAGGGATCAGGATCCTGCACTTCAGATGTTGTATAACATCTGAAAACAGTTGTTTCATATATTTTGTCCAGTTTATTAGCTGATTATAAGAGGAGAGTTATTTAGTACCTGGTAATTCATCATAGTCAGAGGAAGAAATCTTATTATATGTATAAAATCATTCTTTTTGAGAAATATGAATATAAATCATAGACTCTATATTATACTAGAGAAATAATCTAACCCAACACATTTAATTGAAAGATGAGAAATTGAGATATAACAAGCTCATGTGACTTGTAATAAATTATACTGTGAGTTACTCATAGTCATTTCATAACCCAGATTTTCTAAATATTTGTCTGCTATTTTTTCCACTATAGCAATCTTCTGAAAATTTCTCCTATGTTTAAAATATAATTTTAACTTGTCAGTTTTTATATACTTTACAACTTTTATAATTTAAACATTCTATTCATTTCATTTTTTGTTACCTCAATAGTATTGTTAATCCTGCTGTTAACACAGGCATGAAAAAATAATCATTGCAAATGTATTTTAGAATGATTGACGTTCTGTGGAACTATATAATTTCACATTAAGACCTAGGAAAGGAGACACAGTTCTTTTAAGATAACTGGAGTTTTTTATTTTTTTCAGTTTGTTTTCCTTGCTGTCTAAAAAACACAACAAAGTTCTGGAACAAGCCACACAGTCCTTGAGAGGTTCGCTAAGTTCCAATGATGTTCCTCTACCAGATTATGTAAGTAGTTACCTTACTTTGTCAATAAAAATTTTTCCTTTCATTGCTAAACTTATAAATAAAAATACCCCCTTTTCTTAACATCTGCCTGTGATCCTAGTGCCCTAGAAGTCTCTAATACACAAGAGTGGTATCGTAAGTCAAGGGTGAAAAAATTAAAGATTCTTAACAAATGATTGAAGAAAATCAACCCTAAACCAATGACTTTTAATAATTAGGACTCATTACCTTAGTCAAGAAACCCTCTCAAACTAATTACAGAAAAATAAAGGGAGGGGTTTTGTAGGAAATATGCAAAGGTTTCTCATTCAAGGGGAGGACCTAAACATGAATTTCTAGAGAACAAGAACTGAATATTGACAAACCATTGGATTCAAGAATATCCTGTCTTTCTGAGGCCATTTAGTTTCTGTGCTCTGCTGCTTTTTGCTTCAGTGTTGTTGTTCTGCTTCCTATAGGCCAGGTTTCTCCATTCACTGACTGAAATAGCGACCCCAACCCTTCCTCTTCCCAGCTCCCAACCTATAACATGTCCTTGTGAGTGTCAGGCCATTAGCTCCCTGATCAGAGTCTTCAAGCCCTAATTCTCACTTCCTGGGAAAGAGACTCTAATTGGCTTTGCTCAGGTCAGTATGCTACTCTAGTCTTGTCAGCCATGATCAGCAGAGAACAGCAATAACACACTGCCTTCATTCCATCCACTTTAAAGATGAAGAGTGTAATGCCACTTGACCTCAGGATGATGATGGAATAGTATTATATAATAATAGGAAGGAGAGTGCATTATGAGCTCCTATGGGGCAGTGCCACTGTCTGTGACATTTCTTATACTTTGGGACATGGTGTAGGTGACTATGCTAAAAATTATCTTATCATAAACCACAGAAGTAGTTCATCAAGCTCTAATAAGGACCTCCCTAAATCCCCAGACAACAACTTAGTGGTTTGATATTTAGAAACCTTATGAGAGAATTTTTAGATTCTGATTTTGAAGTGGCGGTGCATACCAGACAGCTGGAGAGTTGTTTTGCTTGTTTCCTGTGGTTTGTTTCATTTCTAAATGGTTGTGCTGATATGAGACTGTGGGAACAGCACCCAGTCCGGATAGCAGTCACTGATAAACAGAGATAGCTGTGTGCAGCCACAGCCTGACTGGTGCTATTTTTCTTCTTTTATTTATTTATTTTGTGTGTATGTGTATGTGATATAATCTATCCTCCCATTAAGGTATTAAGTTTATAATTCCGAAGTACTTCTCTGACACACACACACATAAAAAGAGTTATCTTTTAAGATTTTCCTGCTAGTTGAATATTCTCACTTTTTAAAAAATTAGTATAATAGCTCACTTACTTCTATCCGTACCATGACTTGTTATAAGAAAACTGTTTCTTCTTAATGGCTCCTTCGAAACTTTCGTTATGGTCTGAGTGGTGGTGGGGATTATGTTTATTAAGAATTTGAATTTGGTTCATCTGTAAATGTTTTGTTATTTTTGTACAATTACCATTTGATTCACATAGTATTTCTGTGTTGTTATTTCATGAAAATGTGCTGAATGTACATAGTCTTGAGGTTGCCCTAGCAGCATTCCCCTCTAATAAGAATGCAGAAAATTGATATTTCTTTGAAAAAATGGGTCATATTTAATAGTACTTGCCAATTATGGAGGTGATGGTGCAATGAGAGGATGTTGAACTCTTTTAACAGACATATGAATTCTCCCATTGAACTTCACAGTTTTTGAGTCACTATTTTCTTCTTGCATGAAATTTTCACTAAGTAAAAATGAATTTGTTGCAGCATCTGTTTCCTAGAAATACTGGGGAAATTCCATTTGAGATCTGTCATTAACAGTCCTTATTTTAACATTTGTGTGTATGAGACTTTACAAAGCACAACATTTTCTGAATGGGTTCATGAACTTGAATTTTGCTGCCTTTCCTCAGAGTTAATTGAAGAGGGTGGGTAACACTGATTCACTAGTAGTGATGATAACTGCGAAGCACTCCTCCTGCCACTGATCTGAAGGTGATTAAAGAAAACAGCAACCTAAAAGTAAGCCCTGCAGTATGTTCTTTTGTGATAGCTCAGTGTTGCTGTTTTTTATTCGCCATTCCCATTGCTCTAACACCACGTATAAGTGATTTACACATTTAAAACCACATTCTCATTGTCACGCTCTTTTAAATTGGTCATTAACTGGGAAATAAAATATGTTCCTCCTTCCTCTTCCCCAGAAATTTTACTTAAGTGTCTTTGCCAACCAACAACCACATAAAATTCTGTGTCCTGGATTAATGCTTTGTACCACTCGTTTATAAAAGATGAAAAAGGAAAATGAGAAGGCCTTAAGGCAGCAGTAGTTCCCCCAATGTATACTTCCCACCCCAGGATTGGGTAAACTCCGGTAGCACAGATTTTGGATAAGTACTTAAAAGAAGGATATGTTTTTCTTCTCACTGTAGTACATAGAGTACTTTCAGACTACCTAGAGGTTTCTGAGTTTATTAAGAAAATGTTTATTCTCATTATACTGTATAATTCACAAGCCAATTGAGTAACAACATAGAAAGCAAATAGCAAGTTACAAAAACATTAGTATTATTACTATAGTACAACTATGTTTGCCTGAATGTCTCAGGGGAAACCTGAAGCCTTCCACCAAATTCTGAATAATGAGGAAATGCCCTGGCTGCTTAAGGGGAAATAAAAAAAATTGCACTCAGGTCCTCTGTGGGGAGAAAGAACGCCTGCCACAGAGAGTGATAGCTAGTTCTGCAGCCTCTACAGGGGCAATAAAGGCATTTAGGAAGGCAAGTGAAGTTCAGTGGACTTGGCTAAGCTTCGGTGCCTTTATATCAGGGTTTTGTAAAATTTAATTCAGTAACTAAGGGACAGGGGAGGATTGTTAAAGAGTCTGTCAACAATTTTTTAAATAAACAACTTTGGTCAACAGAACCTCAATATAGAAAATAAAATGAAAATAATAAATGAGTTAGAGTTGCTTTTTAAACTATAAGCATGGTTTTTAGTTATGAATGTTGTCACAATGTCATATAAGCGTTGTTTTCCTAATTTCTAACAATCACCTTAGCAACTATTTGAGATGAGAAGACTCTAACTTTAATTCTAGGTGGACCCATTCGGAACCAAATTATATTGCCCTTTGATCATCAAAGGATTATTTAATCTTTCCTTATGTCAAACTCTTCTATTTCATTCCAAGCAATGAAATGCAAAGGCATAAGTTGGAAAGAACAAGAACCAGAATCAGAAAAACCCATTTCCTTTCCTGATTAAGCTAAGCAACATTTTCCAATACCCTTGCATCTTGACAGGGGCAGGGGTGGGGGGCAGTATCTGAGTAGCTCTCGCTGGGGGAATAATGTAGGTGGAAGTGGTGTCACCACTGCACCATCTTCCACACTTCTCTTCCCCTTATCATCTGCTAGCTAGATGCAGGAAATCCAGTGAGAGATTCTGAAGTCTCAGGCTGGCAGTGTCCAGACCCCTGAATCATCTCATGGAAGGTGAACTGGGTACCCTATTGGATTGTGATACAAATCAACAATAAAGCTTTACTACATTAAAAAATATGAGCAAAGGGTCTGAATAGACATTTCTCCAAAGAAGTGACCAATAAGCACATCAAAAGACGCTCAGCATCATTAGCCATTAGGGAAATGCAAATCAAAACCATAATAAAGTTCACACCCACTAGGATGACTATAATCATAAAGGCAGATAATCACACGCGTTGTTGAGGGTGTGGAGAAATTAGAATCCTCATATAACTGCTATTGAGAATGTAAAATTATGCAGCTGCTTTGGAAAACAATTTGTAGTTTCTCAAAAGACTAAACAAAGAATAACCATATGACCCAGCATATGGTAATAAACACCCCTAAGGAATTGAAAACATATGTCCATGCAAAAACGTGAAGGTTCATAGCACCATTATTCATAATAGACCCAAAATGGCAACAACCCAAATGCCCATCACTGGTCCATGCATAAATAGAAGGTGGTATATCCATACAATGGAATATTATACAACAATAAAAAGGAATGAAGTATGCTTACTTCAACAGTACATATACTAAAAGCATACTGATGCATGCTTCAAATGGATAAACCTTGAAAACATGCTAAGTGAAAGAAGCCAGTAACAAAACGCCACATGGGCAAATCTTATAGAGATAAATACTAGATGGTTTGAGGTAGGGAGCCACTGCTAATAGGTACAGGTTTTCTTTTGGGGATGATGAAAATGTTTTAAAATTAGACTGTGGGGATGGTTCCACAACTCTGTGAATGTACTAAAAACAATTGAATTGTACATTTTAATTCAGTGAAGTCTGGTGTGTGAATTTTATCTCAATGAGGCCTTTTTTTTTTTAAAGGTAATACTTGGATCACTAGAAAAAAGAACAACTATTTGTTAAATGTAATAACAGACATTAGGAAAATAAATCTTATACTTTGAAAAAGTTAATATTTTCAAGGAAGGAAACATGTTTCTTGCAGAGTGACTTCACTTTAGAAACTGCTGAAGTCAATTAGGCAGTTACACAGAGGTATGTGTATTTTTCAGCCTGGTTTAAGAGCAAAAAAATAAAATGGGAACAAGCAAAATATCCATTAATAGGGACTGACTGAATAAAGTAAAAATTCGTGCAGTGCAATATTCTGAAGCCATTTTTTTTATATCTTTATTGTTGAAAGCATTACATATGTCCCCTTTTTTCCCCCATTGATCCCCTCCCCCCCGCATCCACCCCACCCCCAGGCCTTCCCCACACTAATGTCTGTGTCCATGGGTTGTACATATAAGCATGTAAGTTCTTTGATTAGTCTCTCCTCACCTACTCCCCCACCCCACCTCTCCTCTGAGATCCCTCAGTCTGTTCCATGCTTCTCTGTCTCTGGATCTGTTTTGTTCATCAGTTTATTTTGTTTATTATATTCCACATATGAGTGAGATCATATGCAATATTCTGCAGCCATTTTTTAAAAAGTGAACTCAATCTATATGTGTTTATATGAAAAGATATAACACTTAAATCCAATTTTTTAAAACCCACACTTTCTAGTATACAGATTAAAGTACATGTGTGTTTAAAAATATGCATTGAATTTTTCTGGAATAATGTGCAAGAAGCCATTAAACAGTGGTTCCCTGTGGAGAGTCAGACTGAAGGGTAAGGAAAGTAGAACTTGATTCTTTTTACATTATATTCTTCTTCGTAGGTATAGATCTTGAAATCTTTTTAAAGTATACACACAATTTACTTTTCCCTCCCTTCTTTCTTCCTCTTTCCTTTCTTTATTATTTTCAGATAATTTTAGACTTACAGAAGAGTTTTAAAGAATTTTCATATATCTTTCACCCAGCTTTCTCTTTTGTAAATGTCTTACATAACCACAGAACATTTATCAAAACTAAGAAATTAACCTTGGTGCAATACTGTTAACTAAAATACAAATCTCATTTGAATATTACTAGGTTTTTTGTTTGTTTTTTGCTGACAGTATTACACATTTCTCCCATTTTCTCCCTTTTTGCCCCCCTCCACCCAACACCTGCCCCACCCCCGGCCTTCCCCATACTCTTGTCTGTGCCCATGGGTTATGCATATATGTTCTTTGGTTAATCTCTTCCTGCCCCTCCCACCTCACCCCTAACTGATATCTGTTATTCTGTCCCATGCACTCTCTCTGTTCCTATTTTGTTCATCAGTTTATTTTGTTCATTAGATTACTACTAGTTTTGACATTAATACCCTTATTCTTTTCTAGAATCCAACCCAGGATCCCACATTGCATTTTGTTGTCATGTCTTCTTAGTCTTTCCCTGTCTTACATGGACCTTGAGACTTTAAAAGTGTACCGGTCAGTTATTTTGTACCATGACCCTCAACTTGGATTCATCTGGCATTTTCTCATGGTTAGATCAACATTCTGCATTGTTGGGAAGGATACTACAGAGGTGATATGCCCTTCTCAGTGCATCGTATACATGATGTTGGTATTACTGGTGATGATAGCTGTGTTTACCTTGAATACCTCACTAGGTGATGTCTGCCAAGTTTCTTCACTGTAAACTTGCCAACTTTCCCTTTGTAATTACTATATATTTTGGAGGAGATACTTTGAGATTATGCCAATATCCTGTTTCTGTTTAAACATTTTCCCACAAATTTTAGCATCCTTTGATCAATCTTGCCTGCAGCATATTTTACTGATTTACTAATGATTTTCTATTTGACTGATTTCTTATACACTTATTAAAAGAATTTTTCTGCAAGGAGGAGTTGTCACCTCTCCCCAATGTGTTTATTTATGCAGTTATTATTTATATCAGTATGGACTCCTGGATACTAATTTTATTCGCTGTTTTATAAACAAGGGCTATTACACTATTTCCTTGTGTAGGTAGTTCCAAGTTGGGCCATTGGGAGCTCTTTCAAGGTTGTGTCCTCTGCCCTTTGAATATGCTCCTGTCTTTTTTTTTTCTTTCTTTCTTTCCCTCCTTCCTCTCTTTCTTCTCTCTTATTTTTTTTAGACCCTCAAGATGCTCCAACTCATCTTGTATTTCCCTCACTCCAGCCCTAGAATCAACCAGTTATCCGTGGAGCATCATGAAATTTGAATCAAGATCTTTATAGTTACTTTGATAATGTAGAAACTAGTGAAAACACCCCCCCCCCCCCAGCCAAATCTGGTGAGTAAGGTTGGTGAGCATCCCTAAAAAAACACAGCTGCTTTGAACTTAAATAGATCCCAAACCCCACATTGATTAGGTCCCAGGAAGTTTCTTCTTTAATACAATTGATTTTAAAATTCAAATAAATAAAGCCTGTGGCAAGTGAGCAAGCTCTCCATCTACCCTGCCCCTTTTTTTCATGATTAAAAACCAGGCCTGACTTTCAACATAAAAAGACCAGTTTTCTTGGTTGTATTGTAACTTGGCTTTGGATGCACTTCTGAATGAGCAATTCCAGAAAGGTTCTGAGAATGCTTGTAAGGACAATTTTTAGTTGGAGGGCTCACTCCCCTCTTGTTGAAAAATAATAATAATCCTTCATTCCTAAAAAAATACCTCAATTAAGGGAAAAAATATTGGCCTTTATTTCTGAAGAAGAAGTTTGTCGTGTCCCTTTTTACAGAGTATGGTAGAATATTTATTCTAAAGAATTTTTTTAATTATCATTAAAAATACTTTAATAACTTTTATGTTGCTTCCTCTGGCTTATAAAAGGAAATAGGATGTGTTTGCATTGAAATCTGGCAATGATTAATTAACGTTCTAAGTGAAGTTTAAAGAATACAGAAAAAATAACCCGTGCATATTAAATTCAGTAGCAGTATGTGATAAATTTGTAAAAACCAGTGATCACGGTTTCCTTTTTCCCCCTTCTCATTGTAGTGAAAAAATTCACTACAGAGCTAATAAAAAAAACACCTTTTACTGAAATTTTTCAAATTCTTTGTTATTTAAGAAACATTGTTTTTATTTCCTATTTGCTCAAAATTTGATTGTTTCTACCTCTCTCCCTTTCTTCCTGAGCTTGTAGTTCCTAATAGGAAGAAAAGAAGTCTACTATTTGGAATTTTCTTTGATATATCCTTGATTTACATGGCAAATAGAAAGCAGCTGTCTATTTAAACATCTAATTCTTGAAACCATAGTCCCCTCAAGCGTCATCTGGAAATAATGTAGCTCGTAAAACAAAGCTAAGAAGAAAAGGCAATGTTTGTTTTATGTGGGATGAATGATTTCTGTTGGGGTCCTTTAATTTGGCTATTATGAGGGTTATTAAAAAGCAGTATTACAAAAGAGGTTTAAATGAAAAGAATTTTTTTGAGCTGGTATCTTATTATTACAGTTGATTATAGTCAAAGCTGCAAATGTTTTTAAAATGGCACTTATCGTTTCTCCAGATAAGACCCCAAAAAAACCAGTAATCTTACTCATTGTATGAGTGGAAATAGAACTCTTTCCTTAGTTGATTTAATTTCTGAAAACAAATTATATATGAGAATTCAGCTCTACCTGTTTTTCTGGAAATTTCATGGATTTCTGAAAAAATTTTAAGAATCCTTGTAAGAATATTTGGGGATCACCTTATACGTGCAAAAAATGAGCATGAAAGCATCAGAGTTTACCTAGACTTCAGGTTTTATTAGAAGATTCAATTAACACTAGATAAAGTTAAGCCTAAATTGTTTCTTAACTTATTAATAAGTTACTTGAGTTCTACTATGTGAGGTCTCAGTCATGAGAAGTGATATACTTTGAGAAGTAGAAAGGCAAGTTAGGTTTTGCTTTGACAGTTGTTAGAGGCTATTCCATGATTGGAGTATATTGGTTTTCTTGATTCGTTAATACAACAAAGCAGCTCTTTTTGGTTAGTTGACATATAAGAACTAAATGTCTTTCCTAAAATATGTGTGGTACCACAGAAATAAAATTACTTAGCATATTTGTTTAATAATCAATAGGGCAGGCATGGTTAATTATTTTCATGCCTTTGAGTCACCTGTAATCTCTCACCTGGTATTTTCTATGGTCTCAAATTTGTATTTTGACTGAGGTCATGAGGAGAGTATTGGGTTGCTCTGAAACACCTTTTTTCCTTTAATGTACAGTGCTAGTTGATCAGTTGAGTGATTGAGGGTCATGTTCGAAGCCTAAAAAGTACTGAGCCTTTAATAATCAGGCATTATCTTTCATACTGGTCTGTGAATTCAAATGAGAACAAGAGTAACTTTTGTTTCAGTATTAGTAGTACTTTAGCTCATTAACCAACTCCAAGTCCTAAGCTTCCCATACCCAATGCAAATGCTCCATATAATTGCTAATGCTCTCCAGTTTAATAGTAATAGCAGTAACAAGAGTCATGTATGCATAAACGTTCCATGTGGTACTTGAAATGCCTTATTCTTTCATCCAGCAAACAGTGAGCAACTACTGTTTTATCAGGCACTTCTCTCTGCCCTGTGAAGGCCATCAGTGAAGATAAAAATTTCTGCTCTCATGAAGCCTCCATTCTAATGAAGAGAGATGCATAATGGTTGCATGCACCGCTGAATGAATGCAGTGTTAGTCCCATGGGAAATAAAGCACGATAAGGGAACTGCACAACAGTGTGAACATACTTAGACTGCTGAACTGGTAGAAAAATAGTGAAGATGTAGATATTATGTGTCATTTACTACAATTTTTTTTGTTATTGTTAAAGAATATGAGCACTGGGATCTGAAAAAACTACATTTAACCTTCTTGTGACCTTGACCTTATTAACCCCTCTGATCTTTGGTTTTCTCATTTATTAAATAAAAACAATAATACTTCACTGATGGGATTATTGTGAGAATTGAGAGAACGCACAAAAAGCACTCAGTGCGATATTTGGCATATAACAAATGCTATTAAACATCGGTGGCATTGTTGCTACCACTACAGCTTCTACCACTTGAATCATAGGAAAATATGTCCTTTATTCTCCCGTCACTGAAAAGTAAGAAAGGCCAATTAAATCTCTTTTCAGTGCCTGTAGCATAATGGAATAAGTTTACACTGCAAGTTAGACTTGAGTTCACTCTTAATTTTAGCACTTTCTAGGTATGTTACCTTGGTTAGTAAGTATTTAGTTAGTGACCTTAGAGAAGTTATTGTAGCTCTCTGAGCTTTTCCTATATTCTTTCTGGGCAAAATTTATCTGAACATAATAATCTATTTCTGATTTAATTATGGGCTTTAGAACATACTATTAACTGTATCTTTTTCTCAACTTTTGAAATTTTGGCATCCGTCTTTTCTTTTTTATCAATGGAGCCTTATTGCCTTTCTGTTTAGAGGAATGATGGAGTGCTCTGTTGTTGATGATTGTGGCAACTGGAATAGTGATGCCCAGTGTTAACCTGTTTTTTTTTTTCAAGTATCATGAAAATACTATGCCTAAAAGGACTTTTTAGGTATAAGATGCAAATAGACAAAGTATTCCTTTCCCCTATTAGAGATTTAAGTATAAGAAATGAGGTCTGTATCTAACAGAAATGCTGTAGAACTGATCCCGGAAATGTAATGGAAGTGACTACTTAATCTTTTTGAGTTCAATTTCCATATCTGAAAATAAGAACAATAGTCCTCTTATTTATTAGTTACTTATTATTAGCTTTTAAATAAGATTAAATGCAGTAAATACAAAAGTGAAACACAGTAGACATTCAAAATACATGATTTTATTCATGTCATGTTTTGCTGCAGATATTAAGTATACAGTAATGAATGAACAGACATGGGCCCTGCCCCACCTCAGAGAGCTAGTAGAGGGAAAAAATCATTTAGCAAGCAAATAAATATAAAATTATAAATATGTCTAGGGAAAATAACTGTGACATAATGCAAGAGAATTGTGAGAATTCTAATTTAGATTTTGTAGTGTAGGGAGATGGGATATTTGCTCTGTGATAAAGTGGTATTTAACTGAGACCTGATAGATGAATAAGAGTCAGCTAGAGGAAGAGTAGGGGTAGAGAGTTTTAAACAGTATGTGCAGATGCCCTGAGGCAGGACAGAGCTCTGTTCATTCAGCAAAATGTAAGGAGGCCAAAATGTCTTGGAGGGTAACATTAAATGAGATTGGAGGTATATAGGTCAGCATCAGGTTATGCCAGGCTTGGTTAGCCATTCATTACAAGGATTTGGGATGTTATTTATATTGTTTGGCATAAAGTCATTGAAGGGTTTTGAACATTGGATGTACCTTTGCTTGAAAAAGTATTATGGAGAAGTGATTTAAAGAGGTAAGAGCTGAGACTTCGAAGCCAATTAAACCAACCTGGTGAGAGATGACAGTGGCTTGGACTGCAGAGAAATGGAAATGGAAATGTAGGTGTCATCAACCTGAATAAGATATTCAGAGTCATGGCAGATAGTGAGAGCGCAATGAGAAATGGCATGAGAGGGATAGAAAAATCAGTCCAGAGCTCTGAGGGGCCTCCAACTTTCAAAAGTTGGGTAGAAGAGGAAATGCTTATAACAGGGGGATTGAGGATACTCCAAGTACGTGGTGTCAGATGGGCATGTCTTAAAGAGGAAGAAATGCTAAACCAACTATGGATTGAAGATTGTGGATGAGAGGAGCATTAAAACATATCCACTAGTTTTGGCTAAACAGAACTGGTATCTTCACATGTAAAAGTGGGATTTATTTTGAATAATATAAACTGACAGGTAGATTAGGGATTAGATTTTTTTAAATTGAACTTTGAGAAAGTATGAAATGATAGTTCTCAATCTCCTATTTAGCCTTTCATACCTTCAACTATGTCTATACCCCTGTTCCTATTTCTTAGCATACTGAGTTTTATAAGTTCTTGTGTGGGCTAATGAGTGAAGCTTGTTTAATCCTACTCAGCCATAAGAAAGGATGAGATACCACCATTTGCAACAACATGAATAGACCTTGAGAATATTATAGTAAGTGAAATAAGTCAGAAAAAGCTAAGAATCATATGATTTCATTCACATGTAATATAAAACTGAAACTCATGGACACAAACAGCAGTGTGGTTGCCAGAGGGAAGGGGGTGGGGGAGAAGGGGATCCTGATATGCAGTGGCAGGAGATTTGACTTTGGGTAGTGGGCACACAGTGCAATATACAGATCTTGTAACATAGAAACCCACACCTGAAAGCTATATGATCATATTAACCAAATATCACCCCAATAAATTTAATTTAAAAATTTTAATGCAAGTTTTATATCATACCTTAATTAATAATAATTCATAATAGTAAACCTCATAGCTAAATTTCTGATTAATTTTCTTGAAATCAATTTGTATATCAGATTCTAAATTAAGTTATGCTTAATAAACCAAATGAAAAGTAGTAAAGTCAAAGTGTATTTGGACAACTCAGGTTATAGGAAACTCCAAATTGCTTCATCATAGCACTGGAATTGTTTCTGTGAAATTGCATGTTATACTTAAGTGTCTCTTACATTATATAATAAGCTTTGAACTCACCATCCCATCCATGGTTCAAAGGAAGTACTCCATGAAAGCATGTATAATATATTTTTGCATGTTTGTCATTTTCCTTTCAAAAAATATAGAGGAAGGGGTTTTGAGAACTGAGTACAAATGAGGAAAATGAGTGCTGTGTAACAAAGGATGACTCTGTGTGTGTGCATGCATGCGTGTGTGTGTGTGTGTGTGTGTGTGTGTAGCTTTGGTAAAAGCTTTAGATTGTTTTTTTCTTTTCAATTTTTCATCCTACTGTCCTTACTATTATATTACTTATGTAGATCCTTCTTTCCATTGAGTTCAAAGCACTTACAATCATCAAGTCATTTATTTCTTGGATTTATTGAATGGGTACCCATTGTTCAAAATCCTGTGGGCGTCAGTACAAAGTTATAAAAGCACACAAATTAAATGTAATAACACAGGAGCAAGGGAGAAAGCCAGCAGGATCACTGCTGTGCCTATTGGGAATGCCAGACTCTTATAAAGAAAGGAAAGAAAACAAAAGAGAAAAGGAAAATGAATAAAATAACCACCTACGTTCGTCATATTCTGAGAGGTACAAAATAAATTTGTCAGTCAAAGGGAATGACCACAGGGTTCAGTTAAGAGAGGCCTAACTGAATTTAGAAGGTGCTCTGGAAAATGCTCCAACTCAGAGCCTCAGATTTTACTCTCATAACAAAGCATGAGAAGTTATTGCACGCTCTCCCATATTTTAGCAGATGAGCTATTCAGATGCAAGGGGATTTGGTTAACTGCCACTGTCTTAAAGCGGTGTCACAAAACTGGAATAGTCGTCTTATTCTCAGTTCCCAGTTAAGTCTTGGTTTCATTTCTTTTAGCATTTTAGCTCAGACATATATTTCATTTTAGTTGTCTCCTTCATATGGTGGTTTAAAAAATGGATATTTTCACAGTTTTTAGTAAATTAGAAAAACTTAAGCTGATTCTAAAATTAATTTAGAGAAAAAGCCTCATTTTTTGAGGAGAAGTCAATAGATAATTGAAAATTGTAAAATTAAAAATTGAACAATATTAGCACTCTGGCCGGCGCTGCACAGTGGTTAGAGCATTGGCCCTCATACCGAAGGGTTGAGGGTTCGATTCCCAGTCAACGGCGCATGCCTGGGTTTCAGTTTCAGTCCCCAGCCTCTCTTTGGGTGCATGCAGGAGGCAACCAATCCATGTGTCTCTCTCACATTGATTTTTTACCCTCTCTCCCCCCACCTGCCACTCTCTCTAAAAATCAATGGAAAAAATATCCTCTGGTGAGGATTACCCCCCCCCAAAAAAAAAAAAATACTAGGACACATTATTTCAGAATAAGACGATAGATGTAGGAAGAAATAGCCAAAGTGGTCCAGAATATTTGTCTCTGGGCAGTGGGAGTTAGGGGGAAAGGAAAGGATTGGTCCAGAGGGCTGCTTTTTTTTTGTTTTAAATTCTTGACTTTTAAATTACCCTCCTTTGTTACTTTGATAAAATTAAAACAAAAGTTTAGGGAAAAGAAAAATAACAGGAAACCTTATGTATAATAAATATTTGGAATCATTTTCAAAAATGAGTTTAACATATTGTCCTCTGAGTCTTAGCCTGTAAAGTAAGGGGCTCATTGGCACCCTCACTCTATTAAGTATAATCTGATTTTTGGTAATTCAAGAGAGATCGGCTAAAACTGCTAATAAATTATGCATTCCACAATTAGGCATTTTCTTGTGATATTTTTCCTTATTTTATTAGGAGTCTGTAATGACACTGATGGAAACCCTTGAAAGCATTGTCATTTGAAGTCTTCAGGGGTCTACTTCCTGTGCTGCTTTAGTCACATCTCAGTCTAAATTACATTTACTTACCCTCCATGTTCTCCCTTTCTTTTGCCTTCATAGCATTTCCCACAATTGACATTCTCGCCCATTGGGCTCTGAACTTCACCTAGGCAGGGATTATGTCTATTGGCCACTGCTTTAATCCAGCGCCTAGTCCAGTGCTTTTTCATAACACCAGTCATTCAGTATTTGACATGACAAATTTCATCTGGGATGTTGTGTTGGCTAATGGTAGCTGTTGGGAGGATAGCGTCTAATAGCCTGGTAACCTGAAGGAGTTTAAAAAAAACTTCCCCAGCCCAGCCGGGCGTGGCTCAGCAGTTGAGCCTCGACCTAGGATCCAGGCGATGAGGTTTCTTTTCCCGGTCAGGGCATATGCCTGGGTTGCGGGCTCGATCAATGACTCTCTCATCATTGATGTTTCTATCTCTCTCTCTCTCTCTCTCTCCCTCCCCTTTCCTCTCTCTGAAATCAATAAAGATGTATTAAAAAAATAAAAAAGTAAAAAAAATAAAAAACTTCCCCAGCTCCTTGGAGTATATTGAACCAGACCTACCACGGCCACTAAATTACAGGGAGCACGGAATTCTGGGCGGTGTTCTGTATTTTGCTGTTACCAAAGCTCTTGGGAGGTGTAAGGAGTATTCCGAGAGCAACTGTTTGGAGATCTTTTGTGAAAGGCCTTTTGTAGCTAGTGTTTTTGTTTGTTTGCACAGTTAATACATTTTTAGTTTCTCCCTCTGTGTCTTTATTTGTCTGTCTTTCAGTTTTTGTATTTTTTTCTCAACATGTCTGATTCCTCCTCCAGTTTACTCAGATTTTATTGACATAAAGTTGAAGTCATTAAGAAGGTTATAATCATTCTTTTATTTGGCTTGTTGGCATACCAAAGAGTTAGAGTTAACAATGACTGTTGAATAATAACCAGTAAATTAGTTTAAATAATGTCACAACATGTTTCCTAAATATAAATCAAACACATACAAGGAAAAAACTGCTTCCTAAAAGAGGCATTTTTATTAAGAAAGCAACTATAGTCTGCCCTCCATATCCGTGAGTTTCACATCCACGGATACAACCACCCTCAGGTGGAAACTATTCTGGGGGGAGGGGGGTACAGTTATGTTGTTGACCTGTGCTATGTAAAGAGGCCTGCAGTGGCTGGTTGAGTTTATACTGAACATGCACAGACTTTTTTTCATTGTCATTATTTCCTAAACAATACAGGGTAACAACTATATATATATGTAGTTATACACACATATATATATACACACACACACACACACACATATATATAGACACATATATATATAGCATTAAATTTTATTAGGTATTTTAAGTAATCTAGAGATAATTTAAAGTATGTGAGAAGATGTATGTAGGTTAATTGCAAATACTGCCTCATTTTATATAAGGGAGCTGAGCACCCACAGATTTTGATATCCTGGGTTGGGGGGATCCTGGAACCAATCTCTCGCGGATACCGAGGGATGACTATACATTGCTGAACTTGATTTTATACTGCCATTTGTTGTGGTTGTTCTTCGGATATTTAAGAATTCTTGTTTACCTGACTCCCAGTGTGATCTTTTGATAAAACCAAGTGATTTTTCAGGAAAGTTTTCACTGGTCATTGGTTTTATTGATGAAATGAGGTAAATATTTTTCTGTAATTGCTGCTGTGCACAATTAGATCCTTGCCAAAGTTAAGGGAATAGTGTTCATTACAAAAAAACTTTCTGTTGCACCTCCCATCCGTGATTTACATGTGGTACCTGTACAGTCTGTCCCACTTGAGCTGGTCAATGTCTAATAACATCTCTGACTTTGGATGGTAAGGAAACCATGGTTTTTCCTTTAACTAAAGAAAAACCAAAACTGCCTGTCTCTTACAGAACAGATGACCAAAGAGAATTATCATTAAATTGCCACGTAATAGTCTGTATCTTGTAGAAAAAGCTGCATCTTCATTATACAGGGTGTCCCAGAAAAATGTATACACACTGTAATAGCTGATAGCTCAGTTTTGAAAATGAAATGTATTTCAATAAACTCTGCCTTTATAATTATTCAAAGTGTGTGTATACGTTTTTGGGGGACACTCTATATTACTTTCTTATACTATCACTTTTATGAAAAGGCTGCCAAGTGAATTTTAGCTTTGTTGCCATTGATGCTAGTGCTTGAAAGTTTACTCGTTACAATGTATGCATTACCCTAAATGTGTTTTGCTTCTTTTCATATCTTTCTTGTAACAAAATCTTTTCCTTATTCCCAAATTGATATAAGTGAACTAAAGAATGCAGAAGAAGAAAAGAAAGGTGGGACTCTGTCCTTCTTGCCCACTAGATTTTGATTAAGAGATTCCTTTAATATTTTTTTTCCTATATTTCTCTGTTAATGTCAACTTTTTCTTTGCCTTAAGAGAAGAATTTTGTTCATGCTACATTAGGGTTTTTCTACCCTCTTTTATCTTTTACATATTGATAGTTGTTTCTACAAACTTTTGTTCAGAAAAAATTATCCACAAAATAAAATTAGGCATCTTTTTCTTCCAAGGAAATTGGCACCATATAGCAAAATTGACAGGCAGCCCCAACTCATGACTTAATTGATTGCTAGACTGTGATTCTAAGGTGAACCATTTTAAGTCAGACCCCTATAAATGTTACACATGTTAAGTTCCATTCTCCAAAACTACTTTCATATAGAAACACAAAAAGAGATTATAATGAATGAACATTTTTTATTTTACTACCCTGTATCACAAACAATAGCAAGAAAGAAATTGGGTTATTTATTGTTTTGGGGTGTGTTTGAGACTTTTGAATAAGTTCAATGACATTTACACTGAAGGCATCTCATTTAGTACCTTTTGCTGTAAATAAGCATCTTCATTACTCTAAGGACCTTCAAACTGCTTTTAAAATTAGTTTCTGCCACAAGGAATAAATTGCAGATTTAATACAGGATTGCTTCTCAAAGTTTTGGAATCATCATTGCTGGGTGATAGACAGTTTCCATGGCAACTTCAAGTGATCCCTTGCTCTAATTGTAGTTGCAGACTGAGTCACCCTCATTGCCGTTGACCTTGACTGAATCATAAGCATTGGCTGTTTGGGGACAAAATGTAGACATTGGTCTTAGTCATTAAGCAACCATAAATACAACTTTTGGTAATTACCTGAAATATGATTATACTGCAGTGGGTTTCAAATCAACTGTCTTTAGTCAAAGGTCACATATATTTCAGCATTAGACTTGGAATATTTTTTAACATTGTATTTCCTAAGGAGTTAGCTATTTTAATGTAACAATAGCATTTAGGTTCTCAAAGATCTTAGATTCACAGTTAGCTCAGTGCATTTCATTGTAATGCACACAAATATTCTAAAACTCGAATTTCAATGTCATGGAAGCACTTCTCTTTAAAGGGATATAAAAATTCATATCAGAAAACATTATAGTTGTTTGATTAGTGCCCGTAGAGCTAATCTACCTTCCAAGTACATCAATATCTAATAGGAAACTTTCATTCAGTATTACTATTGCTTTTACTAGTAAGAGCAACCATTTCTTGAGCTGCTACTGCATGTTAGGCATTGGGGTAGGTGTTTTATATATTCATTTTTTTGTTTCCACTCTACTGTAACAGTTTGCTGATAAAGAAATCAAGGTTTAGAATCTTGCCCGAGATCACATGGCAGTAAATAGTAGAACAGGATTCAAAGGCCAGTCAGGTTGTAGCAGCAGACTGAGTCACCCTCATTGCCCTTGACCTTGACTGAATCAAGGTCAGAGCTTGAGCTGTTAGCTCGTATGCCACAGAATTCCCCTTCTATACTCTGGCCAATTTTCTGTAAAGCCAGGGAGTCTTTAATATACAGAATAATTGCTCCTGAATTGAATCCATGAAAGTCATTTTTGATATATAGATTGAGGTTCAGCATCCCTCAATTATATTTGCAATATTTCCAAGTAAAAATAACAAGTTTTTGCTCCCTTTTAAAAATGTTAAATTTCTTACATATCTTGAAAATGTTTTTGAGAAATGTCTGCCTTACAGATTTAGACAGGATGTTATAACTCCAAGGTGAAATACAGGGTAAGAACTGCTGCTATTTTCCATCCTTGGTACCTGTTCTCAATGCTTAGAACAACACCACATATCATAATGTTGGCCCTCAGTTGCTGTTACCTGGTGAAGACTGGTAGAAAAGAGCTTGAATTCAAGTGAGTGCAAACTCCAGTGTAGCTGGGACTCCACCTCTCCAGACCAACACATTAGACCACACTTAGCCTTTAAGAATCATTGAAATTTTAGCTGATTCCTTCTTCTCCACTTCTGTGGAAACCACCTCTTCCCCCTGTGCCCTGCCAGAAGCGAGGGAGTGCTTGTGTTCCTTCTCTCCTTAGAGGGAGGGACTTGTCCTCTTGGGACTTCATTTTACTTAATTGCCTTGCAGAATTATCATCATCATTCTCTGATGAATTTAAGAAGACTTACTAAATTATCTGACTTCTCCGGATTGTTAGAGCAGGAGAGGCATTCTTTGCAGCTTTCCACATCCTAAGCACTCTGGGTCCCTTGCAGAGCTTCCCTGCAAAGAGCCCTTTTATTTTACATTTGTAGGAACTAAGCCCCAGAAGTTGACTTGTCCAGCCCATGGCAAAACTGGAACTAGAACCCAATCTAGGGCATCTGCCTACTGACTTGCAGCTACCTCTGTTTTTCCTTTTTTTTTTTCCAATTTAAATTTCAGGGCTATGGATTCCCTATATATGACTCTTTACTGCCCTTCTTAGTACCACTGACTCCTTTTCCCAAGGAAGAATGAAAGAAGGACAGCAAGCATGACAGGCCTCTGCTGTGAAGCCCATGACATACAAATTTAGAGAGATTATTTCCCTTCCTTGCATACCGTATCAAAGATAATGAACAGGCATTGGAAACAATGAGTTATAGAAGAGCCAGGAGGTTCCTTGGTTTAGAGAAGGATTGTTTTCAAACTTAGCCTTATACATTTTTATTCTCAAAGCTTGTTGGTTTTTTTTCCTTCTAAACTAACAATGACTATTTAAGGTGCTGGGGTAATCTAAAGTAAATTCCGGATTTCACTGAAGTTTGAAGTCACCCTAAGGATTTTTCTACATTAAGCACATTTTTGGTTACTCTAACAAAATGTGCTTTCTAAATTCAGTATTTGCTACATTCTTAATGGAAACTAAGATGAGTATAGGAGGGAATTTTTAAAATCTCATAAGCACTTGTTTTTGCAAATAAAAAAACTGCAACTCGGGTTGAATGACTTACCAAAGGTCATACAGCTAGTGATTGGCAGAGCTGGGACTAAAACTGGGATCTTGTATCTCAGGTTGGGAGGAGGGGAGGCACTCAGTAGACTCTCAAAGCCATTTTTTAAAAAAAAAGATACATCTTTCTAGATAATTATTTTACTCAGATATTACTTTTTTATAGGGTGGAAGGATATTTCTTTTTATAATAGAACACTAATGTGTTTTGAAGAAGAATGGAAATCAACACTAATTCTTAAGGCAAAACATTAAATTTTGGAGCACTCCAAGCTCAGGTGTATGCCTACTTTCTTCTGCTTGTAGGAGGGGCCTGGGGAAATGGGAGAAGCTCTCTTCTGCACCCCACCTTCTGCCCAATGTGAGCAGCCTGCTAAGGTAATATGACTGTTGGGGGCTGCAACTTAGTTGGATTTCAATGAGAACATTCCTCTTTTGTGAGTTCTCTGGCTATTTTCCAAGTATGGAAAAACATGTAAAGTTAGCCAATGACCCCTAGCAGCCACCCTTATCTTGCCTTCCTGCCACCAGTAATCGTGTTTTAAATAACAGACTTCCCAGGGTTCTAGTTTAGGCTTGTGGGCTACATTCAAGCCCTGTCCAAGGAATGAAGAAAAAGAGGACATCGTTTTACATTCCCACACGAGAACGCTGGTGCCATAACTGCCTGCTGCTCTCCTCCTCTTTCCCCCCGAACTATTAGGGTTACACATTGTCTCATCTGGTCACAGGACTTATTCTCCAGCTGTGATTTTGCATGTAATATAAAGCTAGTTCTTGCTATAAGAAGCTCGATATGTTGGGACAAATCCAGTTCTGGCTAGAAATAACATGGTTACAAAGCTTTTCAGTGTGTGTGCCAGTGAATTAACAACATAAAGATAACAAGGGTCTATCACCAAATGATTGGATTTGAAGGCCATTTGCACATTAACTTTAAAAAGAGACTGGCCTGTGCATTTCCTCCCCCTGCTTCCCACTTTGGCAGTGTCCCATTAATTTTGTTGAAGGTTTTATTTTCTGCTGAAAATGCAGGAAATTTAGACAACTCTTTTGGAATCCCCCCAAAACTAATACAAACAAGATACATATGCTTCTCTTAAGGAAACTAAAAATAAATGATTTGAAACTATTTAACTGTATAAATTCCCTCTTAAAAGGGAAAAGGAAGTTTATATAATGAGGCAGCCATGAGTGCTGTTGACAGGGTAAGATAGTCCCACAACTGCCAACTTGTCCCTTTGACATGAAATCACTACTTAGCACAGAAGTTGTTCGGTGTTCATTACCAACATGTACGAAAACCACCAGAAACAACTGAAAACAGGACCATTTTCTCAGGGTCCTTGTCTTTACATTTGAGATTTTCTGCAATAAAGTAAGTTGCTTTTTTTTTTGCTTTTTTTTTGAGAAGTCTGTCTGATCTGGGATCCATTCTTGGAGTGGAGGCTGTGTACTAAAAATACAATACCATGAATGAAAAGGGCTCAATATTCTGCACCTTTTTGCTGTTCTACCAATGAACCATCAGATTTTACTTCTGACAGCTAATTTTGACATAGTAGAGGAAATATAGTTTTTAAAAGCATGTCTTTTTATAAAACCTTATATTATTCCATAAATGTAAGTCAATTTTCCTATACATTGACCTCTATAGCACCTGTTTGTTTGTGGTTTTTTGCTCCTTTGTTTATTTATTTTTAAATATACCTTTATTGATTTCAAAGAGAGGAAAGGAGAGGGAGAGAGAGAGACAGAAACATCAATGATGAGAGAGTCATTGATCGGCTGCCTCCTGCATGTCCCCCACTGGAGATCAAGCCCGCAACCCAGGCATGTGCCCTGACCGGGAATCGAACCCCGATTGCCTGGATCCTAGGTCGATGCTCAACCTCTGAGCCACGCCCGGCTGGGCACTCCTTTGTTTTTTTAAAGGACCAGTTTTGTAAATTAATCCAAGTGGAATTTGGGACTTATATTTAAAACTAAGAAATGTGATTTCTAAGTTTTTTGCAGTTATAATAATTGAATAATTTATCAACTTTGGAAAGGCATTTATCTTCTCTTTTTTTGTAATGTCTAAAATTAAAATGATTTTTTCTCCTTTAAAGTACTTTAATGTATTTGTTTTTATATCTTAAAAAACACACAGTACTTACCATCATACACTATTTTAAGGGCTTTACAAATGCTACCTCATTGAATCTTCATAGAAAATAATCCAATAGCAACCTTCCTTAAGTACCGTTTGAAATGCTGACACCCAAGTAGTGATTAGATTAGATTAGATTAGATTAGATTAGATTAGATTAGATTAGATACCTTTTAGGTCTGTTTAAATACTGAGATTTTGATGACTTTGTAATTTTAAACAAACTCTAATCAAATTCATGGTAATTTTTCATCTTTTTTACAAGTGGTGATTATTACCCAATAATACTTTTTAACATAGCCCTAGCTGGTTTGGCTCTGTAGTTAGAGCATCAGTCCTCGGACTGAAAGATCCCGGTTTTGATTCTGGCCAAGGGCACGTACCTCGGTTGCAGGCTCAATCCCAGGCCCTAGTCGGGGCACGTGCAGGAGGCAACCAATCGATGTGTCTCTCTCACATCAATGTTTTTCTCTCTCTTTCTCATTCTCCCTTCCACTCTCTCTGAAAAGCAATGGAAAAACTATCCTCAAGTGAGGATTAAAACAATTTAAAAAAAAAAAAAAAAAAGAAAGGAAACAGCCCCGGCCATGTGTGGCTCAGCAGTTGAGCATTGACTTAAGATCCAGGAGATCGAGGTTCAGTTCCTGGTCCCAGGAGTGTAGGAGGTAGCTGATCAATGATGACTCATTATTGATGTTTCTATCTCTCTCTCTCCCTTCCTCTCTCTGAAATCAATAAAGATATATTTTTAAAAAGAAAAGAAACATAAAGGATTTCATTTGTTTATTGCCATGCATAGTAGAATCTAATCATGGTAGCAACTTGAAAATTCAGGTAATTTCTAAATTATAATTATTGGCATAGTTTGCCTTGGAAATTAGAATTGGCCAAAAGTTTGATACTTTATTTCTAGTAAATCAAAATCTCCTGGTACATAATTAACCCCTCCAGCCCATGATTATTTCATGACCTGCTTGGTGCCTTGAAGCTGTGTTTGATCTCCCAACACAAATGGAAGGATCCACAAGAGCACGGTTACTAGGAAACAACTTACGCAGTGGAATGCTAGCTGTTCCTTCAAGGATGATTAAAGTAGTGGTTAGCAGAGAACTGCTGCCACTTGAAAATGGAAATGAATTAGTTGCTAGGATTATAAATATCCATTTATGTACTTGTGGATTTTAATGGCTGTAACTAAATATACAGAATTACATCTGTGATCAACAGTCAAAATGGTGAGCGTTTATCTAACAAAACATGAATAGTGTGATAAGGCTTTAAATTGAATTATATTGAGGGACAGTTGACGTTGCTGGTGGGTTGAGGAGAAGGTGATAGCTGTGACAGTGGCATAGAACAAAGCCCAATAAGTAGGAGTGCTAAGGTGTCAGAATTATTCTAAGCTGTAACAAAGAAAGAATGAACCAGGAGCCTTCTATGTTTCAGAATAAGTTGGTTGGCCACTTGGAATGAATGTTGTAGAAGGGATTCTAACATTTAAGGGAGTATTGGGAGTGTCTTCCATAACTTCTGAGTATGTTTTATGATTTTATAATTCTTTGATCAAATTCTAAGCTTCTAACTAGATAGATAATAACGAATTGCTCAGTATTAAGCTGAACAGTTGCTGAATTGAATGAAATAATTGATGTAGAAATTCTTGGTACAGTTTTTTTGGATATAATAAAACCAATTAATGTAGATACCTGAATTCAAGGAAACCTCATTTTATTTCTCAATAAATAATCCCCATGAAAGTATTTGTGGGAATACCTGTGACTGACACCCTGCTGGTGCAAACTGGTAGGGCTGCTACATTGTGTACAAGCCACATCCAGTAGGACTCACTGTTGTTAAATATTTTTACCTGCTAGTTGTTTAATTTTGTCCCTGGATGTAACCAGGAAGGAAATTGACCTTATCTCATAAACAGGGTAGTAGTTGGGCTCTACTATCTTAATTTAAGCTGATTTTTAATTACCAAATTATGTTTAATTTCTCATTCTTGTTTTCCTAATAGTTTTGCAACATTAAAATACATAAGATGCTTTCTAACATGACAATCCAACAAAATAGGATGTTACATAAAATGTCTTTGCTTTAACTTCTCACACATTTTCAGTTGATTTGAATAATGCAAGAAACTTTATGTTCTTATCATTTAATTTATAAATCTGCAGCTCAAAATAATCTGTAAAAGATAGCATTAAAAATGAAACATACAAGAAATAAAATACCCAGTAACTCCTTTAAATATAAGAGGGGTAGTGTAACTCTTAAAGAGCCTTCAGTCAGATTGTCTGATGCAAAGTTGAAACTAATGTGGAATATGCTTTTTGATGTAAAGTTTCCAGTTTATACTTTATCTGACTTGGGACTTAATAATAAATGGTCAGTAGTTTAGTTTGGGTTTAAATGAACAGGCACCTATTTGGGGGTTGGGTATATTACCCTGTTTGTTTCAGCAGATTACTCATTAAAACATTGAGGATAAATTACCAATGTGTTTAAAAGCAGAAATTATAAGCTATCAACAGGTAATTTATTTTTGAAATGTAAATTTAATATATTAGGACTTATACTTAACATAAATGGGTATGAAATATTTTAGGAACATAAATTCTGCAGAAAGCTAATGTTTTGACTTGGAATCATAATATCACATTGACTTGCTCTTAAATGAATTTGAGAGAGAATTCTGAAACTTGAAGTCTCTTCTTTCTCCTCTTCTTAACTTAGACTAATTCAAATACCAAAATGAGATGAAAATATAAATTGAGAGAGCACTGGTCAAGATTATATTGTCAGTTCCCAATTTGAAGGTCAACCCCTTCCTTTTGCTCCAAAAAATATAGAAATAACAAGAGACATTAAAACACATAGCCACACCCCAAAATGAGGTCGATATTTTTCAGAGCAGGAATAGAAAATGAAGTTGAAGCAGAGAGCAGGGTTTGAAGCAGTGAGTCTGTGGAACTTCAGGTCTGCAAGGAGGCAGGGTGGCTGGGAGCTCAGCTACTGCAGGGTATACAGCACCAAAGGTACCCAGGCGGGAGGCAGCACAGTGGTGCCAGGTTCCCTGCCAGAAATTGGGAACTGGAATAGAGCTTTTATTGAAAAGAACTTGAACAAAGATGTTTATAATGGCTCTTAAGTTGTATGACTGCAGAGGTGGGAGAACATAGAACCAGCCTCACAACAGGATGATGAGTCAGACTGATACTGTCTTGGTGACCAACCCTGCCATTGCTGTCTTCAGTGTGATTGCGTGATCTTTTCAGTGCTGTTATAAGTTTTAAGCAATTGCTCTGACTCTAATTAATTATGTGTCAAGGAGAAAAACACTGACTCTGTGTGGGGATTTTCTTTCTTTATCAGGCACAAGACCTAAATGTCATTGAAGAAGTGATTCGAATGATGTTGGAGATCATCAATTCCTGCCTGACAACTTCTCTTCACCACAATCCAAATTTGGTGTATGCATTGCTCTACAAACGAGATCTCTTTGAACAATTTCGAACTCATCCTTCATTTCAGGATATAATGCAAAATATTGATCTCGTAAGTGTAAATGAAGATTTTTATCATGGTTCTTTTTTAAGTATTAGAGGAGTTTAACAAACCTTGATAAAAACTATAATAGATCTCTTTAACATTAACTAAATTTGCCCTCTATTCTGCTATAACAATAGTTGCATTTCATGTGTATATGTTTTATATTCACAGACATATATATACACACATATATATTTTATTTAACATTTAGATCATTAACATTTTTCTATAATATCAATTCTTTGAAAATCTCACATTTTAATATCTGTATTATGGATGTCCTAAAATATATTTCACCATTATCCCAGATAAGAAAACCAAGATGCTGAGAGAGGGTTTCCAGGTGATTTTAGCACAATTCCAAGCCTAAGAGTCATTGTCTTAGATAATGATTACATATTTGCATAGGGCTTTATCATTATGAGTTATTTGCGTATACAATGTCTCATTTGACCCTTCAACCATCACTATGAGGGAAGCAAAGCAGGGCCCGAGAGGGAAAAAGGTCGGCTCAGGGTCACTTAGCTAGTAAGTCACTCAGACAGGCCTTGAATCCAGGTCTTCTCATTATAAACTCTGTGCTTTCAACATCCTCTTGGATAAACCTAAGTAAGATTCCAAATGAGCCGGCTTTCCAACAACTTTTTGTTGAATACGGCCATCTAAAATAGTGCTGGGCACACTAGAAATTTATTCAAAAGCATTTTAAACTCTTTTTACATGTTCTGAAAAAAAATGCCATGGTAGAAGATATAAATAACATCTCTACTTTCTGCCTCTTTCAGCACTTTACCTTCCTCTTCTCTCCCCTATATGCCCCTGAAATTTTGGCTTAAGCAAGCCTTTACTATTTCTTCTTCATGAAGTTAACCTTGAAAAGTATTGGGAGAGGACACTGTGAATCTACTGTTATTTTTAGCTGACAGGGAGTTGAGAGTTGATATTTTTTCATTAAGACATTTAGCAATGTTGAATATCTGAGACAGGAGTGACTAACCTTGAAGCACTTTTAACTTCTGCAGGAATTAGACATGTGTTTTTTAAGTGGCCAAATTTCTATTAACAATTGGTACGTATCCCTCCCATCTAACTCAGAAGATGAAATGATCTGGCTAAATTAAGCAGAGGGACAAAATAGAATTACCGCAGCAAACGAGAGAGGATGTGAAAGAAATGTCATGGTTGAATCTAAGTAGAGAACAAAGGCAGTGAACAGTAATAGTTGTGTAGTATGATAAAGGCAAGAACTATTTTTATCTCTGCACAGTGTAAAATTCGTGTTAGATTTGTGTATTTCCAGACCCAACCATCCTTACTGACTCTGAACTAGTCCATTCAGTTGCCAATATGATATTCCCACAAATGGTGAGCAGGGTTAAAATAGAATTCTTCATTTTCTTTAAAAAATTAAACACAAAATGAGTCAACTTTTCTTCTGCAGTCTTTTTTATTTCAGTAAATGGCATCAGTATCTACTTAGTTGCTTAAGCCAAAATAAGGGCGGGGAGGATAATTAGTGCTAGTTGAAATAAGGGTGGGACATTGCAGACCTAAAGAGTATGGTCAGATGCCCTGGCAAGTGTGGCTCAGTTGGTTGAGTGTCATCCATGCACCGAAAGGTCACTGGTTTGATTCCTTGGTTGGGGCACATACCCAGGTTGTAGGTTTGATCCCCAGTAGGGGCGTGTATGGGAAGCAATGGATTGATGCTTCTCTCTCCCTCTCCTTTCTTCTCTCTCTAAAACTCATTAAAAACATTTGGGAGGAAAAAGTTATAAAGAGTACGATCAGAGAAGGATATTCTGAGAAAGTGCATTTGAGCTAAGACTTGAAGGAGGTAGAGATATCTGGGCTCAGAGTGTTCCAGGCAAAGAGAACATAGGCATAGGATGGAGGCATGTCTGTTTCTCCCACTTCAGCAAGATAGGTATGCTTACTGACCATTAGAAAAGATTTGGGTTCCTAAGCATAGAGTTCTGTTCCTATAATATAACCCACTGCATGTGCAAAGGTCACCATTGTGCAAATTGGGGTTTGAGGAACCAGTGCAAAAATGCTAATGCCCTGGTTACTGCTATTCCTGAGACTAACGAACTATCCTTTATGACTGACCCAGAAATCTCATTCCAGGATCCATGAAACTGTAACTGACTAATTTGTTATCTTGTAAGTAGGGTAAAATTTCAGACTCTTTACAATTCTTGACAATGTAAAATGGTATAATATTATTTTAAGGTAGATTGATAAATTAAAGATACATATTATAAACTCTAGGCCAGCCACACAAGAAGAAATAGAGATATAACTAGATAAAATAGATCCATAAATTATACTCAATCCAAAGGCAGGCAGGAAAAGCAGTATAAGTGAACAAATAGAAAACAACAAGCATTGTGGTAGATTTAAATCCAACCATGTCAGTAATTAAATGCCTCAATTCAAAGACAGAGATTTTAAAATTAGATTAAAAAGTAATATCTAAGCATGTACTGTCTGTAAGTGACTCACTTTAAAAATAAAGATATAGATAGCTTAAAAAGTAAAAGGATGGAAGTAGTTATACCATGCAAACACTAATTAAAAGAAAGTTGGAGTGATTATAAAGTAAACTTCGGGCCCTGACCAGTGTGGCTCAGTTGGTTAAACAATGTCCTGTGGACCAAAAGAGTGCCATTTCGATTCCCGGTCAGGGCACATGCCCGGGTTGCAGGCTTGATCGCTGGTAGGGTGCATGCAGGAGGCAGCCGATTGACGTTCTCCTCTCACATCGATGTTTCTCTCCCCCTCTCCCTGCCTCTCTCTCTAAAAATCAGTAAAAATATTTTTTTTAAAAAGTACACTTTGGAATAAAGAATATTACCAGAGATAAAGAGGGGACACAATGTAAAGAGAAAGGGATCAGTTCACCAAGAAGACATAACAATTCTAAGTGTGGATGCACCTAACAACAGAGCTTCACTGATGGAACTGCAAGGAGAAATAGACAAGCTCATAATTATAATTGGAGAAGTCAGCACTTCTTTCACAGTAGATGATAAAATAAGTATACAAAATTAGTAACAATACAGAAGATCCAAACAATACTACCAACTAAATTGATTTAATTGGCTATAGAACATTCCACCCAACGTCAGCACTGCATGTGTGCCATTCACTGAGATAGGCCATGTTTGAGGCCATAAAACAACCCTCAGAAAATTTAAAAGACTTGAAATCATATTCTTTGACCACAGTGAAATTAAACCAGAAATCAGTAAGAAAAATATCTGGAAAATACCCCAAATGTTTGGAAATTTAAAGTATACCTATGGATGAAAGAGGTCAGAAGGGAAATAGAACATATTTTAAAGTTAGCAAAAACAAAAATGCAGTACATCAAAATTTGTGTGATACAGCTAAAACTTTGAGCGAAATTTATAGCATTAAATATTTCTAGTAGAAGAGAAGAAAAGTCTTAAATCAATGATAAGATTCCACAGTAAGAAATCAGAAAAAAAATGCAGGTGCATCAGAACTACCAGTAAGACTGAGGCCATTAACTCTCTGATCAGCCTGGAGCTCTATGCCACCTGCATTTACCTGTCCAAGTCTTACTACTTGGACCATAATGATGTGGGTTTGAAGAACTTTGCCATATATTTTCTTCACCAGTCTTTGAGGAAAGGGAACATGCTGAGAAACTGATGAAGCTGCAAAGCCAATCAGATCTCCCTTCAGGATATCAAGAAGCCAGATTGTGACAACAGGGAGAATGGGCTGAACACAATGGCGTGTGCATTATACTTGGAAAATCTGTCACTACTAGAACTGCACAAACTGGCCGCTGACAAAAATGGCCCCCATTTGTGTGACTTCATTGAGATTCATTACCTGAAAGAGCAGGTGAAATCCATCAAATAACTGGGTGACTACATAACCAACTTGAGCAAGACAGGGGTCCCCGGAATCTGGCATGGCAGAGTATCTCTTTAATGAACACACCCTGGGACACTATGACAATAAGAGCTAAGCCTTAGGCTGCCTTCTTATAGCCACAGGGGTGACTTCCCTAGTCACTAAATTTACTGTTGTTTACAAAATTCTAACCTGATGATAGGAAATACAAATTTGCATCTTTGAACGAAGATGATATTTGCTAGTTTCACATTCTTTGCTAGTGTTACATCCTGACTCCAGAGGAAATTTTTCGCTAAACAGCTTATGCCTTTCACCTCAAATATTTTTATTAAGAGAACTAAGACTTTTGTTACATAAGAATTGCTGTAGATAACATGACAAAGTAAGAAGAAACATTTGACTCCTGACACCAGGCTAAACCTGGTCAAGTTTATCTGTCTCTGATCCTGTTGACTCACCTGTAGGACAGATTTTATCAGCCTCATAGGACTGTTGTGAGAATTAAATAAATAGTATATGTAGCTCACATGGCCCATAATCATGCAGATTCTTCTTCCCTTCCTTGTTGATCTATAAATTATACTTCCTTCCTGGAAGTGGTAGTTTTATCATTTTCTAAAGTAGTAGGAGTTTGAATGTAAAAATATTAGAATGCCAGTTGTAAAACATACAAATGAGAGACAATTTGAAAGAAGGAATTTACTGCCCTAGCTGGTTTTCCTCAGTGGTTAGAGCATCGGCCCTCCGACCAAAGGGTCCCAGGTTTGATTCCGTCCAAGGGCACATACCCTTCTCTCTCTCTCTCTCTGTCTCTGTCTCTCTCTACCCCCCCTTTCCTCTCTCTCCCTTCCACTCTCAAAAGCAATGGAAAAAGTATCCTAAGGTGAGGATTAAAAAAATAATAAGGAATTTACTTAGAAACTGAGTCTCGTGCCTACTCTGCAACTCTCCTGGTGGGAATGGGAGCTCCTTGTGGCTTAGAGGCAAGCCAGTCAGACTACAGGATGAACAAAACTAGACTCTCATTGCATTACTGAGTTCTTTGATAATATAAGTACTCTCTCTCATGTTGGTTTGTAGTATCTAGAGCATTAGAGCACTGTGTGTTCCCACTTAGCGTTGATTATATGTATTTTGTTATCTCAATCAGCAATGTCCAAAGAGCATAATACACTCACCCCAGAGGTTGCCCATACTCCAGAGGTTGCACGACAGTTCATAGAAGCATGGGAAGAAGACAGAGCTCTTATTTTTTTATTAAAAATAGATTTACTTTTACTCATTCTTGGTATCGCTCGGACCACCAGCAGGGTCTCTGTCAGCTACAGTCATTACTCCAGGTATCCTGAGGGAAGAGAGGAGTTCTCAACTTGGAGGGCGTGACCCACGGGTACCCTCACCTTTCTGTCACTTAAGGTTTACTATTGGGTATGTGTTCATGATGTCTGGGCTATAATATCTAGATTTAACTGAACAGACCCTCACATAATGGGCATGGTTGGCATGACTCTTGTAAAGGAACCATAGATTGAAGCCAATACAATAATATTAAGTACTCAAATATATAACACATGTAATAATATGTGACAAAACCAACGTGGCAGAGCTGACATCCCTCTCCTCCTAGAACAAGTGCTACATTACAATGTAAAAACAATTACTGACCAATCTAATTGCACAAGAAGTGGATCTATAAAAATTATCAAGAAGGCTGTTTGCATAATGGATTTGTATAAACACAGTGCCTCTTACTATGAGCAATACTGTGTTTGCTGATGATAATGTGAAGACTTTATGATTAGCAAGACATATGGTAGCTAATTATCCAGATTATTTTAATAATGGTATTTTGAGTACAAAAAGTGTTTTGTGTCTACAGTTAAGTAATTTTAAAAATCTAGTTTATTTTGTCTTTATCTTATCTTAAAATTTTTATGTACATTTTATAACATGTAAAACATTTAATGCTACAGTATATTGCATGATTTGTAAATAAGTAGGACATATACTAGAAGTACCTCCTCACTTTACTTGTAGGAATGTACAATCAGAAAACATTTGGAGACCAGTCTAGATTCTGGCTGATGGTCAGAATCACCTGGAGAGACTGAGGTAGGTCTCTGAGCAGGCTCCAGGATCAGTATTTTCACAAAGCTTCCTGGCTACTTTTGATGGTCAGTACCTTTGAGAGCTATTCCTTGTTTATATTTTATACTGCTATAAGCCAAAAAGCATTCACTAGTGAAAATGGCTGCATTTAGTAAATATTGAAAGGAGGAAAAACAATCTATAAACTTCAAGCATCTATAAGATCTATCTACTTTTCCATTGACAATTTTTATTTCTTAGAATGTATTTTAACACGTATGTTCCTATTATTTAAATATTTTTTGGTCAAATAAGAAAATTTTATGCAAAGGTATTAGGCTGAACCATATGAAATTACCAATTTTCAACCATTTTTTAACCTACAAAAATGGCATTTCATGTGGTTAACCAAGTTTTTTCTCAGAAAAACATTGTTTAAAACACAGAGTTGGTTGGGCATTGTCCTGTGCACTGAGAGGTTGCCAGTTCGATTCCTGGTCAGGGCACATGTCCAGGTTGCAGGCTTGATCCCTGGTTGGGGTGTGCAGGAGGCAGCTGATCAATGTTCTGCTCTCATATCAGTGTTTCTCTTCCTCTCCCTTCCACTCCCTCTTTAAAAATCTAATTAAAAATATTTTTTAAAAGCACACAAAGATATTTATATAAGAGGAAGGCTGTTAGTTTGCATCTTTGTTGTTACATATTTTTAAACAAGATTTTAATATAACTTGCAGTATGCGTTCTATTTATGTTGTGTGTGTCTTCAGAGACTTAATCACTATGTTATAAAAATCAATTTGAAAAAAATCAATTTGAATACATGCTGTGTCTAAACTCTGAATAAAATTTATCCCAGAATTCCTCAAAAGAGCTTAAAACCTGACTTGAGAAAAACAAGACCCATAGGCAGGCATATGCTGAAAAACCAACGTGCTGTAGACAAAATAAGCAACTTGCAAAGGAGCTGGTGCCAGCAGATTGCCTGAGATAAAGAAATTACTTATCTGGTCTCAGCTTTCTCATAGCCAGCCATCGGCTGCTTTGTTTTCACTCACTACTACCCTCTCTCTCAAGGCACAAGCTTGTTAGGGCCCTGGCTCTACCTGAGTCTCCTTACTTTTCGGAATGATGCATTTTAATGACATTTATGTCATGTCATGCACTTTCTACTAGAATGGTTGGGGGGGGGTTGTATTTTTGAACAATTAACATTTAGGAGAGTAATCTTGAATGAAAATTCATTAAAATGTTTGCAAATAATTGCTAGCAACTTAATATAAAATAGAAAACATAGAAATATTCAACTTTTTTAAACAGCATAAGCTTTTAAGTTTCTGCATGTCTGACTATAAATACTCCAGTGTGATGTTCTTGAATAACAGGAATCTACATTTGTCTTGATTTATTAGCACTATAATGTTAAAATGAGTTGCTAAGATATGATGATATTTTTCCAGTGTTTTGTGACAAATATTAAGGGACAGTATTATGTCCAGAATGTTGCTGCATAGTTCAGGCTGTGGAATGACGGTGAGACACAAGTAATTATAGCTTGCTGTTGATTATCCCTGGTGATCAGGGATACAAGTGTTGTGGAAAAATTAAATTTATAAATACTACCCAAACATCATTTTAGGCATTAGCTTCAAATTTCTTTCTTACTAAGCCTTTTTTTTCTTTTTAAGAGTTACTATGAAGCCTCAATATTAACAGGTTTTAAACTTTAGCTTTCTTTTTCCACCTGCTGATGGGTGCTGCTCTCTAAATGAAATATAAATGCAAGGCGAGGCAGCACAAGAAAGAGCAAAATTCAGGAGCCTACTTAATTCACGGAATGGATAATGAGCCCCGAAGATTCAGGGGTTGGCTGTGATTCAGACATCAAACTCTTTATAGAGAGGACACATTTAGGAGGGCTAGTGAATTAAAAGCCACGTCATTCTAAGAAATACAGTTATGATAGTTTGATGACCGTGTGAGAAAGGCATCTACTGAAAATACATCTCCTATATCTACTTGTTTAAAAAATAACACTTTACATTCCAGGTGATCACCTTCTTCAGCTCCAGGTTGCTACATGCTGGAGCTGAGCTGTCGGTGGAACGGGTCCTGGAAATCATCAAGCAAGGGATTGTTGCTCTGCCCAAAGACAGGCTGAAGGTAAGACTGGCAAATGCAACACATACTGTTGTATCACTTGATGTAAATATTAGTGTCTGAGCAGGCTCTACTTAGAATCATATCACTTACCCAGTACTTGCCCTAGAACAGGCTCCCCATATATTGCTGCCCTACTGTATACTGACACACAGAACTGATGAAGAAGGGGTCTCACAGTTTTCCCAAAAGTAGCCAGAGAAGGACTAATATCTTCATACCACTGCATATATTATGAGTAGTTTATATAAAGGAGTACCTTATTTTTTTAACCCAGTGAAATAAACTCATCCTTCTAAGTATTATCGAGGGCTGATGGGAAGGGGGAGGTGGTGGTGATGACATCTGCAACAGTGGCTAACACTTGCCTAGTATTTACTCAAAGCTGTGTGGGGTTCTAAGCGTCTTACATATATTAACTTATTCTATCCTCACAACAGCCCTTTAAAGGTAGGGTTGGTACCATTATCATTCTGATTTTTCAGATGAGGAAACTGATACACTGAGAATATAAGTAACTTACCCAAAGTCATAAAACTAGAAAATTATGGAACTGGGAGATTCCTATCCAGGCAGTCTAGCTCCAGAGTCCCTGCTCATAATCACCACACTATTTGCTGTATGCTTGTCTATATCTGTGGAAAGAGGAACATTTTATGAAAGAGGTAGGAGAAATATAGAAATATTGTATTTTAAGAAGGCATTCACACTGTGTGTTAGGTATGTTCCTGAAGAGATCTCATGATATAGGTGCATACTTCAAGACTAATTTTTTCTCAGGAAAAAATGTGAAGGTCATGGTTTTGGAGGGGGGAGGAGAGATACATGAATGTACAGCATTGTACCATATTTTTACTTTAATACTCCATTTTAATTTTTTCTTACATCACCTTCTGAATGTTTGAAAGTACTCAGTCTTAACAGCACAGAGCATCATAGTGAATGTTTGGACTTCATCGTGTTTCATCACAACTAACTCTGTTCCAAAATTACTGTTTGGGGGCTGTGTTTTTCAGTGCTATCACCAAACTACTGCTTAATGAACGCTTGAGAGATATTGCTGTAGGATATGAAAATATTTTCAGTTACAATAACGGAGTTTGTAAAACAACGCACGGTAGTCATCATAGCCGCTCACAGAGGTTCCACCATACGTAAACAGCAGCAAGGCTCACACTGGCTGGGCAAAGACATCAGGTGTTTATCAGCTAACATGGCACCACCATGTGGCAGTAGCCTAAAAGCTAATTACAGTTCATTGGACACTCCGGCTCTGACTTTATTCCTGACAATTCTTTAAATGTAGGGAATTCATATTATTTCTATTCTTACATTAAGTTTTGGGGAGGGGAGAGAGGTTATACTGTTTCCTATCTCAGATTTTCTGAACTAGACCATATGAATCAGTACAAAAATCCATGAAGATTGGAGTGGTTGCTCACAGGAAGTGATGGATCTTGGTGTCTAAGTTAAGTCAGGAAAGAAGTAGAACTCTTATGAGGCTGTAAAGAAGCATCATACAGAGGAGTCGGGGAAAGAGGGATTTTAATGAGATCAAAGAACCAGTATAGTAGAAGTACTGGGGACTGTGATTAGAGAAGGTATACTTAGACTGAAGATGTCAAAGGTAGAGCAGAGCAGGGTGATAACATGGTCTGGATTTGGCCATGCGTGGGGGGACTGAAGTGGTATGGATATGAGTAAAAGTCTGTGTGACTGAGCAAGTTAATGACTGGAAGCCAAGGATGGGTCATTCACATGGGCATCATAGTCTCTCCGGATGATAAGCCATGCGGTGGAGATTGTGAGCCAAATGCTCCAGTAAATTGGAGAGCAGCCTGGAAGTCAGTAGGTGGCAGCTACACGGAGAGAAGAAGCTGGTACAGCCTCATATGAGCAGAGCTTTTTGCCTAAGGGGAGAGGATAAGAGGATCAATAGCCAAGGAACAAAGGAAGAGCAGCCTCTATTTCCAAAGCGTCCAGGGAAACCGGAGTCCAGAGGGGAGAGCCAGCTTTCAGTTAAAGAAGGAAGGAGGGAAGACTCAGCTCTGGGCCTGAGAATGGAGGAATACTTAACCATGAAACAGGTTCAAAAAGGCCTTATGGGATATAGAAGGAGTGAAGAACAGGAGTTTGGTTGAAGGGAGAGAAAGCACAAAGCAGTATGGGGACAAAAGTACAGGAGACGCCCTGGTCGTCCCGTACCCCAAAAGGTAGTGGGTTCCATTCCCAGTCAGGGTACATACCTAGGTTGCGGGTTCGATCCCTGGTTAGGACACGTATGGGAGGCAACCGATCAATGTTTCTCTCTCTCTCTAAATTCAATTTTAAAAATATATCCTTGGTGAGGATTTAAAAGAAAGTACAGGAGAAGACGGCTGACTGGAGGGAGGGGCTTATGTTTGAGCAGTGACCAGTGCTGACCAGGATATAATGTACATGTTAGGTGTAAGCTTGCCACAAGGTTCCGTCGACAGTAAATCTTTAGCAGGTGTCTGCCCTGCGATAGCCATTGCTCTCCATGCTTGGGGCCCATCATTGATCAAAGATTGCTGCCCTCACAGGGCTCACAGTCTAGCAGGAGATGGACAATAAACTATGAGCATAATATGACAAAATGATTGATTGTACTAGAACGCCATAAGTGCTCTGGACAGTAAAAGAGCAGAGGAAGGAGGTTTGGGAGTATCGGTGAGGGTTCGCTGGGAGAAAGTTGTAGAATTACAGAGAATGGCCTGGGCAACATTTAATAAATATAAGATGGAGGTGAGAGAATTAAGCATGATTTAGAGGAGAGTTGCAAGCAGTAAGAACAGCCACTGAAAAGGTCCTAAGCGAGGAAAATGCCAGGTATGTTGAAGAAATAACAAGGAGACCAAAGTGCCTAGAGCTGTGTGAATGAGGGGGAGAGTAAGAGGTGAACAGGTAATGGGGGTAAGGGAGTGCAGTGAAATGGGGAACCAGTGCAAGATTTTGAGAAGAGAAGTGGCATGATGTGGTTTATATTTTAACACTATTGCTCCGACTGCTATGTTGAGACTAGACAGGGAGACAATGAAAGCAGAGAGACCAGTTAGATTATTATTGGTTGACTTGCAGCATGGGGGTAAAGTGAAGTACCAATAGAATAAGTCCAAGAAACTGTCTGGTAGGCAGAGGGCACTTAGGCCTCCTAGGAGACAGCTGCAGTCTTTATTGATTTCAAAAGCTCCAAGGAATGGTAGCTAGAACATAGTTCTGATGGACTGGTTAAAGAACTGGTTTGCAAGTATTGTGGAAGAGTTGTTTATGGAAGTGGATTTGTCTTGGTCTGTGTGGGTCAGAGTCTGTCATGATTAGAAACCCGACTCTGCTTCGCTGAATGTTGTGCAGCTCAACAATGCTTGTGGGTGAGTATGCTCCTAGTGTATAGAGGCTTCTGTACTAGACAATCCAGAGCAAACTTCCAGATGCCATGCCTTGGAACAATCTGGAAAACTTTCAGAGAATCACCAAAATTGTGAAGGAACACAGGAAGTGATTAGAGAAACTCCTACTGTTGTTATTAGCTTTAAGAAGACAAGATTCAAGTAGAAGAGACTTGTGTTCAAGTGCTGGAAGAATTGTTTATGAAAGCAGATTTGGACTTGTTCCTTGTGGTCTCAGGAATAGGACCAGTGGGTAGAAGCTGCATACAGGGACCTGCATTTCAGTTCCATATAAGGAAGAACTTTCTAGCAGATGGAATCATTTAGAGATGGAAAAGGCAACTTTTGGGAAGTGATGCATTCATTCTCACTACATAGAGATGTTAGGGGAATAGGCTAATGGCCACTTAGCAGGAATGCAGCTATTGGTACTAGCTGGCTAGAGCAGTGAATGAAGAAGGATTCCAAGGCTGAGTTCAGGTTCAGCAGAAAGAGTGCTGAGATACATTAACAATGCCTCCCATTGGCCACAAGAACAAAAAGTGAACACATGTGTGATTATTTGTCTTTCAATTGTAAAGACTCAGATATTGGTTAGATAGTGCAACTCTGACTTTTAAGAACCTTTCCTGAGAGTCTAATTCTGTGTGTGCGTCTACAAAACTATGGTTCTCTACAAAGCACAAAACAACGTAACATTTTGATAAGTTTTCTCTCTCAGAAGATGCAAGAAACAATAAGGAAAAATTATTAATCTGGGGACACCTTTTAATTTTTTTTATTTTTAATTATAGTTGAAGGAGATATCTTTTATGAGGAAGTGTTCATTTATGACAAAGCTCACCTTTCAGCGTGTAATAGCAGACAACATAGTCAGATCTGTACACAAGAAGAAACATAAATTGCTAAAAATTGGAATACAGTTCATTAGAAAAGTATGGTTCAGAAGGGGTGTAAAACTTTTTTTTAAAAAAGTGTTGACTATCCACCCAGTTGTGACTCAGTGGTTGAGCATCGACCCATGAACTGGGAACCGAGAGGTCACTGTTCAATTCCCAGTCATGGCACATGGCCAGGGTTGCAGGCTCGATCCCCAGTGGAGGGTGTGCAGGAGGCAGCCAATCAATGACTCTCATTGATGTTTCTATCTCTTTCTCCCTCTCCCTTCTTCTCTCTGAAATCAATAAAAACATATTTTTAAAAAAGTGTTGACTATCCAATCACTGGTTATCCTGTGCAAACAACAAATATGAGAACTGTGTTTGTGCTGGAGTATCTGTTGTCACTTCTGTATCACCATCACCCCTCTCCAGTCTCTTTTACATCACAGAGAACAAACCAGAATGCATTTCCAGAATCCTCCTCCCTGTGTAGTTCTGAGTTAAGAGTCTGCCAAAGAAAGTCACTTGAGTGAGATTTGGAATGTTGAAGGAAAGAAGCCGTTTTTCTCCAGCAGTAGGTTCTGCCCCTGGCCTGCTTGGTGCTGTCGGTGGCGGAGGTCGCTGATGGCTCCCCAGAGATATTGAGGTTTGCAGCAACTTGAAGTGAGTTCTTGAGAACCATCCACTCCAGTGCTGTAGACTTTGTTTAGTTGCAGCGTCCCTGATCTTTGCCTACCTTATTCTTTCCTGCAGTTGCATAAGCCTCTGTTTTCCCTACTGAATGTGTCAGGGAAATTAAACCCCTCATTTCAAACAGAAAGGAAAATTGTTGAAAGGACTAGGGGAGCCAAGTTTGGGGAAAACCACTGCTGGCCTTCAGGAAATCAGAAGTGACCAGGAGTGTCATCGCTGATGATCTGGCCTGCCTGCAGCATCCATGTTGGGGTCTGCAGGAAGATTGCTACAGGCCACTGGCAAGACTTCACTCCTACTGAAGCCTATTGGCCTGCCCACCGCTGTTACCAGAGCAACAGGGACCTCTGTTTCTCTTCTACCTTCCGAAATACACTCAAGTTCCTCGCACTGCTACAGTCTAACCCAAAGCCTTACTGGAGATGTTCTAAGAAATGTAGTTTTCCAGCTTTCAGTCCCTCAGATGCTTGAGTTGCCAACAATGTGACAGGATCAAAAGAAACTGAGGAAGCAGCATGAAGTCAGCTACTTTAAGGACTATACTGTAAGAAAGGAATTAGCATTTCACTTTATGCCTAGAACAATGGGTAGAAAACTGAACCAAAACAGGTATTACTTCAACCTTTGGGGATGCTTTCTGACTACTCACGTACTTAGCAATTCCTCAGTGGCCTCATAAAATGATGAAGAATACTTCAGTAGAGTCTGGTGGTGAAAGTAGGAAGAGCACCAGATGGCAGGGGGTTCAGTCCCTTATACTGGCGGAAAGGAAGGAAGAATCTGCTATAAACGGTTAAACAGAAGGATCCCAGAGACTCCTTGCAATTCTTAAGGGTCTAGAATTCTACTTTCTGACATTCCTGAAGAATTTTTGTAGAGCAGTGCTCTAGTAACCACCTCCTCCTGTTCAAAAATATTTAGATTTCAGTGCCCTGTTGCTGCCAGGTAAAGTCTGGAGTTCTTAGAGTGGAATTCTAGACCATCCACAGTCTAATCCCAACTTGCTGTTCCAGTGTTTTCTCCTGTTTCCCTTTAGCCACCCAGTGCTCCAGCCAGAATTACCTGTGCCTTTTGCATCGTCTTTCCTGCATTTTTGGATTTGCTTACACAGATCTCTCTTCCCAATATGTCAAACCCAATTGTTTGCTTTTTGCTTATCTAAATCCTAAGCATTCTGCCCTGCAGGGCATGGCTCAGCGATTGAGCATCCCCTAGGATCCAGGAGGTCAAGGTTCAATTCCCAGTCAGGGCACTTGCCAGGTTGTGGGCTCGATCCCCAGTTGGGGGGTGCAGGAGGCAGCCGATCAATGACTCTTTGATCATTAATGTTTCTCTCTCTCCTTCTCCCTCTGAAATCAATAAAGATATATAAAACAAATAAAATTAAATCCTAAGCATTCATTAAAGGCCTTGATAAATTTAACAACTTTTATGAAGACTTTCCTTTTATTCCTCAACCTACGTATGCCTCCCTCTAAATACCCATAGCATTTTATATTTACATTTTGCGCGTCTCCTATCCTTCTCTGCCATGTATGTCGTTGTCAGACTGTTTTCTCTCTCCCATTCATCTGTAACTTCCTTGAGACTAGGGGTCCTGTCATATTCATCTGCATCCCCTTGATGTCTTCTATGTAGTAGTTGCTCAATAATGTGATGAGAAGACAAATGAAATGCTCTCTTTATATATGCTGAAGGGGAAATGGGGACTTGTTAGAATTCTAGAGTTTGGGAGTAAAATTTTCTATTTCCAGGCCTGCTTTTCTGATTTTTATTTCACTATCTTCTTTGCAATTGTAATTCATTGAACTGCCTCTCCCTATACCCTATATGTGTGAGGTACCGTTCTAGACTCTGTGGATGCAGCAGCAGACAGTATAAACAAAAATCCCTGCCCTCGTAGAACTTTTGGTGGGGGGGGATAGAAATAAGTAAAATATTTGATATTTTAGATAGCAGTAAATAATAAGAAAAATATAGCAAAGAAGAAAGATAGTGTTGGGAAGGGAGCAGTTTTAAGTAATTGTTTTTTTGTTTTGTTTTTTATAATTGACTATCTTGGAAGTGAGACTTTGAGACTTTGCTAATATCCTGTTTCTCCTGAAACTTTTGCCCACTGGTTATTTTCATCTATCATGGGTCTTACCTACACAGTTGCTACTATGGTATTTACCTAATGATAATTTATATTTTATTCTATAGATTATAATTCAATACTGTCATCTGTTTTGTTGCTCACATTGTTCTAGCTTTGGCCAATGGGAGCCTCTCCAGGTTGGTTCCTGTGTCCTTTGACATCTTTCACATGTGTCCATCTTGTTTTGAGTACTCCTTTAATTCCTTGGGCTACCAGATGCTCCAGGCTCATCTTGTATCTTTCCTGCTCAAACCTGGAATCAACCATTTCCAGCGAGCCCTGGTTCCTTTTCTTTCTTTTTTAAATAAATGGTATTAGGTAACAAGACCTGACCTGAGTGCTAGGCCACCTTCTTCTTAGAGCTTTATGTACCCTTCCACTTGCCCGTTCCTTTCTTGCCCATGGACAACTAATGCTTCTTCACTCTGCTGTCATATTGCTTCTTTCATATCTAATCCACCCCTGTGAGAAACCTTAGCTCCTTTCTTTTGGCTTATCTCTCACTAATTGTGTTTTTAGTCCATTTTTTTCTCCTTATTCCAATCCCAGACTTCATTTTCTAATCCCAAGAGCCCCCTCATGGGCCATAGCAGATACTGAGAGTTCATTTTGTAGTTCACTATAATACCTTAAAGCAGAATGAATTACGGTTACACACTATATGTTTGAATGTTAATATGTTGTTCATTTATGATACTATGTTCAGAAAGAAAACATCCTCTGTATTTGAGACAGTAACATATAAATGAAAATATAACTTTTTCAGGACTATGGCTAAAAAGAGAGAGATTAGTTGATCTGTGGGAGGTCCCAGGACAGTTAACTTTTATTTAGAGCAAGATCCTATTGAGGCCAAGGTCAAAGATAAATTCTTTACACCGACCAGTTAATTTTGTTCTGAAACATAGCAAGAAACTGTACTCCTGACTCCGGCTTATTATCTCACACTATGGTTGCAAGCGGGACAGATGATAGAGAAAGGGTGATTCAGTTAAGAAAAAAAAGTGGGAGGCCTGGCTGGTGTGGCTCAGTTGATTGGAGCATCGTCCAGTGCACCAAAGGGTATCGGGTTCGATTCCGAGACAACTGATCAATGTTTCTCTCTCCCTTAACAAAAAAAATCAATAACAACATAGCCTTGGGTGAGGATTTAAAAAAAGGGGGGAAGGGAAAAAGGCATCCCCAGTACGAGAAAATAAACTAAAATTTTATTTATTCACGGATAGTGAGTCATCTTCAGTTGGTTTAAATGACAGCACATTATTACCACAGATGTTACTAGGGAAAAAGGGCTTGTTTATAATCAAGCCTATCTCAATTATTTTAATCATCCTTTTGGGTTGAGTGTTTAAAATAAAATGAATCTCTTAAAACCTCTAGAGTTTAAATTCACAGAATACTGCCATATCTAAAGTTGATTGAAAATTCAAGCTGTATGTTGAATAATATTTGTATTATACCACATGATAACGCATTACAGTCTTTTGGGTCATTTACTCATATATACTAATAAAATAATTGTTGGGTATGTAATAATAGCTTTGTATGCAAGATTGATGTAAAAGAGGATATTTCACATTGGAAATGCTGTTTTAGTAAGCTCTTCATGAAAATATGAAATAGTGTGTACTTACTGACTTGTTCTTTCTTAAAATATAAATTAAGCATTAAGACAATTCAAAGTTCTTTTCAGCCATCTTTGGGTTGTTAAGAGGAGTACAGTGCCCCCCTTACTTGTGAGAAATTAACCAGCTAATGTCAACTGAAAAAGATGAGCCAAGGGTTTTGACGTTTCTCTTGTATCATAGAACTAAAGCCAAATTTGTAGAATTATTCTTCCAATTTGGGGCAAGTAAACATTAAGATCTAGAAGCCCATGGCATAGTAATTGACTTTCAACAAAATAAAATATTTTTCTATCAAATGTTATTTGACATAGCCTTCTAAAATATTTATGTAATATCCTGTGTGGGAATATACTGTCTTTGGATAAATCTGTCTATATAGTTAAACAACTTGGCTACTCAGAGTAAATAGTATTAATGTCATTCTAAACATCCTCCTCTTACTGGTATTCCATGAAGCCTGGGAAAGGCAATACCAGGTAATTAGTTTTTTCGGACCATCCTGCATAAACAGAGACATAAAGAATAGGCCCTGAAATCCTAAGTTGCTTATTTCTCCTTTAGGGTTTGGCAGGAGATAAATAAAGTTAGCGTGTCCTCCAGAGTGGAGTTAGAAGCCACAGCTAGAGTCCTCGCTGTCTGCGTGCGCAGCAGGGCGTGTCCCTGGTGCCCGTTTGGCTTAGTAGTGAGCAGCCTGAACGCCGGGTGACCGTCAGCTTTCTCCCAGGCCTGCGCTGGCCCTCACACAGCACCCACGCCACCTCCTACTCTGCATGGGAAGTTCCCGCTCCCTCTTTTCTTTGGTTTAATCAGTTATCTGTAATTAGAGGGTAAAGAATTTTACCGTATCTAGTATTTAAAATTGAGTCGTTTCTGGGGAGGGGGTTAAACTTTTCTTTTCCTGCCATGGCATCCTTAGTCCTATAGCCAAAGGTGCCTTCACTGTACGCCTGCTCTGATCCAACATGCAAGGCACTTCATAGCCTAGCTCCTGACTTATCTTTGGTTCTTTTTTCCCAGTGGATCTTGTGCTCCAAACTGCTGGCAGATCTCCAAATGGACAGTATCTTGGACCTCTGTGCCTTACTACATGCCGCTCCTGCCTTTTTCCTCCTTTTCTTCCAGCTTCTCACAGCTTTATGTCTTGTGTGCCAGGTGAACTCTTTGTTTCAAGTCTGTGAAGCCCACCCTAATTCACCCAGGCAGACTTGGGTGTTCTTTCTCCACATTCCTGTGGTACCTCATATGTCCCTGTATGTCTCCATTGTAGCAAAAAGCATCCCGCAGCACCTTGCTCAGGGCCTGGAACCAAACTCATTCGATTCATATTCATTGTATAAATTACTTTCTCCACTCTGTATCTCTGTTCCTTATGTCTCTCTTTCCTCTCAGTCAAAATATTGATTTCGCCTTTGGTTCTTTAACCTTCCTTACCCATTGTACAGCATTAGAGCAAAGCATCAAAATTACTTACTCCTACTCAGTGACAAGAGAGGACGGTGTGGCTCAGTGGTCGAGCATCGACCCATGAACCAGGAGGCCACTGGTTTAATTCCTGGTCAGGGCACATGCCCAGGTACAGGCTCAATTCCCAGTAGGGGGTGTGCAGGAGGCAAGCCGGTCGATGATGTTTCTCTCTATATATCCCTCTCCTTCCTCTCTCTCTAAAAATTAATAAAAACATGTTTAAAAACATTAAAAATGAAGTGGAATATTGCCAACAGCCCAGAAGTCCCCAGGAATAAACACTGTCCTGATTTTGGAGGTGATAGTCTTATTCTTCATAATTTTACCATCTGTGTGTATATTCCCAAACAATATGGTTTCCCATTTTTTAACTTTTTATAAATGGAATCATGCAGTTTGTTTTTTTGTTTTTGCACCTTTCTTCTTTTGTTGAACATTGTCAATGAGAGACATTTATGTTGTTACACAAAGTCTGTTCCTTTCCACTGATGTATTAATATTACATTAATTAGTATTACATGTCCACTGTTTATCCTTTCTGCTGTTGGTAGACATTCAGATTATTTCCAGTTTTAAGCTACTAAAAAAAAGTCCCCATGCTATCTTGTATATATAAGCTATATAAGCATGTATGTATATATTTTAACCTTTTTCACTTGATTTTAAGTTCTTGCTGAATTTTCTATGTTTATATCCCCTCCCTGTGGCATCTAGCATAATACACAGCCTTGGGCAGAATAGCTACTCATTAAATATTACTGAATGAATTAATACAGTGTGGTTGAAAATCATCTTGAGAATATCTGCTTCTAGGTATCATGGACTAAGACCCTACCAGATGACACTCCCTGCAGAAACAACTACAAAGCCTGGGCAGATAATACCAAACACAACTGTATTTAAGGTACTGGAAAGTGAATGGAAGCAAACAGACTCTAGCAGGGAGTTCATGCTCATTTAGAGGAGGGAGATAGGAACTTATATAAGTTTCCATGTCCATGCCTCTTAGCCTGGGGCTAAGCACAGTCTCTGTAGTTTACTGTGGGGTGATGAGTAGCCCACATGGAAAAACTTTGTTTTTCTGGCCTGGGGAATCCTAGAAGTAAAGCTGGGAAAGCATGAGTGCTGAAGAGAGTTGAGGAATCCCAGAAGGGAAGAGCCAGAGGGGGAATCCCCCAACTGTGTCTCTGCATCTCTGAGTGATCCGTGTACCACATGTGGGAAACAAAGCAGCTCAACCAAAGACTCAGAGTCTGAGCTAAGACCAGACTTGCTACCCTGTAGATAAAGAGTGAGGAGATGCAGGACGGCTCTAGTGTGTACTTCCACTTGGAGGATGGGAAATAGCAAACTTACCTCCTGTGTCTGAGGTTTTTAGCTTGGGGCTGGTTGCAGTCCATGGCACACACAGCAGAGATGGGGCACATGGAGAAAGTTGTAGCCTTTCTGGCTTGGAGAACCAGAAAAGAGAAGTTGAGAACCCATGAACTCTGACAGTAGTGGAGGAATCGCAGAAGAGAGAGAAGGGATCCCTGAACTCTGTCTGCCCACACCTCTCACTAATCCTTCCCCACACATCTATAGACTAGATTTTAAGCAGCCCAGCTAAAGACAAAAGATTTGAACAGAGACTAGCTGCTACATAAAATAGAGTCTGCAGTTCAAGCCCAGACAAGAATCTCCACAACTTAATATTATTCAGGATGCAATCCAAAATTTCCCGACATCCAAGGCACCAAGAAAATGGAACACGTTCTCTACATAAAAGAAAATCAATTGAGTTCAACCCCAAGATGAACCAGATGTTGGAACTAACAGACAAGGATCTTAAAGCAGTTATTTTAACTTTCCTCAATGTTTTCATGGCATGAAAAATGTTTTCAATGCATGAAAAGCCCAGCAGAGAACCAAGAAGCCTCAGCCAAGAAATAGGAACCCATAAAAAAGAATCAAATGGAAAAGAGACAGAAATTTGCAGATATGAGATGCTAACACCAAGCTCAATAAACACAAAGAATCCCACATCAGGGCACATTGTTGTCAACAGTGTTGAAAGCCAGTGATAAAGACCAAGAGAAAAATGGTATAGTACATACAGGAGAACAACAGCCCAGTTAACATATCACTTCTTATTAGATACCATAGAGTCTTGAACAGAATGAAACAGAATCTTTCAAGTGCGAAAGAAAAGCACTTGACAACCCAGAATTCTGTATCCAGTGAAAACATTATTCAGGAGTGAAAACGAAATAAAGACATTATCAGGTAAAAGAAAACTAAAAGAATTTGTTGCCAGCTCACTTGCATTATAAAAAATGCTAAGGAAGTTCTTTGGGCTGATGCGAATGATACCAAATGGAAACTTTGATTTTCAAAAAAGAATGAAAGATATTTCTGGTAAATATCTGGGTAAATGCCAACTATAGTGTAAGGATAGGAGAGGATGGATGATATAGTCCTGTGTGATATTCTGTGTTTTACATGAAGTAGTAAATTACTATCTTTAAATTGACAGTGAAAAGTTAAAGATGTATAATCTCTAGGGCAGCCACTATAAAAAATAATTTAAACATGAAGAGCTAAATATACAACAGAAAAATTAAAATGCAAATCTAAAAAATATTCAAATAACACCCCCTAAAGTCAGAAAAAGAGGAACAAAGGAACAAAACACAGAAGATTCAAATAGAAAACAAAAAAGATGGTACCCAACCATACCAATAATTAAATTAAATGTTAATGTACAAAACATCCATTTTATCCATTGTTAGAATGGATAAAATAAGACCCAACTATATACTGTTTTCAAAGGATGTACTTTAAATATAAAAGCATAGGTTGAAAGCAAGTGATAGAAGGAAGAAGAGGTACCGTGCAAACAGCATATAAAGGTTTAAGTGGCTGGATTAGTATCAGATAATACAGATTTCATAGCAAAACCTAAGATGAGGAGGATTCTTTATAATGATCGAAAGGACAGTCCAACAAGAAGACATAATAATTGTAATGTATGCACCAATAACAGCTTCAAAGTCATGAAGAATTTAAGGGAGAAATCGATAATTTCACTATCATTCTTGGAGATTTTAATATCCCTCTCTCAGCATTTGGTAGAACAACTAGACAAAAAACTGACCAAAGACATAGGACATCTGAAAAATACTTCATTGATATTCATAGAACATGTCACCTAAAAATAGTAGTATTCACAGTCTTTTCGAATGCACATGGAGCATTTATCACACAAGGTAGACCATCTTCCTGAGCCATTAGAACTAGTCTCAATCATTTTAAAAGCAGTAGACTCATTAAAGTTAAATTAGATTTTTAGAAATCAATAAAATACTAGAAAAGACAAAATTGTGACTGAAAGCAGGCTGCCTTGGTCCAGGGGGAGACAGAGCAGGGAGTCCAATGCATGGGAGCAGGAGGGGGCTCCTTAGAGCTAGGAAACTATTCTATATCTTGATTATATACAAACAGCAAAGTTTATTAAATTGAACACAAAGATTAGTGAATTTTATTGTATGATCATCTCAATAAGCAAAAAAGAAGGAAACAGTTAGTTTGGTCATTTTCACCTAACAAATGCCATAGTTCAATTCAAAAATATAATGGGAGACCAGAAAAACACTGCCAAAAGGAAAAGAAAAAAAGTCCTGAAGCTCCCCTGTACACAGTACCATATGTTTCACTACTTGAGAAAAGAATTAATTTATGGTTAGATCATTTCAAGAGTTCAGATTTCAGAAGAAGGAGCTCTATAAGCAAGCTCCTACAGAAGACTCAACAGCATTCTTTCTCCTATCCTTTCTCACGCAGCCCAGAACTAGTCCTTGTGACAGAGTAAAAGCTATATAATGCCCACCCTCAAAAACCGAGCTTCTGTAGGTGGAATGAGGAAGAGATTTTCAATCTGAGCATACTATTTGTCAAGTTATTAGGAGTGGCAGCAGTGGTGTGTTCAAAGGCAACCATGGTCTGTCCATGACTCTTCCAGGGAGGATTCTGGGAGTAACTGAAATCATACTTATGCAGTAGCTCCAAAGGTCCTTTTAAAGCAGAATGTACAACACACTTCTTATGTCTTCAGGATGTGAACATTCAGTACTTTATATTGTTACTACATTTTTACATGATAATTCTTCATGTAAAATGTCTCCAGAAAAATCATTTTGTATGGCCAATTGTCTCAAAACCTAGATGGCACAGTGCTTGCTATTACATTGGAGTTGTGAATTATTTGAACAATTACAATAGCATGTTTTACCAAAACATATTTCAGTAGTTTACTTCTGGCATAATCTTTGTAGCATGGCAAGTAAACCAAAAGTAGGAAATAATTTATAGTGTCATCTAGAACTAGAAAGGCATGGCAGTTTTTCCTAATGTGTCTTCCAGACTTAAAACACAATACTTTTCATGTGATTTCAACTATGTTCATATTTATATTTATACATACACACGTGTGTGCATTCGGCCATCCAAATGTAGACACACACACAGAGACAGAAAGATTATTCCCCCTAAATGAAAATATTTATTTACTTTGAGTAGTAAGATAAAAGGGTGGGTAGGGTTTATTGGTTGGTTGGCTGTGCTTTGTTTCGTAAAATTCACTTTAGTGTTGTTCTGCTTCTGCACTAACAGGGTGCTTCTGCTGACACATTTCTGACACTGCTCTACCCAAGTGGAGGGTAAATAGTACCACAGCCTCAGCATAGGGAAGCGTGTTAGCAGGCTTCTAAGTGCATGGGGTTTAAACTCTTCCTATGTTCTATCAGATCCTTATTGTCAACTAGCCAGAATGTTTCCCAGCAGAAAATAATAATTATGCCTTCCCCTGGAAAGAGCACTTCATAAATTTTTTTTCTATAAAACAGAGTAAACATCCTTTTGATCCCTCTGCTTCCCCACCTCAAAACTTAAACCACCACTCCTTATTCCCAAGGCTCACAGTGGTAAATGTTTTGAATTCTCAGTGTTGGAAAAATTCTGACGTTTTATAGCATTACCCACCACCCCCATCGTCAAAATGTGGATAAAATTTCACATCTACAGTTTAGCCAGTTTCCCAAGTAAAGATCCAGAAACGTTTTGCTCTTGACCCTCCTTGACTTCCTGTTTATCTCTGCGTCACTAAACCTCTCTATACCTCCGTTTCCTCAGCTAGGTGTAGTAGTCGTATTTGCTCGCTTTAATTAAACATTTCTGAGTGACTGAGGAGAGGAGTGAAGAATAAGGGCAGTGGGAGAGCACCCCCCCAGGCTCGTCTGCCCCCAGCCAGTGCCGGAACCTCCCTCAGGAGCTGCCTGTTCAGCTCTCCCACGGGAGGCTATGTGTTGATTGAAAAGACCCTTGCAGGGAGGAGAAGCATACTGAATAGCAGAGGGAATTTCCCTGGTCCTCCTCACAGTGACTACCTCAGAGTCCTAATTGTCCAGACCCTAGGATCATGGGCCCTCATTCATTGTCTAACTATAAACCTCATGCTGTCCTTCACCAAGGAGGCAGAAGCTGAAGCTGGGTCCCTGACCTGGATTTCTAGTTGATGAGTATCTGAGGGAAATCCTGTCCTGTCTGCCTCCCCCTGTGCTCTCTTATCAGAACTCCGTGAGCCCAGTCACGTCGGGCCTTTCCACAGCAGTCTTCACATTATCGCTCTGTGAGCCTTCCACTCCCTTCCTAACTCTCACCTCCATCTAGCTTCTGAATTTGAGCCGGTCTAAAAGCAGAAACATTTAGAAGAAAACAGAAAATCATTTCAGTGCTCTTGAAACTCACTGGATAAGAAACTCATGTGCTTTGCAGAATATTTACAAGAAACAGCTCTTAAGATTAATGAAAGGCCTCCGATGTGCATTTGGCTATTAACCTCAGTAGTCATTTGTAGTTCTCTTCTACAAAGTGCTGATGATTATCCTTTAAATAGCTTAGTTTTCATGTTATGAACCAGACTAATTGTCCTACCACAGGTAATGAGTCCTATTTTTAAATTAAACCTTTCCGTTTTTCCAGTTTTGCTTATTTTCTGAATTTAAACTTACTATGCAGTTAATATATATGTAGATAATTAAAACTTGAAGTGGTTCATAAGCATAATATTTAGAGATTTTCATTTTTCTCTCTTGATTTATAAGCTGTGGAGACCAAAGAACACTGATCTTAATTAAAGCGGCTGTCTTTTTCAATTCGTGTGACCTGTCAGAGTCACGGCTCAGGTAGCTTTAAAACAACCTAGGAAACTCCCTTTTCCTTCTGTTACCAAATTATTTTACCTAAATAAAGCAAACTCAGTCCTGACTCTCTACACATGATCATAGACTTCTCTCCCTCGCCTGGGCCTAGAGGCAGCTCAACTCAGTGTCACCAAGACCCTAAAATTAAAGACCCTAAATTCAAAAGAATGCATCTTGTGTTCCCAAAACCATGGACAAAGGGGGAAAATAGATTAATGGTTAAAAAAGAAGCTAAAAGGGCCTGTTGGCCTTCCCTCTTTCCTTGTTTTATACGGTATTCTGGGTGGGTGAAGTGAACCTTCTCCCTCTCTGTAAACCTCCAGCATTTCCTCCTCACTGCTGTGACGTGTGCTTGCAGGGTGAGGCTAATGAGCTCCAGGTTTCCTTACTGCCAGTCCAGGCCTGTGAGCCTCCGGAAAGCTCACTAGTTTCAGATTTTGTTTTCTTTATTTCTTATAATTAAGGGCCTGGAGCCATTATTTGGGACTTTTCCCTTCTCCCGCCTTCAAGCGTTCATTTGACTATTTTATGCAGGGTAATAGTGTGCGTTTTCTAAGCAAGCCCAAATTAGATATTTTAAATGTCAGATTAACCTTTGACAAAATTTACTTGAATTTAGCAAACGTATTTTAAAGGATCTGCTTTGACCAATTCTGAATTAATGTGAAAAGTGTTCTTTAAGAGTTTTTCTAAATTTTAAGCATGAGTACAGCATATATGGTCACATCGATGAGAATTGCCTTTTAGTTTACTCAAACATGCAGATACTCATTTCAAGCTTAAAATGTAAATGATCTTGTGATTAATTACACTATTTGTATTTCAGATAAGCTACTTTTAGTACTTTGAGGTACTTTCTGTCCTTCGTAACTCCCCACAGGTTGACTTTCCACATCTTACTCTTATTTATTCGAATATTTGTTTGTAGACATTGCCTTTCCCCAACTCTAAATCTAAACTGAATGCTGAGGACATTTTGGTTTTGGTTAGATGAGGGGGATTACGTTTAAATGATGAAGACCGTTAAATCTGCCGCTCTAAAATAATTTTAATAGGCATATGTTTCCATATGTACAGGGTAAAAAGCGCACTATAATGGAAGGGATATACGATAGCAGTGTCATTCCTTAAAAGGATACCACATGTTTGTGAAGCCCTCTCACTTGCACTTCAGTGAGCTGTAAATGGAGTCTGGCAGCTGCCCTGTTTGCATGGGGTTGGCTGGCTCAGCAGTGATAAGCAGTAGACAGGCTGGCTCCTTCAAGGAGTCTTTCAGTGAAGTCTGAGCTCTCAACAGTTCTGAACTCACTGGCTGCCTTTCCCCTGTGGACCATTCATTTATCAGGAAATGAAATTGGTTACAGGGTTTCTCACATTGCCAAACCTCACTGACGAAATCTGGTTTCTTCCAAAGTTCAGAAGAAGCATTGACTCTTTATTATTGTCCAGCACTTCAGGCCTTGGTCGTGGGTACCCCCATCACTACTAGGGTTTGAGGACCCCCATAAGGAAGGGGGGGCAGGGGCTAGAGTGGGGAGCAGACCATGGAGTGGGGCTGGGCTCTCCTTTCATAGATATAAAAAGGTGACCCTTTGGGATGGAATTTTTTCCCATGTTGGTACCTTCATCTTTCAAACTAAAGTGTCAGTTTTACAGGACTGATTTTTTTTTTTTCATTTTTTAAAATAAAAGCCTTTAGACATTGACATGAGTCACCTGATTGGCAGCATAACCTTGTAACTTAGACCAGAGATCATTGTTTAAATTTTGTGAAACTAGAGGAATAAAAATAAAGAAAAGCATGTAGCATGGCATAGAAAATGTTTGGGTAAGTGAAGGTTAAATTATTACAAAGTATATAATATAGTTCATATGTTTAAGGAGCGGAACTAGGCTAAATTATCTAAAATATTCTGACGTACTGAATCATTTCATTTTGTAAAACAAAATCTGACTAGCAGGGCATTCGGCTGTAGGCCAGTCTGGTCAGTGCAGTCTGCAGCTCCGACCTCCTGTGTTTGGAATTAGCAGCCCAGAGGTAATACACAACGGGCATGTGGCAGTTATTATGGCTGTGGAAGTGGCTGCTGGCTAATTGATAGCAGTAGCAGCTAGAAACAGCCTTATTTAATTTCCAATAGTCCCTATGACAAGATGCTATAAATGAGACCCTTTGTAGTCTTACTATTATTGTCCCTTCTCCCTGTGTCATTAACTGTGCGATATTTAATGTATAAACTTGGTAATTTTTAGGAGTGGATTCCTTAGATTCCCCCCACCCCTTTTTGGAAATACTTTTCATTCAGCTTTTAGCCCTGATTAGTTTAGACCCCCAAGTTAGTAAAGAATTACTATCAGTGAGCACTATTTCCCTTGACTGTCGTGGCTCCTATTTGCTAAAAATACACTTAGAGTCACAAAGCCAACCTTAGCCTGTGTTGGCTGGTGGCTTTGCTCATAATCTAAACCCCAGAGACACTCACTGGTTCCATAAAGGGTAAATGAATGAATCATTCTCTCTATTCATCACTCGGAGATAAGCTTTTGTGAACTTGAATTGTATTTAGAGCATTGTGTCCATGGTTTCCTTTGTATCCCAGAATGTTACACAGACTGGAGTGGGTGGTTGCTTTTAGTCAAGAGTGATCTTATTTTTCTCCATTTAGTTCTAATATGTGTGTAGCAAAATCCATATTTTTAGGAATGAAAGCACAGTCTTTCTTTTAAATGTGCATTAGAGGCCTTAGCCAGTTTGGCTCAGTGGTTAGAGTGTCAGCCTGTGAACTAAAGGATTCCAGGTTCAATTCTGGCCAAGGGCATGTAAGGGCATGTACCTCGGATGCAGGCTCAATCTGGGCCGTGGTCAGGGCACGTGCGGGAGGCAGCCAATCGATGTGTCTCTCTCACATTGATCTCTTCTCCCCCCCCCCTTCTACTCTCTCTGAAAAGCAATGGGGAAAAATATCCTTGAGTGAGGATTAAAAAAAAATTAATAAATTAGTAAATAAATGTGCATTAGAGGAATTTCACCAAGGAAAGTGTCCAATTAGTATACCTAGTTCTTTTTCTTGTTTCTGACAACCCCTGCCATTAAATAAGTATCTGTTTTATCAGATTCGTTTATTCAGCATTCTTCTTGTTGATACAGAGATGAGAAATAATAGTAGGTAGGCACTATAAAAAATTTACCTTTCTCTCTGTTTTGACATCTGTATTCCAGCCCTAAGCTATGGGATCTGAAAATGAAAAATCAGTGAATAGTTTAGTCCTTTCAACATGTCCTCCACATTCCCTTATATAGCCTCTCATTGTTAACCGTCCCTATTGAAGAAATACACCAAATCCAATATTGAGGGTTTTTCAGATCAAGATATAATAGGGGACAAGGAACCTGTGGGCTCTCCATCATTCTTTATGGTGTTCCCACAGTCCTTAGACCTCTGAATCCTTGAATAAATATCTCCAACATCCAGTGGCTTACGTTTCTCTTTTTACAAGCTCTGATTTGCAGTAGGGATTTTCGTCCTTTTCATTCATTTGTTCAACTAGTGTTGATTAAGCAACTCCTGCCTGCACAGCACTACACAACTAGAGGTTGTCCCTTAAAGAGCCTCCCTCTATACGGGGCCATAGTTTCTAAAGCAGCATTCAAAGAAACAGCCTTTCTCCTCTCTTCCTTTTCAAATGAGGAATCTTAAGTAAATTAGGGGATGCAAATGGCAAAGAAAAGAAACAGCCCAAACCCTGAGGACTTCGAGATACCTTGATTCCTCAGAGTGTGGAAATAGCTCTGGACAGAATTTAGACCCCGAAGCCAACACCCCTGAAGCATATAAATGGAGAGGCAGGCAGGATACTGTAGGGCTTAAGAGTGAATCATGTCCACACTAATGGCGTAGTCTTAGGCAAGCTAGCTAGCCCTCACTGTACATCAGCTTCTCACCTCAAGGATAGGTCTATCTCATAGCTTTGCTTGCTTCCTGAGGTACCTGGAGAAACTTAAAAGAGACAATGGATGCAAAGTTCCTAGCATAAAGTAAGCTCTCAGAAATTGTTAGCCAGTGTTATTTTCTCACTTATCTATCAACCTCACTTTTCCAGATCAAAACCAAGAACTGCGGCTGTAAGTTCTAAATAATAAAAATAGGTGACTCGAAGTCCTTTCCATGCACCTTATCACTAAGAGAGGGCTGAGTCCTTGCTCACAGCCTGATACTCTTTGCTAGACACACGATTTAGTAAGCCTTGCTGCCTGGCTTCTGAGTCTGTAATGGATTAGAAGCCATAACTTAAAAGAACCGCTACAAGTGAGCACACTGACAGTAGTGAAAACAAAGTCCACTTGTCCCAATACAACCAAGGAAGGAACAGAAAATAACACATGTGAATCTTACTTTTGGTGTCGTCTGAGAACTTATATGCTATTCATGAAATGACATTAGGAGAAGTTGCAAGCCTAGAGATTAGGACCCTGAAGAAAAGTTGGGGCAACTATAGGACATCTCTATGGGACAGCTGGTATCATCTCTGAGAAATGCAAGGCCTCGTCTTTCAGAACAGCTAGCAAATGACCTGAGCCCAAAGAAGGCTCAGGTCACTGGTCTGAACTCTCAAAACAGGTAAGTTCCTTAGTGAAGTTATTTAACTGGTTGGTTGATTTGATATTTTAGTTTGGAAGGAATCATAGTAAGTTCTTTTGAGTAGTACTTTAAGATATGATTACATTTATAATAATTTACCATTTATTCCCCATTTTTCGTGGTCACATCAATAGCTCTGTCAAGACTAAGTTTACTTCACACATCAATCCATCTAGAAAGTTCCATGTTGTGAAGTGAGGCTGAGCCAGCTTATCTAATCTGGAGCTCTGTTTCCATAATCAACTTATTGTACTATTTCTCCTGTTTTGTCCATGTCTTCTCACTATATATGTTATTCTCGATATACAAAAACTGAAAACTTTGTGTTACAGATTTTTCCCTGATTTCAGTATTTTTTAAAGATAGTTCCCCCCCCCCCAAAAAAATACATACATTAAACTATCAATTCCATGTAGATACATTCACGTTTTTCGTTAGAGTTGACCCTGACTTTATCTTACAAGTATACCCGTTCCACTCAATTAAAAAATTGGTTTGGAATGTAAATTACTCCTGGAGAGGAAATAAGAGAAGCCACTTCCTTGTTTTAAATTTCTACTCTTATCCTTGGCATATGAGAGCTGCACATAATATTCAGTTTCTAACAAAAGCAGCCAAGAGCCAGGGCTTCCGGCTCAGTTCTTCTGTTGTTTTGGTTTGTCATGTACATCTCACTTCCAGCAGCCCAGGCTAACAAAACCTGTTAAAGTGTTTTAAAACATAGTTTTTTCTGGAGTTCTCTTCATTTCTCAGGAACAGTATCATACCGTACACTTTTTCTAGTCTAAGGGAAATTTGGTGGTGGTTTAAAGAAGGATGCATAAGGAGCCAGGCATGAGCTTCTCCCATTCTTAAGGAAGGGGACCAGAAGATATCCCTTCTCTCAGCATCAGTTGTTGGAATGGAGAGAGAGATGTATTTTAAACCCCCTTTTCAGCCCCTTTATGAATAGAGAAAATGGGGAGAATTGGCTTGTCACCCAAGGTCACAAGGCTGGCAGGGGTAGATGCAGGCCCAGATCCAGGTTTCCTGACTCCATTTGTACTATGTGACACCTGTCCTCATTCAAGGAGTGCTGTAACTTCTAATATCCTGCTAAATGACCCATCAAAGCAGCCTCAAAAAAGATTGAAAGTCCAGCTACTACTAGTAATTGACCCTTTGCTATTCTTTGTACAGAAAAAGAATGCCATGAGGTTTTGCCTGCTGTTGATGATGTGTTTGTGTTAACTCACATCTTCTTTCCCGGACCTACCCTCTTTACAACCATCAGAATGTCTTTGCTAGAGGGCCACTTTTAGAGTACTATGTGACCTGTGACAGTGACATCACAGATCTACATAGTCCTTGGAGAAATCACATTCTCAGGCTAGGCCTCAGGGGCTCAGTGTTCTGGTACCATAAGTATTTTTAGAACTGTGTTTTGGAGTTGCATTTGCATGCACATTTGTGACTAAATGGAATGTTTTTCAACTGGCAAACTTTAATTTTTTTACTGTTATATATCTTATTTGGCTATAAGTTTACTCTTTAACTGGCCATTTGAGAGACAGATTCTGCCCCTGTGCTGCTGAATGTGGCATGGATCATCATTTCATGGTAACCCTCATCCTTCCCTATTCTCTAAACATAACATGCCCGTTCCCAGCGATGGCCTTTGCACGTTTCACCCTGTGTTTCCCTCAAGGCCTCTTCCTCTGTTTCCTCTTCCTCTGCTCTACTTCCATAGCACTCATTATCTACAGCAGTTATTTGCTGCTTCATGCATACTGCCTCTGTTGAGACTTCTTATCGGTATGCCCCTTTTTCCAACTCATCTGATGTAAAGGACCTGCCACCTGCCTTCTTATATCTTTACCACTCGTCCTGAGACCTGCTTACAGTAGGCACACACAGCATGTTTCTTCATTGTGATGTGATGGGAAGGTATGAGTCTGACCAAAGGACAGGAAGCCACGTTGGCCAAGATGCAAGTGTGATGGTCATGAAGTAGTTTAACAGTTTCCAGTGAGGATTTGATAAAGGGGCCAGATCAGGGATAAGAAAAGGAATAGACAAAGTGTGGTGTGGTTAATGAAGACCTTTAAAAAAACAAACCCTAAGTTGTGTAAACAGAAGAAAAGTTAGGCATATCTACTAAAGTTGAACAAATGCACACTGTTCTCCTAGGCGTACACCTAACATGAGTGCATGCCCTTGCATGCCAGGAGACCCATATGAGAATGCTCATAGCATCATTGTTCATAGTTGTCAAACCCTAGTTACAACCCAGTGTCCATCGGCAGTAGAATTAATTAATGGATTGTTGTATATAGGATAGCAGGGCAAATGAGTGGACCACAGCAAACCCAACATGTGTGAGCCTCACGCGTGGAATGCTAAATGAAAGAATCCAGATACAAAAGGGTGTATACTGTGTAATTCTGCTAATATGAAGTTCAAGGAAAGACAAAACTCAGCTGCAGTATTGAGGAATGCAGGTGTAGGTGCTGAAAGTATAAGGATAGTGATAACCAGGAATACTATGGAAGTGTTCTTTGGCAGCCCCAAGTGTTGGTGATATGAATGCTTGCCTTATAGTAATTGAATTGCCGTATATTTGTGTTCAAAAACTTTTCTGTATATGTGTTATTTTTGGCAATAGAAAAGGCTAAAACAATGAGGAATTCCATGAAGACTCCTTTATTTTAAAAAATGAATCAAGTATGTAATAGAAATGTTAAACAAGATTTCAATGAAGGAAAATACTTTTATTAATATGTAAGATTTTTCTCCATGCTTCCATTTGCATATAAATATCAAATTATTTTTCTCATTTCCCTCTCCTAAAATATGATCTATGCCCACCCACTCCCCTCTAAAAAGACAAGAGGAATATATGTTAAAATGTTGAACAGTTATATTGGATTGGAAGTAATAATTGTTTTAAATATCTTATAAAATTTTTCTTCATTGAATAGTATATTTTATTTTACTATGAGGCACATAGTAGAAATTTTTGAATTTTTAATTAAAAACACACCCATTATGAGTACTGCTATTTAAAAAAATAAGTGTCAGTAGGAACATGGAGAAATTAGAATCCTTGTGCACTCTTGGTAGGATTATGAAATGGTGCAAACACTATGGAAAATAGTTTGGAGGTTCCTCAAAAAATAAAAATGGAGCTACTGTATGATCCAGCAATTTCACTTCTGCTTTCAAAAGAATGGAAAGCAGGGTCTCAAGGGGACATTGCCACCCTTTTTGTAGCCCTGTTATTTACAATAGCCAAAAGGTGGACGAACGGGTAAACATGCGGTGCATACATATACACTGGAGTATTATTCAGCCTTACAAAGGAAGGACATTGCCACTACTACAAACATGGATGAGCCTTGAGGTCATTATGCTAAGTGAAATAAACCAGTCACAAAAGAGCGAATATGGTACGATTTCACTTATATGAGGTGCCTAAGTATTCACATTCATAGAAACAACGGTAGTTGCCAAGGACTGCTGGAGAGGGGAATGAGGAGTTGTTTAATGGGTACAGAGTTTCAGTTTTGCAAGATGAAAAAGTTCTTAAGATATGTTTCACAGCAATGCGAATTTAACACTACTGAATTGAACACTTAAAATTGGTTAAGATGGTAAATTTAATGTTTTTTTGCCATGATATAAAAAGAGAAAGAAAAAGATGGCCTGGGCAGTATGAGTTAGAGGACGTTATGATGATGAATGTATGGACTTAGGAGTTAACGCAGTTAATGGTTTTAAAGCAAATGGGAATGGGAAAATAAATTATATTCCTGCTTCCTTGAAAATAAAGGCCCAAGCCTTCTGTGGCTATTTCACTGATGTGCTGTGCAAAGAACCCAGAGCTAAAGCCTGTGATTTTTCCCTGAGCGTTTTCACACTGTGTGTATTTTCGAGTTACTCTTTCTGATCTAGCAGTGAATCAGTTAAAATGCAACCTTAAGTGTACCGTAAACAGTTCAGCACTTTCAGAAACAATGTGGCTGCCCTCTTAGTGTTGCTTAGTGGTTAGAGCATTGGCCCATGCGCCAACGGGTTGTGGATTCGATTCCCGGTCAAGGGCACGTACCTGGGTTGCAGCTTTGATCCCCAAGGACCCAGTCCGGGCACCTGCAGAAGGCAGCCAATCAGTGTGTCTCTCTCATCGATTTTCTCTCTCTCCCCCCTTACTCTCTTTCTAAAAATCAATGGAAAAAAATATCCTTGGGTGAGGATTAAAAAATAATAATAATAATAATAATAATAAAAGAAAAATAACTCTCTCTCAAAAAAAGAATGTAGCTAATTTAAATTCTACAATTAAGTAAAAAATTTGAGAAAATAATTTGTTTATAGTTTAGAGACCCATAGGGATTGGGCATCTGTGTTGGTAAGAGTCATTATTTAGTTATGAGTACAGATTGACACTAGATATAAAATAAACAGCCAACGGGTTGAATTGCAAACATCGTTTGTAAGTAAAGAGAGAAACTGCAATTTTGAACATGGGAAAAAATTAGAACTAGACTTATTTCAATTGCAGATTTAGAAATCTAAACAGGAAAAATGTATATTTGGAACACGGTGTCCCAGAAGATTTATTAATAGAACTTGATACACTCTTGCCGGAGCTCTCAAATACACATTAGCCTCTCTGCATATAAGTGCAAAGGCTAAAAATTCCCTTGCATCAACCTAGTAGAGTTTTTTATTATTTTTAATTCAAATAGGATTGAATCAAATAGATCATAACTGAAAAGTCAGAGTGGCCCCCAGAAAATGAATGTGAAATTTCTTACTGTTAACAATTTCTTTAGGAAATATGAAATCATAGAACTTGCTCTTGGAGAACTTCACAAAAATCTGTTTTCAGAGTCATGTATTTGATATAAATGTTTGCATGTTTATTTTCAAAGGTATTTTCTTTATTGAGCTTGAGGAGAATAGGATAAAAAGAGTCATTTAAAATGAAATCTCAGAATTTTTTATTTATATATATATATATATACACAGTATATATATATGTATGTGTATGTATATATATGTATATGTAAATTGAATTCAGAGAGAGGGAGAGGGAGAGAGAGATAGAAACATCAGTGATGTGAGAGAATCATTGACTGCCTGCCTCCTGCATGCCCCTTACTGGGGATCGAAACCTGGGCATGTGCCCTGACCAGGAATTGAACAGTGACCTCTGGGTTCATGGGTTGATGCTTAACCACTGGGCCACACCAGCCAGGCGCAGAAGTTAATTTTTATTGACCAGTGAATAGGTTCATGAAACATCCCATGTTGAAATCCGAGAATTTCTACTTTCAAGCTGGAATCTTCCTAAAAATGCTACTTTTCTAGGCATTGCAGTTCTGATAAAAATACATATATATCATTTTATGATAAGGTTCTATATAGGCTTATAAAGTATAAACTGCCAGTTTACAATGGGTAAAAAAATAAAAAACCTAGTTCTTTGGGGAGTGACCATGTTTACTATCTCCCTTCTAAAGATGAAATTACTGTTGTTTTCGTGTACATGACTCTTCATATTTTTCCCCAGTGTCTGAAGTGTTTCCTCCCTGCCAAAGCTCATCCATTTCTCTCAGGATTTGGAAATTATCATCTCCTCCGCAGAGCCTTTCCCCACCATTTTGCTAGCCCAGCTGTCAGAACATTTCACACTGGGCATTATCATTGCGTCCTGGTCATGGCTGCCCCCTAGTCATGGCACCTCTGAGTCAGGACTGTCCTAAACCACACTCCGCTTGGCTCTGTGATACAGTGTCTTTCATTTACATACTTCCTTAGTTCTGTCTATATATTATATTCATTTCCTTACAAACTACAACTTTAATACAACTTATTTCCAATGTTTTTATAGTAAAAGGGAACTTCAGGCATAGATGAGGAACACACTGATTATCTTTTGTGGATAATTCAGAATCTTGCTGTGTTCCCATCATCCTTCTAATGTGAGTTCTTATACAGGCGTGTAAGGTGTGGGAAGTCGTGCAGAGGACACAGTCATCTAAGTGGGAGGATTCCTTGGAAGTATGTTGTTTTTTAACTTAATGAATATGTGCTTGTTCTCTTGTCCTATACACAAGTGTGCTTTAGTCAGAGTTCCAGTGAGTATGGTTCTAGTTAAGTCTTGAGTTTGCCACCCTGGGGAAAGGGGAGATAAGATGTGAATAAAGCCTGATGGTGACAGAATTTTCCAGATACAGAAAGCTCCTATACTTGGGAACTTTGTTGCCTTATACCCTTAGGTGAAGTCAGTTACCTAAATGGCTTCCCGAGTTTATTTTAATCTCCTTCTTGTCATCTCCATCCCCCTCCCTGATTTCCCTTCGAGAAAGGGAAATCTAATAGGAAGAATCTGGAATGTAATTTGCATGCACATTTCTGAAAGGGAGTTAAGTTTTTCTAAAGTTTGTATAGAGACTATACCTGCCTCCCTTACTAGAATCAGAACTCTTAACCCCTTCTGTATCCCCAGCATTCCTGTTTCCATGTAATTCAAGGGTGGAATGGGGGGAGGGGAAGGATGCATAGCAAAGAGCGTGACCATCCTCCTGTTCCATGAGTGGGAAACAGTGCAGGTCCTGTGAAGTACCTTGTGTTCAATCTGTTTTCACTTTCATCCCTGGAATTTTAAGGGCTTGCTGTTTTCCCCCAAACGTACAGGCGGCAGTTTCCTGGCTTCACCCACTGTCCATCAGCCACTGTGCACTTGTAGGCCTTGGAGATCCCAGAATCAAGGCCTGGGGACTGAGCAGGGCTTTCATCAACAGATCTTGAACTTGAGCTAGATAAGGGCGCATTTCATAGATACCAGTCAGAAAATCAGTCATGACGACCAGTCTGTCCTTGTTCCTGAGCCATTGTTACTGCACTCAATATTTACAGGCTGGTGATCAAAGATTGAAATGGACAAAACTAAGTAAAACATCTCCTTTTAGAAATAGGTATTGGGACTTTCTCACAGGCTCCATTTTCCCCCTTTTCTCGCTTCTGAAGATAGTCAGGAGAATCAGAATTTTGATAATTCTTCCAGACAACTTGCTTAACCTGGGCTATGAGGCTCTCAGGCTCTTGTGTCCGCAGCTGCTGCTGAACAGAGCATAAAGGCATTGTGAAGTTAGCTGCACACAGACCCTTTCCCAGAGGCAAACGGGCTCCAAGGAACCATATCACAAAGATAAAGACTCATTAGACTGCAGCCAGACTGAGGATGGGAACAGAATTTTATTTGTCTGCTCCATTGTTTCTAGTGAAAAACAAAAGTAACAAAGGTCATTGGACTCAAAACATATGACCACCAACAGACGAGACTCTTGGATTTATATTTGGATCTGTCGCTTCTGAGTCCTGACTCCCCTTTCTGGGGAGAGGCAGCTGTGAAGAGTTGCCAGGTCTCCCTCCCTTCCACCCAGTGGCATTGCCACCTCACCTTGTTTATCTTCTCCTCTGTTCCCGCTGTCATCTCTTGTCCAGGCCCTCATCTCCTGTCGCCTGACCCCTGCACTAGTCTCCCAGGTCCTTCTCTCCTAGAGTCTGCTCCCCCTTCCCAGTCCAGATGAGCTACATGCTTCCCAAGTAATTCTCCAAAACCACATCCAGCTCCTAGTCACTGCTCTGCTCACATGCACTTAGTGGCTTTCCTTGGCATAGACTGAAGTCCAGAGTCAGGCTCCGTGGGTCTCCTGCGCCTGCCATTAAAGCTTTGTTTCACATCACTTCCCATCCTGTTCCCTATTTTCCAAACAGCCTGAACACTGGCTGGTCGTTGGGCACCCTCCTGCTTTTCTACTTCCATGTCTTGTCTTCTGTTATTTCTTCTGCCCCTAATGCCCTTCCTCCCACCCTCACATGCCTTAATCCTACCCGGTGTTCACAGACCACCCAGTTGGCACCTCCTCCTTGAAGCCTTACTTGATGCCCCCGTTTAAAGTAATTTCTCTCTTTCCTGGACTCCCATAAATTACACTTATTTGTATAGTTTACAAGATAGGTATCACTTCTGCCTTGTTACTTTGCAGATGTTTTATCTCAATGCCTAGGTTATAAACACCTTGGTGCAGAATCTATTCTTTTGGTGTCTTCTTAGGCAGTAGTTTTCATTGGGAATCCACCAAAGATTTTTTGAAGTCACTGAGAACCCTGATCAGATTTCATCATTGCTCATACACCCCTCACTACCCCTGAGCTCCTCAGAGAGGTCAGTGCATGGGAGAATTTGAACCTTCTTCTTGCTGGGCCAGGCTTCTGAATAATTCCCTCTGCCTAGAATGCTTTCCCACCTCTTCGCTCTCCTTCAAGACCTCCCAGACCCACCACCTTGTCAGCCTCTCCTGACTGCTCCTGACTGCCTCTCTCCTAAACCACCATAGCCTTTGGCAGGGGATACCTTCCTCACTCAGCAAAGCCTTACTTGGAACTGTATGTGGCTCACTCATAGAGCCTGCCTTCAACACATTTATATTCAGGAGCCAGTGAAAACCATGTACAAACCTGTATCCAGCCCAGGCACCTTATGGGAATTGTACAGACAAATGCCTGTGGGCAGTCGGGCAGCACCAGGCACTGAGCACCACGAGAGACTGTGGAAGAGGAGAAGGAAGCATGTGAGCCAGCTCTGTAGGAAACAACAATGTGGTGGAAAGGACATCTTAGCTATAAAGAGCAGCCTCAGAAAAGGCATGGAGGTGGGAATAGCCTAGAGTGTGCAGGGGACCTCCGGGAGCTCGTCTTGGCAGAGTTTGATGGTTTGTGTAAAGCAGAGGAAGCAGAGGAAGTATGGATCCGTTTGAGCACATCCTAGAATCCATCTAAATCAGAACCAGCAGTTAATACATTGAGTATTCTAACAATAGGCTATGTCGAAGAATTCCTTTTTAGTGATTCTTTTTTCCATTTGCATTCATTTTAGCTCTCCACGTAATTGTTAAGATTGCTTAAGGGCAAGCACCGCATTTCATATTTTTTATGATACAAAGGGTCACTGTAACTTAAATTCATTCTCATATTGGGTTATCTTAAAAGTAGAGCAAAATGTTCTTACCTATTTGATGATATTATAAGTTAATATTTAGGGATGAAAATTATATGATGTTCTGAGATGGCACAAAATAATTCAGAGGGAGAAGCTGGAGGTAGATGAAACAAGAAGGAACATGAGTTGATGACTGGGGCTTATTCTTCTTTTGTGTATGTTTGTACTTTTCCCTAGTAAAATGTTGGAATGTTGGGCCTTTGGTGGTACTGAGTAAGCCATCAGCTTGGACCCTCAGCAGGTCTCCTTCACACAGCATCGTTACAGCCCTGACCACCAGAAAGAGGAAAACAGCCTGAGTCAGCCATTTGGTCGAGGCCTTGGTATATAGTCACAACAAATGATGTATGTAGACCCATCAGCCAGATGGCGAAAAAGGCCATTGTTTTGTATCCACCATTGTGTTAGATACCGTATTTGTTAAAGCATCAGTGATTATAATTAAAATGTAAATATTAATACAAAGGAAGGAAGGATGCATGGGTGAACAGGTCACCTTGCAAGAGGAATTTAATCGGAAGTTTTATCTTAACACATCTTTCTTCATCAGATGGTATTTATTGTATGGAGAAACCATGGAAGATGTATTAACGATGTAAATGACTTGCAATAAGCACAACATTCTCTCTTCCTTAATCTACTTCTTCTGAAAGTAAAGCAGTATTTTTTTTAATCCTCACCGAAGACACGCTTCAAGAGAAGTCGAGAGAGAGGGAGAGAGAGAAAGAAACCTCAACCAGTTGCCTCCCACATGCACCCCCAACCAAGGGTTGAACCCAACACCTTTTGGTGTACGAGGCCAACGCTCCAGCCAACTGAGCCACCCAGCCAGGGCTGGGATCTCACTCTCTTGGATGTCTGAGTCCTGTCCAGAACAATGAGCCCTGCTGCAGAAAGACAAGCAATTCCAATAATTTTGCCTCCCCCTCTGGGCCCGCTCTTGGCAGAAGAAGTTCTGCCAGTAAATTCTCTACTTTTGCCCTTCATCTTGTACCTTAGAATCTAATGTTCCCCTCCTCCAGCCTCCTAAGTTGGAATGAAAATGTCTCCAAAACAGGGGCTTTTACTCAGTAATGCAGTTCAGTCTTGAGGAGTTTGTGTATTTGGCAACTTCAACTGCCACCTCAAAGCTAATGACTTTTAAATTACAAATATCTATCCCCAACCTATTCTCTCACCAAAGGAACACGCTTGCCATCCTGGCCCTCAAGGTCCACCTTCCTATCTCCACCCTCTATCTTTCCAGTGTCATCTTAGCTACCAGCCTCCAATCCCGTGTGCTGGCCCCACAGGACTTGCCAGGGCCAGAAATGCGCCCTTGGCCTCACCATTTGATCATGAGAGACTCTCCATGTGCTCTCCTGCCCCCAGCGGCATTCCTACAGGTCAGAACCCATCTGTCAGGGTGTTTCTCAAACTTCCCCTGCAGCAGGAGAGCCTGTCCTTACTGCCTTCTCCTCCGTGCAGCCCCACCAGCCCCCAGAAAAGGGAGAAATTTAAAGCTTCTTTCCATGATCCCCCTTAACCTGGATCAGTGAAAGAAGGATCTAACCAGGGACTTTTGCTCTGGCTTCAAACTCAAGTGGGCTTCAGATTCTGGCTGAGATGTGATGGTAGGTTTGTGGAGAACTCATCACAAGTGTGAGTTCAACCTTAAATTGTGTTCATCTATTTTTCCAAGGCCTTTTTGCCACCAGTCACAGAAGCTTGTTAGTGTCACTCATAGACACTCAGAGGTAGCAAGACAATGTCTGAGTGAGATGTGGTCCCCTGGCCTGAGCTTTCAGGATAGGTATCTGCTCACCTTGTAACTCTCTTCTTGGGTGGAAACCCACTTCCCAGGGAGCTGACTCCTGCTGCCTGGCAGTGCTATGCAGTGTATTTTCACTGTCTTCTGAACCACCCTCATCATGGGCTTCTCAATTTTAGCTTTGGATTTCTTAATTTGTAACTCTTATTAAGTGGCCCTTTGGAATTTTCTATAGTTTGAATTTAGTTTTTCATTAATTTTGAAATTAATTCACATAAACTAGAACTATTCCACATTTAGTGTTACTGTTACTCATAGTGGGTATCTTTTTGTCAGTTAAGTAATAATATGGATACATTTGTAATTCATTCCATTACACATAGAAGAGCCTGCGGTTCAGGCTTGTTGAGACCATAAATTAGCTGAATTGATATATGGATATTTCTAGATTTGTCAGTTCATTATTTCTCCTAGAGATTTTGCTTTCCAAGCCCAGGTAAAATCTCTGACCCCAGCATTAGCCAGGTCTACCTGGGAGAGGTCATTCTCCCCACTGTCCTTGTTTCTCCTACTAAATTATACTGCGTTAGAGCAACAGCAGTTCTTCTTTCTCTCCTCCGCAGCTCAAGCACAATGTGTCGTGTATAGTTGATGCTCACCAACATCTAGTTTAAGGACCCATCACTGAAGGGCTTGGTGTTACACAGCAGTAGTATATGAGGGAAAGAACGGTAGTGAAACTGGATAATCATCCCCAAACCAGCCCTGGATTTTTAAAAAAATTGTATGTAAATACTTACCTTGCTGTCTTAGGACAGGATCTTTAAACCAGTTCTCTTTTCATCTGCACGGAGCCTCCCCACCACAAACCCTGTGTGTACTGCCAGCAGTAACTTACCTCCTGCATCTTGACCTGCATCATCTGCCAGTGGTGACAGGTGCCTTGCTCTTCACCATCACCTGTCACTCATCTATTCAGAGGCTTAATGTGGTGTTCTAAAGAAATTTTTTTTAATGTGCTATGTAGCTATTTGATTTTAAAGTGCACTAAACTTTCTGGGGCCGTGCCAGGTGCTTGCTAAGATATCTGATGCTATCTGTATAATCTTTGGGTGGAAGGGGGAAACGCCATTGAACTTTCGTGGTAGTAAAATTATTGCAGTTGAGCCCTACATCTGTTCACTGAACTTCCTGTGGGTTTTCACCAGATCACATGACTGACAGCAGAGATGGTCTTTAGAGTGTTTGGTCTGCTTGTTATACCCGAGTCTCAACCACCAAATCAGACCTTTGCTTTGTCTCTGGGCTGGGCGTCCGGATGTCCCACTGTGGTGAGTTGATTCACTGGGGCTGATAAAAACATTCCAGCCAAACTTGAGAGTCTAGCATTACCTCTGGCTCCAAAAATCAAAACAACAGGATTGTTGTAAGTAGCTTTGGATTGAGACCAAACTCCAAGCCTGAGAGATGGGTTTTCTCTCCTTGTTGAGCTGAGTCACAGGACAACTGTCTCAGAAAAAGAGGGAGCAAAAGCCTGAGGTGACCAGCACCCTGCCCTCCGCTAGTTCATTTCAGATGAATTCTTGCCATAACTATCAAGTCAAAGCCCCCATTCCCCAGAGCCCCGTCCTCCACTTTCCCAGGCTTTAGTGGTCCTCAGGCACGTCCCCCCAATAGTCACGGCCTAGAGCCCAGAGGGAGCCTGAGAATTGGAGAGAAGGTGGGTAGAGAGGAGCTGGGCAGTCAGAGCGGGGCGAGCCTAGGCATGCCGAGTGGCCTGGGCCCTGGGCAGCCGAGGGACTTTGTTGGCTGAGTCCAAAGTGAAGACACTTGACTGAGGAAGCTGGACCCCCTTGGCCATCACAGGATGGCATTTGCGTTCTCCCCAGGCTTGGAAAGGAACATGAAGGAAAGTCCAGGTTGTTGATCTGACATTCAGGCTGTGACATTTCTTGGACTGAATCCTGACAAAATGTGTCCCTAGTGTCATTAGTGCTAAATAAAACCTTTTGTCTTTCTTTTCCTTAGCTCTTAGACTTCTATGACGTATTAGAGGAGTACACATTTTTTAGAGGTCTATTTAAATCTCAGACCACGCTGGCCTTCTCTCTGGATTTGGTAGACTTGGGAGGGGGTCAGATTAAATGCAGCATGGGCACAGCTCCCTACACAGAGGCTGAGTTCACAATCAGTCAGTTTAACCAAATGGTGTTTTCAAAACTCTTTCATGATTTATGCCTATTATTCACTCTTTTAAAATGTTCCCAGTACACTCTTAAAAACGACTCACTGCAGGAAAAAGGAAGCTTACTTTGTACTTTCAAATGTTAGCTTAGTGTAGCAAGTCCTGGAGAGCATGCTCTTGTTTTTCTTGCTTTCTGTGCTTTATCCTCTTTTCTGAACCTTATAAGTGCTGATGAAAAGTTCCAGGCAAATAACCCAAGAAATAACATCTTGCAGCTCACTTGTTTCCTTGAGGAAAGAGGAACTGGCATTGGAGCTTCAGGGGCGTACATGTGTGCCACCTACAGTGTTCAAGTTTTGTGAGTAATAGAAGCACATTCATGCTGCCCTGTCTGTACTTGCCCTTTGGTTCCCTGTGTTCACTGGTGCACCCTCAGGAGACAATAACTTAGGTGCCCAGTCTGAGGCAAGGGTCGGGCCTTCACTAGCTGGGGCCATACCTGGAACCTCAACCCACTTAGCCGTGAGCTCTCTGGCCACAGAGCAGCTCAACTACAGCCTCTGTGTGTCTTGGTTTTAAGCAATAGAGAGTCTTGACCTTTTTTAATTTATTGGGGTGCCATTGGTTCACAAAACCTTATAGGTTTCAAGTGTACAACTCAACAAAACATCATCTGTATACTGCATCGTGCTCCCATTGCCCCAAGCATAGTCTCTTTCCATTCCCATTTCTCCATCCCCCTTTACCTGGCTGTCACCAGGGAGCCTGGGCCTTCAAAACCATCTATTGTCAGGAACCTTCAGGTATTTACTCTGTCCCCTGAGATTGCCACCAGGTAAAGCCTGGCCAAGTAGAAACCAGCAAATGCTTAACTTTAGAGTTGCAGCTGAGCCCAGGCCCAGCCCATTCAATCCTTTCTGCAGGTGGACCCAGCAGACCTGGGGGGCCTCGCAGAGAATAATACATAGACCTTCCTGGGGTCATCTCATAAAACCACACCCAGTCTCAATTGGGAGGAGTTCAGAGGTCCTTCGTTTTATACAAGGTGAGAAAACTGAGCCCTGGAGAAATGCTGGGACTTGGCCCAAACTGTCCAGCTTACCAGTAGCTAAGCCAGAACAGAGCCAGGGCCTCCTGCCCCCCAGCCCAGGGCCAGCTGGACTCCAGAGCTAGAACAAGGACCTGGAGATAATTCTGTCATTTCTCAGTGAGGAAACTCAGGCTCTGGCTTAGTGGTCAGGGGACACAGAGGAAATGTTTGAAGCTTATTGTCATTACTTGAAAATCATGGAAACCTGGTGTCCATATTGGATACAGACATTTTTAAAGATGTGCACAGCCAAGTATCCGTTGAGTCTGGGGAGGTCACAGTGAGAGGCGTGTTTCCTGCAGCCTCTGGCTCCACCTCTTACTAGCCCTGTCCTCCTCGGCTTGTTGTTTATCCTTTGAGCCTCGTTACTCATACAGTTGAGTTAAGAATACCTGGGTCACAGGGCTATTCTGCAAATCGAAGACATGCACTCATTCATTTAACTCACCTTTCAGCAAACATTTCTTCAATGTCAATCAGATGCCAGATGCTTATAATGGTCCTGCCTGTATTCTAGTGGGGGAGACAAATGGTACATAAGTAAATAAAAAAGATGAGCACCGATTATTGTGAAGGAAATAAACCAGTGAGCTGAAAGGTGCCACCTTTGATTTTTTTATAGGGTGGTTATGGGTGCAGTGGGAATTCCCTGGCACTTAGGTACTCTGAGGATGTGGCACTTTCTCTGAGCTCCTAGCAGAGGGCTGTGTCCTCGATCCTGGATAACCTCTGACACTCCAGCCTGCTCAGCTCGGGTTAGATGCCACACCGTGGCTCCATCTTGGATGTTGTTGAACATGCCACGTAATCATACAGGAAGGCTGTGAACACCTAGGCCATGTTCCTGATGTCAAATACATCTTAGCAGTGACCCTCCTGCCTCGTTACCATAGCCCCTCAAGGCCAATCCTTCTTCCAGTTAAGAATGCCAATGTCACAGGACTGTTTTGCAGATCTGAAGTCACACACTCATTTTCGTTCATCATTCAACAAAGGACAACTCTGAGACAGAAGGCAGTTCTTCAAAACCTACCTTCACTTAGTGATATAACTTTGTTCTTTAAAAATGTTTCTGAAGACAAGTCTGTGGCTTTAAACCTTTGTCAGCATTTGTTCCTGGGTGGGTTTTTTTTTTTGGGGGGGGGGGTCCTTTCCATTTCTGTTATTATGAGTCAGGAAACAGGGTTGCCAAGTAAGTGTCCATTCGGGCAGCTTACAGAGAAATGGGCTCAGGACCAGGCCAATTGTGGTATTTCTAGCCTTTAGATATAATTACTGAAAGCTATAAATTAAGAGCATAACTTACATTTGCTTATCACTTTACTCTCAGTAATAATAGCCAACGTTCATGAAGCACTCGCTCTGTGTGAGGCACTGTAGAAAGCACTTGTACCTACCCCACTCACCTCTTTGTCACCACCATGCGAAGTAGACAGGACAGTTCAGTTCAGAATCTCAGAGTAGACCCTTAAGAACCTGAGCCTGAGTGGTGGTACGAGACTTGTCTTGGGTCACCATGCTCATGAGGACTGGACTCCAGCTCTTCAGTGCTAGGATTGTGCGTGTCTTGTTTACAGCTGTGTTTTTATAGCACTCATGCTTATTGGACAGCAGGCCCTTAGTACATGTTTGCTGAGTGAATGAATGTATGGCAAAAGATGGGGCTAAAATTGAAATCTGCCTGCCTTTCAAGTGCTTTTTCTAGTTACTTCAAAGATTGAATGAGTAACTTTATGTAAAGTGTTTGAGTATGACAGCCACATAATAGGTAATCGGTTATGTTAGCTGTAAATGTTAGCCATAATCTCAGAATTGTTTTAAGTTTTTATGGAGAACTTCTATAGAAATGATTGACCAGCTTGAAGAAAAAATTCATAATAAAATACATGTCTGCTATTGACATGTATACTGTGTTTATACTGTTTTTTATATACTGTTATATACTGTATATTGGATGTTCTTGCCATTGTGGGTATCGCCCTACACTGAGATTTTATTACATTTATTCACTCCAGAGTGAGGCGGACTATTGTTTTGACCTAAACTTGAACCAAAATGAAAACGAGGCATTTTCAGCTGTGTTTTCACCAGGTGGTGGGAAGGATAGTCCTGGGGGTGCCAGGTGGCTTTTCCTGATGGCCTTTTCCTAGATCTGCCCTTGCATGATGGAAGGGAGGTCTTGGACTTATGCCCCTTTCTCACTGAGCAGTTATCAGACTCCTGAAAGCCGAGAGAGCAGGTAGACTTAGTCCCACCCTGTTAGGGGTTCTTGCCTAACTTCCTTTAATTCAGTGGGAAGGAATTCTTATTAAAGGAGTTTGCTGGCTCGTTCTCTTTCCCATCCACCCCCCCTTGGAGAGACAGAAAGCGTCTCCTGTAAGTAGCCTCACATCCTTTCCCAAGGCCTTCATAGGAAAACCCCAGATATGTCACAGGGCTTCACATCTTTTAGTCATTTTGATTTCTAATGGGGGTGCATCTCACCTTACCACATAGAAATGCAGGGTGTTAGAATCCAGCTGAAAGAGGCAGTGTGGGGGCTCTGACCTTTCCAAACTACCAGCCCTGCAGTCCCTCCCCCTGCCCCTCACCTCTCAAAATCATTGGAAGGTTTTCTAAAGTTTCAGGCCATCCCAAGAAGTTGGACTTTACCCTCGTTATTAGGGGATACATTTCCCTTCTTCAAACACAGGCCCCACCCTTTCTTGATTATTGAGAACATTCTGGATTTGGTAATCTTGTTAAGGACCAGGGTGGCCAGGTTCCGTGTCATACAGTGAAAGGGCACAGAACTAACCCAGAAGAGTCCCATGGGGCCTAGGAAAATCAAATTCAAGGACAAAGCACTGGGGTGGCTGTAACTGAGGTGTCACTTTTCAGACTGACTTTCCCGTTCAGTCAGGCCTGGGCTTTACTTCCTACTGCATTCCACAGGCCACATGGCCTAGAACCAGCCCCGCTTCCTCTTCCATTAGTGGGGTTGGCACATCGGCCTCGGGGAGACATTGTGGTGACTGACCACGAGGCTGCATGTAACGTTCCAGATGAACGTGGTGGTGGCAGCTGCTAGCTGCCCCCTATTTGTACACATGCCAATTTTTCACCAAAAGGAATATTGTGTTGCTACCTATAAGACACTTGATTTCATGACAGATTTATTGCCACCTGTAAGAACCCTGTCCCCTCACATCTGGGCACTCTATGCCAGACCAGAAGCAGCACAGAGTGTGAAGAGGCTCATTGAGGATGCCAAGGGCCCAGGGGCATGAGAGACCACCCAGCAGCTGCTTGGCAGTTAAGGTGCTAGCCCGGGATAGGGGGATGCCAGGGGACTTTGTGAGCAGGTGAGGAGGGAAGGGAAACCCCAACTGTGTCAGTAAGAGCTGCAAGGAGTGCGCCCCCTCAGCTGACCAAACCTCGTCAGCCATCAAGCTGTGCAGAGCAGCTGCCACCCCAGATGCCCAGCACTCTGCCACTGACATGTGCCTGCTCCACAGGTCAAGGCTTAGAATTGTAGGGGAAGGTCCTCCTCTCCAGGGTGACAGCCCTGGAAACGATGTCCTGCAAGCAGCAGCAGTCCTCCTCATTGTAGAGTATATGGTCTCTGCTTGAGCCCTGAGCCGGGCCCTGTTCATAGTCCAATGTTCTGTCTTTCCCTTCTGCTCGGGTCCCTGCTCCTCAGCAAATTGACATTCTCTGAAGGCGCCGAGGGGGTTACTTGCCCTCCTATAGAAATTGACTTCTAAGGAGTCCTGTGGGAGCCGGATCTTGTGAAGCCCCAGAGCTTCAGGCCCTGTCACTGCCTAGGGGAGGGGGGCTTCTGCGCACCACACCACCACCACCACCACCACCACAACCACATAGAAACCTAGGGGAGGAGGGCTCCTGCACACCATACCGCCATGTAGAAACTGCTGCTGCTTTTGCATGGATCTGTGAAATTATAAAATTGTCTTGTTTTGTTGCAGAAATTTCCAGAATTGAAATTCAAATATGTGGAAGAGGAGCAGCCCGAGGAGTTTTTTATCCCCTACGTCTGGTCTCTGGTCTACAGCTCAGCTGTAGGCCTGTACTGGAGCCCACAGGACATCCAGCTGTTCACTATGGACTCTGACTGAAGGCAACACATCTCCCACCCTGACCCCTCTGCCAAGCACCCTTCTAGTTTTCTCTCTCTGGGGATCAGACCTAGGCAGATGGCCTGGTGTATCTTTTGTTAGAGGATCACACAGGCGTGGTTCCTTTGCACACTCGGATGTGGAGAATTGGTGCCAGTTGGCAGTAGATCACTCAGCTTAGATTATAGTACCAAAAAGTGGGGCTGGGGGTGTCCACAACAATAATAAATGTAAAACCTGCTATCCCACATGCAATTTTATTTATTTCTAAACCAAAATCAAGAGCTTTTCCAGGAACCTGACGCCTTAGGCATATAACACTTTGCCAGTACATACTATTTTTTTGCATGTTCAGGATTTTTGTTTTAGTTGTGTGTATGTATGCGTGTGTTTCAACATTGAGAACTATCAATCTGAAAAGATGACAAGACAGGAATTAATGAGGAAGTGAAGTCTGTGTGGTGATTTAATAAGCACTGTGCCCCAGCAGTTGGCTATAAGCCTTTAGATCTCTGCATCTTCCCCTCAGAGAAAGAAGTGGCTCCTCATGAAGCCCGGCTTGGCTTTTCTGTGGATTTGGCCTCTGTGCTGTAGCTGAATTAAATTGGAGTCTAGTACAAATTAAGTTAATCTACTCTGCATTAATCATTAAGAAAAGAAAAGCTTCATTTCAAAAGCAATCTTTTTTCTTCAGCCAGACTCACAGGGGAAAAAGGAGACCAATTTGATTAATCCAGTGTTCCACATGAGATGAAAAACATGTTTTTCTCTTCATTGTGACTTTGTTTAAACTCATCAGGGCTTAGATGGTCTGCATTTGGTCCGAGCTGGAGGAACAAGCTCCTCTGAGAGATACGGCCCAAGCGCCCTCAGCACAGCAGCGGTACTGAGGGTGGGTGGGGCAGTCCTGCCAAGTCCCGCTCCACGTCCACGGTCGCCCCTCTACAGTCCAGATGAGGAGCCTCGTTTCATTCACAAAGACAAAAGGTATTTTCTGCATAGAAGGACGTAATTCCACGTGAGACTGAGCACCTGCTTCAGCCTGCTGCTGTCTCCTCTGTCAGGAACCAGCTTCTCTCCTGTCCCTGGGCTGATGGTCTGGGTCACATTGCTCCATTCACAGTCTTCTGGGGTCCTGGGAGGAGCTTTCCTGAGTCACACCAAGCTCTGGAAAAGGGTAGAAACCCTGCCAACACATCATGCACATCTGTGTGGTTCCCACAGGGGAAGGGCCTAGGATGCTGCATCCTCCGCAGGCTTTTGAGGTCAGCTGGGCAGTGCTGAAACCAAAGCTCCCTATGTGGGGAAATGATTTACAGCTTTAATTTGTTTCCGAAGCATTTTGATTTGCTCCCTTTAAACCAAAACACAACATTTTCAGGAGGTCATGCAGAGCAGCTGAGCCTCTGGTGGGACCTCAGAACTGTCCAGAGGCTGAGGGCTGGGCAGTGGCATGGGACAGCCACTGGGCTGCAGGACTGTCAGTTTTTGTGACGAGAGGGAATCCTACCGTCTTCCCCAGGCCACCTGGCTCACCAAGGTGCCCCCAAAGCTCTGTTCCCCAGCAGTCTCTTCTCCCTTCCACACCTCCCCTCTCTTTAACCACACATCAGAAGTGCTCAGCTGGGCTGTGGCCTGGAGGCAGCATGTGAGCATATGCTCCCAGATACCACTGCATCACCGCCTTGGCTCTATAAACCCACCAGGAGCTGCTTATTTTTGTGAAAGATTTATTACATGACAATAAATTTAAATGATATACTTGAATTATGCTTGCATTAATTTGCTTAGAAATTTTTTTGTTTTCCACAAAGTAAAAATGTATAGAATGAGACCATACAGGACCATCATGTGTTAGGAGGGAAATTAACATCTAATGTTATCCAAGATACAAAGCTGTTATTGCAATGTGTCAACTTATCAACAGAGGGACAGGGTTCTGCCATATTTATTTTTACCTTTCAGGGGTTCAAGGCATGTACAAAAAAAGCTTCAAAATTACAGCTGGTTCCCATAGTCACCCATTGAGGCTGGTATCATAAGATCTGTGAACAACAGCCTTGCAACGTTGGCATCACAGGACGGCCACCATTCAACAGTGCAGACAAAAGTGGCTCAAGGACAAAGAGAAAGGAAAGAAGGTCCCTAAAGGTGAAGCATAGAAAGTACGCTGCATACAGTCCTCTCCTTTGGAAGGAAATCACAGCTGGCAAAGCATAAGACGGAGAGGAAAGAACATAGGACCAGCATCAGTCAGAGTACTCAGCAACTTTCTCGAGCTTCTTAAGGTATGCCCATGAGAAACGTTCAGCAGGGGAATGCTTTTAGGCCCTAAATTTCTTATATAATTCCTTGGCCACAGTGTCCTTTAGGTTCTGGGGAGCAGGGTTTTGCCTTTAGCATTAAAGCTCTCTGCATAACTGAGTTGCTCTGTGTTCCTTTCAAGAGACATAAATTAGAGCTGTGGTACTTGCTGATCCTTTATAGGCTTGAGTTTGCAAGGTCAACCCTTTGGGTCTTAATTTCCTCCTAGGCACTATGCCTACAGTTTCAGCAGCTGCCATTTAATATTAGAGACTGATCTTTGGGCTTTCTGGTGCCAAATTCAGGGCTAATCCAGTGTCCTACATCACCTTCAGGAGTCAAGGAGGTCAGGGTTTCTGTTCTATGGTGACGAGCCAAGCTTCCTCTAAATATGAAAAGCTGAGAAATGGATTATAGTGCACAATTCACAGCACATAACTTGTTTTTAAGAACTCAAAGCATAAAATTTAATCTCATTAGGGTATATCCATTTTGGGTCCCCCATCCAAAACAAGGAAGATTCATCGGGAAGCCCCTCCCCCTTGGTCAGGTCATATATGGCAACTGCTGCTCTCCTGACTCCCCAGGACTATCAAGAGCACCATCTACTCTGCCTCTGGAGTTCAAAAAGGCCCTCAGAGGAAAAGCAATCCCCTATGACTGACCAGGTGGTACTTCACCATCCTGTTGGCGTCAGGATCACTTAAAAAAAAAGTTGTAAATATTTTGGCCAGATTCCCAAGTTGTCCCTGACTGGAGGATTAGTTGGATTTCCTAGTCCTCCATTACTATCGGTAGACTATCATTCCTGGATTCTGTGAACCAGTCCCTGAATGTGGACTGAGGTGAAACCAGATGACTAGTGTCCCCAGGTGCCTAGCACATGTACATTCTCTCTGGAGGAAACAAACTATTAAGGACTGTTTGTATACCCCCCAAACTCATATACTGAGCCCTAACCTGCAGTGTGATGGTATTAGGAGATGGGGCCTTTGAGAAGTGATTGGGGTTAAGTGAGGTCAAGAGGGTGGAGCCCTCATGATGGGATTAGTGCCCTTAGAAGAAAAGACATGGAAGAGATTTCTCCCTGTGAAGATATAGCAAGAAGACCACCATCTGTAAGCCAGGAGGACTCTCACCAGGAACTGAATCATCCAGCCTCCAGAACTGAGAGAAATAAATCTGTTGTTTAAGCCAGCCAACTTGGTATTTTGTTAAGACAGGAGTATTACCCAAGACCTCAAATTATTTCTACAATGTTACAATCAGAAATATCCACGTATATGAGAGAACATGAATTAAAACCATCAGAGGATAAAAACATACCCAGAGTGTCTGCAGATAGTCACAGAATTTGAAGCAGCTATGCTTTCTTTGCTCAAAGAAAACAATGTGGCCAAGAATATCAGAAAATTAGAAACTATAAAAAAAAGAGGACCAAATAGAAATTCTAACATTGAAACATGCTTTAGCAAAAATTAAGAATTCTGGGGATAGATTAAGAGCAAATTATTCACAACTGAGAAGAGAATGAGTAAGATGAAAAACCAGGAAAAAGCACAGAGTTAAAAAGAGGGTAAGAGACGTGAAGGGCACATTAAGAATGTCTGGCCAAGTGTAGCTGGAATCTCAAAAGAGTAAAAGAATGGAATGTTTGCCCTAGCTGGTTTGGCTGGGTGGTTATAGTGTTGGCCCTCCAACTGAAGGGTCCCAGATTCGATTCCAGCCAAGGGCAGTACTTTGGTTGCAGGCTCAATCCCCAGTCCCAGTTGGTGCACATGTGGGAGGCAACCCATCAATGTGTCTCTCTCACATCAATGTTTCTCTCTCTCTCCTCCCCCCCCCCCAAAAAAAAGCAATGGAAAACTATCCTCGAGTGAGGATTAAAAAAATGAATGGGATGTTTGCATAAATACTGGGCTGAAAACTTACCCAAAACTGACAGAAGATATCAAGCCATAAATTCAAGAAGCCCCAACAAATCTCAAGCACAATAAAACAATCTACACCTAGACACACCATAGTCAAACTGTTGAAAACCAAAGAAAAAGAAAAATTTTAAATCTCACAGTGGTGAGGGGAAGGCTATTACCATCAAAGGAACAACAATTAAACAGCTAACTTCTCAGCAGAAACAATGGAAGACAATGAAGTGGTACATTTAAAGTGCTGAATGTGACTGCCAACCTAGAAATTTCTAATTGGGGAAAATATCCTGAAAGAATGAAGAAAAAAAGGCATTTTTAGATTAACAACTGGAAGAATTCATCAGCACACATACCATAAAGGAAAATTAAGAATGCTGTATAGGCAGAAGGATAATGATCCCAAATATAAGGATTGAAGAGCAATGAAAATGAGAAGTGTACAGATCAACATAAAGACTACCTAAAACAACTGTGTCTTGTGAAGTTTTACATGTATATGGAAATGCATGAAAGTAAAGGTATGGGGAGGACTTAAATGGATTTTGTGTTCTAAGCCCCTTGCATCATCCAAGAAGAGGGTAAAAATAATTACATTTAATACTCGAGCTTGGTAAGTCAAGGATGCATATTGTAATAAATATTAGTAAAAGGGTGTGTAATTTTCTAGCTGATGAAATAACTCATTGGACAGGTTTAAGAGCTTCAAAAGAAGACGAGAAGAAAAACAGGTGGGACAAATAGAAATATTGTAAGATAATATGTGCCCAATAAATTTCAAAAAAATTATGTTATGAATTTATTATTACATTAAATGTAAATGGGCTAACGCTCCAATTTGACAGAGATTGATAGGCTTGCTTTGAAAACAACCATATGCTGTTTAGAAGAGACACTTTTAAAACATAAGAATTTAGAAATTTTGAAGAAAAGCATGGAGAAATTTATACCCAGCAAACAGGAACCATAGGAAGCTGTAGATATATTAATATTAAACTTTAAGGCAAAAAAGTATTATTAGAAATAAAAAGAGTCAATTCAATTATCAGAAAGCAGCAATTCTAAGTTTTTATTCACGATACAATCTTAAAATATATAAAAGTTGATAGAACTAGGAAATTTAAGCAAATATACAATCATAGTTTTTAACATACCTATTTTGATAATTGATAGAAAAATAAGCATACAAAAATCACGTTATAGAAAATTTAATGCAAGCCCGGCCAGTGTGGCTCAGTGGTTGAGCGTCAACCTGTGATCCAGGAGATCGAGGTTCGATTCCCTGTCAGGGCACATGCCTGGGTTTCGGGCTCCATCCCCAGTAGGGGGCATGCAGGAGGCAGCCAATCATTGATGTTTCTCTCTCTCCCTTGCCTTTCCTCTCTCTGAAAAGAATATATAGTTTAAAAAAAAAAAAAATCATGACATGAAAATTAAATGCAGTTAGTATACTTGGCCAAAAGGATACATGTAGAACACTACACTCAACAGCATAGTTGTCAAACACAAATGGCACATCAAAATTTGTATGCTGAGCTATAAGTCTCAACAAACTTCAAAATAATTAATTCAAATGAAATGTATTCTTTGACCACAATGCAATAAAGCTGGAAATCAATTACAAAAAGATAATTTAATGATCCTCATATATTTGGAAGTTAAACATTTCTAAATCTGTCAAGAAATCATAAAGGAAATTTGAAATATTTTTAACAATGAGAATACATATCAAAATTTATGGAGGAAAAATTTGTGGGTTGCAACCAAAAATATGCTTATAAATTTATATCTTTAAATGCATATGTTAGAAAAGAGGGTGAAGGGTAGAAACAAGATGGCGGCGTAGGTAACAGCTGTACCCGCCGCCTCCCGCAACCACATCAGAATTACAAGTAAAATACAGAACCACCGTCACTCAGAGCCTCCTGAAATCTGGCTGAACAGAAGCCCTACAGCCAGGGAACTGAAGAACACCGAGGGAGGGGCGGAGACACGGGTGGATCGGGACTAAATTCTGGAGACACAGCCTCGGGCCCACACCTGGTGCCGAAGTTTAAACCTGGGAGGGAATCTCAGCGGGGGAGGTTTCCCGGAGGAACGAGGGGTCCCAGCCCCGCATTGGGCTCCCAGCCCAGGGCTCCAGGCTGGGAAGAGACGCCCCCACAACTCTGGACTGTGAAACCAGCGGGGACTGTGGCTGAGGGTCTCAGAGGCTGCGGGAGCCCCAGCAGCTCCTCTCAAAGGGCCCGCACATGGACTCACTCGGACGCGCTCCCTCCGAGCCCCAGCTCTGGGCAGCAGCCTGAAAGGAACCTGAGACACTCGGGGAGGAACTAACCTGCCTGAAATCCGGGCGAGAGGCGGAGGGGCAGCTTCCTCCCAGGCAGAAGAGCTGCTCCTTAGGCAAGTCCTCCCCACACACAGCCCGCAAGCAAGTGCCATATTTGAATCGCCAGCACCTGACTCTCACCTTTGGCCCCGCCCTGTGATTCCCGGAGGCCCCGCCCCTCCCCATCTGCAGCTCATCCAGGCCATTTCCAGGGGCTTTTCTGTGCAAGTGGCCTCTCGAGCCTCATGCTTAGGACTTTCCTAAAATCTCTCAAACAAGCAGCAGCAGGCCCCATACGGCTTGATAAGTGGCCCCAGGCCTGGCACTAGCAGCAGCCTGCATTGGCTCATAGCTGGGCCTCTCCTGGACACCTGCAAGCCCAGCACAAGTACCAGCCAACTACTGTTTGCTGTGTAGTTCATGCTGGGTGGCCCTGGGCAAGGCACTGGCAGAGGCTGACTTTGCACCTCCCGGGAGGCCCCAGATACAGTGCACCTGGTGGTCAGACTCAGCCACACACTGGATTACAACCCTACCACATCCACGAGTGACACTCAAGGGGCGTACTTTGGTGAACACCAAAGCCCCACTGAAGTAAATCCTGATCCATAGAGGTGTCTCCAGCACAGCAGCTCTCTGGCTGTCGTTGCAGCTGGTCCTCACAGCCGATTGGCTTGGGGGTCAATTCCTCCCAGGGACACCAACAGCAACCAAGGCTCAACTACAACAGGACAGTGCACACAGCCCACACGGGAGCACCTGGAAGGCCCAGCTCAGGTGACTGAGGAGGCTGAGCCACTGGACCCTACAGGACACCTACTACACAAAGCCACTCTGCCAATTCCAGGAGACATAGCAGCTCTACCTAATACATAGAAACAAACACCTGGAAGCAGCCAAAATGCGGAGGCAAAGAAACATGTCACAAAGGAAAGAACAGAAGAAATCTCTAGAAGAGGAATTAAATGAAACAGATCCAAGCAAGCTAACAGATACAGAGTTCAGAATTCTGTTTATAAGGATGTTTAAGCAGACTAGTAGGGAAATAACTGAGAAAATCGATAACATAATAAAGTACCAATTTGAAACAAAGGCTACACAAACTGAAATGCAGAATAATTTACAGGGAATCAACAGTAGAGTAGAGGACGCTGAGAATCAAATCAGCAATTTGGAACATGAGGAAACAAAAAACACCCAACCAGAAGAGCAAAAAGAAAAAAGAATCCACAAATATGGAGATAGCATAAGGAGCCTCTGGGACAACTTCAAGAGGTGCAACATTTGTATTATTGGGGTGCAGAAGGGGATAAAAGAGGCCAAGAAATTGAAAACCTATTTGAAAAAATAATGACAGAAAACTTCCCCTACCTGGGGATAGAAATAGATTTACAAGTTCAGGAAGAACTTGACAGCCCCCATAAGACTGTCAGCTGATTTCTCAACAGAAACCTTGCAGGCCAGAAGGGAGTGGCAAGAAATATTCAAAGTGATGAAAAACATGGAACTACAACCAACATTGCTCTACCCAGCAAAGCTATCATTTAGAACTGAAGGTCAGATAAAGAGCTTCTCAGATAAGAAAAAGCTAAAGGAGTTCATCACCACCAGACCAGCACTACAGGAAAAGTTGAAGGGTCTTCTTTAACAAGAAGCTAATGAACAAAAGAATCTGACAAACTAAATAGATCCAGAGACACTGGCGCATGCAACAGATGTCATATTTCAGAGGGAAGGTGGGTGGAGGGTGGGAAGAGATTAACCAAAGAATTTATATGCATATATGCATAACCCATGGACACAGTAATGGGGTAAAGGCCTGGGGAGGGGGTGGGAGTGAAGTGGAGGGGGTCAATTGCAGGGGGAAATAGGACACCTGTAATACTCTTAACAATAAAGAAAATAAGTAAATAAATAAATATAAATAAATAAATAAATAAATAAAGGGTGAAAATTATCCAAGCAACCACCTCAAATTTTAAATTAAAAAAAAAAAAAAAAACCAAAAAAAGGCAAGTGAAACTCAAAAATAAAATTTAAATATAGAATAAAATGTACAATGAAGGGCATCAAAAAAGTAAAAATTTGTTCCTTTAAAAAACTAAGAGGATTGATAACCCTGTAATAAGGCTGGTCAGGAAGGAAGGAGACAGGGTGGGTGGGACAGAGGAATAGCCAATATCACAAGTGAAAATGGGCGAATTACTTCAGATCACACAGGCATTGAAAATACTTAAGAGGATGTTTTGAATACTAGTAAATTTTAAATCTAGGTGGAACGATCTTGACGGTAGTGATATTTCAGGGGCATATACACATGTCAAAACTAAAGTTGTACACTTCACATATGTGCAGTTTTTGTATGCCAGTTATGCCTCAGTACAGCTGTTTTTAAACTTTGGATAAAATGAACAATTTTTTTAAATAGGTTTTTAAAACTGACATTAGAAGATCTTGAATACTGGAATCATCCTATATCTATTGTCTATATTGAATCCATAATTTAAAATCCCACAAGGAAATAACCCTTATAAACATTTATGCACCCAATACAGGAGCACCTAAATATATAAAAAATTTCTTGGAGGACTTTAAAGGGGAGATTGACAGCAACACAACCATAGTGGGGGACTTTAACACCCCACTGTCACCATTGGACAGATCATCAAGACAAAAAATCAACAGGGAAACGCAGACTTTAAATGAATCACTAGACCTAATGGATTTAATTGACATTTATAGAACATTTCACCCCAAAGCAGCAGAATACACATTCTTCTCAAGTGCACATGGAACATTCTCAAAAACAGACCACACGTTAGGGCACAAGGCAAGTCTCTACAAATATAAGAAGATTGAAATCATATCAAGCATCTTCTCGCATCACAATGCCATGAAACTAGAAATCAACCACTATAAAAAAACTAAAAAATATTCAAACACATGGAGGCTAAATAGCATGTTATTAAACAATGAACGGGTTACCAAGGAGATCAAGGAAGAAATCAAACACTTCATGGAAAGTAACGAAAATGAACAAACAACCCAAAACCTATGGGACACAGCGAAAGCAGTCCTGAGAGGAAAATTCATAGCATTACAGGCCTATCTCAAGAAACAAGAAAAAGATCTAATGAACCATCTAACACAACAACTAAAAGAACTAGAACGAGAAAAGCCCCGAGGAAGTAGAAGGAAGGAAATAATAAAAATCAGAGCAGAGATTAATGACATAGAGACTAAAAAAACAATACAAAAAATCAATGAAACCAAGAGCTGGTTCTTGGAAAAGGTAAATAAGATTGATGCACCTTTAGCCAGACTCACTAAGAAACAAAGAGAGAGGACCCAAATAAATAAAATCAGAAATGAAAGAGGCGATATAACAACTGATCCAACAGAAATACAAAGGATTGTAAGAAAATATTATGAGCAACTATATGCCAACAAATTGGACAACATAGGGGAAATGGACAAATTCCTAGAAGCATACAACCTTCCAAAGATGAATCAAGAAGAGACAAGAAAACCTGAATAGGCCGACAACAACTAATGAAATTGAAGCAGTAATCAAAAAACTCCCAGCAAACAAAAGTCCTGGACCAGATGGATTTACAGGCGAGTTTTACCAAACATTCAAAGAATTAACACCTATTCTATTCAAACTATTCCAGAAAATTCAAGAGGAGGGAAAACTTCCAAACTCTTTTTATGAGGCCAGCATCATCCTAATCCTAAAACCAGATAAAGATACTACAAAGAAAAAATTACAGGCCAATATCCCCGATGAACATAGATGCTAAAATCCTCACTAAAATACTAGCAAACCGGATCCAGCAATGCATTAAAAAGATCATACATCATGACCAAGTGGGATTTATTCCGGGGATACAAGGCTGGTACAACATCCGCAAATCAATAAATGCGATACATCACATAAACAAAATGAAGGACAAAAATCATATGATCATATCAATAGACACAGAAAAAGCATTCGACAAAATCCAGCACCCATTTCTGATAAAAACTCTCAACAAAGTGGGAATAGAGGGATCATACCTCAACATAATAAAGGCCATATACGACAGACCTACAGCCAACATCATACTCAATGGGAAAAAACTAAAACCATTTCCATTAAAAACCGGAACAAGACAGGGATGTCCACTTTCACCACTCTTATTCAACATAGTACTGGAAGTCCTCGCCATAGCCATCAGACAGGAGGAAAACATAAAAGGCATCCAAATTGGAAAGGAGGAAGTAAAATTGTCATTATTTGCAGATGACATGATATTGTACACAGAAAACCCTAAAGACTCCATCAAAGTACTACTAGATTTGATAAACGAATTTGGCAACGTAGCTGGATACAAAATCAACATCTGGAAATCAATGGCATTCTTATACACCAACAATGAACTTTCAGAGAGAGAAACTAAAAAAGCAATACCATTTACCATTGCAACTAAAAAAATAAGATACCTAGGAATAAACTTAACCAAGGATGTAAAAAACCTGTACTAAGAAAACTATGTGACACTGAAAAAAGAAATAGAGGAAGATTTAAACAAGTGGAAGAAGATACCATGCTCATGGATTGGAAGAATTAATATCATTAAAATGTCTATACTACCCAAAGCAATTTATAAATTTAATGCAATTCCTATGAAAATACCAACAGCATATTTCACAGACCTAGAACAAACATTTCGAAAATGTATATGGAACCAAAAAAGACCCCGAATAGCTGCAGCCATCTTGAGAAAAAAGAACAGAGTGGGAGGGATCACCTTACCAGACTTCAAACTGTATTACAAAGCCACTGTAATCAAAACAGCCTGGTATTGGTACAACAACAGGCATATAGATCAATGGAACAGAACGGAGACGCCAGAAATAGACCCAGGCCACTATGGTCAGTTAATATTTGACAAAGGAGGCAAGAGTATCCAATGGAGTAAGGACAGTCTCTTCAATAAGTGGTGCTAGGAAAATTGGACAGCTACATGAAAAAGAATGAAACTAGACCACCAACTTTCACCATACACAAAAATAAACTTAAAATCGATAAAAGACTTAAATGTAAGTCACGAAACCATAAAAATCCTGGAAGAAAACATAGGCAGTAAAGGCACAGACATCCCACATAGTGGTCTTTTCACTGATACATCTCCTAGGGCAAGAGAAACAAAGGAAAAAATAAACATATGGGACTACATCAAACTAAAAAGCTTCTGCACAGCAAAAGAAAACAGCCTCAAAATTCAAAGGAACCCCACAGTCTGGGAAAACATATTTGCCAAGGATGAATCTGATAAGGGGCTAATTTCCAAAGTGTACAAAGAACTCATAGCACTCAGCAAGAGGAAGGCAAACAACCCAATTAAGAAATGGGCAAAGGACTTGAATAGACACTTCTCCAAAGAGGACATACAGATGGCCAAGAGACACATGAGAAAATGCTCGACATCGCTAATCATCAGAGAGATGCGAATTAAAACCACAATGAGGCATCCCTTCACACCTGTCAGAATGGCTGCCATCAACAAATCAACAAACGACATGTGCTGGCGAGGGTGTGGAGAAAGGGGAAGCCTAGTACACTGCTGGTGGGAATGCAGACTGGTGCAACCACTATGGAAAACAGTATGGAGGTTCCTCAAAAAATTAAAAATGGAGCTGCCGTTCGACCCAGTGATTCCACTCCTAGGAATGTATCCTAAGAATCCTGAAACATTCATCAGAAAGGATATATGCACCCCGAAGTTCATAGCAGCACAGTTTACAATAGCTAAGATCTGGAAACAGCCCAAGTGCCCATCAGTAGCTGCGTGGATAAAAAAGCTGTGGGACATTTACACCATGGAATACTACACAGCTGTAAAGAAGAATCTCGTACCCTTTGGGACAGTATGGATGGACCTGGAGAATATTATGCTAAGTGAAACAAGCCAGGCAGCGAAAGACAAATATCACATGATCTTGCTTATACGTGGAATCTAAAGAACTTAATAAACCGATGAACAGAATAGATTCAATGACATGGAAGCATAGATGAGACTGATGAATGTCAGAGGGATGGAGGAGGGCGGGTGGGTGGAGGGGGAGAGAGTAACTAAAGAATTTATATGCATATATGCACAACCCAAGGGCACGGACAATGGTGGGGAGAGGGACTGGGGAGGGGGAAGGGACGGGGTGGAGAGGGTCATTGGGGAGAAAAAGGGACATCTGTAATATTTTAAACAAAAATAAAATTTTAAAAAATAAATTAAATCCCACAAGGAAATCTACAGGCCCAGATGGCTTCACCAATGAATTCAACCAAACATCTCAGAGAGTTATGTCAATCTTACACAGAATGTTCCAGAGAACAGAAAATCTTCAAATTCATTGTATGATACCAGCATAACCTTAGATATAAAAAAAAAAAAAAAAGCTAACAAGAACAGCATAGAAATTAAAATTGCAGGCCAATCTCTCTCATTGATGCAAACATCTAAGCAAAACATTAGCAAATAGAAGGCAGCAATATATAAAAAGCAATGTGTAAAAATACATGATTAAATTAAATTTATCATTCAAAAATCAGAGTCATTCACATTAACAGAATAAAGAAGGAAAAGTAAATGATCTCAATAGATGCGGAAACTTTTCTTTCATGATATTCATCAATCATTGGGTGATATAAATGTTTAACAAACTAGAAAAATAAGGAAACTGTCTTAATCTGATAAAGGTTGTCTACAAAAAACACATCATACTTAAAATATCAAAAACATTCCTCCTAAAATTGGGAGCAAGAAAAGATGTCCATTATCACCTCTTCTATTCAAACTGATACTAGATCATGGTGTGCATGCCAAGTACTTAGGGGGAAGTATATTGATGTCTGCACTGACTTTGAAATGCATCACAAAAAGATGGATTGATGGAAGGATAGATGTGTCATAAAACAAGTATGGCAAACTTGGTAAAATCTAGAATGACAGAATCCAGGTGGTAGGTATACAGGTGTCCATGGTGAAACTCAACTTTACTGTATGTTGGGGGAAAACAGTGCCTGAGGTGTTAGCCCAGTGCAGTAATGTTTTGTGGTGTTTTTTTTTAAAAAAAGGTTGGATTGGGTGGGAAGAATATAAACTGTCATTATTTGCAAATGACATGATTTTAGATAATCTGGAAGAATCTACCAATAAACTAGTAGAAACAGCAAGGTTTCTGGTACCAGGTCATATACAAAAATCATTTGTATTTCTGTATGCCAGCAACAATTAGTAAAATTTTAAAGGTGTGCCATTTGCAGTAGCATAAAAAAATCCATTAAGTACCTAGAGATCAATTTAAAAAATAAAACATGAGTGAACTTAAAAACTAAGTAAGTGGAGGGTTGTTAAGATTCATGGATTGGGGGCAGGAGGCAGCTAATCAATGACTCATCATTGATGTTTCTGTCTCTCCCTTTCCTTTCCTCTCTCTGAAATTTTTTTTAAAAAAACAAAAAAAACGGCTGGGCGTGGCTCAGCGTTTGAACATCGACCTAGGATCCAGGAGATTGCAGTTCGATTGCCGGTCAGGGCACATGCTGGGGTTGCAGGCTCGATTGCCAGTAGGGGGCATGCAGGAGGCAGCCGATCAAAGACTCTCTCATCATTGATGTTTCTATCTCTCTACCTCTCCCTTCTCTCTGAAATCAATAAAGATATATTAAAAAAATTCATGGATTGGGAGGCCCAACGTTGCAGCTGCATTTTCCTGTGGGTGAAGGAGATCATTCCAGCTAATGATCTCTCCCTTTGCTTATCCAACATCCTTCTTAGTCATGTTTACCCACAAAGAGCACCATACACCCTCCCCAAAGAAGATAAGCCCAAAGCCCATCTTCTTACCACACCCAGCCCAAGGTCTGGTGTTGGACTTCCTTCCTAGTTGCCTAATTCTCATCTGCATAATCAGGGCTCTTCACCCGCAGTGGGGGGGTTCTCTTCATCCACCAACCTCCTCTAGGTCAATGGCATGTTCTAGTGATATTTGTAGCAATTATAACATTGAGATAATTTAGGCAGAAAAGGATTTATTTTACAATAATAGGTAGCTACTAGAATCTGGGGTGGGCCAGGGAATTAAGCTTGGATGCTATACAGCCAGAAGAAATACCCTATTGCTCCCCGGGATTGAGAGGCACCTTAGCTGCTACTCCGCCCAACACTCAGCATCCATGCACGAAGCTAGAAACCAGTCAGTAAACTGCCCACAGCTGCCCCGAGGAACAGAATGCCACCACCTTGCCCTGATGCCCATGCACGTGCCCATGGATGAAGCTGCTCCAGAGCCAAGGGACAGTTCCCAGGACAAGGGCCAGGTCGGCTGGTGGAAGGTCAGGAGGTGGGGAGGGTGGATGCACCCCCAGCATCCACAGCTGATTCTCAGCCCTCCCCATCCCCGCCCAAGGCTCCCACACAAACTGCACAGAGGAATGGCGGTTCCTCCATCTCCTGGAGTTCACTTAATAGGAAACAGGGTTTGGAGGGCACAATTTATGACAACTGAAGCCTTCAAACTAGAAACATCTGTCCTCACCATAGCACAACCTCCCCAACCCAGCTCAGCCTAGTGCTGAGGGGCCCACCTTGCCAGACCTGAGGAACTCAAAATCCTTCTGGGGGAGCCCCAGCCTGAGAGGGGTCTCCAGGCTCCCAGCTTAGACCCCAGAGCCTCATGGGCTCCCAGTCTCATCATGCTAACCTCAGCTCTGCCCCCACCCCACGCCATTTAGGATTTAGGGCTGATGGTCCCAGGGGAGCCCAGGGCTGTATTTTATTTACGTTCCCTCCCCGCCCCCACCCCATGGGAGGGCTCTACCTCCAATCCCCTGCCTCTGCTCGCACTCTGCCTGGATCCCCCTTCCCCTCCTGCCTCCTGGCTAGTTCCTGTTCCCCTTTGAGGCTCAGAAGTCATCTCCGCCAGGCAGCTCAGCCCAGGCTTGTTAGAGGACACCGTCCCCAGTGCTCACTGACCATGAAGCTCTTCAGGGCAGCACCATAGGAACAGCCATTGCCACACTGCATCTGTAGGTCCCAGTGAACCTCCGGGACAGAAGTGACTAAATGCACCTGGGACCACCGGCCCATAGGTTCCAAAGAGCACACATTGACACCCACTCCCACAGCTCCCGCAGGAATCACTATTGGGGCACGATCAGCGTGATTCTCTTCTAGGTTTGGAGCAGCTGGCCTGGCTCCGAAGCAGGCATCTGTGCAGCCTGGCCTGTCAACAGCCCTGCCTGAGCCTCAGCTCCCGAGTCTGTAGGGAATGACGAGCCCGCAGGGAGCAGGGCTGCAGGAACACTGGAGGTGACAGATAAAAGTGCCCAGGCAGTGGGTGCCTAACTGCTGGTGTGGGGCTTAGTGTTGGCGGCTGCCTTCAGCATGCTGCCAGCAATGTTGGTTCCGACCTGAATATACCTGGATGACAGCCTCATAACAGAGGGAATTTCCCCAAGTGTGTGTTGAAGAGATGCGGGGCCAGGAAGCACCCAAACCCTACAAATCTCTGCCCAGAGCCTGGCATGGGGGCCTTGCAGGGGGCTGTCAACCGAGTGGATGAGGTTAGAGGGAACAGAAGAAGCTCTGCATGTGTCCTGGCCCCCTCTGAGGAGGCCTTACCCCATTGACCCAGTTTAAACCCAGCCTCCTCCAGGAAGCCACCCTGGACCAGACGAGTCTGTGTCTTCCCTTCCTAGTTCAACCACAGCCCAGGAAGTTTTCCCCTGCCAAGGGGCATCTTCCTCCCAGCCTCAAGATGGGCCAACCTCTACTTTGGACTGCCATGGCCCTCAGTCCCTCCTCAGAGCAGCCTGAGGGTATCCCCATTTATACAAAGACTGAGACAGAGAGGGAGCAGAACCCTGGTTCCTGATTCTACTTCTGTGTCCATTCCCTGCCCCTCTGCTGCCCGATGGAGAGTGGGGAGAGCTGGCCTCTGGGGAGGGGGCAGCACTGGTGAGGGGGTTGCTGGCAGGGAGCTGCTGGACGACAGTGTTGGACTCCGGGCTCTCTGCCAAGGCAGGCCAACCTGCAGGGCTCCAGAGTGTGTGTGGGAGGGGAGGGGAACATCCTTGGCAGGAGAGGTCTATGCAGGGACACTTCCACCAGCCCCTGGCTGCACTGGCCCCTGTTGCCCCAGGACCCCCCACCCTAGGCCTCCCAGGTCTTGCCCAGGGTATCGTAAGCACCCTCCAGCCCCATGCCAGTGTAAGCCCCACCTGGGATGGGTGCTGGTGGAGCAGAGGGTATCCAGGCAGGTGGAAACACCTTAGCCTAGCCTGGACGCAGCCTCCCCCTCTGTCCAGAGACCAGAAAACCAGATGTGGGCAGTGGTGGCCATTCCAAAATGCTCACATCTTCAAAGCAGGGCTATTTTCCATGTCCTTCAGGCAATTTTGAAACAAGTTTGTAAAACTGGAATTTTAATCGGTGGCACATTGGCATGTGTTCACACACATGTCTGAGCACCTTCTGTGGCTTTGCCTCTACAGCATCTTGGGAGACAGGTGGGTTGGTGGGTGTCCCTAAAGGACACCCAGGTTCACTTCCAGGCTCACTGTGTGTGGAGAAGGAGCTGAGCCTTCAGGAATTGGGGGAAGGGGTGTGGGCAGCACTGGAGGCCTCCCCATCTAGGGTGGGGGTGGGAAGAACAATCTCATCTGAAGTGACTGCCACGCACCCCAACACTCACGTGCTCCTTCTGTCTCAACTTGGAACCTGAATGTCTGCCAGCTTGGGGTGCCATGAACCACTGACATTTATTTCTCACAGTTCAAGTGGCTGGAAGTCCAAGATCGAGGTGTCAGCAGGGTTGGCTTCTCCTGAGGCCTCTTTCCTTGGCTTGTAGATGATGACCTCCCTGAGTCCTCACAGGGTCTTACCTCTGTGTGTGTCCGTGTCTAATCTCATTTTACAAAGACACCAGTCATTCTGGATTAGGGCCCACTGTAATGACCCATTTTACCTTAATCACCTCTTTAAAGACCTCTCTCTGAAGAGTTACATTCTGAAGTGCCAGCGTTTAGGACTTCAGCATATGAATCTGGGGGGACATAATCCAGCTCTAACATGGATGCCAATCCATGAGTTTGCTCCCATTGTGGCCCCACCTTCATCACCTTCATTTTTAACCCCTTCATTTTAACTTGCTTGCTCCCTTCATCTGTTGGGTACCCCAGGCAATGCCCCTGCCACACACAGCATATACACACTCACTCACACTGACCACTCGCACCTGGGACAGGGACCACCATCCTCTGGCTCTGGCTCGGGAAACTGGACCCCTCTCCCTAGAACTGTCCTCAGACGCAGCACCAGCTGCACAGGTCTGTCCTCCCAGGTCCTCTGACAGCCACCTCCTCCCTGGCCCTTGGCCTCTAAGGGTCCACGGCCCACCCTGCCTAAAGAGGCTCCCACAGCTCACCCCCCCCCCCCCCGTTACTCACCAGCCTTGCTTCTCCCCCACCCTTACTCCATCCCATGTGTATCCTGCTCAATTTGTTGACTATGGACTGTCTGTCCAGCCACTGGACACTCTGTGAGGGCAGCACCAGGCCCCAGGGACATGCTCAGGGACATTTTTGTCTTGTCCACAGTGAGGGGAGAGAGAATAACTGGGAAAAGTAGGCTCTGTTTTTACATTTTGGGAGTGAACCGATTTGCAGGAAGTGAGCAAAATAGTCCGTCTGGGTGGCGCACCTTGAGCAGGCCAACAGGGGCATCAGAGGAAAAACTTGGTTGCTTTTGGACTCTCCTGAAAGCTGTGAGGGGTTACTACGGAGCATCCTCATAGTCCACAGCTTGGTCAGGTCCTCAGTGTTCTCCCTCCAGCACCTCTGCCCCTAGCCTATTTGTACCATTTCCCCACAGCTGCATCCCCAGAGACCAGCACAGAGCCTGGGGACCATGGTGCTCAGACAACATCCCAGAATGACCAGATGGACAGGACTGGAAGGATGCCTCGTGTCATAGCCGCAGGAAGTCAGGGGGAGAGGCAGAGCCAGAGGGGAGGAGCTATGGGTGCTCTGGAGGGCGATCTTCAGAGGATACATGGATTCGGTGCCAGGAGATGAGCATAAAACTAAGACGGAGATTCTGGAGAACACCCACATTCAAGGAGTGACTGCCAGAATGGAACCCCCTGAAGGAAACTGAGGCACAGGCAGTGAGGGAGAAGACGGAAGCCGAGAGGGAGGGAGGGGTCAGAAGCCAAGGAGACCAGAATGGTCGCAGAGAAATGAAGCTACCCAGAGACCCTGGGGACCCTGGTGGGAGAGGTTTCTGTGAAGGGGTGGGAGCAGAGAGCAGATGGCAGCTGAATCATTCATCTATTACTGCCCAACGAGTGACCCCAAAACCCAGCCACTTAGAACAACCATTTTATCATGTTTCAGATTCTATGGGTCAGAAGATTGGCCGGGGCACAGAGGGACGGCTCGTTCCTGCTCCGTGATGTCTGAGGCTCAGCTAGGCAGGGGAACGAACGCTCCACAGCAGGCGGCGGTGTGTGTGTTAGTGTGTGTCCGGGAGGCGTCTTCACTCACATTGGTGGCCACAGTCACACTTTTATGTTGCCTCTGCCATCTTCAAGCAGGGCAGAGGAAATGTGTGCACGTAGGACATCGATGTGAAACCACTCTCAAGATGCTGTGTGAACAGAGTGTGTGTGTGTGAGTGAGAGAGAGAGAGAGAGAGAGAGGGAACCGAGCCATTACATGCACATAACCAGCCATCACATCACAGTCTGGGGGGCAGGGCACCCCTGGAGTTAAGCTGTGCACAACCTTGGCAGCTGCCCTTGCTGCCCTGAGTGAGCCCCAGAGGCCCAGGCCCACCTCCAGCCCCTACCCAGCCTGCCTGGGCTGTTCCCTAGCCCTCACCCCACGGCAGGCTGAGCCAGCAACTTCCCAGCTTCCAACTCTCACCCTCCCAAACCATCAAATCTCCCTCCTGGGCCCCTCATAGTTTCCCCTCTTTGTCCCCCTGATGAGGCTGCTCCCTGGGCCAGGCAGGAAAGGCAGTGGCCTCAGGTCTGTGTGCACCTCCCATAGACACGGCAGGGATGGTGTGTGGCTGGGTGGTGTGACCTTAGCTCTGAGACTTTCTGCCAGAAGGACCCCACCCCTCTTACCTGAGTCACTGAATTCTCCAGAGGTGGGCAGGGCTGCAGCCTGGTGCCTTGAGAGGTGAGGTCACAGGTCGAGTCCACCGCAGCTGGCCCCTCCCTGGGGTGTGGCAACTGAGCTCAGGTTTCTGGGAGCTCACATGCTGTGGTCTGGAGACTCTGGAGCAGGTGGGATGCTCCCTGTCGATGCTGCTTCTCCTGGGCGTCAAGTCCCCCTCCAGCTCTTAGGCCCCTCCACTTGATGGAGAAGCCAGGGGCCTGAGGACCCTGTGAGAGGATTGAGAGGAGGATTGTATGTGTGACAGAGGGGGAAATGACAAGAGCTGTCCTCACCCCTCCCCGCCCCTCACCAGGGGGAGTGGGGATATTTTAGGGAAATCCTGGGGTGCAGGGAAATGCAGGGATGTGGGTGGATAGAAGTCAGGATTCCACTGCTGGTAGGGTTGGCTCTGGACTCTAGAGGTGACTGATCCAGTCTTCAGGGTTCTGAGCCGGGTGGCTGGGCAAAGGTCAGAGTGTAAGCAGACTGCCATGCCTAAGGGAGGGCTGTGTCACCAAGCTAGATGGCAACACCCCCCCACCCCGGGCCCAGGACTACTGGCTCACTTCCCCTTGGCTGCTGCTCCCTTCCCCCACCCCCAGGCCAGTCTGGGGCCTCTACAGGTGTGGGCCTGGTGCCAGCTGTGACACTGTGTGCTCCTGGGGCGGTCCCTTCCCCAGCTTGCACCCTGAGCACCAGCTCCTTGGTGGGGAAGGGTTTCCCCCCTCCCAGTTAATCTTCACACATAGTGCTTGAGCTGTGCCCCGCCCGTAGGACCTGGGGAGTGAGGAAGAGGTAAATCCTTTTGCAGTGAGACCACAAAAGTGATTTCAGCTCCTACTGCAGAAGACCCCAGACTCAAAACTCACCCCCAGCCCACAGCTGGGCCCCCAGGAAGTCGGGGGCTTAGGGAGGGTGCTGGTGGATCTTGGAACACAGCAGGCACCGTGGGGAGGGAGCAGTCTCCTGCTCTGTCATTTATCAGGTCTGTGCCTGTGGCCAGGGATGAACCTTCTCTAGATCCCACTCTCTCATCTGTGATATGGGTTTAATGGAAGTGCCACCGAGGCGGCTACTCTGAGGGCTAAGCATGATGTTACATAAAGAGGGCGGTGCAGCCCTGGCTGGGTGGCTCAGCTGATTGGAGAGTCATCCCTCAAACCAAAAGGCTGCAGGTTCTATTCCCAGTCAGGGCACTTATCTAGGTTGCAGGTTTGATCCCCAGGATCCCCAGTCGGGGTGCATGCAGAAGGCAACCGATCAATCTCCCTCTCTCTAAAATCAATAACATATCCTTGGGCGAGGATTAAAAAAACTTAGAAAAAACACACAAAGAAGGCAGTGGAGGCCCAGCAGCTCAGGCCCCTGTCATTTGGCCACACAGGCTGAGCTCCGGTGGGGAGTGAGGGTGAGCCAGATCATGGCCCCAAGGAGGGAGAGGCCTCACTGTCAGAGGTACCCAGCCAGCAGGTACCCCGGGACAAGAGAAGACACTCACTTGTTGATCTCGCACCCAGTGCCATGGGACACACTTGTGCACACAGGCCAGCTCTGCCTCGGAAGGAGACTTGGACTCCAGGCCCATCCCTGGCCAGCCCACCTAATTTTCCTCTTGTAAGGCACCCACCACTTCTTACCTTCCTACTTCCCCCTCCCCCTCCCTCTCTCCTGGTTCTTCCTCAGAAATCACCTTCAACAGGGAGAACCCCTGTTTAGGGCAACCCCTGGCCCCTCAGCACCCTGTGCAGCATTGTCAGGCCTGGCTTTGGCACACAGCATGTGCCCAATGTTCCTTCCCCTGGGCATGCGCGCAGAGGCATGTATGGACTTGGGGGGTTGGAGAATGAGCGGAGGGGCTGCAGGGGCAGAGGGAGGCAGAAGAAGCCTGATAGTTGGCTCGCCAGGGCATAGGGCAGCCCTCTCCAGAGCTGGGTCCCCGTTCCCAGAGAGAGGTAGGAGGCTCCATGCTTCTGGGGCGACTCACATATCCCACCGCTTATCTCTGTCATGCCTGGGCTCCTGGACCCAAATGAAGATAATGAGGCCAGGCAGGTGTTTATGGCAGGTCTTCCTGAAGGAGCCCAATGGTTTCCCAACTGTGACTTCATTGCTTCCTTGCAGGAGGCAGAAACTGAGGCCCAGCAATGGAGAGGGTTCACTGAAGGTGACATGATCTCGTCTATTGGAAATCCTACAGAATCCACTGAAAAAACTACTAGAGCTAGTAAACAAGTTCATCAAGTTATAGGATACAAAATCAATATGTAAAAGTCAACTTCATTTCTATACACTAGCAATGATCCAAAATAAAAACTTTAAAAAAATAATCCCATTTATAATACCATCAAGAATAAAATACTTAGGAATAAATTTAGCAGAAGAAATTGAGGCCTAGTACTCTGAAAAACTACAAAAAAATTGTTGAAAGAAATTTTAAAAGATTGAAATAAATGGAAATACATCCCATGTTCATGTATTTCCATTCATGTATTTCCATCCCATGGTGTGAAAGACTTAATACTGTTAAGATGACAATACTCCCCAAATTGATCTAGTGAATCAACACAATCCCCATGGCTTAAGGCTCTGCAATGTCTATTTCTGTGAACAGGGATGAGGCCTCCTATTTGTAGGAGTAGGGGGCCTCACCTTAGTCATTTCCTCAGGACCCACAGCTAACCCTAGAAGGCTGCCCACTCACTCTAGGGCACTAAGCTAGTTGTAAAAAGAAAACCCAGACTCTGGGGCCAGAGAGGCCTGGAATGAATCCCAATGCTGGGTGAGCTTGGGCATGTTACTTAACCTCTCTGAGCCTCTTTCTCAAGATGGGGGTTGATGCCACCTATCTCAGAGCATGGGGGAGGGGGGAATGAAATACAGTCATGCACCACATGATAATATAACAACAATGGTGAACCCATATGATTATAATGAAGCTGAAAACTTCCTATTGCCTAGTGATGTAGTAGCTGTCATAACATGCGCAATGCATTACTCACGTGTTTGTTGTGGTGCTGGTGTAAACCTACTGCGCTGCCAATCTTACAAAAGTATAGCACATACAACTAGGTATAGTACATGATACTTAATGATAAATGACTATGTTACTGATTTATGTATTTACCGTACTATACTTTTACCACTATTTCAGAGCACTCTTTCTACTTATATGAGAAAGCTTTCTGTAAAGCAGTATGCGTGTTATAGCAGCCGCCTCAACGCCTCATGTTTACTGTGTCTCTGGATGGCCTCGTTTTCTCTTGTGCTTTATTTAATCTCTTATTGTTTTGTGTAGTAACGTGCTGTGCGGGGCTGTAGCCCTGGAGCAACAGGCCGCAATACCTTTCAGCCTCGGTGTGCAGTAGGCTATACCACCGAGGTGTGTGCACATGTACTCTGTGATGTTCACACAACAAAATCACCTAATGACACATTTCGCAGAACCTACCCCCATCATTAGGTGGCCCGTGACTGCAGATGTTTGTAAAGCACCTCCCGTGTGGGCCAGCACACACGGTGCTCAACCAAGGTTAGTTTCTTGTGTGCGCCTTTGCTCCTCTCTGCATGCTCCTGGGGCCGATGGGTACAGTGGCCTGACCTCCTGTGGCAGAGCTGGACCTACTGGGGCCTCCCAGAGCCCTCAGGACCCTTGGTCATTGGTTTAAGGGCAAAACCCCACATAAGCCCCACTGTACTGAGCATGTATAAACTCCTTTAACCCTTATAACAACTCTATGAGGTAAGCAGTATCTTTCATCACAATTTTGAGAGGTGACAAGTGCTATCTTTAATCACAATTTCACAGATGGGAAAACTAAAGCATTAAGAAGTAACTTGCACCCTGGCCAGGTAGCTCAGTTGGTTACAGCATCGTCCTGATACGCCAGGGTTTCGGGTTCAATCCCTGGTCAGGGCACGTACAAGAATCAACCAGTGAATGCATAAATAAGTGAACAACAAATTAATGTCTCTCTCTCTCTCCCATCCCTTCTCCCTCTCCCTTCTCTCTCTCTCTCAAATAAATAAATAAAATTTTTTTAAAAAAGAAGTAACTTGCTCAAGGTAGCACAGACACTAATAGCTGGGCTGGGACTTGAATCCAGACTGGCTGGCTCTGGAGCCTTTAGCTGCTTCCTTATACAGTCCCTCAAGGTCAAGATGATCAAGGCAGCTGGCTTTAAAATGGCCACAATTACCATGAACTGAGTAATGAGACCCCTAGGGTTTTGGCCTGCGCTAGTGCTCCGAAGACTTAAGCTTTCATAGAAGGTTCTGGGCCCTCCAGGGTAAATTAGATTCTGGGTCCTCTGAGCATGCATTTCACAGGGGCCCACCCCTCTCCCTAGGCACAGGCCAGACCAGCTCTGGGTATAGGGCGCCTGCAACTCTCACAGATCTTTCCTGCCTGGGGACCAGTGGGTCCATAGCCCGCTAGCACACCATCTCCATGACATTCACCCCGTTGGGGGCTGTGCAAGCCCCAAGGAAAAGCTGCCTTTGCTAACAGGCGCTGTGTGGACTCCAGCAGGCCCTAGATGGAGACCCAGCTCCTCATCTCCCAACTTTGTGACTTTAGGCAAAATTCCTTAACCTCTGTAAGCCTCAATTTGCTCATCTATAAAACAGAGCTATAGCCTGCTTCTCCTGGTTGATACAAGAATAACAGATAACATGTAGAAAGAGCTCCCATGAAGTAGTTGCCCAATAAAAGGCAGTGGTTTTTATTAGCCTCTTAGAATGTAGGAACGCAGCGTGAGGGGGAGTGCTGGACAGCGTGTCATAAACGCTCAGGCACCCGGACTGGGCCCTGATGGAGAAGTTGAGGGATGAAAACGCGTACCAAGTGCTGGGAGTAGCAGTAGCCAAGGCAGGAAGGTGGGAAGGCTGGAGAATGAAAACCAACTTTTGTGGCCCGCTAACTAAAATGCCAGAAACTGCGCCAAACGCTTTCCAGGCACTAACACATTCAGACCTCCCAATAACTCACTTTATAGAGAAGACACTGGAGCTGAAAGTGTTTAATAACCTGCCGCTGTTGTGCGGGGTGAGGGGTGGAGGAATTCCCACCTGTGCATGGTTAGCCTGGAGGCCAGGGCGGCTCTCCAAGAGCGTGACTCGTGAGCCCGGGGGGGGGGGGGGGGGTGCAGCCCGGACGCTGGACCCTGGAGGTGGGGCCCAGCAGACCATACTTGAAAAATAAGAAATCCTAAGAGAATTTTTAAAAGAGACACGAACAGGCAAAGCCAAACCCTAGTGGGACAAGTGCAAAGGAAAGCAAGGACGGATTACTGTGAAGTCAGGACAGTGGTGACCTTAGGTGGGACCAGAAGGAAGCTGTGACTAGGGGGAGTCCCAGATGTGAGGTGGCTTCTAGGGTCCTGGAAATATTCCCATGATCTGTGTGCTGTACATGTGTTTTAAATGCACTTTCATCGATTCCTAGTTCATGATAAGGTTTTTTAATAAGCGGGGGTTGGGGAAAGGGTCCAACAATAGGACCAGGGAAAGGGAGCCCGACCACAAATCAGCATGAGACTTTTAGATTTAGAGACTTGGGATGCTTTTTTGGAACTTCTGGGGAAAGGCTCAAGCAGGGAGAGAAACTGGCTGGCTCCGTGCAGACTCCAGGCCTGGGGTGGGGTCCAAGTGGGCAGCAGGAGCCAATGTGGTTCACGCCTGTGACGGTTATGATTTTTGTATGTAGTACAAAGTACTTGTATAATGTGGAAGACTCCAAATGTTTAACAAATAAAGGGAAACCGTGGTCATTACTACTGAGCGGGGCTGACCTTGACAGCAAGGAGGCTGCCTCCGCTGGCCCATTTTCCGGAGGTGCCTTCCATCTCTGCTGGACTTGCACTGTGGTCAGTTAGGTCTGTGTGCTGGAGCTGGAGGCCCACACCTTCCAGAAAAGTCCATTAACTTATCTCCCTCCTGAGCACCTTGGAGCCAATGCTGCCCTCCCCTAAAGGATGGCGTCAGGGTGTAAAAGGAATCTTGTCTCCAGGCTCCTGCCGGCTTTTCCTCTTGGGCTGGTGGGGCGAAGGAGGACATGTGCAGCCCTGAGGGAGGCTTCTCGGGGCAGGAGGGTCTGTGACAGGAGCAGCCAGAGAATTTGCTGGGGCTCCAGCAAATTCTGCCTGAAAAATGCTTCTCTTGGGGTAAGCTCCTCTGGCCTGGGCTCTCGTGCCAAGGTTTGAGTAGCCAGCATTTTTACCCTCCTGGGTGGCATTCAGGAGGACACCCAGAGGAGAAAGGAAACCTGTGGCTACTTAGAAACTGAAAGAGGGGGGAAAGACTTCACAACCAAAGTTCAAAGACAAATGACACACCCAGAGAAAATACGTATTTGTATCATATGTAAGATGTAAAGGATTTGGATCCTGAAGCTGTACGTATAGGCAAAAGATAGGGAGAAGAAATTCCCGAAAGAAAATAAAATGATCCATAAACATATGAAAAGATGCTTAATCCTAGCTGTGGCCAGGTAGCTCAGTCAGCTAGAGCATCGTCCTGATACCAGGACATATACAAGAAGCAACCAATTATTGCATAAATAAGTGGAACAGTAAATCAATGTTTCCTCTCTCTCTCCCTTCTTCTCTCTCTAAAATCAATCAATAGATTTCTCTTGCCCTAGGAGATGTGAGAAAGACAAAAGAAAAAATAAACATACAGAACTACATCAAACTAAAAAGCTTTTGCACAGCAAAAGAAAACAGCCTCAAAATACAAAGGAACCCCACGGTCTGGGAAAACATATTTGCCAAGGATGAATCTGATAAGGGACTGATTTCCAGAGTGTACAAAGAACTCATGCTACTCAGCAAGAGGAAGACAAACAACCCAATTAAGAAATAGGCAAAGGACCTGAATAGACACTTCTCCAAAGAGGACATACAGATGGCCAAGAGACACAGGAGAAAATGCTCAACATCGCTAATCATCAGAGAGATGCAAATTAAAACCACAATAAGGTATCACTTCACACCTGTGAGAATGGCTCCATCAACAAATCAACAAACGACTCCTGCTGGTGAGGGTGTGGAGAAAGGGGAACCCTAGTACACAGCTGGTAGGAATGCAGACTGGTGCAGCCACTGTGGAAAACAATAAGGAGGTTCTCCAAAAAATTAAAAATTGACCTGCCATTTGACCCAGTGATCCCACTTCTAGGCACATATCCTAAGAATCCTGAAACACTAATCAGAAAGACTATATGCACCCCTATGTTCATAGCAGCGCAGTTTACAATAGCTAAGATCTGGAAACAGCCCAGGTGCCCATCAGTAGATGAGTGGATAAAAAAGCTGTGGGGCATTTACACCACGGAATATTACGCAGCTGTAAAGAAGAAGGATCTTGCCCGGCTGGGTGTGGCTCAGCGGTCGAGCATTGACCTAGGATCCAGGAGATTGTGGTTTGATTCTTGGTCAGGGCACAAGCCTGGGTTTCGGGCTCAATCCCCAGTACAGAGCATGCAGGAGGCAGCCGATCAATGACTCATCATTGATGTTTCTATCTCTGTCTCTCCCTCTCCCTTCCTCTCTCTGAAATCAATAAAGATATTTTTTTTTTTTAAAAAAGAGCGTTTGTTTTAAAAAGAAGAAGGACCTCGTACCATTTGTGTCAGTATTGAAGGACCTGGAGAATATTATGCTAAGTGAAATAAACCAGGCAGAGAAAGACAAACATCACATGATCTCAATGTGGAATCTAAAGAACTTAATAAACCGATGAACAGAAATGATTCAATGACATGGAAGCATGGATCAGACTGACGAATCTCAGAGGGCTGGAGGGGGGCAGGTGGGTGGAGGGGGACAGATTAACCAAAGAATTTATACGCATATATGCACAACCCAAGGACATAGACAATGGTGTGGAGAGGGACTGGGGAGGGGGTGGGATGGGGTGGAATAGATCATTGGGGAGAAAAAGGGACATCTGTAATATTTTGAACAAAAAAACAAAACCCAATCGATAGATTTAAAAAAAAAATTTTTAAAGATGCTTAATCTTTCCAGTAATCAGAGGAAATACAAACTGACACCAACAGGATTATTTTTCCTCGATTAGTTTGAAAAAAATAAAAAGATTGATAAGATGCAGTGCTGGGAGAGATGTGAGGGAACAGTGGGCATGCATGTTTGTTTGAAAGTAAATTGGCGCTGCCTCTGGGGTTAATTTAGCAACAGCCACCCAGTGCTTAAATATATCAACCCAGCAATTCCACATCTGGGAAAATCTTGCACAAAAGCACATGTACAAGCTCACGAGGATGGTTTTGGAAAGCTGTTTATGCAGCTTTGCTTGAATTAACAAAAAATTAGAGAAAACATGAGTGCCCATCAACAACAGGTTGCTCCAATAAGCTACGGCACCTCGTGCCGAGACTCTCATTTGTTACAAGCAACTTCCATGATACTGCGCTGTTGAGTGAAAAGGCAGGTCACGGAGGAACACGTGGAAGGTGAGCCCCAACTTGGGGACACAAAACAAATCAAAGCTGAACAATAATAAATAAAAACAGGTGAGGAAACAAGATGACGGCGTAGGTAGCAGCTGTACCCGCCGCCTCCCGCAACCACATCAAAATTACAACTAAAATACAGAACAGTCATCACTCAGAGCCTCCTGAGATCTGGCTGAACAGAAGCCCCACAGCCAGGGAACTGAAGAAGCTTCGAGACCTGTAGGAGGGATGGAGACGCGGCCGCGGGCCCACACCCGGTGCCGCGGTTTAAACTCGGGAGGGACATCTCGGGGTGGAGGTTTCTCGGAGGAGCGAGGGGTCCCAGCCCCACAGCAGGTCCCCAGCCCAGGGCTCCAGGGCCGGGAAGAGAAGCCCCCACACCTTCGGGCTGTGAAACCAGCGGGGACTGTGGCTGAGGGTCTCGGAGGCTGCAGGAGCCCCAGCAGCTCCTCCTAAAGGGCCCGCGCACGGACTCACTCGGACGCTCCCTCTGAGCCCAGCGCCGGGCAGCAGCCGGAAAGGACCCGGGACCCTCGGGGGGGAACTAACCTGCCTGAGATCCGGGCGAGAGGTGGAGGGCGGCTTCCTCCCGGGCAGAAGGGCTGGCAGAGGCCATGGCTCCTGTGGCGAGTCGTCCCCGCACACAGCCAGGCGCTGTATTTGAGTCGCCAGCACCTGACTCCCACCTTTGGCCCCGCCCCGTGATTCCCGGAGGCCCCGCGCCTCCCCATCTGCAGCTCATCCAGGCCATTTCTAGGGGCTTTTCTATGCAAGTGGCCTCTCAAGCCTCATGCTTAGGACTTTCCTAAAATCTCTCAAACAAGCAGCAGCGGGCCCCATACGGCTTGATAAATGGCCCCAGGCCTGGCTCTAGCGGCAGCTGCACTGGCTCATAGCTTGGCCTCTCCTGGACACCTCCAAGCCCAGCACAAGTAGCAGCCAACTACAGTTTGCTGTGTAGCTCATGCTGGGTGGCCCTGGGCAAGGCACTGGCACAGGCTGACTTTGCACCTCCAAGGAGGCCCCAGAGACAGTGCACCTGGTGGTCAGACTCAACCACGTGAGATTACAACCCTACCACATCCACGAGTGACACACTCAAGGGGCGCACTTGGTGAACACCAAAGCTCCACTGAAGTAAATCCTGATCCATAGGGGTGTCTCCAGCACAGCAGCTCTCTGGCTGTCGTTGCAGCTGGTCCTCACAGCCGATTGGCCTGGGGGTCAATTCCTCCCAGTGATGCCAACAGCAACCAAGGCTCAACTACAACAGGACAGTGCACACAGCCCACACAGGGGAGCACCTAGAAGGCCCAGCTCAGGTGACTGGGGAGGCTGGGCCACTGGACCCTACAGGACACCTACTACACAAAGCCACTCTACCAATTCCAGGAGACATAGCAGGTCTACCTAATACATGGAAACAAACACCTGGAAGCAGCCAAAATGCGGAGGCAAAAAACATGTCACAAAGGAAAGAACAGAAGAAATCTCCAGAAAAGGAACTAAATGAAATAGATCCAAGCAAGCTAACAGATACAGAGTTCAGAATAATGGTTATAAGGATGCTCAAGGATATTAGTAAGAGTTTGATGAAAATAACTGAGAAAATCGATGACATAATAAAGTACCAACTTGAAACACAAACTGAAATGCAGAATAATTTACAGGGAATCAACAGTAGAGCAGAGGATGCTGAGAATCAAATCAGCAATTTGGAACATGAGGAAACAAAAAACACCCAACCAGAAGAGCAAAAAGAAAAAAGAATCCACAAATATGAAGATAGCATAAGGAACCTCTGGGCAACTTCAAGAGGAGCAACATTTGTATTATTGGGGTGCAGAAGGGGATAAAAGAGGCCAAGAAATTGAAAACCTATTTGAAAAAATAATGACAGAAAACTTCCCCTACCTGGGGATAGAAATAGACTTACAAGTCCAGGAAGCACAGAGGGTCCCAAACAAGAGGAACCCAAAGAGACCCACAGCAAGACACATCATAATTAAACGGTTAAAGACAAAGAGAGAATCTTAAAAGCAGCAAGAGAAAAGCACTTAGTTACCTACAAGGGAGCCCCCATATGACTGTCAGCTGATTTCTCAACAGAAACTTTGCAGGCCAGAAGGGAGTGGCAAGAAATATTCAAAGTGATGAAAAACATGGAACTACAACCAAGATTGCTCTACCCAGCAAAGCTATCGTTTAGAATTGAAGGTCAGATAAAGAGCTTCTCAGACAAGGAAAAGCTAAAGGAGTTCATCACCACCAGACAGACCAGCACTACAGGAAAAGTTGAAGGGTCTTCTTTAACAAGAAGCTAACGAACAAAAGAATCTGACGAACTAAATAGATCCAGAGACACTAACGCATGTAAGAGACGATCATATTTCAGAGGGAAGAGGGAAGGGGGGTGGAGGGTGGGAAGAGATTAACCAAAGAAGTTATATGCATATATGCATAACCCATGGACACAGACAATAACGGGGTGAAGGCCTGAGGAGGGGGTGGGAGCAGGGTGAAGGGAGTCAGTTGGGGGGGGAATGAGACATCTGTAATACTTTCAACAATAAAGATAAATTTAAACAAATAAAAAATAAATAAAATAAATTTTTTAAAAAAAGAATAAAAACAGAGAGAACTGTGCTAGCTTCAGGCGTGGCTGGGATGCGATAGATATTCATTTCTTATTTAGATACTTTTGTGTTCTTTTAATATTTTTCAGCAGATATGTATTATTTGCAATTCTAAAAATAAAGAAAAATTAAAAATAAAACAATATGATCTTGAGAGAGCTGGCCGGAGCAGTCTGCTTTAGGAAATTTTGTTGGTGTCTGGGAGGAAGGGTGGGAAGCAGAGGTGAGGTGATGGATCATTGGCAGGAACAAGGCAGTGCCTCAGTCTTTCGTCCCATCTGAGCCACTTCTGGCCCCTTCCTCAGGACAGCAGGACAGCAGGACAGCAGCCCCTCAAAGTCCCCCACAGGCTTGGGTTGTGGTAGGAAGCAGGCCGCCTGCCCGCTCTGCAGAGTTCCTCCAGGGTGCATCTTTCTGAAATGCAGAGACCTCTGGCCCCTGCTTCCTGCCCCAGAGCCACAGGATGAAGCCCCTGACGGGTTGGCTCTCCAGCTCTGGATCCTCCAGCCTCCTCCCCGACTCAGCCTAAGCCTCTTGCCTAAACCTCTTGCCTAAACCCACTGCTGGGGCTGGCCTCGGCCTCGGCCTCGGCCTCAGCCTCGGGGTTCCCCTTCCCAGAATGGTGGCTGGTGAACCTGTCACCCTGTCGGTGCCTGGTGCTTTTAGCCCCTTTGTCATGTACTTGGAAGGCTAGAACCAGGCCTTATTTACAAGGAAAGAAGATGTGCATGTGGGCACGAGGGGTGGCAACCTGCTGTCTCATCCAGGCCTCGCAGCCCACAGATCACGGCCTAGGTCGTTCTCCCTCGACGGGTAGAAAGCCCAGCTTGGGTGACTCAGGTGGGACAGGGATTGGGAGAGCCGTAGTCCTCTGCTCCCCTCACGGTGGTCAGCCTTCCTTGGAACCCCTGGGCCCTGGGCTGTCTGGGTCACTGCCCCTTGCAGAAGCCAGTAGCTCCTCACTCTGCCCCTGCTGGTCACCAGGCCCAAAGCCCTCACCTTTCCTGCAGGTGTGGGAGGGGCACCTAGCTCTTCCCATGGGACGATGACCACTGGCTTCCCACAGAGCCACCCCACATGGATCATGCGCCTCCTTACTTCCCTCTCCAGTGGTTGACATTTTTAAAAAATTGTAGAAATACTTGTCTTAAAGTTCAAACAATGGGGAAGTATAGGAACTAAAAGTTGAGTGTAGCCGCTGGACTCTCCACCTGGAAGGAGAGTGGAGAAGCGTCTTCATACACATCCCTGTCTTAACCAAAATGCTTCCCGGGTCCCACTGCCTCCTCAGCCGGCTCAGCCTGGGGTTGGGGATCCTGTGCCCTTGGTCCTGCCTGACACCTCTCATCTCTCCTTTCTTCGTTCAGTGACTGTCTGCTGAGCGTGTGCTCTGGGTCGGTGGTGGGAGGACGGAGAACCAGACAGACTCCAGGCCTCTGGAGCCTGAATTCTGATGAGAGCAACCTACTCTCCCTCCAGTCACACCTGCCTCCCGGCCTGTCCCTCTGACTTTGCGAATCTTCCCCATCCTTTAAACCCAACTCTTCCTAACTGTCCCAGAGCACCCGGGTATCTCTCCTCTCCCAACCCTCCTCACTACTAAGTTGTGCTCTGTATTTCATTTTCCATTGGGCAACCACATTTGTCCTACCAGAGGGTCAAGCACCTGCAGGAAGCCCTGACGACATGCCAGGTTCCACGACATGAAGTGAGGCCCCTCTAAGAAATGTCACTTCATTATTGGAACGCTACAAGTTTGTTGTGGCCATTTAACATCTGAGGAAATGGAGGCACAGAGAGGTCAAATGCCTGGCTCAAGGTCACACAAGGATTGGAAGCCTGGGTCTGCTGGAGCCATAAGCCCCGATGGTTCTGCAAACCCCACCAGGGAAATGGTAATCGAGTCCCACAGCCATGAGGACATCCACCCTGGGTTCCCAGGGCAGCCCTGATTTAGACCTGAAAGCATGATGTCCATCCTCTGAGCCCTGTGTCACCTAAGTAGTGTGCTTTATGGAGATATGAAGTATGGATTTTGTGGGTGCCCCCGCGCTCTGCCAACCTCAAGAAGAAGAGAAAGGGGGTCTATGAGCAGAAGAAATGCCAGGTTGAGAAGAGGGAGTGGGAGGCAGGGGGCTGGAGGGAAGGGGCTGGCCTCTGGGCCCTGCCTGAACTGACGAGCCACCAGGCGTGTTTTGACACGTTGCGCTCAGGAGAGGGTGTAATTATTTTCAGTGAGGGTTTCCTAACGTATCATTAATGGATCACTTCCCGCCCGCTGCAGAGGCGGTTGCTTAGAGACTGGGTGAAGGGGCACATTCTCCAAAGGGCTGCATGAGAATCTAGAGGAGGCTGAATGGTGGCCCAACCGCCACACAGCCCACCCCGCACCCCAGCCCGCTGCTCGCCACCAGCAGACTCCAAGGAGCCAGGCGGTCCCTCTTTTGTGCTCTTATCCACAGAGGGACAGGTCCCTGGTCAGCTGGGTCCTTGATTACTTTTACCATTTTCTTTCTGGTATGTGCCCTTCAAAATACCAGTACTTCCTTTCTTTTAATAGTGAAGTTGACGTGTGTTCACTGATGTGCATTAAGGATTTGGGGTTTTTTACTTATTAGGGTAACATTGGTTAGTAACATTACCTAAGTTTCTAGTGTACAAGTCTATAGCATAACATCTGTATTTTGCATGGTGTGCTCACCACCCAAAGTCTAGTCTCCTTCCCTTGCCATATACAGGGTGGGACAAAAGTAGGTTTACAGTTAGTTATGACTACGTGAGACAGTTTATTCTTGCATTATTATTTATTTTCCATATGAACAACTGTAAACCTACTTTTGCCCACCCAGTATTTGACCCCCCTACCATCCTACCCTCCCCCACCCCTTTCCTGTCCTGTAACCACCATACTGTGTATCTATGAGTGTTTGTTTTCTTTTTTTGTTTGTTTTCTGTTTTATATCCCACATGAGTGAAATCACATGGCTCTAGAACTTTTCCCCATCTGGCTAATTTCACTTGACATGATACTCTCAAGATCCACCCACATTGTCACAAATGGCTGTATTCCATCTTCTTTGTGGCTGAGTAGTATTCCATTGTATATACATATACAGCATCTTCTTTATCTGGTCATCAGTTGCAGGACATTGGTTGTTTCCATGTCTTGGCTACTAGGAATGATGCTGCAATGAACATAGGGGTGCATATATCTTTACAAAGAAGTGTTTTCAAGTTCTTTGGGTAGCTACCCAGAAGAGGGATTGCTGGGTCATATGGTAGCCCTAGTCTTAATTTTTTGAGGAGCCTCCATACTGTTTTCCATAGTGGCTGTACCAGTCTCCATTCCCACCACTGTGAATGAGGGTCCCTTTTCTCCACAACCTCTCCAACACTCGTTATTACTTGTCTTGTTGATAAGAGCCAGTCTAACAGGTGAGAGGTGCTATCTCATTGTGGTTTTGACTTGTATTTCCTTATAGCTAGTGAAGTTGAGCATCTTTTCATATATCTACTGGCCATCTGTATGTCTTCTTGGGAGAAGTGTCTGTTCAGGCCCTCTGTCCATTTTATAACCAAGTTAGTTTTTTTGTTGTTGAGTTGTAGGAGTTCTTTATATATTTTGGATATTAGTCCCTGTTGGGAGGTATCGTTTGCATCTGTCTTCTTCCATTTAGGTGGTTGCCTTCTTTTACTGTATTTTTCTTGGACACTGTGGATTTATCCATACTGCAGCAACATGAGGCTGTGTGTCACCTCCTGCTGATGGGACTGCAATGATCTTTTGGGTGGACAAGTAGAGAGTGTTTGGGAGTAGCTGCCTGGTATCAGGGAAACAGCAGAAGCTTCAAAAGAAAGACACCAAACACCAACCCTCCTAGCTGGGCAACTTTTGCCAAAATGTTTAACTTCTCTGAGTCCAATTCTCAATCCATAAAATAGAGATGGTGCCACATACCTTGCAGGGATTTTGAGAAAATTATAATTAATGTTTGAAAAAAAGTTTAAAACGATAAATTGGGGTTACATGAATTTTCATTCATTCATTCACTCATTCATTCCACAAACACATCCTGAACCGGCACCTCTACTGGCACTCACGATGCATCAGTGAACATAAGAGGCGAATCCATCCAAAGAAGACTGGTGGAATAAGCTGTAGCCCTAGCAGACTCTGGAACAACATTTCACCATTGAAAAGCCCAAGGACACCCTGTGCACTGCCATGGAGAGTCCTCCAAGGTATGGTGTTAAGCTGGGAAAGAAAATCACAGAACAGACTAAAGAAACACTGACAAATAGTTACATGGGACAGGGATGTGGGTACAAAGATGCCTGCAAATACAAGAAAGATGTGCTTGCCAGCAGCCCTGGAAATGGGGAGAGGGCTCACCATGGTTGAACCTTATATAGCCAACATTTATCATACATTTTATGAATAATTTTTAAATAGACAAAAAAAATTTCATATTTAAGTGGTGAGTTAGATGAAAGGGGTGTCATTATTAGTGAGTAATGTTCAAGGTAGGACTGGGCCCAGGACTCCAGGCCACCTTCCCAGCGCTTTTCCTAGGCATAGTTGGCAGAGGCACCTCAGCAACTTGCCTGGGGCTTGGCTCCCCTAAGCCTTGAATTCGAGTATCTTGTGAACGGTTTAAGGAGCTGAGTGTTGACTGAGTGCCAGCCCAGGGCCTGTGTCCTCTGTCACCTGCAGCACCAGGCTCAGGGCTACATCTCAGCCTTTGGCACGAGGTAAGGCAGAGAAATCACTCCCACAAAACAGAAGAGGAGACCGAGGCCCAGCGAGGTTATGGGACTTGCCAAGGTCTCAGGCTGCCAGGGTGGTGCTCATACCTTCACATTCCACTTAGGAGTGGAGGGTGACCCCTCAAATCACTCAGTGAAGCTGGCCCACTGACCAGGCCCAGATGGTCTCAGGGACAGAGAAGAAAGGTGCCCGGGAGAGCCCGGGTGGAACCTAAGGAAGCTGGAGTTCTCCAGTGTGACTTCAGGCAGGCTGAGGAATTGGGGCTTGGGAGCAGGTGAGGGAAAGAAGGTCCCAGTGGCAGAGGCCTGTAGAAGGGTTAAGTGGTGTCCAGGTGGCTGTGATAGCCCAGCCCTGGCAGGGAAGCCCTGAGGGCTCCACAGGCAGAGGGACTGAGCACTCTCCCCTCCCCACCTATATTATCTAGAGAAACAGGACTGATAGTGTAGGTCCAAAGGCCTGAGAATCAGGAGCCCAAGTCTGAAGGCCTGATGTCTGAGGGCAGAAGATAGATGTCCCGGCTCAAGCGAAAACAGTGAAGTGGCCCTTTCTCCACCTTTTTGCTCTATCAGGGTCCTCAGTGGATTGGATGATGCCCATTCATGTTGGTGAGGGTGATCTTTATTCAGTTCATCAATTCAAATGCTTGTCTCTTCCAGAAACATCCTCACAGACACACCCAGAAATAACGTACTCCCAGCTCTCTGAGCATCCTTTAGCCCAATCAAGTTGACACATAAAACTATCACCCCACCCCAACTTTGAGTGGTGGGCCTGGTTCCCCCAGGGCCCTGGGTCCCCTGTTGCTGCCAGTGGAGCTGCAGGGGCTAGATGCCACCAAGAAGCCCCTAGCATTGTTCTCCTCCCAGGACTCAAGATCTAGATCCTTCTTCCCCGGAGGGTCGACCCTCACCCGGGGGGCTTGCTGTTCTGGATACCAAGGGGGCCATGTGATTCCATGTGAGGAGCAGGGGACAACCTTGGAGTAGGGCCCTAACAACCAACTCCTTTTCTAAAAAGCTTACTACAAATTTATTATTGTAGACTTGTGAGAATAATTGGTAGGTATAATGTTGATTTGATATTTATGTCAATTTTGAGTTCTGAATTTTATTATAGAAAATGCAATTAATTGATTCTTTTGTGCTCTTTAATTATCTGGCCAGCTTCATATTGTACTTAAAAACTGACCAGTGATCTATCTACACATTAAAGGAAACAATCAACAGAGTGAGAGGAAATTTACCAAATGGGAGAAAATAATTACAAGTCATATCTCAGATAAAGGGTTAATATTCAGAGTATATGAAGAACTCCTACAGCTTAACAGTAAAGAACCAAGTAACCCAATGTTAAAAATGGGAAAAATATCTGGATAGACACTTCTCCAGAGAAGATATATGAATGACCAACAAGCATATGAAAAGATGTTCAATCATTAGAGAAATGTATGTCAAAACCACAGTGAGATATCACCTCACACCAATTACCATGGCTACAATTTTTTTAAAAGGGGGGAGGGGGCTGGCCAGTGTGGCTCAGCGGTCGAGCATCGACCTAGGATCCAGGAGATCGAGGTTCGGTTCCCAGTCAGGGTACATGCCCGGGTTGCGGGCTCCATTCCCAGTCGGGTGTGCAGGAGGCAGCCAATCAATGACTCTTCATCATTGATGTTTCTCTCTCTCTCTCCCCTCTCCCTCCCTCTCTCTGAAATCAATAAAGATATATTTTTTAAAAAGAAGGAAGAAAAAGGAAGAGGAGAGAAGAGGGGAGGGGACGGAGAGGAAGAGGGAGAGGGAGAGGGAGAGGGAGAGGGAGAGGGAGAGGGAGAGGGAGAGGGAGAGGGAGAGGGAGAGGGAGAGGGAGAGGGAGAGGGAGAGGGAGAGGGAGAGGGAGAGGGAGAGGGAGAGGGAGAGGGAGAGGGAGAGGGAGAGGGAGAGGGAGAGGGAGAGGGAGAGGGAGAGGGAGAGGGAGAGGAGAGGGAGAGGAGAGGGAGAGGAGAGGGAGAGGGAGAGGAAGAGAGCTGGTGAGGATATGGAGAAATTGGAACTTCTGTGGTGCCTTTGGTGGGAATGTAATGGGTGCAGCCACTAAGGAAAACAACAAGGAGGTGCCTTGAAAAACTAAAAATAGAGCTGCAATCTGGTCCAGCGATCCCACTTCCAGTTATATATCTACAGGAGTCAAAAGCATGGTCTTGAGATCCTTGTACACACATGTTCATAGCAGCACTATTCACAAGAGCCCAGAGGTGGGAGCAGCCCAAGTGCCCATCAACAGATGAATGAAGAAGGCATGGTATGTATGTAGAAGGGACCATTATTCAACCTTAAAAAAAGATGGAACTCATGTCACATGCTACAACAGGGATAAACCTTAAGGACATTACGCTGAGTGAAACAAGCTAGTCACAAAAGGACACAAAAGTCACCTAAGTATGATTGCCTTACATGAAATATCTAGAGTAGTCAAAACCACAGAAACAGAACAGTGGCTGCAGGGGCTGGGGGGTGGGATGGGGAGTTGGTGCTGGATAGTTAGAGAGCATCAGTCACACAGGATGAAAACGCCTGGAGGTCGGAGACACGCGATGTGAATATAGTTAACACTATTGTCCTGTACACTTAAAAATGGCTAAGAGGGTAAATTTTAGTTGTGTTTTTACCACAATAAAAATAAAAAAAACTACTCACCCGTGAACAAATTCTAAAATCTTTAATGGATAGCCTATGCTTGCTCGTTCGAGGTTAGCGCTCATTTTTACCAATACACACAAAGCCTTGATTCTATTTTCAAACTCCAACAGCCAACTCTTACCTCCATTCTCATCACTCACCATCCCGAGAAGGCCCCACCTGCTCCCACCTCTGCACCTTAGAGGGCCACGTGCTCCCACGGGGGGAAGCCTGGCCATGGGCAGGGTACATAGTAGGCTGGCAGCTAAGACCTGATGCCTGGTTAGGGGCCTGGGGGTCTGAGGATTGTGGGCTCCTAGCAGGACAGGCAGCTTGGCTCAAGTCAGAAGAGAGCCCTGGGATGTCAGAACCCAGGGGATGCCTGAGGCTCCAGACACGCTTGCCAAAAAGGAAAAGCCCAGCAACTGGTCAGGGAGGTGACAATGGGCAGGAGCCCCTGGCTCTCAACCTTGGCCGCACAGTAGAATCTCACCATTACATCAGATCCACGTTTCCTTTAGCTCCTGGGTGATTCTAGTGTGTGGCCAAGGTTGAGAATGGCTGCTGTAGAAAATGGGCTGATGCGTGTTCCCGTGGGGTCAAGGCCTGGGTCCTTCCTCAGTGGGAGCTCCAGCCCCAGGGCCAGGACACCCTCCCCAGCCCCCACCTCTCAGCCGCATATGACCTTGGTCAAGGACTGGCAGGTGGGCACCCAGGGTCCCGCCTGGAATTCCAAGGCTGTTAATACATTCCCCACCACCCCACCAGGGAGTCAGGGGTGTGACGTCATAGTCAGGGCCCTGAGTCATTGTGAGAGTCTCTGGAGATGGTCACAGAGAGGCAAGCTCCTGGCAGGAGGGGGAGGCCGTGAGCACATCCAGGCTCCCCTCTCTCACAGCAGCCCCGTAAACAAGACCAAGCTATTTTAGCGGAATAAGATCAAATGTGGGTATCAGTTCCCCCAGCTACTTTTGACTCAGTGCTTCAGGTTATTTCTGTGAGGGCGCAGGCTGGTGACACCCCGCGTCACCAAGCACTCCGGGTCTGAAATTAAACGTGCGTCTGCCTGGAAGGAGTGTGAATTCCTATAGCATAGATGGTTGCCTGGCAACCGCAATGTCAAGGCCAAAACACAGGCCAGGACAGGATGGGCTCTAGAGAAGCCCAGGTTTGCAAAGTGCCAACTCAAACCCATGACAGTCTCAAGGGTCTCCACTACTCTGGACCCTGATATTTGCCCAGGACCACAGTGGGCCCTTAACCACACCTGGAGAGGATCCACTGTGGAGCTAAGAAGCTTGAGCCTCAGGGCACCTCATAGCCTGGGCCCCTGTTAGGGTCCTGCATCTAATTTTGATTAGTAATTCTGTATTATTTTTCTTAATTGTGTAAGTTTCAGCCCCACTCCCCCCAAAAAACCCAAAACCAAAACCTGGAGCAACTGCTGACCTCTTACTATAACAAAAGAAATAAATTTACTTATACATATCCAAGTCAAATTCATTTACAATAAACACCACCAGTGAAAATTCCACTGAACAAAACTTTGGTCAAACATCTAATTAAAATCAGTTCTATGGAGGTAATTGGGAACAGGCAGCCACCTAGCTCGGCCTGTTTTTGAAATGGGGAAAGTGAGGCTTGGAGAGGCAAGGTGGTGTGCCCCAAGCCCCTGAAAGTGCCTCCTGTTTGTCAATGGGCCCCCTTTTCCGCCTCCACCCCTCGCCCCTGGAGCTGGTCAGTAATAAGGGAAATGACCTGCGATTATTTTGAAGAACATGCCTAAGAGGTGAAACACACAGAGTACAAAGTGGCATTTTTATTATTCTTGTGATGTCATCACTTTGAGAAGCTTATCTGTACACACATCTCCCCACCCCAACAACAAAGTCAGCTTTAAAAAAGACAGCCCTGAAGCAAACTGTTTGTTTCACAAGTTGCTTAGCGAGGAGAGGCATCTGCTCTCCAGATTCTAAAACTGTAGGTGTCGTGGGCAGTGAAGGCTCCCAGGTCCCGCTGGCCCAGGCCAGGCTGCGGTATCCAGGGGCTGGGGGTGGGGTGGTGCCCAGAAAGAGGAGGCTGATGCCAAGACCAGCTGGGGAGGCAGAAGAAGGCTCCAAGCGTCCTCTTCTCCAACACTGACCCAACCCCAGTGGTTTCTAGAATCTTCTGCCCCAGCCTCCTGGCCCTTGCCCACAAACCCACTTCCTGGAATGGCATCTCCTCCCTCACGCCGATTCACCCATCCTCCAGAAAATGAGCCCTGGAAAGGATCTGAGAGCTCATCCAGGCCAGTAGCTTTTCCAGTGAACTCCCAAGGCCACGTGCTGCTGGCTTCTCAGTCATCCCTCAGTTTTTCTGGACCGCCAGGCTTTTCTCTTAAAAACCACTGCCCCGCATCCTGTTCCTTTGGGGATTCGTCAGACCAGTGGTTTCCAGACCAGCAGCATCAGCATCACCTGAGAACTTTCTAGACAAGCAAATTCTCAGGTCCCACCCCAGACACCGACTAAATCTGAAACTCTGGGGCTGGGGCCCAGCAATCTGTTTAAATAAGCTTCCTGGGTGATTCTGATGCACCTAGAATTTGAGAACCCCTATGCTAGATTGAAAACTCCATGAAAGCAGGGACCCACCTGCTTTGTTTCCTGACAAACAGAGCTCCAGGAATAGATAGTAGCTGCTCAATAAATGTTTGTTGAAAGTGTAACAGCTGGACATGGTTTAGTGCACCTCTATCAACATTTGCATTTTAGCAGGCCTTTAAGGAAAGTGGGTGACAAAGGGGCTGCAAACACCAGGGAGGGGCAAGGGCCAAAGTGTCCCTGGTTGGGGCGCTGGGCGGGCTTGGCCGGGTGTCCCTGTGGGCTGCAGAGCATGCGCGCTGAGCCCTGCTGTGGGTATCTGAGAGCCAGCTTCAGGAATCAGGGGATCCTCTATGCTCATGCTGTCTTCATTCATTCAACCTCTTTTATAGAAACAATACTCTTGGTTTTCTGGGAAGCAAGACCACCAGAGAGCAGGAAATGAAGGACAGATCATTGCAAACGGGGGACTAGCTTGGGACTCAAAAGTCGCCTGTCAGTTTTTGGAACAGAGGAGCAGATGGTGACGTGTGGTTCACTCCTCAGCCGATCCGCCCTCGAGCTCTAGGCTGGCATCGCTGTCTGCCCTGTGCTCGGTCTTTCCAGTCTGCTCCCAGTGGTGTCAAGGTGAAGCTGGGGTGAATTCAGAAGGGGAGGCCAAGCGGGCAGGGTCGGATGACTTTTCCTGCCGTCTCTGTCAGGGCCAACTGGCACCTCTCGGGCTCCTGAGCTGTGCCATGTTAAGGCAACAAGCACGTGCTGTCCCACCTACTCCAGGCCGGTCCCCACTCTGTGTACCAGGTGGTGCGGGGACACCGCAGGCTGGAGGCACAAGCCCCATCCTCCTCACAGTGGCAGCCTGATTGCTGAAGGCAAACGCAGCCACCCCAAGCTGGCTGAGCAGCACTTAGAGGAAAGGCATGGGGGCTCTGAGGGGTGGCCCAGTACACAGGGTCAGCTCAAGGACTCGGGCGAGCGGCATTCAAAACGAGTGGGGAGTGGAGATAAGATGTGGCCCTGAGGAGGCAGGACTTGGAGGGCTGGTGGTGAGGCAGCTCTGAGAAGGGCTCACGGAAGTGGGGGGCTGTGGTGGGTTAGGTTGGTCAGTCACTGTTAGGGAGACATGACAGTTGTCCCTACTGGCTGCATGCTTTCAAATTCTTCGGGATTAACTGGTGAGCACACAGCGTGATACCATTCCTCCCAAAATCCCCCAAATTGCCAACCATCTCTGAGTTCAACTACCGGCCAAAGTTTTACAAATGACATTTAGCACAACTCTTCTCTCTGGACTTGTCATAGCAGGACTTTCCCTCACTGTTCTATAAGGTCATTGTGTGGAGGGCGGGTGACGGGGGTAGGGAGAAGAGAGGGAAGTGCCTTGGGAATATTTTTACATAAATAACTTACTATTTTAGTTTCACTACGGGACCGAAAGCCAAAATTAATTAAACTTTTTTGAAGAAAGAAATAGACGTATTAATCCCTGCTTTATCCCTTTGTTGGCATGTCTGCCGTTTGCTGTGTGCGAGGCTGTGTGTGGGTGTGGATGTCTGTGTGTGTCCATGAGAAGTGTTTTACAGCATGTGCGCGGAGCACACACTATATACACACATGTGTTCACATCAGATGATACCGGGGCCTTTTGAAAATTACAAAACTGCTCCATTAATCCAGCCTCAGAAGTGACTGGATTCTGCATTTTTATGGGATGGGATGGCGAGGCATGTCCCCTCCACATGCCATTTCCCATGAGGACAGAAAGAACATCATACTTTATTTTACGACCAACAGGTCATTCGTCTATATCTGCTCTTCAAAGCCACTGAGGACATTTTGCCAATCACTAGGAGAAACTAAATAAACAGAGCCAAACAGTGTCAGCTCTCTGCAGCTGAGTAATTATGAGGAATTCCTCTTTAAATAGAAGTTTAAGTAAATATAGAAAGATCACTTTACAGAAGGCTGCTCGGGAAGAGATGGGGGGGAGTGCAAATATGAGACCCCCTCCGGGTGAGGAGATGCTGAAGATGAGGTTCTGGAGAAACAGGAACTGGGGACCCGCCTACCACGGCCCACACTTCTCTAGCTGGAGGGCCAGTGAGCAGCGTGCCTGTGGCATTGCTCCCGTCTTCATGTTGGCAGCTTTCAATTCAGATGCTTCATTCATAAAAATGGCTCCTACTCTGGACCTAGGACCAAAACCTTGTCCCTGAAGGTTCACTCGGTAGAGTGTCTGTCTGTCCTTCTTGGTCATTGCTAAGCCCTGGGGGAGGGATGGGGGTGTGGGTAACAGGCAGACCTTGGGAGCTCAGCTGCACACACAAAAAGAAGCCATTGGTAATGCTGAATAATTAATAATACTGTTGGGTGCTAGGTAACCGATGGACGAGTCAAAGGAAGCAGTGTGGCCCTGGCCTAGGGAGGCTGAGAGCCCTGCGGTTCAGATGGGCAGGGCCGGTGGAAGAGGCATTGCAGGTGGGGGTGCTGGGTGCGTAAAGGTGCAGAGGCTGGAAAGTGTCAGGTGGAAGTAGAAGTAGGGGCAAGCTCCACCCTGACATAGTACGGAAGGACCCTCAGCACTAACTACATCCCGCACCCACTAGGGAAGCAATTTTAGGGTGTCTCTACTGGCAGCTGTTGGGGGCTGGGGTCTCCTTTGGCTCCGCATGCTGTCAGAGCCCTGGGCTGCTGAATCCGCTGGGTCACATGAAATTGCCAAGAGCGCTCCCTCACCAGCAGACGGCTCTGAGGCCCCACCACATGGCAGGCCAAGTGCTGGGGAGGCACGGACAAATCTGCTGTCACCCCCACCCCAGGGAGCTGAGTGCCCTGGGGACCAGAGGACACAGAGAAGCCTGCTGGGTAACTGGCACCCCTGGAGCAGAAAAGTCACATTAAAAGAGCCCTCTCCTGGGAGCTGTGGGCAGCATCGGGGGCAATGCCACATCAAGTCCCCTAGTCCTTAACCCCGGATTCTGTGAGGACACCCGAGGGATTTGTTGAAAATCCCTGATCAAGCAAATCCAACTTGTGCCGCTGGTGTAAATTCAAACCCAAAACCTCACAGCCTCGGGCCCTTTGGAGAGGAGCGGGGCTGACTCTCATTGAGTCCCTCTGCATTTGGCTCAGGCCCCGCGCCTCTGCTTTCTCCGCCAGCATTTAATTATGAAATTATTTTTAGAATTTCAAACATATAGCAAAGTTAAAAGCATTTTACAGGTATAACTGTTTCCCCACCATGTAGACCCTCCATTAACAGGTTACTGTACGAGCTTTGTAACCTGTCTCTCATCCTTTCCATCTGTTCCTGACTTTTCAGGACACATTGCAAAGTAAATTGCAGACATCAGTTCACTTCCCCCTAATACTCCAGCGTGTACACTGTTTGCTAGAGCGCAATATTCGTTTAAAGTATGTTTTCTTCTGATATCAAATATACATATACAATGAAGTGCACAAATATTAAGTGTACATTTGCTGAGTTTTGACAAGAGAATACACCGTGTAACCCAAACCCTAGCAACACGAGCATCTCTCCGGAAAGCCCTCTCATGGTGAGCTCTGCTTCTTACTGGAGAAGCCTCCTTACTAGTCCTCACCCAAGACCCATGGGCCACGCTCACCCTGCAGGCTCTGCTGGCTGCATCCCACAAAAGTCTGACAAGTACCCACCCGGTGCAGGCTGCCTACCACAAGGGATGTGTAATGGTCTCTCACCCTTCGTGTGAACATTCTGTGATCCCCTCTCAGGGCCCCAAATTCCCCATGGTCATCACAGGAAGAGTAACCACCTTGAAAGCCAGAGCAAAAGATGGGCTCCACATTGAAACGCCAAGACACTCTGCAAATAGACCAGGAGGTCCCAGAAGGCTTCTGAGGGGAAATGGCACTCAAATAAGGTTTTGAGGAATGAATAAGAGTTCAGTGGGTTAAGGTGGGGAGGGCATTTCAGAGCAGGTGTGATGTCTCGGAAGTGTCAACCACAGAACTTTGGAGAACTCTAAGGAGACAGAATGGCTGGAATGCGGGTGGAGGGGTGGGGGAAAGGGTTGGAAGGAGTAGATAAGAGCAGACAGGGCTTGGAATGAAGGGGCCAACTGCCTTAATGAGGACTTTGTCCTAAGAGCAGCGGGGAGCCCTGGGGGGTGTTAGACAGAGAAGTGGCATATGCTGGCTTCTAGGTTTCAAACTTCCTAATGGTTGTGTGTGGAGGAAGGTTTGAAGGGGGATGAGAGGGAGCAGGAAATTCAGTTAAGAGCTTGCTATAGAGACCTAGCCGGTTTGGGTCAGTGGTTAGTGTCAGCCTGTGGAGTGAAGGGTCCTGGGTCCCATTCTGGCCAAGGGCATGTACCTCGGTTGCAGACTCGATCTCTGGCCCCAGTCAGGGTGCGTGCGGGAGGCAACCAATTGATGTGTCTCTCTCACGCCAATGTCTCCCTCTCTCTCTTTCTCTCTCTCTCCCTTCCACTCTCTGAAAAAGCAATGGAAAATATATCCTTGGGTGAGGGTTAAAAAAAAAAAGAGAGATTGTCGTAGGGTCTGGGTAAGACATGAGGGTGGCCTGAACCAGGTGGAGGGAAGTGGGGAGAAGCAGATGGATTGGAGATGTAGGTGATGAAATAAAGTGGGAGCTTCATTGGGGGGTGGGACAGGAAGGAGTCCAGGAAACGGTGGGTGAAGCGGTTCTTTCTAAAGAGGGAGGCTAGGGGAGGAGCAGCTTGGGTGTGAACGGTTGGATGTGTCCATGGGACACTGGGGACAGGTTCAGTGAGCAGCTAGATGTAGGGGTCTGGAACTCAGAAGAGAGGTCCAGGTTGGAGATAAGAGTTGGGGTACAGATAGCATTGGAAAGTTTGGAATAAGTCACTCCTGGGACAGTTGGAGTGAGGACAGGCCCCAGGAGCTCTGCATTCAGGGTGAGGGGCAGGGGAGACTGAAGTGTCCATCGAAAGAACCTAGGGAGGGGACATTTCAGAAGCCAAGGCAGGACCCAGAGGAGGGAATTGTCCACGGCATCAACATCACCATGAAGTCCCCAGTGGGAGGGCCTGAGACATGACCACTGAATGATGACAAGGTGAGGCTGGAGGTCATGGCCAGGCAGGGTCAGTGGAGATGCAGGCACCCCAGACTGGTCCGGCCTGTAGAACTGGTCCTGCCCAGCGGCTGCCACCCATCACCACCCACACGTCTTCCTGCCAGGGAGTTGATGTCTGGATAATGGCAGGTGGGGGGATTGTCCAGCCAGTGCTGGCCAGGTGGCCAGGTAAGGTGGCTGCCCCTCACCAGCAGGAGAGACCAGGTGTGTCAACAGTCAGGGAAGCAATGTACCCTCTGGCGGGAGTGGAGGAGGGGGAGGCATGCTAGAGAAAGTGCCTTTCACCTGGAGACAGTTTAGGCTCTGAGGCAGAGTTGCTCACATATGGAATCAGTCTCTGCTGTGGGCCTGGGACACCAGTGTTGTCAAAGCTCTTGATTCAACCCTGCCAGGTGGAAAAGCACTGATCTAGGGAAAGCAGAAGCCAGGGGTGGGGCTCTGTGCATGTTGCAGGTCAGTAGCTGGAACAGAACCCAGAGAAAAGGCTGGACTCGGAGGAGTGGCCGCCCTGCAAGAACTCAACACCCTCAAAGGCCTGGGCATTGTCTACTCCAGGAAGGGCTGCCCCGTCCCACCCTGAGCCCCAAGTCTTGACTCAGCAAAATCCACTTGGGACCTCCCTCTCCTTTGCCTTTGGGGAAGCCTCCAGGCAACCCCAGATCTTCCAGAAAACCACCCTGTTTGGGCTCCCGAGATGGCCCACAAATTAATCCTGAAACCCCCTCCAGCATCAGGAAGGTGGAGGACTGTCTGAAGGCTTCTCAGCCTACCCCTGTCCTTGGGTTAAATCAGAGCATAGAGGGGGGCAAGTCCCCTGAGGTCACTGCAAGTTTGGGAGGCCCGCAGGCATTGCAGGTTGGGGCTCAGGAGAAAGTGGGGGAGGGTAGAAGTCCTTGTGTGGCCCTGCTTCCTGGAGGAGAGCCTCTGGGGTATCAGGAGAGACTTTCATCTGCTGGGAAGCAGGAGACTGCAGACAGGACCAGGATCCCGTGCAGCCTCAGGGCAGGGTGGCCCTAGCACCCTTTCCAAGAGGAACTCCAATGGCTTGACCCTCCTGTGACCTGCGACCTCTTCCTAGCCTCTTGCTTAGCAGGTCCTGCAGAGACAGGCTAATCTAATCTCCTGGAGTAGGAAATGAGAACTCTACAGAGAGGTTAGATGACGTTCCCAGGCTCACCGAGCACGAGTCAGCTCTAGGTCCAGGGCTCCTGACACCTGCTTCAGGAGGTTTAAATGCACCACATGAGTAATTTCAGTCAAACGGATACAGAGCATTGATTCTGGGCCCTGCATCCTCTCTTAAACTGCTGAGAGGAGGGACATTCGTGTGTGTGTGTGTGTGTGTGTGTGTGTGTGTCCCAAGAGCCAGCAGCTGGGTGGTAGAGACCCCTCTTGCACACACAAAAAACCACCCTATCCACCTGGAGGCAGGCCTGTGTGTGGCACCCCAGGGTGCTCTGCAATACAGCCCTCCCTGAGCTCACAGAGTAGTGGAGGTGGGGGGAGGGAACCCTTGCAAATTCAGACTGAACTTGGTGGGAGGCAGGTAGGGTCTGTGTGAGCAGAGAGGCAGACAGAGGGCATGTGAGGGGCTACCAGGGTCCCCAGCCATAGGTGTGAACGGGGGGGGGGCTGCCATGACAACATGAGGGCAACTGTTGGGACGTGGGGTAGAGGGAGCGGGGACTGGGACAAGGTTCCTGGACGGGTGGGGCCTATCAGGCTGCATCCAGACCTGGCTTCCCTGACTCTTTCTCCCTCATGCCCACTGCTTGTGAGCACCCAGATATTCAAGCTTAGAATTGTCTTTAGGATTATGACAGTGGAGAGTAATTGAGGCTGGAAGCAGGGAGGAGGGCAGAGGCTCTGCAGAGTGGTATCAAGGATTTCTGCACCCAGGCCACCTCTGAATGAGGGCTTCTCCCCTGCCCTGGCCTGGAACCTCACTGGGCTCTTTGAGCTCCCAGCCTTCCCAGGCTGGCTTCGCCTCCCACCCGAATTACTGAGGCTGGAGCTGGATAAAAATTCTAGGCTGGGGCTTTTGGGAAGCAGAAACCACTAATCTTATCCACTGGGCTGGAAGGAATTTGGCAGGACAGGAGGGAGGGTCTCCAGGGACTGGGCTGGCCGGCCCCAGCCTATCTCCCCCACCCTGGAGCCAGGCATGCTCACTAGTAATGGCCCCACAATAAACCCCAGCGATAAGCCGGCTCCTCCTCCCGAAACACAGACAATTCAAATTTGGAAAAAGAAACGAGACAAAAAAATCTGAGACTCACCAGCACGGCTCGGTTTTGTCCATATGACAAATCATTGGTTTGTGTCCAAAGAGGTCTCCCATTCGCTCCTTGGTCCACCCAACATGCCAAGTGAGTCTCTGCTCTCTGCAATGCTCCACTGGCCTCGGTGCTTCCTCCAGAAGAGCTGTCCCTCTCCTGCACACCGAAAGCTAATATGAACGTGGGAGCCAGTTCCAGTCCCTCCTCCCTGAGGGCCCTGTGCCCCACAGCCTGAGTCTTCTGGCCAAAGTTGGGGCACAGGCATTCTTTGGGTGGTGGTCTAACTACTGTCCCCAATTTGCAAGCACCCCAGGGGAGCAACAACCAGGACACTCCCCTCTGGGCCCCCAAAGCACTATCTTCTCCTAGAAGCTCTTTTGTTTACAGTTTGTTGAGTGAATAAATCATGAGTCAGACCAGTTAGCCCACCTGGTTGCTAGATGGGGCCTTAAGAGCAATCACATCACTGACAAGTTGGTAAAAGCAGAGCAAATAGTGGGGGGCACAGCAGGGGCTGGGGTGCCTGGCACCCTCTGCTGCCAGTAAGGTGACAGTGGCTCCTAGATGAAATCCACCTGTGATAGACAGTCAGACATGAGCACAGCAAGGATGTTAGGCCAGGTACAGAAGGTCACCAGGATAGAAAGCCCTGGGTGCCTAGCAAAGGACAATTGTAGGGTGGGACCTTGCCCCCAGGGTGCCTTTCCTCCCCTAGCATATCATCACTGGTCCTGTGGTTTGGACCCCCTGAACTTTCCTCCCTAGAGATAACATCTAGGCCTCAGTTGTATTTCAGCTCCAGGCCCAGAAAAACAAGAAAACCAGCCACAGCTGACCTCAGGACCAACTGCATTAGATAATGACCCCCCCCCCCCCCCCTGCCCTGGCGCCGACAATCAATCAGTGGAGACCACAACCCTGAAAGGACACACCTGGAAAACTGCTGAATATTCTAAAAACTGCTTAATATTCTACTAAAATCTTCCCCTAGGACCTCCCCTAAAATCTCCTCCCTTAAAACCCTTAGGACATAGGCCCCAGTGCACTCTCCCTCCAGGAAGCACCCCCCCCCATTCCCCTTCTCTTTCCTTCCCCTTCCCTCCCCCACCTCCACATGCATTAGCCTTACCTTCCTCACTCCCAAGCTCCAAGTGCCCTTCCTTTGCCTCTATAACTTGTCTCCTAAGCCCATTTCTTCTAGGAATTGCTTCTTCTACCTCTGTGATTTACCAAGTAAATGTTCTCTTATAGTTTGAGTCTTGACTCTGAATTCTTTCCTAGCCAGAACCCAAGTCCTCTCTGACCCCACCGAACTAACACCCAGTGCCGTTCCCACTGCCTACAACACATCCTCCTGCAGCCCCTGAGTGGTCCCAGTGGGGCCAGGAGAGGCCTCCTCAGGACACTGAGATCTGGGCACAGCCAGGGAGCCTGCTTTTGGCACTGGCTCATGAGCCCCCTTAAGGACTTGGTAGCATACTCCCCAGGGTCCAGCAGGAATGCCCAGAACCCCAGCTGGGGAGCTCGACTCTGCCGGATTCTGATCTTGGCCCTCCTAGGCAAGGGTCTGTGACCTTGGGAAGGCCTGCACCCTCTGGGGCCCTCAGCATTCCCCCTACCCCCAGCTGTCATCTCAGTGAGGCTGCATTGTCTAGGACTGAGGATCCCCTGGATCTGGGGTCTGCTCTGAGCTCAGCTATAGGGGAAGGCCTGAGAGTGACCCCGCTGCCCACCTCACAGGGCCTCGGTGCTGGGGTGCTGGGAAGGCCGCAGTGAGGCCAGGCCTTCCTGGGGGCCCCCCTCCTCAAGCTGGGGGACGGCAGAAGCTCCTGAGACCAATGCCAACCACAGATCTGGAAAAGTCATGCTGGGCTTTTCGGAACAACATGACTCTCTTCCTCAGTACAAGTAAATTTTGGAAAACTTTTAAACAAAGAAACCACGTGGGGAGAGTGGGAAAGGGGGACAGAAGGGGAGGGCAGGAGAGGGCAGCTTTTTTTCCTGAGAACACTTATTTCTCTCTGAGTAGCCAAGCAAGGCCTAATCCCAGCAGTTTTGGGGCCAGATTCAATAAAAACTCTGTCTGCAGAGGCCTGAGCAAAGCCACAGAAAATAAATACTTCGTGGCTTGTCCGGTCTCCTGCCGCCCAGAGCCCAAAGGGCCGTTCTATTGACTCTCAGCCCAGTGGGATAGGGACTGAGTGTGGAATTCTCTCCCCAGCCAATCACTTCCTCTCCCCAGTTAGGACCATTTAAAAGTCATAAGTAGAGTTTCCGGCATAGAGGGGGAAAAGAGAAGAGAGCATATTTGGTTGAAGGAAGAAAAAAGGAACTGCAGAAAGGCCAATTTATTTTCTATCAGAGCCAGAAGCTGTTGGACTGTTTTGTTTGTGTGAAATAATATAAATAATATTTGGGGTTAGGGCCTCCCCTTAGCTCTCACACTTCCATCTCATGTCTCCTGTAGCACATTCTCGGTTCTGCAGGAGGAAAGCCCAGTTCTCAGAATGAGGCTGCTGTCGGCCTGCCTGGCACCTGGGGCGCAGCCTCCTACCCCGCAGTGCTCTGCCCCAGTGGCCCTGGGGGCTGGAGGGCCAACTCCATTCTGCCTGCCTTGCTAAGTGATGACTGGGAGAATTAAGGGCAAAACCAGCATTGGGAAACCAAGACAGAAAAATATTCGGGCACAAACAATGAAGAGGTGAGCTGAGCCTCACTCGTCAACTTTTTTGGAACAGATTTGGCCCTGGCTGGTAGCTCAGTTGGTTAGAGCACTGTCCTGATACACCAAGGTTGCGGGTTCGATCTCCCTTTAGGGCACATACAAGAAGCAACCGATGAATTTGTAAATAAAGTGGGACAACAAATTGATCTCTGTCTCTCTTTTCTTCTCTCTCTAAAATCAATCAATAAAAATGGGACACTTTTATAAACAAGGGAAATATACAGTTTGATTCTGTGCGGTGGGGGCTTTTCCAGGAGCCCAGGAGGAAAGGAAGGGTAAGGCACCGTCCAGTGATCCAAACAAACCAGATGATAGAGGAGAGCACAGCTAAACTCGACCAGGCCTGGGGACCGAAAATCCCCCAAATTTTCAGGGTTACAGGTAGAGGCATTTGGACAGCCATGTTGGGTTGTGAAAACTCCTTACGAACCTCAAGGGTAGGCTGCAGGAATGTGACTTCTATCTGCTTCCTACATGGTCTAGACCCTCCCGCACACTGGGTGCCCAGTAGGCTCCAGAGGGTGGAGGTGGGGGTGGGGTGAATTTGTGCTGCTCCCCTCTCTCGGGCCATGTCCAGGAAGAAATCAATGGTTGGTTCTTGTCTTCCAAGGGAAGGAAGACAGAAGGCTGGTGGGCTCTGGGCCTGGGTTCTATCTGGGGCAGCCTGAGCCTGGGGAGCCATGCCCCCTTCTTTCTGCCTCTGCCACACCTGAGGGCCTGGTAGGGCTGCCAGAGGGCCACAGACTCAGCCTATAAATACTGTGATAGCATGACTTGAAGCTAGGAAAATTCCAGGACAAGCAGAATAAGGAAACTGAGACAGATAAACAGCAGTTTGCAGTCACCCAGTAAATCCTATCTTCCCTAAACCAAGGACATTTGAGAGTAAGTGGTTTGCATTTCTTCTCCCCAGCCAGAGGGTAAATAGTTTAAATCACTCTACTCAGGGAGACAGATAACAGAAATCAATTAGTGCCATCTGCCAACCACACCCAAGAACAAACAAATTAAGAGAATAAACCTCATTTCGGGTATATTAGCATAAAGCTGATGAATAGGCTGTTGATCTGCCCCTAAGACCTCCCCTAAACGCCCAACCTTTTGAAATCCCTGAAAATTACAGTCCCAGTGTGCTCTCCCCCACCCCCTCAGGGGAACATGCTAGTACCATTCCCTTCCCTCTCTTCTTCCCCTACAGGCTCATATCCCCGAACCTCTAAGGGACCCCATGAGACTCACAACCAAGGGGAGCAATGGGCAGCAGCAGCTCGTCCTGGGCTAACCCCCTGGACCTGTCTCCAAGGCCCCCTGTTCTCTGACTTCCCAGTGAGCCAGAGCAGCCCCGCCCATGCTCTCCTGTTGCTTCGTCTATGCTCTTCCTTGTTTCACTATCCTAAGTATATTTTTGCTATGGTTGATAAATTCTTGCTTTCTTTTCTACACTTGGTCTCTCTCTTTTTCTTATCCTCACCTGAGTATATTTTTCCCACTGCTTTTCAGAGACAGTGGAAGGGAGAAAGAGAGAGAAACACAGGGATTAAGCCTGCAACCAAGTTACATGCCCTTGGCAGGAATCGAACCCGGGACGCTTCAGTCCACAGGCCGGCACTCTAGCCACTGAGCCAAACCTGCTAGGGCTACACTTTGTCTCTTGATTGAAATCTTTCCTTCAAGAAGACAAGAACTGTGGTCTCGTCGTCTCCCCAGTAACAATATGGCCCCAGATATGACATTCCACCCTCAGAGTGACTATTAAGTTAAACACTGTTCTCAAGTTCTTATTAGAAAATGCAAATACTCTTGGGAGGGCTGACTCTGAGAAAGTGTGCCTCTAACAACTCCTCAGGAGCAGAGGATAGGAGAGTCCCCGCCTGACCCTCAGGGACTTGGGTTACCTTTTCCCCTTTCTGGTAGAGCCCACTGCTCTCCAAAGCTCTCCCCTGTGGCTTCAAAGTTGGGAGTTGGTGGCTCATTGTATAGAAAGAGAATCTTAGAGCCTGTGGCTTTGGGGAGGGAGAAAAGGAGGAGCCCACGGGGTTAGAGACAGTCTTAGGTCTGTCTGGTCACCACTTTCAAACACAAGGGACTTGTGGGTAGTGTAAAATAGCTTTGGGGGCAGGAGCTACTTCATCTCTTTGATAACTGTATTGACAACCAAGTGGTGACCTGTCAACCAGTCAAAACTCCCAAGTATCTAAAATACCCCTAAAGGACCAGGATTTGAATGAGAAAAACTTTTGAGCAGCCAAAATAGATGTCAAATCCCTGCTGAAAAAGAGACGGACATCGGAAGGAAGGAAGGAAGGAAGGAAGGAAGGAAGGAAGGAAGGAAGGAAGGAAGGAAGGAAGGAAGGAAGGAAGGAAGGAAGGAAGGAAGGAAGGAAGGAAGGAAGGAAGGAAGGAAGGAGGAAGGGAGGAAGGGAGGGAAGGCAGACACTAGTTCTTTATTTATTGGTAAGACTTTAGTCAAAACCTCTGAACTCCTACTTTAGGTATTGTTTTGTTTGTTTTGTTTTAACCTGAACCAGAGGATATTTTTTCCATTGCTTTTCAGAGAGGGTGGAAGGGAGAGAAAAAGAGAAACATCGATGTGAGAGAGACACACTGATTGGTTGCCTCCCTCATGCATCCTGGGGCTGGGGCTCCAGCCTGCAACCGAGGTACGTGCCCTTGGCCCGAATCAAACCCGGGACCCTTCAGTCCTCAGGTCGACAACTTTAACCGCTGAGCGAAACTGGCTAGGGCTACTTTAGGTACAATTGTAAGGGCTAGCCTGAGCTGATATCCAAGCCCAGGGATGAGTAAAAGGTGAAAGGCTGGGAGAGGGGGGAGTACTGTTAAAAGAAAAAAAAGATCCAAACTCTGCTGTCTGTTTGCAACAGGGAGAGGGGCTCACCTTCACAGCACTCTGAGGTCATGGCCAAGGAAATAACAATTCCCAAAGGGGACCTACAGGTCACCAAGAAAGCATTCAATTCTGCTTGGGGGTGTAAGAATTGAACCATGGCTTTGAACAATGAACATAGGTCTAACTTTTAAAGGGATAAACACTCCATTTATTGGACCACCAGGTTTTCCCTCCAGCTGAGCTGGGAGTGACTTTAATGCCCAAAGCTCTCCACTGCCCTGAAGCACTGTTGGAGCCTGGAGGTAGACGCTGCCCCTTGAGGCTGCATCAGTGGGCAGCCCTGGCCAGTGCCCATCAGCCCGCAGGCCCCTTGAACTATTGAGCTGTCCAAACGGGGCTAGTGCAACTGAGGACGTTTTCATTTAATAAGCTTTAGTTTTCATTTAAATAGCCTCATGTGGCTAGTGGCTACAGTTTCTGCACAGCACAGGGCCCTTGAAGGGCTCCACAGGGTCTCCTAGGGTGGCACAGAAAAGCTGCTCCCTGCCCTGAGGCCTCAACTTGCACAGGCGTTCATTCATTGTACTGTACAAGCCAGTTATTAAGCACCCCCTGTGTACCCGGCAGAAAAAGATTATCTTGTGAAATACTTCGGTGAGCTATCAGTGCCTCCCTTCTCTAGTTTCCTCCCTTTCATAAGTAAATCCTGATTGCTTACAAAGTGCTGGGTGCTCGATAGTAATCATTCTCAAAAGACCCGGAGCAGCAGAATCACAAAGAGACTTGTTAAAAATGCTGACCTCCCCTCCCCACCCATTAGACCCACTGAATCAGAATCTCTGGGGCAGGGGCCTGTCTGAGGCTCCCTGCAAACAATACAACATCTATGGCGGGGGCTTTTCTACCTAGAGTTTATCATTTAGAAGGTGTGATTAAAAAACAAAACAAAAAATAGGCCTGTAAATAGTGAGCTTTTTTTATGAACAACTCTTTCCCCAAAACTTTCTGCAAATACCCCAGAGAGCACTAACACTGTAAGCCGTTCTATGGTAACTTCTTAAGAGAATTTGTTGGGCAGGTGTTTTTCGTACCCTGGAGGTGAAAGATCCACATTCCCACCCCGCCCAGTCCTGACCATACCTCTCCCATCCTGTCCCCTATTAGAAAAATGGAGTGACCTTTTTTAGCTTCTAGGTCACAGGGAGGTCAGGACCAGCTTCACAGAGGGGTAGGAACCTTGAGGTTGGGGAGGGAGGCAGGGCTAGGAGGGGGTGAGGAAAGGGAGTCCCTCAAACAAAGGCCACGTAGACCTTTCTCCACTTTGGGAACTTTTCAGCATGGAAAACATCATGTTCTAATTGTATTCTGGTTCAACCGGAATGCACTTAGAAAATGCATAGATTTCCTTCCCAATGCAAACTGGTTCACTGGGTACTTTTTGAGTAATCAAAAAAATTGGATTTATGAAATGAGTCAGTAAAAAAAAAAAGAATCTGAGTTCAGGGTTGAACATTTCAGGTGGAAGGTTTTGACTCATTGGTTCAGTTCAAGTCCCTGTTATTCAAATCAACAAGCATTTATTTAGCACCTAGTTTGTTCCAGGATGGGTGTGGGACAGACAGTCTCAAGGAAATTCTGCTCCGCTGGAGGAGACAACTAAACGGTCTTATTCCCCAAGAGCAAAACGCCCAGGAACCCCTACAGGAAACAATGAGTTCTGGGTGACGCTGGTCACGGGAGGTGATGTGTGGGTTTGGGCATCAAACAGTGAATGAGGAGGGGTTCCCAGGCAGTGGGTCATGAGAAAGCGCAACAGGATGGTCAGAGAAGTGGTGGGGTGCACACAGTAACAGAAGGGGAAAGAGGTGCGTTGGTCTGGGGCTCGTGAGCATAAAGAGGTGCTTGGAGGACACCATGAGAACTCCTTGGTGCTGGGCCTCTGCTCCAGAACTCTGTCCCCCCGCCCTGAGAGCCGTAAATAAACCCCCTGAGCAGAAAAAATGGCATTGTTTTTGTTCCCTTATTTATTTGTTTGTCTGTTTTAACAGCTTTATTGAGATGTAATTTACATGCCATGCCATGTAACTCATTGATTCAAAGTATTTAATCAAATGGCTTTTAGAATATTCACAGATATGTGGAATTTTAGAACATTTTTATCACCTGCAAAAGAAACTCCATATCCTTTAGTTATTATCCTATCTGCCCCACCCCAAGACCCCCACTTCCACCCCAGCCCTAAGAAACCACAAATCTACTTTCTGTCTATAGCTTTGCCTATTCTTGGATATTTCAAATAAGTGGAATGGAGGCAGGATAGTAAGAAGCTAGGAAAATTCCTTGGAGAGAGTTGAATGGGGAAACTGAGACAGCTAGCTGAGCAAACTGGCCGAGCAATCTACAGCCAGACACGGGTCCCCAGGGCAGAAAGCCCTGGGTGCCTAGCAAGGGGCAAAACTAACACAAGACCTCGCCCCAGGGTGGCCTTTCCCGCCCTGGCTTATCACTGGTCATTCGGTTAGACCCCCCACCGGCTTGCTGATCATGTGGTTTACACCCCCTGACCTTTCCTCCCTAGAGATAACATCTAGGCCTCAGTTGTATTTCAGCTCCAGACCCAGAAAAGCAGCCAAACCAGGCAGATGACACCAGGACCAGGTGCAATGACTAATGACCCCCTGCCCTGGAATTGACCAATCAGTGGAAACTATGACCCAAACGGACACACCTGGAAAAGCTGATGAATATTCTATTGAGACACTCCCCTGAGACCTCCCCTAAACTCCCAGTCTTCAAGAAGGACTTTGGGGCATGCTTGGGTCTTTCCATTCCCCCTCTTCTTCCTCCACAGGCATACATCTCCTTAATTCTACGGGACCTCACAAGACTTGCAACCAGGGGAACAATGGCAGCGGCAGCTCGTCCTGGGCCAAACCCCTGATCCTGACCCTAAGGCCCCCTTTTCTCTGACTCTCCAGTGAGCTGACAGCAGCCCCACCTTGGCTCACAGGGACAGCCCTCCACAGTTTAGGGTGCACCAGTTCTTTCCCTTCTGAACCAGAGGAAAGGAGGGAGACTACGGCTGAAAGGGCCACCAGTCACACCAGGAGACACCCTCATCTGCCTTTGCACAAGCAAATGAAGTGCATCCTAGTTTTATGTGAAGGGTCAGCCACTTGAGTCAGCCCTTTCATGTTCTCAGGGCAATGGGGGTGGGCCGGGCCAGAGGTAGATCTTCAGAAAGGGACCCAGTCTTGTGCCCTGGGCTTGGGTCTCAGGCAGAGTCTACGCCCACCATACTTTGAGAATCTGCCTCTCTGGTCCTTCTCACTGAAGACATCAGCCAAGGCCAGGTGGTTACCTGTCTGTGCTCCCACCAGAGTGGGAAGTGTGCAGATCCTGCTGAGCCATCCAGGGCTCTGCCCCCTTGGAAGGGCTCTGCAGACCAGCTTGCCACTGCCACTCACCAGCAGGGAAGCAGGGAGGGAAGAAGGGGAAAGAGGGATCTGACCCAACAGCTACTTTTGACAGCAGCCCCCACACCTACTTTAAAGACAAAGAAGGGGGTTAAGTTATCCAGGACTCCACCTCTGCCCACACATCTAGGTAGGGTTCCCACACCAGGGACCATGTGTGGACTTTGGGAGGTAATCTGGAAATACCTCCCAGCAAAAACTAGCCTCTGCTGCTTCCTAAGGGCCAAGTGCCTGAGAGGCCGGGGTGGGCGGCTGTCCCCAGCAGAGCTGTCGAGGTCCAACCTCCTGCAGACATTGGTGACAAGGACAGAGAAAGTGTACCTGGGGCTCCTGTCAGCACCTGTTCATGACTCTCCTTCTGAGGCTGCCCTTGTAGTGGCTGCCTGACCCCTCCTCTACCAGCTGTACACCATAGTGACACCCAGAACAGAGGAAAGAAAGCCCTCCTGACCATGGCCTGGTAGCTCAGATGGTTACAGTGTTGTCCAGACGAGCCAAGATTGTGGGTTTGATCCTTGGTCAGGGCACACACAAGAAGTAACCAACGAATGCATAAATAAGTGGAACAACAAATTGATGTTTCTGTCTGTCTCCCTCTCTTTCTAAAATCAATTAAAAATAATTTTTTAAAGCTCTCCTGCCCCAAAGCCAGGCCCATGCTGCCCATCTTGACTTTGACACTGTATCATACCCAAGTGCCCGTGTGTGTGGGGGAGGAGTTTACTTCTCTACACCCTCCTTAACACACCTGGCCAGGGCTGCCCAGGATCAGAGCCCCTGGCCAAAGAAGCCAGAGACAGGCAGTGACCTGGCCCCAAAGCCCCTGGGAACCTCTCCCCCTACTGCAGAGTGAGCAGAGCCGAGCCCAGCTTGGAGCCCCTTCTCTCCAGGGGCTGGGTGAGGATGGCAGCTGGGGACAAAGAGGTGCCCAGTCAACACTGCCTCCCTGAGTAGGAGAGGGACCCCAGGGATGCTAGCCCAGCCTCCAGATCCACCATCGGCACCAGAAAACCCTTAGTACCAACATGTCAGATTGGCCCTAGCCAGTTTGGCTCAGTGGTTAGAGCGTCACCCTGTGGACTAGAAGGTCCCGGGTTTGATTCTGGCCAAGGGCATGTACTTCTGTTGCAGGCTCAACCCCCGGCCCTGGTCAGAGAGCATGCAGGAGGCAACTAATCAATGTCTCTCTCACACTGATGTTTCTCTCTCCCTCTCTCTCTCTGAAAAGCTATGAAAAAAATATCCATTTTTTTGAGGATTAAAAAAAAAGAGTCAGATTGTTATAAGTTTCTGTATAAAAAACAGATTAACCAAAGAACATATGCATATATGCATAGCCCATGGCACAGACAATAGTGTGGGTAAGGTGGTGTTGGGGGGGTGAGGGGTGGAGGGGATCAATGGGGGGAAAGGGAGACATCTGTAATACTTTCAACAATAAAGAAAAAATTTTAAAAAGAATTTTAAAAGGTTGTTACTTGTCACAGCATTCACTATACACCCAGAAGACACAGACAAATATCAAAATTCACGTCCAGGATGGGCAAGGTAAAGCCCTCAGCCCACCCCCACTCCCCAGTGGAAAACAGCCTCCATTCAAACCCAGTGGCTCCGAGCATCCCTCTCCCCCAGGCAATGCCACAGCTGGAAGGTGGGGCCCAGGGAGGAGGCCAGAGCTGCTGGCCGACTCCTCCAGGTGCCGTGGACTGCAGACTGAACCCTGCCCAACCTGCAGACCTAGCCGCCCTCAGAGCCGCAAAGGGAGCCAAGACATCCCCAAGCTTCCATCAACCCACTGTGACCTTGGCCAAGCCCCCTCCCAGGGCCTTCAGCTCTCATATCAAAAGGCGACACAACCAGAAACAAAGGGGCAGGTAAAAAAAGGAGTAGGGTGACCATGGGAACCTGGTCACAGGCCAACCCAGGCCTGCAGACAGAAGGCTTCTTCCTGCAGTGGTCACTCCTCAGAACCAGGCCCAGTTCCCTGTCCCACATGCTCATGGCTCCACGTTGGCCCCAGGCCCCAGACTGGCCCATCCCTAACCTGTCAGGCTGCCTCAACCAGGCCAGCAGTGTCAGCAAAGCTGGAGCATGCTCCATATAGCCCCTCACTCCCAGGCCGGCAGCCCATGCTGGGGCCTCAAACTTCCCCTCCTGCAGCCCTGCCAGTGGGAAAAGCAGAGTCCCTCCCTTGCCCCAAGCAGGGAGCACCACTGGGGATGGCAGAGAGCCAGGAGAGCCCCTCAGCGGGGCCACCTTCCCTCCACCAGGGCAGACACTGGCCAGTGGGTCATGGACCCAAGCATAGCAGGGGTCACAAAGACAGGGGAGAGTGGGCCTAGAGAGGTGTAGAGAACAAGCAGAGGAACCAGAGATGGGGAGTAGGGGGGATGGACTGTCAGGTTAGCATGGCAACGATCAGACTCAGGGTCTGTCTTGGGAGGTAGCTGAGGTTCCAGTGTTGGGTAGAGAGGTGAGGCTGCTCAGGTACCTTCATCAGCCCGGACCAGGGGCCCCCAAGCCTTGAGCCTGAGGAAGCAGATGGGGCATGCAACTCACATGGTGAGGGCCAAAACGCACCTGGCCGCTCTACACTGTTCCCATGGCACCGAAGCCCAAGCCGAAGACCCTCCTCCTGCCCCTCCAGGGTCCCAGACTCTGCCAGGCCAGTGAATGTCCCTCCAGCCTATTGCACTTCTGTGGCTGCCACTGGCCCTCTCCAGGGAGCCCCAGCCCAGGTATGCCTGGCAGCAGCCTGCACAGGGAAAGGGCCACCTTCAGGGAGAGGAGAGGAGCTGGCTGCCTGCACTGGACAGATGAGTAGGTAGGAGTGTGGGGTGGGGAATTGGAGGGCAGGGGGTGTGGAGCTAGCTACCCCACCCTGGACAGAGGTAGGCTTGGCAGCCATTGTGGGGACCGGGCCCCACCCACCTATCAGCCACCATGCTCACTTCTCTGGTGCCTTGCTGACTCTCACCTTCCAGCCAGTGAGCCTCAGGCCCCCTTGTGTCTGCCTTCTGGGGGCCAGTCATCCTGGGTGCCATGTGTGCCAAGGGCATGTGGTGGTCATGGCCCACCTGGGAGCAGTAGGTCTTGCCGCAGTGGATACAGGGGAATGAGGCGCTGTCCACCTCATAGGGCAGCTTCTGCAGCATCATCACTGGTGGTACTGGTGGCCCATAAGGCTGGAGAAGGCGTTCTCACAGCCCTCCCCGGGCAGCGCAGCCCCCCATCTGCTTCAGCACCTTGCACAGCTGCTCCCGCTCCTCCTGCTGGCTCCCCAAAGAGGAGGCCTCAGGGTCAGAGGGCTTGGCTTGTGCAGTGTAGTAGTTGAGGCAGGTCTTGAAATTGAACTGCTTCTGGCAGCACCGGCACTTGAGGGCCTCTTGCAGCTTCTGATACACTTGCATGGGCTTCTTGAGTATCACAGGGTCTTTCCTATGACCATGTTGCATGTGAGGCAGACAGCCGTGCCTGTTCATGGATGGCCTCCTGCCACACTCCTCAGGGCCATCTGAGGCTGGCGCCGCACCTCCTTGCGGCAGAGGGCCAGCATCTTCTTCTGGGGCTTGGCCCCTCCTGCTTCTTGGCACAGTAGCCTGGGGACTTATCTTCCGCCTTTGCCGGGCCTTTGAGTCCAAAGGTTCCTGAGATGGATGGCTGTTCCCCCATAAACTTCTTGGGTGTTTTCTGTTTCCTTCTGTGTTTCTTGCATTCAGCTACCTCCTCAGATGGGGACACAGGGCCCATAACCCTCGCACCTCCTTGCCCCCCAAGGCCTGCTGCCCAGAGAAAGGGGGCCACCACTGGGGTCTGTGCTGGGCTGGAAGGTAGGGTCCTGGCCTGTGGTGGACAGGCGCTACTCTCCAGCCTCTGGCCTCACCTGCTTGGATGGGAGGGGCAGGTGTCCAGGCCATCTGCAGCCCTTTTCTTCCCACTGGCCCTCCTGAGGCATGAGGAGTTTTGTTCTCAGACTTGGTCAGCAGCCCATTTTGCAGGATGGTATGTGTCTGCTGATGGCAGTGGGCCTGCTGACCATCACCGGCTTTGTGACTGGCACAGGTTTCATAACTGTCACAAGTTTTGTCATTGGCACCGGTTTGTTTGCAGTCACCACTTTGGTGACTGGCACTGCCTTGCTGTCATTGGCTTGATAATGGGCACAGACTTGGTGACTGGTATGTGTTTGGTGACCAGCAGAGGCCTAGTGACCAGCAGGGTCTTGGTGACTGGCACGGGCCTGCTGACTGTCACTGGCTTGCTGATACTAAGAGGTTTGCTGACACCAACAGGTTTGCCAATAGTGACAGGTTTGCTTACTCCAGTGGGCTTGCTGACCCCAACAGGAGGCTGAAGGTGGCTGGCCAGCTGACCAGCCCAGCCTGGGGGCAGGAAGGGGTTGGTGTGTGTGGTTCCAAATTCGTTGCTTCCCCAGCTGGGTCTCAGAGGTGAAGGAAACCTCACAGACAGGTCAGGGAAAGGTCAGCCTTTCGGAGATAGCACCCCCTCTGCACCACTGGTAATGCTGGGAAACTCCAGCCAGCACCCTGAGTTGGGACACTTCTCCCCTGAGAGCCTTGAATTCATCTTCCCACTGGTTGATCATGGAGAGGGTAATGTCTTGGAGGGCCTGCTTCTCAGCTTTCAGTCGCCCCCTTTTCTTCCCTCCTGTCCTGTCATTGGTTGGAATTCTGCGGTCAAAGCAGAGTGGGGTCTGGCTGGGCACTGTCTTCCCACCCCAGACCACTGGGGACCCCAGCTTTGGTAGGTTGTTCCACACAGGAAGTCAGACCTTGTTACAGCTGCCATCCTTCCCAGGCCCATTCTTACTGGACTTGGGGAGCAGGCAGCCACCTCCAACACCGAAGGGACCAGTCATCACTGCAGCGCTCAGTGGGACAGGGTGAGGCGGGGGCTGGGTCCATGTGGTGCAGGCTGTGCCATGCTGCCGAAGACACATTTTTTCATTCCTCTTGGGTATATACCTAGGAGTGGAATTGCTGGGCCTTAGGGTGCTTCTGTTTCAGGAACAACCAGACTGTTTTGTATTTATATATTTATGTTGAGGAGAAGATGGCAATCTGCTTGAAGCCAAGGTGAGCCTGTGTTGAGGGAAGGGAAAGATTAGGAAAGCAATCAGATCAAAAGTACCCTTGCCATCTTTCAAGTGACAGTGCCAACTGTGAAGAGATAGGTTCAGGGCAGTACCTGTGGCCACCCACCCGGTGATGGGCCTGCCCCTCCACAAACTGAGGCCCAGGCTGGCTGTCGGTCTCCAGGGAGCACAGCAAACAGGTCTTCGCCCCAGCCTGGCATCTCTCCTTTTGGAGACAGTTAAAGACATCAAGGTCAGGCAGGATGAAGAGACATGTGCAAGGTCATGTTTGTCCTGGTACATGAGTTGAGCTCCTACATGTACCAGGGACTGATAAGCATATTCATATTCTGTATACATAGGGCTCACCACGGGCTCACCCTCACTGTTCTAAACCCTTTCCTGATCAAAATGTTTTAAATACTTCCAGCAACTCTGTGAGGTGATTTCTGCTGTAACTCCCATGTTTCTGATGAGGGCACTGAGTCAGGGGTGAGCCAGCTTCTCAGGTTGGAATAGTTCCTAGTGACAAGGCTGGAATTCGAAGGCAGCCTGTCTGGCCCCGGCATCATTACGCCGCCTCAACTATTCTCTCACAAGGACAAGGTTGACATTCTCATTTCATAGACAAGGACACTGAAGCTTAGTTGGATACCCTTTCCCAAGGCTGGGGACTCAAGCCCAGTCTCCATCCTATGCCAAGGCCTCCCTTTACAATAATAGGGACAAAGCTCAGCATGCAATGAGTCACAGAGATTGGATGTATAGGGACATACCTTCACTTAGTGCCACCTCCTCTGGGAAGTTCTCCTTGACTGCTCCCCCAGTGGGGGTTACAGCCCCTGCCCCCTGCTCCTATAGCTTCCAGAGTGCTCCTACCATGGGCCTGCTTGATATGTGTGACCATTGGCTTGTAGGCAGCATCGGCCCACTGACCATGAGTTGACCTCATCCCCTCTGTCTCTCCAGCACTGAGCCCAGGGCATGGCCCAAGCAGGTGCCAAACAGGTTGGGGATAAACTGTGACAGTGAGGTCCAGGTCACAAATGACAGAGGGGTTCAGGGAGGGAAGAACTAAGCTGTGCCTTAAGCCAGGTCCTGGAGGTGGGGCACCCAGAGCAATGGAAGGGTGGGGGGACCTCACATGGGACAGGAACTTCCAGTAGGAGGACTGGGGGTATCCTCAGGATCTTGAGGTCTAACAGTCTAGAGAAGCCTGAAGGTAGGGGGACTGCTCTGCTGTGAGGGGCAAGCCAGAGCTACAAGGGAGGACATCAACAGCCGGAGGGCCTTTGTGCAAATGAGAAAGTAGTGCCTTCCTCCCTCAAGGACCCCTGGCCATGCCCAGGACCTGTGAGTATACATGATGTGTATGAATTTGCGGTGCAGTTTCTAAATCTCCCTGGCTGCTTGGCCTCTGAACAATGAGGGGTGGGAAGCAGAGGTATGAGGTCCCCGCGCCCCATCATCAGAAACACAGGGTGTCTTTTGGAGGAGGCCACAGTGGCTTTCACCCTGCTCCCTGGGAATGGAGCTAATGCAGGTCCCACAGTGTGCCTAGCACAGGCTGTGGGTCCCCAGTGGGCAGGCCGCAAGCTGGTCTTCTGCTCAGGCAAGGCCTTCCTTCCATGGCTTTCTCCTTAGTTGGTGTGGGGAAAGGTCTATACAGACAGAAAGGGAGAATCTGGGAAATGTTCCCAAGGGGGTCAAGATGCCTGGTCACAAGACTGTGGCTCAGAGGGAGAGACCCAGGAGGACAGATGGGGTCACAAAAAGAAGAAGGTTTTGGAAACCAGAGATGCCTAACAGTGGAGGGGGCCGCCTCATATGAGAGGGAGCCCCCACCACACACAGGACAAGTCCCAGCAGAAGCTGTAGGCCACCCTCACAGTAGTGTCTGAGGAATCTCTCTGTTGTGGTGCAAACGTGGATCAGAAAAAACCCACAGATCCCTTCCACTCTGAGGTTCTGCAGAGGAAGCAGGGCCTCCTGGGGAACCTCCCTTCCAGGAAATGTATTTGTCCCCAATCCCTGGAAATCACTTAACCCCTTTCTCCCCAGCTGACGTTCTGAATACGGGCTATCAGGATGTGGCGGGAATTGAGAGCCCACTCTCCCATTTTACAGATAAGGAAACAAAGGCCCTTACAGGAAAGAGACTTGCCCAAGGTCACAGTGGTAACTACCATTTAGGGGCACGTTAAATGAGTACTTACTGAGCACTTCCAACTCAGCACTTCCCAGCATCTCAGTACACCTGAGGGCTAGCTCCATTTCACAAAGACTGAGAGAGGTTAATTTGCCCCAGGTCTCACCCCTAGGAGGAGGGTGAGGTTGAATTCTAACAGGGTCCCCTCTGCCTCTAAAGCCCTTGCTGGTGACTCAGCACCTCAAACCTCCACGTCCCACACACAGAGATACAATCAGCTAAGTCCACAGAGAAATGTAGACAGTCCCTTTCAGTGATGGCTCTAGGGATAAGCCCAGTGAGGCCAGCAAGTTTGTTTCACTCATTGTATAATAGGGATAATAGTAGCAGTAACATTCGGGGCCTGTAAGATTTCAGTAAATAATATATGCATAAAGCCTTCTCTTTGGAGCCCTCAACAAATAACATTAGTTCTTCTTCAACGCCTTTCCCTCCCCAAAGTGAAATGGGTATTTTCAGTTATTTTCCCCAATGTATTCTCAAATGTTAAGAATGATGCAATCTCTCTGTTTAAAAAAATAATGAAAAAATAATAATAATGAAGCAAAACTCTGATTAGCCATACACCCATGAGGACGAAGCTTCCAGATTTCTGAGACTAATGGCCTCGGTCAATTTATGGAGGTGTAATCTATGTACAATAAAATGCACCCATTTTAGAGTTTGGTGAGTTTTGACAACTCTATACACTCATATAACCATTTCAGTCAAGATAGAGGACATTTCTGTCATCTCAGAGTTCCCTTAGCCCCATCCCAAGTCACCTCCCCCCACCCTACCCTGAATCCATAACCGGTAGATTTCGGATTGGACTGATCTTTCTAGCGCTGTTGCAAGGGGGTCATACAGTATGTATTCTTTCGTCTCTGGCTCAGAGTCATGCACGGTTGCTGCTCTCAGTAACTCGATACTTTTTTTTCTTATAACAAGGATCTAACAACTGAGAGGGTCGCTCCAGTGCGGCGCCACCGACAGTCTGGGCCTAAGGGCTGGCCGCTCTCCGGCCCCGCTGCACCCTAACCGCGCGGGGCTGGCCCAGCCGGGGCGGTCAGGTCCGTAGCGAGTACATTGATTAACACGCAATATTTGTGAAAAGCTTAAAACGCCAGACCGCGTGGGTGAGTCACTTCACTGCTTTTCAAGCAGCCCCACCAAAGTGGAGGGAAAGGGGTAACCCTTCAACGTGATTAAGTGGAAAGGATGGTTTAGAACGAAGAGCTTAAGCCGACTTGGGAATAGTCCCTGCGTTCAATGATCCACACAGCTCGGCCTGCCCCGCCCCGCCCCCACCAGGGGTAATTAAAAACTCGACGCCTCGTCCCTTCCCCGGGGAGGCGGCGGTGCCGCCGGAGTGAATGGGCTCTAAGGAATGAAGAACGACACAGAGGCCTCATTGTTCCGCGGCCGGGGAAACTGAGGCCAGAGGGCGGGAGGGAGGCCGCCGGGTGACTGGAGGCTGGGTCACCGCGTGAGTCAGCGGCGCAGACAGACAAGATTGCTGTCATTAAGGTTTACAGGGCCGCCGCCGCCGCCGCGGCTGTGCGGCCCGGGCCCCGCCCGGCTCGAGTCCCCGCCGCGGGCGCGCCTCCCCGCGCCTCGCTCGGGCCACCACGCCTCGGCGCCCAGCGGGGCACCCCCACCTCCTCCAGCGGCGCCCAGAGCGCAGCTGCGGGAGTCCGGACGCCGGCGGAGGGCTGGGGAAGGGGCTCGAGGCGGTCTCGGCCCCGCCCGGCAACACCTCCTCCTCCTCCGCCTGCAGCTGTGCTCCCCCGGGCGCATCTTCTGGCTGCGCGGTGCCCCGAACCCAGCCTGGAGGCTGGAACCTGAGCCCCGGGGTGGCCCCCGCCCTCGCCCGGCCCTCTCTACCTGCGCCACCCGCGCGGCGCCCCGGGAGGCGGCGCGGGCTCTCGGAGCGCGGCGCCGGGCAGACTGCGCACCGCCCGGCCTGGTCTCCGCCCGGCGCCGCGGCTGCGCGCGCGCTCCTCGGACGCCTGCCGCGCGCGCCCCGGGCCCAGTCCCCTACCCCTCTAACCACCCCCGACGCTCGTTCTCGCGCGCGCGCACCACGGGCCCCCTCCCCCCACCACCCCCACTCCTTTGCTGTCCCCCAGCTGCGTTGCGGGCGCGCGCACCCCGACGCACTCTCCCACCCCGGCTCCCGGGCGCGCGCGGTGAGCCCTTGCTCTCCTGGCCTAGGGTCGCAGCCGCCGTCGTCACGGCCGAGTCGCGGGCCGTGTTCACCAGGGGGCTGGGCACGGACTGCTCGGCCTCGGACCCCTGCCGCCCGGAAGAGGGGTGGAACTGCTGCTGGCATTTGTTTTAGACGAGCCGCGAGCATCCCCATCTTCCCAACCTGACCCGTAGTTCGGATCCTGCCCCCCACCCAGCCTGTGTGTCTTTGCCTCCTCCGACCCCGCTCCGAATAATGTTCCCCCTCCTTTCAACCCCCCCCCCCCCCCCCCCCCCCGCTTTCTTCCTCCTCGGCTCCTAATCTGGCTTTGCCAGCGCCGGCTACGGCAAGTTCCCAGTGCCACGGCCCCTCAGTCCCTCCTCGGATGCCGGGCCCGCTGGCCACCGATCCAGACGTTTGGGGGGAGAGGGGAGAGACACACGTAAGGGTGCCGTTTCTGAGGGTACCTGGGCGTGGGACGCGCCTCAGGGATGGCAGGCTGGGGTCACCGGGAGGGGAGGGCCAGGCGGCACCAGCGCCCTGCCTGACCTGAGGCGGTGGTGTGAGGTGTGGACCTGAATATGTCCTTAAATTTTTAAAAATAGCCTCGCTGTATAGAGAAGAACACTGAAACCTTTAAGTCTTCATCCACTCCCCTGAGTCCAAAGTGAAACTCCAAACATACTTATTAAGAAACTGTTGCTTTATTTTGACTCGTTTACATAAATTTTCCACTTTGGGGGGATGGCGGTGGGCTTGTGGAATCCCTAAAATAACTTTTAATGGAGCGAAGCCTTCCATTATGGGAAGCGCCTGGACGCAAGAGGCGTCTGGAGGCCTAGATTCCCGTCACAGCCCTGCCACCAACTGGCTGAGCCACTGGGGCACCTCGCCGCCCCTCCCTGCCACCCCCAATCGAGAAAGGAGAGACTGCACCATTTAGAGACAAGGGACTTGGTTTTCCTTTCTTAAAATGCTCTCTGATTGTATAGAGAGACAAAGTGGAGATCATGTTTAAAATAAGGTGCAAGCGGTTTGCTTTTCTGAATGGCATGCTCCATCCTAACTCCAGTCATATTTATCAATCAAGGTCAAGGTAACCTTCACAGTCTGTGTCGTTCCAGTGACCTATTACCCTACTGCCCTGATGAGACCTCCACTGAGAACTTCATTTCCTGTATCAATTCAGAACCTTTAGATTTTTCTACAATCCTCCCCCAAGGGACATTCGGGGAGAGGCACTGGGACCTGAGAGGAGGGACTTTTGACAGAGGGAGAGAAGAATGAAGGCGGACAGGTGATGTGAACTTGATGTGTCACATTTCAGGGAGCCATAAAAGGTTTATGGCCCTGTCCCAGAGTGGCCCTGCCCACCCTGCCCACCCCCCACCCTATTACTATGGCTCTGAAAGGCTGGGTAAAGGGGACACCCCGGGTAGTCAGTCATGAAACTTGACTACCTGGTCATATGCTCTGGTAACCTGTCTGGCTCCTTTCCCCCTGCCTTTGGTTGGGGTGGGGTGAGAGTGGGACAGAGCCCACAGTGATTCTGTGTTAAGCAAAGCAAATGTCAGAGCCCTCCTTCCACGGTCCCCCAGCAGCAAACGCAGGCAGCAGCACTTCTGTGATGGGCCAGATGTGTCAGTGGGAGAGAAGCGCAAAGGGTTTGATTGAAAATGATGAAATGGTGGGAAGACTGAAAGAGAAGGCGATTAGTGCTCTCCTTTGAAAGAAGGCAAGGAACAATTACTTTAAAAGGTTTTAATTGGTCCTGTTCTGAAGAGCTCACTCCTCCTGTGCTGAAACCCCAGGCCAGCTCAGACCTGCCGTTCTGGATTGCCCAAGTGTCTCCCTGTTTTCCCCTTTGAACACTAGCTCTCAGAGTTTATGCCTCTATTGCCCTTCCCCTTGTGCCTTCTCCCTTTTCTCCTGTGTGTGTGTGTGTGTGTGTGTGTGTGTGTGTGTGTAGCTGGCTACTTATCTATCTTTATATAGCAGTTTTCCAGGCTGGCAGGTTGGAGGCCTGGAGGGAGGAGGACCTCTAATTTATTCTCCCGGCTCTGCAGCCTGACTCACTTGGGGCGGGTCTGCATCACAGTCTAAGTAAAGCGAGGAAAGTGGCTTCAAGCAAACTGAAAACCATTTAGCAGAAGGAACAGTAAGGCATGCAGGTAAGTACATAGCTACTCAAACCATAACAACAGATTGAAATCAGAGGAGACCCCCACAAAACACAAACTAGACTTAAAGCTGTTTGCAAGTGGCTGGTTTGTGCCAGATAATAAAGCTGGGCCATTTCCCGCCATGAGGACTGCTTGCATCTTGCAAGGGAAAGATGGGTCAAAAAGTCAATCTACTCTTTGAACAAATGGCTGATCCCAGTGAGGCAGGAAACAATCAAGATGAGCCTAGAAGTGCTCCCAGATCAAAAGGGTGAGGGCATGGCAAAGGGACTCTGGAGCCAACCTGAAAGGGCTCCTGATAACCAAGGCTGCAACAATTTGAGAAAAAAATGAACAAACCATGTCATATTAGATTTTATTTATTTATTTATTTATTTATTTATTTATTTATTTATTTATTTATTTATTTTTTAGAGAGAGAGGAAGAGGATGAGAGAGAAACATCCATTTGTCTCACTTATTTATGCATTCATTGATTGCTTCTTGTATGTGCCCTGACCTGAGCTCAAAGCCACAGCCTTGGCGTATCAGGACATCACTCTAACCAACTGAGCTACCCGGCCAGGGCCATATTGCATTTTAATCCAAAGAATAAAATAAATATCCATGAGTGAATCCATACTGATACAAAAAAATGATTGATTAAATAAGTCAATAAATCCAGGAGAGGAGTCAGATCTCCCATACAGATAATTCCAGGTAATTTATGTAAATTTTCTTCCCTTAAGGAAGTGGAGCTGAATCCTCCTTCCCTTGAGTGTGGGCTACACTTAGTGACTTGCTTCCAAAGGGTACGTCGTGGAGACAGTGGTAGGAGAGAGAGTAACTTCGCAGTGGAGAAACCTGGCCAACAACCTCCTGAGCCAGAAGGTGATCAAGGTCAACATCATCCATGGCCAGTCATGTTAACAGCACGTACCCTTGATTTGATGCCATGTGAACAGCACTTCATCTCTGTGGTCTTCCTCCCCAAACCCATAACACCAGTCTCACCATGAGACAAACATCAGACAAACCCAACTGAGGGACATTCTACAAAATACCTGACCAGTACTCCTCAAAATTGTCAAGGTCATGAAAAGCATGAGGAACTGTCACAGCCCAGAGGAGCCTAAGAAGACATGAGGATTAAATGTAAGGTGGTGTCCTGGATGGAACCTGGGAGAGAGGAAGGAAGTTAGGGAAGAGCTAGTGGAATCGGAATAAAGTATGGAGTTTTGTTAATAGTAATATACCAGTGCAGTTTCTGAGTTGTGCCAAATGGCACCGTATAATGTGAGTTGTTTACAGTAGGGGCAATTATATAGAAACTGTCTGTAGTATCTGTGCAACTTTTCTGTAAATCTAAAAGAAAAATGATTTTTGTTTATTTTCCTTAAAAAACTAGTCTGGCTTGGCTGTTAGAATCCAAGCTTTAAGTGTTCTAAGGAGGAGGGGAAAGGGCAAGACAATTGGTGAGTTGATCAGGCAGAATAAATAATTTGGTTTTTAAATCACTTTTAGTTCGTATAGAGTGATTTTTAAAGCAGCTTGCAGGTTGCCCGAACCAAAAACACTGTCCTGAAAATCCTCTACATGTAAACTTAAATTTTTAGTTGCTTAAAAAAGAAAGTACATTAGAAATATGTGGTGATCCCACTTCTATAAAGTTCAAAAGCAGGCAAAAGTAATCCCAGGTGTGAGGAGTCTGAAAAGTGGTCGCCAGTGTTGTGGGGTGGCTGGGAGGGAATGAGGGAGGGAGCGTGTAGGTACTAGTGATGTTCTGGTTTTTGACCTGGGAGCTGGTTATCTGGGTGTATTTGGTTTGTGAAAATTCATCAAACTGTATGTTTTTCTGTATGTAAGTTATGTGTCAATAAGAAGTTTATAAATCACAAAATACATTTATTTCAAGCATTAAACTTTAGAGCAGGAAGAGACCAATATCCCTCTACCCGTCTACCCACCCCCCAGGCAAAATCTAGAAAGGTCCAATAGTTTGCCTAAGGGCACGAAGCGGATGCATTGGGCCATCCCAGAACCCTGGTGACCAAGGCTTTCCCACTGGACCACTTTATGCAGTAGCAAGAATCCTTTAATCCTTTAATCTGGGCACAGGCACGTCTTCAGGAGAGGGAACCACAAGGAAGGGCAGCCCCAGTATGAACCTGGATGACCTTAGACCAAACTGGGTTCATCTGTGCCGCAGTTTGCCCACTGCTAAAGAGAATCTCTAACAACTATACTGTCTGCAGATCAGCCAAAAATGTCATCCTGCCTTTGTTAGATTAGCCTTGGCCAGTTAGATTTCTCAGATTCCACTGTGTATTTTGATCCCTGCAAGTTTTGTGTCTGGAAAATAGGGGTGTGGTGCAAATGCTGGTGACTGTAGCTCTGTAACTGGGTGACAAAGAGGAGAGAGACTGGATGGAGGACATAGTCTGCCCGAGGCTCTGTCACTCTGACCTCAAATGGTTGTTCAGAGGATGGACGTGCAGTCCAAGGAAGACGATGCTGCGCCTCACAGGGGTAAAGCGACTTGCTCAGTCACCTGGCTAATGGGATCCCTGATGATCCTTAGCTCAGTAGCGTCCTCTAACAGTCTGCCACTGTAACCATGAGTTTTGTTCCCTTAAACAAAGTAAATTTTTTTCATAATATATTTTATTAAAGAAAATATAGACAAGTGAAAAGCCTAACAACCTGAATTTACTGGTCATTCCAACATTTGAAAATATAATCACCTGAAAGTTTTTACTTGTACTGTGACATTACATTTTGTTCTTTTTTTAAAAATATGTTTTTATTGATTTTTTTTTCTTTAGAGAGGAGGAAGGGAGAGGGAGAGAGAGGGAGAAACATCAATCGTTGAACCCGAAACCTGGGCATGTGCCCTGACCCAGGAATTGAGCCGGCAACCTTTTGGTGCACGGGACCACGCTCAACCAATTGAGCCACACTGGCCAGGGCACATTTTGTATTTTTTTATTATTTAATTTATTAAATAATTTAATTAAATAATTTATTAAATTATTTCAGTAAAATGAGTCAAGAGAATGGGAACTCTTGGTTTGCCATTGTTGGGATTTAAATGGGTCTCCTGAGACTTCTGCAGAGGTCTGAAGATGGGGGAGTTGAGTTTTCCTGAGGGAGAAGGAGTGGAGAGGCCCTAGACCCAGGGAATCCTGTGGAAGCGGTTGGAGGGGTTTCTCTCCTGAAGAATTATGCCAACAAGCATCAAACTCACAAACCAGTGCTTTGAGAGCCTGGTTCAGCTTTAAGGTTGTCTTTTCAAATACTTTGTTTGTTTGTTTGTTTGTTTGAGCATTATAGCTTCATCTGCAACTGTAAGAAATATTAGAGAGAGATCCTGTAGACCCTTGCTCTAGTTTCTCCCAGTGATAACACCCTGCATTACATTTGTCTTTTTATGTGATCCGATGGACTTAAGGAAGTTCAGTGGAAGGTCATCTAGCCAAATCCTCTTCTTTTAGTGATAAGAAAACTGAGGCCTGGGGTGACTGGTGAGTTCCGCAGGCTCACACCTGGGAATACGGGGTCTAGACCTTCTCTCTCTGGACCTCCATAGCTTCATCGCCATGAGGTTTCATTTTCTGTTCTCCAAGATGTCTGGGATTAAGTTGGTTTGGTAGGTAGAGATAGCAACAGAGGTTTATTTCTCACTCTTTCACATGCATGGTAGGTTGGCTGGGAGCTCTGAGGGCCCATCTCGGTGCATGTATGACTGCCAAATTCAGGGAAAGAGAGCACTTTGATTGTACAAAGGCTCTTACACTCGAATTGTCAGGTCACATGGCTACACCTAACTTCAGGGAGGCAAGACAGTGCAATTCTGTCTTTTGCCTGTGAATGGAACCAGAAATATTTGTTGAGCAGCACTAATGAACATCCCAATAACACTCAGTCTATTAAGAGAGACAGGACCTTTTGGGTCAGTCATTGGCAAGCTTCTTTCTTTGCATGATTAGAGTGCTTGTTTTCTGATTTCACCTTTTCAGTCTCCCAGAGGGGGTAGGTATCTACAGTAGGTCCTACAGCCTTATCTCCCCAGGGAGGGAAGGGCTCTTGGGAAGCATGCCTGCACCCCAAAGCCAATGAGCCCTGGAAGCTCCTATTGGAATTGCTGTATAATCTGAGGCTGTGTTAATAAAAGGGAGATGATATTTCTGGCATATAGTGGCACTAATTGGACTACTCTATTCATCCATCCATCCATTCATTCATTCATTCAACACTCATGCCTAGGACATTCTAGATCCAAAACATTGTGATCTGGGTACAAACTTTCAACAGGAATATTGACCAATTGAGGGTTCTCAGAGCAGGGTGACCATGATGGTGAGGGATCTGGAAATCCAGTCCTGGGACGACAGCCTGACAGAACAAGGCATGTTTAGTTCATAGGAGAGGAGGTGAAGATGTAGTAAAACTCTTCAAGAAGGGCTGGTGGGTGGAAGTTGGTTTCTTAGGTGGCAGCTGAAGGTAGGAGTTGGATCTATAGGTGGATGTTATAAGGAGGCAAACAGTTCAGTCAGGGGTCAGCCTTTTAACTAAAAAGTTCACCAAGGGAAGAACAGGTTTCCTTGAAAGCAGAGGATTCACAGTTCCTGAAAGTCTCCAACAGGCTGGATGCCCTCTCTTATTGATTCTGTGTAATGCTCTTCCCTTCTGAGTCCATAATTCCCAAAGAAATAGACTTTCTGGCATCTCTTATTTCAGGATCTAAAATTTCACCTCAAACTACAAATGAAGTCATCCACCTCTTTGTATAAGAGTTCGTATTTTTTATATGAAGGTCAAATTACATGATAATACATTGATGATTGTTACTTTGCAGCTAACACTTATAGAGCACTATGTGTCAGGTTCTTTTCTAAGTGCTTTACAAATATTAGTAAAATTATTAATTTATTTAATTCTCAGAACAGTCCTACAACCAAGGTGGCATTGTCACCTCCCTCCCCATTTTACAGATGTGAACATGGAGGCACATTGCTAGTAAGGGACAGAGTCAAATTTAAATCCAGGTTGTCTGGCTCCAGAGCTTGTGTTTCTAATCACTGCCTCTCATGACACCCTTTTTGATAGCTGAGGAAATGGTACTCAGTGGGAATTAGTGATGTGTCCACAATCACAGAGCTAGCTGAATGGTGGCACCTAGATCTGGATGGAGCCCAGTCTTCTAGCTGCCCCACTGTGCTCAGTGTGGAAGGTTTTTTATCACCAAGGGCCCACACATCCAGTTAAGGTCCTGGACAAGTTATTGCATTAAATGAGACAATTCTGCTATGAAGACTAAAGCACATGCCCCCCATCTCCCATCAAGTTGCTGTGTAATCTAAATGCTTTTCTTTTTCTTTCTTTTTTAAAAAGTGTTTTTATTGATTTTTAAAGAGAGAGAAAGGGAGAAGGGGGGAGAGAGAGAGAGAGAAAAAGAGAGAGAGAGAGAGAGAGGGAAACATCCATTGGTTGCCTCCCATACACAGCCTGACTGGGGACTGAACTGGAAACCTGGGCATGTGCCCTGACTGGGAATTGAACTGGCAACCTCTGGGTGTATGGGGGGGATGCTCAACCAACTGAGCCACACTGGCCAGGGCCACATGCTTTTCTAACATAGTGAGCTGAATGCCTCTCAATTTTTCAGGATTTGAAACACTTCGCTCACTTTCTCTCTATCTATGTCAATCCTACCAAACATTCAGAACCCACTTTTTATTGCCCATGAAACTTCTCGAGTCCTAACCTCTGACAGTGAGTAGTCTCTGCACATATTCCTCCCAGGACATGGCCTCTCATCTAGTTTGTAAGAGCAAGTTCATGGGCGTTTGGGCCAGCAAAGATTTGGGGATTTTATGTAGGCTAAATTGATTCATCTTTTGAGTTTGGACTTAGAAAAACTTTCCCTACTGTGGAATTTTACAAGAGTTTCCTTTGGTCTTCTTCTAATATTATTATGGCTTTAGTTTTTATGTTTAAATCTTTGATCCGTGTGGAATTTCCTTTGTTATATGGAATGAAGTAGATAACAGTGTTCTTTTCTCCATGTCCCCATTGAATTGTCCCAATGCTATTTATTTTGGATATCCATTTTCTCTCAACTGATTTGAAGTACCATCTTTATATAAAACTAAATTCCATTGTATGTTTAAAATCATTCAGAGTATACTCTCTGACCACTGTGAAATTAAGGTTCAAAAAGATAGCTAGAAAATCCCCCAAATGTTTGGAAACCCAGTAACAGACTTCTAAAATAACCTATGGGTCAAATGGAAAGTAGATATATTTTTAACTAAGTGATAATGAAAATATAAAATATCAAAACTTGTGGGCTACAGCTAAAGCTATACTGAAAGAAATGCATAGTCTTATGCATACATTATAACAGAAGAAAGACTGAAGATCAATGATCTAAGTATTTATTTCAATTAGGGGGAAAAGCATATTAAGGCCAAAGAAAGAAGGAAGAAAATAATAATAAAAAAAGAGTGGATTAACAAAATAGAAAACAGACATATAATATAGAAAAATTTCAAAGCCATAAATTGGTTCTTAGAAAAAAACCATATGTATTTAAACCGATGTCTGGCCTCTCCACTCTGCTCTCTCTATGCATATGTCAGTGAAGAACTATTTTAATTACTAAAGCTTTATGGTCTCTTAGTATTTGGTTGGGCTAGCCCTTGTCCGTCACTCGTTTTCTAATTTTACTTAGCATTTGCCTTTCATTTAAACTTCAGGCTTAGTCTATCAGCTTGGCCAGTTTCCATGCATATTTCTTTCTCAAACCCTATTGGCATTTCTATTGGGATCAAGTTAGATTACACATTAATTAGAGAAGAATCAATATCTTTACAATATCTGAGTCTTCCTATCTAAGAACAGGGCATGTTTTTTCAATTATTCAAGTCTTCTCTGGTGTTTGAATATTTTCTTTATGTAGATCATGTGTATTTGGGGAATGTTTTCCCTTAATATTTTATTTTATTTTATTTTATTATTTTATTTTATTTTATTTTATTTTATTTTTGGGGGGTTGCATTGAAAATGGGAACTTTTCTTCAATTACATTTTGTAGTTTCAGTTGGTCAACTTCTAAGACCCCTATTTAACATGTAATGAAGACTGTGTTTTGGACATTTTAGCTAAACCCATATGAATCATACTTGCCAACCACATCCTCTTCAAACATGAAATACACATCTGATCTTATGTTTCTTTCGTAATTCTGACATATAATCTTTAGGCGACTGCTGTGTTTATCCCCCAAGTTTCCACAGAACTGCTGCAGATGCCCCAGAGCAGTATGAACTACTTTGGGCGACAGTTACCTAATCACAGATATTTATCACAAGTGTCCACGTTGTGCCCTGGGTTCTTTGCAGGCAGACAAAGCACATTACAGATCTGACCATCCTCAGGAGAGCTTATTGGAAGCATATGCTCCGGACCACGCCTGTGCACTGAGCGAGGTGAGCGTCCCCAGGCCCAGCAGGCATCCAGAGACACTTCCGCAGGCTCTGCAGTCTCTTTCGTATTGATTTATCATTCTTCTGATATAAAAGTAATGAATACATACTCATCACAGAACATCGGGAAGCATATGAAGAAGAACATAAAACTGCACCTATAAGCCCTCCCACCCAGAGATAACCACTGTTCTGTTTCCTTATGATCTTTTTCCCTTGGGCATGTGCTACTATGCAGAGTCCAAAATTGAGATCACTCTGGGTAGGTGGTTTTGAATCCTGCTTCTCATAAATATTTTGCCGTGTCATTATATATCTTTCAAAAGCAGGTTTTTTAATGGTGGCATGGTGTTTCCTAACAAGGTTAATCTATAATCTATTTATTTACCCATTCTACTATCATTTTGCCTTTGCGTTTTCAGTTTTTCCAAAATAAGATGTAAGTCAACACCCTCGTGCAAACATCTTTGCCCTCTCCTCTGATGATTATGTCTTTTGAATACATTCCTAGGTGGATTACTGAGTCAGAATTAGGAACATTTAAAACTACTGTGGTAAAATATATATAACACAAGACTGACCATTGTAACCATTTTTAAGGGTACTGGTCGGTGGTATTAAAGCACATTCACATTGTTGTGCAACTATCACCGCCACTTGTCTCTAGAACTTTTTCATCTTGCAAAACTGAAACTCTGCACCCACTAAACATTAACTCCCCGTCTCCCCCTCCCTCTGGCCCTGGTAAGCTCTGTTCTACTTTCTGTCTCTATGAATCTAATTTAGGTACCTCACATAAGTAGAACCATATAGTATTTGGCCTTTTGTGACTTACTAGTCCTTACATGTTAAATAAAAGTATTTATTTAGCATAATGTCCTCAAGATTCATCCATGTTGTAGCATGTGTCAGGATGTCTTCCCTTTATAAGGCTAAATAATATTCCATTGTATGCATAGCCCACATTTTGCTTATCCACAGGAACATTTTTAAGGCTCTTGATCAAATTGTCTACTGCTGTCCAGAAAGATCACACCAATTTATATGTCTGCCAGGAATGTATGAAATTTAAATTCTGAAGTTTATGCACTTAACTCTGTATTATAGTAACTCATGGTCCAATTTATTCATATTACACATGCATAGAGTTTTCTGCACTTAAAGATGTACAGGAACAAGTTATTGCAAAGGGCCTGCCAGAGGACTCCCCTCCTTCCTAATGTGTGTGTGTCATACACGTATACAGGGTGGGGCAAAAGTAGGTGTATAGTTGTGAGTGTGGAAAACACAGAGTCTATTATTACATTATTCTTTATTAATCATTGTATTATTTCCCATAAAAACAGCCTTTTGAATATAACTGAAGCTGACCATCGTTAGTATTATCAAAGGGTAAAGGAACTTGTCCACAGTTTGGATCAAAGTCTTGGAATCTAAACTCACGTCATAACTGGCATTTGTGCAATTTTGACCTCCCAGGGTTTCATTCTTTTAAATCTGATTCCATTCTTGTGCCTACCAAGAAAGGCACCAGAAATTTTATTTGGGAGGAAACATCTGGAATTCGTATAGCATATTAAACTTTTCAAAGGGCGTCACTTACATGATCTCACCTGGTTTCTGCAACATCTGCAGCCCCAGGAGGCAGGCGGGGTGATATTGTCAATCACATTTGAGTAGACACAGGTTCACAGAAGTTGCAATACCTGTTGGAGGTTGCACAGCCAGTTTGGGACCCCAGGACTCAAGCTCCTGTCTCCTGAGTTCTGTGGACATCCTCTGTCCTCTCACCAACTCCCAGCTCACACTCGCTGTTGCTAGGGTGTGCTGTTCCTTCACTTGGCATGTCAACCCTCTTGGGTTGTCCAGGAATGTACTTTCTTGGAGAGGAAAGGGAATAGATATTTTAGCACACACAACACACTGTGCTTGCCAGGCACCTAATAGGGACACTCAATAAATATTAATTAAAGAATGCAGCCACATTGGCTGGTGTGCTGGCCAGGTCCTTTAAAGTGTCAAGGATATTCCATGAATGAGAGATTGAGTGTGGAGCTGGAAGGCTGTGTGGAGGCAGAGAGGACACCGAGGTTCTGGAAGAATGAAGCCATTCTCTTGAAAGATGAAAATACCCTCGGGGGTCCCTATCCATAATGGGGAGAGGAGAGGGAAACACACATTTGTTGAGTGCCTGCTGGGATCTGTGTCCTCCTAGCTGGGCTGGGATTTACTCTGAACCCCACCCACATCCTAGATCTCTCACGCCAGTGGAGGACATTGGGAGACAGCTGGCTGGGGTTAGGGTGGGTGTGATTCTTGGGGTGTGGAGGGTGATGGTTGGGAAATGGAATGGATGTGCCCACCCTCCTCTGGCATTCGGAGGGATTTACTACTCATGGAGTAGGTGCCCGTTAAGTGTCTCTCCCTTGACAAAGAGCCAGCACAAGTCTATTTGGTAAGCGGTTCTGGGCGCAGGGGCATTTTTGAAGCCTCTCCCCTGGTTGGAGTCCATGTTGGTTCCCAGGAGACAGAGCTGGTGACCCTGGAGTCCAGGGCCACAGGAGAGAGGAAAGCCAGGCTGGGAGTAGAGGGTGAGGCAGAGGCCTGGGTGGGGAATACTTGGGGAACCATTCTGCGGGAGGACTGCTGCTCAATAGGCTGATGTGCCAGGAAGAGGCCAGAGGGGTAGATGGTGGCACTAGCGCCATCCAGGGCCTGTGCCCTCTCTTTGCATCAGGAGCTGTTAGATGCAAAAAGCACATGCAAGGAACATGGACCCAGCCAACAGATTAGGCCCCTGGGGCTTTTACAAGTCATCTTATACCTGTTTTTCTAGGCCTCTTTCGGCATTTTTTCTTTTGTTTTTCGAAAGAAAGATTTTAAACAAATGATCAGTTACAGATGATTTTTGTGTCAGAGGGTTTCTTCACTGTCTCCATCAAATTGTACTTCATATGTTCCTCTCCATTCAAGGAGAAAAAGAGGGATGAACATGAGCTATATATTTGTATATACAACCACGAAATACTAATACACAAATGCATTTGGCAGTGAGGCCACCATGGAGGGCTTACTGGTCAACCAGCCTGTGCATGTAAACACTCCTAGGCTCTGGGTACCAAATAATTCTTCTATGCTGGGTTCAGATGTGACTGATTCGAGTTTCTTCTGGCATCATGATTCTGTAGCTCCATCTCTACAATGTCTTTTCACATACATCATCTCATTTAATCGCAGGACAACTCTATGTTGGTAAGTATAATTATCACCATTTTGTCCATGGGGAAATCAATGTCTTAGACACAGCTAATGGTGACCACCGGCACTTCTGGCTCCACTGGGGTGTTTTGTGCTTCCCCTGATATAGTTGTCTCCATTATCTTGGGTTTGCCAGTACATTCCACTTAATAACCATGGACACTTGGGAGGCGCCTAATGATCCAGCTCCTCAATAGCTCTCTTTTCCTCAATTCCAATTCCTAAGCCCATGCTGTCACCTCCCCAGCCACACTGGTCTCCCAGCTATTCTTCTAACAGGTCAGCTTACACATCTCGGGCCCAGGCCCTGGCTGTCTCCCTTTCCTGGAAGGCTCCTACCCGACCCTCCCCAGACAGGCCTTCCCTGATCCCATATCTGAAAGAGCCGTTCTCAGCCCCACACCAGTCCTCACCCCTCACTCTATGTTTTCCAGAGCTCTTGTAACTATGTGAAATTATGTGTTTTATGTATCTGCGTACTTAGTTATTACATCTCCCCCTAGAACACAAGCTCCCCTGGAGGAGCAATGCTTGCCACATGGTTGGGGCGCAAGAGAACTCAGGAATGGCCTCTGCTTGCCTGGGCCACAGTGCAGCCAGGGTGACAGGGCTCTGGGGACTGTGAAACCAGACCCTGTGAACTGCAGGGTACAGGTCATGAGTGCTGTTAGAGTCCCAGAAGGGAGGTCAATGACCATTCATTCATTCGCTCACTCACAGAGCACCTACTGTGTGGAAAACAGCCAGGGTCAGCCAGCCAGAGAGAGCCAGACTGTTTTTTCTTTGTTTCTTTTTACCTGTATATTTGCTCTGTTGTCTTTTAGATATATGGGACAACTGTGCATTCCTGGGTGTAGAGACATGTAGACCAGGGCTAGATGAGGTCTGGACCTGAAATGCTGCTAACCAGCTGGGTGACCTCAGAGAATTTTTTTTCCATCTTCACGGAGCCCCTCATGAGAGAATGCCTGTGAAGGCCCTGAGACAGGAAAGGGACAGAAGCGGAAGGACACTGAATCAGGAGTCATTAGAAGAGCCCTAGCTGGTTTGGCTCAGTGGTTAGAGCATTGTCCTTAACCACTGAGGGGTCCAGGGTTCAATTCCTGCCAAGGGCTCTTAACCTCGGTTGCAGGCTCAATCTCCTGCCCAGGTCCCGGCAAGTTCAGGAGGCAACCGGTCGATGTGTCTCTTTCACACTCTCTCTCTCTCTCTCTGAAAAGCAGTGGAAAAAATATCCTCAGATGAAGATTAAAAAAAAAAAAAAGAATTAATTGAAAGAGTCTTAACTAAGTCCCCTCGACTCTTGGGCACCTTACTCCTTAGAAAGGTATTTAGAATCCTCCAGGGTCTCTCTCAGTCTGAGAGCATATTGCTGGGCTCTAAGCAGTAGTTTGTCATCTTTAGGGTTTTTAATCGAGGGCCCCTCAAGTCAATTGCCAACATTTAACTTTAGTGAATAAGTCTGTGTGTAAATGACCACCATCTATTATCACCACCATTTCATAAAAGAAAGGGCACATTAATTCCCCGAGCTAGGAAGGCCATCATCTCAGAATAAAGGATTATTCCTTCGCTCTTGGTCACAGCGCCGTGTACTCAGCTGGCGTTGGCTGAGGGCTCTGTGCGAGTCACAGTGCTGGACGGACTGTAATACTTACTCCCTGCCCTCATGGAGTTTACAGTTAAGGGTTGGAGAGACAGACGTTGATTAAGGAATTGTAATTGAATGTAAAATTTAAAGTTTTAAGCGCTACAAAAGGGAGATGCCTGGGCACTTAATGGTTGGGGTGGGGCAACCTAATCTCGAAGATTGGGAGCTTGGGGGAGCCTTAGGAGTGAAGGAGAGAGGTGCATTTCAGGCTGAGAGACAGCATGTGCACTGGCCCTGGGGCGGAGGGAAGATACTGAGGTGACAGCGAGGGGAGGGAAGGGTGCCAGGCCACTTAGGGCTTTGTAAGCCTAGGAAGGGAATTTTTCTCTGTTCTTTATAAAAATGTAATTGTTATTTATTGATGAGAGAGAGATCAATTTGTTGTTCCACTTATTTATGCATTCATTGGTTGATTCTTGTACATGCTCTGACCAGGGATCTATTGAACCCGAAACCTTGGCATATCTGAACGATGCTTTAACCAACTGAGCCACCAGGCCAGGGCCTGACTTTGTTCTAAGGGCGGCAGGAAGAATGTTGGGTGCTGGTGCAGTCAGATCAGCACTGAGCCAACCTCAGCAGAGGGGGGCTGGTGGATCTGAGAGAGGCCGGAGCAGAAGTGAGGAAGGCGCTGTGTGCCCGAGTCACCGGAGAGAGGATGGTGGCTTGTGGCGCAGGTAGGTGGTGGGCCTGGAGAAAAATGGATGGGCTGAGAGGCAGCTGGAAGGAAAACCCTACATGACATGGAGGCTGTTTTGGATATGAATGAGGCTGCCGTCCAGGCCGAGCCTCCGTTTCTGGCTCCCACCCCTGGGTGGACGGGTGGGCTTTCTGATCGGGGAGCTCTGGAGGAGCACGTTCTGGGAGGAAGACGCCCTGTGTGGGACGTCATGAGCCTATGGTGCCTTTGAGATGTCCAAGGAGAGGTGTCAGATAGGCATGTGGGTATGTGGGACTAGAGTTCAAAGCAGAGGCGAGACTTCTAACTTGATTCCTTTTCTGTATCTTTGGCCGAGGAGGGGTGGGGTGGGGGGCAGGGTAGAAGGAAGCCTTACTTTTTCCTTCGTGCCCTTTGAGCTGTGAACCACTGTGCCTGTAGTGCCTGTGCAAAAGTCAACAAACTATCAAAAAATACCAAATAATTTAGCACTTAAAAGAAACGTAATACATGATGCAAACTTCATATGGATGACTGGGTCTGGCGTTTGGACTGGAAATGAGGAATCTCTGGGCTATGTAACCTTTAAAATCCCTTCTAGCACTTTCCCTTATCTTCTCTTGGTCTACCAGACTCCAGCGATGCTAAATCACACCCTATTCCTCCGACCTAGAAGGCCTTCAGAATATGTTTATGGGGCGAAGGGGATGAAGGCTGACTTTGGCAGGGCAGCGTTCTACCCGCTGGGCCTCTCCTTCCCCATCTCACTTCCTCGGTGCTAGTCATAATTACCGACAAAGGCATTTCTAGGACATAGGAAAGTATTTATGACTCAGTAATGCTAGAAAAGAACTGGAAACAGCTTTTTGTTTTTGTTTCTTTGTGTTCTCACTTATCCCTATCTCAGTCGAAGAAGATTTCTCAGGCTTATTTGTTTGTTTTTAAGCTCGGATGCTGGTTTTACTTCTAGGGCACTGGTCCTAGTAAAATCCACACAAAGTCCCAGACACTAGAAAAAGTGGCTTCCGTCTTCATTACCCCATCACTTGGACACTTAACGCCTCTAAAAATTCATTTCATAGGCCTGGAGGGTTAGTCAAAATTATCTTACTGGAGGCTCCTACTTCCGAATCCATGAGAATCACAATAATTAGCATCTGTATACTGCTTAGTTTACATAGTGCTTGTGCTGGCCGAGTGTCCCCGAGTCCCAGCAACCCCTGGTGAGGGCTTTGTTTTCCGAGCCTCACTTTGGGTCTGGCACACTTAAGACGTTGTTAATTCAGTGTTTGTTGCTTGAGGAAGACGGACAGACTACGGAAATGAGCTTTCTTAAGGCTTTCTTAAGGCCTCGCAGCTAGGAAGGGCAGAAAAGTATGCTTAAGCCTAAAACTGGGCTGAGGGTTTCTTCCGCTCCCTGGGTCCTCACTAGTAGGAATGCTTTGACCGTCACTCATGGGGCCGGGCTCCTTTGGTGGGTCCCAGAATGTGCCCGGGGCAGGGTGTGTGGTCACCTCTGACTCCTCTCTCCTGCAGTCGAAACATTCACTCCTGCAGACTGCCCAGTTCTGATTCACCATTCCCAGATGTCTCGTCACTCAGATCCCAACCTGCACTTGCTAGGCAGAACTGAGTGCCAAGGTCATCCTCTTAATGACTTGTGCCAGGGGAATGAGAAAGATAAAAGTAGGCTATGAGCCCTGGCCGGGTAGCTCAGTTGGTTAGAACGTCGTTCGTCCTGATACACCAAGGTTATGGGTTTAATCCCCGCTCAGGGCACACACAAGAATCAACCATTGAATGCATAAATAAGTGGAACAACAAATCGATGCCTCTCTCTCCCCTTCCTTTCTCTCTCTCAATCAATAATTTTTTTTTTTTTTTAAGTAGTTTTAGGACTATAGGCAATATAATCCTTAACGGCCGTTTGTAAGCTTCCTGCCACAGGAGGGCAAGGACCAGGAAGACTTGCTGGACACCAGGAATAAGACCATATAAAGAATTAAAACTGTCCTATAAAAACACCTGATCCCACTACCGCATTCCAAGCCCACCAACCCAGCCTCAAGACCCACTGATGACAAGAGCTTCCTGCCAGTGATTGCATGTAAGGACGAGACTCCGGCCCCTGCGGGCTGCCATCATTGACCCAATATCCCCTTGGCTCAGTGCTGTGTAGTCCTTTCCTTTGGATATCCCATCCCCATCCCCTTTCCTTAAATAAATTCAATTTTTCTTTATCCACCGTCTGAGATGGCTGTTTAGCCTGCCCGAGCACCACTAAATTAACCTTTCAAGTAGGATACAAAATCAGAAAACAGCAAAGGTTAACTCGGTAGTCCAACATGACCAGGGCCTTGGAATCTGTTTGCGTGTGGTGAGATTGGAATGAGGACTGCCCTCAGCGTGGACAGTGAGAATAACACCTGGGCTCATCAGGGAGCCTCTGATATATATATTTTAGGGAAAGAGGAAGGCAGAGAGAGAGAGAGAGAAACATTGATTTGTTGTTCCACTTACTTATACATTCACTGGTTGTTTCTTGTATGTGCCGTGACTGGGGACCCAACCCAAAACCTTGGTGAATTGGGATGACACTCTAACCAGCTGAGCTACCCGGCCAGGGCAGGGGCCTCTGAGTTAGGCTCAACATTTATTTTCTTGCTTTGCTGTCTTTCAAATCAATATTTTAGTGCCAGTAGGGATTTTCTAAACCCGGTGTCTTTGTCTGTACTGCCATGGGGAACAATACTTTTTCGTTGTGGGCACCTGAGAACATTATCTCAGTGCCCCGTCACGGAGCCTTCACAGGCCAGTGTCACTGCGAATCTCCCCCTTTCCACATGTGTTAAAACTGGCACCATTTCCTGACACGAACCTGTTCAACACAAGTGAGGCTTGACTGTCGATTTGAGGAGTGGAGGTCACGGAGATTTTCCCGGTTATTGGAGGAAAAGCTTCTCTGTAACTAGATGAGCTGATGTTGTTGCTGCAATTTCTTCCCACAAAGAAAACTTCATTCTGAGGGAGAAGACCTCCCTCGCGCATTGCAGGGGCCTCACCTCCATCACGGATTCCTGCGGCTCAGGAGCAGTTGTGGGTAAAGTTATATATTTCAGTGACAAGCGTTGCTGGGGTTTGGAAGACAGCGTGAAGTTGACAGAAAACTACATTTTTTTTCTTTCTCTCCTGTTTTCCTGGTTAGTCAACTCAGCTAATTTAGTCCCCAATATTTCTTCCTTTGGGAAACTCTTGGAGGCCCTTCCCAGACAGAATAAACCCCTTGATTTTCTGTTCTCCCAAGCAAGAGCCTCCATTCTTGCTGCTAGCATAGCGTTGATGATGTCTGCAAGGGCTGGTTGTTTTCATAGTTTTGGTCCTGTCTGAGGGCAGAGGCTGTTTAATACCACCTTCATATCTCCCAGGGGTCTCACCTGGTGCCTGGCACCACATCTCGAATCGGTGCTGCCTAAATGGATTGAGAATCATGGGAACACGTTTCTGTTCCAGAAAGCAAAGCTTTCGTTTTCTGAGAACGGGCAGGCTCCTTCCTGTGTCTCTGTGGTCCCCACATCAGTATTTATAGGCTGTCCATCCCAGGTCAGGACTTGCACCTGATTGATATCTAGAATGACTTTTGATTAGGACTGGCGCGCTTCCTCACTGACTCCTGCCAGGGTCATGACGAGGCAGCCTCCACCCTTGCCGTCTGGGATGACACGCTGGCCTGTTGTCATCCGCCTTCCTGTAGTAACTGCCCCACACAGAGAGAAGCTGTCTACAGCCTCGCTTCCACATGGGACCTCACCAACCTCTCCTTTTCTACAAGGACATCAGAAGAGCAAAATTTAGGCCCAGCAGGAGTGGCTCAGTTGGCTGGAGCATCCTCCTGTGCACCAAAAGGCTGCAATGCAGGTTCAATTCCTGGTCAGGGCACATGCCTGGTTTTCAGATTCGATCTCTGGGCATAGAAGGCAACCGATCAATGTTTCTCTCTCACAGGGGTGTTTTCCTCTCTTTCAGTCTCATGTCTTTCTGTAAGCATGTCTTCAGGTGAGGATTTTTTTTTTTTTTTTTAAAGAACAAATTTCAGGAAATGAGAAAAGCAGGCAGGGATTTAAAAAATAATCCCATGCAGGAGGAAGCCGATTGACATTTCTTTCTCTCATCCATGCTTCTATCTCTCTATCCCTCTCCCCTCCTCTCTTGCTAAAATCAATAAAAACATATTTTAAAATCTGTGTATTTTTTGAATAAGTAACACACTCACATGGTACAAAATTCCAGAGGTACAAAAAGTCATATACAGTGACGTTTCCCTCCCAGCTCTGTTCTTTAGCCAGCCAGTGCCCTTCCCAGGAAGAAACCGCATCACATATGACCACGTATCTGAACGTCTCTCTTGTCCTCGATCTTTACTTCTTTTGGATGTTTCTCACGTGTACCCCATAAGCAAGATGCATTTCCGCCTGCTCCTCCCCCAGCACCTAGTTGAGCACTCCAGACAGCCACCTGGCAAATGTTATGGTTCAGCTGACAGCAAGTCTGTAATACAAGAATATTTGGTGAGTCAGGGCTTATGGCACCTCTGTTTGATTGTGAATCGGATGCATTTTCATTCACTGGTGTTCCTGTTCTTCTACGATACGCCAAGAAGTGCTGGTTGTCACGCTGGCCTCACTCACGCCGGCTTCCTTTCATGAACCATTGCTTCCATTTGTATGGCTGCCAGTTTGGGATGGTTTGGGGCTCACTCACACATTTTTCAGGGGACGGTTGTGCAAGAAATGTCAATTATTTTCCAATACTTTTTTTTGGCTTCTTCAATTGTTCCTTCTTTTGGCTTCTGCAAGGAGAAATCCTTATGCCTGCCTCATCTCTGCCCTCGGCCCCACCAACACACATCCACACGCACGTAGGGCCTCTTTCTGCCCTTCCCTTCCAGAAACCACCGAAAACGAGAAAAGCATGGAAAGGAAGAGCCTGCCTTCCCTGGACGGGACTGATTCTTTGCTCTTGCTGAGGGTTGCTTGTAGGTGTGGAGAGTTCTGTAGATTCTTGTTTTCACCTTCTTTTCTCTCTCAAGTCAGTCTCCTCCTGGCCACTGTGGAGGTTTCACCTGCTTGTCCACTTCCTGTGCACTCTGGGGCCCTGAGTACTGAAGACCGGGGGCCTTGGAGAAACTTCCCTCCGGCTTCCTTTCTCCTCTAGATTCCCAGCCAGCGGTCAGTCAAGTGGCAGCCCCCGCAGTCGTCCGGGTGCCAGGGGCCAGTGATTAAGTAGCCAGGTCTCGAGCTGACTCCATCCTGGTTTGTCATAACTCTCCTGCAAGTTATTTTGGTCTCTGTGACTTGTGGCTGCACCATGATTACGGTTTGATATCTATCACCAAAGTGACTAGAAGATGAAAATAGAAGCCACAACAGGAAATAAACAACTGCAAATGAGATATTTTATTCCATATTCCCTGCCAGCAAATGATTAGAATCAAACTCATTCACAATAGTTTGGTGAACTTCTAAACTTTTTTCTTTTTTTTTCTTCTAAGGGATCAGAATAGTTTGAAAAAGGGTGCTTGTCGGCCTCATTTAGGCCTGGGGAAAGGAAAGAAACTCCCTTTCTAGGCACACCAGCCAGCCAGGAGTTCCTCTGCCGCGCAGCTTCTTTCTTGGAAAGGAAAGGAATAAGAATGTGATGGGGTGGGGCTGGCTCTCAGGAAGCCTTGGGATGTTAACTGATTCAGGGAATGCCAGGGAGCTAATAAAGCAGCACCGACCATTGTAGCTACTTGTCCAGCATCCCACCCATCGTCTACTTAGGGCAGTAAAATAGAGGAGGAAAGCCACGTAGAGAGGGCAAGATAGGGGTGACGCCTGAATTAAAACACCCACAATTACACTATATGGGAACATATCTCTGCAAGTACGTGCACGTTCCACCCAGACAAGCTGTGACGTCAGATTCAACTCCTGAAACACCCACTAAACCTACCTGCCCTGTGTGTGCTTGGCCTCTCTTCACAGAGTGTTAGCACCATTGGCCAGATTTCCAAGTCTTCAGGTTCTCCATAATTTAAAGCTTAATTTGAGTTATGACATTTGCTTTCTGTTTAAGCCCTTTCTGTCACTTTGAGAGCATTGCTTTGCTTCTCTTGAAAAGTGAAGATCTTCTAGTGAGGCCCAGAGCAGAGAGAGGGAATGGGACCCCGAGAGAGCAGGAAACTTGCCCAGAAAGCTTTTAAAACCCTGCCAACTGCTCTCCTAATGTGAGGATCACCACTGGTGCAAGTTATTTAACCAGTGAGTGGAAGAGCCCTAGCCAGGAATCAGGTTTTCTGGTGTTCTTTGTAAGCTTTTCTAAGGTTACACATTTCCCAGATACCTCAAACATCTAATTTCTGTCTTTTCTGTCTTTCTCTGCCTATGCTGATGGGATCACCCACATCCAAACCTCTCCCTCATCCATTTTCTCCTGGGCTTTCTGGGCTGCTATCTTTGCAGGTTGCTTCTTTAGAAAGTTATACACACACACAGTCAGTGCCCTTTTCAATAAGCAACATTTTTATTACAAAATTATGAACTTGTACAATTGCAGCCTATGTGGCCTTACAAAGTAATGTTTAGACAGTCACAATGTGCTACAACGTTTCTGCACTGCTTGGCATCGCGGTGTCTTTGGGACCCCCTTGCCTGGAGGTGATCATGTAATCAATGTTTTGATTTTCTCTCATATTTATATTTCCAAAGGTGCTTTTGGTGGGTTTGGAGTGTGTGGTCCAAATGCCCCTTTAAGTCCTATCCACTCTGTTGATTCCTAAATATTTATTGAGAATCTATTGCATGTCAGACACCTTCAAATTGCTCAAAGGGAGGGGGCTGAGCTATAAAGCTAAGATTCATTTGTGCTTTTTTCTCTTATGAACGTATAATTTAGCTGGGAAAATGAAAATAGTACATTTCACCTTGCCAAAGATACCTTAAACTCCTTGAACTCCCCAATGAGTTGCATTGTCCTCCTTATCTCACAATTCTAAATGACATAAAAAAATCTTATTTCACGAAATAATATGTGAGGTTAAATCACCATGCCAACTAGTGGCCTCGTTAATACTGATGCCTATATATTTAAATTAGTACCATTTCTCAGTACCATCTGCTTTCACGAACTAAACGCTTCTGGTCCTTTGCCTTACCAATGCTTTACCCATTGCCATACAGTAATCTGCCAGCGGGTCCATGCTTCTCCCAAACCTGGGGTCAGGGGATAAACTCTCTGACCCTATGCACCTGGAAAGCTATCGGGCCTAAGAGGACGCAGAAACAGGCCCCGCATGCATATGCATGTCCTAGGCAGGTCTGCTCCAAAGGTAACCTTCCCGCGCCGGGAGGCGGGGTGACTGAGGTCTTCCGGGCTCCAGAGGAAACCTGCCCGCGGCGGGCGTGCGAGCAACGTCCCCCCCTCCCTCCCGCGCCTTCTCTCGCCTGGATGCTGCCCCTCGCAGCTCGTCAACCGGCCAAATGCATTCCAGAGCTGTGCACAAGACACACTTCTCCAAGCAGTCCTAGAAACCCGAGCCCAGAGAGGGAGAGGGCGGGAGGGAGCGCGCGGCCGCCGCTGAGGTCACATTCGCGCCGCCTCCCCGCCCTCGGCAGCCCGGCTGTTCCCTCCAGTGCACACCTCCCAGGGCCTCGGTCCAGTCCAGTGTAAATGTCTTTTAAACGGCGACAGCGTTCTCCTCCCCCTTCCCTCCCTCGCGGCCAAGGGATATGCCGCCAGGGCCTTTAAAACAAAACGAATGAATGAAGCGCTCGGGCAAGCGCGCGGGACAGCCACTGCGAAGCTCCGCGGGCTGGGTCTAAATCGGGCCACCGACCCGCTCGTTCTGCTCCGAAACTCGCCAGCGAAGCCCGCTGGGTGTTCTCAGGGCTTCCCATTTCTCCTCTGATCCGGCCAGGTCTCATTCGATTCTGGGAGCTTCTTTGCTCCCCACCTTTACTCGCACCCCCCTCCAAGGTTCCCCTCTCTGCAAACCCGGGGTGTGTGTGTGTGTGTGTGTGTGTGTGTGTGTGTGGCGGTGGCGGGGGGGGGGGGGAGAAATAGCTTTTAGAAACCCGATCTGTTGTTTGCGAAACACAATCGCTTTTTTTTTTTTTTTTTTTAAAGCGACAGGGTGTCTAGACGGCCACGTGACGAGGCCGGAGCCGGGCGCGCCACTGCGCAGTGGAACCAGCAGAGCAGAGGGCCCGCGGGGGGGGCGGGGGGAGGCGGCGGCGGCGGCGGCTAGGGGCGGGGGAGTGAGGGGGAGGGAGTGAGGGGGAGGGAGGGGGAGGAAGGGGGCGGGAGCGGGAGGCCTTGCGGGAGGCAACGAGCCCGGGGCACACTCACTCGCTCGCTCGGCGCACGGAGGATCCTGTCCCCGAGCCGCGCCAGCCGAGCCAGCCGGGCGCCTCGCTCGGTCCGCTCGCCGCGCCGGAGAGAGCTGCCCCAGACAGAGCCAGCCCGCCGGCGCCGAGCTGCCGAGAGCCCGGCCCCAGAGCCCCTGAGTGCGGCGCGGCGAGCCCCCGGCGGCAGCAGAAGGACCCGAGCGCCAGGAGAGGGCGGACGGGGGACAAGGAGGCTCCCGGCGCGACGAGGAGAGTCTCGGAGGAGGCGGCGGCGTGAGGACACCGGGGCCTCCTGCCGCCGCAGCCGGGTGGAGGCGAGCAGCTCATACCAAGAGCCCGGCGGCCAGCCGCGGCCAGGGGAGGGGGCGCCGGCGGCCCCCACTAGCCAGCAGCTTGCGCCCAGGAGGGCGAGAGCGCGCGACCCGCCAGGGGCCCGCTGCTGCAGCCGCGCCGCCCTCCCCCGCGCTGTCAGCCCCGCCGGCGCAGCCGCCGCCGCAGCATCTTCTGCCCCTGCGCCCCCGCCAGCCCCGAGGAAGTCCCCGCCGAGACCGGAGCCCCTGGGAGAGGAGGAGGAAAGACCAGAGACTCCCCTAAAATACACGGATGGGGAGGATTGAAGAAGCCTAGCCAAAGCTTTCTGTGGATTAAAAAGAATATACGATTTTTTTTTTTTGGCAGAAGAAAAGGAGAGGAAGACCAGCAGGGATCTGCAAGGAAAAAAAGGGGAATGTAACTCGTGGATACGTTTTTTCCACCCCTTAAACGTCTTGTTCTACTTTGTAAACATTTTCTTTTTTTTAAACCCCAGAGCTCTAGTCGGACGGCCCCAGACCTCCAGGGTGCGAGGAGGTGGTGTTTTTCATTTTAGGCTTTGCATATTTGGTTCTTAGATTTTGAGAGAGCCTTCTTATTTCGCCAGACATCTCATGCGGGGTGAAGTCCTCTCGGCCCCCTCCTCCGAGTCTTCGTGTGCACGGAATTTGAGGAGATCCGGTTACTAAGGATATAGAGGAAAAAAATAAATCGCGTGCCTGCTTTTTTTTTTTTTTTTTTAATTGCCTGCTTCTCCCCACCCCCAAATTAAGTTGCTTAGCAAGGGGGAAAGAGGCTTTTACCTCCCTGCAGCTCAGCCGAACGCCTTTCGTTTTTTGCCCCCGCGGATCTTCCATGTAGGAAGCCGAGGCTGGCGAGCCCGACACTCGGGAGCCGCTGCGGGGGGGCCTCTTTTTGGGGAGGCGCCGACCCGGGCCGGTTTCGCCGACCCCAGGGAAGCGGCGGTCGCGTTCCTCCGGGGTGCGCCGGGGCCCGAGAGCGGCGCACGGCGCGGGCCGCGCGGGGTGGGGCAGCCGGAGCGCAGGCCCCCGAGCCCCGGCGGGCGCCTCCGGGCCCCCGCGCGCGCCCCGGCCTCCGGGAGACTGGCGCATGCCACGGAGCGCCCCTCGGGCCGTCGCCGCTCCTGCCCGGGCCCCTGCTGCTGCTGTTGTCGCTTGCGCCTGCTGCCCCAACTCGGCGCCCGACTTCTTCATGGTGTGCGGAGGTCATGTTCGCTCCTTAGCCGGCAAACGACTTTTCTCCTCGCCTCCTCGCCCCGCATGTTCAGGACCAAACGATCTGCGCTCGTCCGGCGTCTCTGGAGGAGCCGTGCGCCCGGCGGCGAGGACGAGGAGGAGGGCTCGGGGGGAGGCGGAGGAGGCGGCGAGCTGCGGGGAGAAGGGGCGACGGACGGCCGGGCACATGGGGCCGGCGGCAGCGGCGCGGGCAGGGCTGGCTGCTGCCTGGGCAAGGCGGTCCGAGGTGCCAAAGGTCACCATCCCCACCCCCCGGCCGCGGGCACCGGTGCCGCCGGGTGCGCCGAGGCGGATCTGAAGGCACTCACACACTCGGTGCTCAAGAAACTGAAGGAACGGCAGCTGGAGCTGCTGCTCCAGGCCGTGGAGTCCCGCGGCGGTACGCGCACCGCGTGCCTCCTGCTGCCCGGCCGCCTGGACTGCAGGCTGGGCCCGGGGGCGCCCGCCGGCTCGCAGCCCGCCCAGCCGCCCGCGTCCTACTCGCTCCCCCTCCTGCTGTGCAAAGTGTTCAGGTGGCCGGATCTCAGGCATTCCTCGGAAGTCAAGAGGCTGTGTTGCTGTGAATCTTACGGGAAGATCAACCCCGAGCTGGTGTGCTGCAACCCCCATCACCTTAGCCGACTCTGCGAACTAGGTAAGTTGTTCTGCGCCCACCCTCCCCTCCCCCTGGTGCCGAAGTGGTGGCAGAAAACTCCCGTGGGCTGTGCGTGCAGCCACGTTTCCAGAGGGGAGTGGACAGTCCCTCCTGGTAAAGAGACTGGGGACAGAAGTAAGGAAGGGACAGGGGGAACTGGAAGGGCATTCCCTGGGGGTTCCCTTGCAGTTTTTTCTCCTACGTTGTCCCGAATGGGGGCTGCTGTGGGCACTGCTCATGTACACTCTGCAGACATGCGATTAAAAACTAGACGCCCTCGTTTCCGGATCAGCTAGGGGGTACAGAGAGAAGTTAGGGGTCACGCCTCCCCCGCACCCGGAAAGGCGTTGAGGTGTGTGGCCGAGTTGGATTCGGTCCAAGCCCGCCAAGGAAGGCTGGGAGACGCGAGCTGTAGAGGCTGGAAGTCTCCGCTCCTTTAGCAAATACGGAGAGTCAGGTCGGGCACCGTGGCCCGGACACTGCCCTGGCCGCGCAGCTTTGGGGATTTTGGGGCAAAGAGGGTTAGGATGGGAGGCCGAACCCTCTCACCTCTACCCGCAGCTCTGCCAGCCCAGGGTTATAAAGGAGTCAGGGGAAGTTGGTTGTCCCCTACTTTCCTTTCTCACAGCACAAGAAAGCACGGAATTAACTCTAGGGGGGCGGTGTGCCCCTCACTGCGCTGGGGCCTGGACTGAGACCCCCGGCGCCCCATCGCTATCGGCTCAGCCTCCTCCCCGGCCTCCCTGCGTCTATGTGCAGGGCAGGGGCAGGGTGCACCCCGCACGCCAACAGATCCTCTTAAGTTCAGCAGCGCCCTTGGGGCGCGTCTCTCCGGTGGGCTGGGAAAGGGGATCGGGGTGTTCCCCGCGCCGTTGCCCCCGGGAGAGGCGGGGGCGGAGATGAATTGCCCCTGGGGGGCGGGCCCGGGCGGCGTAGCGGGGTCTGAAGTTCCCGGGCTGGGAGGGGGCCTCTGTCGCCCCCCGCCCTGGGGACCGAGGCGAGCGGCCCCGCGGAGCCCCGGCCGAGCCGGTGGTTTCCAGCCGGGCCGGCCGAGCGCCGCGGTGGCGTCCCCAGACGTGGAGGAGCGGAGCCCCGCGGCTGGCGCCAGGCGGCCTCTTTTGTTTATCTGACAGCTAAATATCAAGGCAATCACCGCCTCGCGGCCCTGCCTCCAACCCCCACAGCTAAGACAAACAGTTGGGCTAAAAGAATGCCTCTGTTATCATAAGTTTCTATCTCTCTTTCTCATGGCTGGGCCTTTATTTTCTCTTAACTTTTTTAATTCCAGAGTCTCCCCCTCCTCCTTACTCCAGATACCCGATGGATTTTCTCAAACCAACTGGTGAGTAGATGATTTTAAAAATATCCTTCCTCTCTTAAGTTAGAAACAGAGCCTCTAGAATGCGGATTTTTATGTCCTGGCAGCGGCTTGGGGAGGTGCTGGGTTTGCCTGGAGGTGTGGTTATAGGTTTTCTCTGTTGGAAGTTTGGATTTTTCTGTTTTTGTTGTGGCTGGAGATTATATATGTGCATATATATAATTTTTTTTAAAAAAAGTTTCTTAGATATGCTTTACAATTTGTGTGTTTTTTTTTCATGTGTTTGCACACCGTGACCGAAGTTGGCTCAGCTCTAGCACGTGGAATTTGATCCACGCAGAAGTGTCTTGGGAGCCAAATAGGACAGGTTGATGGGAAAATTTGGAGGCTTAGTGAGTGCCAGAGGAGTCAGTGGGAAGAATGGATAATTCAATGGAAGGGAAGACAGTTTAAAAGGGTGCAGAGAAGACTTTTGTTTGGAGTAAAAGGTTAGAAAATTTAAGAAGTCAAGACAAAACCATCCTCACGGGTTTCCTCTTCTCCCTCCCCTGCAAGTCAGCACTCCTCCCGGATTTTCTCAGAATTCTAGGTTGGGGCTATAAAAGTTTTTAGCATAGCTCTGCCTGCCCTGTTGCTTTGTCACTGGATGGCATGGGGCCAGGGCAAGAGCTCATTTGAGACTGGCACCAGCCCTGTTGTGATTGTTTGCATCCAACTTCTGGCTGGCAGTGCCGGGCTCACCCTATGGAGCTAACAGTGCCAGGGGAAAGAGGGTCAGCAAAACTGGGACTTGGGGTGACAACAGGGATGGCCCCTGTGTCCAGGAGCCCCTTCTTACAGTGGGAGATTCATTAGCTGGAAAGTAGGGATTGTAACTTTGAAACTTTGATGCCTGAAAAATAGTGTTATTTTTTGCCAAGGTTCCGAGAGAAGTGAAGGGTTGGGCCTCATTTCGCTCTTGGAATTCTACAAGTCCTTCCGCCTCATGAGTTTTGGCTGTTGGGCTTTCCCCCCCACTAATTAAAAGTTTTGCTGGGGCGTTGTCATAAATTAAATACTTTAATGAACGGTGTAACCGAAGCCCACAGCCCTCCCGGGACTCCACGCCGCTCCCTCAAGTCGGGAAGGCGTTGCTGCTTGCCTGGTGCCTGTCTAATAAGTGGCCTGCAAAGCATGTGATATTTTGCTTTCGATTTACAAAACACCAGATAAAATGGTCATTAATGAGGAGATAACCAGCTCTCTGTATTTGTAACAAATGTTAACTGAAATTACCAAACTCTGTTTTCTCAAAGAATAACTTGACTGGATTTTTGGCTTCAAGATTCAAGAATTCTTTCATGAGGTTAGCTCTCCAAGGGCCACCTCTGTCCTGTTTTTGCTTTTTCTTCCATAGTCTTCAAATTCGGAGGTTTTCCTTAAAAGAGACAGACCAGTCACCTTGACCCCAGGGGTAAAGACAACTGGGGGTAAATGTTCCCAGAAACCTAAAACCGTAGGAGAAAAGGGTTACATTTTCTTGGGTTTCCTGCAGAGATACTGGAATAAATCTGTTCACTGGATTTAAGCAGTCATTCTGCCAGGCCAGGACCTCATTTTCAGTGAGTGGAGTGATATATTTATTCATTAGCAAGTGTTGACATTAGGTAGCAAAATGTGTGTAAACAGAGAAGCCACAAAGACAGGAATGTGCCATTTCCAAGGGGGAGAAAAGTTCTCCAGATCAGCGAATAGGAAGTGATTAACCTGCCAATCGGAAACTCAAACAGCTGGTTACTCACCCAAAACGCTTTGTTTAAAATAAAAAAATTAAAAAGGAATGCAGAAAAGTCGGCTAAATGTAAGGACATGGAGGTGGTAACAGGGGAATCCCCCATGGAAGGAACTGTCCTGACACATTGAAGGGCAGCCAGATCTGGGGCTGGAGCCCCCCCCCCAAGTCTGGGGCTGGTTTTGCTGGCGGCTGTGGCCGGGGGGCCATGAGGTCAGATACACAGATGGGATGCTGCCCCAGGTTTTCCTCTTCACCTTTATGTGGGAGAAGAGTAATTTAGATCTGCAGCTTACATTCTTTAGTTTCTAAGCCCTGGGTGGAAATTTTGGTCTTGGGTTACTAGGTGAGAACCAGTCATAAGGTTTTTACAATGGACAACTGTTAAAATCTTAACCATTTGCACCACTAAGGGAATCCTTTCTGTGAAGTCTCCAGCTTGGGAAGGGGGCTGGGCCTCTGGAGGGACTCAAGGCTAAAAGCCAAGCTCTGTTTTGCTATGGTTCAAGACATTGCACTGTATCCTCTGTGAGGGCCTGACCTTTGTAGACCTGGGTGCTAGGTGGTCCCAAGCCAGCAGCATTTTCTGAGAATGAGCGTTAGACATGGCTGACCTAGGGGCAGGGTGGCTGTGCCTTGTGGCAGTCAGAAATTATGAAGATCCTCTCCCTGCCCCCATCGCACAAGGTTTAAGAGCATGGTGCTTGAGATTAGATCTCACTTTATGGAGTGCAGAGAGCTGGGGGATTACTCTGTAGGCTCTGCTCCTTGTGTCCTCAGTAGCCATGATCTGAAAGGTTTGAAGAATGGCTGCTGGGGGTGGGTGGTTGTTGCTGGGTGCAATGTGTCTGCTTAGGCTGGGGACCCAGGTGGCCAGTGTCCATTGGCAGATGGAACTTCCAAAGTCTGGTTGAGAAGTCTAGGACCTAGCCTGCCTTTACTTGCTTACTCAGGCTACTCTTAACTTTTCCAGGCCTCTTTATAAATCCAGATGATCCAAGAGTTAGATTGGTGAATCATTCATTCTCTCATTTTTTTGGTTCACTCATTCATTCTGCATTCCTGGTGATGTGCCTGCCTAAAAAATGTGATGATTTCAATGCAGTAGATTGTCCTTCTGTGACCAGGGTTATGGATTGGTGCAGAACTGGGACACTTAGTGTTGAGTGGTGGTGGTGGTGGCGGCTCCTGTGCCCTGGACAGTACTTAGGAAGCTCAGAACTAAGTTGACAAGACTATCCTGGCTCTTCAGGAACCATTCTTTTGGTGAGGGAAGTGGGACCACAGCCTCTTCACCTTGTACGCCTCTCAACAGCTCATTCTTTGTCTGCTCCCCAGGTTTGCATCTCCTAGGACTCTTGCTGCTGGGAGAGGGAAATGAGTTTCCCACAGCACCCAGCACTTACTGGTGCTTGGTAATGGTTAGGCTCCTGAGTGTGTGCCAGCCTGGGCCCTGGGGAGTGGGCAACACGGGCAGAAGCTGAGACCCTCGCTTTAGAGCTCAGTCTCACAGAGCTTTGCTCTGGCTGAGCGATGGAGGTGTGGCTGCCTTGACCTTACTTTACAAGCCTGACAGTAGCTTAAGGCCAGTCTGGATGCTGAAGACAGCTCAGCTTGACTACCTGCTGTAGAAGGGAGCGAGGACCCTGGTGGCCTGGGGAGAGAGAGGTGTGGGACAGGTGCTGAACTCTTGGGTATGGCCCAGCTCACCGGGTGGTCCCTTGGGCTAGTCAATGACACCTCAGTTTACCTGGGTGCCAGTCGAACAGGTCTACTTTGCTGCTTCACAGGGGTGGTAGGGAGGCCTAATTAATGTTTGTAAATCCCTCCTGAGATCAAAGACTCTGCAGAAGGGCAGAGCACCATTTCATAAAAACGCTTGTGGTTGCCAGTTCGGAGCTGGCTTACCTTTGATCTGAGACAGGCCGACACCCTGAATGTGGTCCCAGCTCTGCCCTGAGATGCCGGCCCGGGCCCTTCTTTTGAAACACACCTTGCCCTGGGATTCAGCCAGCCAAAGCCGGGTGGGGGGAATGGAGCGGCCCTGGACAAGTCATCATGTTTAATGTGGGGGTGTCTCCCTTTTGGGGTAGGTAACAGCCTATCTATAGAACATGTGAAGGCCATCAAAGTAGTTTAGAAAGTGCAGGGTATACACCATTTAACAAGCAACTCCGTTTCCTGTCCTCCCCTATTGTTTTCCATTTCATTAAGTGTATCCTGTAAAACTGTATATTCCTGTGAGGAATTATACTTTATGCTGGTAAAATGAGATCATACACAGTCTTTTTTTCTCTTCCTTGCCTGCTGCCACTCTTCTGCTTCCCCCTCACCTGGTTAAGGGAGTTCTTGAAAAGTTGTTTTTCCAGCCCAAGAGAGAGTGCTGGAGAGGGGTTAGAGAGAGCTGAGGAGGCAGGCAGCAGAAATCCAGAGGGGCTTTGGGGTTACCTGTAGGCCCCTCACCTCCTTTATCAGGTAATGGAAACAGCTGCTGGGCTAGTGAAAGGCTCCCCTGGGCTACTGGCCCCTGGACTGCTCTTTTGCCTGGTTTCCTATTGGCCAAGTGGTTCCAGTGGGAAGCTGGTAATGCACACCCAGGTACATCCTGCTAGTGGCCAGGGGCTGGAGACTGGAATTTGCCCCCTTCACCCTGGTGCTGTGTTTGCCTCAGAGCCTGGAAGCACCTTGTCTGAACCAGCCTTTCTCTGTGGATTTCAGTAAGACAAGGTCTTGTGTATTTTTATTTCCTGGGACTAATTAGTTCTGGTTCATGGGCATTATTTTTTTGTTTTAATTGCTTGGAGGGAGGTTGTCAAGTCTGTCTTATTTCTCAGCTAGATTTGTCGTTATCCTCATTAACTTTCAGGTCACTGCGTAGTACTGGAGGGTTACAGAGACGTAAAGAGAAGCTTTTAGTGTAGTTAGGATAGCCGGGGTCTGAAGGTAAAGGGGTCAGGTAAAGATAGCAGAAGGAAACTCCCAAGGGCTGGGTGCCAGAAAGATGTTACAGGAATCGAAGGCAAGGGAGCCTTGCAGGTCCGGGGTTGCCCGGGAAGGTTTCCAGAGATGGGGAGTTTGGAATAGGCCTGGAAGCAGGTAGAACATTTGCCCTCCAGCTAGGAGTCTTGCAGTGAATGTTCTCTGTCTTGATCTGGTAGTGGCTCTACACAGGTGGATACATGAGTACAGTTTGTTGACTTGTACTTGAGGTGTGTATGCTTCCTTATACTTACTATATCTCAATGAAAAAGGAAAAAAGAAGTCCCTTTATCCCAACGCCTGTCTTGAAAAAGTCTTAAAGAACTGCTAAGTCTGTTTTTAAAAAGATGAGGGTGAGACACTGGTCCACGGGAGTGGCAGAGAGGCCACTGGATCCAAGCAAGGATGCTCTGGGAGCCATGGCTGGGAGACGGATGCCAGGGTTGAGAGTCAGAACCTGGGCCTCCCTTGACCTTGGGAACTACCTGGTTTCCTCAATGGAGGCCTTGCAATAAAAGAGAAATTCCAGCCAGTCTGTGATCGAGTCTGACTTGACTAATGATTAACTGGCCTCCTGGAGCCCAGACGAGTGACAAGGTGCTGTGGTGTCTTATGATGGGCAGCGAGCCCTGAGCAGCCCATTCATAATCAGCCTTGTGGCTGGAAGTCAGCTGTTTGGAATGTGTGGTTTCTCTTTAACGCTGTTTAGAATGTGCTTAAAAATTAATCTTGGTGTTTTTATTTATTTACTTGTGTATTTCTCTCCCCTTTTCAAATCCACAGCAGACTGTCCAGATGCTGTGCCTTCCTCCGCTGAAACAGGGGGAACGAATTATCTGGCCCCTGGGGGGCTTTCAGGTAAGACGCTTGCTCGGATTTTCTTGGCAATTGCAAGACCTTGAAATTACTGGAGACGAGGAAGGGGGCTGGCCAGCCTTCTGTTACCCCAGCTGGTCTGGAATTCTCACTTTTCTGTGCATTAAACTGGATGCAATCTAGGTGACTCTGGGGCCCTTCGGCTCATCGTTCTGAAGTCCCTTACACATTAGGACACTGGCCCGCTCCATAAATGCGGAAATGGGGTCCACCTTGGGACTGGTGTTGTGCTGTGTTTCATGGTGGTTGTTAAGTGGCTCCTGGCTTGAGGGGATTCCATTTGGTGGCTTTGGTGTCATTAGCTCAGAGGTTTCAGCTCTTGTTGTTCTCTTGCCCTTTGTGCGTGGGGTGCCTTGAAGGGGATGGATCCACTTTTCTGGAACTTGTCAAGGACAGATCCCAAGTGTGGATGGGCGTTCGGAGTAGATGTCCTTGGTGCTTCTCCAAGTCCTGATTCCCAATCCAGCTTAGGGCAGGATGCTCTGGCTACAGGGTCTGCGCACTGCAGACTTAGGCGCTAACGCTGCCACCCAGGAGGAAGGGTTTCCTTAGAGCTGGGGGGTTATGTAATTGGAGGGGGGGCATTGGGTAACCTCAGCATCATTGTCCCTGAGGGACAGGAGAAGATTGTGATAAACTTGGAGAAACTCATTAGTAATGTAACTGGGAGGCATTGACTTTCTTTTCAAAAGACACCCTGCTTCCACCTGCCTTTCCCACCCCAGTCTTTGCCATCACTGGGTTTTCTAAGAACTAGCTCTAAAGCAAGAGGGAAGGAACCTGGAGTGGGGGGGAAATTCAAGCAGAGCCTGGGCATTTGTCATTTCTTGCTTTTGTTTGGGACGTTGGTGTAGGCCCAGCCCGTGGCGGCTCAGATGGAAGCTGTAAAACTGTCTTTGTGGGGAGACCGTGGCGCATCTTCTTCTGTGAGGGGACTAATTGGTCAAGCGTTGCTCAGGCTCAGGTCATCCTGGCCAGTCCCCTCCCAGGCTCTCCTCTCCAGGAACTGAGCTTGCTGAGAATGTCTTTAGGGGGAACTTGTTTGTTTTTATTTCTATGCAGTATATACTCTGAGTGTTATCTGAGACAGAGGGTATTGTTTACTCAAAGCTCCTAATGAGAACTGAGCAGGAAAAAGAGGGACCCAGAGAGAGAGGGAAGGGGGCTTGGGCCTTGAGGGTGGGAGTGAACCAGAGCGGGCAAGAAAGGAGAGGACATGCAGCAACAGGCGAACTGCTGCTTTTCTGCTTTCTAAGGCTGAGAGAGTTCCTGAAAGAAAGGCCGGGGAGAGGAAAGGGTCTGGGCAAAATAACACTCAGGATGTTGTTAGATGGTTTTATTTTTTAAATCCTGAATGTGCAGGGAGGCACCCCAGCCCCTCTGAACCACATGAAATAAGCAAGGGAAGTGGTAGCTTTTGAAAGGGGGCTCTTTGGAAGGTTTGTCTTATTGATAACATCTTGTCTGCCTCCTCTGCTGGAGGAAGTGACGACACCAGGCTGAGCCGCCAGACTTGAGTGCCTCCCTGTGTGCCCCAGAAGCTGAGCAGTGTGACCCACTAAACAGCATACCCCACGCAGCCCCTTCTGAGATGGGTGGGCTTTATGTTCCAAAAACTTTTCCAGTTCTAGAAGGAAACTGGGGGTAAAACAGTTATTAATCCTCCCCCACACCCCCAAAAGTAATTGCAACCATTTAGATTAACAAGGAGCTGCTAGGAAGGCGTGCTTGCCTCTGAAGGGATCTCGTGGTTTAACAAAACTGCAAAAAGAAAAAAAAAAGGGAGGGGGGCTCAACATGAAAGAGCATTTGTTTTGAATTTTAGCTCTTGATTTACTAATTCCCAAGGCTTCAAAGTTTGAGCTCTTTCTTCTTTCCGTTCGGAGTTGGACCAGTTTATTAATAATGTGCTGTGGGGGGAAATTGAAGAAGTTGTGTTCTGGGTTGGTGCCAGTGGTATGGGGGTGTCTGCAGGGGAAGCGATGGGCATGGAGAAAACCCAGGGTTACGCCCTTTGCAGCGAGAGTGCCCCCCAAAAGATGATTGTAGTGGCCAGGCTCCAGGGCAGAGGGTTTTGTAAATGGAGACAGCCCAAACCTCCTCCTCTCCAAGAAGTTGATCTTTCCAATGGGGGGGTGGCCTGGGTGTGTCCGCCTTGCAGAGGATGAGGCCACTGGGGGCTGCTGTGGCTGCAGGGCTCTGCAGGGGGGCCCTGCTGGGTAGGGAAAGGGGTTAGCAGAGGCTGGAGGGTGAGAGCCTGCTTTGGGGATGGGGGGCAAGTGGGCTCAAGGTGGGGAGCAGTGAAAGCACCCACAAGGATTTGCCCCCTCCTTCTCCTCCTCTGCCTTGAAATAACCTCTCTGAGTGTCTCTTTCACAGGCCCTGTGTGCTGTTTTCCTTCCTGTCCTGCCCTGGCTGAGAGCGGCCTTAATGAATGGGGCTCAGTTTAGGGTGGGAGGCAGGTCGGCAGCGGGAGCCAGGGCTTGATTCTCTTGGCACGGGAAGAAGGGAAAGAAAAAACAGCCGAATGTGAAAATGTGGGGCCTTGGCTGTGGGGGTGGGGGTGTGCTCAAAGGCATGCCCCCTCCTGAAATGCAGGGTGACTCCAAGGCTGGCCCTTCCCTTTCCTGCGAGGAAGGGGAGTGGGCGGCAGAAGCCCTGGGAGCTGGCCTGCTGGCTGCAGGTCAGAATTCCAGCCTTGCAGCGTGGGGCTGGCCGGTGACAGGCCCAGGCCTTCGGGACTCGCAGTGAACATATCCCACCCCTGCAAGTTTCCCCAGTCTGGGAAAACGGCACATTTTTAGAAGACTGGGACTCAGTTCCAGGAGATTGTACTTTCTTTTCTGACAGCCAGCTCTCTGAGACAGATGGATTGCTCTGTGCATGGTTGTGTGTGTGAGTGCACGCGTGTGTGCACGCATGTGCGCACACTGGAGCAGTAGACATACAGATAGACGGTCCCTTGCACGGGCACACGGGCAGACAGATACCACAGGCAAGCTCTGGAATAGGCCTGGGCCTCTCTCACATGGGGTCGGTGGGCCTCAGCGCAGCTTCTCCATGAACATATGCTCTTTGGGGGCAGGGGAGCGTTGGTGGGTTGGTTCTGAATTGTGACTTGTCAGCCTGAGTATGGTGCCTCTAGAACTCCAGAATGGGCCCTTGCTGCTGGAATATGTCCTGGCCTAGGAAGACCCACCTCAGAGAGGAGAAGAGAGGAGAGGAGAGATCTGACACAGACGGGAGCTTCTAGGTTCAGCTTGCTGGTGGAAATGGAAAGGATTTGCTCCCAGAGCTTTCACTGTATCACTGATAATTAGAAGCATGTGCTAAGAGCTGTCATCTTTGCAGACTCCATCTGGAGTTTCACGGGAGGGGCTGTTTTTTTTTTTTTTCGCTTGCCTGCTGTCCTGATTTGGGGGTGGGGGTTGAAAGAAAGACCCTCTCACTTGTAAGTTCTAGGTATTCACCCATTCTCCAGCCTCCGCCTTTATATATTAATGCCTAGAGCTGGCTGGGCCTCACCCACACAGACCTCCCTGGTTAGGGCAGGGAGGAGAGGCCAGCAACCACTTGTAGTTATTTAAACTTTCCAAAGAGGTGCCTCTGTGGATTTCAGGGAGGGAGGTGGGAAGCAATGGAGACATAAGTACTTAGGCCATCTCTTGGCTGTGCAAAGTCATGCTTATTGGAGAGATTCTGTCCCACCATCCCAAGGGAGGCCAACTCCTTTGCTGAGTCTTCAGATCCTTGTAGAGTTTAGTTTGAGTGACCGGGGGAGTGTCCTTAGGTCAGCAGCCGCTTCAGGAATCCTCTTTGATCCCTGCTGCCACCTACGGTAGTCTCGGAGGAGAGTCTTCAAACATACCTGTATAATCTGAAAATTTGGTCCTGGCTCAGTCCACGATCAACTTGAGCTCAAACCAAAGTAGCTTGGGAAAGATTGCTCCATCCTGTTTTTAAGGAGTTATTCAGCTTCATGTGGACAATTATTTATTGTCTGGCTTGGAATGGTGATGGCGAAGTGGGAACCTGGGCCTGGGCGCCTGTGGCTGTGTTTTTGGTGTCTCCTTCCCCTGCCTGGGAGCAAGCAGCCTGTGATTTCACTGAGCTTTTCTAATGCCATTTGGGGGTGGGGTGGATTGAGCTCATCCAAGTGGCCAAGAGCATGGACTTGGAGCGATGAGTCAGATGGACTAGCACATGTGACCCTTACCTACTCACTTCCCTACTTCCCAGGCCACTGTGAGAAGTGACAGTCTAGATCTCTAAGGACCCAATCCATATCCTGCTAAATGCCAGCATAATGACTCAGTCTAGGGCCAGCTCACCTGGTGCACACCCATCCCTAGTGAAGCCCAGTCCTGGACAGCATTTCAGGCTGTTTGCTGCCTCATCTGCAATGGTCCAGGTCATGCACTCAGTACCTCTAGAGAAGAGCTCACTGCTAAAACTCCTTTTGTCCTGGAAAGAATGAGGCAGTCAGGCAGGGGTTAAATGCAGGGTGACAGCAGTAAAAGTCTGGGGCAGCTTTGGGCTGCTCTGCCTGCCAGACTAGATGGGCTGCTGCCTCATGCATCCTGTCATCCTGTCATTGAGGCAGAACTGGGCAACCAGCGAAGGGGGCGGGGATCAGGTGAGGGCTCCCCTCCCCTGCCCTGAGACTTTTCTTTAGCAGAGCCTGGCTATAGCTGGGTTATACTTCAAGACCTAAGGGACTTCTGTGATAAGCTCTGAGCCAGTGGGGCAGTGAAAAGGGAGGAAATGCCAAAGGATTCAAGATCAAGTTTGGCTTCCTATGCGTCTTTATTGCTGCTGTTACTGTGCCGTGATATTGCTTCTGCTGTGCTGTGATTGTCAGACTGCTGGTTGTTCACTTCAGTCTAGGCCTAGAAGCTGGAGCAGCACCTTCAAAGCAGGTATCTTAACCCGGTGGGAGAAACAAGGCTCAGGGCAGGGGTCCCAGACTTGCCCGCACGCTAGAAGCCCTGGGATATTCCTGCGTCATAGTCTGTTGGTGGGGTCCTGGCATCAGTACTCTTTGAAGCTCCCCAGGTGATTGCAATGTACAGACAAGTTGGGAACCCCTGGAACAGTAAAGGATAGTAAAGGGGTCTGTGTTCCTGCAGGGAGTTTTCTTTGGTGGCTTCTCTTGGTGGCCCTGCAGATTTTCTGTGATTCTATACAGTAGGCCTCCCCTTATCCACTGTTTCACTTTCTGCAGCTTCAGTTACCCAGAAATCAACAGTTTATACGTTTTACATTGCGCACCCTTCTGAGTAGCGTGATGGAATCTTTCACCGTCCCGCTGAGACGCGAAGTGCAAGGGTAGTGATGCTGGCCATTTGGATGTGCCACAGAGAAGCTGTATGTGGCTTCCTGTAGGTGAGATGGTGAAAGTTCTCAACTTCAGGCATTTTATTATCTCACATCATCACAAAAAGAATGGTGAGTACTGTGCAAGATAATTCGAGAGAGAACACAGTCAATGTAACTTTTATTACAGTATGTTATAATTGTTAATCTCTTACTGTGCCTAATTTATAAATTAAACTTTATCATCAGGATGTCTGTCTAGGAAGAAACATAGTAGTATATCTAGGGTCTGGTGTCCTATCCAGGGTTTCAGGCACCCCCTGGAGGCCTTGGAATGTAACCCCTGAGAATAAGGGGGATACTGGATATGCTGCCGTGGAGAAGAAGATGAGTATCTTGCTTTTTTGAGCTTCTTCTCAAATAAGGTTTCTGCTTGATTGTAGGAACTTGGGCAAGGTGACAAGGTGCCTGTGCTTCCCTCCAGCTGTTCTTGCTGTTGTGAATGACATTGTAAAAGTGACCCCTAGGGCAGGGTTTCCTTTTGGGATGATACAAATGTTCTGGAACTAGATGGTGGTGATGGTTGTGAAGGTCTATGAATGCACTCAGTGTCACTAATGGTAAATTTTATGTTCTGGGCATTTTACCACAATTTTTTTAAAGTAGTGACTTGTAGTTTTTAAATACATGCAGATATTTGGATAATCAACAAAACCCAGCGACGCTGAGAATAAAAATGGAGACACTTCTGTTAGGTGCCTGGGGTCCACTGTTGTCCACACTTGTTTCCAAAGCACTTCTGAGGTCTCCTGGGGTGGGGACGTGTTGATGAACTCGGCTCTCTGACTCGATTCACCTGGAGAAACAGGCAGGCGAGTTCCCTATGGTGTGTTTTCTGAGCCTGACCTTTTTGTAGGGGAAGTGTGAGCACGGGTTCCTCACCAGCGCGAGGCAGGGGCTGTATCCCAACCCCTGGAGTCCTCCCAACCTCCCTCCCGTTGGGTGATCTGGACCCTTCCTCTGGCCCTGCTGCTAGAGCCCCTGGTCAGCGTGACATCCCGGCCCAGGTTCTAGGGCTGCAGAGGAGGCGGGTGAGGCGCCTGGGAGGCCCTCCCTTTGTGGGAGCCTCGTGAGAGGATACTGTACAGCGCGGCCACTGGGAGGTCACCACTGGCCCTACCATCTTTCTTGCTCGTATTGAATGGCTAGCCCAGGGCCTGGCTGCCTGCCTACTGTCACAGAGAGGCTTCCTCTCTGGGCTATTTTCAGCGGGAAGATATTATTAACTGCTGAGGCACAGTTCTGAATTTAGTGGCTAACACACCAAGAAAGCAACAATCACCTGGTTGTGGCAACTCCACCAAAACACATTGGCTCAGTTGGGGGACTCGGCTGCCCATGGTCCCTCTACTTCTCTCCATGGGGATCTGGGCCCTGGCCCAGTTCCTGGGGAAGTTTCAATTGTAGACTCAGTACCTGTTGTAGAGAGAACGAGGCTTTTTATTAAGTCAGCTCTTTAAAGGTGTAGAAAATGATAGTATTTGTATCCTAAGACGGGAGATTTTGCGACAGGGATGGGGCACTGGCTGGAAAAAGAGACTTTCTATAGACGTTAGGACTGGGGTTTAAAACAGGGTGACAACTTTCACCTTGTAAGCGAACAGGAAATATTGGGATAAGACAGGAAATTGCATCATCCCTTTTATGAGAAGAACTCCAGAAAAACGTTGTTCGTGAAAGGTAGTGGCCGAGAGGAGACCAGCCCTGTTTGGTTTTTCTTCTCCCCCCCTTCCCTTCCACTCCCACGAGAACTTTTAGGCCATTTTCTTTAAGAAAGAGGTTGTTTGAGAACTTTATGTTATTTTTATTATTTAAAAAAATATTTTACCAGAAGGGTCACCTTCAGTTGAAACGTTAACTGCAGCCTTATTTCCCGGTTTACTAAAGAATCTTTCATGACTTTTTCAGCTTCCTTCCCCAAATGGTGGGGCCAAGCAGCTCTTGGCTGGAAGCGAATCCTGGTTTGGCGGTGCAGCCCTCTGCACTGAGCCCCACCCAGTGTCATTAGCTCAGTTTTAACTTGCAAAAAAAAAAAATCGTATATATTTTATTTCGGTAGGGGGTAGGTAGGAATTTACTTATGCCCTCGATCTTTTCATCCCATTGTCTCCTTCCCGTAAATAGAGGTGCTTGGCATTTGGCAGGTTGGAACTCAGGCTGCCATTATTTTGAAGCCACTGAGTCACCCCCTGTCCCCTGCCCCACCCGGCCCCTCAGTTCCTTAACTCCTTGAGACTACAGGGCACTAGGGAGGAATGGAGAGGAAACAGGCATCAGAGTGTCCCTGGCACAGCTATGCCCAGTAGCAGTGCTTTGCCCTGGGGGGAGGGGACTTCCCCCAGAAAGAACCCACCACTGCCTACCCCCATGGTAGTGTGGAGAAGGCGATAGTGACCTGGGTGTGAAAACAGTTTCCATGTGTTCATTTCTGGATTTCTAAGTCTTTGATGATGCCATTGTTCTAATGACATAGGACAGCGCCCTGACCTGTGCTGCCAAGAGGCCATCTTTAGGATGGAGACCAGAAAGAAAGTGTGTGTGTGTGGCTTGCTTGCTCCCCACTTGCCACCCCCCCCCCCAGCTTTTTTCCTTAGCGTGCTGTGTTTTGTTTTCACAACACTACAAGAGCCCTGGGGTGTGTAAAAGCATTGTTGAACACTTGGTGAGGGTAACTTGTCCAAACAGAGCAGGACGCCAAGGCAGAATGCTGTGGGCAGGTGGTGTGCCCACAGAGGTTGCCGGGCTGGCGCCTGGCTTGGAAACACCTCTCAGGATCTGCCGTAGCTGTCTGGGAAGTGGCTGAGGACGGGCTTCTCTCTTGCCACTTCTACAGGGAGCCCAGGACAGGGCCTGGGCCTTTCTGGCTGACCACTACCTGGAAAGCACTGCTCCCTCCCAGGGTGGGTCCACACGTGTCTTCCTCTACCAGGTGTAAAGCTGGGCGGGCCAGCTGCTTTGAGTGAAGCCAACATGCCCCTGTGGTTCATTCATTTAGCAGTTATTTATTGAGCACCTACTATGTGCCAGGCTCTCTGAGGTGTGGAGGCTGCAGTTCTTTTGTGCCCTGATAGAAGGAAGGGCAGCAGATGTGGTGGCTTTTCTGAAGGTGCCATTGGGTGAATGACGTGGGGGGCTTTTGAACAGGAGTTGCTCTATCTGGAGTCAGGCAAGGGGCTGCTTCTTAGGTGATTTCTGTAGGACAGAAGGCACCAGATCCCCTGGGCTCGGAGTTGGGCCTTGCAGCAGGGTGTTGTAAGGAATGGCAGGGGTGCATGGACGGGCCTCTGGGGTGATTGGGCACGCAAGTTAGGCAGAGCGCTTCTGTCGTCTAGTTTGGCCTCTGCTTTGATTGCGTGGCCTCTTGAGAGTTGATAAAACAAAGCTTGTGGGTAAACAGAGGTCTGCCTCCAGTTCTGGTTTTGGGCCCCCCCTGCCCCCTTTTTGATTGTGAGATTACAGCAGGAGGCACAGTTATAATACAGACCCTGGCAGTAGAGGCGTAGAGGTCACTAGCCAAACACTGGCTCTTCCGTGGGACCACAGCCAGGGACTGATGGGATACCTGGAAGGATAGTAAGTATTTAATGTCTCGATAGCCAAAGGGGAGGTGGGATGTCTTAAAAGCCCAGGAGTTTGGACTTTCCTTTTATAACTGCCGGTGGGCTTGATTCTCATGAAGAGCACTTGGGGATGCACCTGGGCTTTCCAATTTGCAATCTGATGGTCAAGCCCACGTCTGAGGTCCCAGCCTGGGTGTGAGGCCTTGGCCCACCTTCAGGGGGTTTGCATGAAGTCATCTAATACTTAATTACCAAGGTGTTTCATTTTCACACTCATCCTGCCCCGTCTGTTCCCTGGAGGCCAACCGATGGCTTCATTCAAGGAGTTCACTAATATGATTAATCTTGGTCCTCTTTGGAGCCCTGTGGCCTCTCCTGACTGGGAGAGCTGTTTGGGCCTAGAGTTTGATCCAGGGCAGAAAGGGTAGAATGGATCTCACCTCCAGTTTCATCTTGCAAAGTGGGGAGTTTCTGCCCTTCAAACAGAAGACAGCTCAGTAGCCAGGCCAGGGGCTGTTGGTGGCTCTTGTGTCTGTTCATTTCTGTGTTTCCTTCTTACTTTTTAACTTGGGATGGTCCCCTCAACAGGAATAAAAACAGTAGGACACCAAGGTACCACCCTGCTGTCAGCACACACCCCTTTCTGCATTTGCCGCTGGGAGGTTAAATTGTTCCCATCCACCTTTCCCACCTTCTACCACTTCTCGTCACGTAGTGAAGTTGGAAGTGTCTCCTTCTCCAGTAGGCTAGGTGAACTTGTGGGCTGGGAGGGGTCATGAAGAACTAATTGCTCCACTCAGGAAGCATTGGGGACCTTGCCAGCACGGCCTCTCCCCCTCATTAATCAGTAACCCAGAGGGAAAAGCAAAAGCTGGAGTTCTTCTGTGATGTGGGGTGCACAGCACAGTTCTTAAAACTCGATGGGCCTCACCTCCAACTCAGTGGGGTCATGATTAAAACCCCCCTGGGGGATATTTTCTGGAGATGAGGCCTGGAGTGGGGGGACCTGCAAAGATTCAAGAGTCTCCTCCATCTCAGTGTTAGCTGGATGCCCCAGCCTCTGGAGGGGGCTTGGAGAGAATTATAATGGGAAGGAAAGTGCCCTCCAGGTTTCTGTCCACAGAGGCTGGCCTGCTTTCCTGGACTGAGGGTGGGGAGCTCAGCTACCAGTTGGCCTCATGGCCTGGCAGGAGCCTTTTTTGTGTCCTGGGCCCGTTTTCTCATCTGCAGAGTAAGTGATTGGGCTTGGTCTCCAGGTTCCTTGTGGTTCTGACATCCTGTGATTTTTGATTCTTGGGTTTGTGGCCAAGTGGGAATGAGACCCCTGTTGCTGAGGTAGTGGGATAGCTGAGAGATTGTAGTTATTCCTGCTTCTTGGCTTACAGACTCTTCCTAGAATGAGTTACAGCTGAGTAATCTTTCCCCAGAAAAACAAATATGCATACCAATATTTGCATACACTTTCAGGGGTCTTTAGCCTTGCCCTGGAATCCCCTATACTCAGGAGGGTAGGTTTAAGGGACTGTGCAGGGAGAACTTTAGGAGAGACAGGGCCTTTTCCTTTTTTTCAGGGGAAAAAAATACACATAACATTTGCCTTTGTAACCATTTTTTAAGTGTCTGGTTGAATAGCATTAAGTACATCACATTGTTGTGCAGCGGTGACCACCATCCATCTCCAGAACTGTTTCATCTTCCCATACTGAAACTACCCACTAAACACGAATTCCCCATTTCCCCCTCCTCCCAGCCCTTGGCAACCACTGTGCACTTTCTCTCTATGAATTTAACTATTCCAGGTACCTCCTAGTGGAATTGTATAGCATTTGCCCCTTTGTATCTGGTTCATCCATGTTGTAGCTTGTGTCAGAATTGCCTTTCTTTAAATGAGTATGTATGTATGTCTTGTTTATCCATTCACCTGTTGGTGGGCACTTGGGTTGCTTCCACCTTCTGGCTGTTGTCAATAATGCTGCTATGAACATGGGTGTATAAATAATCTCTTCAAGACCCTTTTGGGTATATAGACCCAGAAGTGGGATTGCTGGGTCATGTGGTGATTCTAGGTTGAGTGCCATGCAGCCGGGCGGTCTTGATTTGTGTATCTGCACACACTGAGCTCATCATACTCTGGGCTGAGCAACTGGGTGGGCCTGAGAGTGAGCCCTGGGGCATGAAGAGTGAGAGGTGAGCCAGGGTGGGGGTGGCCTGACTAAGTGTCCCTGTGCAGTGGTGGGGGAGAGGTGGTCTGGCTCTGCAGTAATAGAAGCCAGATTGGAGACCACGTTATGTGAGGCCCAGAGTCCTCTGAAATTTGGGACACATAGCACAGAGCAGCCAGTTGTTTGTTTTGGACTCCCGGGGCCTTGGGGCAGGCCAGGGTTAGGGAGACTTTTCTTGTCTTTTCATTCCACTGGCCTCACTGGAGGCTAGAGTTGGGAGGGCCCTGGGGAGTGGGAGGGGGGCTCAGGCCCAGGAGGTCCTGGGTGCTCTGGGGGTGAAAGGGCTGAGATGGCTGAACATGAGTGTGTCAAAGCCAGAGAGATTAGATTACAGAGGCAGACAGAAGTAATGATTAACTTTTCCAGTCTGCACACTGTCTCCAGTCTGTCGTGCTGTTGTTTTTCCCTGTAAGTACAGTGTGGGCCCCGGCCTGGCCAGGCCTTGGTGTTGGGTTGTAAAGAAAGAAGGAATGAGGGGCTGGGAGCGAGCAGGGCGGGCGGGGAGCTAGGCGGGACCCGGGAGCCTGCTGAAGGAGGCTTTTCCATCAGATCCTGCATTGGAATTTATTCGCCGGAATGCAGTAAATGTTCAAAATGCCATCCCATCCAACAGTTTTCATAATTGTTATGGAACAAGGGGAGCTGGGGAAGGGGAGGGATGAAAAGGACTTTTGTTTCCCACTGTATTTTTCCACATCTTCGGACGGTTTTCCTACCAGTCTAGAAAAACTGGAGTTGAGTTGGAGCTGGGTGGGGGTGGGGCAGGGCCTGCGGCCAGGTCCTGGAATACCTTTCAGAGAGCTGGAGGTCATTGTGCACCGGGATTGATTAAAATGGGGCCCACAGAAAAAGCTCACTGCAGAGCAGCCCGCAGACCTGCCAAACCAGGCAAAGCAGTCTTGTACCTGTGTGTGTGGGGGGGGGCGGGATATCCTTTGGGAAAATTGGCTTATGCATTCCTTTTTTTTTAAATCCTCACCCAAGGATATGTTTTGTTTGTTTTTTTAAATTGATTTTGAGAGAGAGAGGGAGAGAGAGAAACATCTATTGGTTGCCTCTCATAAGCACCCTGATGGGGGATTGAGCCTGCAACCTAGGTATGTGCCCTGACTGGAATCGAACCCACCACCTTTTTGGTGGCTCCAGCCAACTGAGCCACCCAGTCAGGGCTATTATGCATTTATTTTTATTAAGATTCTTATCGAGCTTTAATGTATAGCCAGCATACTTAGAAGTGATCAATAAAAAGCAGAGAATGAGGGCTATTTTGGTGATTTAAGGAACAGTTCCTTTGTTGGAGTCATGTGAGTGTGTGTGCATTTTGGGGATACACATGCAGAATTTGGGGGTAATCTCTGGACTCCCTCCAGGTAAGGGGTGGGTGGTGGATTTTGAGATTTGGTTTGACCACCTATCTGTTGCCTGACTGTCCCACCCTCTTGTGTCTTCCTGGGGGAGCGGCCAGGGTCATACCCAGTGGGCAGGCAGGTGACCTGGCAGTGCCAGGCAGGTCTGGGGGACTCTGTGCACATGTGTGTGGACCCCTTTCTGGAGAGAGCTGCTGAGTTATTTGGGGGTACTTGTGGGAACTTTGTGGTACAGCATGGAGTGGAAAAGTCTTGACATTAAAACTTAAGAAGTTTTAATGAGGCTGGATGTATGCTAAACAACAGCCAGAGAGGCCCATTTACTGTAAATATTATGAATGGAGTTGGCTGGACTGGAGTCCCCACCCTTCCTCTGAGGCCTCTCGGAGCCGGGCAGAGCTGGCCTCCTCCGAAGGCAGGCAGCCGGGTACATGCTATAATTTGCATGGCTGACGGCTGGGGCACAGGAAGCCGCGTCAGCCCGGCTGGCGAGACAGACGGGAGCTTTTTGATTTCTGTGGCTTCCCTCCCCTGCCCGGCTCTACCCTCACTTATATTCTCTGATTGCCAAATATTGTTCTTAGGAAGGACTCCCAGGCTGGGGGCCTCAGACTTGGAGGTTTGAGGGGCTTTGGGAGGTGGGGCGTGGGGCCCACTTGGGGATCAGGGAAGTACATTTTAGCTCTAGTAACTGATTACTCATCACAATTTGTCCGTAAGACACAGTCACGCATTAGTCTCCTAGTCTAGCAAGATCTGCCAATCAGTAAGCTTGGGAGAGTTGGCAGGAGGAGGGTGGTGATGGGTGGGAAACTTGAGGGCGCCAAGCCTGGGGACACGTTGGAAGAAGGATGGTGAGAAAGGAGACCCTCCCCTGGGACTGACGTTTTCCCAAGGGCCGTGAGTGACAGACAGAAAGGACACAAGTTTGTGACTTTGAAATTAAAATGTTGGCTTAGAGGTGGACACAGCAAAATCTGACCCAAATCTCTGTGTCCTTTTGATTTTGTTTTGTTTTTGTTTTATTGTTGCAAATTAAATGCAAAAATATGCTCTCCTCCCCAAAGTGATTTTCTTACTCCCCGGAAGGTAGTAAAAATAAGTGGGACCAGCATTGTTTTAACACTTTGTGAAACAGAGTGTAGTCAGAGATGGGCAGAGCCAGATATGGACCCATGGGGCTATTTTGCCCCAGCCCCCTTCATGTTAGTTATGGACAGGTCAACCTGAGACTCAGAGATGGCAAGCCACTTGGCCATGGTCACAGAGCAGCTTGCTTGGCAAAGCCGCTTCTTGGTTTGAGAAAGCCGGACCCCACACTCAGCCCTAAAGTAGGCATAGCATTTCCAAAGTGTGTTCTGAAGGATACTTTTTCCTCTCTAGCGTTTGCAGAGGAGCCCTTGGAGACTGGTAGCTTTAGAGGCCTGAGGTGGCTGCCCACCCACAGCACACACCTAGTAGTATTCTGGCCTTGAATCCCAGCTCTGGTCTTTGGCAAGTGACTGTGCCTCATTTCCCCCTCTTTTCATAAGGATGGTAGTGTGCAACCTTGGAGGGTTGTTTTGAGTCCCTTTGGAACAGGGCCTGTACATAGTATATGCCTATAAGATGTAGGCGTGGCCCAGAACTCTTCTTCCATGGGGATGGGGTGGGCAAAGGGGAAGAGTGGTTAGTGATTTCTGAGCAGCTGGAGAACCTAAGAGATGAGACCCTTGAGCGTAGCTGCAAGCTGGACCCTCGCTTCCTGCTGATTTTGTATCAGATCATCATAACAACTCTGTGAGGCTGGCATTGGGAGTTTTAATCACTGCTAAGGTTCCATTTGAACTGGGGCAACGGGGTGGGGGTTGGGGGGACTCTCATACCACAGCCGGAAGTCCCTGAGGGATAGGATATGGGGAACTGAGTTAGTTAGTTGGGCCCAGGGACCTGAGGAAGCACCTTGGCCTTTGAAGGAGACCCTGTGGCACCCCCTGCCCACCTCCCAGTCTAGCCACCTCCATGGAGATAACCTTGTTACAGAGCCCTGAGAAAAAATTCTATGTTCTCAGCCCTGTCTTCTACCGGCCAGAATTCATCCTCTGATCCTTTTAGTGAAAGAGCTTGGCACAGTGGTGAATGGTTAGATCTGAGTGTTAACCTCAAATGTTTTGAATTTCTTTCGACCCCATGGCTAACTTGCTCTGAACCTCAGAGTTGTCTGTGCTGCCTTAGGAACCAAGGAGCCCTGGCATGATCTTGCCTGTTCTTATGAGGGCGAACATGGCAGGTTCGAGCTCACCCCAGAACCCAAACTGAGTCCAGACACCTCATCAAGTTTTCATGTGTTTGCTTTAGTTTTTTTGTCATTTGCCTCTTGAAAACAAGAGACCAGTAAGAGTCCTTAATAACTGAGTATTTGGGATGAGAATAGATCGGACGGATTGGCACCGGGGCCCCTTTTATCTCAGCTCTTCTCCCTGAAGTGGGCTGGGTGCTCTCAGAACAGCCCGTTTCCTGACCAGGGTGGGGAGCGGGGCCACGGGTGCTGTTAACCTTTGAGATGTCTGGTGTAGGGGAAGGCAGGATGAGGCAACCCTTGGTGGCGCCGGAGTTCCGAGGAGAAAGGACCCTGGACCTGCCGTGGGCGAGGCGTGGTGATGTTTGCGTTCCAGGGTTGCTGGGTTTAACTCCTGGATCTACTTTCGTGCCCTTTGTTTGCCCTCATCGGTCTGTGTGAGGCCACCATTTCTGCCCCGGTGCCCGTCTTCTTGGCTTCTCCATCCTTAGCCTTCTGCTCTGCTGGACCACTGGGGGGTGGGGGTGGGCTCAGAGGCGCATCCCACTGTTGGATTTTGGCAGAGAAATAACCCTCCATAATCCATGTGCCTCGCAGGGATGAGGTAGAGTCGAGGCTCCTCCTTTTACTCCAGCCCCCTGAGCCCTGGCAGTTGGGAGCACTGAACGCAGCGGGCACCAGCTGCTGTGGCTCTGTCCTGTGCTGGCTTTGCTTCCCAAGCATGTCCTTGTCCTGAAAGGCCAGAATCTTGGAGACCCCCTCCCCATTACCCCACCTCAGTGTGGGCACAGCCAGGCTCAAGTGGCCTCACTCTCATGCATGCCCATGTTCTCAGAATCTTGCTGGGTGTTTTGGGAATAGCGCTTGCCTCTCTGGTCTCCTGGTGGACTTCACAAACCAGAGTCCAGAAATTCTACCACTGAGGCACTGATCTTCGTCTTTCCTTCCTTCCTCTATTTTTCCTTCATCTCCTTACACCTTCAAGTAAAAAATTTTAAACGGGGAAAATTCCTCCCATACCTAAAATCTGTCCTTGAGGTCTGGTCACCCCGTGCCGTTGAGACCCCAGGCGAGAGCTTCATTCATGAGCCTCTGGTCTTCTAGAAGGGTCTGGTCTGTTCATTCATGACCAGGGCAATTAAACAACTCTTTGTAAGAGGCAGGGAGCTCCTTGTTAAGTGGTCTTCCCTAATGCAAGTGCAAACACAAGGCAAAGTCCTTCCCTTCTCAGCACACACCTCCCCCTTCCTTTTAAAGAGTCGATTTTATGCTTTAAGGGAAATGGGGAAAGGGGTGGGGGGGAAACAACCTTACAGGGATTTTAGGCCGATTCAGCATTTTTTCTGGGGTTGCTCCAAAAATTCCCTAAACTATAATAAAAAGAAAAAAATTGTGAGCAGGCATCTGATTAGTTAGCTTTTTACAACACAGCTTTTCTTTTTGATGCTTAAAAATGCACAAATAGAGTTTTAAAACAAGCCCCTGTGCAGTTTTCTGAGGAGGGAAAGGAGTTGTTGAAAACTCCGGAAAATGTTATAAAGCTGAGGGAAATTAACAAGGGGCTGCGAGTTTTGCCTTTGCAGTTTAAGTATCAGAAACCGTGATAAGAAGCCAAGTTGGGCCTCTGAAACTCTTCCTTAGTCCCGGTAACCAGCTAACCAGGGATACTTCTCTTATGAGATCCTCCCAGGTCCTCACCACGAGGCCTGGGGAGCCCCCAGGAGCTAAGCACAGACCTTTGCGGGAAGACACTTGTGGGCTGTGGGCCCAGTTCAGGGAACTGGGTTTCTCTGAAGATGATGCTGAGTGCTTCCTAGAAATGAGCCCAAATGACGGGGAATTTGGGGCAAAGGAGGAAAATCTCTGAATTGGCAATGTGGGAAGCTGTGCTGGGCTCCCAGAAGTGTGATATGTTAAAGGGGCCTTAGCTATTGCGATGGTTTGCTGGAGAGCCTGTTTGTGCTCAGAGATAGTCCAGGAGCAGGTAGAAGAGGGCTGTGGGGTGACATGGGGGAGGTCCTGTTGCCCCAGATTAGGGCACCTAGCGAGCTTTCAGGGGCCTTATTCACACACAGGGACACCCACACGCTGCCGTTTATCTGGGCTGGGCCATTAACCTCAACAGAAAAGGGCTTTTTCCAGGGATGTCTGGCAGCAAATTGCTGGGTGGACTGGCGGGCTGTACAGATGAAAGAGAAACCCGCCAGAACGCTCCCCCTTTCCCCCCCTCTCCCTCTCTCCCTTCAGGGCGCTGGGCTGGAGTCCAGCCGACCTCAGGCCCCAGCCCTGCCCAGCTTCCTCTGCCCCCAGAGGCCTGCGGGGCAGACGTGTCCCCCGCCTCTTCCCCGTGGGCCTGGCACGAGAGCAACTTGATCCCAGGCCCCCACCCTACCCCTGCACCTCCTCCCCCTCCCTGCTAGCGGGTGCCAGGTTTCAGGGGGCCAGGCTCCATGAAACAAAGTATTGTGAGACTCCGTTGAGGGTCTCCTGCACCTCCCTCCCAGCAACTCCCCGAGTCCTTCTTTCCAGGCCAGGTTTGTTGTCCCGGGATAGTAAGGGAGAGCTTCTTACATTTCCAAACAGCCTCCCCCTCAGGCAGGGACGCCCTGTGTCTTCCAGAAGAGGGCTTTCTCCTCCAGCACACTTGCACGCCAGAGCGCTCTTATTTACGTGGCTGTTGTGGGTCTTTGGTGTAGCCTTCAGAGCTGAGCTCCCTCGGCAAGAAAGTTCAAAGATTGCCAGCGCTCACGAGTTTATTAGCAGTTGATGGATACTTTGCAGAAACAAGTTAATGCCTGATGAGTCACCTTCTGCTTGGAGCCCTTGTCCCTCTCTTGTTTTTCCATATGTTCCAGTGTGTGCGCACGCAAGCACACACACAAGTGTGCTCACACTTGGGGACACAGTCTCTCTCACACTTGTGCCTTATAGATGCGTGTGTATGTGTGTGGGGGGTGTGTGTGACAGGCCTGTTTTATGGGGTTGATTTTTGGTGGGGTGGGGATTGAGGGAAAGGAATGAGCCCTAAGCTCCCCATTTTGTGTAGCTGTCCGGGCAGGCATTTGACAAGGTCAGTTGGGGTGTCTGCAGGAGGCAGCTACTCGGGGTGTGCATTTGTAGCTGCCTCAGTGGGTCATAGGGCACATTTGTACACTTATTCATGGGACACCTCCATGCAAGACTGGCTGCTGCTTAAGAAAAAAAGTTCATGGAGCTGACTGGTTCCCAGGTCCTAACATGCCTGTAAACATTGGAAGGAGTTGAGTGCTGAGCTGCACTGGGTTACCCAGCCCTCTGGGACAGCACACATGAAGCCCCCCAGCCCTCCTCCACCCTGGCCGCCACACTGTATAACCCATCACCTCTTCTTCAAGCCCAGTTCCAAAATAAAAAAGGCCAAATGCACCAAAAGACATCTCACAGCCAACCCCACCCTCCTTTCCTAAGCCCCCCAGAAAGTGAGAAGGGAGGGCAGGAGGAAGGCCCCCCCTTCCCCATTTTTGTTAACAAATACAAGACTTCCGGTCTCCACCCTGCCACCACAAACCACAGTGCTCGTTCCTGCAGCCCTGCCCGGCTGGGGAGATTTATGGTTCCCAGTCTGAGGCCTGCCCTGCTGGCTCCAGCTTAAGGAGGAGTCGGAATGCCAGCCGCCAGGGCTCCCTTTCCTTCCATACATTCCCCTTTAAAGACCTCCGCAGGCCTGTTTAGGAAAATCACCTTACCAGAATCATGCCGGTCTCCCAGGCTGCCTGTGGGAAGAGCCACTTCTAGGGCAGCTGGGGCGGGGCCTTCAGGGGAGGGAGGAAGGAGGGGGCAGGGCAGAAGTCTAGATGCTTCTGAGGAGGGAGGGGGGAGGGCGTGTGAGCAGAGAAGAGCACTTTGAGGATGGCCATACCCACTTTAGACACATAATCTTCTGTCTGGGCTGGAAGGAGCTTCGTTAAGGTAGTCTGGGTTAACATGAACCTGCGTGTGTGTTGTGATTTGGCATTTTGATGGTAATTCTCCCTTTGTGTACAGGGGTGCTGCTTACAGACCCTGAGGGTTTTTCTGTTAGGAAGAATTTTTTGCTCCAAATCACCTCCATTTACATTTTTACCAGACAGCACTTGCTTATGACCAAGGCACTGATCTGAGAACTTGGTGACAGTCACAAAGACCATGGAGCAAGTGGTCCTAGAGTCTGGAGACCTGGGTCCTGCCGAGGTCTGGCTGTGTCATCCTCTGGGGCCCTGAGCAGCTGGCCTTCAGGGTGCCATCCAGTTTGAAGAACTATGATTCTAGGCCGTCTGTAAGGCCTCTTCTAGCTTTAAAACCAGGACCAGCCAAGTTACCACAGGTCCCCTGGCTTCTGAGCATGCAGGGATGGGGGGGGTCTCCTTTGGCAGGTGGTGTCTGAATCCCTAACAGGATGGGAAAGTGGTGGGAAGAGGCACCCCAGTGAACCCCTTGCTTAATTAAAGGCAGGGCTATTCTGTTGGAGGGTCAGGATTTCCAGGCCCCAGTAGGACTGTTGAGCCATCGCCTCTTGTCTTGTGTGGAGCTGGTTGTGGGTTTCCGTGGGGGTGCCCATGTGTACGTGTCTTGATTCTGGGAGGAAGAGGAAAAGCTCATCATCACCAACCGTATCTGCCATTTTGTTTTGTAGATTCCCAACTTCTTCTGGAGCCTGGGGATCGGTCACACTGGTGCGTGGTGGCATACTGGGAGGAGAAGACGCGAGTGGGGAGGCTCTACTGTGTCCAGGAGCCCTCCCTGGATATCTTCTATGATCTACCTCAGGGGAATGGCTTTTGCCTCGGACAGCTCAATTCGGACAACAAGAGTCAGCTGGTGCAGAAAGTGCGGAGCAAAATCGGCTGCGGCATCCAGCTCACGCGGGAAGTGGACGGCGTGTGGGTGTACAACCGCAGCAGTTACCCCATCTTCATCAAGTCAGCCACACTGGACAACCCAGACTCGAGGACGCTGTTGGTGCACAAAGTGTTCCCCGGTTTCTCCATCAAGGCTTTTGACTACGAGAAGGCGTATAGCCTGCAGCGGCCCAACGACCACGAATTCATGCAGCAGCCGTGGACTGGCTTCACTGTGCAGATCAGCTTCGTGAAGGGCTGGGGCCAGTGCTACACCCGCCAGTTTATCAGCAGCTGCCCCTGCTGGCTGGAGGTCATCTTCAACAGCCGGTAGCCGCGCGGGGAGAGGACGGAGCGAGAGCCGAGCGGGCCTAGTCCAAACTACTTTGCTGCTAATGTTTTCCTCCTGAGTGCTTGCTTTTCATGCAAAACTCTTTGGTCATAGTCCGTCCCCCCACCCCCGGTCATTCTTGTTTATGTTCTGTTTTGGTTTGTTCTTTGAGAAATAGCTTATGAAAAGAATTGTTGGGGTCTTTTGGGGGGGGGTCACAGTGTTGGCAGGACACCCCCGTATGAAAAGGGGAAGCAAAAATCGGTCCCACCAAACACAGTGTATGAATGGGGAGCAGGCCCTAACTTTGGGGTCGTTTCACTTGTCAGGGTGGATGCGTGAGTGACTGTGTGTCTGTGAGTGTGTATGTGTGAGCGACTGTGTGCTTCACAGCTCCCCAGCTGTGTCCCTCTTGCCTGCTGGACATGCTCAGTGGGGCAGAGGCAGTACCTGGGCAAGGCTGCGACCAGTGTCCCAGCAGCTGCCAGAAGGAAGGTTCTGCCCCCAGCCTGGGGAAGCCCTCGTCCCGCCCTCCCCTTCTAGGACCCAGGCCTGTGTCTGCAAGAGGCCGAACGAGAATCAGTTGTTTTCGAGCTTGTCTTAACTCCCCTCCAGCCACCCTCCTGCCATTGTCGTGTCTTTCTATTTTGGCCACCTGCTCCTGGATGTCTCTGAGATGGGCTTCCTGAAGGCTGCCGGGGCAGCCCCACCGCAGTATTGCTCACCCAGTGCCCTCTCAGGCCCCTCAGCCTCTCCCCTGCCTTGGTTACATCAGGTTTACCCGGACTCAGAAAACCAGCTCAGCACTTTCCTCCCCTCTGCAACCTGTGTGTTGAGCTCTGCTGTTAGACCAGCGAGGGGAGCATTCCCCCTTCCCACCAAGAAGGATTCGGTCCATCATAACCCAAGGTACCATCCTGGGCTGACATCTAACTCTCCTTTTGTTTCTTCTACAACTCATACACTCGTATGATATGTTGACACTGCTCTTAGCTCAATGAGCATGTTTAGACTTTAACATAAGCTATTTTTCTAACTACAAAGGTTTAAATGAACAAGAGAAGCATTCTCATTGGAAATTTAGCATTGTAGTGCTTTTGAGAGAAAGGACTCCTGAAAAAAACAAACAAAAAACCCTGAGATTTATTAAAGAAAAAAATGTATTTTATGTTATATATAAATATATTATTACTTGTAAATATAAAGACGTTTTATAAGCATCATTATTTATGTATTGTGCAATGTGTATAAACAAGAAAATAAAGAAAAGATGCACTTTGCTTTAATATAAATGCAAATAACAAATGCCAAATTAAAAAAGATAAACACGAGATTGGTGTTTTTTTCTATGGGTGTTATCACCTGGCTGAATGTTTTTCTAAAGGAGTTTATGTTCCATTAAACAATTTTTAAAATGTATACTTGATTCCATGTTGTCCAGCTCCTTTGTCGTCTGATGGGATGTGTGGGGGGAGGGGTCAGAATCTGGGACAGTTGGGGTCTTCCCGGCCCAGTGCTTGGTTGGAGAGGACGGGGAAGGGAGACCATGAAAGGGATGTTCAGAGCAGACTACCTTTCTAATATCAGTTCCCTGTATGCTAGAAAGACCCAGAGCTACACAGACACCCTTCCTGTTAGGCGGTGACCCTTGGGTGTAGCTGGCAGGGTGTCCAGAGTTTTTAATGGGGTCAACCCCAAGAAGCCCTGAGTTACAAAAGTGGGTGATTTTTTTCCCCGAAGCTTGATAGAGTTGAGAAAAGGGGATTTCATTTTGGGTAATTGGGTAGGAGGTTGCATTGGGAGATGGAGGGAGGGGTATGGGCCCAGGAACTGGGTCCATCTGCTGCTTGCTTACTCCTCACTTGGCTTTAAATCCTTTCCCAGAGGAGCGCCACTGCTGCACTGGGCTCCAGGACAGGTCCGCCCAGGGATGAAGCTCTGGGAGGAAGACGAGGGGGAGGTTGAGTGTTGGTGATGGGTGGACTGATCGGGCCACCTTCTAGGTCCCTCCCAAGTTCTGGAACAGGCACTCCAGGAAATGGAGAAGACCAGAGAGGGCACCGAGTCTGGGTCCTGCTCTGCAGTCTTCCCCTTCCACTTGAACTCCAGTGACATTCTGTAGTCCCTTCACGCAGCCCAGCCCCAATGGCACTTGCTGGTCAAGTGCCTCTTCTGTCCTTGCCCTGGGATTTCTGTGGTTGATCTAAGCCGTTTTTTAGATTCAGGCTCTTGCACAAGAGATGGATCCAAATTGGGCACCAGCCAGGAGTTGTACAGGTACCTATGGCAGGGCTCTTGAACCTTGGATCCAGGAGGGGCATCTCTGAAGTGGGGGTTAAGATTTTGGGTATCACAAACTGGTACAATTTCAAAACCTTTTTGAAGGGCCAAAATAAAACTGAACAGCTTTTAATTTTGCCAAGTAATGACAGCACTACAGCCTCCTGGAACCATCATTTCATTCAAAGGACTTCTAATACAACTATGTTGTAAGACATACTAATACATGTTGATTTATGCTCTGGTGCCTTAGTGCCAAGTGGCCATCTGGGCCAGCATGTTTACTTGAGGTGATGGGGAGCTCACTACCTATCAAAAGAACATTATGCTTTTTTCTCAGTTGAACTGAAACCAACCTTCATTTATTCTAGTTCTGCAACCCAGAGTAAAATCCCCACCTCTGAAAAACACCCAAGGAGGGGTCTAATTAACACCAGTGTGGTATAGGGGTGGAGGAGGGGTGGGGTCGGATGGTGTTATTTCAGGGAGCTGTCAGTCATTTTAGTTTGCTCTAACTTGCATCAGCATGCCAGGAAGCTGTTCAGTAATAATAGCTACCATTTATTGAGTACTTTACTAGGTGCCAGGCACGATGCTAAGTGTTGAAGGGAATTATTTAATTCTCATTAGGGCATTCTGCAAAAATGGAGGCTTTAAGAGGTTGAAAGACTTGCCCAAGGTCTCTCCGGAGGAAATGCTTAGGGGGGTCAGTGTCTCACTCTTTGGCCCATGCCCTGTAGAGATGTGTTTTTAATGGAATCCGGTGTGTGCCAGTCCCACAATTCCTCAAAATCAGGCGATGGGCCACCACACTACCACCTGGCCCCGCTGTTTGGGCAGGGCCTCAGGTTTGGAGGCAGGAGCTGTGGCGGCAGCACTTCATGCCCTCTGTTACCTGGGTTTGACGTTCAGCCTCAAAAGGTTGGGATTGGGGTGAGGGCATGTGGGTCCCAGTGGGTAGGCTGGCTTTGGGTGGGCAGGGAAAGGGGACCACTTAGGGGAAACCAGGTGTTTACTGGTGACAACACTCCTCACCTAGCCAGAGTGGCTGTCACCCACAGGCACCCCGAGTGCCTTCGTGTGTGAGAACTGTGCTCTGTGCTGCCGGGGCACCCTGCCCTCGGTGACACTGGAGGACAAGACGCCCACACCCAAGATGGTCTCTGGCAGCACAGGCAGAGCAGTGTGTCCCCAGGCCACCCAGGATTCGTGGAGGAGGCGACTTACAGCCCAGGTGGGGTTTGGATTAGTGAGGGGAGAGGAGAAAGTGCCCCCTTGCAGGGAAGTTTTTCTGACATCTGGTTCTCCTCCTTCCTATTTCAGTTCACACTTCAAATTTTGGGGTGTCTTACAAGGTTCTTCCCTCTCCCTGGGCAGCAACATCACTCAGGTGGCTTCATTTCCCCTCACCTGGGGATGTCTCAGCTGCCCCAACCAGAAATTTGGATTCTCCCATCTCTTTTGCTTCATCCTGTCATAAAATAAAAAACCAAAATACTGTCTACCATGCCTCGTTTAATTCATAATTATAAAATTCATGATTATAAAATTAATCTCTCACATATGCTCCCTTTCGCCATCCCCACTGCTACTGGGCAGACCACTGGAAGACCTCAGTTCTTGTCTTCTTTTCTTTTGATCTTCACCAGAGGATATTTTTTGCGTTTCTTTTCAGAGACAGTGGAAGGGAGAGAAACATTGATGTCAGAGACACATCGATTGGTTGCCTCTGCACGTGCTCCCACCAGGGCCAGGGATCAAGCCTGCAACCGAGGTAGTGCCCTTGGCCGGAATCAAACCTGGGACCCTTCAGTCCATGGGCTGATGCTCTAACCACTGAACCAAGCCTGCCAGGGCAGTTCTTGTCTTCTTGAGGGAAAGATTTCAATCAAGACACAAAGTGTAGAAAAAAAAGCAATAATTTATTGGCCGCAACAAAAATATACTTGGACAGTGAAACAAGGAAGGACATAGAAGCAGCTACAGGAGAGCCTGGGCGGGGTTGGTCTGGCTCACTGGGAAGTCAGAGAAAAGGGGGCCTTGGGGACAGGTTCAGGGGGTTAGCCTAGGACAAGCTGCCGCTGCACACTGCTCCCCTGGTTGCAAGTCTCGTGGGGTCCCCTTGGGGGAGATAAGGACATGGTGCTGACGTGCTCCCCTAGGGGCTGGGGGAGAGAGCACACATTGGAATGTTCATTTTCAGGGGTTTTAAAGGCTGGGCATTTAGGGGAGGTCTTAGGAGCAGATCAACAGAATATTCACCAGCTTTATGCTAATGTACCAAAAATGAGGTTTATTCTTAATTTGTCCGTCCTTGGGTGTGGTTGGCAAATGGCACTAAATGGATTTCTGTTATCTGTCTCCCTGAGTAGAGTGATTTAAGCTATTTACCCTCTGGCTGGGGAGGAGAAATGCAAACCATTTACTCTCTAGTGTCCTTGGTTTAGGGAAGATAGGATTTACTAGGCGGCTGCAAACTGCTGTTTATCTGTCTCAGTTTCCCTATTCTGCTTGTCCTGGAATTTTCCTAGCTTCTTACTATGCTAGAATGATTTAGTTCAGAGACTTCTAGCATCTCCTTGGCCCTCCTCTACTCCAAGTGGCCTTTTAGTCCCTGCCTCTGCCAATCTCACCCTTTAACCCTCCCCCTCCCCCTCTGCACATGCAGACCCTCGGTCCCAGGCACACGGGGTGACTTACAGTCCCCCGCACAGACCTTGCTCATGTGCTTCCCAGAAAGTGCTTTCTGGCTCCTATAATTGACTGTCTCTTTATCCTTCAGGATGCAACATGGGCCTTCAGGAAGCCTCCCTCCTTTTAAAAATTTCTGCCCTACAGAGATATCAGTGGTGTCGAATTCTGTCTCCCCACTGAACCCTAAGTTCTTGGTACTCTGGCATCTCAACTAGGGCCCCAGTTAGGATCTGCTGCCCTAGCAATTCCTGGCTCAGTGCTCACACAAGGTTTGTTCCGTAAATGAGGGAGGGAGAGGCAGAATTGTGCGTTTAGCTTGGATTGGGAATAATCATAGTAATGGCCAGCACCGATTATTTTCTGACTGTGCTAGGCAGTGTTCCAAGCCCTTTGCCTTGGGACGGTTCTATTTAATCCTTACAACCATCCTAAAGCAAATACCATTATCATTAGCCCCATTTTACAGGTAAGGAAACTGAGGTTGAAAGATTTGCCTAGGGTCCCCTAGCTGGTAGCATCAGATTTCATCACCTTTGTGTTGTCCAAGCTCTATGGGTGGGCCTGGGTGAAGGGCTGACTTTGTTGGGTCTATGATTTCTCTAAAACAAGCCTGGTTAGGAAAGACCAAGCTGGTCTGATTGCTGAACAACAGAAACAATGCGCGACATCTGTGCAGTTTGTAGGCACCAAGGACCTCCCCAGGGTTTGCCACCCGTGGCCCCCACTGCAGCATGATGCAGGTAGGAAGAACCAGACCCTCCAATAGACGAGGGCCTTACCCAGGACAGCCACAGCCAGTGTGTGGGGGAGGCCGAAGTTGCACCCAAGCCCACAACAAGTGCAGACTTCCTGAGGGGTCGGTCAGGCCCCCACACCCAGCCTGCTTTGTGTCAGTCTGCGTTGTCTGTTGGCGCTACAGTGTTAGAACAGTCAGTGACTGATGAGTATTGGGCAGGTGGGGTTGGGGGGTCTGACGTGAAATAGGATATGCGACACTATTGTGGTTTTCCTGTCACATAGACTAGGGTTTGAGTACTGTACTCTTTTGGGCAAGTCACTGAACCTCTCTGAACCTCAATTTCTGAAACATAAAATGGGAAATACACCTGCCTTGTGGGACCAAGAGGGGGATTAGTGAGAAAATAAATCTGGAGAGCTGGCCATAGGAGAATTAGGTTGAACTACGTGGGATTGCTAATATGGGACCATTTTGATCTACAAGGATGGCAATGTCACAATGTTTAATCTACTAGGTGCTCAATTCAAGGCAGCGGCTGTTAGGAATCTCCAGCCTTCTCTTCCCCTTGCAGGGCAGTCAGGAGCTGACAGTAGCCTCCCTGTGTTAAGTGAGCTGAGAGAAGATAGTCAGTGAAGCCAACTGGCAGTGGGGGGGGGTCTATATGGGAGAGACCCCTTCCTGCTCAGAATGCCAGCAAACTATTGAGCCCAGGCCAGAGCAGGAAGTAGCAGGCAAGGGCAGGAGGACTGGGGTGCCCTGGCCTGGGGAGGAGGGGGCGTGCCCGCTGAGCAGGGAGCAGCCTGCAGTCCCGGGTTTCCTGGCTCTTGAGCAGCAGGACTGGAGTTGCCAGCTCAGCAGTTTTCCCCAACCAGAAGTGCCCCCCTCTCTTTCTGAAAGTAATGATTTTCTAAAAATGGATTCCCTCCCCTCCCCCAGCTGCAATTAATCTACTAGAACACAAAGTGGCCGCTGGAGGAGGCCCCTGGTGAGTTTGGACTAGCGCAAGCCTTTGATTAATTCAGGGACGATTTACTGGCTTTGGGGGTGAGGGGTGGGCAAGGGTACACAACCTCTGTGCAGGCCGGGCCAGGCTCACAGCTGGGTCTGTTTGGTGCTTATCGGAGCCACAGAGACTAGGAGAGCTGGGAGCCTCTTTCTAGGGAGCCTGTGTGATGAGCCCTCCTCAGATTTGACAACGCAAGATCTCAGACCCCAGCTCCAAGGTCAACCCATGGACATGTGTGTCCTGGGCCAGGCAAAGCTGATAAATAAACCCGGGGCTTTATTTATACTCTGGGAGCTGCCATTTTAGCAGAAGCTGCGGGGGAGAAAGAATATGATCGTTTTATCCTAAGAAAATCCCATGTATGTTAGAGAGTAGGATGCAAATTTGACATGAATTGTCTAGAAAAACAAACAAGCCACTTGAACGATGTGTCCTTGCACCTGGTGCTGCCCTCAGCGTGGTCCCAGGCCAGTGTGGGCACTTTGGTGGAAAAGTATGAGGTGCAGTCTATGCCTTGGATTTACGGGGAGGATACAGGCATGGAGGCAGAAATAGAATGTCTCTTAGTACCGCATCCCACCAGAAAGAAAATATGGCTAATTGGCAGATAACGATATTACATCAGATCTCAGCGCTGCAGCGAGCCCTTTCACACACATCTTCCTAATGAGTCTGGATGGAAGCTCTGATGGTCCCCATTTCAGAAGAAGAAACTGAGGATTAAAGAGATTAATGACTGACTTGAGTCTCCTAGCCAAGAGGTGGAAAAGCCACACTAGGCAGTTCTCCTTAGGTCTACACCTGTTTTCTTTTGTTTTTTTAATATCCAAAGCATGGCTTCATCTGTTCTGTCCAATGTTCCTTTCAAATTCCTCTTCCTCCACTCAGAATTCCAGATCCTGCCAGTAATAAATGGCCTGTGGCAGAGACATTTCATTCTCAGGGAGTTGCCATGTGCGCCTCACATTTCTCAGCCTCCCTTGCATTTTGTTTGGGGTCATAAAGCTACTTCTGGCCAGTGAGCTTTGAGTCTAGGTTCCACCTGGCCCTGTGGGCTAAAGCATTGAAGAACTGGTGAGCAGTGATCCAGCTCCCCCTCTCTCCCTCTGCTACAGGGACCTGGAAGATGTTTTGAAATGATGGAGGCATATGATGAAAACAGCCTGGATCCCCGAATCACGGCCCTGGAAAGTCACTGGGTGTGCAGCAGACTTTGTGTGAATGTGCGCCTTTTGTGTTACTGACTGAGGTTTGGTGGCTTGTCTCTCTAGCATCAATTCCAATCACCAGATTACATTCCCAGAACATCACTCTTCTCACCCTGCTGTTTTTGTTTTTTTCTCTCCATAGCACTGTTTGACTTTGTATGAATTGAGTTATATACACATTTAACATTTTATTATATATCTATTTGTTGATTTGGCTATTGTCTGACTCTTTTAGCAGAGGGTAAGCTTTGATAGCAGGGACTTTGCTCTGGTCACTGCCATATCCCCAGTATCTAGAATAGTCCTTAGCACATAGTAGAGACTTGACAGATATTTCTGGGATGAATCCATGTTGAAGATTACTTAACTTTCCAACTGAAATATATGCTTTCAAGTTCCAAAAGAATTTATTTTTCCCCAAGAAGAGTGAGTTTGTACTTTCTTTGTAATATTTGTGAAAAGAAATAGTGCATTTTTAAAAAATATGTTTTTGTTGATTTCAGAGAGAGGAGGGGAGAGGGAGAGAAAGATAGAAACATCAATGACGAGAGAGAATCATTGATCAGCTGCCTCCTGCATGCCCCCAACTGGGGACTGAGCCTGAATCTGGGCATGTGCCCTGACTGGGAATCGAACTGTAACCTCTTGGTTCATGGGTCCACACTCAACCACTGAGCAACGCCAGCCGAGCAAAAGAGTGCATTATTATATTTCCCCCCAAAAGGTGAATGCAAAATCTTGCCCCTCCAGTGATGGTAACAATGAAACCACCACCACAATCATAATAATAACAATGCCTGCATTTAACGAAGGCTAAGTATGCCAGGTACTCCCTGCAAGGCATTTGGTGTTGTCTCTAAGGTAAGGGTTGCCATTATCCCATTTTACAGGTGAAGAAGAGGAGGCCCAGAAAGGGTAGCAGAGCAGGAACCAGGTCTTCCTAACTCCGCAGCCCTTGCTCTGAGCCCTGACTCCCATGGGTAGCTGCAGTTTCAAAAGAACAAATTATTTCCCAAGGTCAAGATATAGTCTGAGGCCCGGGTCCCATTAAGACAGGGGTATCTCTGCCTGAAGCCTGGCTCGATGTTAGGCTGTCCTGTTCCTTTGGGGTCTGGAATCTGTGCTACGTCCGAGCCTTGTGTCATCAGCATCAGATCTTCTAAAGACACACTGCAGCCAGGGAAATGACAGTGCCCAGGAGACTTGTCCTAAAGGCCCTGCTCAGGGTAATTCCAGAACAGGAAAGAATGCTGGGAATAACAAGAAAGATTAGGTCAGGATGCCAGCCTTGGAAATGCAATGGTGTGGGCTGATGATAGGGCACGAGGATGGAGGATTTTATTTTTACAGCTTTAAAAAAAAAAATCTTTATTGATTTCAGAGAGAGGAAGAGAGAGGGAGAGAGTGAGAGATAGAAACATCAGTGATGAGAGGGTCATTGATTGGCTGCCTTCTGCACACCCCCCACGGAAGATCAAGCCTGCAAACCGGGCATGAGCCCTGACTGGGAATTGAACTGTGATCTCCTGGTTCATAGGTTGACCACTGAGCAACACCAGCCAGGCAAGCTTTTTTAAAATTTAAAAAATACTGAAAAACACAAAACCAAGAGTAAAAATTTTCCTTAATCTCATCATTTGAAATTATGCCTTCCAAAGCCACTCCCCAAGGGTGACCACTTGGAGGCTTTGATAAACCCCCTTTCTGAACTTGGCCTCTCTTCTACATAAACACATATACAATTTTCGTGACTGGAGCAATGCTATACATATTGACCTGCAACTTGCTTATGTCACTGGATATATCACAGACATTTATGCAGACCATTTATTTTTATGTTGTCACGTATTGGAGCTGAATCTAAAAGATGCTAGTACTCATTTAAAAGATATACCACTTGATACTGAACAGAGTGAAGGGGTAAAGAAACTGGAACTCTTTGGTGAGAATGGTGGGGGTATAAATAGATTTAACCACTTTTGGAAAACTTTTGGCAGTGTCTACTAAAGCTAAAGATAATCATATTGCATCAGGTATGCATCAAAAGACAGGTCCAGCCAGGCGGGGGTGGGTCAGCGGTTGAGCATTGACCTAGGATCCAGGAGGTCGTGGTTAGCTTCCTGGTCAGGGCACATGCCCGGGTTGCAGGCTCAATCCCCAGTCAGGGGCGTGCAGGAGGCAGCTGATCAATGGCTCTCTCATCGTTGATGTTTCTATCTCTCTCTCCCTCTCCCTTCCTCTCTCTGAAATCAATAAAGATATATTAAAAAAAAAAAGACAGATACAATAACATTCAGGGTAGCACTATTCAAATAGCCCTAAACTGAAACAATTCAAGCGTCTATCAGAAGTAGAATGGATTTTTAAGAAAGATGGTTTATGTATACAGTGAACGCCATGGGAATGAAAGAACTACAATTGTATACAGCAGAGCAAATCTCATAGACATAATGCTGAGCTGAAGAAACCAGACATGAAAGACACACACAATGATTCCATTTGCATGATGCTCCATTTGTATGAAGCTCAATGTCAGGCAAAAATGAATCTATGATGTTAGACGTCAGGAAGGGAGCATGAGAGGAACTTCTAGGGGCTGATGATGTCGCTTCTTAATCAGTGGGCTGTTCAGTTTGTGAAACTCTTCGAGCTGTCCACTTTTGATTTGTGCACTTTTCTGTCCGTGGGCTATATTTCAGTTTGAGTCTACTTCTTAAAAAAGCATCAGCGGCATGCAGTCCCTTCTAAAAAATCAATCTTGTTTTCCTCTTTTGCTTTCTTTCCCAGGGCCAGAACCCAAGGAGCACACCCAGTAGCTCATGTGCACCGTGCCTTCATTTACCAGGTAGGGCAGGGAGGGAAGGAGCGTTGGACATTCTGGTTTTGGAATCCCCGGGCCTCGGGTGAGGGCTCAGGCTGCACGCACGGTCCCCTAGGCTTATTCAGGTGGCCAGAGGGCAGCAGGGGGGAAGGAAGAGCGAGGAGAGGAGGAGGGAGAGCAGCAGGAAGAGGAAAAGGAAACCCCTTTTGCTGTTCTCATGACTGTGGAGGGAACCCACAAAAAGCCTGGAGGTAGACAGTACATGAGTAGAATTGCTAGGGTCCCAGGTACTATTATAACAACAACAACAATAATGACAAATACTACTATTATTAGTAGTAAGAGCAGCTAATATTTCTTGAGCACTTATGAAGTGCCTTTTCCTCCCTCCCTTCTCGGCATGCCTGAAGACTGCATAGCAGAAGGACATCTAAGGATCTGCTGGCAGCCTCAGCCCCTGCTCTGCTGTCTTGAGCAATTCCACTCTGGCTCCGACTTGCAGAGTTCCCTCAACAAAACTAAGCCCTGAAGATAAATAGCCCCTCCCCTGTCAGAAGGTTGTTTCGGGGCCATCTGTTGTTACCAGAGCATGCCCCTCTGGGGTTCACTCCCTACCCCACATGGTTTACCATTCATGCCTCAAACCACATGGAAAACCCTCTGCAGAAGAATGTCCATCCTGTTGCTTTCTCTGTGACTTTTGGTGCCCATTAGATAAAGAGGCCCCGAACTTAGAATCCAGCATCTCGAATCCTGAAAGCCAAGTTACCTTCTTCCTTTCCTCTCTGCCCCTCCCCGTGTGGAAGTTTCTGGGTATCAAATCATTTTCATTCCTTTGCCCCTGCCTTAGCTCAGGCACTCCTGGCCTTTGGCTCAAGCAATTCAGAGGCCTCCTGGCCATTCTGTCTGTACATAATTGTTCCCCTGCTGATCCAAACTCTTGGTAGGATGGATTTGGTAAAACCCAGCTCTAAGTTCTTTTGTTCATAAAAGCCATGCGCTTTCATAGTCCCCCGCTTTGCACAGGCCTCTTGGTCTGGAATGCATTTCCCCCCTTCTCTAGTTGATGAAATCCATCTCTTCTTTCAATGTCCAGCTCAAATATCTACTCCTCCAAGAAGCCCCCCAGTTTCTCCTGTTGGCATAAATCATATCCTGTAGCACTTTATATGACACTTTCTTTTCTTTTTTTAAAAATAAAATTTGAAAATATGTCTTTATTGCAGAAAGAGGAAGGGAGAGGGATAGAGAGATAGAAGCATCAGTGATGAGAGAGTCATTGATCTGCTGCCTCCTGCACTCTTCCTACCGGGCATCGAGCCCGCAACCCGGGCATGTGCCCTGACCGGGAATCGAACTGTGACCTCCTAGATCATAGGTCAATGCTCATGGACTGAGCCACGCCGGCTGGGCTGTTTGGCACTTTCTTACAACCTCTGTCCTCCTCATCCAAGCAGAAAGAGGAGTCACTTAACCAGGGCAGATTTGAATGCCATGCCCCATGCTAAGAATTTTATTTGCATAATACAATTACATGCTGAACCCCCAAAGCCTCTCTGTGCATGTATTCACCTGTGATAGTCTGAGCAGGGATTGGGATAAACAAGGGTTTGAGGTGGCAGAATGCAATCAACAGGATGCCTGTTAACGTTGATTTGCCTGTATGTCACCTGGGCTCTCTACCTGGCTCGGAGAAATCCTTTTTACTTAAATCTGTGAAGGCTAAAGAGCAAGAGACGTGCTTTTCCAGCTTCCCTAGTGGCCAGGTATAGATATGTGACCTGGGATTGGCACATCCAGGGACCCTTGATTGGTCTTAGAGGCAGGATCTGGGAATAGAGAGGCAGGGGTGCAAGAGACTCATTCTGGGGGTGGGCAGTGGCCACCTCCCATTTCTGGGGCACAGCAGGGTCCAGTGTTTGGTGTGTAGTGCTGATGTCAACAGAGGTGAGAGGAGTCATCTGGTGCTCCGTAGGGGCCGGAGGGTTCTCAAGGGACCAGCTCTGTGGTGTGGTTTTGGCAGCCACTCTGCTACGGAGAAGTTCTCTGACCCACTGTTGATTCTGTGACTTACCCAGGATCCTGTCAGGAAACTTCTTTTGTGCTTAACTCTACCAGAATAATTTTCTGTAGTTTGCAGCTATGAAGACTGACCATGAATAGAGGCCAGAAGGGGCATGGGGTGTAGTTGACCTCAAAGCCATCCCACTGGGACAGGAGAGCTGGGAGGCTCTGCCCCTCTTGATGGTGATGATGATGGTCATGGTATCCTTCCCCACCCTGATGGTCACTTGGGTTCTAAGCAGGCAGAGGCCACCGAGCAGGGGCAGAGTGGACTTACAGGAATGCTCCAGGACCCAGAAATGTCCTAGGCAGTCATGAAATGTCCCTCCATCATGAGGGCCTGCAGTTTTAAAGCAGGGCCACCCTTTGCAGCAGCAGGGGTCTGGGTCCCATGGTCAGGAGGATGGGTTCTTACCTTGCTGCAATCAAGTCACTATGGCTTGGGCAAGTCACTCCTTTTTTCCGGGCCTTAGTGGCCTCACCTGGGTCCCCAGGGTGTGGACAGATAAACTGAAGGGCCCCCTCCAGTACTAGTACTTCCAGTATGAGCACCTAGAGCTCCTGGGGTCTCCTCTCACCTCCTGCCCCACCCCTGAACTCCCATGAACGCCCTGACAGCAGGTCCTTGCCCTCTGTAGTAGGTGCCTGTTGGAGGGTGTGGCTGGGGCCTGGGGCCATGCTTGAGGAGCTTTTTCCTGGGGACCCAAGATTTGCCTCTCCTTGGTCTCTACATAAGGCGGGGGAGGGGAAGGGATGGTAGGCCCAGCAGTGGCCCTGAGGCACACAGCAGGCACTTTCTGGGAAGCCACCCCCAGAACCTAGCCCCATCTGGCTAGAGGAGGCCCTGTCTCCAGCCCGTTTCCCTTGAACTGGAGCCAGGCGGTCCTCACGCATTACTCACTGGCGGGGCGGCCCTGGCCCAGGGCCAAGGCAAACAGGCCTCCAGCCCGCCTGGGGGGCTGGTCTGCCAGGGCTTGGGAGGGGAGGGAGGAGTCCATGCCTAGCCCCTGCTGTGGCCAGCCTGCCTGTGTCCCCCTGCCAGCCCAGCCCCAGTTTGGCCGAGAGGTCAGCCTTTGGCCCAGTCTCCACCGGGGTTGGGCCTGGCAGTCCCTGAGGGGCTGGTGCTGCTGACAGCCTTCTTCCCACCAGTGCCTGGGTCTTCCCTCTCTGCCAAGGGAGAAGCCACTACTACATCCCCCATGGCCAATGCAGGGACTTCGCCCGGTGCCTGCCACTGACCAGCCCCTGGTCAGCAGAAGAGGAGGGAGCCGAGGGAGCCAAAGCCCCCAGATCTGCATCTCAGGGCAGCACCATCTACAGAAAATGACTGGTGATAATATGTTCTGTCCATCAAATATTGTGCATTAGAAGGAGTGCAGGAAAGGGGCAGGCCACACAGGCTAGGAAGACTTCTGGAGGAAGTGTGGCCTGACAAGGTCTTGACTGATGGGGAAAATTTGTATAGCCTCGTCAGAGGGTTGTACAATGGGTATGGGTCTCAGAATGTGATGGATCTGGCGAGGGGGTTGAGGTAGAGAGTGGGAGTCAGAGGGGGACAGGAGCTAGATTAGGGGGATGAGGCAGGTGATAGTGGTCCTGAGCAGGCCGCTTTGCCTAGAATCTACCTCCCTCCCTCCCTCCCTCCCTTCCATCCAAACTACAAATATCCATTGAACACCCACTATGAGCAAACATCTGTATTAGATATTTTCACTGACTCTTATACACGGACCTGGCTTATAGTAAGTAGGTGTCCTTTTATGTCCTTTTAATTCTGTTGAAGTTCATTGTATCTATTTTTTTGTTGTTGTTGCTCATGCATTTGGTGTCATATCTAAGAATCCTTTATCCAACTCCAGGTCATGAAGGTTTACCTCTGTGTGTCTTCTAAGAGTTTATAGTTTTAACTCTTAGATTTAGGTCTTTGACCTATTTTGATTAATTTTTATATTTGGTGTAAGGTAAGGGTCCATCTGAGTTCTTTTGTGTGTAGAAATCCAGTTGCCCCAGCACCATCTGTTGAAAATATTGCTCTTTCCCCACTGGATGGTCTTGGCACCCTTGCCAAAAATCAGTTGATTCTAGATGTATGAGTTTATTTCTGGATTCTCAATTCTATTCCATTGAGCTATATGTTTAGTCTCATGCCAGTATTGCACTGTCTTGATTGCAGCTGTTTTGTAGTAAGTTTTGAAATTGGGAAGTGTGAGTCCTCCTACTTTGTTCTTCCTTTTCAAGATTGTCCTGGCTATTCTGGGACCCTTGCAATCCTATCTGAATTTTAGTATCAGCTTGCCAGTTTCTACAAAAAAAGTCAGCCAGGGTTCTGATAGAGATTGCACTGAATCTGCAGATCAGTTTGGGGAGTATTGCCATTTTAACATCAAGTTTCTGGATCTTCTTTAATTTCTTTCAAATTTTATAGTTTTAGAGTATAACTGTTGCACTTCTTTTGTTAAATTTATTTCTAGGTATTTCTTTTTTTAATGTTATTGTAAATAGAATTCTTTTTCTTAATTTCATTTTTTGGTTGCACACTGATTTTTAACCAAATGATTATTGTGCTCAGCACTGTGAGAGGTGCTGGGGATATAGTGATGAACATATTATGAGGATCAATGAGATAATACATTAAAGTATAACAAGATATTCTTTATTATTGCTTTTCCTGTCTCTTCCCTTTTCTTTAAGCATGTCATAAGAGGAGGGCCTTTTGCACAGGCGAGAGGGAGCTATTTAACTTCAGGAGAAGACTTGCGAGTTGGTGATGTACCTTGCAGCAGCTGGAGGATCTGACCGTTTATAGCGGAAGTGGACCTGCTCACTGTGGGTGGCTGTGAGGCCAGAGCAAGACTCCAGGGAGGCTGAGGGAGCTGCCCCTGGGAAATGTGCATCCGTAGGAGGCCTGGGAGGAGCCAGGCTGCGGGCCCAGTGGAGGCCTGAAAGGGGTTCCTGCAGGGAGCAGCCTTACTCCTACCCTTGAACTGGGCTTCCTCCTCTATGGGTTTTCATCTTTCATCTTGTGGCTTCTCATTTGCACATCCCTGTGAGGATCTCTTTTTGTTTTGACCACCATCTCCCTTGCCACTGTTCCTCCCCTCCCCCACCATGCCTCTCTAGCATGCAGGGGATGGGCGGCAGGATATCTTGGAGACCCTTGGATTGTGCAAAGCCCTGCTCATCAGGGTGGTGCCTCCCTGCCTGCTACCTTCCCCCAAAGCAACGGGTCATCGAGTGGGGAGATTTCTCCCTACTAGCTGTCTTCCTCTGTGTCTGGTACCAGCCCAGGGCCTTCACCCTGACCAACTGTCTCACAAGTGGTAGGGAGGCTGGAGGCCTGGCCAAGTGGGCCTGTGTCCTGAGACAGCCCGTGCCAGTCCTGGCATCTCCCTCCTCTGCACAGGGCCTCTTCCTCCCGCCTACTGTCTGGAAGGGCCCTGCAGTTTCCTCATTTCAACTGCTGCTTCCTCTCCAGCCCAGGTCTCATGCGCCTGGAGGCAGCCTGTTGGCCCCTAGCCTCACATCTGTCATCCCTGCCCCTGTCTACACCAGGACCTCCATACCCACATCTTTATGTCGTAGGGCAAACCGCACAGGGATGAGTGAGGCTCAACTGTGGGTTCAGGGCCCTGGGCCCTGTGAGGTGGAGACACAGGAGGAGGATGGCCCCTGGCTCTTGCACCTTTCTACCCTCCATACAGGTCCCTTCATGTGAGATGGGCAGACATCGTGCATGGGGCTGGAACCCTGTTCACAGAAGGGAGGTCAGCATGGACTGCGAGGCTGGGGCAGGCTCGGCCCAGAACATCCCAGGTTCTCAGAGGTAGTGGATGTGGCTGAACACTCTGGGACCCTCAGCTGATCCCTGCTGGGTCCATTCCTCCCTGTGACTGAGAGGTGACTTCAGTGCGGTGGGTAGGCAGATAGAGCTTCCCACAAGGAAGGGAATCCTGGCTACAGAGCTAAGTGAGATGCCACAAATTGAAGCCACAAGTATGGACTGTGGGCTCCAGACTGCTTGGTTTAAAAACACCTGCTAAGGAGCTGTGTGACCTTGGGAAAGTTACTTCTCTGTGCCTCAGTTTTCTCAGTGGCAAAGTAGATGATCATCATAGACAATATCTTAGACCCTAAGGCTTAAAGTAAGGTTTTCCAACTTGACACTGTTGATACTTGGGGCCGGATGATTCTTTGTTGTGAGGGGCTGTCTGTGTGCACTGTAATCTCTCTACTCGTTAGATCCCAGTAGTACACCCTGATCCTAGTTGTGACAGCCAAAAATGCCTCCAGACATTGCCAAATGTCCCCTGGGAGCAAAATAGACCCTGATTGAGAACTACTGTTTCAGAGGGTTATATAGGGCTTAACTGAGTTAAGATATGCCATGCACTTAGAACAGGTCTTGGCAGAGGACGCACCCAGTAATTCTTTTTTTTTTTTTAAGAAAAAATATTCTTTATTTTGAATTTGAGGCATGTTCCCTAATGATTTGGTTCATGTTATACATCCTGATGCTGTGTCCTTAGATTATAACTACTGGAGCCACACGATCATCCACCTGCCCTCATCAATAATGTTAATTGTGATTACATCAATTTCATCTAGTTCATCTACGTTATAGACCCGTAGGATAATTTTAAAGCTGGTTATATTTTGGCTAATGATCAGAATGACTTTAAACACCTAGTAATTTTTATCTGCTGTGATTATTACAATCAGGTAACAGGCAAAAACAAAATATAAAACAAAAAACAGAAGTCAAAGACCGCAGAACATTTATAATACTCTTAATGATTGGAGAACAGAGTCTGAGATTAAGACAGGGAAAGACTGTGTATTAAAAAAAAACCCCAAAACTCAGCCCCGGCCAGTGTGGCTCAATTGGTTGGGCATCATCCTGTGCACCGAAAGGTTGCTGGTTTGATTCCCAGTCAGGGCACGTACCTGGGTTGCAGGGCTTGATCCCCCATAGGAAGCATGCAGGAGGCAGCTGATCAATGTTTCCCTCTCACATTGATGTTTCTCTCTCTATCCCTCCCTCTCCCTTCCTCTCTCTCTAAAAATCAATAAAAAAGTGATTAAAAAAATTCAATCATTGGCTTGACCAAACCTTCCCATTAGTGGGTGTGATAACCAGAATGTGCATCTAGAGACCTCATGGGTGCTCTTGGGTGCGCTGGGCCCTCCATTGACACAGGGAGAGGGAGACAACCCCCCACCTCTGGCTTCTGGGGCCTAATTTTATTCAGAGAAAAGCTCAGATACTTAAACTTTCTTTCAAGGGTTCAGAGGACAGAGCCATCAGCTAAGGCCAAGGCCAGCTGGCTGGGAATTTGTTCACACAGCCACTCATTCATTTGTTCATGGGGAAATGCTCATTGAGTGCACTACTTGGTGCGTCAGAAGGAGGCAGGGGACTGAGTAGTGCTTTGAAGGGTGGCCAGGCTTCAGAAGACAGAGAGGAGGAGGGAGAATGGCATTGACCATGGATAGGGAGATGGCGGTGGTGGCGGTGGTAGGGACTGATTAGGCAAAGGCCCTGAGGAGGCAAATTCCTGGGAAGTGTGGTGTGGTTAGAGGAGTGGATTGGGGTCAGTTTGTGAGGGACCTTGAGCATGAGGTTAGAGACAAAGTAGCTCTTTATTCTAGAGTCTTTGAAGGATTTGAGCAGAGGTCTGGGGAACCCAGGTCTGCTCCCAGGAGAGAAGGGGCTTGGTTATGTCCCAGCCCAGCAGGCCTCCCCAGGCAGGGCTTCAGCTTGGGCTCCAACTCCTGCCTGCCAGCCTCAGGTGGGGGTGGGGGCGGGGGCGCAGACAGAGGCTCTTTAGGGCTGCCTAGGCTGGATCCTGGCCTGGTTCATTCTTCATCTTGGAGTGATGTTCCACCTTGGTTTCCCCAGCTGAGAAATGGGACTGTTCATCTACCTCCCAGGGGCCTCCATTCCTCCTGGAGGCCCCTCTGCCAGTGGAGCAAACACAAGGCCTCACCTTCAGGCATGCAAGGTAACTGGGAGACCCTAGGAAGAATTCTCATGGGGACAGGGCAGGGCTGGGCAGCAAGAGGCCAACCCTGTGTGAGCACCTCCTCTTCACCTCTATCTCAGCCCCCTCGCCTCCTCGGGTGCTCTTTGCTCTTGCCTGGGGCACCAGGAGGCAGCCGCCCTGGCAGGACCACACCCTCAGGGTTGTTAAACCACCTGGGCCAGGCGTGGCCCTGGGGAATGAGCTCACCAAGTCACTGTCCCATGAGGGGCCAGGTTCAAGCAGCACAAACATGACTGGTCTGCAGTGAAGTTCAAGTGCAGAGCCAGGCACAGAGAGGTTGGCCCAGGGTCAGCCCAAGGTTGTCCAGCTCTTGGGACCTCAGTCTACAGAACCACACCATCAGCCCCAAAGGCACCGTAGCCCTTTGGCTCAAAAGGCAATTTGGAAAATGTGAAGCAGGCTTCTGAACCCTGCCTGTCCCTTGGCCCCAGAGCAACCCTGCCTGTCCCTTGGCCCCAGAGCACAGGCTGCCTTGGAGGGGGTGAGTGCCCGATGGAGGCCTGAATGAGGCCCAAGCAGAGGGCCAGGATTCTGTTCAATCCACAGGAACGTCCAAGGCTCTGTTACTCACCTGTGTCACCTGAGCCCTCCCCATTTCTTCTCGAGCCCCTTTCGACTGGGGCCAATGGGAGTCAGGAGGCTTGCCCTCCCTTCCTTCAGGGTGGTTGTGAGGATCAAATGAGATCACAAAGATAAAAGAGAATAGAAAAGAAGAAAGCTCAAACACATAAATGGTTGTTATTGTCATGGTTGTTATTATTAGCTCCTCGCCAACCCCACTCGGAACAGAGCCATCCAGGCAGGTTCTCAGCCCTCCCTGGAAGTCCCATTGGGTGCAAGGCTGACCTGGGCCCTGCCACATACCAAAGCTCTCCTGAGGAGCACCTTGGGGGTCCAGAGCCTCCCTTGTCCCTCCCAGTCTCTCAGCACAGGGCCCCTGGGGGCAGAGGAGGGAGGGGAGGGAGGAGGAGCCTCAGCCTCTGTTGGGGGTTGGTCCCTCTGGGTACTGCTAACTTTACATGGGAACCACATACTCCAAATATGCACATATGCTCACACGTGGGCACATCAAACACACACAAACCAGCCCCTGTAAGCACTCACCCCAGACCTAGATGGGTACAGGCACCTTTTGCGTGCTCGCGTACACACACACACACACACACACACACACACACACACACACACACACATCTCCTTCCATCTGGAGGCCAGTGGGTCCGGCAGGGGTATTATTACCTGGGTAGCTGTTGTTGTTACGATTGTCTTTAGGAAAGTCTCAGCTCGGCAGAAAACATCAAACAGCGGCCAGCAGTCTCAGATAGCAGAGGCGACAGGCCCTTTGGGGCCCTTTCCAGTGCAGACCTGCCTTCTCGTTTGCAAAAATGACTTATTATTAATCTGCGATTGAAACTGTAATTATGCCATCACTGTGTCAACAAGCTGGAACATGGTGAGGACTGGCAGCGCCGTCTGGAAGTGTGCTCCTACCCTCCACCATGACCACACTGGCACCTTCCCCACCCCATGGATGGGGCCACGCACACACCTGCCAAACTCCAGGCCCACCTTGTCACGTTACAGGGCTCCCAGCCGTGTGTGTGTGTGTGTGTGTGTGCGCGTGTGTGTGTGTGCGTCTCTCACTCCTAAGAGTCTGGCCAGCTGAGGTGTGGTTCAGGTGTGCTTCTGAGGCGAGAGCAGCCCTGACAGAGCCCAGGGAGCTCCAGGGCCCCAGTTGGTGGGATGCAGCAGGGGGACTGGGACATCAGAGTGTGCCTTAGGGAGCTAGGGGTGACAGGGGATCGGGGATCCCAGGCTATGCCTTTCTAAGCCTGCCTGCCTGGTGGGCCTGTCCTCAGCATATTTCTCAGACACAGTGCCAGGTCCTTCCAGCCTGTTCCTGCTCTTGGCAGGCCAGGCCCTGAGGTGTGGCCTGGCAAAGGCCAGCTCCTAAGCTGTGTTTGCCTACTAATGACCAACCTTCACTGACCACTCTCTACACTCCAGGTCTGGTGCAAAATACAGTGTGTTCAACATCTCATTTAATCATTTGAAATTATTTAAACCCAGAATACAGTAAATACAAGTATTAACTTCACAGATGAGAAAACTGTAGTCCAGTGGAGTTAGGTGGTCGCCCAGGTCCTGCAGAGTTGGGTGCAAAGCCAGGTGATCTTACTGCCAGCCCACCCCCCCACTCCTCCAATGCAGCACACACCCTCCACCTGCTTGTGCTCCCCAGCTGCAGGCCTGCAGCCTGGGGTCTAGTAGGAAGGAATGAAGAAAAGGTCAGTGTTCAAACTGGGCTATTCAGGACAGGCCTGAGAGACTTGACTTTTCCAGGATCTGTGGGTCCTCTCTGGGGGCATTCCACCTCCCGGCACACTGGCTGAGCCTTCTGGGTCTGCGATGGGTCCTTTTTTGTCACATTGTAGGCCCCAGGTGGGCAACTAAAGAAATGACAACCCCAACTACCTCAGAGGGAAGGGTGTGTGTGTGCGTATCTGCCAGCATGGTCACTTGTGTGATTTCAAGAGACAGCAGAGATGAAAGGTCACAGAACCAGCTGGCAGCATAGCTGAGACATGACCCCAGGGCTCCCAGCTTCTACCCAGGGATCTTCTAAGCTTCAGCCTAGGAGGATCACAGACCCTGTGGCCACACATAGCTACCTCTCGCTACCCTCCAGGGTCATAGGGAGGAACCATGGGTAAAAGGACTATACTTGAAGTAAAGGGGAAGGCAATCAGGAGGAAAGAGAAAGGGCTTTGGAGCGAGATGGGGTCTGGGTTCAAATCCTGACTCAACCACGTTCTACCGGAGTGCTCCTGGGTAGGGTAAATTTCCTGAGCCTGTAAATTTTCTTCATCTGTAAAATGGGGCTAGTCAGGCCTGCCTCACAGGGTCCTGGTGGGATAAAATGAAATCATATAATATGAAATGCTGAAACAGACCCTACCCTCACAGTGTCCCCCATGAAGACAGGTGCACTGCCACTGTGCCTATTTGGGGTGACATTCCAAGCAGACTCAGAACTTCTGAAGCATAAGCCAGGTGCTCAACTGCAAGGTGGTTGTAGGTCTGGAATCCGAGTACCTGGGCACTGTGATACCCCCTCCCCCAGAAGGCTACTCACTCTTTCCCACTCCATGCCCCACAGCGGGTATCTCAGTCACCTGCCAGTCCCTCCCCTCTCCTCCACCCAGTTCCCTGGTGTTTCATTACTTTGATTTAAGGCTTCATACATTCTCTTCTCTTAGGGCCTAGGCAGTATGCCAAAACTTTTAGGTGTGAATATCTCCATGCATTCATTTACTCATTCATTCATTCACTGGGCAGTGAGGCAGGCACTAGGGAAAGAGATAAGCTGGGGTATCTGGGAGCTGGAGCTGATAGCAGGGTGGAGAGGTGGAGGCTCACAGCTAAGGACTAGAAGTGGCTGGGAAAGAGGGGCAAGGGGGGTGCTGCCCCGAAAGCAGCCTTAATTGGGCTTGCTTGATCCTCTGTTGAGGCAGCTGGAGTAGTTCGGTGGTGGGAGTGGGGAGCAGAAAGAACCAGCCAGGCTGCTGAGATGTTTCTGGGCGGACAAAACTGTCTTTTGGGGCATTTTTTTTTTTTTTTTTTTTTTTTAATACAACAGGGAGAACCATGGAAGGTCCAAGAGTGAAATGACTGTGGCTGTTTGAGGCTCACATTTCCTGCGTGGGGTGGGCATGGCCCTGGTGGTCTGGGAAATAGGCAGCGGGGTCTCCATTTGTGGGGCAGGCCAGTTGGGGCTGGCAAGTTGGAGTCGAGCTCCTGACAGCGGAGAGCCTGGGACCCAGGGCAGGTGGGTGGGGGTGCGCCCAGCCCACCGAAGGGGTCCACTGACGTTGGGCGAGGGAGGGCTGGTGAGAACGGGGAGGTGGCGGTGGAGATGGATGGGCCAGCTCTGCTGGCGTGGGCCCAGGGATCCCAGGGTCACCTATGGGTAGGTCCAGGGGAGGGACTCACTCAGGAGGCTCAGCCCCAGAGCAGGAGGAGGGAGCAGCTGGCAAGGCTGTTCCCAAGCCTGTCAGGCTGTGGAAGGGCTTTCCTCCCGCTCCCCCTTTGGGTCCCTCAGCATCAGCTACTCTGGTGCACATGGGACCTTAGGAATGGATAGAGGTTTGGAATGCTCCCACTCCCAGGGCCTCAGAGAGCCAGAGTCTCAGAGAGTGGCACCCATTCTGCCTTCTAACCCCCACCAGGCCTCCCAAACCAGCCCCCAGCTTCTATTTACAGGTGCAGGGACCTTATAGGCACTATTCCCGTGTCCAGAGAGGGGAAGTGACTTGCCCGAGGTCACACAGCCAGAGAGAGGCAGAGGGGAGACTATTCACTTTTTTCCAGGCACAGGCCATCCTCAGAAACAGACTATTGGCCCTAGCCGGTGTTGCTCAGTGGTTAGAACACTGGCCCACGCATAGAAGGGTGGAGGGTTCCTTTCCCTGTCAAGAGCATGTACCTGGGATGCAGGTTCGATCCCCTTGGCCACTTACCGGGAGGCAACCAATTGATGTGTCTCTCTCACATTGATGTCTCTCTCTCCCCCTCTCCCTTCTCCCTCCCTTCCACTCTCTTTAAAAATCAATGGGAAAAAATATCCTCTGGTGAGGATTGACAAAGAAAGAAAGAAAGAAAGAAAGAGAGAGAGAGAGAGAGAGAGAGAGAGAAAGGGAGAAAGAAAGAAAGAAAGAAAGAAAGAAAGAAAGAAAGAAAGAAAGAAAGAAAGAAAGAAAGAAAGAAAGAAAGAAAGAAAGAAAGAAATAGGGAAAGAAAGAGACTTCTGTTCCATAGAGGTGCACTGGGGGCTGGCAGAGGCCTTGGCAGAGGAGATGGACCCATTCATACCTGGCTAGCCACAGGAGATGGGGGCCCAGGTTAGGGGGAGAGTCAGGGGCCCTCGTGAGCAGGATCCCTGGTGTCTCTGGGAGTGGCGCGGAGGCCCTCCTTGAGTGAACAGAGGGCCAGTAGTTGGTGTGTGTGTTAACCCGGTGAGCCTCACAATGTGGCAAACCCTACACAAGTCTGTTCCAAGTCCCTGAGTGCAGCTCTGGTGTTCTGCTGGGTTCCTGGCCCTGGGTCTAGTGCCAGGAGGGGTTGCAGGAATGACAGTACTCTCCCACGCTGTGGCCCTGGGCCTTGCTTGGAGCTGGGCGCCCAGCTCGGGACCCCCAGGCTGCAGGAAGACAAATGCCTTCTGACTGCAGGGTCAGATGCCTGTTCCACAAGCGCTTCCTCTCCGCCAGCCTCATCACGCTCTTCTAAGCAGGGTCCATCTACCTGTAACTTTGTGACCTGGATAAAACATTTCCCCTCTCCAAGCCTCAGCTTCCACATCTGTGCTATGGGAACAACTGTATTATTCCTGTCTTCATCCCAAGAGTGTCGTGGGGCTAATGTGGTGAGTGCTGTCCCTGCAGCCCTGGCCTGCTGGTTCCCTGTGGGGAGACGGGAAGGGGATGAGGGAGGGGTCCCCTGGGCCCCTCTGGCTCCAGGAACACTGTGCATGGACTCTGCCCTATTTCCACAGTGGGGAAAGGCAGGAATGGGGGTTCTCAGCTCTTCTTGTCACAGCCCCTCCCTCCCCTTCAGGTGGGGCAAACATTTTAGAGAGGTGGGGCCCATCTTCCCCAGACCCCATGCCCTTGTGTCCTTGGGGGAGAGGGCAGATTGAGTCTCTGAGGCTGATGCCCCTGGCCTGGTAGTGCTGCTTTCCAGGCAAGGTTCCCAGGCCTCAGATAGCCGCCTAGTCCTGCTCACCTGCTCTGCGTTAATGTGCATGCAAAGAGCAGCATGGAACACTTACGCAGGCTCAGGAGGCAGAGCAGACAGGCGATAAGCTTAATTAATAGAATCAGGACATATAAATAGTCTCTCCCTGCCCCCGACACAGCAGGCTGTGCCGAGGGCTGGCTTGGCATTCTGGGGAATTGCTCATCAATCCAGGGACTCCTGCGTGCTCAGCCTGTGCTGACGGAGGTAGAGGGCAAGACGGGACTCTTGGGAGCTCAATGCTGAGCTGGGAGGAGACTTTTAAGCCATTTAGGTATCTTTCTGGGAGGTGGAATTCTGAGGGGGCAATGGAATTCTAAGGAGGAGGGAGAGAACTGTGTGGTTGAATACCAGGAAGGCTTTCCAGAAGAGGTGGCTGCCAGTCTCAGGGATGCTGTGACAGGAAGTAGCAAGGATGGGTAGAAAGGAAGGAGGAGGGGAAATGGGAGGGAATGAGAGAGAGGTCTGTGTGTCCCTTGCCAGCAGGGTTGGACCCTGGGTGGCTGGTTTCTTTCCGGTGTCAGACTCAGGGGTTAAGGGGTACCCATGTGCAAACTACTAGATCCGGCTAGTTGCTGCACCAATAGTAACAGACCCCTCGTTACTTTCCCAAGGTGGGTGTTTTACAGCCAAGGAAATGCAGGTGCAGAGAGGCTGATCTATGTGCCTGTGGTCCCACAGGGATAAGGAGGGAAGCTGGGATGGATTCAAGCCTCTGACTCTAGTCCTTGGACTACAGGAGCAGGACTGGCCCAGGGCACGGGGGGCTGTGTGCTGGACTCATCGCTGCGTGGCCTGCAGGCTGCTCCCAGCCAGGCAGCAACACTGAGGCAGGCCCATTGCTGGGAGGCATGTGACTCCCAGGGCTGGCTTTGGCTCTAGGACCTCCGGTGGCCTTGCTGACCTTCCTTAGGCTTCACAGTGGTTTGGGACGCTTCCACCCAACCATTCCCTCCCACATTTCCCTCAGGGTCTGTGACTCAAGCACCTGATCTAAGGGCTCCCCACACTGCCCTACCATCTTCCCCTTTTTCTTTTATGCACAATCCTGTCATGGGATGGGACATCCCAGGACAGTGACTCACAGCTGGGAAGATGGGGGCCTGGCCACCCTGTTAGAAGCAGCACATTCTGCTCATTTTACAGATGAGGCCCAGAGAGGAGCAGAGGGTTGTCCTCATGCAGATGCAGTTAGTGGCACGTTGTAGAAGGGTTCTCTCCATCTGTCCCCTCCCCTCCCCTCCCCTCCCCTCCCCTCCCCTCCCCTCCCCTCCCCTCCCCTCCCCTCCCCTCCCCTCCCCTCCCCTCCCCTCCCCTCCCCTCTCACTGGGGGAAGGTGGTGGCAGCTGAGAAGGTGGCCAAGAGGCCTCTTCCCAGGCCCATCCTGACAGGCTGGGGTTTTCCATGGAACCCTTGGCCCCGCCTCAGCCTCCCTGACCAAGCCGGCTGCTTCTTCTTATAAAAGCTAAATTTACTCTTTTAACAAGGCCAGCACTGCATTAAAATACAGTGGAATGCTTGGGAAGGGGGGATGTGGTCCAGGCCAGTGAGTCGAACTGCCATGCACAGTCCACTTGGGGCCCACCGAGCCTCTGGGAGAGAGGGAGGCCCCCACACTCTGCCTCCTCCTCTTGGGAGGTGGAGGCCCCAGCCCTGCTTCCACATCCTGGGGCTGTTCTCCCAGAGTCTGCTGCAGGACTCAAGACCTTTGTTGCTCCTGGTGACCCTTAGGATTCCATGGTCTGGAAGTTGAGCCCCAAAAGAGCCAATAGTGATGACTCAGGCTGCCCACCCCCCCACCCAGCCAACCCTCACGAACTCCGTCCCTGTTCTGGACCCTGAGCTCAGACTGGACTTTTGAGACATTAATTGGGGCTAATTGCCTCCAATTTCTTTTCTTTCTTTTTTCTAAAAAGAGCATATGCCAAAGACATTAGCTCTTATTTAAAAAATTGATTTTTAGAGAGAGGAAGGGGGGAAAGAGAAACAAAGTGAAACATCGATCTGTTTCCTCCCTCACATGCCCTGACTGGGAATCGAACCGACAACCTTTTGGTGCACGGGCCAATGCTCAGCCAACTGACTCACACTGTCCAGGGATAATTCCCTCCAATTTCTTTGCATCTCTCTTTCTCTTCATCCTGAAAGGAGCCCAGCTCTCCGGGACTGTGAATTTCCACCAGGACTCTCACTCTTCCTGACATCCCTGACCTGACAGCCTGTCCCAGCTCTGCAGCTCGAGACCTGTGAGCACAAACAAACCTGCAATCGGAACCTCAACATTATGTGAATGTTCCTGGCTCCCTGAGGACTCAGCTTTCCATGGGGCCCTCCTGGTGGAGGCTCTTTTTCTCCCCTCCGCATCCATCTCAGAACCAGCAGATGGGGAGGCACCATTTTGCCCACATCTCTCCTTCTGAAACCCCAACTCTTTTTGAGGCTCAGCTCCCCTGGTTCACACACTCTCTCTGCCACCTCCTGGCTGTTACCTGTTGACTTCCTGGTCCTGGTCACTCTCTTCCATCCCTTGGGATGCTGGCTCGGTCACCAACTCCTTGGGACTTTCCATGTGGGTAACCATTGCCCAAGCCTCAGTTCCGTGAGAGCCTTGCCATCAGCACTATCACCGTCCCCAGATGAGCACAGCCCGACTCTCGTCATCACAAAAACAGCACCACCTCGGAAACCTGATCTCAAGGCTCTCTCTCTGACCACCTTCTGTCCTCCAGGTCTGTAACTACCCATGGACCCTCATTTTTAAAAAAATTTTTATTCTTTAAAAAAAAAATTATAGTTGACATATAAAATTCTTGAAAAGCCAGAAAGGTGGTTTTTGAAAAATATATGTTTTTATTGATTTTAGAGAGAGAGGAAGGGAGAGGGAGTGAGAAACATCGATCAGCTGGCCTCCTGCACAGCCCCTCACTGGGGATCGAGCCCGAAACTTGGGCATGTGCCCTGACCTGGTATTGAACCGGTGACCTCTCAGGGCACAGGACGACGCTCCACCAATTGAGCCGCATTGGCTGGGGCGACCCCACAGGACGACGCTCCACCAATTGAGCCGCATTGGCTGGGGCGACCCTCATTTCTTGACCATCACTTTAAGCTTCTCTCTCCCTTTCTTGTGTCTAGTTGGAGAATCCCAACCTTAGCTGAACCCAACTATTACCACAAGAGTTGAACTTTTCTGGAGAAGATCCTAGAGCTGGGCTCACTGGGCACATCACAGCCCTCAGGGAGACTCATCGCTGCCGGGACAGCCCCTGATGCTCTTCGGGAAATTTGCTGTCCCTCCAGGCTTCATGCTTCCCTCAAGCCTCCCACCCCCTGCCCACTCCCGGTTGATGACTTCGCCTCATGCTTCACTGAGGGAAGGGAAGCAGAACTCTCTCACCTCCACAGCCTCCTCAAAAGCCCCCTGTGGTTCCTGTCTTTCCACCATGTGAGTGGAGGCCCGATGGCACCTTCCACCCCTCCATCCGGGCCCTTCCCGGCACCCGCTGCAATATGCCAGTGGCTTTGTTCACCTGGTATCTATTTGGCCCTCACTGCGAGGAGGTTACCCTTGTAGTGCCTGGCACAAAGCAGGCACTCGATACATACTGAGGCATAAATATGTCCTAGGGAGAGTTAGGTGGATTTAATAAGGTTTTCAAATTGCAAAATTAGTATGGAATGCACTCAGTGCAAAAAGCTTGAGGCAGCAAAGTAAAAAGGAGAAAAAGTAAAAGTCAACCATAGTTCTCTCATTCGTTCATAAGTACTGTCAACATTTCGGTACTTACGCCTTTAAAGGTTTCTACACATATTTTTTTTTCTTCGTAAAATGGCACTTGAATGGATATAGATTATGAGTCAACACTTGGTTATGAGCATTTTCCTACATCTTTCCATATTCTTCTAAGTATTTTAATAACCGCACGGTACTCCAAAGTATGGATGACCTCAATTTACTTAACCATGTCTCTAATGTTGAACATTTATAGTCTTTCCATATTGTCTCTTTCCCCTATTTAGCTAGTGTCCTTATACATAACTATATGTATACATTGTTTTTCCTGTGGCTGAATTCCTAAGGGGACTTGTGGGTCAAAGGGTATGCATATTTTAAGGCTTTTGATCTATATTATTAAGTCACAAGAGACAATTTGTTTTGGAAACCAAATGAGCACAAACACAAGCTCCTACTCTGCCAAGCATAACAAACCCTTTTCTGAAGTTCTGGGAGGCACCCCCCCAATTTCCCCATGGCCAGTACCATCCTTTCCTTCAGCGTTTTGCTTGAATGTCACCTTATCAGAAAGGTCTTGGTGCCTTTCTCATGCAAAATGACATCCCTCTTTCTCTTTCTACATCCCTTTGGCAGATGCCTTTTCCTCAGCTGCACTCAGCACCTCCAACAGGTTTTGTGTTGGCTGGAGCCTGTGTCTTTCCAGATCCGCAAGAGCGGGGACTTCGTTGTATTTTGTTTATCCTGTACCCCCAGGGCCTTCACCGTGCCCAGCACAGAACAAGAGCTCAATAAACATTGTGAATAAATGAATGGAGGTCAATGCTTCTAGTCTGAAACTAATGATGATGATAATATTCAGGGCTCCTTAGGAACTGTTTTAAGCAGTAGACTGGATTTATAGACAAGAGTTAAGAAAATAGACAAGTAAAGTGACTTCTAAGTAGAGTAACTGTCATGAAGGGGGACCCAATTAAAGCAGGCCCCTCAGGGAAGGCTCAGGAGATGTGATATTCGGTCTGAGACCTGAAGGATGAGCAGGGGAAGGATGTGAGAAGAGCATGGATAAGCACATCCAGGCACATGGAACAGCATGGCAAAAAGGCCATGAAGTGGGAGAGAGATTGACAGGTTACAGAACTGAAAGAAGGCTGGTGACTGATCAGAGTGGTAGGCGGAGTGAGAGGCACGCGTGGGGGTTGGGGAGATCACTCATGTGCCGCCAGTCAAGGAACACGAGGAGGAAGAACACCCCTCCCTGCACTGCTCCTTCTGAAAGCAAACGCTCCATTATGGACTTACAAGGTGTAAAGGAATATAGCAGATCCTTCTCTCAGCTGGGCTGGGGGACCTGCAAGTTTTTGTTTTTGTTTTGACTGCCATAGGGTGGGACATAAAATCAAGTGACAGTTCCTGTGCTGGAGAGGGATCCAAGAGAAGTCCACTCCTGACCATCTAAACAAAGCCATTTGTCCCTGCATCACTTACGAAGTGCTTGCTGGGTACCGTGCACACATACTGTCTCCTTCAATCCTAATGACAACACTGCACCATTTTTATAGATGACAAAACGGCCTCAGAGGTTATGTGTGATATAGGCCGAGGTCGACACGTTAATTAGAGACAAAGGCGAGATTTAGGCAGCAGGCTGCAAAGCCCATTCTCTCCCCCAGTCTGATATACCATGGAGTCTCATCAAATTCATATTTAATGCATGGAAGTTCCAGCTTCTTATCCTATACACAATTAAATGTTATAAGTAACTTTTACCCTTGTATTCTTTATTACATACTGTCCATGATCACATATATTACCCCCCCCACCCCCCCACCATACACACACGAACACTGCATTATAGAGCAGTGATTTTCAACTTTTTCAGCTCCTGGCACACATAAGCGAATTGCTAAAATTCTGTGGCACACCAAAAAATATGTTTTTTTTGCCAATCTGACAAAAAAATAGGTATAATTTTGATTAATTGACATTGGATGGCTATTGTAGTGTTGGCTGTTGTCATTTTTTATTTTATTTATTTATTTTTAAAAAAATATATCTTTATTGATTTCAGAGAGAGGAAAGGAGAGGGAGAGAGAGAGACAGAAACATCAATGATGAGAGAGTCATCGATCGAGCCCACAACCCGGGCATGTGCCCTGACCGGAAATCGAACCCCTATTGCCTGGATCCCAGATCCACGCCCAACTGCTGAGCCACGCCCAGCCGGGCTGTTGTCATTTTTTAATTTGACAATCTAAGGTAAAAGAAGCCAGCTATTGCACGTCTGAAGACTTTTTGAGGCCAACTGGTTGAAAATTGCTGCTGTGGAGTTTTGCGCGTACATACCAGGTACGCTCTGCTTTATGGGGGTAGATTTAGGGACTTAAAAAAATGTGATTTTCTTCTTATATCCTGATTTTATTTTCTGTCATGCTTTTTCACTGTGCTTCAATGCTCCACATTTTATACTGCCCTATTTTCCAGTACACTAATCCTCAGTTACCTGCCTTGATTCTATTCATTTCATTGTTAATTGTGATGGTTGTGTTTTTCATTTCTAGAATTTCCACCTAATAATTTTTAAAAGGTTCCAGTTCTTTGCTTAAATTCTTTATCTCATTTACTTTTTGAAGATATTAATCACAATTATTTTAAAGTCTGTTATTTTAAATGTTAGTATCTGAATCTCGTATGGGTCTCTCGCTGTATTATCTGTTTGGACTTTCCCTCTTGGTTCCAGTCATATGGTCTTGTCTCCTGTTATGCCTGGTAAACTCTACAGTATGGAAAAATTGTAGAGATAATCTGAGGCTCTGGGTGATCCTGAGAGGAATTATTCTTGCTTCTGGAAGGGTGTGGGAGTACAGGGAGCTCCCTTAATCCAACCTGGAATGAAGTTTACTTGAAGTGGGTTTCAATGTTTGTGAAGGCTGATCTAGTTCTGCTTTGCTCTTCAAGGGTTCCAATTGAAAGCAAGTAAAAAAAAATAAGCGTCCCCTTTTTGGAGATGCGTAAGCTCCCTTTTTTCCCTTAACCCCCTAAGATTACAAAAGCTTGGTCTCCACTTTTTGCTCAGATTCTCAATTTTACAACTACTGCTTGGGGAAATAAGGGCAAACATTGAGCTCATCTCCTGGGTTTCTCTTCTCTCCAGGATCATGGCGTCTAGACTGCTCCAATGCCTTCAAACAAATGTTAAACATATATTTTAACCATTTTTAAAAAGTTCTTGGTCAGAAAGTTGGTGTGAGATAACTAGTTCTAGAGTAGCCAGAAGTAAGTATCTGCATGAACCAAAGAGCTCAGCACTGCAAACATGCAATTCTAGTTCACTGCTTCGTCTTGGCCTTCCAAGGGGCTGGCAGGCCTGGGCCCTGCACGGAGTCTGCCCCGGGCCCTAGTCGCCTGTTTGCTCTCCTGCGGGCCTTGACTGCTGCCTAATGCTCATGACCAGAGGCTGCCTCGAGGCTGGCTGTTGCTGCAGCCTGAGCGGGGGCTGCCAGGATGGTGGTGGCCTGGCTCCCGCAGAGCTCTGCCCCCGCAGGAGACCAGGCCTCCTCCTCCACAGCCCTCCACAGTGAGCCCTGCTGTGCCAGGCTCGGTGTTCAGCGTTTAGCATAGGTTGTCTTAGTTCTTCCTCTTAGAAACACCAGCAAGTTCCTAGAGTTATCTCCGTTTTACAGACAAGGAAACCAAAGTTCCAGAGGATTAGCCAGAATCCTTGCCCACCTCATAAAAGTACATATTTATTTCTCTGTTTACTTGTTAATTTTCTTGTGCTCCCAAGACTCTAAGCAACACGGGGATGGGGAAAGTGTCTATATGTCTGTTTTACGCCTCACTGCAGGCCCATGCTTTGATGTCAGGGGCTCCCATGCCCTTAACCAGGGTCCAGGGACCCATAGGGAACTTGAAAGTCTTCTGAAATTAGAGTAGAAATCTGTAAGCATGTGATTGTTTTTCTAGAAAAAAAGATTCCATGGTGTTGCTCAGATTCTCAGAGAGGTCTGGGGCCCCCAAAAGGTCAAAAGATCTTGGGCATGGGGGTTGGTGCCTTGTTTGTCCCCCAACATTGCCATCCCTTGCCAGGGAGGCTTCCTGAAGCTACCCACAGATTGCTGGGGGGTGACCAGAGAGAGAAGTGACCAGGATATACAGCTGAGCAGGTGAACAGAGCACTGCTCAGGGCGTCCCAGCGGGCCTCCTCCAAACCCCCAAGGTTGGGGGGGTCACTTCCCAAAGGACTGAATAATGGAGGTCTGTCCTGCATGACAGGAAAGCCGTCCCACCGGCTGAGCGGCATATTTGAGTAGCTCCTGGTTCTGAGGCACCCGCCCTGTGAGCTGGGGTGGTAGGAGCGGGTGTGTGGGAATTCCCAGGCCACAGCTCACCACTTTGAAGTCTGTGGGAGAAGGAGGGGGAGACCCCAAGTCCCTGATGGAGAGAGAACAGGATGGAGTCACAGGCCCCTTCCTTGGCTCAGGTTGGCCGAGCTCTCTCCTAGCCTGGAGTCTGGAGGGTCTTTTTGCTTGGATGGAACAAAAGAAGAGTAAGCGTTTGGGGTGACTCACAGAGGGGTTTCGGAGAGGTGGATTTGGAGTCAGGTTTTGAGAAGGAAGACTTTGGGCGCAAGACCACGAGGCAGCTGCTGGCTTTGGGCAGGATGACAGGGAGCTGTCTGCTCGCCAGCCCCTCTGTGATGATCACCAAGAGTCAACAGTAAAAACTGAAACGATAAATACTGACAGGAGGGCAGTAATAATTATGGTTTTACGTTCAGCTGGCTGCTGCAGCAGGGGTGAGGGCTGTAAATCACACTCAGAGACCTAATCGATGCAGCCAGGAGCTTGACCCAACTCCCCATCCCGGGAGGTGTGTGTGTGGGGGGGCTCTGCTGGGACTCGGGAGGCTGCTCTGGTGCTGGAGCAGGGGAAACCCTCAGCTGGGAGGCTGGAGCCTGGGTTCCAGCCGCAGCTCTGCTAACAGCTTGCTGTGCTGCGTGGGGCTGCCTGCCGCCCCTCTCTGGGCTCCTTTTCCTCAGCTGTGAAACAGCAGGCTCCAGGATACTCTGGCTCCAAATCCCCTCCACCCCACCTAGTTTCTCAGGAGCCCTAGGCTTCCTGGACCCTTTTAGGAAGGAGCAGCCTCCTCTGGCCTTGGAGGAGGGCCCTGGAGTGGAGAGGGAGTGGGGTGAATGAGGGTCCTGCCAAGGCCCCTGCCCAGCCAGTGACAGGAAGGCAGCAGCCCACGGCACAGGGAGCGATTTTACTGGAAAGATGAAAGGAAATTGCATCTTTAATAATTCACCGGGCCGGTTTGGAGGGAGGCAGGTTGGCTGGGCCGCGGAGCCGCTGGGCGATCCCAGCATCTGTTCCTGGAAATCCACTGGCTCCAGAGCCTGCCCGAGAGACCCGGGGGCCCTCCATCTCCTTCTGGCCCAGGGACAGCGGGAGCCGACGGAGTCTAGACCAGGGTGAGAGGTTAAAACACAGCCATCCCGGGAACCCGCTAAATTGATATCTCCAGCAAAAAGGGAGCCGAAATAATCGATAACGGCAGCAGCCCAGGAAAGCGGCCAAGCTCGGGCCCCAGTGTGGCTCCGTCGCTGCAGGAAAGGAGGACTGGGGCTCTGCAAACGGCCAGGGGCTCCAGCAAACAGACCGGGGCCTCCGCCCGCTCCTGCCCAGGCTGGGAAGGAGCTCGGCAACAAGGGGCCACTGATGCTGGGCAGCCTGTCCAGCCAGTGGGGGTGCAGGGGCCACACTGCCTGGTGTCCTGAGCCAGTCATTGCTTTGCCTTCTCTCCTGGTCCTTCTCAAGTGAGAACACCTTCCCTGGTTCACAGGAGAGTAGCAGGACCCACCTTCTGCTTTTCTTCACAGGGACTGTCCTGGGCCTCCTGGGAGCATTTAGTGCTGGACAAGAAAGAAGTGGATTGAAGCCAGAGGAACTGGCCCAGGACATAGGTGGAAGGTGCCAGAGAAAAAAGTAGCTAAAGAATTATTGATTCTGGAGTCTAAAGATGTTGGTTTTACTCCCAGCCCAGTCCCATGGGTGAGCCCCTCCCTGAGAATGGGATGATAACCCTGGCGGCAAGACCCTCTGCTCCTGGAAAGAGCTTTGCATCTGGAGGTTGTCATTAGTATTAGGCCTTTCCCCCAAGGCCTGTAGAATCTTAGTTGACTAATCTGAAATTTAAAAGCTTTCCTGGGTGGGTCAGCTTCCGTATAAACTAGATTGGGGAAGGGGTGCATCATAAGGGAGATCAAATCAGGGGGCTGAGGGCATTTTGGGGACCCAGGCAGGGTGCAGGCAGAGCAGCTATTTATCTCTCTCTCTCTCCCTCCCTCCCTCCCTTTCTCGATAATTAGTAAAGACAACTCAAGAATCATAGAGAGGACAGTTTAAAAACTAATATACTCATCCTTCTTTTACAGATGGGGAAATGCCTCCAAGGACACCTAGCTGATGAGTGTGGAGTCAGGACTCAAATTTGGATCTGTTGACTCCCATTATGGTGCTCTTTCTACGAGCCCAGGGGCCTCTGGTTCTCTTTCTCCACAGCTCATAGGATGGCAGGGCTGGTGCGGCCTAGAGGCAAGGCGCCCAAGCCCGTGGCCATGAGATTCATCCTGAGTCGCTGTCTGATCTTGGTTCACGCCAGCCCTCAGGCTCAGCTTTCCTCCCCAGAAAACAAGGGTTAGACCCACCCCTTCAGCCTCACAGGCCATCCAGAGGGTCCCATGAATCTACACAACTTTAATTCCAGGTTGGCAAAACCTTCCTCACCTGGTGGATTCACCACTTTTGGAAGTCATCAGGGGACAGAAAGTCAGCAAAAATGGTTTCTGAGTAGGTGAAATGGTTGTTTCAAACATCCATCATGCAGTAAAGTTTATGCTCTTTGCTTATAAAAATGCCTTGGGCCTCACTCAGGCCTTTTGGCTCTTCTGTGACTAACAGTTCTGGCAAGTTTGGTGGCCTGATTTCTCAGGCCACATCAGGCCTACTGGTGGTAGTGAGAAGAGCTTTATGATAAGAGAGGGGGCAGAAAATCTGTAAAATGCACATGCGGTAATTAAAAAGCAAAGGGGACTGGATATGCCTTGATAATCCCCGAGGGTAACCCAGAATTACAGTCCTGTCTACTAATTAGTGTTGTAGAAATGAGCCTGAGTCATCAGGAAAGGGTGAAACACACAGTGCCCTCTGCTAGAGAACTAAGGGATGCGTATGATCCCCTGTAGAAAGGTTTCTACCAAAAAATTAAAAAAAAAAGATTTTTCTGTTAAAAGAGGTAAGTTACAGCTGTAGAAAATGGATGCATTCGTAACAACACCTCCTGCTGCTGCTGCCAGGAGCCTGGGATGGGGAGAGCTGACCTTGTGTGAAAATCAGAACCTGGATTTTAAATCCTGGTTTAGTCTCCCTTCCCCATTGAGGGGTCTCCCGACATGCATAATTAACTGGTTTGCTTGCAAGGGCTTTGTAGGCAGAGGGGACCCTGTTAGAATGCTGTTCCCCCCTCTTTCTTTCTAGGGGAGTGACGTGGGCACCTTAACCCCTCTCAGTCTCTGTGCAATGGAGATAGTGCCCTCAGGTGTACTGAGATGCTAGAAGTGCTCAGTTGGGGGCCTGATTTAACACGTGCCCCTAAATGTTAGTTACCACTGTGACCTTGGGCAAGTCACTTTCCTGTAAGGTCCTCAGTTTCCTCATCTGTAAAATGGGAGGGTGGGCTCTCAATTCCCTCCACATCCTGATAGCCCGGAGTATTAGGAGCGTCAGCTGGGAAGAAAAAGATTAAGTGATTTCCAGGGATTGGGGACAAATGCATTTCCTGGAAGGGAGGTTCCCCAGGAGGCCCTCCTTCCCCTGCAGAACCTCAGAGTGGAAGGGATCTGTGGGGTTTTCCTGATCCACGTTTGCACCACAACAGAGAGATTCTTCAGATACCACTCTGAGGGTGGCCCACAGCTTCTGCTGGGACCCGTCCTGTGCGTGTGTGGGGGGGTCTCACTCCCTTATTTGGACCCTTAACCATCTTGTGCCCCATCATCTGCTGGTCCTGTATTGTTTTTGAATCAGGGTGTCTGCAGTCCTCTCTCGATGTCCAGCCACACCCCAGCCCCCATTCTTCTTTCTCCGAGATGGCAGGTCAGAACTTTGAGGACAGATGCGCACACCTGAAGCGTTCTCAGGCACAAAGTTTGCGACTCCCACAGCCTCTTCTTGCTGACTGAGCACCAGCTCCCTCCTGGCCTGCTTGTGGTCCTTGGCTGTGTGCCTAATAAAATTGAGTTCCCAAAGAGGAATGTAATATTCCTGGTGCAGTTAGACCAGGGAGAATAGAGCAAGCTGTCCCCCCTGGATCCTATACTATCTTCAGCAGTGTTTTTAGAAGAGCATTTTCTCCTTGACAAGTGTCAATTAAGGACCCCAGTTCAACTCAGGTGTCCGGAGCACAGGCCTTCTTCCCTGACTCCACGAGCCCAGCCTTGTCACAAGGTGAGGGGCAGAGGCTGCAAAGGGAAGGATCCCTGTCCGCCTGTGGCCAGTCCTTAGCCTCACTGGGAGAGATGAAGATACAGCAGTTTCTTCTCCGAGGCTTTGGTTTGCAGAGATACTCTCCTCTGAGCCACTGACTGGGCAGGGAGGCAGGTGACTGAGGTTTGTGAAAGGAGGCCTGCTGCCCAGTGGCTGAGTCTGGTTCACAGGCACCACAGAGTGCTCTGGCATGGAAATTACTTCTTGCTTTGGTGGCCCCCTGTGACTCCTTGTTGTCCTGCTGGGAGGGGGCACCCCTTCCTCAGACAAATCAGGCCTCTACAAGGGCCATACCTCCTACCCATGGCCAGAGGCCCCCAGTCTCCACACACTGTGGGGCCCGCATCAGCCCTATAACCTCCTCTGAAAGATACCCCGTGTTTCTGATTCTTGCACCTCTGCTTCCCACCCCTCATTGTTCAGAGGCCAACCAGCTGGAGAGATTTGGAAACTGCAGCACAAATTCATACACATCACATGCACCCCTACTACCCTCACATACACACACATACACCTGCACACACCCCTGCCCATCCCAGAGAACACACTCAAGGAACCCAGCTGAGGGGGATCTGTGGCAGCTCACAGGTCCTGGGCAGGGCTGGGGATCCTTGAGGGAGGAAGGTGCCCCCTTCTCATTTGCACAAAGGCTTTGTCTGTACTCGTTATAGCTCTGGCCTGTCCCCTACAGCAGAACAGTCTCCCCGCCTCCAGGCCTCACTCGACTGCTAGACCTTAGGACCCCGAAGACACCCCCAGCCCTCCCACTGGAAGTCCTTGTCCCATGTGGGGTTCCTCCCACTCCTCCACTGCTCTGTGTGCTCGACTTCCAGGACCTGGCTTAAGGCACAGCTCAGTTCTTCCCTCCCTGAGCCCCTCTGTCACTTGTGACCTGGACCTCCCTCACTGTCACAGTTTACCTGTTTATCTCCCACATAATTTTTTGGCACCTGCAGAAGGGATGCAGTCAAGCTCATAGTCAGCGAGCTGATCCCACCTACACACCAATGGTCACACACAGTGAACAGGGCCATAGTAGGAGCAGTCTAAGAACTGTAGAAGCCCAGAGGGGGACCTATAACTCCAACTGGAGGAACAGTCAGAAAGAACTCCTGGAGGAGGTGTCACTATGTGAAGGTGCATGCCTGTATCTCTAACCCTTGTTCATGGTCCAGAGACTGGTCTTGGGCCCCCTGCCAGCCAGCCAAGATCGTCTAAACCCCAACCCATCTGCACACCTGTAAACAAGACCATGAATGTCTGTGTTGTTGGTCCCTGAGACTTCCAACTTGTTAAACAGAGTTCCATGGCAATAGCTCCATGGCCCTGAGCATCCTTTCCTCCCCTGGTGATGTGCTTCAGGGTTACTGTTTCCTCCTCAGCCCCAGCGTTGCTCCTTTTTCTCCGAGTTGAGCCCGTGGTAGAGCCTTCTTCTGATCCTGGTCAGATGGTACCAGCACCGATTACACCCTGGGCTGTGAGCCTGTCTCCCATCCGTTTGTGTGCCTGTGAGGGCCGTGTGCTCTATGGTCTCCTGGGTCACCAGGGGAACCAAGAGCCCTGACCTGAGCCTCTGTTTGTCCCTGGGAGCTACTGGGCTGATTAGAGTTGGGGACACAGTGGGGCAGGGAGACTCAGGCACAAAGGTGGCCATGGCCACTGGAGGCAGGGAGCCTGGATCCTCAGACTAGTCCCCACACCCATTCACCAGGCCTAAGAAGGCAGCAATTCAAGGCCAGGCCTTTGTTCCTGCTGGCCACATGACATGGACTTGTCACTGCTTCTCTAAGCTTGTTTCTTCTGTCTTTGAAATGGAGTAAAAAATGTCTGTCACCTGGAAGGGTTGTTGTAAAGGCCAAACAAAGTCATATATTTGAAAACTATAGAGCACCATTCAAGCAGATGGTATAGTTCTCTAAACCTCAGTTTCCCCAGACATAAAATGGGTATAAGAATGTGATTTACTTCCTTCCCAGGACTCTGGTGAGACTAACCAGATACTGTGTGTGTAAGAGCTGTGGAGGGGAGGCAGTGCTGTGTGGCGGCTCTGGCCCTCTGGGCCCGAGTGTCCTTGGCTAGGCAAACACAGCTGCTCACCTCACTCCTGGCTGTCTGGCCCGTAGCCAGTCTGGGGCAGAAGCAGTCACTGCATTTGTTTCCAGAATGGGCCATTTGTTTCCTTGGAAGATGGCAGCATGATCAGCCCCTTTGGCCACCCCTACCTACTGTCCTCTGCTCTGGGTCACCCTGAGATCAGGTGGGCAGCAGGGAAAAGCAGGCTTCCTTCCTTGCCCAGGTACAATGTCCATGCAACGCTGATGTACCCTTTAGGTCTAGCATCGAGGACACACAAATACTTTTAGGAGCCCACAAAATGTTTTCCTCTCTTCTAAATCCAGAATCAAGAAGTGAACTTCTACGTTGAAAAAATGTCTTAATAAGTAATATTAATATATTTGTCTTTATACCAGTGTAGTCAGTCATACAATACAATTTTTGTATTATTTTAAGGAGAAAGGGCTTACAAAGGCATAAATGCCCATGGCCCATGAAAATCATAACACTGCCCTGAGTCCATGGTATAGATTTTATCCCACAGTCAAGCGACTTACTGGAGCCCCCTCCCCTATTGCACAGCGCTGACCATTTACAGCTGGGACAGCAAATCCCAACATTGCAAATCCAGGCTCAGAACGTGGCAACATGGCCACTCTTTCTAGACATCAATTCTGCGTCACTGTAACAGCTCCTTTGTGGCTATGTTCTTGGAGTGTTGGGTGGCGGCCTTGACCATCTTTTCTCTCACACCCCACAGAGGTCATGCACACGTGTACCCACCAGGAAGAGAGGGCTCCTTAAGGCCAGAATTTGGAAAATGTTGATGCCTGTATGTGTCCTCCTTCAGCACGTCATTAGCAGTTCCCAGGCAGTTTGGCTATTGACGCCGCTTTTGATATGCTCCCCTAGGAGAGTCTCCCTCGCCTCCCACCCACCTCGAGAATCATTGGCCTGGAGGAAAGCCAACAGGACAGTTGCACATACACAACGGATCCTTTTATATAACAGCACTGAACTTTGCAACACCGCTCCTCCTCCTCACCCTACCGAAATCCCTCGCTTTGGGGGATTTCATCACGCTCCTGCTCTGACTGACTCTGGGGGCACACCGTGCAGTCAGCCACGGCGGTCTCAGCAGGCAGCTGGCTGCTCCTTCCGTCTGGCTGGCAGGACTGGCCGCTCTCTGGGGCCCTGCCGGCAGCCGGCAGAGGGTAGAGGCTAAGGACATGCTCACCTTCTGGGCGAGGGGAAGGGGCACTGGGCTACCTGGCCTGACTCTTCCACCGACTGGCCTTTGGCTCCAGGTCAGTCAAGTCTGTTTTCTCATTTGTAAAATGGGAATCAAGGATACTCACCTGCCTACATTGAACCGGAGTGTACGGAAGGCCCGAAGCCACGGGGGAACTGTGGGAAGGAGACTGTAAATATTCAGGCCTCAGCTCTCCTTTCCCTTTCACTTTCTCAATCCCTTCTTTTTCTGCTGCATTTTCCTTGGGAGTCAGGCCCTAGCAAGTCATGTGTGTGTGTGCACACGTGTGTGCATTTTCTCACTTATGCGTTCAAAATACGTTTCCCCTCCCTCTTATAGACTCTAGTGCAAATCTAACCCATCGCAGGACAGATAACTCATATCATAACATTTTTTATTTGGATGATGTATTTCATAGTTTTCAGTAATCTAGAACCTTCCGGAACCAGGACTAAACCACCTAGAAAAATCTCCTCTTTTGGTGAATACTGTTTGGTAAGGTTTCCCTTTTGCCACCCTCTCGCTGACCTTCAAACACCTTTCATTTTGACCTCTGCTTTCTGCTCCTTCTTTGTATTTTGTAAAAAACTCTGTCTTGACAAGTATCTCAAATGTTTAATTAAAATGTCAGCTCCCTCTACCAACCTGTGCATTTCTAAAATTGATTTTTTAGGGAGAGAGGGAGAGGAAGAGGGAGCATTGATGTGAGACTGAACATTGATCCATTGCCTCCTGCACGCCTCCTACTGGGGACTGAGCCCTCAACCCGGGCATGTGCCTGACAAGGAATCCAACCAGTAACCTCTCGGTTCATGGGATGATGCCCAGCCAACTGAGCCACACCAACCAGGACACGACCTGTGCATTCTGGTGGTCTCTGCTCAGTGTCATGTGACTCAGTAATGACTCAACATGCCGTCCCTAGATTCCGGGCTGACCTGGCTGCCACCTGGCCAGGCCAGGTAGGTATATGGGGGATAGATGCTCTGCGCCACCCTGAGGTGAAAGCCTGGCATGTTCTAGCCAGAACGAAGCCCCAAGGGGGATTTGTTACCAGGAGGTAGTGTCCCCAATGTCTTACCACGGGAGGGATTGTGCAAAGCAAGGGACATGTTATCACAGGAAAATAAATCACTAGGTCCCTTTGGAATCCTTTGATGAAAGACTGATTTGACCCACGGGGACCAGACAGCCACTTGCTGCTGACTTTTAGAAGCTGCTAGTCCCCATTCTTAGTCTGCTTAAAATGAGTCACTGCCAAATGCACAGACAATGCCATTCCAGGAAGGGGTAAGTGTTGGGTGGTGGGCTGGTTAAACAGGCAGCAAAACAGATCTTTGGTGTACAAGCCATTTTCTGCAGGACTGGCTTCATCCTACCACCGCGGACAGGGCACAGTTCCCAGCTTGCGGGGTGTAAGTCTCCTAGGTCACTCCTTCACAATCTTCTCCAGGCCCCAGTCTCTGCCCTGCTTCCCAAGGCAGTGAAACTGTAGGGAATCTTCTCATCACCTCACCGCCTGGGTAGAGGCTCATCCAAGGCCTCTGCCAACACCAGCTGAGGCACAAAAGCCTTTGGGAGAGAATTCCTTTGCCGATCTCACAAAGAACACGAATTCAGGGCATTTTTGTTTTTTGGTGTTGTTTATTTTTTAAACCCACTGGTAGTTTGGGTTCAGCTGGAAAGCAGGACATACTGAGGGAGGAGAGTGGTTGCATGAGCAGGATTCCGCTGCAGCTTTGGCGGGAAGCCCCAGGCCCCTGCTCCAGGGAGGTAGGTCCCGCCCGCCAGGCTCCCAGCTGGCTCAGGAGAGGCGGGCAACCCTTCTGCACAAGTGTTCCCAGTAGAGGAAAGTTGTCTTCTGTCGGATCTGCATCCTCACAGGCCCAGCCAGAGGTTTCCCAACAGAGCGCCCAGCAGCTGAGAGACAGGACTCCACCGGCAGGCCCCAAGAGCCTGTCATATGAGGAACTCTGGCTGGTTTCTGATGCCAGATAAGACTGGGCCCTGGTGTCTGGGGCGGCCCCAAGGGGCTGCGACTCCTGGCAGCCTGGCGGCCTGGGCCCGCCTCCTGCAGCTGCCCAGGGTGTGATCAATGGTACATTTCCCACACCCCCCTCCCCATCCCCCCGAGAAAATAAAATAAAATAAAATAAAAATTAGAATAAATACCGATTCGGCCAACATTTACATTTACATGAATGGACAGGATGATCCCCAAACCTTGAAGGTTTACAGACTGGTTAAGGAAGGACGAACGGACGAAACTGGGTTTGTAAGGGGCACACTCCTCACGGAGGATGGTGGGACTCCCACCTGGTCCAGGGAAGGTTGGGAACCTTCTCGGGGCTGTGGTCCCAGAGCTTAGGCAAAGCCACAAGGCCTAGGGGAGCAAGACTGTGGCGAGCAGGCTGGCTGCCTGAGAGGAAAACAATGACTACTTCGTCTTGACTGGCAGGGGAGAGACTGAGACAGAATCAACATCAGATGGCTGGACTTTGCCTCTGCAGTAAAAGCCAGGAAAGCCGCGGGCCAGTGGGGAAAACAACGCAAGCTATAGAAATGCAATATCCAGTCTTGCCCCCCATCAAGTACATTCAGAGGTCAACTTGGATATGGCCTTCCTCACTCAGCAGAGGGGGGGGCCTGGCTTGGGGAGGGGGCCTGTGGGGTGCCCACTTCTGCTCCCCAGTTCCTGTCTGAGTCCTCTCTCATGGGAAGCTGCTTTAGTCTCAGATTTTAGCCTTTACTGTTATTTCCTTCCATATCTGAAAAAGTAGCAGCAACCTGCATTTAGAAAAACAGCTTAAAATGTTTTTCGGATTGGCCAGGAAGTGCTTTCAAGCAATGGAATAAACTAGGCAAACCATATGTCTGGAGCCACGGTGACACGACACGTAATTAAAAATATATTTATATATGTATACATATTTATATCTCACTTCTTCACACTCTGGTCCTAACAGTCCAGGAAGGGTTGGCCCTGAGGCAAGACCACCAAGGAGGGCCACTTAGAAGGAAGGGGCATGAGGCCCACGGTGCCCATGATGCTACCTGTCTTGGCTTTCCTGGGAACATCAGCCCCTGCACTCACAGTGTCTGGGGCCCCTGCATGAAACTTGCTCTCTGAGCTGGGGTGGAGGTGGGAGACCCCACTCTCCTGCCTCCTCAACTTGCACCTACTCCTAAGCCTCCCCCTTCCTCTGGGCCCTGTTTTTTTCTCAGCAGATGCGCGCGCGCGCGCGCGCGCGCGCGCACACACACACACACACACACACACACACACACACACACACACACACACACACACATAAAGGAAGCAAGACCCATTTCAGCACAGGTGTGTCCCTCTGAGGACTGTCAGGGAGCGGCTGCCTGCCTGGGGAAGGCCTCCTGACTCCTCGAGATCATGATTTCCCCAGTGTCCTCTCTGAGCCTCCTAACATCAGCTTAGCTCTTCCAAGGCCTCCTGTGTGGCCTCTGGCGTCTCTGGGCCCCAGGTTGGGCTAAAGGTGCAGGCCGAGGAGGAAAGGCGGTGAGGAGAAGCTTGAGAAAACTTGGGAAGAAGGAAAAGGCAAAGGCTGGGGCTACGGGTGGCACTGGCTTTTTGACAGAGGCAACAGACCTGTTCCAGGTAAATCTGTGCCCCACACAGGTTCTTTTTGGGGACTGGCACAGGCTCCCATCCTGGGGCTGGAAGGCAGGTTGTAGCTGGTGGGAAAGCCAGGGAGCACTGGGGAACCTGCTCCCCACCCCACCTCGCCTGCTCTCCTAGACTCGGGGTCAACGAGGTGAAACCTCCTCCAGCCCTCACCTCCTAGCCAGCCTGATTGGATCAGGCAGCCAAGCTGCCTCCAGTGACCCAGAGTGTGCCTGGCCTCAGTAAAGGAGTAAATAAGGAAGCTGCTGGGCTGAGGTCATTTTCTGGGGGCTCATCAAAGTGTGAGCTCCAGACCCTGGAGGTGGGGCTGTGCAGACGCCAGTGACAGCCTCCCTGAGCCCGATCCCCGCCCTCCTCCAACAGGGAAGGGGCAGCTCACAGGACCTGACTCCTCCAGGAAGCCCCAGCCTTGTTCCCAGCCTGGAAAGCTGTCTGGCATCCTTGCCTGGTCACCTGACTGCCCTGCTCATGACTCAATGGACACTCCCTTTTCCAATAGCCCTGAGGCTGCAGTGCCCAGAGCCCTCCTGGAGCATGGGGATCTTGCTGTGGGAGGGCTGGGCTCCCAGATCTTGCTTGTGATGAGGTTAGGGCAGTGACACAGCCCATTTAGCTAAACCTCGAGCCCTGGAAAGCCAGGTAGCCCCACCCTCCCACCTTCCCCCCACTCAGAGCTTGGGACAAGACCTGTGTGTGGAGCAGAAAATGTCCCCTAGCGTTTTGGTTTTAGTTTGCCAGCCTATTCTGTGCCTGGTTCACCACAAGGCCCGAGGCCAGGACCAGGCTTAATGCTCTCCCAGCGTGATGGTATTGGCCCTTTGAGAGAGCACGGCTAGAATAAGAGAAGGGAGGTGCTGGGAGCCAGGGGCACAGGTTCCAGCGGGACCCCCACCAGGGCAGAAGTTTCCAATTACCCTAATTGGCTACTGGCAAGCTGTCTGTGGCTAGAATCCTTCCAGAGGGGGGCAGGTTTGATCTCCCACTAATCGGGGTCCTCAGTGCTGCCTGTGTGAGCCGGCTCTTTCATTGAGAGAGGAGACTTCAAAGCAGCTGACTTTTGAAAAATATAACACAATAAAACAAAAGAGTGCAAGTAGAACTACAGACTCCCGCTCCCTTGCCTGCTCCAAGGCCTGGGCCTGAGGCTTGGGGGCGGGGGGGAGGGCGACTTGGAAGTTGGGGGGTGGTGGAGCGTGAAGGTTGGAGGAGAAGGGATGCCTCTGTCCCCCAGCTCAACCGCATAGACAAAGGCCGTCAATTACGGGCGGCTGGTGGGGACCGTGTCTGCCTTTGTCCTCTGGGACATCTGCTACACGTCGCCTGCTGCCAGTTGGCCACTGTGGCTGACAGCATGCAGGAACAATGCAAGCCCGTCTCCGACCCACTTTTTCAGCCTTCTGAGGTCCTTTCTGACCCAAGCGGTGCCCTGGTGTGCCGGGCTGCTGGCCTCAGAGGAGGAGTCACAGAGATGAAACCCCTTGCACAAAGCCCTGTGGGGGGGACTCGTTTGATGGGAGCGGGTAGGGGAGGAGGGAGTGAGGAGGGGCGAGGGCCGGGCCACCATGAAAAAGAAACATGCTTCCCTTGCTGATGAAGCTGCCGCATGCTGGGGCTGGGAGGGCTCGGCTGGGGGGCGCTCCTAGGGATCTGATCCCTTTCCCGCCCGGCTCCAGATTGGCCTCCGGCTCTGCCTGCCTTCCTCCCCATTTCTTTCTCCAGGGCCACCCCTGTCCTCCCGCCTGTCCATCTGGCCCTGTGCACCAGGGCCCCAGCTGCCCGCGGGCCGCCCGCCAGGCCCCTGGCTGTCAGGCTGTCAGTTTCTGGATGGTTCTGTTGTAGTACTGTGTGATGGGGGGTGTCAGAGGGTTCCAGCTGTTGGCATGGAGCTCAATGACCTCCAGCAGCAGTGACCGGGTCAGCATCGACTCTGAGGGGCACAGCATCTTGTCTCGGGCACTGGCCAGGAGCTCGGTCATCATCTCGGGCAGCTGTTCCTCCAGCAGCCGGCCTGTGCTCTGCAGCTGTGGGCAGAGAAGTGGGGGTTAGCATAGGACATGGGCCCTGTGGTGGTCCTCTGACCCACCTTGGTTGGGTGAGCTGGGGGCAGGGACAAGAAATAGCTAGATTATCTCAGGAAGGTGCAGGCCCAGGCCTCTGTGACATTGGGGGTGGGGGTGGGGGAGTGTGATAGCCCACATTTAACAACCAATCTGTTGGCAGATATAAGAGGGATCATAATAGTGTCTGCTGCCCAAGGCTGAAAAAAGCCCTTACCAGGAACACACCACTTCTCCCTTTCACCCGAGAGTTTTCCCTCCTACAGGAAGCCTTCCCTGACTACTGACTACACCCTCAGTGGCTGTGTGACCTGCTCCCTTCAAAGGTGATCAGGCCGCACTGTGTTAATTTTCACCTGCTAGGATGTCTCTCTGGAATGAGCTGTCATTATTACCTGTGTGTGCACATGTGGAACCTGAGGGCAGGAGAGCAGGATGAGGTCTCCTATTTCCCTCTTCCCTTCTCTCCTGCCTCCAATCCCACCTCCCCACCCCCAGCACTGACCTCTGCCCACACTTGTGACATGAAGGGAAGAGAAATATGAACTGGGGCAGAGGGCCAGCCAGAGGGTTCACCCTCAAGAGAGGCCCCCAATAATCTAGAAAAGCCCCCATTGGGAAGGAGCCCCAGCCTCTGGATCTGTGCTTGCTTGGCCAGCAGCCCCTGCAGGTTCTTCCCATATAGTCTCAGTCTCCATCTCTGCCCCACCCCAGCCTCATCCCACCCAGTTTTCAAGGCTCTCTCGTCTTCACAAAACCTTTCTTAACCTCGTGGGCCCACCCTGACCCCTCTCCCTGGAATCTTTAGGGATGTATGCTCTGTACTCACACTATTCTCTCCACCGCCCCACCCAGTGTGTGTGTGTGTGTGTGTGTGTGTGTGATATCTAGCCCTGAGGGAACATACCTTCTCCTTCTCCCCAATCTCCCCCACCCCAAGTCCCCATGTAGGGCACCCAGCTGGAGCCCAATGAATGAACAGAGGGACTGTCCCTTCCACCTAAGGCTCCTGTCTGGGTTCCCAGCACTTCTGGGCTCCCAGAACTTCTGGACTCTGAGATTCTTGGGAGTGGCCTTGGCAGCCGGGCAGGAGCCACCTGAGAGGTGTGCTTACACAGCCTGACGTGTCCTGGTGCCCAGGCTGGAGGCCCTCCCCTCACTGCACTACACTCTGAATGGCTCTGGGCAGTTTTCCGAGGGCAAAGGTTTGTCCTAGTGACTAGGCCAGAGCCAAGTGTCTGAAGAAAGATCCCAGAGGAAGAGTTTCAAGGAGTAGTGGCCACACCTTGGGAACGGGCATGGCACCTCCCAAGGGGCTCCTTTGAATGGGTCAGTGCAAATGGGGGGGGGCAGGGATTCAAACCTCAGGCACCTCCCCAAACTCCATAGTACCAAAGCTCAGGGAGATATTTGGGGACAGAGGGTCACTTGGAATCTCTTAGGTCATTTGGGTGGTATGCCTGATGCAAGGAGAGGGTGGCCTTGAGGACAGAGGGAAAGTGACAATGCCAGCACTCAATATTTCCCTCTAGATGAGCCAGCAGTTCTCTGCCCCTTGAGCCAGCCGTGGGCAGGTCTCCCCATCAACATTTACTCTGGTTTTGGGTTGACAATTCAGGAAGCCATTCCTACCAGCCCCACAACTCTGAGGTCAGAGGTGTCTGAAGTACACTGCTTACCTCCATGGAGCAACACAGGACAGCATCTTCCTTCACATCCTGAGACTGCAAGAGCTGTGGAGGAGAGAGGCAGAGACCACCTCTTAGTATATGTGCTGCTGAAGTAAGCACCAGAGATCACCACTCAGGGTGCCAGCCACCAGCCCCCAGCAGCCAGGCGCCCCACCCCAGCCCTGGTGCAGCCTGGAACAAGCATCTCCAAGGATTAGAGGGCAGCAGAAACTCAGCACCAGGACCAGATCTGAGACGCAGGAGGACTGCTGTGGACATACAATCTGGACCCCCCGGCCAGGTCAGAAGGCTGCGATTAGAGGCCATAGCAAAGCAAGGCTACAGGTAGGTTTGAAGGTGGTGGCAAGGATCATTGGCTGTTAACAACTGGTCAGCGAAAATCCTCAGAGAAATGAAATTAGCTTAAAGACTTCCTGACTGCTGAGGGGAGGCTCAGCAGTGGTTCTGGGCACTCCTGGGCCCTGGCTACGGGAGGACTCCTGGAAATCAAAGCGCTTTTCTGCAAAACCATGCCCCCACTGACTTCACCAGAGGCTGGAATTGCTTCTTGACCAAGGCTATGGCCAGCCTGCCCAGCACTGGAACTGGTCACCCCTCCATCCAGGCTTCCCTCTACTTGCCTTGTCTCATTCTCTCAGCCCCTCTCTTTTGCTTTTTAAATTGAGATATAATTCATATAACATCAAATTCACCATTTTAAGTATACAACGCTTGTGTCACCTGGCGATTCTCAGCCACCACATATCCTCAAACCTTCCTCCCTCGCTTTATTCAGGTTCTGTACAATATCACCCATCGGCCAAGGCTTCTCTAACTGGCCTGTGTATAACTGACCAGCCCTGTCGACCTCCTGCTTTACCTCTAACAAATCTCACCCCTGACATGGCATCTACTTGTCAGTCTATTGTCTGTCTCCCTTGGCTGGAAGGCAAGTTCCATGAGGACAGGGCTTCGGTTTTGTCCACTGCTCTGTCCAGCACCAGGAACAGTGCCAGGCACACAGTAGGCACTTCGAAATATTTGTTAACAATACTCTTTGGGAGTCAGGGAGAAAACCACCCGGCTGGGAGTCTGCAAGTGGGAAGGGCTAACCCTGAGAGGCAGCTCATCCACAGGACGCCCTGGTGCACATGATGAGGGGATATGGAACCCCCACCCCACACACCCTTCTCACTGGAGCAGACAGGGCACAAAGTTATAACTGGTGAATCTGCAGACATACAGTGCTTGTGGAAACAGAAGTTAGTTTAACTCTTTAGATGGCAACTTGGTGATAATTATAGCATTGTAAGCGTACAAACCCTGTGTGACCCGACACTATCACTTCTAGGAATTGATCCTATACATGTACGTATACACATGCAGGGCACACATACAAAGTTTTCCCTGTACTATTGCTACAGTAAAAGACTGAAAATAACTTAAACATTATTAAATAATTATGACACAGTGGAATACTCTGCAGCATCCAGCTGTCCCTCTCGGCATACACTGGTGTCCGCTCCTGGAGTTTTCTTGCCTCCCAGGTCTACAAGCCTTCAAAGAGAGCTGAGGGAGGCTTCCGCCCAGCCAGTGCCTGGAGGAGCTCTGGGGGCACACAGGGAAAGGGCTCCCTCATCTAGAAGATCTAGGAGGCCGGAGTAAAGAACAGGAAGCACATTTTGGAAAAAGTTGAGGGGAGCTGACTCCCCCGGTAGCAGGCCTACCTGAGTCCAGCATCCAATCCAGCCTGCTCTGGGAGGGGGCGGTTCATAGATTGGGAGGGTCCTGTGACTACCGAGGATGGGAATAGCGGGTGGAGGGGGGATGGAGGAGTGGACCTAGCTCCTTTTTCTCTGCAGGAAGGACAGGGACTGATTTGAGAACTCTGTGACGTTTGCTAGAACTTCTGTCTTATGGTAACCACTCCCTCATAGGTTCCCTGTAGGGCTTAGTGGGGAAAAAATCCTTAAAATAGAAATTGCTGGTAGAAACCACAAGAAAGGGGAAAAGCGGGGTATCTAGGGGGAAGGGAAGTCCTGGAGAGAGGGCGGTGGCAGCTGGGTGGGGAGGAGGGGAACAGGCAGCACTGGGAGCTTATGGGAAGGAAGGAAGGGGTCAGCTCCGTGCACCTAGCACGTTGGCTGACACATAGTAGGTGCTCAATAAATGTCTGTCATGGTGAATTGAGATGAACCTGGGGCCATGTTCTGTCCTGAGATGAGCTTCTTAAGCCTTCTGAGGTTTAGGGACAAGTGAGGTATCATTATGGGAAATACCATGAAGAGCCAGGGCCTGACAAGTTCTGCATGCTCTGAAATGTGAGTGCTTTTCCCTTCAGGTGGCCCTTGGGACTTCTTTTTTTTGTAAAATATGTTTTTGTTGATTTCAGAGATAGAGGAAGGGAGAGGGATAGAGAGATAGAAACGTCGATCGGCTACCTCCTGCACGCCCCCTACTGGGGATCGAGCCCACAACCCGGGCATGTGCCCTGACTGGAATCAAACTGGTGACCTCTTGGTTCATGGGTCGACACTCAAGCACTGAGCCACACTGGCCAGAGAGCCCTTGGGATTTCTGTGTGGAAAGCCTCCTGGAGCCTCCCTGTTCTTGTCAGCTGAGCACTTTGTCCTGATGAGCAAGTGTCTCCTCCTCCTCATTTCTCATTTCTCTGCTGCCCCAGGCATGCCCCCCCCTCCATCTGCTCCCCGGTAAAGGTTCAGAACAGTGGAACAGGTCCATGCCTTTCTACTCTGTCCCTATTCTTCCCCAAATGTTTGTGACTGGCCTACTTCCTGTGCATGTCCTTTCCTCCCCCCTGCACGCCCAAACTCCCCCGGGGCCTGCTCCTGGGGACCGTGCCCATGCCACTGTCCTCCTCCCTCCTTGGGGGGCCCTGGGCTCCTGGTTTCCAGGGTAAAGAAGGACTGGGGAGGGGACTCTCAACCCCAGAGCCTCTCCTCCAGCCTTATCTTTCATTTGGTGGCTTGGTAAAGTCTGTGTTAAGCTAAAAATCACATGGTGCCTGCTGGGTTTTCTCAAGGAAGTTGGGAGGACTGATGTTCATTGTGCATGTCCTTCACAGATGCTGAGATGCAGAGTTCACCGAGGGAATCGTGGCTGCAGACCATGTCTGGTCTCCCCTAAACGCTGACTTGGGTCTCACTGCTGGCTTTTGAGAGCAGATCCTTAAAGCTTTAGAGCTGAAGGGGCTGCAGAGTGTCCCCTTTAACCCCCACCCAAGGGAGCTTTCCCCAACTGTCCCAGGCAGGAAGGGGCACCCTGTTGCTCTTTGTGGCAAAACTAGAGGCTGGCCTGCCTCACAGTGGGAAGCCCTAGACTCAGCTCTACAGAGGTTCCCTCCAGGGTCACCTTTCAATGTCCTCTTAGAGGCTCCCATGCCTCTGGGTGATCAACAGCTTCCCAGGAATCTGTCCTTGACTTGTCCTTTGCGGGCAGGGTCCCAAGAACAAGATCTTTCCACTCTTTTCCACCTTGGCCCAAACCTACCTGTTCTGTGTTCATTTCTTCAGGGCTCTGCTTTTTCCTAAGGACAACTAGTTTTTATAAAAACAAATCCCTGGAACTAAGTTGAGGGGCCCGATGAACTCTCTTGTTCATGTAGGTTCTATTTGGGATCTTCTGGAGATGATGCCTTATTGAACTCTAGACAATTTCAAAAGGACTGGCCACTCAGACTCGTGCACACCCAAGCTCACTACAGCTCTGTTCGCAATAGGCCAGAGGGGGAAGCAGCCCAAGTGTCCATCAACAGATGGGTGCATAAACTGAATGTGGTCTCTACATATAATGGAATGTTATTCAGCCTTACAAAGGGAGAAATAAATTCTGACACAAGCTATAACATGGGTGAGCCTTGAGGACATTATGCTAAGTGAAATAAACCAGACACGAAAGAACAAATACTGTATGATTCCACTTACATGAGGTGCCTGGAATAGTCAAATTCAGAGACAGAAAGTAGACTGGTGGTTGCCAAGGGGCTGGTGGGAGAAGTAACGGGGAGTTGTTTGTTGGGCGCAGGGCTTCAGTTGGGAAGATGAAAAAGGTCTGGAGGTAAAAGGTGGTGATGGTCTCACAACAATATTAATGTACTTCACTGAACTGTACACTTAAACATGGCTAAAACGATCAATTTTATGTTATGTACATTTTACCACAATAAAAAAATGTTTAAAAAAAGTGGTGGCAGGAGCAGGCACTCTTTGGGTGGGCAGGACTGTCTCTGCCCTCTGCTCTCACTCTTCGGAAGAAAAGCTGAATGATGGGGAAGGGCTGCCCATGCTGGGGGGCTGAAGGCTCCGGGGTGGGGGGAGGAGCAGCCCACTCATCAAAGTCTCTGGCACAGAAAGGGGTGTGGGCGGGCTGGGGCAGGCCAGCCACCCTCGCCCTCGAACAGCGAAATGTATTTCTTGGACGGGAATCCAAGGCAGTTGTGCGAGCCCACACAGTGTTTGTTCGGAAGCTAATGCATTCCTGTCCTATTGTCTCTGCCGGAGACTTGTTGTGGGCACACCCATCACATCCTCCCTCGGGGAGAGGCCAAGGTGCTTGGAGTCAGGCTGTGGGAGGCCCGATAGCAACTAGGGAGAAAGGCAGCCTGGTGGGAGCATCCCAGCATCCCCGATGGAAGGTCCACAGGGCATGGGCATGCTGCCCAAGGCATGCCCAGGATGGAGTCAGGCTGGTTGCCTGGGATGCCACCCCATGGAAAGGGAAAGAGGGTGCTGATGGAAGGACCCATGGGGCTGCCTTCGTGTGTGGGAGGCAAGTGAGCACTGGAGACGACAGCTTCTTGTCTTACTAGGAAGGAGTGAGTGCCAGCCTGAGGCAGGCAGCCCACCCTGACCACCTCAGCTCACCAACAGCACGGTTTCAACCTTGTAGAGCAAATCCAAGAAGCCTAATACAGCCACAGTGAAAGCTCAGCTCACACCCTGCCTGCAGGAGCCCCCCTCCTTTGTGGGTAGCCGAGGGTAGGCTGGGAGCAGCAACAAAGGACCAAAAGTGAGATGATTTCAGAGTGCATGCATGTGCTTGGTTGGTTTTCTAGGGAACGGTCTAGAGCTCTAATTGGCTGGCTGGGTCTGTGAAAGGGCCAGGGCTGGGGCAGGACCAGCTGAGGGTGGGGTAGAAGTTGCAGAAAGAGGAGAGAGAAGGAAGAGCAGAGGGTGGGAGGTGGAGGACTGCAGGGGCCCAGGAAGCCACAGCGATGGGCAGAAATGCAGATGGTGGAGAGAAAGGGGAGAGGGAGAAGAATGCAGCAGAGGCAAAAAAGAGCCCCTGATGCATGGCAAGTGGTCTGGCACGGTGACTGGGGTGGGGGGCTACAATGGCCACCTGTGTCTCATGAGTGTCCTCAGGTATGAGTCCCGGCCCCTCCACCTTGCACCTCTGATGGACCTGGATCAGCATCTACAGCTGAGTCTAGAGGACCTGATGTTCATGATACTGACTTTGAGTCATCAAGAAGAGGGTTAATTAAGCCTGGGTCTCTTCGGGGAGGCAGAGAAGTAGATAATCTATCCTAAAAACACTGTCACCAAAAATGTGCAGAAGACCTGCTACTCACTAAAAGGACCCTGGGCATGTCACTTAATCACTCTGCACCTCAGTTTCCTCACTTGAGAACGGGGATAATACCTGCCTAGAATTGTTTTGAGAGCCAATTGAGATAATGTCTATGAAAGAGCTTTGAAAAGTACAAAGCTTGATTCAAATACAAGGTGTGATTATTGCTATTAAATATGTATCTTTATAAACATGTATCTTCCCTGAAGATCTTGACACACTTTGTATACACCATCCAGCTTACCCTTGTGACACACTCGTAGAGACAGCAAAAGACCACAGGCATTATTATCTCTACTTAATGCAGAGAAACCGAGGCTCGGTAGTTAAGTGTCTTGAACAAGCCAAAGAGACAGCAAGTCTGAGAAGATCCAGAAGGTGCATAGAAGTCCTGGGTCAGCATCATCTTTCTTGGAGAATTATTTTAATTTCTCCCACATTAGCTACTTTATATTGATGGTTGGAGCTTATAATTCTCAATTTTGTTGACTGGTGACAACAATCAACCCGAGTCTTCGCAAAATTGAATTGATTTTTACCTATTATGTGCCTACATTGGCCACTATCTATCTATCCATTCACCCATTTATCCACCTACCCATCCATACACCCACTGACTCATCCACCAAGTTATTACTCCATCTTTTCACCCACCTATGCAACCATTTATCCACACATCCTTCTGTCCGCCCACACATCATGTATCCAACCTTCCATCCACCCATCCATCCTTCCATCCCTCTACCTGTCCATTCATCTACCCACTGATCTCCTTCCTTCCTTCCTTCCTTCCTTCCTTCCTTCCTTCCTTCCTTCCTTCCTTCCTTCCTTCCTTCCTTCCTTCCTTCCTTCCAGCAACATTTATGCAACACCTACTATGTGCTAAATACTGTGTAAGTACAAGGATAGCAAGAATATAAGACTTGCAACTTATAGTCTAATAAGGGGAAGCTGGGCTAGGTGTGTGGGGCTGGAACACAAGTGGTGGTTAAAGTGGGAGGAATGGTGGTGGTGGTGAACACGCCAGGCATAAGGCATGAGCAGCGGCATATGGCAGACGCACAAAAGCTAAAATGTGAACTAGCAGAGTGCACTGGGGAATAACAAGTATGTCGAGATGCTAAAATATATGGTGTGTGGGGAGAGAGAGAACGTGATGGTCAAGAAAGCAAGGGCCACATTCTAAAAGGCTCTAGATGCAGTGCTACTGAGTTTGGGTTTTATCCTAAGGGGCTAGAGAGCCACTGAAAGATTTTAAACTGGAGAGCAGGAAGATAGTATTTGGATTCTTGAAAGATCCTTTCTTGCACAGTATGGAGAATAGACTGGAGCTGGTAGGGCAGTGGTGGGACTGGAGGCAAGGAGACCAGTGAGGCTGCCGCTGTGAGAAATTAGGATGGCTTCAATTGAGTCAGGCACAACGGGAGGAGGTGTGTTGAGGAGACAGAAGTGAAGGTGAGGAAAAGGATAGTCTTGAAGAGGGAGAGCCCCTAGGTTTACGGCTTGGTCAACTAGATAAATGATGGTGCCACCATTTCTAAATTCAGTGTTAAAAATATTGAATTTATGGTCCTTGGGGATATCAGGGAAGATGACTAGCGGGAGGCTAGCTATTGTGATCATCAGTGCCCAGGGTGCTGGTGAAAGCCATGGACGTGAGTGAGATGTCCTGGGAGAAGACCTAGAATATACGAGAGGAGAAGAGAGAGAAGGGAAGGGGAGGGGAGGGGAGGGGAGGGAAGGGAAGGGAAGGGAAGGGAAGGGAAGGGAAGGGAAGGGGAGAGGATACGGGCTTCAGACCTGGAAAGAGCAATATCTAAAGGGTGGTAGGAGAGGAGGAACCCCCCGAGGTGGAAGAGGGATGGTCAGACAGTTAAGAGGAACAGGAAGAAGTGATGTCAAAGAAGCCAAGAACGTTCTAAGAAGGGCAATGGTGTCAAATTCTCAGAGAGGTCAAGTAAGATGAACAAGGACCAGGGCTCTCTGGATTTGGTGGTTAGGAAAGCGCGGGTGACCTTTGCCATGATGACTTCAGTGCAGGGGGCGGGCCAGGTGGAGACCTGGGCAAGGTGGGGCTGGAGAGGGCCAAGGCTCAGGAAGTGGAGACTGAAAGAGTATATCATTTCTTTCTTTTCTGTGGGGGTTTTCTGTTCTTTCTTCTCTGTTTCTCCCTCTCTTTTTCTTTCTGGTTTTTTTTTTGGAACTTGCCTATGGAAGAGAAGAAGGGTAAGATGCTCGGAGAAAGAGACTGGCACAGGGTCCAGGGAGTGGTGGTTAAAGTGGAAGAGACATGAGCATGTTTCAAGGCTAGCGGCAGAGCTGAGTGGGTAGAATGCAGGAGAGAGGGGGATAACCCAGAGGCCAGGGTCAAGTCTGCAACAGACAGGAGGGGCTGTGACACAGGTACACGTGTACATGTTCTTGCTGCTCAGCCTGCAGTAGAACAACAAAATCAGTGTTGCTTTACGTTCATTACTTATCACTACTCTGTGCCTGTCTGCACTTCAGAATCCCAGGAAAGGGAAATCGACCCCAAATGTCACTCTTACACTAGCCTAATAAGAAGCCCTAGTGTGGTAGCCATGGTCAGATGTCAAGGAAATTCATGGTTCTGACCTGGACTTCAGTCCAAGCTTGTGCCCTGTGGCCTGGCTGCCAGCCCTCCCCACTAAGGCGGGCAGGCGGGCAGGCGGGGCAGGCGGGCAGGCACCCTAACTGCGGACCAGGCGCCCCAGAGGCAATAATTAGCCTCCTTCCTGCCGAGCTTGCAAACCGCCCCGTACAAAGTGGCCACAGTAAATGTCACACGGGGGAATGCTTCAGCCCACAGCTGGCCCTGGGGGTGGTGATGGGTGGTGGAAACGTAATCTGGGGCTCAGAGAAGACACTGAATCCTGCAGATATCAGAGCCAGAGGACGGGGCCCCGGCTCCAGTAGCTCCTCTTTGGGGCCAGGCCCTGGCAAGTGGCCTGGACAGGAGGCAAATTCTGTTCATGGAGTCCCCACAGCCATGAGTTCCCAGGATCCTGGATAGGGGTTTGAAACCCCAGGGACCTTGTCTGTGAGCACTGTCAACACCTCCCAACTTCTCCTTTAGTGCCCCTTCCCTTCCCTTCCCTTCCCTTCCCTTCCCTTCCCTTCCCTTCCCTTCCCTTCCCTTCCCTTCCCTTCCCTTCCCTTCCCTTCCCTTCCCTTCCCTTCCCTTCCCTTCCCTTCCCTTCCCTTCCCTTCCCTTCCCTTCCCCTCCCCTCCCCTCCCCTCCCCCTCCCCTCCCCTCCCCTCCCCTCCCCTCCCCTCCCCTCCCCTCCCCTCCCCTCCCCTCCCCTCCCCGGAGCCTGCCTGTCCTCTCTGGGGCTTGTTCTGTGTCCACTGCCCCAGTGCACTCAAATCCCTCCTAAAGGGGAAGCAGAGAAAGTCTAAGGCAGCCCTGAGGTTTTCCCTTTCAAGAGGGGGTCTCCAAGGGCTGACCAGCACCTTCTGAGTCCTCGGTCAGTGCAGGGCTTACATGTTTGAGCGCTTGCTCTAGCTGTGTGCTAGGGTGCTGTGTGCACACTTTAAGAGCCACTTTACCTGTATGCCAGTTTATCTGAGTCAGACACCACTGCAGTTTCTTCATGTCATAGCCGCAGAAGTGAGGCATGGAGAGGGAAAGGACTTCCCCAAGAACACACAGTAATGAGAAACCGGGGGTTGAACCCCGGTTTCATCTGCCTCCACAGTCAATGTCATGACCACTGCCCCACAAGCAAGGCCCACATAAATAAGGCTAATGGGCACAGGATGGAAAAAGGTGGGGTGAACACACATCCTGGTTTGCCTGGGATGCTTCTGGTTTTCACCTGTCATCCCAACCTGATTAGTACTAGTATTCCTTTTGCTCTCAAAAGTGGTATAATATATAGTCCCCTAGACAAGGGAAGGGGCAGTGAAGGGGTTGGGAGACCCCTCCCCAGGTACTATTTGACCGGTTGGTAGACCTCCGGACTAGTCCACTTCCCCTTCTTGTGCCTCAAGCTCCCCATTTATAAAGTGGGTTAGTGTTCCCGCCTATCTCTGCTGGGTTTAGCAGGTGGGGTGGGAGAAGGGCTCTGAAGGTGACACAGCAGCCCTGCTCCTATGAGAGGTGGTCATCACTGCAGGAGATTGTGACACCTGCCACAGAGCCTGGCTTGAGCCTGCCAGTGTTAACTGCTCCCCAGGGACCGGAGCCAGGAACAGGACTGAATTATGGTACCGGGCACACTGTCCATTGCTCTCGGCTGGAGTGACGGGGCCCTGTGGGGAGCAGTTATTTTCTAAGCTTCCCCTGGGCTCTCGGCCAGCAGTGCCCAGCCTGGAGGCACTGGGTGTCCGGTGGCATCTGAAACCATCACCCCCCTCCCCTCACAGTACCCTCTGGACATCCCTCTGAAGGAATGACTGCATTTTGTGTCTGACTCAGCACAAAACGGCTCCCTGAGATGGGAAGGGTTTGGGTTGGCTGAGGGCCAGACCTGGGGCTCAGGTGGTGGGCAGATGGCCCCCAACAAGCAGTCTCTGAACTCCCAGGTCACTGGGCTGGGACCTTCTGCTGGCACAAGGAAAGGGCAGGGCAGGGGAGGGGGCCTCAGGCTGCCATCTACTCTTAGATGTGTCCCCCACACACCTGGTCCCTGGCCCCATCCTGTGGCCTCCCCACCTCCGCCCACCTGAGTCCTGGACTTGACCTTGTTGGCGGTGGGGGGGAGGGTGTGATAAGCGTCTTGGTGGAGGGAGCTAGCTGCCTGCAAAGGCATTTTCCGCTCTCTAAAGTAAACAATCAAACAGGAAATTAATCTAGAAACCCACATCAACGGAAGGTTCAGGCTGTGATTTTCACAGCCCCAGAGCCAGGAAATTCAAAGTTATAGTTCCCATAGCAACTCGCCTGTAGAATCACCCACCGCTGGGCTTGAACGAGACCTTGAGGGGTCAACTAGGCCAGCCCCCTGCCTCCAGGAAGTACAGCCCAAAAGCAAGCCTGCGTGTCTGGGGTAGACTGCTCTTCTGAGGTGGGACATTAAGTCGGGACACACACACACACACACACACACATACACACACACACAGAGTTAGGGGTTGTAAGGTTAGAGTTCTGCTTTCAGTTCTCACAGCCTCGGAAACTGGGCCATCAGTTGACATCTCAGGGCTTCAGTTTTCTATAGTCCCGTATTCCAACGATTATTCCCATGTTCCCATGTTCTATGAAATGGCAACAACACTCAGGCCTGCACGACGCTCGGGTGCGGGCTGTGCAGTGTACACTCTTCTTATTCCGTCCCACCCCTCCTACTCAGCCCCGAATGGCCCCCATCTCTATCCTAGACGCCCTTGAACCTAGTGATTGGCCTTTGGCCCACCCCCTGCTTGTTTTTCCTCCAAGAAATATCTCAATTGATTGACAGGTCCAAGAGCTTTCACAGCAGACACCAAGGCGGCTCTGATTTTTGGACGCTCTTCTCAACCTGCCCCCTTCTGGATCAAATTTATAATATAATCTCAGTGCATACTTCCTGCTCCCCTGACTGATAGATTGAATGGAGCCAGAGGCAGGCTTCCCCCCTACAAGGATGTGGGGGTTGTATGTCTGGGGTCTGGGGTGGGGTTTTCATTTGTGTGTGACTAGTGAGGAGTCCCCGCCTGGCAGGAAAGGAGATAAGGACAGTGACGCTCAACCCAGAAGGAAATAGTCTGGAATCCTTCCCCGAGGGTCACCCTGTCTTCCCACCCTAGATGGGAGATGGCCACAGACAGCCTGCTGGTCTTATCAGCATGATTCTGCAGTCTCGGCCCGGGGACTCTTGTGACAACATGAGCTGGGGCAAGAGCAGGCGCTTTGCAGGCACCAGGCCTGTGGCAGAGGATGCCCGCCTGCCCGCCCACCCGCCAGCCTGGCCCCAGAGCCAGCGCTGTGAATTGAGCAAAGCAGTGGAAAGAGAGAAGTGGCGCCTGCTGGAAAGCAGACAGAGCGGCTCCTTGATTTCCTAACAGGCCTAGCCGCATGCCAGGGGCCGCCGGGCCAGCTCCGAGTGCCCAGCCTCGCTTGCGAAACAGTCCTTTCCTCCTTTGGGTAAGCTTTCCCGGGCAGCCGAGCCGCTGCCCAGCCACCCGAGTCCCTGGACGAGGCCTCCCCCTCCCCCTCCCCCTCCCCCCACCGCCTTCCTGCTTTCTCCTGTGGTTAAGTCCATCAGAGTATGGTGGGCTGCTCAGGGAAGACAGGACACCTCCTGGAGGGGCAAGATGTTGCCTTCCATGAAGCCAGACACAGAGGCTTCCTTAGAAAGAAGGGTGGTGGGGAGGTCACTGTGGACAGATGGCACATTTCTCTGCAGTCTTGGGGGGGGGGGGGAACTTAAGGAAGGTAGAACCACAGAGGGTGAATCCCCAGCTTCAGAGGAAGGGCCTCTGAACAGAGAGCCCAGGGTCCCCCCACCTGCTCACTAATCAGGGCACGTGGTTATCTGCAGGGCTGTGCCCATCCACCCTTCCTTGAGCCTGGGAAGAAACTTCTTAGATAGTTCTTCATGGTTTGCTGACTTAACCAGGTGTCCCTCTTTTCACTCTCAGACTTTACAGGGCATGCGAGTTGGGGAAGGCACAGTAACCATTGAGGGCTACGAGGAGCTGGAGGAGGGGCACACAGGCTCCTTACTGTGCCACCAAGCACGCAATTCTGAAGAAGCTTTTGCTTAAACCAGGTCTTCTTCGGCCCGATAATCTTGGCATGCAGTATTTAAGCATATTAAATGCCTGCAGAGCCCAGTGACCAGACACAGGTGCCAGTCTTCTGGGGTAGAGGGTGAAGTTTGAGGCCATGCAGCAAAAGCTGGGCTGGATGCCTGTCCTTTGGGTGAGGGAGCTCAGCTGGTTCTGTGGTGAGTTTAGGTGGAAAGCAGTGACCAAGACCAACTGGACAGGGGCAGCTGGGCTTGGCACAATTAAGCACAGAATGATACGGCTGTGCTGAGGGCATAATTAGCATTTGTACTCAGAGCAGCAGCCACCCAATAGAGGGCAGACAGGCCTGGGCTGAGAAAAGGGCCTGGGGCTGCTTGGGGACAGGCAGAAGGGATTTGGTAAGTTCTTTCTGCCAAGTCAAAGGCAGAGATAAGAGTAATTGGCACCTGGAAGTTGGTTTGGCTTCAGAGCCTTACCCTTAGCAGAACACATATTTTCATAATGTGGTGTCTCTTTTTCTAAATTGAGATGATCTTTATGAATGAGTGAGCATACCAGTCAATATTCTGTAGCTCCCATACATTTGGACCACCAGGATGCAAGAGGAGGAAGGGCTTAGCCTGGCACTCAGGCGCTTGCTGGCCCACTTTCCCCCTGGAGCCCTACATCCCTCCCCCTCCCTGTCACAGTCCTCCAGTCCCTCCAAACCCATCTGTTCACAGGTCTATGACTGTGTCTTGTCTTCATCTACCTCCAGCTTTTGCTCCTCATTGTCTCTCCTGGGCCTGTCCTCTCCCATCTTGGCTCCATTTACTGGCTCACTCAAGACTGACTGCAAAACCCTCCTCCTCCAAAAGCCTTCTCTGACCTTCTCCTCTAACCTCTGTGGCCAGGGGCTCTCTACTCATAGCTCCGGGGCAACTACTTGGCTCTACTAAGTTCTAAGTTGAGGGGAGGGTCTACCTAGACTAGAGGTCCTTACACAGGACTTCTCAGAAGACCTGTGGATTGGATTGGGAGGAAAGCATGTGCTGGCTTCGACATAGCCACTTAGAAGGGCCTCTCTCTGCCCCTGGGATGCAGCCTCCCCTGACACACAGGCCTGGAGCACAACAGGTCCTGCACTCTCCTCTAGGGAGTCTGAAGGGATGGAAATAATTTCATTCACTCATTCATTCATCCAACAAGGAGGCATGGATCCTGTCCTCATAGATCTACTAAGTCTATTAGGGAAGACACATGTTGCACAAGCAGATCAGTGATGGGAACTGAGGCTGTGAAGCGAGGCTGCCTGGTTTCTCATCCCGACTCGGTCACCCACCAATCGAGTTGCACAGCTAACCACTCTGTGTCTCAGTTTCCTCAGAGAGACAGCACGTCGGGGGATAATTCTTTTGAAAACACTGGCTTTACATTACTCACAATAGCCAAGACGTGGAAACAACCTAAAGGGCTTTTGATGGATAACTGGGTAAAGATGCAGCACATACAGGGTGGGGCTAAAGTGGCTTTACAGTTGTGAGTACGTGGAACAGTTTATTTTTGTATTATTATTGATTAATTACTGCATTATTTTCCCTACGAGCAACTGTCAAACTACTTTCGTTCCCCCCTGTATATACAATGGAACACTACTCAGCCATAAAAGGATGAAATACTGCCATTTGCAACAACATGGATGGGTCTTGAGACTATCATGCTAAGTGAAATAAGATGGCAAAGAACAAGAACCACATGATTTCACTCATGTGGGATATAAAACAGAAAATAACAAACGAAAAACAAAACAAACTCATAGATACAGACAACAGCATGGTGCTTACCAGAGGGGGAGTGGGGTCGGGGTAGGATGAAGACGATAGAGGGGGTCAAATATGTGGTGATGGAAGGAGACTAGAGTTTGGGTGGCGAGCACACAGTGGAATATACAGATGTTGTATTATAAAGTTGTATACCTGAAACTTACATAATGATATTAACCAATGCTATCCCAATAAATTCAATTCAAATAAAAAGATCAATTAAAAAAAAAGAAAACACTGGCTCTAAGGGGAAGAGAGAAAGGGTATGTTTCCTGGAGGGGATTGTGAGTCAAGGGAAGGTTCTCCCCATCGGATGGGCTTGGTGGGCCGATGAGAAGAAACCAAAGAGAGGGGGAAACCTGTGAGAGATGAAAGGCCCAAGGAGGGAAGCCTAGAGCAGGAGAGAGGGGATGGGACGCGGCACTCTGGATTCAGGGGTGTGCTGAGCAGAGCCACCGCCCTGGCAGACAGGCTACCCAAAATAGGCCAGACCAAGGCAGGTCCATCATGGCTGTGAAGAGGCCCGAGAGCCTGCGGGCCCCAGGAGATAATTAAAGAAAGCCAACGTTATGTAAGTAGACTTAGACAGCAGTTTGGGTTAAGAAGAAAGATACTTAAATCTGGCCTTCGGATTATTTTAAAATCTTACTCTGTTATTTGTGTTTATATATAAATTACTCTTTCTTCAAGCTGTGTGCTAACTTCACTGCAAAATTATAAAGAAAAATCCCCAACGAGGTGATACTACCTTATATTCCCACTTTTCTCAGTTGAAGATTTTTTGAGAAAACGTTCTGTTGGGAGTATCACACATGCAAAAACGTGCACAAATCCTCAGTATCCAGTGAGATGATTTTCAGAGGAAATACACTTGTGCTGCCAACACCCTGACCAAGGCCCCCAGAGTCCTCTTCTGCCACCTTTTTTTCACTGACCTTCCCCAAGGGTCATCATGATCCTGCTTGTCCCCACGGCTTCATGTCACCCATTTAAAACCCTCATATATTTAAATTGGAAGCAAACACACTGACCCTGTGAGGCCCCTTGCTTACTTGTGGCGGCTTTGAGAGCCCCACCCATTCTTGGCTGCTCTACCCTGGGTTTTCCTCCATAGGATGCCATCTGACTCTGGATTGGTGGGACAGGCAGTCATAGTTTTTGCGAGTGAAGGAATGGAAGGTCAGATGGGAATCAGATGATGTACAATGTGCTCAATACATCAATCGGGATCAGGGAGCTGATTCCCAAATCTAGGATCTGTCCCAAAAGTTTGGTGCTTCCTCATGCATTGACTTTATATATGTCTTTCAATATTTTTCAAACATGGAACTCTGAAGATTCGACGAAAACTCGGGTGCCTCTCCCAGAAAAATGTAAGTCTATACAGGTTCACAGATGTTGGCATACAGTTTCAGTGGGTTCCCAGATCTTGAAGGCCACCCAAGGGTCCAGGTACAAACCTTTGACATGGCCTTACACATGCCAACCTAAATCACCTATGGAGAGTCACAGGAGCACAGGATAGTGACTACCTTCATAAGGACTACAACACAGGCAGGGTCTCATGTGTCACCAGGAGGATTATGGAGCCCTTTTCTGTGGCTATCCAGGCTGTGGTGGGTAGTCCTGTGGTTAAGGCAGAATGCCAGGGTGGCCAATAAAGACACCATAAAAATTCTGTACTATATGCTGGACACGACATATGTGATCACTAATCCTTATGGGAACCCTGCAGAGGTCAGGGCGGTTTCCCCATCTTATTGATGGAAAAACTGAGGCTGGAAGAGGTTAAGTAACTTGCCTCTGGTCCCAGCTAGTACCAACAGTGATATTCGAAATGATGGAAGTCTGCCATCCAAGCCCCCACCTTTCCTTTTTCCTTTGTCACGATGGGGCTTTTAGCTTCCCTCTCGTCTTGCTGTATGGATCCTGAAGCCAAGCAGGGAGTTTCTCTAGAACACAGCAGGGTGGTCAGGAGGGAGCTGGCTAACAGCATGGGGATGCTTCAGTGCACATGTCTGCACTCCTGGGAAATGACTCACTGGAGCCCTGCCACTCTGGCCTCCAGGGTATATATGCACATTTCCTGTGTCTCAGCTAGAGCTTTGGTAGGTGTGAGCTGGCAGATCTTTGAAAGTAGCTAGAGATAGAAAACCACCCTGCTCTGTGTCCTAGGATGAAGAAGCCTCTCCCTGGGTTCATATGACAGAGCTGTGACCTCTGGGCTTCAGTTTTGTCATCTGTAAAATGGAGGTGAAGGTCAGATTTGATCAATGCTACTCAGTGTGTGGTCCTCCTACTAGCAGCATCAGCACCAGCATCACCTGGGAAATTGCAGGTCTCTCTATGACAGCGATTCTGAAATTTAAAGTGCATCAACACTGCCTGGATGGTAATTTCCCAGCTGAGAGCTAGAGATGGTCAGTAAACTATAGGCCACTGGCCAAATCTGGTCCACAGCCTGCTTGTTACAGGCCCATGAGTCAGGAATAGTTTTTACATTTTTAAATAGTAGGGGGAAAATATCAAAAGAATAATAATATTGTGTGACACATAAAAATGATATAAAATTCAAATTTCAATGTCCATAAATAAGGTTTTGTTGGAACACAGCCACTCTCATTTATTTGCATATTGTCTATGCTTTCCCATTAGGAAGGCGGAGTTGAGTAGTTTCTACAGAAACCGCTCTCAGCGCTTCGCACTGCTGCTCAGTGCCCTGTGAATCACAGGCAGGTGGGTAAGCTTGACTTTGCTTCTTGGCCTGCAAAGCGAAAATATTTACTATCTGGCCCTTTATAGAACTTTGCTGACCTCTGATGAAGAGTGAGGAGGAGAGGAGAGGGGAGGATGGGGGTGAGGAGGAGAGGGTGAGAAGGGAGGGAGAGGGTGAGGAGGGGAGGGGAAGAGAGGTGGGGAGAAGAGGGTAAGGAGGGGAGGGGAGGAGAGGTGGGGAGGGGAGGAGGGTGAGGAGGGGAGGAGAGCAGAGGGTGAGGAAGGGAGAAAACGGTGAGGAGAGGAGGGCAGGAGAGGGGAGAGAAGAGGAGGGGAGAGAAGGGGAGAGGAGAGTTTGTCTTTCTGGGGGCAAAAAGTGAGCTGTCAGGGGCTTTTGGGATCTGTGGGAGTCTAATCTGGCTGGGTCAGCCATGAAGTCCTTTACACAGTTGCTTTGAGGGTGGCTTGGACGCCCCTCTGACCATTTCCCTGCGTGAAAACCCCAAATTCCACTTCCAGAGCAAGGACTCCTAACTGGGAAGCTCCCCAAGCAGGCTCCAGGGACTCTGCCAGCTTTAATGCCTGTGGGTATTTTCAGGGGAGAGGGTTCATCAAAGAGGTCAGTCATCTCCCCTCCCGCTCTTGAACCCCAGCACCTTGTATGCTTTGGGGAAAATGTGGAGTCTCTGGAAGGGTAACACCCCACATACACATGCCACCTACCCAGGAAAGGGGGAAGTTATTTGATGGCACAGGCAGGCCTTAGGAAAGTCCTGGGAGTCTGAGGAGGGTGGAGGGAGGGGGCAGGCAAACTGAGGTGGAGACAGGAAATGGTTATCAGGAATGGGGCCTCTTTCCCAGAGGGCTGCACCCCCCTGACTCCTCACACACTCTAGAATCCACTTCTCCCCATCAGCCAGAGGCACAAAAGGCTTGCAGCCCAGTGGGCCAGAGTCAGCCACCCTCACCAGTGGGTACCTACTCTCCCCAGAGCCTCCTGCCTGTGGCAGTACCCAAGCAAGTCTCAACTCCGGCCCTGGGATTCCAGGTATTTTCCCAGCCAGCCCCACCTCATCTAATTGCTTTCCAGTCAGCTAATCCTTGGCCCACGCCCTCCGCTCCAGCCAGGCAAGCCACCTCAGTGTGGCCAGCAGTAGCTTCGGAGACTTCCCATGGCCCGCGTCCAAGCCTGGGGCAGCCTCTCGACTCCCCTTGCCCAAACCACATCCGCCTCGCTCTTCCCCACACCTCAGACTCTCCTCTGACTAACATTTCCAAACCAAGCGGAGCACGGTCCAGTGCAGGCCCAAAGCAGCCGACTAATTCATTCCCTACTGTCCCCCTTGCCCCTCCGACTGGCCGCATCCCGGCTATCGGGGAGGAACAATTAGCAAAAAGTGGAGTTGCACCTACTGTTCAATTCCCAGAGCTAATTGTTTTAAGCAGGGCTTTGGCCTTAATTAAAGGACAATTAGTTAGTGAATGCGTGTTTGCATTTCCACAAGTGTGTTTGCATTTCCTAAGTCTGGCTTTTAACCCTGGGAAACCAGATTCAGCAAATACTTTTATGTTTCGGTACCTCTGAGTAAGGGACGAAGTCTTAATTACAGAAATGGCAGTCCTGACAACAGTGTAATCAAAAGGGCAATGAAAGAATGAGCTAATTGTGCCTTCCAGTACTGAGCCATGATCTCTGTTTAGCCATTGTGAGGAGAAGCTGGCAGCTGCCTGTGTGCTCCCTCCACCCCCTTGGTCTGTGGATTCTGTTTCTAGCTCTGTCATCTAGTCCGTCACCCCTGCCACCCACTGCCCCCCTTCTATATTTTCCTTCTCTCTTACCTTTTCTGGCCCCTCCTTTTACTTCTCCCCACTTTTCTCTATTCGGGGTCAAAAGGATTGCCTTTTGCAGACCCTACCAGGGAGCTCCAGCCAACCAACCAACCAACCAACCAACCAACCAACCAACCAACCAACACCAGCACATTGGCCATAAACTTTATTTAGTGTTTCAGCTCACACTGCTTTCCTTTGCTTCTGGGTGCTCACAAAGAGAAGCTTATAAAAAATTCATTTGAGACTTTGAGGATCCAGATACTTTGGGATCCAGAAGTGTTCCAAAAGCCTAAGGATTCCAGAAGCTAGCCCCCAGACCTCCGCTGTCCAGAACAGTAGCCACCAGCCACATGTGGTCTAGAGTACTTGAAACATGCCTAGTCTTAGCGGAGAGGTGCTTTAACTGTAAAATACACGCTGAATTCCAAAGACTGAGTACAAAAAAAAAAAAGAATATAAAAAATATCTCATTGATCTTTTAAATATTGATTACATGTTGAAATAATACTTTGGATATACTGGATAACATAAAAGATATTAAAATTAATTTCACCTGTCCCTTTTAACAAAATGCAGCTACTGGAAAATGTACAATGACATAGTGGCTCCACAGCTGGCACTGTGCTGAGACTGTTAAGGGCTAAGAGCTTTCTGTTGTCCTCAATGATTGTGACCCTGGGTGTCCTCTCCCACCTGCTCCGCTCCCCCACCTCCTGTGCCATGCTGTCATCTTCTTCCTGGCCCTCACAGCACCCTTTTGCACCCTGTGCATTTCTCCCTCCTTCCTCCTCATGGGAGAGGCAGGTGAGGAAGGCCCTGCTGCTCCACCTGCATCTCCAGATCCAGCCCAAGGCCAAAGACTGACACAGTACATAGCAGGTGCTCACTCAGCAGCCCCTCAGGAAACCCTTCCGCTGGCTCTCTATCGGCGAAGCTGTTCCAGAAGCCCACCTTGAGCCTGATTGTGGCTCACGGGATGCTGACCTCGGACAGACTAATTAAATCTCATATGAAGTGTGGCAGACAGAAGTTAAGAAAAGACCACTTAACCAAAGGAAAACGTGGGGATAGAATACAGGTAGCTTCATTGGCTGAAAGCAGTTCTGCACTCGTTCACTGGTACTGTGAGCACAAATTACTACTTTTGAGTTTGATTTGGGGGGAGTGTCTCTCTTCCCTCCTCTTCCATTCTGAGCTCATCTCCAGGGATCACTATCAGCCAGCCCCACCCTGCTCACATACCTTGCCTCTTTAAGGATTCTGGATTTATCTTCTCAGAAATCTTCCCAGATTAACTCTAGAGGGGCAATTGTTGTCTCTGCTCTGCTCAATCTAGACATTCTATTTCATTAACTTATTCAATAAGTATTTATTGAGCACCTACTATATGTCAGGCACTATTCAAGGCACTGGGACATAGCTAAGAGAACAGACACATTCCTTGCCTTTAGAGTTTCCACTCTAGTTGGGGAGGCAGAAAACAAGCAGATTAACGAAGAAAACTCTAAGGTAAAGCCAGATAGTGGGATGGGTGTGGGAAAGTATGGTCAGGGAGGCCCCCCCCCCCAGTCCCGAGAAACTGGCATCCAGCAGAGACCTGGAAGGGTACCTGGAAGAAGGGCATTCTCCCAGAAGGAACATCAAGGGCAAAGGCCTGAGACTGATTTTACTGTGCCCCTTCATTTTTTTTCTCATTAAGAAGCACTTCATTTGGCACGATAAAGATGCTGCTGACTGATCCTTAATTCCACCTCTCCTGCTTTTCACGGCTTTGTTTTGTGTGTCCTGTTATGGGGAAGGGAGGAAGTAAGTTTGCAATTAGCAAATCTACTAAATTACATTTAATCCTTGCCCCGGCAAGGAACTGAGGGCCAGGGAGGGTAAGCTGCTTGCTTGTCTGGCTCTGAAGTCTGTCTTCCTACCCCAGCTCTCTACCCTTCCCACTACAAGAAAGGTGGATCCTGGAGGGTTCTTCTCTCGGGGCCTGGCCCAGGCCACCTGCTACCTCCCGGTCACGGCTGGCTGCAGCGAGAATGGAGCCATCAACAAGGAACTGGGCTCCGGCTCGGTCTAGAGGTGGACGGAAAAGAGAAGAGGCAGTTCCTAACGGGGTCTGGCCCAGGTGGGCAGGTGCTGCCTGTCATTATTTACATCTGAAGGCAGGGACAGCAGTGAGCTGGGCATCATCAACTGCTGAATTTAGGGGTGGGTGCCGAGAGCTGGAGGTTAAAGCAGAAAGCTCAGTGTGGGCCCTGCAGAGCGGTATGTGACTTACGCACCAGCTTCCAGCACAGGGCACTAGTTTTTTTGCTGCTTGTCCCCAGTTGATGGGAGAGCAGGGACCATGGCCTGCTCGTGCCCAGGCCTCAGCAGCTGGCCCAGCACTCAGCACCCAAATTGCTGGGTGGAGGGTACTTGAGGGGGTCATGAAGGCTGGGCAGGGCTGGGAAGTGGGCTGGGCAAACCAGGGGAGGCATGACAGTTAGTGGGGGGAGCTGATGGATCCAGGCCAGGATTCAGCGGGGCTATTTATGTCCTCCCTGAGGGTGGGAAACAAACTTAATTTTTTTGACTTCTGGGTTATCTGAAGCTCCTGATGGCCGTTTTTCACCCCCACAGTGTCTGCTTTTTTATCTTCTAAATATATAGGTCACTCCCTCTCCTCCCAGCTAATCCCCCCACAGGGACCTACACACCCAAAGTGCTCCAGCCTGCCTCCCCTTGTGCTCCCAAGTTGGCTGAGCAGACTGTGAAGTCATCCTATTGGGAAACCTTGGGGGTAGGGAGGGTGTCTTATTTAAAAAAAAACACCCCCCAAACCCAAAGGATTTAAAAATCTAGACCAGCGATTTTCAACTGGCGTTCCACAAGAATTTTTAAAACATGCAAGACCTGACTGTTCAGTCAGGGGCACTGACCTCTTTTCCCTTAGATTGTCAAATAAAAATACGACAACAGCCAACACAGCAATAGCCATCCGGTGTGAATGAATAAAAATTATACCTATTTTTTTTGGTCACATCTGCAAAAAAATATGTTTTGGCATGCCGCAGAATTTTAGTAATTAGTTTATGCGTGCCATGCGATTAAAAGGGTTGACAATCGCTGATCTAGACAGATGCTATGTATGTGTATATGTATTTGTGTGTGATCTTGTACACACAGCTCCAGCAAGAAACAGTTTACCCTCTACGGTCTGTCACCAGTTTAGAAAAAATCCTGCCCGGCCCCTCCCCGCCAAGACCTCCAGCTCCTCCCTCCCCACTGCCTTCAGCCCCACTCTGCAGAAAGCAGGGCCTCTTGAAGTTCAGACATTAATTACTGAGTTAGAATATTTTTCAAAATTACAAGGCATGGCCCCAGGAGATAAGAGGAAGGAGGAGGAGAGCACGGGGGAGGCCGGGGAGGCGGGAGGGCGAGTTTGCCCAGGGCTGTGGAGGCAAGGCGGGTCTGGAGTCTAGGGGGGGAGGCCCCCTCCCTGGCTCCGGGAAGCGCCCCCACCCCCACTCCACAAGGCCAGGCGCCCCCTGCAGGCGGCGCTGAGATCAGGAGAGAAAGCGAGCCCCCTGCCAGGCAGTGTGGAAGGGGCACGGGGGGGGGGGGGGGGGGGGGGGAAGGGGTGCAGGGTTTTCCTCTTAAGTCCTGAGCAGAAAAGCTTAGACACCTCTGCCTCTTACGTCCCCACTGGAGGCCTTAAATGTAGAATTCCTGCTAGAAAACGGTTATGTTAATTAAAACTATTTTCAATCAAGGGGAGAGAGAGCAAATCATTCCCCACCGATATAACTGGGAAGGGCTGAAGAAGCCCTGGGTGGGAACTGTAAGGACTGGCAGCAAGCCAGTCTAACTTTTAAAAAATGCCAAATATTTGATGTTTAAGAAAAACTGCTCCCACCTATATATCCTTTATATGGCGACCTAATTCTCAGAGAGCCACATCCTGAGTCTAAATTTTAAAGAAAATACCCAGAGCCTGCAGCCATCGGCCACCTTCCATAATGGAGTTGGAGATGCCCTCCTCAAGCCTTGTTGAAATGGGTTTGAAAATCTCTTGAGTTTTAAAACTGTTTAAAAACGGTTCTGGCGTGGAGACTGGTTTCCCTGTGGAAACCAGTGTCTGGTGGAAGCTGGTATTTTTATAACTCCAGGCTCTCTATCAGATCCTGTGTTACCATGGTTGCTAAGGGGAACACTGGCTTCAAATTTCACATTTCAGTTTGCAGAGTCTGGCTAAGGAAGTGGAACAGTTAAAAGGTTGGGGGTGGGGGAGACCTGGGTTTTATCCGGAGGAGGTCAAGGAACTCCAGCCTCAGATGGGGGAACGTCAGTGTGTTTGAGTGTGGGTTTTGGGGAGGGTGTTTGACCAGGTCAGAGGCATCACCCCACAGAGTGACTTGGCTGCCAAGTGGAAGAGGGGGACAACAGCTCCAGAGGGGACAAAACCGTGGGGAGTTATTTCTGCACAGGTTACAGGAATGGTTGCTTAAGCTGGGGTATTCATAGCAGCAGCTGCTGGACCTGGAGGAACTCTGCGGCTAAACCAGTGCCCAGGGGCTGTGTACCTGCCTCGGGAAGGCTGCATTCTCAGGAACATTCCAGGACGGGTCTGTGCCTAAGATTAGGGCTGAAGTAAACTGTTCGTGGAGAAAGGTTCTCCTGGGTTTTCAAGCTTTTTTCCAGCCTTTAAAGTCCCACTTAGTCTTTCTGATTGACTGTTATAGAAGAAGGAATTTAAAAACAAGGAGTGGAGAGTTGTTCTCTGCTACGATGCCCTTGCCAGGCAGATCTTGTCTCATCTGCCGCCTGGGCTCCCACATTCCTGCTTCCCACTCTCACCCTGTTTTGAGCACTGAACTTTCTTCCACTGTGCCCTGGCTAGGAAGAGCCCCAGATTAGACTTTATCTCAGTACATTTCTAGCAGGAAATGTGTCTAGGAGGCTGTTCAGTTCAATAAAGTAGCATTTTTCTTGGTGTTTGTTGAATGAACACATAAACTCTCCTTTACGCTTTACATGGTGTTGCTCTCTGGCTTAGAAATTTTCAGAAGTTCTCGGTATCATCTTGTGTCCACCAAAATGCCTCTGCTGGGAGCCAGCGCTGGCCCACAACTCAGCCATCAGACCCTCTTTTTCTCATAGAGACACAGGCAACCCCCTCCCCCTGGCTCATTCTGGCCCCCAAGTTTTCTTTCCAGAGGCCTTTCTCCCTCCCCACTAAATACCTTCCCCTTAAGCTCAAGCTCCCCTTCCATCTGCCCCCAAGTAGCTGCCCACACCCCTAAGTTCCCCCATCCTCTAGACTGTATGTGCACAACCTATCATAAATGTTCATGCATACAGTAGCCAAGTGGACTGTAGTCTTTTGGGGGAAGATCACCATTTATATTGCCCCCTTCCAGTACAACTAGGAAACTTTGCAGTTCAATGAGAAAGTAGCACTGTCTCAAACCAAATCACGGCTTACTGAATGAATGCAGAGTACTGAGCAAACGCTGTTGGGGTTAAGTGATAGATGAGACTCAGCCTATCCCAGGTACCAATGAAAGATTGAAATGATTCAAAAGCAACCAAAAAGAGGTCATAAGGCATTCATACAACCACCTGGCAAAGGACATGTCCAGAGAGCAAGTGTCCGCAGCCCTGTGTGGACGCTAGTTGTACAGGATGTCATGGAGGAGTGAATTGGTAGGGTGGGGACTCAGTGGGGAGTGAGTTTGGCCTGGAAGGTGGACAGGAGTCAGGAGGGAGTAGGAGGAAGAGCATGTTTTAGGCGAGAGGAATGCAAGAAGGCTTCTGTGAAAATACAGTGGGAATAGTGTGGCTGCAGCCATACGGGACTCATGAGAGGTTCTCTGGGAAAGGGGGGTATGTGTTTGATTGTATGGGGGCCTTGGTGCCCAGTTAGGAGAATGGACCTGACTTTCGGGGGCAGCGTGTGATGGGACACTTCTTGTGAGCAATGCCTGGAATATGGTTTGCTTTCAATAGCAACCTGCACCATGTCAGCTCGCGGAGGGGCTGTCATACGTCACTTTCTTTACATGACCATCTCACTTACTTTAAGCCTTAAAACAATCCTGCAGGGTGAGTATTATTTCCATGCTACAGGTAGAAAAGTGAGGTTTGGAAAGATTAAAGAATTAGATCAAAGCCCCACAGCTAGTAAGTGGCAGAGCTTGGATTCAAACTCAAGTCTCTCTGGCTCCTCCAGCTGTGCCCTTCCCACAGCTCTTTGCTCACCAGCGGCTACTCATTAAATGCACCTAAGATGTGGCTACTCGTATTTCTCAATGTTGGCTGCACACTGGAGTCACATGGATAGCTTACATCCCCCTTCCCAAACCCCATCTCCACAAAATTTGGTTTAATTGGCTGAAGGAGAGGTCTGAGAATTTGTAATTTTGTCAAAGCTTTTCAAGGTGTGCAGAGTTGACAGTCTGGGCTGCATGGAGGAAACTTTCAAGTGTCCACTCCCCGTGAGGGTCCACAGCTGCCCTGGGCGACCCTGGCCTCTTCTGGGCACAGTGGGCCCTGCCCCAGCCCCAGTGGGGCAGCTGAATGCAGCCCCACCTCCTGCCTGGGGAAGGGAGGAACAGTCCCACTTGTAAGGTACCTCTGAAGAATGTTCTGCTTGACTCCCTTACCCTGTGAAATAGCAGAGGATCTCCACCCACACCCACTTCATCTCAGCCTTTTCCGATGTCAGATTTCCCCTGGAGCCAAAACAATGTGAGCAATTGAATGCACGCTCATGCAAAAAGTTAAAAAAGTGGCTCTCATTGTTGCACAGAGCAATTTCATTTCCTGAGAAGCCTGACTTGCTGCCCTCTGTGTTCTCCCCAGCCTGCGCCTGCCGGCCTCCTCTAGGAGCCCAGCCAGTTGCATCCCTGGGGGGGTGCCCCTTGCATACACCCCTCGGAGGTGCCTGCCCCCTTCCTGCCCTTCCTCTGGATAGGGCAGGGAGGGGTGGATGGAGTTTCTCGGGCCTGAAGGGGAGGAGAACAAGGGAGCCAACCAGAGGGAGAGGTTGGTAGGGTCAGAGAGGGGTGTGCAGGGGGATGAGAGGTTCCTGACAGAGGCGCCCCCTCCCTTCCTCCTTTTCTCTACTCCTGACCTCTGGCAATGGCTGCCGGCCTCGGAAGAGAGCAGGAAGATGGGAATTACGGGTAGAGATGGACTGCGGAATACAGAAAGAATGAGGGGGGGTGTATAGAGACACGTCCACCGTGCACGGGCAAAGTCTGCTCAAAGGAAACAGGTGTAAGGGGTTAAAAGCCACTCCAGCATCCCCTGCCAGAGGAATTTCCAACAAAGCTCTTGAAGTGAGGGGCCCAGAGAGAAGTATTCAATGATAACGGGGAGGAGTCTAGCAGAATCACCATGGGGTCACAGAGGTGACAGAGGAGTGGAGGGGGCTGAGAGCACTGCAGGGTCAAGAGAAGGTGGGGGGAGAGGATGGTGCTGGGTAAACCAGACCCAAACCCTGGCAGGTCGGCTTCAGCTGAGGTGGGAGATGATGAAACCCTTAGCTTGGGCAAGAAATACTAATTACAGCCCTCCTGTGTGTGGGATCCTCGCAGCCACAGTTTGGCTGAGCACCTTGGCAGGATGAAGGGGTCCTTAGAATGCTATTTAAAAACACCTTGAGGGATGTCTTACCATTTGTATCTTCTTTAATTTTTTTCATCAATAATTTGTAGTTTTCAGTGTACAAGTCTTTCACTTCTGTACTTGTTTATTCCTAAGTATTTTATTCTTTTTGATGCTAGTGTAAATGGGATCCTTTTCCTCATTTTCTTTTCAGGTAGCTTGTCCTTAGTGTATAGAAATACAATTAATTCTGTACGTTGACTTTTGTATTCTGCAACTTTGCTAAATTCATTTATTAGTTCTAACAGTTTTTTTGGTGGAGGCTTTAGAATTTTCTATACATAAGATCCTATCATCTGTGAACAGAGACAATTTTACTTCTTCTTTTCAGATTTGGATGTATTTTATATCTTTTTTCTTGCCTAATTGCTCTGGCTAGGAGTTCCCATATTATGTTGAGTAGGAGTGGTGAGAGTAGGTACTCTTGTCTTGATTCTGATTTTGGATGGAAAGAGTTAATATTGTTAAACTGTCCATTCCAGCCAAAGTGACCTACAGAGTCAATGCAAACCCTATCAAAATTCCAATGGCATTTTGTTTTACAGAAATAGAAGAACAGTTCTAAAATTCATATGAAACCACAAAAGACCTCAAGTAGACAAACAATTTTACAAAGAACAAATCAGGAGGCATCATACTTCCTGATTTCAAAATATATTACACAGCTACAGTAATTAAAACAGACATATAGACCAATGGGACAGAGTTGAGAGTCCATGTATATATGGTCAACTGATTTTTGACAAAGGTACCAAACAAACAAACAACAACACAAAATAAAACATAATGGAGAGAGGAAAGCCTCTTCCACAGATGGTGCTGGGAAGACTGGATATCCACATGCAAAAGAACAGAATTGGACTCTTAAAAGACACATAATCAATGCAAAATGGATTAAAGACTTAACGTAAGACCTGAAACTGTAATTCCTTAAAGAAAACATAGGAGAATAGCTTTATGACATTGGTCTTGGCAGTGGCTTTATGGATATGACACCAAAAGCACAAAAGCAAAACTAGACAAGTGGGACTACATTAAACTGAAAAGCTTCTGCCCAGCAAAGGAAACAATCAATAGAGTGGAAACACAACCTACAGAATGGGGGAAATATTTACACAATGTATCTGATAAGGGGTTAATTCTCAAAATATATAAGAAATGCCTACAACTCAATAGCAAAACAACAAACAAACTAATAACCAGATTTAAAAAATGGTCTAAGGACCTGAATCAACATTTTTCCAAAGAGGACATACACATAGCCAACAGGTACATGAAAAGATGCTCCGTGTCACTAATCATCAGGAAAATGCACATCAAAACCATGAGATACGAGCAATCACCTTATACTTGCTAGGATGGCATGTATATATTAAAGGCAAGAAGTGATGTAAAGGATGTGGAGAAACTGGAACTCTTATACATTGTTAGTGGGAATGCAAAATGGTAGAGCTGCTATAAAAAACAATAGGGATGTTTCCTCAAACAATTAAACCCAGAACTACCATATGACCCAATAATCCCACTTCTGTTATTTATTCCGAAGAATCGAAATATCAAGCTCTTGAAGAGGCATCAGCACTCCCATGTTCCTTGTGGCATTACTCACAGTAGCCAAGATCTGGAAACAAGCTAAGTGTCCATTGACAAGTGAATGGATTAAAAACTGTTCTAGTCAACCTTTAACAAAAGGACATTCTGCAAGATGCAACAACATGGATGAATGCGGAAGACATTGAGTTAAATGAAATAAGTCAGTCACAAGACAAATACTGCATATTTTCATTTAAATGAAGTATCTAAAACAGTCAGACTCAAAGAATAGAACGGTGGTTGCCAGAGGTGTGGGGGCAGGTTTGGTGGTTGCCAACCACTGGGTACAAAATTTCAGTTATGCAAGATGAGGAAGTTCTAGAGATCTGTACAACATTGTGCCTACAGATAACAATATTGTTTGGTACACTGAACAATTTGTCAAGAGGGTAGATCGCATGTTAAGTATTCTTATCACAATGAAAATTTAAAAACATTAAAAAAATTAAAAAGAGCTCACGAGGCAAATCTGAGTTGTAAACAGGAGGGCAAGGAGACTCATGCAGCTTTGGGTCATCAATAACACTCTTCAATCACTTTGAAAACCATCTTGGCAGAAACCATTGGCTCTTAAACAATAAACGGACTCATTGAAAAGTGTTCTTCTCTGTCCCTCAAAGAAGGATCTCTGATTGGCAAATGCTATTTATGGCAAGAACAGAATCGATTCCACAAAGATTGATGTGGCCTCCGCCGTGTAGCAGGCGCTGGGCTATGGACCGAGGAAAGAATAAAGGCAGCTGCTGCTCTGCTCACCAGGTAGGGAAGCAGGGCAGGTAGGAGCAGGGACTCGGAGCTCAGACCCGATGCCAACACTCACTCTGCTGCCTGCTGGCTATGTGGCCCTGAGCAAGCTGCCTGACCTTTTTGTTCTCTGGAAAATGGGGATGATAATGTTCAGGGTGTTGTCTGAGTTAAAAGAGAAAAGAATGCATGATATGCTTTGGACAGTGCCATCCACTGTGCTGTTATTGGCTCTAAATACGACTTACTGTAAGGTCACGTGAAAGGATGGAGCTGTAAGGATGGAGTGCACTGGCCCCAGGGAGGCAGGAAGGTGGGACTGGACCCACAAGAGGACCTGGACTGAGCAGGAATTTTGGGTGTAGCTCCAGCCATGTCTTGTTGGAGGGGCTTGGGGCATAATCTGGATGTTATTTAGTGGGCAGCTGGAACTGTAAGTCTCAAGGTGGGTCTGGGAGTTGGGAGGACCCCAGGGCAGGGTGGGCCCTGCTGATTTGGGGCCAGCCACCTGCATGGCCATAGAGGAAAAGCCTAAAATTTTCCAGCAAGGAGAAGGCAGCAGCAGTGCCTTTGGCTTCCAGAAACTTCTTAGAGCTGGCTCAACCTACTTTGGGTCAGGACTGGGTATGAGTATGTGTGTATGTGATAAGGTAGGGGAGGCATCAACTAAGAAATCAGGTGCATCTTGAATTCTGGGAAAGGCACAGGCTCTCCAAAGGGACTGACTGAGATCCCTAGGGCACACCTTGATGTCCTGATCTTTTCTCAAGGTCCAGTTTTAGGGAAGCTGAGTTCTCTATTGAAAAGAGCCCTGGATTGGGAGTTCAGGAGCTCCAGGCCAGGTCTGGCATGGACTGGCTGTGTGTCCTGACAGGGCATTCAGCCCCTATAACCCCTTTAAGATTGGGCGTGTGCCCAGGCCCTAAGTCAGAGTGGAGGACACTGAGCTTTCTGAGAGCCACTCTGTCCTAAAGGAAGTTCCCTGGGCATTTACTTCCACATTCCAACTTAGTTGCCCTCGTGTGCTTAGCACCATCTCCACATCATGTCTTCCCCAAACCCTGTAGATTGAGCAGTATGATCCCCCTTTTAAAAAATATTTTTTATTGATTTCAGAGAGAGAGGAAGGGAGAGAGAGAGAGAGAGAGATAGAAACATCGATGAGAAAGAGTCATTGATCAGCTGCCTCCTGCATGCCTCCTGTTGGGGATCGAGCCCACAACCTGGGCATGTGCCCTGACCAGTAATCGAACCGAGATCTCCTGGATCCTAGGTCGATGCTCAACCGCTGAGCCACGTCAGCAGGGCAGCATGATCCCTCTTTACAAATGAGGAACCGAGGCTCAGAGCTGGTGAACTCTTCCCCAAGATGGCACAGCTAACCAATGGAAGAGGTGCATTTGAATCCAAAGCAGATGCTCTTGAACCACCTCATATGGGGCCTCAAGTAGGTGGTGTGGAACATGGCATTCCGGTCTCCTCTTTTACGAAATGGTAAAAGCCAAGATGATTTATTTATTCTTCACATTTACCGCAAGCATGGCAGAAGTTTGTGTTTGTGACACTGTCCCACAGAGTTCAACATATCAAACAAGTGGGCATTAGGGGAGGCTCCTTGTTTCTTGTCTGTGCAGACCGCCTGGCACCTTCTGGATCTCACACCAGAACATTCACACTGCCGTGGGTGCTATTAGAAGTGTCCCGGCAGCCAGGGCCAGTGCTCAGCCCTGCTTCCTGCTCAGGGGAGCAGGTGACAGCAACACCAGGAGGTGCCCAGATCACAAAAAGGGAAGATGTTGGGACAATCCAGGTCACTAGAAAGTGCTGCTTTCTGCCTTGAGAGGGGTTGCCAGGGGCTCAGGGCAACTCAGGAAGGGATAGGACTCCATGAGGCCATCTGGGCCAGCCTCCTGCCTCCAAGAAGGCCACCTTCAAATCATCCCCAAAGGGATACAGCAAGCAAAGCTATGGCCTCTCCTGGTGCTGCATTCTGAGCTTAAGACACTTTGAGAGTGAAATAAAGTTGGGAGAGACCATTGTTTGCATCTAAGAAATAAGTCTGAATTCAAGTGCACTTGTTAAGAAAATGTTTGGCTTTGTGGCTTAGGGTTTGCGAAGCGCCCGGGAGAGGCCTGTGTGCTCTGCTTCCCTGGGCATCATCGCAGTGTGGAATGAACACCCTGTTTCCCTATAAGTGCATGCTTCAGAAACATCTGCAAATAGCCCACCCCCCCCTCTTAAATTGCTCTACTTAAATTGCTCTTCCTTTTAAAAACACAAAAATGTTCCTTGACCCCACACCTCCCCTTTCACTGACGAGTTCCCTTTCATAGAAACACTTCTTAAAGACCCATCCATACTCAGGTCCTCACTTCCACCGCTCCCGAGTGTGGCACAATGTGGCTCCTGTGCTCACTCCACTGACACCAGACCCCCTCTCCCACCTCCTTGTTGCTAAACCCAGGCCACTTCTCTGTCCCAAAGGCTACTCCTCCTTAGGTCCTGGGACCTGCTGCTGGGGGTGGGAGGGTACAGCACATGTGAAGGAGTGCTGTAATGGTTCTCACGCTCCCCTGGAACCTTCTCTGACCCATTCCTCCTGCCTCTGGGCCACTCCTCCACTACCTCCTCGCTGGCTCCCATCCTCTCCTCCATCTGCATCCTCTCCCTGGGTGACCCCATCTGGTCCCCAGCCCTGAGCACCAGGTACACATCAACACTTCATACGACGTTCCGTTCGTGTCCCCAGGATGACCTCTTCCTGATCTTCAGACACTTCTACCGGAACAACTACATGACAGTGCCCTGGCAGGACCAACAGGTCACCCAAACATAAAACACTGACTCCTGGTTTTCCTCCCTGCTCTATTTCTCTTCCAGACTATTCTAGACAGTGGTGCCACCAGGCTGCTAGACAAGGAGCCCACACCACCTTCCCCCTTCTCTACAGCTCATGTCAGCAGGTTCTGCTGGTACTAACTCAAAAATATACCTGGAATGCACACAGACAGCCCTCCATCCTCACTTCCTCGCTGTGTTCCCAGCCACCAACCTCTCAACGGGGCACACCAACGGCCCCCTAGTAAACTCCCAGCTTCCACATTTGCCCCGTCCAATTCTGTGCACGAGAGCAGCCAGGGTGACCTCTGAAGTGGGTTATCCCGCCTGGTACGAAAAGTACCCCACTGACTCCCTGCTTCCCAAAAGTTTCTTGGTTGTTCTTATTTCTTTCTTTTCCAGAAGCAAATTTAAAAAGAAAAATAAATAATTCAGTGGTAAACCAACCCAATCCAAAGATCCATTCATTCAAATAATACTCACTGCAGGCAGTGTCCGATCAGGGTTCCTGCAGTCTGAGTTAGTAACGCTTTCTTTGGGGGGAGGGGAGCTATGTCCCTTTATGTAAACTCAATAAATAAAAACCTGGCTTTAGTAAACCGAAGGGGGAAGGCGACGCTTCTCTATGAAGGATAATCACTTCATCACTGGCACACCTCGCAGCTTTCCCGGTGCCTCGCAGGCCTGCAGGCAGACACTGCAGCGGCGCCCCCGCCCGGCTGTGACTTACCTCCCTGAGGCAGGTGTAAATGGGACACACGAGCACGCGGAAGGGCTCGCCGGTGCTGCTGCGCATGGTGCCGAACACCTCGCACAGGAAGGTGATGAAGCCCAGCCAGCGCTCCACGTCCTGCTGCTGCAGCTCCTCCCGCACAGTGAAGTCCTTCTGCGGAGGAACGAGAGACCGCGTCAGCCTCACCAGGGCTGCCGAGGGGCCCGGGCACCACCTGCCTTGCTGCGGTGCCTGCTGTCTAAGGGCTGGTCTGGGGGTAGCTGGTAAACCCCGTGATTTCACGTTAGTGGGGGGGAACGGGTAACCCATAGCTGGAGCATCAATGCTGGGGACTCACTGTGGGCAGCAGGGCCGCGTGGCCTTTGGCCAGGGCACCTGTTCTTCAGTGTCTCCAGACTGGGGGCCCCTCAGCCTTGCCTCACTGACCCCAATACTGAGGTGCAGGGAGATGAAGTGGGGGATGACACCTTTCCCAGTGTCATCCCCCATTCAACTCCCTGTGCCTAAATGCTCTCCCTTAGCCAACCCCCAGTCACGCCCTCCCTGTAAGGGAGGGCAATCAGAACATGCCCGGTGCATGGGCAATGGTCCACCGAGGCCCAGCACTGGGGCAGTGACACAGCTACAGCCCCTGCCTGCAAGGGGCTAGGGGATAGTGAAAAAATTAGAGTCATTGCCACTGGGGGTTCCAGGTAGAGGGACGTTGGGAGCTCACATATATTTAGCAAGGTAATTTTCATTTTAATTTCAAAGAGAAGAAACAATTCTATAAGTAGCTGTGAAGGAAAAAAACACCCCTAGATTTCTTACAAAGGAACAATATTGTTGGCCTTTTACTTCTGTATTTGATGTTAAAATTCAGAAACATTGAGGCAACATCTTCATATGCTTGAGGATAAAAGAACACACCTCGCAATGAGTGAAAGCAAGGGAAAGAATCTTACATAAGCAAATGTTTTAAAAATCCCACCCACATGCTCGTCTTAAAAAAACACAAAACAAAAACCATCTAAATGGTACAGCTGCCATGGAAAACAGTATGGTAATCCCTCAAAAATTAAAAATCTAATCACACTATGATCCAACAATTCCACTTTGGATATATATCCAAAAGAAGTGAAAGCAGGATCCTGAAGAGATATTTACATACCCACATTCACAGCAGCACTATTGACAAAGGCCAAGAGGCTGAAACAACCCAAGTGTCTATGGATGAATGATAAAAAATGATGCATACAATGGAATATTATTCAACCTTAAAAAGGAAGGAAATTCTGACACATGCTGCAACACGGGTGAATCACAAGGACGTTATGCTCAGTGAATAGGCCAGTCATAAAAGGGCAAACACTGTATTCCAATAGGTATCTAGAGTAGTTAAAATCATAGAAACAGAAAGTAGAGTGGTGGTTACCAGAGGTGGGGGCGAGGGGGCAATCGAGGGTTGTTTAATGGGTTAAAGTTTCAGTTTTTGGCAAGATGAAAAGTTTTGGAGATGGGTTGCATAACAATGACTTATACTTAATATGAATGAACTGTACACTTATAAATGGTTGATATATGGTATATTTTATGTTATGTGTTTTTTCTTTTAACCACAATTAAAAATAATTAAAAAATATAGAAACCTCTTGAGCCCTGGCCAGGTGGCTCAGCTGGTTGGAGCAGTGTCCTGTACACCCCCCAAAAGGGTTGTGGGTTCATACAGGAGGCAACTGATGAATGTTTCTCTCTCACACTGATGTTTCTCTCTCCCTGACCCCTCTTCTCCTTCCTCTCTAAAAATCAATAAAAACATATTCTTGGGTAAGGATTAAAAAAAATTTAGAAACCTTGAATGCATGCTCCAGCCAGTAAAATCTGTGACTCGACTTTGAGGAAATCATGGAATAGAAGGACCAGGAGTGAAAACTGAAAGCAGGTAGGCTTATGAAGTTAAGTCAAAATAAGTAATTAGAATTGTGGTTATAAGATTGAATCAAAAGCCACAAACAATCCTTGAAAGAGAGGATATTTAATTTTTAAACATAATTTGAATAAGAATTTCATAATAGTAGTGACTTAGTAATCTAAATTACCAAAGACTGATAATTACTGGTAGAAGGGGGCAGAAGATCATAAGCCATATATCTCATAATTTAGACCATAGGGCTTCACAAATTATTGCTTCTTTTTTTTTATTTTATAAAATATATATTTATTGATTTCAGAGACAAGAAGGGAGAGGGAGGGGAGAGAGAGATAGAAACATCAGTGATGAGAGAGTCCTCATTAATCGGTTGCCTCCTGTACGCCCCTGACTGGGGATCAAGCCCACAAGCCGGGCATGTGCCCTGATCGGGAATCGAACCAAAGTCTTCTGGATCATAGGTTGATGCTCAACTGCTGAGCCACGCCTGGCTGGGCTATTGCTTCTTTCTTAAGTTTGATAATCAGAGAAATAGAAGTTAAAGTATGCCTCTAAAAATATTAAACACTAGTAAGAATGAGCAGAAATGAAAATGGACAGATAAAATAAATGGATGAGTAAAAATAATTGTGGGCATATGAAAATGAAATTAAAGCACTAGTAAAATCAAATAGTTTTCAAGATTACAATAATTAAATAAAATAAGAAGGTTGTTTATATTGATAAAATACAACCCATAACAGATAACATAAAATATCACACACGGTATAGTATAGACTAAAAGTACACTTTGCCCTGGCCAGTGTGGCTCAGTGGTAGAGCATCAGCCCGCGCACTGAAGGGTCTCGGGTTCAATTCCCAGTCAAGGGCATGTACGTGGGTTGCAGGTTCTTTCCCCAGGCCTGGTTGGGATATGTGCAGGAGGCAACCAATCTATGTGTCTCTCTCACATTGATGTTTCTCTGTCTCCCTCCCTCCCTCCCTCTCCCTCCCTCCCTCCCTCCCTCCCTCCCTCCCTCCCTCTCTCTCTAAAAACCAATGGAAAAAATATCCTTGGGTGAGGATTAATAATAACAAAAAAAACCTAAACACTTATCAGGAAATAAGACTGGTAACATTCTATAACTGATTAAATTAACAAAATTTAATTACTTGGATAATTTGAATAATGTTATTAATAAGACTACATTGAAATTAACCTTATTGTAAGTTGTGATTCCACTATAAATTTGAAAACACAGAAATTCTACAGGGTTACAAACCTGGACCAAGAACTAAGAACAATTAAAAAAATGGCAATTACTTGGATGTTTAAAAGATATTCTCCTAAAGAAAGATGGAATAAAGATGTATTCAAATATATGATAATAGATTACTTAGGAAATACAGAGCTATAAAAACTTGTGAGATACCAGTGTCACCCCAATAAATTTAATAAAAAGAATAACCAAAAAAATGTAGGATGTGGTCAAAACTATACTATAAGGTAAATTTATAGTCTTAGCTATTCTGGCTAGTAAAAAAAAGAAGCAAATATATAATCTAAACCTATGCACCTAATACGATAGCCACTAGCCACATGTGGCTCAAGATGCGGATACACAAACTGAGATGTACTGTAAAGTGTAAAATAGGCAGTATTTTTGAAGACAGTATATAAAAAAGAATGTAAAATATCTCATTTTTAAAATACTGATTATATGTTGAAATTTTGGATGTACTGGGTAAAGTAAAATACATTATTGAATTTAGCACATACTACAGATAAAGCCAGAAATGAATTAGAAAGTAGAGAAAAAATTATAAAGTCAAGAAATAGAACTAAAATTAGAAATACCAACAAAATATGAAAACAGATATAATAACAACTATTACAACTATACTGATGATTTTGGAAACAATGATGAAATAGGTGATTTAAAAAAATATAACAAACTTTACTGAAAAAAGAAATAAAAAGCCAGAAAGGACTAACGATCATAAAACAAAATGAAAAATTAAGACCTCTTAATTCTTTGTGGCTTTTTTTAGGTAAGTTGATTCAGACTTTTAAAAAATTAGGTAACTACTCTGCTATTAAACTGACCCAGAACATAGAAAAAGATAAGCTTTTCCAGTTCCCTATTACCAAAATCTCATAATGACAGTAAATTACAAATAAGGAAGTCTATGGCTAATTTCTCTAATGTGAATAGATGTGAAAGTTCTAAATGAAATACTAACAAATAGATCCACTGTAACTGAGTAGATTTAAAAAAAAATATATATATATATCTTTATTGATTTCAGAGAGAGGATAGGAGAGGGAGAGAGAGAGATAGAAACATCAATGATGAGAGGGTCATTGATCGAGCCCACAACCCGGGCATGTGCCCTGACGGGGAATCGAACCCCGATCGCCTGGATCCTAGGATGACGCTCAACCGCTGAGCCACGCCCGGCCGGGCTGAGTAGATTTTTATCCCAGAAAGGCGTGGATGATTTAGTATCCGAAAACCTACAAACAGCCCAGCTGGGCGTGGCTCAGCCATTGAACATGACCTAGGATTCAGGAGATTGGGGTTTCTATTCCCAGTCAGGGCACATGCCCGGGTTTCGGGCTCGATTCTCAATCAGGGGCATGCTAATCAATGATGAAACGTGCAGGAGGCAGCTGATCAATGATGAAATGACTCTCTCATTATTGATGTTTCTATCTCTCTCTCTTCCTCTCCCTTCCATTCTCTGAAATCAATAAAGACATATTTAAAAACAAAAACAAACCTACAAACATATTACAGCAATAGGCCTGATTAAAAAACAACAGAAACATCCTTGGAAGGAAGAAGAGAAAACAATTTAACATGATTACATATATGCAAAACCCAAGGGAATTTTCTAATAAAGATTAGAATTAATAAGAGAGTTTAGGAACTAATTAATAATATTTAAATGTAAAATTAACATATAAAAATCAACAGGTTTTTGATGATAGGATTAATCAGTGAGATATTTTAATAAACAAAAGCTCATTTAGTAAAATAATACAAATTCTTAAGTGACATACAAGATTCCTATGAAGAAAACTGCAACACTGAACTGAGAGATTTAAGAGAAAGTCTTACACAAGCAAAGAAACACACAGTATTCCTTAATGGGTAGACAGCACTGTGATTCTCCTTGAAGTGACTCACAGGTTCCACACCAATTTGTACTCCAATGGGAAAAGTTCCAATGGGAACTTTGGAGAGAAAAGGAGAATGGAGACTTGAAAAAATTATCCTAAAAGTAATTTGAAAGAATAACAGGGGAGATAGCTAAAAGCAAAACAAAACAAAATTGTAAAGAGCTATATTACTTTTTACCTATCCCAAAGCTTTAATAATGAAAAGGATGTGGAACTGCCCAGCCAGTGTAGCTCAGTGGTTGAGTGTTGACCCATGAACCAGGAGGTTGAGGTTCGATTCCCAGCCCGGGTTTCGGGCTTGATTCCCAGCAGGGGCATGCAGGAGGCAGACGATCAATGACTCTCTCATCATTGATGTTTCTATCTCTCTTTCCCTCTCCCTTCCTCTCTCTGAAAGCAATAAAAACATATATTTTCTTAAAAGGTGTGGAACTGACATAAGAATGGACAGCTAGATCAGATAGCTAGAAACAAATTTGGCATCCATAAGAGTTCATCACATGGTCCCCGAAGAACCACAAATCAGTGGCAAAGGAAGCATTATTAACTGAAGCAATGGTGCAGGGACAGTGGTCTCCCTTCACACTGGGTCCTAAGAGGAATTCCAGATGGAATAAAGAGGTAAATGGTTTTTTGTTGTTGTTGTTGTTTTTAAAAAGACAAACCATAAGAACTTGAAGAAAATTAAATTGAGTATTTATCAAATTTCTGGATGTAGAAGGGCTTTCTACATTAACACACCGAGGGATGCATCAAAATATTATAAACACTCTTAGAAGGCAATTAATATTCTGGGGAAAATATCTGCAATAAATGTGACAAAGGGTAAGGGTAAAGAGCATTACAAGATAATTCATATGTCAAAACAAATTGCTGATAAATATATGAAAACAAATTAATTAAATCTCAGTAGCAATCAAATGAATGAAAATGCCCCCTCCCCCCATGTACTATATTAGCAAAGCTGAAAACTGGTCATTGTCGATGCTGGTAAGGATCCAGTGAGACAGGAACTCTCATATATGGGGAAGGTAAATTGGTATCACTTTCCTGAAAAATCTTAAAACAAGCTTTAAAAGTGTTCTTATTGTTTGACCTAGTAATTGCACTTCTGGATAATTATCATACGGAAATAATTGAAAATAACAGGAAAAATAAGCTGAATGCACACAATAATTCAACAACCTAAGTACCCAACAATAGGGGAATGATTAAGAAAATGATTCATGCACCCATCAAAAATTATGTTTATGAAAAGTTTGTAACAGCATGGGAAATGGCTATATAATGCTAAGTACAAAAAAAGCAAAAGAAAATTGTATGCACTATATAATGGTATCCAAAAATACACTTCTAAAAAAGATGAGGAATATCCAGTGTTAACAGTAGCTGTTTCTCAATAGTAGAATTGTGGAATGACCTTTATTTTTTACCTTTTCATTATTTTCTGAATTTCTTTACTCTACTGTGAACATTTTTTAAAATCAGAAAAACAGCTAGTTAAACAGAAACTGGCAGATTGTGACCCTTTTCCTTAGTTTTTTTGATTAGGGCAGCGGAACTCTTGGAGTCTGACCTGCCAACTGGTGGTGATTCTCACTAAAAGGGTGGCGAAATGGGTTGTGGACATGCCAACCAAGAGGCCACCGAAAACCCAGCCTATGTGTCTCCTCTGGGCACATATATTGTGGGTTGCCAGCTTTTCCTCTGGAACAAGGAGCTCTCTTCTGCCAACCCAAACCAGCTGTCCCCTGGGTCCCTAGCTCTGCTTCAAACTCAGTCTCTTGCATCCAGAACCAGCAAGGGGCCTCAGATTGGTGGCAGCCATTTCAAAGTCTGGTATTTGGCTCCAGCTTCTCCTCTGACTGGCAGGCTCCCTCCCAGCAACCCCTAGTGCCGTTCCCCAAACTTTAAGGCTACCATTTAAGCCCCGTTTCCTGCCTAAAACTATTTATTGACGTACTGCTATTTCCTGCACTGGCCACATCAAGAAGCCCTGAAAGCCATTCAGTGTCTCAGGTTTCTCAAGGCATTCTGGGAAATTCTTCCTGCTCTGGATAACCACATGAACCCTGGCATGATAGAGTCCTGTGGTCAGGCCAAAAACAGCTGCATGCAGGCAGAGGGGGAAAACACCCCCGCCCCGCGGGGCAGCGGCCACGGCAGGGAGATGCTGCCCGAGAGAAGGGAGGGTTAAGGCCCAAGGAGCACAGTGTGCTCTGAAAACCCCTGAAGCAGATGCGCAGAGCCATCCATCCCTGCAAACTCACCAGCGTTTCCTTCTTCTTTTAAAACAAATGACCAAGGGAACTTTGCCCATCCACACTCCACATCCCTGGTGACTCTGGTTTGTTTCTGTGCAGAGAGGCGGCTGTGGCCATGGCCCCCGTGGGGAGGAGAAAGTGTACTTTTAGTTACCGCCAGCAGGAAGTTTCTTTTTCCCTGAGAAGCCAGGATGGGACATTAGAGGGGTGGGCAGTGGGGAGCTGGTGACAGCCCTAGCAGCAATGAGTTGGTCCCAGTCTTTCTTCTCCCAGACCACTGGCTGGAGGGCTTAAAAAGAGTATTTGACAGAATTTTTTATAACTTTCAAATAGAAGGTACTCTATTTATTTGGCTCAAACTCTCCCTTCCTTTAGGTTTCTGCTCCAATGTCAGCTCCTCAAGGAGGCCTCCCCTGACTGCCTCTAAAATAGCAGCCCCTGGGGCTCATGGTCCAGACCCTGCTATATATTTGCCTCCTAGCTCTCATCACCTATATCAAGTCCCATACTTGTGGATCTCGCTAGAAAGGAAGTTCCCCCAGCTCAGGGATTGTGCGTGTCTTATCATCGCCGTGCCCCCTAGAATGGTACCTGGTTCACAGTAGGTGGTCAGTGACCATGTGTGGACTGGGTGGGTAAATACTCCATCATAAGCAATCAGACATCTCTTCTCTAAGAGGCCAATCTGTTCAAAGGAAACAGGCTGCTGCTCCCACTCTTTTCTTCACCAAAGACTTCAGTAGAGAGTCAGTATGCTCATCTGGTTCACCTTTTCTTTCATTTGCGGCTGTCATTTCACTCCCCAGCAATATTCTTCCCATCTACTCTGGGTCATCCTGGTCCCTGCTCCAGGGTCGTCTTGCAGCCATTTGTTTCATTTTTGTGGATAACATTTCTGTCATGGAGTGGGTTCCTCTGCTTACTCCTTTTCAAGGCTGCATTGGGTAAGGCCTGGAGACACTCGAGAAGATCAGTCTCCCCTGGCCTGAGAGAAAGCCCTGAATGTGCCAGTTCCTGTTCTTTCCTGGGACCTTCAGGCTCCTCTGAATCCTTACGAAAAAGGATTCAGTGACATTAAGCCACCTCAAGTTGGTTTCTGTGACTCAGGACCAAAGAGAACTGAGCAGTGTGACAGCAGGCCTCTCCTCTCTGATGAACTGAGTCCCTGGGCCCCACAGGAGGATGTAAGGGGGCTGGGAGCAAGGGATCAGGACTGCTGGCTGGGCAGGGCTGGAGTCAAGAGAGAAGCAGAAGGGCAAAGGCCTCTCTGGTCAGCATCTGTGTCTTGGACAGTCCTCCTCTAGCAGCAGCTCATGGGCCCTGCCTCACATACCCACTTGGGGCAGCATCATGGAAGGATCACCCAGGCCTTGGCATCACTCTGACCAGGTCAGACAGAACTCCTTGGCTTTAAGGAGTGACATGTATAGTGCACTTGGTGCACAGTAGGTGTTTAACAAGTGACAGAGAGATATCCTGGTCACTATCCTGAATCAATCTGTCCACCAAAGCCAGCCCCAGACCTGTCCACCCCCTCCTCCTGGCAGGCTGTGTGTGTGCAACCCCAGCCAAGCGGCATGACCGCCAGGCTGGACTCACAGCTGGCCATCACGGCCACATCGTGGTCACAGCTGCCAGTCTTGGCTCAGTCCTGCTGGGCCCTGAGGCCTGGCCCTGGGGATTCGGCCACACCTTGGTTCTGGAACAGCGGGAGTCTGACTTAGAGGCCACTCCAGCTCTGGCAATAGTTCACTGTGGCTCCCTGTCTTGTCTGGAGGAAGAAGGCATCTCAGAGGCTGGTGTGAGCATGAGGTTGGTTGCTTGCCTTGAGTTCTGATGTCCACTGGGCCCTGCCCTGCTCCCTGCCTTTGGGCATGTCCTTTTCCACTTTAGGCTGGACCTTTCCCTGAGTATCCCTGACCTCCACCGCTCATGGCCCAGGCACCTACCCACATAATGCCAAAATTCTCCTCACTCCACTGCTCTACTCTGTTCTGCAACCCCCACACTCACTCTGTTCTGCCCCCCACACCCACAGTTAGTTTTCTCGGCTGTGAGTGACAGAAACTCTCAGAAACTAGCTTAAGCACATAGGACCTGAAGTGGCTTATGTGAGGAAGGGGTGAGTCCAAGGACACAGATGGTCCACAGGGCTCAAACAATGATGCCAGGGCTGGCCTTCCCCACTTTTGCCTTGGCCTATCTTGGCTTTGTGCATTTTGCCCACTTCTCTCCTCCCAAAGATAGCTCCCAGTCTCTGTCATAATTGCTTATGAGCCAAAGGAAGACAGATCCTCTCTCTCCTTGTGTCCAATCCACAAATCTCAGGGAAGAATTCTGATTGGCCTTGCTCAGCACATGACCATCCCTCAGACCAATCACTGTGGACCTGGAGATGGGCTTCCCATCTGATTTGCTAGACCCAAGTCATGTGACCAATTCTGTGGTGGGACAGGTGAGGCCCTGTGACAGACATATCCCCAGACCACAGACAGAGACAACACCTGGCCACCGCAAACACAGACCCTGGCCTGGGACGACCAGTGTGGCTTTCACATAAGCCTGATACTCTCCTGGGCTTCATGTCTAATTCTCTTTGAGTCTCACCAAAAAGAATGGAGAGAGAGTGACATTATGGTGTGATATTGAATCTGATCTAATCAATAGCTGAGAAAATCATGCCCCAAATGCCAGTCCGTTAACTATCACTAATAAAAATTAACTGGGGACATTCTTTGTGACTAATGGTTCATGGCACTGTGGCTGAGAATGCATTCTCCTTGGCACTTGGCTCAAGATCAAGGGAATACACTGTGGCTAAAGACTACTATCAGCTACTTCCAGTTGAATCTAGAATATTCTGGAGACATTTTCCAAGCTTCCCAGGGTGTTAGCCTTCAAAATATTTCTGAGTTGGCAAAATCAGGTCAGGTAAGCTCAGCTCTGCTGATCCGTGGGGAGGGTGGTGGTGGTGGTGGCACTGGGATGCAGTGGGGCAAAGCTGAGAAGTTGAGCTGACTCAGTGGGAATTCTGTCTCACACTTATGCAGGTGTGAAGCCTCATTCTCAGGCAAGGGGGAGCCAGCACCTGCTGTGGCTGTGGCCTTGAAAAGCCCTCAGAAGAGTATCTCTGGGAGTTTGCCTTCAGCCTGAGCAGGAAGAAAGGGCTGGACTGCCTGCTTCATTTAGCCTCAGGAAGACACCTACAGGTACCATTTGCTGGGGACAGGTGAGTGGGGAACACTGAAGTCCATAGACTTGGGGCATCTCACAGTAACCAGACACTAAGTAGAATATGCAGGTGCTGGCGCCCTGGCCTCACCTGCTGCTTGCCTGCTTTTGGTGAGTATAATACCACCATACATTTACACAGCACTTTCCCCCCAGGCATTTCCCACAAGCATTATCGGCTCCACCCCATGTGGTATCTCACACTGGAGGATAAGTGCTAGGGTTCTGACCAGCCTTCTGAAGCTGGTAGGGCTGGAACCCAGGTCTCTGATTCTGCTTCTGGCGCTTTCCCCCCCCAGCAAAACATCCATTACACAGGCGTCCTGTCTGAAAAGGCCCACCTGCAGATAGGATAGCTGTCTGCCTCTACTCTGAACTCCCTGCAGGTCCCCACAGAAGGTTCAGTCATCAGCTCTGTAGACCTGGAATTCCTCCCTGCCTGGTGGCCGTCTGGCCAGAGTGGCCGTAGGCTTGGAGGCAGGTATTCACCAGGGTCTGGCCCTGCACAGATAGGTTTAATCCATTATATAGAGCTCTCTGGGGGGTCACTGTGGCCTCAGCTCAAGGAGCAAGATCATGCACAATAAAAAGGCCTGTTGCTGTCTGTGCCTCCGTGTCCTCATCTGTAAAAATGAAAGAAACTATTTGACCTGCACAGGGTCTATGAGGCAATGGAGTGATGAAGCAGATGTGAGCACCCTCCCTAAATAGAAAAGGGTTACTATGCCCCCATTTTGCAATTTGATAAATGAGGTATACAGTGGACAAATGTCCTGCCCAGGCTTTTCCAGGGGAGGTAAGTGGGAGCTGAGGCCAGAATCCAGCTTATCCAGCTTTCTGGAGATTCCTAGTCTGTTCCCAGAGTTTCTGCTTGGTCAGGTTCCCCCAAGAGGGTCAGGTCACCTCCTCCAGGCAGAAAGTCTGTCCGGGACCCATCACTCAGGGCCATGCCCACAGGAAGCAATCGGAAACTGAAGACTTGTGAAATCCTGCTCTCCATGAGTAGCCCCGTTACTTCTGAAACCGTCTGGAAAGCTGGTGATAAAAATAGATGGTTACACAGGCGTTATTAAACTATTTATAGAATTTGAGAAAACCCCTTGAAATGCTCACGAAAAGATTTGGCCTATAATGGGGATTCCAGAATGACTCAGCCTGAAGCCCAATTCTACCCGTGACTTTGAACGTTGCCACAGAAGAAGTCTTCAAAAGTCACATTAACATTTATAGGTCATTATTCCTCAGGGAAGCTGTAATGGGGGGAGTTCACATCTTTTATCAAGCTGTAACCCAGAATGTTTTCTGAAGGACAGTTAAATAACAGCTCTGGGTGGTGCCCATGGAGCAGGGCTGGGATAAAGAAGGACACAAGGTCCAGCAGGCTCAGGGAAGGCCAAAATTTGCATCTGTGAAATGGGGATCCTGCCTCCTGCCCTGTCTCTGGTAAACATATGTGGATATAGATGTGAAAGTGAAGGTCATGCCTGTTATTTTCTGCAAAGACATGGATGGAAGCTGTTTGCATCAGTCTCTGTCTGAGAGGGCCTGCTATTACAACATGCCATTCCATTTGGTCCTACCCATCTGGACTTGATGCCTGCACTGTGCCCGGTGCCTCAGGGGTGGGGGTGGCCCTGAAGGAAGCACTCAGGCCCTCTGGATGAGCTGAGAGCTCCAGCCGCAGACCAGATGGGCGCTCATGTTGCTCCAAGGAGCCTCAGGTCACCTGTGGGGGTGGATGACGGGCAGTGGAGTGGGCAGATGCTTAGCGTGCCTTGATTCCGGGCAGAGCCCCTCTGCTGGATCAGTTTCACATGGTTGAGGACATGCCTGAAATCGAGTTTGGAAAAAATAACTCTGCTGCTAAAATTAATGTTTGAAAACCACTGGTGTGTCGTAAGTAAGCACAATGGGCTTGAAAGCTAGACAGGCCTGGATGATCTGACTCCCACCCAGCTCTCGGACCTGGGAAATCCCCAAGATCTCCCACAGTCCCCTATTCCCCATGTGGGAAAGGGTGACAGGGATAGACACCATGAGAATGAAAATCGCTGGGCCAGGGGAGACATTCAATGGGTGTTTGTCCTCTCCTGCTTCCCTGGTCTTCTCAAGTTGAGAACCATGGACATCCGTGCCAGGTGTGATGGGGAAGTCTGTCTGACCTCCCTCACTTGGCCAGTGTGTGGTGAGAATCAGAGGCAGGCAAGGGTGATATGCCTCTGAGGAGAGAAGGGACCAAAGTGGGTGGTACTGATGACAGATGACTGAATCAGAGGTGGCAGCAAGGGCGGGGCGCCCTCCACCAGGAGCTGATGTTCTGGCTAGCAAGAGTCTCACAGGACATTTTATTTCCTTGGCTAGACTGGAAGCCTCTTGATGTCTTTCTCTCTTCTTTGCCTCCTTCATGTATCTGGCAAAGCGTAGAGCTGGGTATAAAATAACAATGTGGAGACTCTTGTTGACTTTGAGAGGAGGCCTTCAAAATATTTCTGATGATGGGGGTGTTCATTGAAATACTGGAAGAGTTGGGGAAGAAAAGCCCATCTTGTTTCCATGCATACCAAGGGGCCCGACCCCCACATTTAGCTTCGCCACCAGGGCTTGGGGATACTTTTCCTCTGGCCCTTGCAAAACTGGCTCACATGCTCATCCTTCAGCTCCCGACCTTGTCTTCCCTCCTAGAGGCCTCCACTCTTGCGACTGCCCATCACTGTACCTTGTTCGCTCTTCTTCACAGCACGCACTAAATTTGGAATGATGCACGTGTTGGTGTATGTGCTCAGTGGCTGCCTCTCCCATGTGGGCTGTGAATGCCATGAGGACAGGGGAAGTGTGTCTGTTTCATTCACCAATATACATCCAGTGACTAGGACACAGTGGGCTCTCAGTATTTGCTGAGTTAACTAAATAAATAAATGGGGGACTCTGAGGCGAGGGCAATCCTGGGAGGAGATATTGCTAAGGGTCAGGATGAGTCAGTCTTCAGGCCTCTCTCCTAATAGGTGACCTCTCTGTTCAATCTGAGCTTGGCCTTGGAATAAGGTCAGAGAGGGCATGAACACAGATGAGTCTAGATTGGGCTGCAAAGGGTAGTTTTTTAGTGAAAAGTGTGAATGCTAAGATGGGAATGGTTCCTCAGCAATATGGAATCTGACAGGACCCAAGAGAGAAGAGGGAGCTCTGAGACTGGAAAGGGGTGTGTTATCCTTACTAAGACATGATCTCATGAACAGGGACGACCTGCTGTTTGGAGCTATGTGACCTTGGGCAAATTGTTCACCTCACTGGGCCTCAGTTTGGTCAACAAAATGGGGTTAATGTCCTGTCCTGTCTGGCCCAGGACTGGAGATGAAGATTGAATGAGGCAATGGCTATGAAACCACCTGCTCTACAAAACCAGGTGCTTGGTTTTGAGGGACAGAGACCACACCTTGTTCATCAGCCCTGCAAAATCCAGCTTGATCCTGCCTTGCACAAGGCAGATGATACAACAGACACTTCCTGAACTGATCTCTCTAAGGGCTGCCAGACAGCACCAGTCCCTTTTCCTACTTTCCCTACATTGACCAGGCACCTCCTATGAAGCCACATTCTGGGTGGTGGGAGAAAGAACTATCAGCTAGAGCTGGTTTGTCTAATCTCGGCATTATGGACATTTTGGGCTGGAATATTCTTTCTTGTGGGAAGCCACTTGGCGTATTGTAGGTCTCTACCCACTTGATGCCAGTTGCAGCCCCCAACTCTCACCCCAAGTTGTGGAAATCAAAAGTATCTCCAGACCTTTCCAAATGTCTGCCGGGGGCAAAATCAGTGCCAGCTGAGAGCCGCTGCCTAGAGTGACAATCTCACACTCCTGCTCCCCATGGAGCAACTTTTTAGGACACAGCAAGACTCAGAGGTCTTTAAATAACACTGGAAACAATGCAGTGAGGGGCTCTACCTATGAGGGGGCACCCCTGAAACTGTGTTTAGAAATGAGGACCTCGTATGACACACACCTGCACCCCAAGCAGCTAGTTTACTGGACTGAGCATGGAACTCGCGCTAACCCAGCACACACCCAGTCACAACGTCTATAATCTGTCCTTCCATCCAATCCAGACTGTGGCCATGTTACCAGACACAGAATTATGGTTTTTAAAAAGTGTGAGCGCTTATGTCTGATGATCCAAAACCCCAAAAGAGTAAAAATAAATCTTGGGCTCTGGAACTGACAGCTCTGTGCCTAAGCTGTGATGTCAGCACCATGAGCAAATTATCTTTCATCAGTCTGACTGTATTTTTAAATGTGAACAGCTTAGCACACTTAACACTACTTATTTGGGGGTACCTTGGACAACAGATAATTCAGCTGCATTTACCAGATGACACTGACACATACCTCCCACATCAGTGTCCCCAGATAAAAATAACGTCAGCTTTCTCACAGATCTGCAGAAAGAAAGGGCAGGAAGCTGGAGGTACCAGTGGTGTCTGGCACCTTCTCACCCTCCTGCTGGCCCCTGGGGCGCTGGCTCTGCTGCAGGCAGAGGAAGTGTTACCCAGGTGACGCGTGATGTTCTGACTGTGTGAGAGGAAACAAGAGGCCTGAGTGGTCTCGCTTCAAGTGCCACTGGCTCTGCCCATCACAGAAGGCTCTGCTGCCTTGGAAAACGCTCAAGGAGAGTACAAAGAACACTCCGTGGGCTTGCACAATCACTTGGCCTCGTTGACCTCCATTTAGAGAATGGGTTCATACGACGTACCCTATAACCAACCTCATAGATACTGTGAGATCCAAATGCCTGATTCCCATCCCATAGGGGTGAGGCCTAGAAGCTTCATAGGCCTGGAAGCAAGGGCCTCAGAGGAGTGACCCCAAAGGCTCTCCTCTGCCTTAGAGCACCCTGCCCCCCGGCATGGCACAGTGCCTGGGGTCACCCCACTGGCATCATACCTTTGATAAGGCTGTTTTTCCAGCAACTCCCCAGTGAACCACAGGGTAAAACATCAACTACAAATCAACTACAACAGTTCAAGTGACCCAAAACTTGCCCTTCTATGAGAAAAATAGGTGGGGTTTGAAGGGAGGGAAACCAGGGATAGTTTAGGTACTTCTCCTGGGGTAGCACCATGGGGAACCATCCATGGGGGGCCGATCACAGGAGGCCTTGGAGTCCATGCGGGACATTGACAAGGGTGTCAGGAAGCCAGGCAGGCAAGGCTGTTAAAACAGGCTGCTGACGTGGTCCTTTCTGCTCTGGGTTGGGCACATCTGACACCAGCTGTCAGAGGAAAAGCTTGAGTGGTAAAAAAGATAGCCCTAAGGAAACTGCTGGTCTCTGACTCAAACAGTGAGGTTTAAACCCTGAGATTAGGGGACACAATTCCCATCACCCAAACCCCTCACATCAGCAACCCTAAGGAATTTAAGGTAGGAGTGCACTTACAAATAGCTGTAATAGCTGTGAGTATCTAAAAGAGGCCAGCCTGTTTGAATTCTAGGTTCTCCTCCTGGAGTGGCCTTGGGGTGGCTGTGGGGGCATGTGTTCGAGCATGCAGGTTGCACGGGGCAGCAGCTGAAGTTCAGATGGTCACTCCCTTACACTAAATGTCCTTGTTGATAAGCTGCTTTCTGCTCTAACCACTGCCAGCAAGTCCCTTCTTCCTCTGCATAGTAGACCCTTACTGATGCAAAAGCTAAACATTAAAAAAAAAAAAAAAAAAGCAGGACGGTGGAAATGTCTGCCATTTTCAAAACTGGCCTTTCAGGGGTGCTTCCTTCCTCTGCCCTAAGCTGCAGGACCAGTACTTCAGCATGAGAAAGGTGCCACCTGGCTGAGTACTAGGAGCGGCAAGCAGCTTGGCTTCTCCAAGGCATGGATGGCCAAGACTCCATCTTCCTGGAGGGAAAAATCCCATTATCCATACACATTAAACTCTGACACAAAGACAGGGGGTTTTTCTTAATGGTCTTCCCCACACAGAATTCCACATCATCAAGTGACTGACGAAACAGAAGGGGCTCATACCCAAGTGCTGAACCCCATTCTGGGGATCCAGAGGAAGGAGGTGTGGCCATGCCTTCTGGGGGAGCAAGCTCCTGGGGAAAACAGGACTCACCTATCAGAAAGAGCTCAGAGAATACAGATACCACTTTATAAGCAGTTTAGGAAACTTAAATAAATAAATAAATTAAAAAAGAATAAACAATAAATAAATAAATAAATAAATAAATTAATTAATTAATTAATTAAACTAAGAGGTGTTTTGGGTGTTTTTCCTTAACAAGTATCTTCATTACGGGGAAGAATTCACTGTAGCCTTCCTTTAATCTGGAGACTCCTGGCTAGATGAGAAGGTGATTGCAGCCCCACATTTGTGGTAGCTGGAGAGACAGCCCATTCTCAACAACTGCAAGTGGTCCTAATTCCAGGACCACTGAATACGTGTGAGCTGACGACCCTGGAGAAGTGTGATCAGGGCATGCTGGAGGTGCATGGGGTGTGGACAGAGGACCCAGTTACCTGGGCGCTTAGGACAGCATCCCTGCTCCCATGGGCCTCCCTCCAGGAACTAAGTCATAGATGGACATGCGAGCCTTCGAGGACAAGCCAGCCTTACCAGCTGAGGATCAGAATACCTGGCTAGAAGGAAGGCCATCTGCTTCCAAACATGGCTTCTTCCTAACGCGAAAGTAACATCAAGTGAAGCCCATACAGAAAGGGAAGGCAAAACTAACCACTTAGGGATTTCCATGTTCTCTGTCATGGATCCTTACACAGGACTCTAGCTGGCTAATTTGGAGTCTACAACCATTCACTGCCCTCCCTCCCTGCCTCCCTCCCCTTTTTCCCTCCATACACAGAGGTTTGTGGGTGCACTTCTCTGCCAAGTGCTGATTCTAATGCAATATCTACACTGTCCTTCCCTCTCTCCCTTTATTGCTCCATCCCTGCAGCCCACCATCCCCAGATGTTTGTGGGTCTACTCTCTGTCAGACACTGGCACTGATGCAGTACACAAGGGGCCAGGGGGAAGGAACATCGAGCACGCATCCTGAGATCTGCTGAACAGTCAGGAAGACCAACAGAGCTCCAACAAACTCCGGGTCTGACAGGCACCTCCAGAGTGAATCGGTTTCAACTCTACCTGCTTTCAATCATCTAGGTGGTTTGTAAAGCTGTCCTAGTTTTAAAGCTATTCTAGGAAGAATGTTCCAAACTTCTTTCCCTCTGCTTCCAAGTTTTCTCTCTATCCACCACCCTGAGCAGTTGGCTACTGAAAGGTCAACCCCCTGACTCAGTCAGAGCCCCTTCTCTGGGACCAACAGCCAAAGCCCACTTCCTCCTAGTCTGAGACCCCCCCATCTTGGGGAGCCTCCTGGGGTCAGGGGTTGCTGGCTGGGAGTGTAGCCACAGACCTTAGCTCTTGAGTCTAGGTGGCCCTTATATCTGGTTCTTCCACTCGCCCTGTCTTCCCATCACTGCTGTGCTAGGGTGCGGGCTGATTCCTGGCTCGACATGACATAAGACAGGCTGTTCAAAAGCTCACCCCTGCCTTCAGCTTTGTGCCTGGCCAGGAGGAGTAAATCTGTTGAAGGGGCAGCAAAAATTGTGACGGGTATTGTCTGTATGTCCCCAGGAGGAAGGAGTTGGGAGCAGGAACCGAACTGGGGATTAGAGCAGGGAAAACGGGGTAGGGTGCCTGTGGCATTTCTGTGGGGGCCAAAAGCCACCCTTTGGGCCACTAGTCAGCAGGCCCAAAGGATCCTGAGGTGGTACAGGTACCACCCTCTCTACTTGGTGATGGGGATACAATCTTCTACGGAGCAGGAGAGAAGGCAATAGGGGCAGAGAAGACCCCCAACTCAATGTTGCTCAGCTGCTAACGTCCCATTGCCAGCACTGTGCAGGCATGGGTGGTGGGAGCCCCCCGAGGCATCCCCTCGACAAGGCTGGGCTCAGCAGCACTTTCCTGTGCTCTGGGCGTGGCCGTCTGGGAGTCGGGCTCTTTTTCAAAGACCTTCCTCATTTTCGTGAGGACATAGCTGGACCCTATGGCACCCAAACCCTATACAACTGGGACAGGCTGACACTTTCAACTTCATGATTCCTACTTGGGCCTTTCCACAGTGACCTCAGAAAAGTATTTGGGAGCAATTTTTAGGGGAAGTAGATAAATGAAGAGGAACATCGTCCACGCTAACTATTAAGAAAAGGGAGGGGAAAGGGGTACTCGAGCCTCCGGCTGGAGCCTGTGGCCACACTGGAAGCTGTCCTTCCAGGCATTCTGTTTACTGAGAGATCGCCATGGAGGCAGGAAACATTCTGTCAGAAATACTGAGCACAAAATATAATGGGCGCTAAATACTTAATCTTATTGGCACCACCTATAGAAGCCAGAGTTGTAAATGGCTGTGGGGAAAAGGTCTGGGTTATATAAAGCAGCATGGAGCAAAGATAGCCCTAGGCGCCCATCCCAGGCTCTTGGTCAGTTTTCCGGAAGCTGAAATTTAAGCCTCATCAAGGAACGAAATGATAAAATGACACCATTTTCCCACGAAATGTCAAGAGGTTTAGAGGTGATGGGACTGTAGCCTGCCCCTCCCTGTTCCTCTATAGCAGAAGTCTCTGAGTTTCGAAGCACAATTAATTGCCTCCCGTGGGTCCAGCCCTGTGTTGGCCTAGAAGAGGGTCCTAGGGCAGGGGTGCAGGGGCTGCAGGCTGCCTCCTCCAGTTGGCCTGCAGTGACATAGGGCAGCTAGAGCACCGGTCTTTGGTCACCCATTCATGGCTCTGGACAACTGAAAACACAGGTTCTGCTCAAAAGCAAGTGGCTTTTTCACCATCTACCTTCATTCCCTGAGAGCTCATTCAGTCTCATGGCTTTAAATGCTACCTAATGGCTCTCAGAGGCTTATTTCTATCCACATCGCCCTCCTAACGCCAGACTCCAGCTGCCCCATCGACATGTCCACTTTCTACTATGCATTTTGAACATGACATGCCGGATAGTGAGCTCCTGGTCCTACCCTCCACACTTGCTGCTCCCACATTGCCCGTCCCAACTCTGTAAATGGCAACCCCCTTTTCCAGTTGTCCAGGCCCTAAACCTTGGATCATCCTGACCCCAACATTCTCTCTTGCACCCACATCCTATCCTTCTGCTAATCCTGTTAGCTCTACTGTTGAAGTTCATCCAGACTAATCTGTCTCTCCACCTTAATCGATTCCCCACCAGCCCTCACTTAGACTCCCCTAAAGGCTTCAGGTTGGCCTCCCTACGTCTACCCGATCCTTTCAGACTACTCTAAGCCCGAGAGATACCATTAAAACCTAAGACAGGTCTTGCCTTCCCTGCTCAGTACCCTCTGAAAGTAGATGTGACGTCCTCACAATAGCCTGCAGATCCCTGCACAAGGTGGGTCCTGCCATGGCTCTGACCTGTCCTTCCACAATCTCTCGACTCCCTCCCCTCACACCCCTGGCCTCCCTGCTGTTCCTCCAGGAGGGAGGCACACTCCTGCCTCAGGGCCTTTGCATTGCTGTTTCCCTTTGCCTAGGATGTGCCCCCAGTGTTGCATAACTCACTCCTTCATGCCTACCCAAAGGTGACCTTGGTGAGCCCTTTCCCAATCGCCCTCTTTAACACCATACCCTGACATGCCCTGCTTCATTGTACCCTACAGTCTTATTGTAATTTACTTACTGACTAATCTGTTGCATTGATGTTCATCATCCTTCCTCAGTAGAATGCAAGCTCCAGCAGAGCAAGCTGTTTAGTCTTTGGTCACTGCCAAGTCCCACCTGAGCCCAGGGCCCAGCCCAGTGCCTGGCACACAGCAGGCCCTTAATAAGTAATCGTTGAATGCTGAATGAACAAAGTTGCCTAAATTTTGTTAGAGAGACAAGAACAGATCTGTGCAATGAGGCTCAGAACACCAGGGAGCAAAAGCCAAATGCCCAGTGATGGCTCGGATGGACCACAGCAGCTTAGGAGATCAGAAAGGCTCCAAGGAGAGAGGATGCTGGGGAAATCTGGGAAAATGGATGGGATACAAACAGGCTCAGCTGGACTCAGAGAAGATGCTCAGTAGAGAAACTCAGAGGAAGACAAAGCCACAACAATAAAAGCTACAAGGAAGACAGCAGCAGGCTGCTGGGAGGACCGGGGGAGACACTGAAATCAAAGTGTTCATCTTGGGTGATCTGGACAAGCCACAGGAACATTCCTGTCTGCAACTGTTTGCCTTACAGAAGAGGAGGAGATCCCCAGGGCTGGGCTGGGCAGGGGGCAGTTTCTACCCAGCGTGGAGGTGGGGTGGGAGGGGGCCTGACTCTACATGGCCCCTCTCCTCTTTTCTCTGGGTCTCCAGTGGCCCTGCTGGTGGCTCTGCCTGTCTGTTGCAGAGCTTGTCTTTCTCCTACAGAAGGAAGAATATGAGAAAGTAAGGACATGAAGTAAAGCCAAAACCAGTTTGAAAGATCACTGGGTTATGGAGATCTGTCTTAGGTTTTAACGGGATCTCTTGGGCTGAGAGTAGCCTGAAAGGGTGGGGTAGACACAGGGAGGCCAGCCTGAAGCCTTTAGGGGGAGTCTAAGTGTGGGATGGTGGGGAATTAATTAGGGTGGAGAGGCAGGTCAGAGGCTGGATTGACTTAGAAGAGCTAACAGGACTTGCTGAAGGATAGGATGTGGGTGTGAGAGAGAAATGTTGGAGTCAAGTAAGGCCCTGTCTTACTGTGGGGCCTTGGGCAAACCCTGATCCCTCTCAGGCCTCAGTTGTTTCATGGGTTCAGAGTGTGGCTCTCAGTCTGACCAGTCAGAATGCAGAAGACACGTGGAGTTACCTGTGGACAGGTGTCTATATACATCAAACCAGCGTCACTCCCCTCTCTGGGCTTGTGCCATTGCGTAAGGCTTGTATGGTGCCTTCCCTTCTGCCCCCAGGTCTGCTCAGGACCTCAAAGACAAAGACGTGGCATTCCTAGGAGATCTGTTCCAGGAGCCAAGACTCTCCTGGGCAGATGGCATTTGTGAGCAGACAGGTGCGGGGCCAAAGGGGAACAGTGATTGGGGGAAGCTGGCTGGAGAAGAGCCCAAGGCCCTCCCGAAGGAGGAGGTATATTTGGGCACACCAGGAGGTGGGCCAGCTCCCAGCCACCAGGACGACGTGTTTCCCCGCACAGACAAGGCCTATGACGTGCCTCTCCGATTTCCAGGGTGGCGGCTGGAGGCGCCCTTGGCTCCAGCCGGGCGGGGTCTGAAGTGGGAACTTCAGAACTGGACTTGGCTGCATTCCTCTGAAATCCCCGGCCTCTGAGAATGAAAGCTGCCGGTCACGTCCTCCCCTAGCACGTCTGCTCCTCTGTGAGACCTGGCCCTGAGCCCCAGGAGCTGAGGCAGCCCCTCCTGCTCCCAGATCTTTCTCGGTCTTTCAGGAAATGTCTCCAGGCCTGGTAGGTACGTGTATCCGGGAGGTGGCTGAGCTGGGCCTGGGCCAAAGGGCTCTGTGGGGTGTCCTATTAGACTTGGCAGCCTGCCCCTTGGTGACTCAACCTTGTTGGTTGTCCCCTACCCATAACAACCCCCTTGAACTCAGGGCTCCAGAAACAGCCTTCTTTTCCTAAGGCCCCAAGCATCACCTTCGAAGTTTCTTGCCCTCAGATGTTCTTTCATTTACACTCCCCATCTTCGTGAAACTTCCTCTATAGTTAATCTTAGTTGCTAAGTGCCCCTGGGAAAGTTACTTCCTCAGTCTGGGTCTCAGGAAAGGAGGGGCTAGACTCACAGCCCTTGGGTCCTCAGCTCCAGCATTTCACCCTTTGGGAAACGTGGTTATCCTTCAAGGCTCACCTCTTCCACTAGGACCATGAGACCCTGGGAGTAGGAACTGTCCTCATTCTATTTCTTTCCCCTCCCTGACATCTAGTAGAAGCCTTGGGCACTATAAATGGTTATACATGTGCATTACACCTGGTTTTGCTTTTTCATTGCAGTCTGCTGCCCACCCAACTGAAGACTTTCTTGATCTCTGAATCCCTCTGAGCATTAGTGAGTGTCCCAGTCACATGGCCCTCACCAGATATGGCTGCATGACTATATGTCTTATTTTCCCCAACAAATTAGGAGCTCTAACTCAAACCAAGCAACAAGGCTGATCTTGGTGTCTTCTTGATAGAATGTACTTTATCAGCATTTGACCTCATTTAATCCGTATAACAGCCCCCTGTAGTAGCACTGTCATTAACCCCATTTTACAGAGGAGAAACATGGGCCACAGGGCTTAAAAGTATCTTGTTCAAGGCCAAGCTTGCACATGCAAAGCTAACACTCACAGCCTGGGGGTCAGGCTCTGGCATCCACACTCTTAACCACCAACCCACATTCCTGTGGGTCTCTCACGATAAATGTCTAGTTTTCCCAACAGAGCCATAAGCTTCCTAAAAGCAAAAACCAGCCCCTGATTTACACTTCCAACTTTGTTCTTCTTTTTTAAGACCCCTTTGATTAGTCTAGATCCTTTGTGATTCCAGATACATTTTAGAGTCAGCTAGCCAATTTCTGCCAAAAAGCCTACTGGGATTTTGAGGCTGTGTTGAACCTAGAGATCAATTTGGGAAGGACTGACATTTTAACAGTATTGGGTCTTTTGATCTATGAACACGGTATGTCTCTGATTTATACTTGATTGTATCTCCCCAGAACTTCATATTAGTGCACATGAGATGAATCAAATCAAAACACAATTCCTTTCACTATTATCCCAACTGAAGTCCAGCTGAGTCATTGCCAACATTATGAGAGGAAACGGAGAATCAGTATTGTCCTAAGCCCTTTACTAAAGGGCCAAACTCACATCATTTAGTGCCCCCAGCAACCCTATGGAATATTATCATCCCTCCTTAACCAACAAGGAAACAGTCTTAGAGAGATTCCTAAACTCATCGGAGGTCACACAACTAAGTGGCATCCTCCTGGGTCTACCCAGAGTCTCCCAGTTGAAGGGCCTATTGTGGGAAGGTGGGCAGAGGGCTCTTTTGCTCACCACCACCCAGGCTCCTTCATAGCTCACCCTGAAGCCGTCATGCCTGCGTTCCTTTCAGCCTTCCCAGCATCAGTGTCCACTTTGGTCTGTACCTCCAGGAAAATGGAGTCTACCCCCACCCTGTGCATCAGTAAAGTGCTTCCTTTTATTTTTCCTATAGTGACCTGTCCAAGAACGATGAGATTCACTGTTCTGGGATTTATGGTGATGGTGATGTGTCCTGTCCCTATTGTAGTTACATTTCTGCCTCTCCCACACTTAGGAGTCTCGTCTACAAAGGCTATTGTTGTACATTCTGGCTGACTGTTCCCACTGCTCCTTGAGCTCCTTCAGCTCCCTGAGTTCTTCCTGGCAATGCAGCCACCAAAGAGCAGGTATGCAGGCAGGTGGGGAAAGCTCCAGGTGTGGTCTTAGAATGCTCAGGGCAATGGGAGGAACTTGTCACAGGACCCGACTGTTAGCTCTGAGAGGCCCTCAGGTGCTTCAGGCCATTTATTTACAGGTGAGAAACTGAGGCCAGGGAGGAGAGAGCGAGAGCGCTCATCCAGAGTCCTCCTAAGAGTATGGGACAGAGTAGGACCTAGAATTCAGCGTCCTGAGTCCTGCTGGGCCTTGGTACCTGCCCCTCCTCAGGGGGCACAACTGCGCTTTATACCAGTGGTCCTCAGAATGAGGCTCTGTCTCCAAAGCCAGAGTGCCCTGGTCTTTTCCTACTCTCTTTCTGAAAAGGGACAAAACCAGCAAATCCAGGTTTCTCCTCCTCTAGCCTAAAGGTCAGAGGCCAGCCATCCACTTGTCCCCTGTGGGACTTAGCACTTGGAGAACATTGAAAAGGTCATATGAGCTGCTTCCCCAGAGCAGCATTTCTAGGGCGGGAGTGTCTGTCTCCATCCTCACCTGCTCCTGGGATCCTCTCCCTGGGGAGAGGTGATAGGACAGAGATCCAAAGACACAGGGCTGCCAGGCCTCCCAGCCCTTAGCTCCCCCACCCTTTCTGCTCTGCCAGTCTCCTCCAGGGCACAGGGAAGCTGGGCAGGGTGTGGGAGCACCAAGGGGAGGTTGGGGTGGGGGCAGAGAACATCCCAGGAGTCCTTAATCTAAATTGCAAACGTCTTTTGCGAGAAAAGCAACGTGTAGCCGGAGGGAGGTGGAATGCAGAACATGGCAACACACACCCCGCCCCTTCTTTCCCAGGAGGGAGAACACTCAACCAGGAGAGGAGACATAGAAGACCAAGAGGCAGGGCTTGTGGCAACACCTGGATTGGGGGCAGCTGTATTTAAGGCCCCGAGTGGAGGCAGCTAAAGTTTAGAGCCGGGCTGCACAGCTCTGAGTGTAGAACCAACCTGCAGACAGATAATTACTTGGGAAAAGTCCTTGATGCTTCATGGTTTTCTTCTTCTGAGAGATAGAGGTCCCCCCCCCCCCTCCCTTTTCCTTTCCATACTTAAGATGTGAACCGCCGTGGCCAGTCTGTCTGCTGAGCCTCGCTCCTCCACCCATCCCTCACAGTGGATCCCAGTCATCTGTTCCTGGCTGTACTGTCATAGCTGTTCCCCCAGGGCCAGTGAAAGGCACTGCTATGGTCCAGACCCCGGCCCCGCCCTTGCCTCACCAGTCTGGTGGCCCAAAGTTCCATCTGAAAGGCCCCCTCCCAGGCTGCTGTCTGAACCATATGGACTGGCTGTGGTCCCCAGCAGGACACAGGCTGAGTGACAGGGTGAGGGAGGAGGTTTAGTGCAGTGCAGGGAGGGAAGGGACTGGGAGTGCAGAGGTCATCCAGTCCATCCCCTGCCCCCGAGCAGAAGGTTTTTATGGAGTCAGTGGTTGCCTGGGTGAAAAGGGTAGATGAGGCAATGGTCATGGTGGACAGAGGAGGAAGGCCCGCTGGGCTGGGCTGAGGTGAGGCCAAGGAGGGAAGATAGCTATGTCTGGGTCATTCCTCTCCCTTCAGAGACTCAGGCTTGGACTCTGTGCCCCAGGAATTCTGGTGTTCCAGCTAAGAGCAGGTGAGGCCAGAAAAGAAACACTGACTCAGGATGGCACCTTTCACTGATTCAGGCCCATGTCCCATCTAGTCTATACTTAGCATTTGACAACTGAACACTAGTAATCCTTAGCACACCTGGGATTTATTAGGTGTTAACCATGTGCTAAGCACTGCTTGAAATCCTTACACGCAGCATCTCATTCAATCACCATACCAACTCTATCATCATCCCATCACACAGATAAAGAAATGGAGACACAGAAAGATTAGGTTGCTTGTGTAAAGTCACACAGTAGAGGAGCTGGGATTTGAACCTGGGCAGGAATGTAACTCCTGAGCCCAGTCAGGCTCTTACACTGCTCACTGCCAAGCCAGGAGGCCCTAAAAGTGTCTGTTGACTGATGCTTAGCTTCAGGCAGAACCAGGTAGCCCACCAGTCTCAGTATCAGGGGTTAATTCTGCCCTGGAAAGGAGTCCAGGAAAGAAACCTTCAGTGTAAATCCCCCTCCCAAACACCAGGAATGAGTCCCCTGCAAAGGAGGAAGACTAATAGGTTTTGGGACAAGGCAGAACCTCAAGGATCCTCGACAAGTTATTCAAACTCTCTGAGTCTCAGCATCTGCATTCATAAAACCTGGCAGGGTTGCTATGACAATGATCTTAACCCAGAGAACATCCTAAGCAGAATGCCTGGGGCTGTGGTTCTCAATCTTGACAGCAGGTTGGATTCACCTGGGGAGCTTTGGACAATGATGATGCCCGGGTCCCGCCCCCAGAGATGGTGACTCAATTGGTCTGGGTGCGGCCTGAGTACTGGCATTCCCAGAGCTCCCAGGTACGGCCAAAGTACAATAGAAACTTGGTAAATAGAAGTGGCTGCCACTGCTGCTGCTGCTGCTGACACCGAGGTCACAGCTAGTTCACGGCAAAGCCAAGGCCACAACCAGGTTGAGTCTCAGGCAGTCTCTTAAGAACCCCCTAAATTCTTCCTCTTGGGCTTGCTCCCTGGGACTTCTGGCTTTTGAACACCATTTGCTTCCAGTGATGGTCTTGGAATTGGGCCAGGCTCCTCATCCATTTCAGATGGAATGTGAGCTAGCTGCAGGTGAACAGGTTTCTGCAGGATGGCAACTGCATGCATGGGAGGAAATCCCCCCCAGCATGGAGATACCAGGAGCCCCAGTAGTGCGGGCACCAGTGGTAGGGCTTCATGATGCATGCAGGTTGCCCAGACCCTCATGAAAGGGCATCCCAAGTCAAGTTCCTGCAAATTATTTTTCTGATTTGTCACTTAAAGCCACCAGAACCGAGTTTAGGTCTGGAGCCTATAAGAGTGGGAAACATCAATAGTCTATGTACTCCTTCTGCTATTCTGTGAGCTTATTCCATAAAAGAAAGAGAGGGAGGGAGGGAAAGGAGGGAAAGATAGAAGGAAAGAAGAAAAGAAGGGAAGAAGGGAAGAAAAGAAAAAATAAATCCACTCACTGTCTGGTTTTGCCAGAAGCAAGGAACCAAAGGCAAAGCTACCCAGTGTGGACAATCTGATGCTCACACATGCAGCAAATAGCTAAGGGATGAGAGCTGGTCTCTTTAGGGTATGGTTTCAGGAACGAAGGGGAGATACTGAAGGTGACCACCTGTGAAAGGGAGGATGATAGTGTGGCACTGAACACATATGTGAGAGGTGGTTCACATGTACATACACATGCACATGTGTTCACTCTGCCCAACCAAGCATCCTGCACTCACAGTGCTGATGCTTGTTACACTCAGGGGTCCCTGCAGGCAACTGAGCTGAAAATTTATCAAGTACCTCTTTCTCACTTCTTACATTCAACTAGTCACTCAGAGTCAACCCTGACATTACTCTGAGATTACCTGTTGACCCTCAGGTCTCACTGTCACTGTCTGATTGGAGGCTCTAGAGGCTCTAAATCGCACCTCCCAACTTCCACAGGAGGCTCCCAAAAGGAGTGCCTCGATCCTCACTAAGTCCTTGTCATGTGCTCCTCTACTCCAATGCAGATGGAGGTTTAAAATGTCAATCAGGAGACATCACCTTTCTCCTTATAAGCCTTTGATGGCACCCGAAAAACCAAAGTGTATGGTCCCCACTCTTTGGTAGGGCAAATGTGGTCCCTCCCAAGCAGGGTCTGGCCCCCCTCCCTCTCTTTCTGCCCCCAATGCACACTTTCCTCAAGGAATATCACCTCCTTTCTTCTACACACTTTTCTTTCCTGCTTCTTGCCTTTGCTTATGCTTAAATGTTTGGCTGGAAAGTGTCCCTCTACACTTCTTCATTTGGTATGACTAACCCAGCCACTGAGATTCATTTCCAGTGTCCCTTTCCCTAAGCCACAGTCTCTGATCCTCCCAAGTGAGGCTTTCTTGTCTAGACTCCCAGGCAGTCTGTGTGTGTGTCTCTATTCTAGCACTTAGCATATTGGTTTGCAGTGGCTGGCTGAAATGTGTGTGGGTCCATCACCTTATGAGGAACCCCATGGCAGCAGAGGGTTCTTTCTGTTTCCCCACTAGCAGGCTGCCTGGCACAGAGCAGGTGCTCAGCTAATAAATGAATGAATCTCTATGTGGAAAAGGCTGTTGACCAGTGTGCACACAGAGCAATGTGAGATGGACAGAGGGTGCATGAGAGAGAGTGACAAAGAGAAAGAGAGAGAGCGAGAGAGAGAGAGAGCGCTTGTGCCAGAGCATGGGGGTCAGGCAGCCAAGTAAGGCTGGTGGGAGTGTATGATGACTGGGTGACCGCGGTCAATGTTCCAGAAGTCAGGGGTAAATGTGCTGTGCTCCTCTGAAGACAGCCTGCGCAGCTTTTCTGGATGATGAAGCCCCAGCTGTGCACAAGGAAGCATCTCTAGCTAAGAGAATAGAGCAGGTGGGTGGGCTGGAAACCCAAGGTATGAGGCCAAAGCTATTGTCAGGCTGACACACTCAGCCCCAGGTTGGGGGGTACCCTGTCCCAGCTCCCCGGGTTGCACCCCACTCACTCGTCAACTCCTGCCACCCAGTGCCAGGGATAGCTGGGTGCCCGGGTGAACTGTGCTGTTCTGGCCATCAACCAGGGCGCTGGGCCTGGACTCCAGGATTTCTTGGACCTGTAAAATTTGAGGGTTGCCAACGTTTTATTTTGCTAAGGATGTTTTTTAGAAAGCTTTCATCCATCATTTCATAAAAGAAAGGACAATGTAATGCCAAGATAGTAGGAAGGATGCAGTCTCAGAATAATGGCCGGTCCTTCCCAGACAGGGCAGTTGGCAACTGTTCAAATCAGGCCATACAAAAACCACGCTGGTGCAGCTCGCTTTGTAGACCCACTTTGGTTCGAAGCTAGCACTGGGGAACCACTCAGGGAAGACACTCTTAGCCCGTCCTTTATGCGGGGGCCTGTGCGGCACTGCGTCTGATAGGCCTGCCTTCCAGGCTGAGGCACTGGCCTTGTGCACAGCGGAAGGGAGGGGCGGTAGGCTGCGTCCCTTAGTAACGGGTTAGGATTTAGGACAGGTAAATGTTAATTGGGGATAAAGGAGAAAACCCTTCGTAATCTGGCTACGCTGAAAAGGCAGGCTGGGGCAGGGGAGAGGGCCTGCCAGGCCAAGTTCCCCACTTTCCAATCCTGCCCCCAGCTGGCTCTGGTTCCCTGAGGCTGGTGGCTTGGCGGCCAATGGAGGGAGGGGGCAGCAGCTGTCCCAGGCCACAGGCGCTGGGCATTCCTCCTCTAAGATCCCCACGCGTCCCCAGCCCCGTTTATAAGGCACAGGGAGCCAAGGAGTCTGTGTGGCCCCGCCAACTCGGCCCAGAGGCTCAGAGGAGGGAACCCAAGCCGGAGGCGAGGCCGAGCCACCTCCCATGCCAGCCCCAGGAGCTGCCGGCCTGTCGCCTCCCAGAGCCCCTGGCACCTGACCTGTGGCCCTCTGGGTGCCCCGAGGGCCTGGGATCTGGGCCAAGAAAGGCAAGCTGAATGCTGAGAGCACCTTGGGGGTGGGTGGCATTCATGCCCCCTGGGCACCGCACGCTTTAAATAGCTTAGCTTCTCTCAGCCTAGCAGTCCTGTCACCCCTGCCAGCTCCTTCCTGCACTTTCCACACCAGACACGGCTGATTTCTAGGTCAGAATGGGGAGGAGGTGCGGGGACAGGGTGACCTGACTTCCTCAGGCAGTGGAGGTTAGGAAAGGAAACCAAAGTCCCCCCTTGCCCTTCTGCAATCAGTTGGACTTTACCCTCCAGGCCAGGCAAGGGGTGAGGGGCTTCACATGGCTCCCCCTGACACCCAGGAGAGGTACCCCACACAGGCTACCTTCTACTTGAGTCAGCAAACCTGTGACCAGCACCCCCACCCATAGAGAGCCTCTGCCATCTCCCTTCTGCCCCAGGGCCAGGTTTCCATAGGGCCCCACTCTTGGTGGGGCCAAGGACCTATCACTGTCTGTTACCTTCTCCCTCCCCCACCAGGCTCCTCTCACCCAGGACTGTCTTTGGCAACTCTTACAGACACAAATCATTACAACGCCTTACGTTTATGTGGCACTTTACAGTTTACAAACTATTTTCACATCCTTAATTCATAAGATCTTTCCAACCTCCCTGTGTGATGCACAGGGCAGATATAAATAATCCCCATCTTACAGCCAACGAGACTGAGAGCCAGAAATATTAGGGGATGTATCCAAGTTCTTATGTCAAATTAGTGATACAATTGAGACTGAAACCCAGGCCTTTCACCATTTGCAGGGCACTAATGTTCCCTCTTGCTGGCTCCGTCCTGCTTCCTACCCTTTGGTGAGGTGGGGAGGGGAGGAGGAACACTGAGAGGAACACAAGGGGAAGGGGAGGGCAGAGCCACATGTCTTCTCTCCCAGGCCCTGAACCCTACTGCTGGCTCCATAGGTCACTTTCACAACCCAGGACAAAAATCTCTCTAGATATGGCCTCAGACCGCCTGGCTCCAGCCGCCCTCGCCGGGCAGACACAGACGCACACAGACACACAGAGAACAGGCCGTTATCTCTCCTGTCCAGCCTGTTTCCTACACTTCTCAAACAGCAGATTTCTTCCAGCCTGGCTGCCTCTCCTGGTCACCACCCACAGCCACTGGCCCCTGGGGCCTGGCCAAGTCCCCTAGACGATGACGCCGAGTCCCTGCTATCAGACAGTCGCCTCTGCCCTCCCAGCCGCCGCCCCCAGAGTTCCCTGGAAATGTCCCTTCTGCAGGCCCGGCCCCCACTGGGACACATGGCTTTGTCTGCACACACAGCTGACTTGTGTTTGCAGGGACAGACAGGGACTGGCGCTGGGGCCAGAGCCAGGAGGCGCTGGGAGGGCAGAGCAGATGGGGAAAACAAAGTCCAGAGAACAAACTTTTGCAAGCAAGCCCTTTGGGGTCATTTGGGAGCCTGACAACAAGGAGGGGGCCTGCAAAGCCAGAAGCTCCACGAAGGCAGGGATGGGGGTCTCTGAAAACATACTGGCTTGTCTGAGCATAGCAAAGCTACGCCAGCCAGGGAGGGATGAGATGATAGAGGGGGGCCCTGGGGAAAGAGAGAAGAGACAGATGGGCCTCTGAGCACTCCCCTCCCTCAAGCCCAATCCCAGCACTCCACCCCTAAGGTACACAGAGGGTGCTTAATAAAGATGCTTGTTAAACTGAACTGGCCTCAGGCCATCTTGGCCCTGTGGGGCTCTCATTCCAACCAGCTCTCAAGAATGCTGCCTCTTCTGTCCAGGCTGGAGGGAGAGGAAGCTTGGAGGAACAGGCTATGCTATGCCAACACCATAGTTCTGAGCTTCCCTTTGATAAGGCCGAGGAGCCACGGTGTCTGTGGCCACACCACACTTGTGCAGAGAGGATGCACGTGGACCCGCACGGCAGAAATGCTCAATGCTCATGGGAGTGCGCTCTGCTAAGTGGCCCCCGCCCTCCTGCAGACCCTCTTCTGACTTTTCCCATTTTGAGCCCTGGGCTACTTAACCTGATTCTGAAATGAAGCCACAGTCACTGAGAGCAGAGGGGGTGATGATAAATTAAGTTGTATGGGGGTCAGGGAGGGGGGAGTTAAAAAAAAAAAAAAGAGGAAAAGTGTGGCTGCAGCAAGAAGAAAGCTTTTCACGACGTGGCTCTCTCTCCGGGTGGCACTCTGGGCCGTGTGCCGGGGAAACCTTAGAAGGGCTCCTTCGGGATGGAGCAACCAGCTGCCTCGGCTCACACCCCAGGGTCCTCGCTTCTTAATAATTTAGAGCAATAGAAATGAGACAGCATGCGGGTGTAATCTCTCTCTTTCCCTTTTACTTTGTAGTCTGATGTCCTGGCCTCTCAGGCTTGCTAAGTGGTAAGGAAGGGACCAGTTAGAAGTGCTACCACCCCCCCTTCCTGTGGTCTAGACAGGTGACGGAGGTGCGAAGCCTCATTCGAGAGACAACCCGGCTTCTGCTGCTGGAGCCTGTCACAGGAGACTCAACCTACCACCTGACCCCGGGGCTGTGAACAGTGGGGCCCTCACAGACGTCTAAATGCCCAGGGCACCAGTGGCACCCACTTACAGGACTGACCCACTTTAACCTAGAGCTGCAGCCTCCAGCCCCTGGGGCCACCAAATGGGAGCAGACCAAACAGAATTGAGTCTCCTTCTCTTTGCCTCTTGTCATGAATCATGAGGGTGACGGGCTGGAAAGCAGCCATGGGACTGCCACAGAGGAGAAGCCACCTTGCTTCCTGTCTGCAGCTCGGTGGAGAAGGACACTCCTGCCCCCAATGAGACAGGAAGGGAGCAGCAGACCTTGAGCACCCACTGAGCTCTGGTCTGGAAACTGTCTCCAGATTCTTTCCGTCATAAGATGACAGTGGAGAGATCACAGGGACAGTGTTTAGTCTGCGCAGAGGAGGCTCTGATCAACACTGCCATCTAAAAGGCATCTTCTTATCTTGTTTCTATGCCACCTGTCATCTACCTGATACCTGGCCCTGCCCCCAACACAAATACACTTCTGATCAACAGAGACACTCAGGTGGCTGCAAATTCTGGGGAAGGAGGGGAACAGTTCTTCCGGACTAGGGTCATTTCTGCTGCTGTCACTGACTGGCTGTCTGACTTCAGGTGTGTTTCCTAAGCTTTTTGGAACTTTCTTTACCCATGTGTAGGAAGGGACTATTAACACCCACCTCACAAATGCCTAATGGGTACTTAGGGTACACTGTTAGTACACAGCTGGTGCACAATAAATGCCTGCAAGTGATTGCTGGCTAAAAGGAAATAGGAAATAGTGTTCCTGGCCAGACACCTGACAGAAACCCCAGACACTGGGGGAATGAGCACTGTGGTGGCTTGCCCTGGAGGTCTGGAAGGGACCCCTAAACTGAGGTTTCTGGACTCAGGGCTGGGGTCCCAGAAGAGCTGGAATTTGCACACAGTAGGGTGGCTTTGTGACAGAGCTACCATCACATGGCTTAAATCTTCCCTGTGGTCATCCCCCAGGATACCAAGATGTTGGGTTAGACTGCTGGCACCCCCTGCAGGCCACTTGGCCCACCAGGTAGGTCCAGACTTCATAGACCTGACCAGGAGGGTGGGGAGGAGCAGTCAGGACGGCAGACACCCCCAGATCCCTAGGCAGGGAGAGACTTAGATGAGGTCTGCTTTTCACTGGCCACCTCAATGACCAGTCAGTGAGCAACAGGTAATTAATAGGCACCTTGTGTGTGCCCAGCATGTCGCTTTGGAATAATGGACAAAGTGCTAGAAGGGACCACTGAAATCACTTATTTTATGGGCAAGAAAACCATCAGAAGGGTGGAAGGCCTGGCCCGAGATCACCCAGTTAAAGGCAGGGCTGAGCTAGGAGCTGGGCCTCCTGCAACCCTGAGTGTCTCCTCCTCCACTTTTAACACTCCACTGTCCCCCCCCCCCCCCCTCCAGCTTCCGGTTCCCCTACTTCTGAGCAGCTCCCTATCTTCTCTTCCTGCCCTCAATCCACTCCCAAATGCGTTCCAGGCTCTTGCCAGTCATGGACCCCCACACAACCTTTTCAAGCCCAAGGCCCCTGAGGGGCTGTGAGAGCTGGATGGAAGGAGCCATGAGCCCTGCTGCCCAGCAGGGAGACTGAACCCCCAGACCAAGTGAGGACACTGAGGCTTGAATGGGTGGAGCTTGGCAAGATGCTGGCTAGCTTCAGACTTTCTGTCTCCTTCTCTACCAGAAAATGTGCTGGGGGAGGAGGGGAGAGGCTTCTGCTGAGGGGGGAGGGAGGTAAAAGCATGAGGGCTGCTTCGTGAACCTGCCGCCCTGGCATCACGTGCCGCCCTGCTGCCGGTTTCCTGGGGCTAACTGGCTGCTGCCCGAGGAAGGGCAGTAAGACAGCATCAGCACTGCACATCTGTGTGTGGACACCTACCTCTCGATGGCTCTTGGAAGCAGCAGATCTGTTAAGAAGGGCTGAGTGGACCACATGAGGTGGGCACCTAGAACCTAATTCTGGCCTACAAGGGAGCAAACCAGTCAGAGAGGGGAGGTGGGGAGGTCTGCAGCTATCTGCCTCAGTGAAACCCTGGCATCCAGAGCCCCCTGCAGGCTGGCCTGGGCCCCAGGCCTGTTGGCAATCCCTGCCTCCTGCCCAAGACTGCCCAAGGCCCAAGACTGGCAGGGAGCTCACTACTCTTAAGGTAGAAGTTTTCATTTTGGAGTAAAACAGTGTGGGTCTGAAATGGTGAGAAGCAAGAGACAGAAAATGAATGAGCCAATGTGGTTACCATAAGCTGCGGTTACTGCCTGGCTGGGTAGCCTTATGCTGGGGCTTGCTGACACCATGGAGGCCCCTGCTGCTGCCCGGACTTCAGCCAGGCTGGCAGCATGACCTGTCTCATCCTACCTGCTCTCCTGCACAGTCGTGCCCCTTCCCCCCGCCTCAGGCTCCTTCCACCTACAACCCTTCGCTTTGGTTTCTTCCTCCTATTTTCCTCTGTCTGCTCAAATTCTGCCTCCTTTTTCATGCTGCCTCCTCCAGGAAGCCTTCCTTAGCTGCCAGCACTTAAAGGGCGTGCCCCATCTTCAAACTTTCCTAAACTGCTCTCTGATTGAGTTGGCCTTGCCTCACCAGCAGGCCTCTAAGTAGCTGATAGAGGCCAGTAGCTCCTGCTCACTGGGGTTCAACAGTGCCGAGCATGGGGCTCCCAGGAGAGCCTCAACCCCAGGGCTCTCCAAAACACTCCAAGTCCTAGCACATGGTGGGCTTGTGGAAGAAGGTCTGTGTGGGGCCTCTCAGGAACCTTGAATGAAGGGGACTTATCAAGAGCAGAAGGAAAAGCATGCTTTTATGAAATCTAGGAGTTCTTCCATGAAGAGGAGCCGTAAGAGGCAAGACAAAATGAGATGCATTTCAGTGGATTTTAATAATGATTATGTCTGTGGGGCAAGCAGGTGTAGGAGACAGGTATTATTACTCCATTTAATGAAAGAGTAAGTTGAGTGTAGTCAGACTTCGAGATCTTTCCAAAGCCATCAGCTGACTGGGGCCAGAAGCAGGGTTAGAAGGTAGGTGTCAGACTCTAGGCTATGTCAGTGATTTCTTACGCCACACAACAGTAAGTCATTAAGATGAGGTCTCTATGGCCTGCAGGCTGAACTCCAGGTGACTCTGCTTCCAACCCATGTTAGAGAAATTATTCCTCTAATCAAACTTGTTTAACACCCAGAGTAATGCAATGTCTGTTACCTAATGGGGTCAATGGTAAGGGTGAGTCCAATATGTGAAGCTCCGATTTACATGCAGCTGCTCCAGAATGCACTTATTCCAACTATAGATAGATATTCATAAGCTTGAGCTGGAGCCCAGCCATCCCTGAATACCACCGAAGCTACTCCCTCCTTTGGTACTGCCTGTGGGAGTGGGGGCACTAATGGAAGCATGGTGGCCCAGGGCCCTCTCTGCTTTGTGGGTCTGGTGCAAAGGATCCTGGAGTGCACACACATAGCGACATGACTTCTCTGAAAATGCATGGTCCTAGCTGGGCTCTGTCAGGAGTGTGATGATGTGGAGGGCAAGGGGCTTCCTCATGGGGAAGGGCTGGGGAAGCCATCCCAGGAGGGGGCTGCTCTTGCCTGAGTATGTCTGTCCCATGTTTCAAAGTGGCTTGATGCTTTTCTCCCTCTGTGAACTGGGATCTGGAAGGGCCACCAAAGTCTTAAGTGAAGGTGGTGCCTGCAGGTGGAACTGGGGTTGGGATGCGGCCATGAGAAGCTGGGACCATTTCTCCCTGAAGACTCAGAACTCAGGGCATGAGGCAGCCGGGAAGGAGTCTTTGTGGGTGTGCAGGGAGCCCTGATTCTGCCCTTCAGGTTCTGAGGCCAGCTTCCCTATACTGATGATTCTGAGGTTGCTCCAAGAGTTCCTGGATCGGAAGATGACCCTAGAGGTCACACAGTCTAGTCCCCGTTTCATGGTCAAGTGTCACCGTCTCTGGGGACAGAGATGCCACCAAACAGGGAAAGGTGTACAGGTAAGAAGAAACTAGCAACTGGGCATGACCTGGGTTTGGAGTATTCACATGATGGTCATCGATTGGCCCAGGGGTTGGGATGACCTCTGTCCACTTAAAGGGCACTCTCCTTTATCTGGGAAAGATGGAATCTAGCCACCCCGAAAGCAGTGAGTTCAAGACAAGTGTGGTATTCTTGCCGGGTGTTTAAATAGTCCTGTCATCCCCTTTCCACTCCCCCAACCCCCTCCACCCTACCCCTGCACTCACTGACTTCCTAGTAAGTCACCTTCATTCATGCCAGGCGTCCAGAACTCAGCCAATGCAGGGAGGTATGGTGTAAACAAAAGGTCAGGGGGAGGTGTGCCCACCAGAGTTGGGGAGGGCACCAGAGGCAGAGGCCAGGGGGGTGGGGGGAACCACTGAGCAGAGTCCTGCTCATTTTCCCCACAGGTACCCAATAGGCCATGTGCTTGATGCCCAGTCTGGAACATAGACCATGTGCCCTTGCCTGGGAAGCCTGTTCATCTCTGAACATGGAACCCAAATTAAAAAATACTTACTGATCTATCCTTCTAGAAGCTCTCAGAGCCCACTGTGACACTCGCAAAAGGAAGGGGAACAGAGGGAGAGGGACACAATCTCCCACCCCGGCCTACACTCCCTGTGGAAGGCAAGCCAGCTTCCAGCCTCTGGATCATGGGGCCGGTGGTGGCTGGAATGCTACTGTTCCATGTGCCAATGGGCTCCTGAGAGGAGGGTGGGGGAATGAGGTCTGCCATTGCAGCTTAGAGCCTTGAGGGGTGGGCTTGATTCCGTGTGTGCTCCCTTTACAAAGAGACACCTGTGGTCACCTAAATCCCTGATTCTCTACTGAGAGATTTCCAAGCATAACATCCTACAACTCTTCATATATGTCTTCCTGGATCATGGCTTCTGTTAACCTCTCTGGTCTCTAGTCTCTCGTCTATGACAGGAATGGGTTGGATGGATAATCTGTAGAGCTTTCCTTTAGGTTCTATGAGTTTTAATCAATCTTAGGATGCTACAACTCAAGGACCAACAGTGGCTCCCAGTGCTACTTCTTTCTTAAAGTCCAAACCCTTTTGCCTCTTAGGTTCCTACTTGCTCTATCTTATAGACTCTCTCTGACTCTCCACTTATATCCTTGATTCCAGGTAAGGCAGTATCCCCATTTCCCCTCATCTGCATCATTTCTTTGGGTCTTGGTTCATTTTATTTCCCCTCCCACCTCAGAAAATTTGGCAGTTTCTAAAAAGTTAAACAATTTCCATATGATTTAGCAATTCCACTTCTAGCTCTGAATCCGAAAGTATTGGAAGCAGGGGCTCAACCAGACACTAGAGTTTGAATGTTCATAGCAGTGTTGTTCACAACGGCCAAAAGGTAGAAACAATCCAAGTGTCCACCAACGATGGATGAACGGATAAACAGAATGTGTTATAGCCATGCAATGAAATACTATTCAGCATGAAGAGGAAGGAAATTCTGACACATGGATGAGCCTTGGAGGCATTATGCTAAGTGAAATAAACCAGACACAAAAGGACACCTAGTATATGATGCTACTTATGTGCAGTATGCATAGAGTGTGCAAGTTCACGGAGTGAGAACGTGGAGTGGAGGCTGTTAGGGGGCTGGCTACAAGGAGTTCTGTTTGGAACAATGAGAGGGTTCTGGGGGAATATGGTGGTGGTGGTTGTGCTTGGTGCTGCTGAACTATGCACTTAAAAACGGTTAAAATGATAAATTTTATGTTACATATATTTACCACAATTTAAAAAATCACCAGGTAAAAAAACCAAACAAACCAATAATGAAACTGCCCTTCACTCTCCTTCTTAACACTTCCTTCCAGGTCTGGCTCCCCAGTCAAGCCTTTCTCACTCTGCTAGACTATGAGCTTGGGCAGGCCTCCCAGCCCTGCAAGCATCTGTAGGGAACACCCTAGTCTCCTTGGGGCCTTAAGGACCTTGGGCCCAGAGGAGGACCTCGGGCAATCACTCAAGACTATTTGCTTCCCTTTGGAAGAATGACCCTCTGCCGACCCCTCCCTGGCCAGGGTCCACCACTCTCCCTCTGCGGTGGCTAGGAGCCTCCCTGGGAAGCCAGGGACAGGGTGGTGAGCAGTTACATAACCCGCAGGGAGATTTTTTCCATCAGCTCCGGCGGTGCCAGCTTTCCAGCGGCAGCCGCGGCAGGTAGAGGCGCCCTGTCTGGGCCGGCCGTGCCCGGGCAGGGCAGCAATGCTGCGATCTGGAGCGGCTTAGCATAGCTCAGATTCCCCCCGGCGGCTGGGGCCGGCCACTCGCTGAGCTGCAGGAAAGGATCTGCTGTCTCCTGCTGGCCTGGCTCTGGGGAGGAGGAGGTGCTGGGGGTGAGCTGCCAGCCAGCCAGCCAGGGGTGACCCTCTGGGGCCGGGACACCCGAGCCGGCCTTCTCCGATAACCCACTTATCTGCAGGCCTGCCTCGACGTGGCAGCTTCAGACAGGGAAGCGGCCAGCCAAGTTCTATCAGGGGATTTAGCAGGAAAAATGAAGCTGGGGTGAGGGGTGAGGGAGTGCAGGGAAGGGGACACAGCCTGGCAAGGGACACGGCTGATGGTGAAACCATTCCTGACCTGGGCAAAGCTCAGACGTAGGAGGGGGCAGAACGCTGTTCTGTTTCCTTCTGCCGCCCAGGTTACTGCCCACCTTGGTCCCACTGAGCTGAGGCTTCTGGAACCAGCTATCTGATGCGTGCTAAATATTTACTATGTTTCGGCACAGAGGGGGGACGCAAAGATGACAGGGATACAGTCATTGCCCCCAAGATACCTGGGGACACAGTTTCGAAAAAGAAAAGCCTGACTGGCAAGCTGCTGTCCTGGGTGCCTTCTGGGACTGACTAGGAGTCAATGGGCATCTTCTTTCCTCTGCCTACTTTCAGATTAAAAGAACAAAATGCTTTTTCTCCCCCGATAAAGTCATGGGCTGAATCCGTCCCACTGAACATTCCCAAGTTTTAGAGGGGGCTTTAGACTTAGCACTTTCGGAAGCCCCCATGCCGCCATCTCCACGCGCCCACCCCCAACCTGAAGTCAGAGAAAGTTGGTCTGAATATCCACTTTGAGACATTTTACCTGGGGCCTTGAAGAAAACACCTAGGGCAGTACCCACACCTGCACAAACTGGGAGAAGACGGAGGGTGGTATACAACAGACGCTCAGTAAGTGTTTGCTGAGAGAGAGAAATGAGGATTGGGAGAGAGAAGGTAAAATTCACTCATGCCAAAGCAAGTGTGGGCAACAGTATGGCAAGGAGACGCCAGGCTCCCACCCTCTGTGGTTCTGGCTAAGAGTCTTGGTACCAGCCAGGCATCGGCTCTGCCCATCAGGGTAGCCGTGCCTGCCAAACTCCTGTGACATTCATCTCCCACGACATGTGAGGCAAGGCTCCAGTGCCCACCCTGGGGGAATGTGTGTGCCAGCTCTGCACGGCCCTCGCAGGACACCACCTTTAGTATGGGCGCTGACGACCCACAGGGTGCTCAGACGCCAGTCAGCAGGTGGGGCAGCATTTTGTTTTTAAAAAGAGGCCTTTGGTAGGTCCTCAAAATCACCCTCCTCAATCTGCCCACAGGGAAAGCTGCCTGCCTTGTCCACTGGCCCTTTGCATTACCCTCCTGGTTTCTAGCAGCAGTGGAGGGAGCTCGGGGTGGGTCCAGCCTAGGGCTTTGCTCGGGCTCTGGAATGAACAGAACAATGTGCTTCTATCCCTGGGTATGCCTGGCTTGGGCCAACAGTAAAATTAGTTTACATGCCTGGAGTGCACATCGGCTCAGCGGTGGGCGTGCAGAAGTGAGGGAGGAGGTCCGAGCAGAGGGAGAGGGTGCGTGGGGGAGAGCCGAACCTTGGGAATAACAGCTGTGGGGTTCATCTGGATAAAGCAAGTGGAGACGTGAAGGTGTTTCCTCAGACACCCTTGGCCCTCCACTGGCCCAGAGAACTCAGAGACTTGGAGACCACTGGACATGCCGTGCAATTATTCTAGATGGGTAGATTTTCAAATCCCCACTGATAGCTCCCTTCATGAGGCAGATTCCTGATTTCCCCAAGCTTCTGACGCTTATAAGCTATTTGGGAGGTAGTATGGCATGGGACCCAGGAGCTTGGGTGCTGGACTGACCACCCTATTCAGCCCCATCGACTTTGGGTGGGACTTGTAGTCTCACTGAGCCACTTTCCTTATCTATAAACGTGGGGAAGGATTCCTGCCCTGGAACCCACCTGGAGAGAGAACCCCCATGTTCACATGCATGAAAGTGTTCAGGAGAGTTGAGTAGCCCATCACGCCAGGGAGCACTGGTGCCTAAGATTGAGGGCCCCATCCCTCCCTTACACAGACACTTATGGAGCACCTACTATGTACAGATCATGATGCCAGGAGTTGGGGTCCCATGATAACTCAGCCAGAATTCCTGTCCTTGAGGAGTTTACAACGTAGAGCTGGTTAGAACTCCAAGAATCAAGGTTAGCCCCTTTTCTGCTTTCCTCTGTAAAAGATGGGGCTAGGAAGTGCACACTTTAGGTAAAGGGAACGGCTTTTCATTTTCCTGAGACCTTGAGATAATCAGGAGAGGAAGTTCCCCCTTATGAACAGAGTTAGAGGACTGGCCCAGGTCCTGTGCTCAAGCTGGCAAGCATGGCACCAGGAGAGGGGACGGATGTGTCACACAAGCCCTGAAGGTGTATTTTATACTCTGATTTATAGATGGGGCAGCAAGACCAGAAAATCTTGAGTGTCTCTTCTGGCACTGAAACTCATAGTAAAAATCATTCCCAGGGACCCCACAGAGGTGCCAAGAAGCCCCTGTCACTACTTGATTGAATTTCTGTATATCAAAAGCCCTGAGGTCAATTTTTTAGGAGGCTGTCTTCTAGAAGGTGCTGGCAGACAGCAATTTATTTTGAAGTCTGGTCACATTCCAGCTTCAGATTTTGCGTTGTCTTTTCACAACAACCCTGCTGTGTTTACGACTTGGCTGAGGTTTTTTTTTTTTTTTTCAAAAAAAGGTATCGCATCCTTCTGTTAGAGGTGTTGTTGGCAACGGTTGCTAGGGAGAGCTGGGTTCAGTTACAGACACACTGATGCCTGCTCTAATAATACTTTGCTCTGCATAGCTCAAATGCAGACACCTCTTGGCTAAACAGGGCACACACATTTCAACAGAGGAGGGCTTGAACTTGTACTACCCAAGCATAGCTCGGCAAAGGAGCACTCCCCAAGCCCAACTGGACGGCCTGGGGTGGCAACGGGGCAGCGCTGGGTGGAGGGGGCTCAGGCCTCCAATTCCTGTCATTCCAAATGTCCCATAAAAAGAGGCACACTAATTCTACACCTCGCCGTGAAGCTGCCCCCCTTCCCATTATCGCGCAATTCCCTGGTGAGAGTCGAGGCAGAGTTTTGGCGATTTCTGTAACCCAGGGGCACTGGGAAGCCCACATTCTCCTGGAAGTCAGAAATCACCAAGTCATGTATTCCAGTGGGTGTGGGGCTGCGAACGTGTCGAAGTCGGGAGGCAGGCGGGAAGGGATGGGCTGAGGCAGGCTGGGCAGCGAAAGGCATCACCTCCCCAGCTTTACCTGGGTGGTTTGGCCTCTGGCACAGCCTGACAATACAGGTTGAGAGTGAGGCCCTTTCCCTAAAACATTTGATAGCTGTTCTGACAAATATCTGAGGCCAAGGAAAAGGGAAAGGAAAAGGCTATGGGGAGAGGAGCTGAGGACAGAGAGAAATGGGGTCGTTGGGAGAGGAGAGGATGGCACTGGCTTTCCGCCTGGCACACTTGGAACCTCAGAATGATGGCGAGGAGCATGAAAAAGGGTCCCTGGCATGGTCCAGCCCAGCTTCCTCACTGTGTAGAGGGGAAACTGAGGCCAGGCAAAGTGAAGGGATGTTTCAGCTGCTGATGTCTCCTTTGGTGTTCTCCCAGCTCACTCACATTGCTCAGCAGATCCAGTACCTGGTACCTATTTCTTGACTCATTTATGGGGAGGCAGGGTGAGCTGGTTCACAAGTGACAATGGTGGCATAGTCAGGGCATCTCTGGAGTATCCTCCTAACAGTGGTGCTCAACCTGCTACACCACAGAATCAACTGGGAAGTTCTTTTAAAAAGGACGCCGAGGCTCGTCCTTGGAAAGTCTAATTCAAAGGTCTGGGGTAGGGCTCTGCCGGTATGTTTCGGAAGCTCCTCCCCATGTGAGTCTAATGGATAGCTAGGCTGAGAACCACCGGCCTAAAGAAAACCTGGTGGCTGAAATTCAATATTCTCAGGCTGGATCCCCACGTCTGACAATCACACCGACAAAAACCTTCCCTCAGTTGGCCCATCTATGAAACTGACCCATCATCTATAGTCGTCCAGTGCCCTGTTAGTGGGCCAGCAACACCGGCATCATCTGGGAGCATGTTAGAAATGCAGAATCTGCGCTAGCCAGTTTGCTCAGTGGTTAGAGAGTCGGCCCTCAGACTGACAGTTCTTGGGTTCAATTCCAGTAAAGGGCAAGTATCTCGGTTGTGGGCTCGATCCCCAGCCCTGGTCAGGGCATGTGCAGAAGGCAACCAATCGATGTGTCTTTCTTACATTGATGTTCCTCTCTCTCTCTCTCTCCTCTCTCTTTTCCACTCTCCCTAAAAAGCAATGGAAAAAATACCCTCGGGCGAGGGTTAAAAAAAAGAAAAAGAAATGCAGAATCTCAGTTTCTACCCAGACCTACTGAATCAAAATCTGCATTTCAGTAAAATCCCCATGTGATTCATATGCACATTCAAGTTGAGAAACTGCTCTATGGGGAAGCAGGGTCACTCTTGGTTGGCACATAACAGACATTTAAGAAATGTCTGTTTGTTAAGTAGAATTCTACTTATAAGAACATTACTAAGAAAATAATCACATCTTAGGCAAAGAGACTCAGTTTAGGTGTAAAAACTGAAGACCATTTTTGAGCTGTAGGACTGGTGACAGGGGTCCACTGAAACCTCAGGGTGGGTCTCTGGCATTACCATAGCTCATGAGGGCAGTGCTCCTAGGTTCCTTGAGATGACAATGCGAAGACTGGTTAGAAAGGGTTAAAGTCCTTTGACCTCCCCCTGGCCCCATTTCCCTCTCCATGGGGACTGCACCCTAACTTGGCAGGCAGCCCTCACACATCTGCCAAGTGTCGACTCTCTCAGAGCCTGCCCCTCTCCTCCAGTGCTGCCAGTTCCCACTGCTGAAGCCCAGGCAGCAAAAGTGGTTCGCCAAGGAGGGCAGCATCCAAAGACAGCTGCTGGGAGCTGTGCTCAGAAGGCACTTCACACCCTGGGCTCTTCGCAGCCAGCATCAATCACTAGCTGGGTCTCAGAACTTGGATAGGGAGGTAGCAGCCAAACCTGCCACAGGAGGGGCGTCTCAGAGGCCATCAAACAGAACCAGGGGCTGGCTGGGGATCCAGTGACAGCGGGCCTGGAGTAGAAGAAGCTGAGAATGAACCTTAGAGGGAGAAAGGGGAGGGAAGGGCTCTGGGGGCTGGGCCCAGGACTGCCAGTGAAGGGATATAAATCAGATTTGCCAAAAAGGGAAGGCGGTGAAAAAAGACATCCCTGTAGGTGTTAAGAAGGGAAGCGGGGTTTGATGAGCCCTGCTCTCTTTTCTTGTACTTTGTGAGACTGGGGTGGGGTGTGGCCATTAATTGTGCTGCCTGGCAAGTTTATGCTAACCTGCCACTTCCTGAGCTGCAGAGAGGAGCAGCAGGGCCCAAGGAGGCCCAGCCAGACACCGGTGTTGGCTACCTCGAGGCCTTGTTAGCAGGGGGTCTGTAAGGAGCTGAGGGGGTAGTCTCATGCCAGCACATCCAGCCTGCCTTCCATGGGAACCAAAAGGGCCTTGAACAGTGACTCAGGAGATACGGTGGCATCAGTAGGGTCGACATACCTATCGCTGAGTCACGATATGGGGTGAGCAGGTTTCTGAGGACTAGGGGGACCCAGGACTGCTTCGTGCCAGTGGCAGGTCCTTGGGAGAGTGAGAAAGGAAGAGGGGCCCCTCAGGCCCTTCCCGGAGGCCCCTGACTCATCTCCAGCAGCACAGAATCCTAAAATTCAAGACTGAGTGCGAAATAGCCAAGCACTTTCCCAGTGAGAGTGGCAGAGGGCGAGCTCCAGCTGATGGTGTGAATCAGGTCCAGAAGCCCCATTTCTCAGCTTTCAGTATCGTCCTCTCTCCCCGTCCCAGTGTTTGCCAAACTGTCTTGCAGCACAGCAATTCTGCTAGAAGTTATTAGCCAGGGATTGTAAAGAGGACTTTGCTGAGTTCAAATGCACCACAACAGGTTCCCTTCCTGCCGTCCTAAGCCAGTCGCTTTGCGACTAATGGAGAGGCCAGTGTAGGGCCACGGAGCCCCTTTTGTGGGTGAGCATTTGCCAGGATTGATGCTCTGCTGGACACTGTGGGCAAGGCCGCTCTAACCACCAGTCACTGGAAGAAATGCCTCACCTGGTCAGGATCTTGGGAAGTCCCTGAGATCAGCTGCCCTTCCTGGCTGGGTACATCGCCCCATGCCCTGTGTCTGCTGCCACTGGCCTGGCTAGGTTACCTGGACCTGGCAGCCATTGCCTAGAAATCTTGCCTTATCCTGGCCCTTCTCGAGAAAGGACAAAAGCCAAGGCCAAAGGCTGACCCCATCCCTGACTCCCTCACGCCTGGCGGTACGTGGCAGACAGGCTGCTCCCTGCCGTCACTCTCCACACTCTCCCAGGACATTCCGGCCCGCGAGGAACATGCCCAATGTGCAAATCCCTCAGGTAATGCGGGAATTCGTCACCAGGGGAGCGTGGGCGATCCAGGAATGGGAACTCGATCAGGGCCTGGAGCTAGAGAGACACAGCCCAGGCTGGCCAGCGAGGGCTCAGGTTGCAGTGAGCAGGCTCCTCGGGAAGAGGAGAGGACAGTGAGGATGGAGCCCTGTGGGCAGCATGTGGGCAGGGCTCCTTCTTCCCTGTTCTTAGGGAAAAGACAGCAGACCATGAACCAGGTGGTTAAGACCAGGTGACCATCTGTCCTAGTTTACACCTGGCGTCCAGGCATAATTATGAGTAGAGCCCCTCTGACTCTCAGAAGTGTTGTGTTGTGGTTTGGATGACTATTGTATGGTCACCCTGGTTAAGACAGACCTGCAGGTAGTCTCTTCCGGCTCTAACTTTCAGAACTTCCAAGCTACTGCTTTACTTTACCTGAGCTGGAAACTCAATCGGTATCTCAACCAGTCTAATGTTTGAAATAAAAGTAGAGATGACCTTTCTCCAGTCAAGAGTCTCCAAGGACAGTCCCAGGGCCAGTGTGGCCACCATGCCATGCCACCTACTACCTATCCCTGATGCCAACAGTTCACCTGCTACCACCCATGACAGACGAGCAAGTATCAGGCCTCCCAGCTCCTGACTCATGAGATGAAACTGTGCTGGGCTCAGTCTGAGTGCCCATGCCACCATGCCCACGCCTACTGCACACTCACACCAGTAAAACCATCGCTGGACTCTGCCACCCGAGGAGGAAAGAATGAGAAGCCGGGTTAAGGTCTGTGGAGGGATTTTGAGTGGGAAAGCACCAAGGAATAAGACAGTATTAAATCACCATGCTTCCCTTTTGCCCCACGAGTGGTTTCAGGAAGGTCTGTGCATCGGCAGACAGGCCAGACCTTCCCTGCTCAAAGCCCGAGTGCCTTCTGCTCAGCCCCATCTAAGCACCAGCTACAACCGACTGCACCACCTCCAGGGTTGGGGGTTTGGGGTTGGGTGGGTCCTGGGGAGGAACAGCAAGAAAAGAGAGGAGTCCACAGCAAGTTCGTGTCCGCTCAGACGTGCAGAGGTCAAAGCACAGCCTGGTTAACACCAAGAGCCAGCCCTCTTATCATGGAAATAGAAAGAGGGAAAGGCTGGTTAAACATGACGCACCTATAAAATTATATTGGTCCACCGTAACCATGGAGCACTCACACAAACACACGTAAATCCGGCCACTCATCCCTTGCCCCTTGAGTGCCTTTTTATTTTCTATAATTAATCGGGCAGGGGTGGAACTTGGGAAAAGTTCAACCGTGGTCAGAATCTGCAGCCTTCTCTCTAGTAATAACCCACCGGGGGCGGGTGGGGGCTGGACGGAGGCGCAGCTGCTGGTGTCAGGTTACCTGAAGCATGTTGAGGAGCAGGCTCCGGAACTTGGTCCCCTCCACCATGAAGAGTGCCATCTTGTCGCAGAGCTTGGCGGCCGTGAAGGCGAAGCTGCGGTCGGACACGGCCTTCTGGTAGATGGTCCGGACGATCTCGCCCAGCATCTCCTCAGAGTTGGTCGAGTTCTGGGCCTCCTCCATGAAGGTGGTGAGCTTGGCATCCACGTCGCTGCTGTTGTTACGCATGCTGTTCAGGATCTCAATCAGCTTGTCCATCTTGTTCTGCTGAGGGTTGGTGGGCTCCACTGCCACTTCATCCTGGGGGCATGGGAGACAAACCGAGTCATGCCTGAGTGGAGCTGAGGTTTCTGTGTGTGTGTGTGTGTGTGTGTGTGTGTGTGTGTGTGTGTTGGAGAAGTGGACCGTGGAGGGATGGCTCCTACCCCCAGGAAGGACCCAACCCTACCTTCTAGAACCCGGGGTCTGATCTCCAGGAATGCTGACCTCCACCAAGGACCCTCAGATCCCATGGCTCTCTGCTCACCGTTGCCTTGGCCCCTGTGACATCCTGAGCTCTGCCTCTTACCCAGGATTCTCATATGTATTGGTTTTATTTGTCTACTTGTCCATCAAAGGTCTCAATCCAGAAATGATTTAATAGGGCTTATAAAAGATGAAGTGAGATAACAAATAAAAAATTGGGCCAAAGAGAAAATGAGAACAGGAAGACTAGGTCAGGAAGGAAGGTGGCATTCAGAATGCTTGCTATGTTGGTCAGAGGAACCCCTGGAGTAGCTCTAGGTCCCTAGAGCCCAAGAGTGGTTGTGTTCTCTGGACATAGGGATCCCTGTGGACATGGTCTTGGCCTTGTGTCCTATGGAGACTGTGCTGGCCTTCTACCGAAAACACTGCACACCAAGGAATCCTCCAATGTGTCACTAAAACGACGCACTTCTAGGAGGGAAGCTTCAGACAGAAAGCCCTATACCCTTATGGGGTTTCAATGCCACTGCACCAGAGCCAGGCTGGAGGAGAAAGAAAAATGGTACGTGACAGTCTCAAAAGTATTTACTCAAACACAACAGGTTGGTGGCCAAGAGTATGATTGACTTAACTGCTGGCACGTGAGGGCAGAGTGAAGGGCAGGATGAGGGGCATGAAGTAAGGCCCCACCTTGCCCTTCTGCTCTCAACATGGAGAGCGTTGGGCTGGGAGGCACAGACAGACGTTCTAGAACCTGCTCTCTGCCTCCAGCTAAATGGCTTTGGGAAGTGGTTTCACTCTCTGGGCCTCAGTTTCCTCACTGGTAACATGAGGAGGTTATACCAGAAGGTCTACAGCTTTCCCTGAGCCCTGCCATTGCCTGAGCCGATGTCCTTCTGGTCCAGGAGGCCTCACCTGAGGGGAGCCCTGAAACAGGTGAATGGGTGCTATGGATCTACCTTATCTGTTCTATTCCCATGGCCCTTACCTACCCCACTACCCAACCACCTGGGCGCCAGGGCAGGAGTAATGGTTCATATGTGGAATAATAACCACACATGAAGGTCTTTATACATGTTATGACAGTTCATCTTCATAGTCTGTCTGCAAGGTGGGTAATATTGCACCTATTTTGTAGATAAGTAAATGGGCTCAGAGAGGTTAGGTAACTTGTCCAAGGTCACCAAGCCAGTCAAGGCAGAGTGAAGACCCAGGCTGGCTTTCTGGACCATGAAGCCCATGTTATTTCCACTCCGCAGCACTACAGTTAGATTTATTAGACCTGGACAGAATCTGGTGGACAATCCTTGCTCCCTGGCTGGGCTGTAGCAATCTGTCCCAGAAGCTGTTCAGGTGACAACTGCACACTGGTCGTCACCTGGGAACTTCTAGGCTCATTTTGGGACATAGGGGACATGAGAGGCTTTCCTGAAGGACCTTACAACTGCTTGCCCCGTAGGGAGCAGAGGGTGGAGGGTGCTAGGAGCAACATTTCAGCCTCCAGACTGGATTGGGGAACGGGTCTAATCTGCCTGCTCTGCTCAAGGGTGAACCTGGGCCTGGCCTTTGGGGAGGAAGGGAGAGGAGGGAAGGCAGTAGAGAAAGGCCAGAGATGCTCAGAACTCGGAGCTCCCCAGAAACCCCAGGAGGACTCAGGAGGTCTTTTCAGGAAGGGTTCCTCTCCAAGGTGACCTTACCTTCACCCTGGGCTGGGAAGGGGAAGCTGGGGGGAGCAGAGTGAATGTAATGCTGCCAGAGATAGATCCCATCCCTCCTCTGGAGGCTTGGGGGTGTCTCCTGAACTTGTGAATCAAGCTCTAGTGATGCTGGGAGTGAGGGCCTCCTTAAATTTTGTCCCTTACACCCTTCACTGGCTGCTGGTGGATGAAGGGGGCTGGCACTCTGCTTGACACACCTTTTTGCTCTTGACCCTGGCAGGGACCACAGCCTGGCTGGTACTTACCTTGGGAGAAGCCCCAAGGTCCTTCCTATCTTATAAGCCCGTGTTTTTCCCAAATGGTCTTTAGCATGAACAGGGCACTATCGGACCCCAGAACATGCTGCAGGAAAGAACCAAGCCTTCCCTATACCTTCCCATCGCCCCCAGGCATGGGCCTCCTTCCCCCCTCCCCGCTTAGGCTGGCGGCTGGTACCAAGTGCCCACCTGGGCCTCTTGAAAGGCCAGAAGGTGTGGGTCCAGAATGTGCTGAGGGGTTCATGCAGAGCTGGCCACGGGCCTGGCCTCTCGTGGCCAGGAGCCCCCAAGGCAGCGGTGGCCAGGGGTGGTGGCTCCTGCTTCCCTCCGCAGGCGCCCCAGGCCCTCAAACCCGAGCCCACCCCCAACGTGCCTACCTCACGCCGTCCTCCCAGGAGGAAGAGAAAAAGGAAAATTCAATTACCGGTACCTTTTCTTTCAGCCTCCGCCGCAGCCTGTCTTTGGAAGACTGGAGCAGGGTAATTTTGGGCCGCTCCCCGATGCGCTCGGGGATAATACTGTCTTTACGCTTTGTCTCGGCCTCTGGGGCTCCTGGCTGCTGCGGGGGCAGCCTTTCAGAAGCCACTGGGGCCGGGCCATCGGGGCTGCGGGGGGGCTCGAGGCCACTGTGCCCGGCGTCCCCCAGGGCATCCTCAAGTTTGGGGCTCTCCATGGTCAAGGTCTCTTTGGCATTGCGGTGGGCGCCTGCCTCCCCCCTGTCGCTGGGTGGGTGCTTCATGTTGCTGTGGTGCCAGCGCCGGTTCTGGCTGTAGCCGTGATGGGTGGGCCTCCCTGAGGGGTGGGGCGCTGAGCCCCCCTGGTAAGATTTCTGATGGTCCCTGTTGTGTTTGGCACTGCCCGGCTGGTGGTCACCGTGCTGTTGGGGCTTGTTCCCTCCTGGAGGTCTCTGCTGCCGTCTGAAAACCAAAGAGGAAAGACAGGGAGGGTCACTGGGTGGGCTCCTCAGGGGCCCTATGTCCAAACACTGTAAGAGGAATTCACCTAGTTGCTCGTTTATTTAGTCTTTCAACACCCCTAGTGAGTGCCTCCTGTGTGCCAGGCTCTGTGACAGGGCCTGGGGATACAGTAGAGAATGAGACGACAGGTTCCTGAGATCACAGAGGATTTAAGTCCATCCTTGACTTAAGTGTTTTATACCTCTACTAGAATATGCATTAACACATGAATAAAATTAAAATAATACAATATGCAGTGAACCCTCCTAACTTTGTGTCTGCAGCCACTCTATGTCCTCTTAAAACAACTGTTACCATTTCACGCATCTTCCAAACATATCTAATGCATGTTCCAGCAAAAATACATATTCAGATCTGTATCCGATATTAACTATACTGTTAATGACTTTTTTAAGTCCTCACCTGAGGACATGCTTAGAGAAAGGGAGAAAGAGAGAGAGAGAAAGAGAGAGAGAGAGAAACACCCATCAGTTGCCTTCACTGGGGATAGAATCTGCAACCCAAGTATGTGCCCTGACCGGGTATCGAACCGGTAAATTTTCAGTGCACAGGACGACACTGAACCAACCGAGACACTCCAGCAGGGCTCTTGTTAATGTTTCAAGAGCCTTTTTACCATAATGGCTCTTGAAAAGCTATGTCATTTAAACCACTTTTTTTTTTTTTTTTTGCTACGGTGACGTTTTCAACCCCAGACCCAATAACAAAATATACTATAAGAAGTTAAGAGCTGAATTGTGTTCCTCCCACCCCAATTTATGTGTTGAAGCCCCAACCCCTCAGAACCTCAGGAAGTGACTATATTTGGAGACAAGACCTTTATAAAGGTGATTAAGTTAAAATGAGGCATTAGGGTGGAGCCCGATCCAATATGACTGTTGTCTCTATAAGAAGAGATAAGGTCAGATGCGCTCATGCACAGAATGACCATAAGAGGACACAGCAAGGTGGCCATCTGCAAGCCAGGGAGAGAGGCCTCAGGAGAAAGCACACCTGCTGACACCCTGATCTTGGACCTCCAGCCCCCATAAATGGGAGAAAATAAATTTCTGTTGTTTGGCGACCCAGTCCGTGGTATATTATTATGGCAACCCAAGCTGATGAATACAGAAGTGATATTTAGCATAATGGTTTTAGGCAAAGACAGGCTCACTGATTTACTTGACACAACGCTTTCTAAGCAGAGCATATCATATGGAACAACTCTGAGGTGTGCACTATGGGACAAACCAAATATTTTGATTTGTGGATTGCAGGCAAGCAAGGTGTGTGTGGGGGGGCATTCTGACGACCCTTCGTCTTGTGCACAAGGAATCTTCTGCCACTGGAAGCCCTCTGTGTCCCATCTCTATTCCACCCTCACGGTGTTTTCTGTGCCATGGCTGTATTTGAGTGCAACTGGAGAACAAGATAACCATGAGCCCCTCCAAAGTTGTAAAGTCAGAGAAGAAAGTTTGCAGAAAGTAGACTACCTTCTAAAAAATGAGGCCCACAGTGTCAGTCTCTGTGACCCATCTTTTTGGTGGGTACAATAGAGCTTCCTTGCATTGCATTTTATGAATGAATCATTTATTTTCTTTCAAATTATTACTGATATAAACTCAATTTGAACGCTCATTTGATAATTTTGTGTCTGTAACAATTTAGGCATATCTTAGGTTGGAGTTAAACATATCATTTTCCCATTAAAATGAATGAACACACTTTTTTTTTTTAAAAAAAGCTTTCCCTAAGTGGCAGGGTTTTCAGGGGAACTTAGTTGTTAAGTGAGAGACAGGTATATGGTGCTCATTCTGTTTCCACACAAATGGTAACTTACAATACATTGTATGTAGTAGTCCCCCCCCTTATCAGCAAGACCCCTTGTGGCTGCCTGAACCCTATATATACTATTCCCCCTCCCCATACATGCAACCTTTTCACTTCACGGCTTCTCTATGGCATATCCAAATTGCCAGTAGCAGTACTCTTGCACTTTGGGTTCGTTATTAAGAAAAATAAAGCTTACCTGAACACAAGCACTGTGAATACCATGGCAGTCGATCTGATAGCCAAGGTGGCTACTAAGTGACTAAGTGGTGGGGGGCATATACAGTGTGGAGATGCTGGACAAAGGGATGATTCACGTCCAGGGTAGGATGGAGTGGTATGCTACTCGGATTGGTGTGCAATTTAAAACTTATAAATTGTTTATTTCTGGAATTTTTAATTTATATTTTCTGATCAAGGTTGACCATGGGTAACTGAGACCGTGGAAAGTGAAACCGTGGATAAGGGGGATTACTGTATTAGAAGTAGAAACCTGTATGTCTCTGGGTGGAAATTTGTAACAAGGGCCTCTAAAACATGCAAACTACTGGGCCTTGCAACTCCACTTGTGGCAATTTACAAAGGAAATAATCGAAGATGCGCACAGGGATGTAAGTATAAGGATGTTCACAACAGCAAGGTTTGTAACAGCAAAAACCAATGTGGAGCAATGAAGAACATGGTGAAAGTTCCCTCCTGATGGAAGAAAGCACGTGTTGTAATGTGTGCAGCATGGTGCTATTTTTTAAGGCAAGCATTTATATGCATAAAAAATTCTGGAAGGATACACACCAAAATGTTAACAGTGGTTTTTTGAAATGAACATGAATTAATTTTTCTAAGCTTTGTATTGTGAGGTCACTATGGATTCACAAACAGTTGTAAGAAATATGGCAGAGAGATCTTTTGTATCCTTTACCCAGTTTCCTTCCATTGGTAACATCTTGCAAAACTATAGTACAGGATTTTGACACGGATACAAGTCAAGATACAGAACATTTCCATCACCCCAAAGATTCTACATATCCCCATTTGATGGTCACACTCACTTCCCTCCCACTACCTCCTCCTTAGCCCCTGGGAACAACTAATCTAGTTTCCACTTCTACAACGTTGTCATCTCAAGAATGTTACATAAATGGAATCACACAGTACGTAACCCATTGGGATGGACTTGTTTCACTCAGCATAATTCCTGTAGATTCATCCAGGCGGTTGTGTGTATCAACAGTTCATCCCTTTTCCCTGGTGACTAGTATTCCAGAGTGTGGATGTACAAGTGAGTTTAACCATTTACACACTGAAGGACATTTGGTTGTTCCCGGTTATAGGCTGCTATGCACAAAGCTGCTAGGAACACTTGTGTACAGGTTTTTGTGTGGACACAGTTTTTATTTCTCTGGAATAAATGCCTGGGAGCACTATTCCTGGGCTATAGGATAGTGGTATATTTAGTTTTTTATGAAACTGTCGAACTGTTTTCCAGAGAGGCTGTACCATTGTATATTCCCATCAGCAATGCATGAGAAGTTTCCAGGCATTATTTCTTTGGGTAATTTTTCAGCCCCACCCTTTTTCTTGTCTACTTTCTAGATTCTAAGGACACGTGAAGGTCAGTGCATTCGTTTTCCGTCTATTTTCTCTCTGTGGCTCAGACCGGATCATTTCTATTGTTCTATCTTCCAGTACGACAGCTCTTTCCTTTGTTCCCTCCGTTCTGCTGTTGAGCCGATCTATTGTTTTTAACTTAACTGTTAAGTTTTCGTTTGGTTCTTTGTAATATCTTCTATTTCTTTGCCAAGATCTATTTTTCATTTGTTTCGAGTGTATTTCTAATTGTTCTTTGTAGCATTTTTTATGTTGGCTGCCTTAAAATCTTAGATAATTCTAACATTTCTGTCATCTCAGTATTGACATCTACTGTCTTTTTTCATTCAACTGAGATTTTTCTGGGTTTTGGTATGACAAGAGTTTTCTCAGTTGAAACCTGGACAGTTGAGGTATCAGTTATACCTAAAGGGCTGCAGTGCCTTGTGGCTGCCAGGTGGGGAGTAGGGGTCAGGTTCCCCACTGCCCCACACTGACCCGGGTGCCTTATCGCACCCTGGGAGGAGGGTGGAATCTCGGCCCCTCACCTGGCCTTTGGGGTCAGTATTTTCTGGGGCATTCGCCTGGAGTAGAGCAGAGAACCTAAGAGATTAAGAGTCTCCTGTCTTGTGAGGCTGCCCCTTTCCTGGTTCTTCGGCTAGAGAGGGCAGGTTTCTGTTGGGCTTTTTGGGTCTGCCTGCGCTTATTGGCACTTTGGGTTGCCAGCTTCTTTAGCTCCAAGTCTAGGATCTATGAGGTCAAGAAGAAAACTCAAGCAAGTCACCACCGTGTCACTCTTCAGGTGCCACGGGCCCCAGTCTGCCTTCTCTCTACCTTCCGGAGTCCTCTTACGTTTGTTTTTATATATGATGTCTAGGGGGTTTAGTTGTCTGTATTACTTCATTCATTTAAGAGTCATTAGAGAAGCATTTACAGCAGCCTGGTATGTTGAGCTGAGCGTGAGGCCTGCATGGTATCTTCATCCTTGCCTGGGTGCCATCTCAGTGGGCCTAATGTTAAAGTTCTGGAAGATGGTCAGTTTGCATTGACAGCAGGGGAGGGTCACCAGCGTGGACACCCAGGGGAGAGCTGGGCCCCATCAGCAAAGTGAGTCACCGAGTCAGGCTTCTCCCAGGGATCACCAACTGGCCAGGAAAGAAGTTCCATGGCCTGCCAACTCCCCAGGGTGCCGTGTGCCTGCGACTGTAGTGAATTCTCCCTACTTTTATTTTTCATTACTTTCAACTAATTGGCCCTATCTCCTTCCACTCTCTTTGTTCTTTGCGTGTGAGTAATCTTTAAGCCCCGAGAAGAACTTTGGAAATTCCCTGGCAGATAATGCTGGAGTCACACAACTTCTGTCACCCTTATTTAGAATTTTTGTGGTGCCTGCAGCTCTGGCCCAAGGATGCCCCCAGAGAATGGCTGACCAAGCCCTTCCCAGCATTTGTCTTGAAACTGTCTGGTTTCCCAGTTACCATATCAGGGATTTCCCTTCCTTTGCCCTAAATCCGCCCCCTCCCCCAACCAAACCAAACCAAACTCCCTTCTACCTGGAGGAAGAAGGGGTCATTTCTACACAGCTGGGGTCAGGGTGGGGTTTGTGTATCAAAGGCACAGAAAAAATTCAGCTAGGTCTTTGCAGAGCTTCTGCTATTTCTTCCTGGAAAGAATTTTTTCTGCCAGCAGTGGTGGTGGTGGTGGGGGCACTAGAATTCCATGTCCTCCTAGTTCAAAAGCCTGGGGCCAGTCAGCCCTGTCAACACAGCAAAGACAAGAGTGCCCGGTTGCTGGGTCTTCTCAGGCTCACTCTGTCTGGTGGCAGCTCCTTTGCACATGTGGAGTGATGTCCGTGGCTGGGAGGGGAGGCCTGGGAGTCCACCCTCAAGCGTCCCCTCCTAAGGCAGGCAAGACTGATGGAGTCAAACAGGAGAAGGCTGATATGGTGCTGGATGGGATATAAGATTGGCTATGTGGCCCCTGGAGGGCACAAAACCTCTTCTGCCTTTTCCTTCTTCCTGCTCGAGGCCCTGCTTCGTTCTCTGTGTGCAGGTGGGTCAAGACTTTCTTCCCATTTCACAGATAAGCCAAGTGAGGCTCAGTAAGGTGAAGTCCCACACTAGAGGGCCTTGTGGAGGCTCTCAGAAGTGTGCCCAGTCTGTCAGCTCATCACAGCACCCAGGGCCCACCTCCTGTCTCTCCCCATCCGCTCTCAGATCCAGCCCTCTTGGGAGAGAAAGACTGAATTATAATTGAGACCTGCTGTGGTGACAGCCCCACGAGGCCCACGTCTTGACCTAGGAAAGGGCTCTGAAGGCCTGACCCATTGGAACAAACTTGGGGCTGGGCCTTGGTCCCTAACAATGGAGACTCAGGCTCCCCTGCTCTGGCCATTAACAAATATTTGTCAGCAGTTGCTGGCCGAGCAGGCCAAAACCAGCTCCTCTCTCTTCTGTGTTTGCTGGCCCTGGGTTTCGTCGATACCTCCCTCCACGGTCCAGCTGGCTGCTCACCATGAAACCTGTGGGTTTGGCTGGGCTGGGGATAGGCTGCTCTTGCTCCTAGCAGCCAGGCAGGGAAGGCACGCTTGGTGTTGGATACACGGACGTGTGGACCCAGCTTTTGGAGAGACACGAGACATGCAGTTCTGCAGCCCTACAAGCAAAGAAGGGGGGTGGGAAGCCAGCTCCCTGCCCACTTATTATGCTCTGATCTCTCCGGGGAAGCTTTCTCTGGTGGCGGTGGTGGGGAGGAGCGGCTTAGCAGATAAGATTAATATTCCATTTGTGCTACTGGTAACACCTGCTGTTAGGGAAATACTGCTTATTTTTTGAGAATGGAAATTGTCAGTACGTTGTTGCCATCACTCATTTAGTTGATTCTTCTTTGGGTTCTGAAATCAGATGTTTTGTTTCATTCTAAGATTTCTCTCTTTTATTAAAAAAAATATCCTCCAAACACGACAGCTGCATTTTAGGAGGTGGGTGTTGGGAGAGTAACTTCAGATTTTGTTTTAAAAAATGATTTTAACAGCAGCCCAAATGCAGACAAACATCCCTCTGTTCATTTTTCATTTCCTAATTGTTCCAAACTAGATATTCTGAGGGCCACTGACTTATTACGGTGCCCTCAATGTCAGACACTTTACCACATAATTTGTAGGTCTGCTTAAAATTTTCTGAAAGCAAAATTCCTAGGGCCAGTGGTTTTAAAACTATTCATGGGTTCATGTTTCTTGCCTTCAGGAAAAGTGATGACTGCTTATTCTGGAGCTTAGGCGCCTCCGTTCCTGCCACCTACACACCCCCCACATGGGTCCCACCTTCCCTGCCCCAGCCACCCGGAGAAAGCAAGAGCTGAGGTGAGACTGAGGCTCAGGTAGGGGGCGGTGCTGCTGAGCTTAGTGTCAGCATGTGGGGCCTGGAAATAAAAGCTGCCCATCTCACACACCCGTCCCAGTCTGCAGAAGGACTGTGAAGCTTAATGAGGGAAGGCATAGGGGAGAATTATTTCCCTCTTCAGGGAGTCAACAAAGGGGATCATGACATAGGCTTACCTAAGGTACAAGGATCAGAGCAGCCTATGTTAACTGAGCATCTACTATGCACTTGGGGGTGAATTAGATGACGGAAATCCACTGAGTCTGTTCTGCAGGACACTTACTCCTTGTCAGGCCTGGGAGACTGCAGCCAGCTCAGAGCCTGGCTCGGCCACTCGCAGCTACATAGCTCAGGGTGATTCTGCCTCACTGTTGCCTCTGTTCCCAGCTATGTTGATCCCTACCTCAGAGTGACAGCATGACAGTTTTATAAATGGGAAAGCAAAGGTTCAGAGAGGCTGCTTCGTTCCCCTGGGGTTGCCCAGCTAGTTAGCAGCAAGCCTGTCCGGAACTCCAATCTATGTTTCCACACTAAGGGGCTGCCTGAAAGACTCTAAGACTGGATTTAACAATTGTCTGGGGTCTCAGGGCTCTCTGGGGCACTGAGGGCATCCCTACAAAGCTTTGACAACTGAACCACCCTGTCATTGCCAGGGCATCATCAACATCAGTGCTGTACAACTGAGCTTTCTGGATGCTAGGCCCACTCCCCGCACTGGGGTCTTGGGACAATGCCATGAGGAGAGTACCATGTGTTTCAGGGAACCTCCTGCTGCCCCAGATGGTCAGCCAAGCTTTAGACTTTCCCACTCCAACAGACTGTGGGACTCTCCTTTCACCCAGAGTCGGGCAGGAAAAATCATTCAAGACTGGGGTGTCTGCCAGCCAAGGCAAAAGTTCATGCAAGAAGTTCACTATTTCACTGAATGGTTGAAAGTTTTAGAAACCAGATGTTTACCTGGCCAAAGGGATGCTCTGGAATGGAAATGAGAGGGTCTGAGCGGTACTTCTGTGCCCTGAAGACAGAGAAAAGACTTTTCTCAGCAACTACAGAATGTATGAACCAATGAATGACGAATGACAGGGGAAAGACTGGTTCAGTTATTGCTTCTGCTCTGCCTGGAGGTTAATCAGGTGTCAATGGGCTTGCCCAAGGCAATATGCTCTTGGAACACTCCAAGGGAAGTTGGGGGTGGGGGAGTGAATAAGCGTATAACTGCCCTAAGGAGTCTCTTAACATCTCTCTTAATCCCATCCAGGTTTCAAGGCCCAGATCTGCTCCGGAGCCTCCCCAGCCCTCAGGACACCCCTCCTTCTCTCCAGACTCCTAATGTGACTCCCTAGTCTCTGTCACCAGACCAACATTGTGTGTTCCCCCCACATGCACTTAAAAGCATCTGCTTCAATGAGATGAGGTAGAACCTTCTCTAAATCTCCCTCGAGGTCTGGCATGGGATTGGGCCTCAAAATATGCCAGGCCCTAGGGACACAGCCCTGACTCAGACACAGGGCTATGCCCTCATGGAGCTTAGAATCCATGTAAAGAGACAGATGCTAATCCATTAATCACAGAAACTGTATCTGGCTACAACCAGGGACAAATTCACAAAGAAAAAGAAACAAAGCAGCATGGGGGGGGGGGTCTGTTCTAGTTTAGTCTGGAGGCAGGATCAGCCACTTAATTTGTGGGACCCTGTGTAAAATACAATGTGGGTTTCTTGTTTAAATACTATTACAAATTCCAGGACAGCCACAGTAGAGCATTAAACCAAGAGTGGCCCTTCTGAACGTGGGTCCCTGTGTCACTGCACATAGAGCACACCCATGGCACCAGCCCTGGCCAGAGGGCTGCCGTGTGGAATAGGACCGGACCTGAAATCACAAGGGATAAAGCATGCTAACATGTATGAAGCACTACCCATGTGCCAGGCACAGCTTTCATTTAGCCCTAAGAGGGAGAGAATATTGTAAACCCCGTTTTATAGAGAGATCACTGAAGCACAGAAAGGGTAGGCACTTGCCCAAGGCCACACAGCTTGCAAGAGGCAGAGCTTGGATTTGAATTAACTATCTGGCCTTAAAATGTGTCCTTAACCACTACACTTTCTTGCCTCACAATTTTTGAGGCCTGTTCCAGCATCCTGAGGACCTGGGGCAGCCTGCATACCACTGAAATCCAAATTCAGAGGACCCTAGGCCTTGGCCAAAGCCCGTGGGGGAAGGGGCTGTGGGCTGGCAGCATGGGCTAGATCTGCAGAAGCAAAGGCCAAAGGCTGAGCTGAGGGCACTGGGACCGGGGAAGCTGACCCGTGGGAGGGGAAAGCCTGGGAGGGCTCTGGACGGGAGCTCTGCCTCGAGGTTTGGAAATCCGGTCTTCCAGCCTTGGCTCCACTGCGTCTGGGGAAAACCACAGAACCACGTGTGGCCCTTGGGTTTCCATTCGTGCTGGGAACAATGCTTTCCTCACCACAGCCTGCCAGTTTCTGTGGCTGGGGCTAGGGGTGGGGTTGAGTTTTCGGGTGGCCCTCTGGCTTTGCTGCTGCACCCTGGGGGAGGAGAGGAGGAGCTGAAGGCCCTGGCTACCTTCTTTCTTCCATGGGAAAACGGCCTTCTTTGGGGTATCAGATGGGGCTCAGTCTCACTCAACTGCTGAGGCATTTTGAAGGCCCTCCTCTTGACCCCAGGGACAAAGCCAGGGCTCTTGGCCCACCTTGCCCAGCACTGATTTGCTGGGCGGCTTTGGCAAACCACCCAACTCCCCAAGTCTCAGTATTCCCACCTGCAGAATGGGAATACCAAGTCCCCACTCAATGTGTTCCTGTAGGTGGGGTCCCACATTCTCTGCATTCCTGCCAGGGTCACAAGGCTGGTCTGAAGTTACAATACAATCAAGCCCTGGAGAGCCTTTGGGGAACAAAGGCACATTACAAATACGAGGTATTATTTTTGTTCCAGTGTAATCAGGCATTCCAAGAATCCCTGGCCTCATACGTTCAGAGGCAGCGTGATGTCATGGGAAGAGCACGCGGCTGCCCCAGCAGAGAGTTTCCAGGGGAAGGCCCTCGCCCTTCCACCTGGCCCAGCCAAGCCTTGCCGTCTCAGAGGTTTGGCCTGTGGACCCTCAGTGCAGCCTGCTGGCAAGTCCAGGCAGGGCGCTCTGAGCTACGTGTCCACCAGGGTGCTCTCTGAGGCTGGTGGCCACAGCCATGGATGCAGGTCAGTCTCAACTGGGATGCTGGATTTTCCAGCTCTTACTACCTGCAGCTAAATTGAGCCAGTCACGGAATCAACACCGGGAAGCAAAATCTCACTATGCTACCTTTTTGGAGTCTCAAGATTCTGCCAGCTCCCACCCACTTTTCCTGAAGAACTGAGGACGCCCAGCTATGGGTGCGAATTTCCCCCACTGTGTGGACTCCCACAGCTCCTCACTGCCTAGAATACAGAAGGTGCTCAGCACAAACTACCAGGGTATTTACCAAGAGGCAACACACTGCCATGGTTCCAAGCACAGACTTAGGAGCTAGACCACTAGAGTTCTACACTTCTGGCTGAGCAACATTGGGCAAGTTCTTTAATTTCTCTGGAACTTAGCTTCTTCATCTGTAAAATGGGGACAAATGGAGTACCCATTTCATAGGGCTCTCGTGCATTTTAAAGGAGTTGGTGTGAACGTTATTTTAGTATTTGGTTGTAATAATATTACATTCTGGGTTTTCTAAACAATATAGGATAAATCCATCAGCTATTCAGAGAGAGTGATGAGCATTAGCGCACCCATAGCGCAGGTGGGAGAACTGAGGCTGTTGGGGGGGGGGGGGCAGTGTCAGGCTATTTCAAGTGTTAGGAGTCAAGGAAGAAATCCCAGGATGCCCAGCTTCTGGCTTCTGCTCTCCTTTTGGCCTCTAAGGGCTGCCTTTTGGACAGTTTCTTACCATGAAAGTCTCCACTGCCAAATACGCACTACCATCATCCCAAGGGAAATACTGCCCAAGGGGTTCCTACAGGTGTGAGGGCCACCTCCAGTGACTTCCTTTACCCCCAGCCTAAAGCCGGGCTATCAGTGCCCACCACAGCTGGCCAGGGAGGCTTTGCTAGCCTCACTTTATCTCACTTACTCCGTGTGCTGACTTCAGAGGTCCACTCAGGAACCAGCCCTACTCATTACCTATTTGAATCTTACCATCTCCTTGCAGTGGAACAGCCCTCAAACTGGAACAGGTAGGAATAAGAGGAAGGGGGATGGAGAGGGAACCCCCTGAAAGTTTTGAATCCCAGGTGTGCCCAACTGTTGAGCCCTTCTGAACTATGGGGGAAGGAAGGCCAGAGAGCAGCCTGAGCTCACCTAATGGAGGACCTTCCTCACAGGGGGAGCTGCCCTACAATGGAGGGGGCTGTCTGGGAAAGTGGTGAGCTCCCTGTCATTGGAAGTGTCTAATCACTGACCAACAGTTAGTTCTGGAGACCTCCTATGCCTAACCTGCCCATTCTGCAATTGGTGCCTCCTCCAGGAAGCCCCCCTGGGTCTCAGAAGTCCTCCCAGGAGTTCTCACCTGGAGAGGCAGCATGATGCAGTCAGTGACAACTTGGGAACCTGACACACCTAGGTTCATTACCTGGTTTTGTCCACGTCTAGCTGGATGGTCTTGGACAAGTTGCCTAAGTTCTCTGCTCCTCAGTTGTTTTATCAATCAAATGGGCCTCATGACTGAAAAAGGTGAGGGGTAGAGCTGAAAGGGTTGAGCCCAAGGCTCACCTTGCCCACTCATACCTCTGCCTTGGCTGGCGCTGAGGGACTCTTGGAAAACTGAAGGAAAGATGGCTCCATTTTGGGAAGCAGAGTGCGCAGGGCAGTCCCTGAGCTGGTTCAGCTTTGTGGGCCGCAAAGCAGCGCTGATCTTCCAAGCTCTCCGGGGAAATGCTGCCGGCTGCCCGGCCGCATCAGTCCATCAGCCGTCACATCCTGGCCACCCTCCTGGGACAGCCTCCTCCCTCACAACTTCATTACTGACAGGTTTGCTCTGTCCCCGAAGGGCCATTTTTCCATCCCGGGAAGGAGAGGAAATGTGAAATGGAGTTAGCTGGAGTAGGGCCTCCCTCGGGCCCCATTTTTCAGCCAGGGCTGGTGGAACTGACAAGTCCACGGCGAGACGTTATGGCAGATGGAGAGCCACTCGACAGCTTCATGCACATCACCGGCCCAGCCCGCCCGCTGCCTCGGGACACGGCTGCCCAGCAGGTGGGCTCCTGGGCTGGAATCTCTCAAAGCACAAGGGACACTGTAGCAGAGTGCTGGCAGCCTTCACGTTACACACCGATCGCCTACGAGTCGGTATTTATTCAGGGACGGTCAGACAGGTGACGAGGACCTGCTCTTCTTAGCTCCCAAATGCTTGCGTCCCGAGGCTTAGAGTAGTGAGTTTAAAATCAACCAGAGACTCTTTCTAACAGTGGAATGACAACTAGTAAAACTGGAAGAAATGGCAGAATTAGAAAATCATTTGGCAACTATCATCATAATAATTGTTTCAAGCAAGAGACGTCAATGGAAGCCAGTGGGTGAAAGTTGGAGGAAAACAGAATATTGGCAGAGTCTCAAAGTATCTCCCCACAAGTTATTTCTTAATTACTAAGGGAAATCTCATAACTTTACAGTGGAGAATCTTGGCAGACACTGCCTTAACCAAGTAATCACAGTTAACATCACCAGTCATGAGACGAAAAAACAGCCCGACTCCTGGTAGGATGCACAGAGAAGGGCACATCACCACCAAACGCATTCAACCTGAGTCTCATCATGAGGAAAAACCAGAGAAACCCAAATGGCAGGACCTTCTCCAAAAATAACTGGTCATTCTTATAGAAAGTCAATGTTATGAAATACAAAGACTTGGGAACTGTCCCCAGATGAAAAGAAACTAAAGACACATGACGACTGAATGGAACCCATGGTCTAGGATCCCTGGAGTAACAGAAGGACTGTAGAGTAGATAACAGTATTGTATCAATGTTACTTTCCTGGTATCGATCATTGTATTGCGGCGATGAGAACAAATGTCTTTATAAAGAAACACTGTGAAGCCTTCAGCAGTAAAAAGACATCATTTCGACAACTTACTCTCAAACAGTGCAGAAAAAAATGGATATGAGAGAGAGAAAAATAAAGCAAATGTGGTAAAAATGTTAATATTTGAGGAATCTGAGTGAAGAATATGTGGACATTCTTTGTACTATCCTTACAACTCTTCTGTGAGTCTGAAATTTGGTCAAAATAACGTTTTAAAAAATGAGTAGGATTTGGTTAGAAGGGGAGACGTGGAGAGACATTCCCGAAGAAACACCAGACTCAACAAAAGCTTGGCGGCAATTTTTCTTAGGGCATTTCCTTATGTACCAGGCAAACCAAATAATATGCGATAAAACTGACCACAGAAGGCCCTGCTTGACGAGCAGCAGGAAAAACTCCAGAGAGCCTTGACCCCTGGGGTGGCCCAGCCAGAGGTGAACACAGAGCTCACTGAACATTCATGTCCTCAAGACCCATGGGAAGTTCTCAAGGGAATTCAAACATCTGGGCACAATTTGAAGGGCAGACAAACTCCTACATCCCTGAGACACAGGCATGGGTGGACCCCATGCACACCCATCATACACAAGTCAGCTTGCCTTTTTGGATATAACTTGCAGGGCTGAGCTTCCCAACGCAAGACTCTGTTCTCCTGTGGGAGCCTGTATGGCACCCGTAGGAGACCCAATTCCTCAAGGAGTGGGATAAAGAATTTTTTTTTATTCTTATTTTACACCTGTGGAAAAAGGAGGCAGTTTAATGGGCTCGTCACAGGCTTGCGTAACTTTTTTAGATTTGAGAACTCTTGTCACAGTAATATACAGGGTGGGACAAAAGTAGGTTTACACTTGTGAGTACGTGAAACAGAGTTTATTCTTGGATTATTATGTATTAATTACTGTATTATTTTCCTTACGAACAACTGTAAACCTACTTTTGCGCCATCCTGTATCATCTTGTAAACAACCTTGGGAATTTAAAAAAATTTGCCATTTTCCATGGTATACAATAAAGAAGTTATTTTACGTAAAACATGGTTTTTAGATTGATGTTATTGGGAGCAAATTATAAGGTTCATGTTTAATATGATCTTTAATAACATCCACAAATAAAGGCAAAATTTAACCTTCTTCCACTTATCAAGTAATGCCTCCTCCTTAATTTATTGTAAATGAGTTATGAAAGCAAAACATGATTTTCTACAAAGACATTTCAAAATGACATATTACCATTACATTGTGGCTTTGGAACTAGATACACGCTAACATGTAGGCTAGAGTTTGACTATATAAGGCAGAGAAAGAAATGAAAAGCAAAAACTGATTTCCTGGCCCACTGTTTGGAATTCTTGAATTTTATGTTTGTTTGCTTTTTTTGAAATAAAAATCAACTGGCTTGTTTTAGTAATTTTCTTGCTTTGTTTCTAAATGACGAGACCCGAGAATTTTCAGGAAGCGCTTGCAATCACTTCTGCCCAAATAGCAGGGCCTGAGCGTGGAAGGTCTTGACTCCCTGCACACAGATCGGGACGCCAGCCGGGGGAGTGGGGCTCTGCAGGCACCGGCAGCTGCCCTCAGCACTCTGAGCAGATGAATGTCTGCTGGGATTCGGGCAGAGCACCGAGGGAAATGTGCAGATTTATTACCACTTGTATGTTCCTTGTGAGCCAGCCTTTTAATATCAGGGTTCTTTAATGCTTCCTGCTTTAACCAACTGTCCATTATGGGTAAAAATTAAATATTTGTCTAAGGATAAAAATAATTCCAAACTGCGTAATGGTCAAAACCACCAAAGTGGCTGAGTGATGGGCTGGCCAAGGGGCTGAGTCTTGGGGTGCTCTCTGATCGCGGTAAGCCCGGCGTTCACTCTGCCCACATGGGCGGAGTCTACACAGTGTGGTTCTAAAGGTGAAGAGAAACCACTGGTGAGTGTGTAGGGGGTGGTAATAGCCTGACTCAGGCCAGCCATGGCCTGCGTTCAAATCAGGATCCTGTCACCTCCTCACTGTGTACCCCAGGGCAAGGCTCTTATTGGTCTGTGCCTCAGTTTCCCACTTGGGAAATGGTAATAAGGGGTATTGCTAAGGTTCTGAGGATTAAACGAGCTTCACTTGGCCAGTGCCTGACCCAGAGCGAAGGCTGGGTGAGGAGCTCCTGCCACTGCTGCCATCACTTTACAGGGGAAACAGCAGCGGTGACAAGTTAGGACTTTGGGTGCAGTGCTCTCCCCTCCCCCTCATGTGAACCCCGAAGGCCTGAGCCCAGAAGACACCTCCTCTGGCATCCCCAGGGTCCCGTAGCCAGCCTGGCCTCTTCCATGGGACCTCAGGTTCGCAGCTCCACTGTGGGGAGCTTAGAAATGTTTGGATTCTACTGCTTGCCCCCGGGAGAGGCGTAAAGCCTTGAATACCCGAGGGAGGTCTGAGGGTTGTACTTCACCCTGCCTGTCCCCTCCTCCCCGAGTGTGTATACCAGCCCCCCACTCAACACATCTTCTCTTGGGTCTCAGCTGCTCAAGTCTACCCCTTTGGGAACCGTCCTGATCACCCAGCGCATGGTAAATGCTGTCTGTCCTTAGCATCTTTCCCTAGGGTTGACGGTCAGTATCCACATGTTTGCACCCGTGTCCACAGCTCATGCCTGCAGGGAGGCAGGACCACGTCTTGTTCTCCTGCCCCTGCCAGGCTCACTCCAGGAAGCATCGGGCTCCCCTGGAAATGGAAGTGCAGGTTCTTACTGTGGGGCTGTGGGAAGAGGTTTCTGAGCTGGGGGACGAGGAGGATTTTTGGAGGCCTGGGAGTCAGGCCTCAGGAGGCCTCGGTGCCCCAGATTCACTGGCTCTCTGCTCCCTTCCTGTGCCCAACAGGGCCCTGAAGGCAGGTGAGGGGGAGGCGATGGTGCCAGGGGGACAGAGTCTCTCGGCACAGCCCAGTAAGCCCATTCCTGTGAGGTGGGAAACCAAGGTGGGCTTCTACTGGTCCGGGTCTGGAGGGCAAATGGTGTGGTTGAGGGTAGGGTGGGGCCAGTGCTGGCAAAGGTATGGGGTTGGGCCCAGGGATGGGGGGGTTCATGCTCTCATTTCTGGTGGCACTTTAGACCCACTGAGTACCCACCGCCTGGCAATGAGCATTGAAAAAGAGGGAGGGGCAAAGTAACAGGGAACCCCAGCTAGAAAGGTGGCCACCAGGCTCCACTCCAGCTCTGTTGCTACCAGCGTCACTGGGTTACTGAAAACACCTCTCTGGGCCCCAGTTCTTTTTTATAGAAACAACAATGACTATAATAATGAATGGCACTTGACTGGCACTTTCTATGCCCAAGGCACTGTTCTAAGAATACAAATTAACCGATTCAATCATCCCCACAACTCTGTGGGGTAGGCAGCAACATAATTACCCTCATTTTTAAAGCTGAAGGAACAGGCATAGGGAGGTTAAGTAATTTGCCCAGGTCACACAGCTAGAAAGCGGGCAATTGGGAGAGGCCAGGCTATTCTTCCAGACTTGGCAGAGAGGTGGGGGCTAGCAATCCATTAAGCTCTCACATTGTAATATTTCTATAACTCGTGAGTAATCTTTGAATGGTCTGTTTTTGGCTGCCCTGGGTTTCCAACTGGCCACAGTGGGAGAGAGCAGGCTGTTGAGTCCACTACCTTCTGAAGCCAGAGCTGCTCCGCTCTCTGCGGACACAAAACAGTCATGGCAGCCAAGGGCAAGGACCTCAGTAGCATGACACCCTGACTGGTGGTTATCAAACCCTTCCCACTCCTGGTCATCCTGCCACAAAAGCCATGGGGCCGGCCCAGACACCCGGCTCAGGCAGTGCGTCTGCCCTCTCAGGCACAGCAAAAAGGTTTGAACTTCAATTTAATTTTATTTATAATTATGTAAAATATTTACATGGTTCCCAAGCCAAATCTGCAAAACAAGGTCTTCAGGGATATCTGCCTTCTCCTCCTCCCATTTTTGCCCCTGGAAATAACCACTTTATTGGTTTTATGGTTTATTCATCCTTTCATTATCTTTTTAAAAAATTAAATTTATTTTTTCTTTAAGTATAGTTGGTATACAATCTTATATTGGATATATTAGTTTCAGGTGTACAATATAGTGATTTGACATTTTTATACCTTACCCCACTAATTCTAGTAATAAATCATCTCACTGTATAAACTTATCACAATATTATTAACTAAATTCCCCTTCCCTTTTCACCTATCCCCCACCCCCTCCTTTCTGGTAACCATCCCTTTGATCTCTGTTTCTCATTATTTTTAATATAATGTGAATATATATTGACAGCTGTCTCTCTCTCTCTCTTTTTTTAAATATATCTTTATTGATTTCAGAGAGAGGAAGGGAGAGGGAGAGAGAGAGACAGAAACATCAATGATGAGAGAGTCATTGATCGGTTGCCTCCTGCACACCCCTGACTGGGGATTGAGCCCAGGCACGTGCCCTGACCGGGAATCGAACCAAGATCTCCTGGATCATAGGTTGATGCTCAACCGCTGAGCCACACCGGCCAGGAGACAGTTGTCTTTTTAGGGAAAAATGATAGCATGTTACATGCCCTTTTTCCACTTTCCTTTTTTCTTTCCCAGTTAATACTATTTAAGGTCATTTATTTCTCTCTGCTGTTTATTTTAGGGATGGATGTTCCTCCTTTCCAGTACAGAGGTAACAGTCCCTGGAATTCCATGTGCAGCAGCTTACAAGAGAATGGGGTGTTCTGGGTTTTCTTCCTGTTCTGAACTTCTGGAACTCCCTGATTCTTGGTGATAGGCAGGATGGGGCCTTGCCAAATGCTATAAATATCAGGATGGGAGCTGGAGATCCAGGTTACAGTCTGGCTCTGCCAAGGTCAAGTGCTTAACCTTGGGGAGCCCCATCTTGCTGCAAAACTAGAAGCCTGGACAAGATGATGTCTCTGAGTTGTGGAGTAGATGCTGCAGGTCTCTAGGAGGAGCACGCATGGAAGATGCCCTGAACCTGTTCTTGGCAAAGCCAAGGAAGTAGCCAACCCCCTTCTTAGGGGAAAGTGATAAAGATAAGTTTCATCAAGCGACAGCCTCACACTCATCACTGGCTTCTTTGTACCCAACACAGGGTTTCTGGGTATATGCAGCCATGTGATGGCTGATGGAGACAGCTGTGAGCAGGAGGTAGGCGTGAGCATGCAAGGCAGGGGGTCAGCAGGGAGCAGCCAGCGAAGCAGGTACAGTTTTCGGGAGCTCACCGAGGCCAGTGGAGTCGGACAGCAGGTGACCAGGATGGCAGAGGGCTTTAAGGAGGAGCGAGCCCCTGAGGCCGGCTATCCCCTTCCTGCCTGAGGCTTCACCAAGTCACCTTCCCCAGGAGGGCCATCTGGAGCCCGAGGGCTCACTGGACACATTGGTGCAGGTCCAGAAAGTTTCTGAGACACGAGGGTTGCTTTTATTCTTTTTTCCATGGAGAGTATTTCAGATCTGGAGCCACCCATTCTGTATGTTTTTCCTTCTCTCCCCACATCCCCAAACACAACTCACACATATAAAGGCAAGAGGCCAGGAAATAAATATGCCAAAAAGAAAAATTACTGGAAGTGCAAGAAAGAGCAGAACTCTGAGCCGTCCCAAAGTGGCAGCCTGGGTGGAGCTGTCCACCGAGCTGCGCATCACACATTCCAGCTCCAGGGCCTCTCCCGAGCTCCATCCGCAGCCCTGACTTCCGCTGCGTGCAGCTGGAGGCAGACAGGGCCAGAAGCCCGGGGACACTGTGGGATCTGCTGAGTGGCCCAGAGCATGCCAAGAGCAGGACAGCTGGCTGCAGAGCCTGGAGGGGCACAGGCATCCATCCAACCCCCTTCACCTTCCTTCTCAGATGTGAAAGACATCATCACCACGCTCATGAACCACAGCCCCGTGGGGCCATCCAGGAAGGAACGTGGGAGGGGAATCCACTTTCTGCCCTGGCCGGGTCTTGACTCAGTGTATCTTGGAAGAAAGAAGATGAGGTCTGAACGCTCCCACCCAGGGGCGGCTTGGTAATTGCAGGTTTTCATAACACTCCGGGGAGGAAGTCGCTGCCATGGAGAAGCTGGGGAAAAGGCTTCGTGGCAACTGTTCCCAGGAACAAGGCCATCCTAACCACCAGACCACCCTGGTGTGTCCTTTCTGACTCTCTCGCTTCCCCAGACTCACAGGGTCACAAGCCCCCAACCTCCCCCAAAGCCTCCACTCTCCCTCCACAGGCAGGCAGGGGGTGTTCCTGTCTCCACCTCATCCAAGGGTGGGGCTCCCAGCGAGGACCCCAGGTGAAATGGGAGCACCTGCTCACTCACCAGCCCTAAGCACCCCTGGGTAGGAGAATGTCTCGAATTCTGATCACAACCTACTTTGACTAGGGAAACTTCATCACCAGCAAACACTCTGTAGACTCCAGTCTAAAAGGCTGAGAACTGAGCTCTGGGACTTGAGCCAAAAGTCCGAGGCTGCCTTGGACACACTAGGAAATGCAGAGTCTGTCCAGGTACCCTCTCCTGACCTCGCAGCTTCTCTCTTCCTCCAGCTTCCAATCTCATCTCCTTCTCTCCCCTGCACCGCCATCCATGTGCCATGTGCCTTCCAATCATCTGCCTTGGCACTTGCTGTCCCCTCCAGTGACGTCCTCTCCTAGCCTGGATGTCTGCATACAATGAGGTATCTTCGACCCTGGGTGGGTCTAAGCTCTTCACTGGTTTTTTAGGCCCTCGGCAAACGGCCCACCTCTCTGACATGCACTCATCTTGGACGCTGGGCAGCATCCTCTGCAGCCAGGCCAGTCTGCCTACTGTCTCTCTACACCATACCAGGCAGGTCCCACCTTGGGACCCTTACCTCTGCTCAGTCACTTTCCAGGAATGAACTTTCCCCCTATCCCCTGCCTGGCCCCACCAAAGAGATGGATCACATTCCTCCTCTTCCAGGAAGGCTTCTTGGTTACTCTGAACCTGAGAACTCTTTCCTTTCTTTGAAGTCCCAGGGTCAATGGCCTGGAATTATACTATCACACACACACACACACACACACGCACACATGCATACATACACAGACGTATAGATACGCATGCACAAACACACATACCACACACATGTACATATGTGCACACACATACATGTACACAAATGTACAAAACAAACACCACACACATGCACCTCCCCCACCAACGCTGGCAACAGGTGTTGCTCCCACCATCTGGGGATCCTGAGGTAGGGGAGGCCAACACTGCAAAGTTTTTGGCCTCTGAAAGAAAATTTCCCTCCCAGAATGATGCCCATGTGACAAACAGGGTGCAAACGAATCTCAGTGAATCCTGGGATTCAAACAACTTTAATGTAGTTAATCTAACACCAACTCTTTGACCACAGCAATGCTTGAGGGGGCAGCCCTGCCCTATTTCTGGTGGGCAGTCATTGCCAGAATAAGGGGCAGCTTTAAAGGTTTCCCTGACTCCCAGCCCCAGAGGGAGGGGCCAGGCATCAGGCCTCTCCTTCAGCTGGGCTCCTCCCCCTGCTGGCTGGTCTCATCCGGGATTTGAGCCAGGGCTCCCAGGGCAGGCTCAGTGGAGTATGAAGAACCCAACATCCCTAATGGCCTTGCAGAGAGCAAACCCTGCCTCAGGGGGAGCTGGCCAGCTCTACCTCCAAATCCCCCCTATATGGGACCCCACATTGCCACCACCTCCATCAGAATTAAGACAGGCCAAAGTGCACGGAGGTGTCTTAGGATGGGACTATACCTTTACAGAGAAAAGCTTCACTGAGACCCAGCCCTGAGAGGCAGGAAGAAGAGGGGGATTTCCAGGGAAAGGGGGCTGTGAGGGGGAGTTGGGGTGAGCATTCTAAGGTAGGCTGAGGGCAGAGCAGAGCTGGAAGTGTTCCCCACAGGCAAGGCCCAAAGGAGACAGGCAAGCCGACTTCTTTCTCAAGGCTGCTCTTAAAAAACAAAAAACCTTAAACAGACTCTGAGAGAAGTTTCTTTCCCCTCACCACTCCCAGGTGCTCTGTGGTGGGCCAGTGTGGGTGAAAAAGGGGCATATTTTCCCTGTGGAAAGGAATCTGGATACTCCAATATCTGGACCAGCCTCAGATCTGCAAGATCTTGAGTAAATCATGTAACCTCTCTGGGCCTCACCTGTATCACCCTTATAATGGGCACACTGGCACGTGTCTTATCTGCCTCTCAGGCTGGCTGTGGGATTCTATGAAAGGCTGTGCAAGACATCTTTGTTTATGTTATTAATATTTGTATTTGTTGCTCTCCTTCCCAAGGAAGCCATCCCTGTCGATGTCTGACAGATTCAAGTATTTCAATATGCTTCCAATTAAAGCCCACATTTTATAATCATGGAGATTATAGAGTTTAAGGGAAAATAAGTGTATGTCTTGGAAAGTTCCCTTTTCCTAGAACTACCTGATGGACCCCCTGAAGGACAGGTATGTTCTGAAGTTCAGGAAATAGCATCCTCTGGCTTAAAACCTTCCCCAGGGACAGAACATTCTAAATCTTACTCCAATGTAGAGAGGAACCATGTACAAGTAGGATGGACATATAGAGGGAGGACATATAAGGAAAGCACTCTTGGAAAGATTTGAGTTGAACCAGAAAATAGGGTGAACAAAAAAACCCCTAAACCCAGCCAAAGCTATTGGAGGATTTTACTAGATCATTTAAAGTGGAAAAGAAAGAGCAGTGACACAGGAAAGGAACTAGAAACAGATAACGACAGCCCCCAATGGTCCCCATACTCTGACAGTCACATCCTTGTGTAGTCCTTTCCCACACTGTGCCTGGGTTAGTCTGTGTGACCAATAGAAGGAATATGGCAGAAGGGATGGTATGTCACTTTTGAGATTAAGTTACAAAAGATATGGCAGCTTCCATCTCTCTCTTTCTCAGATCTCCTTCTATGACAAGCATCCTACAGAGAGGCCCACATTGCAAGGAAATGAAGCCTCTAGCCAACAGCCAGTGAAGAACTAAGGCATGCCAACAACCACATCGGTGAGCCTGGAAGTGAGTCCTCCAGTCCTATCTGAACCAAGTCTTTAGATAGCTGCAATTCCCGTCAACAGCTTGACTGCGATCTCATGGCAGACCCTGAACCAGAATCACCTACTTCAACTGTCCCTGGGTTCCTGACCCTCCGATACTGGGTGAGATAATAACTTTTTGAGATTCTCAACTACTAAAAAATTTGGGAGCAATTTATTACACAGCAAGAGTTAACTAATACAGATTTTGGTACTTGGAACTAGGGTGCTGCCATAACAAAAGTCTAAAATGTGGGAGTGGCTTTGGGACTGGGCAGTGGGCGGGAACTGGAAGGATTCTGAGGTAAGCAAAAACCTAAAGTGCCATGAAGAAACTGTTGGCAGAAATATAGACTTTGAGGAGGTTGCTAGTGAGGGCTTTAAGGGACGTGAGAAATACATTATTGGGAACTGGAAGAAAGAGGAGTCTTGTTATGTCCCAGCAGAACGTTTAGCAACACTATCTCCTGCAGTTATGTGAAAAGTAGAAAATGTACCTAATGATTTGAATGATCTAGCTAAGAGATTTCTGGCCAGAGTGCTGAAGGAGGTACTGCTTGGTTTCTTCTTGCTGGGTATAGTAAAATGAGAGAGGGGAAACAGAAACTTAAAAAAAGGCTGTTACAAAAAAGGAGCCAGGACTTACTAGTTTTGAAGATTCCCAGACCTTCCAGATGGCAAACAATGCTAACATTAGGAAATGACTTCTGAGCAAAGATCAAATCCAAGCACTCTCAGGAAAGCATAGTCCAAAGATGAGGCTGAGGGTGTGACTATGAAATCCTTTGTTAAGATTTAAATCCTTTGAAAGATTGAAGGTGGTGCCTCAGAGGACTGTTCAGTTTGGACAAAAAGCTTTAAGATTTTAAATATGTGACTCAGATCTTTTCAATCAAACAACAAAGCTTCAAAGAAGATTAAGGGCATTGTTCTTCCTCAAACCCTAAAGTGGAGAAGGGATGATCTTAAAGAGATTTGTGGGTGGGCCTTTATTTAGTAAAGTAGATCCCAATAGGATTCACAAAAGATCCATGAACTTTTCCAAAGAATTATATCAGTAGAAATATTGGCAACTTGGGCTGGAAGGGACAGAGACTGTATAAAGTGAAAATATGCTGTTTGACATCCAAAATTGTGTGGCAGGGAACTAGCTGAGAAAATGACTCAGCTGCACACATACACTACCTTTCCTAGGAAAGGAAGAATGACGTAGAGGCAGAACCAAGAGCCCAGAGTATTCACTGGGCCAATGACATGACTGTAATAGCATGAGAGACCCTGAGGGTAGAGAGCAGAGCCAAGAGCCATGTAGGATAACTCCTGAAAAGGAGTAGGACTGAACTTTCAACATTTGCTTGGCTGGATTTCAGAACTGCTATGGACCAATGACTTGTGTACTGCTTCTTGTTTCCCTCCTTCTTGAACAGGGACATCTGTGACAGTTACTCCATGCTTGTCCCACAACTGTATGTTGATATTTGTGTGGGGCGCAGGCCCAGAGATCAAGAAGGAGCTATACTTGAGGAGCTGTGCATAAGGAATTGCACCCAAAGAGCCTTATGCATACCTAAACATGATATAGGTGGTAATATTCTAGACTTTGAGCTGATGCTATAATCAAATGGGACATTGGGAGGGGTGAGTGTATTTTGCATGTAGGAGGAATGTGCATCATTGGGGGCAAGAGGGTGGGTTATGATAGCTAGCCTCTAAGATGACCCCAATGATCCTGGCCTTCTGGGATTCACATCCTTGTGTAGTCCCCTCCCACACTGTAACGGGTAGCCTGTGTGACCAGTAGAATATGGCAGAAGTAGAGAATGTCATTTCCAAGATTAAGTCATAAAAATACTGCATCTTCTATTTTGGTGTCTGACTGTCCGCTTGCCTTCTGTCTCTCTTATATCATACTCTGGAAGAAGTCAGCGGCTATGTTATAAGTAGCCTTAAAAGAGGTCCACCTGGTGACCAAAAACTAGTGAGGAACTTATACCTGCCAATGACCTTGTGAATGAGCTTGCAAGCAGACCTCCAACCCCAGTTGAGCCTTCAGATGACTGGAGTCCTGGCCAACAGCTTGAACACAATCTCAAGAGAGATCCTGAGCCAGAACCACCCAGTTAAACTGCTCCTGGATCCCTGACCTTCAGAAACTGTGTGAGATAACAAATGTTCGTTGTTTTAAGCTCTAAGTTTTGAAGTAATTTGTGATACAGCAATAAATAACCAATACAAACATCCAGGCCAAGCTCCATTTCCAGCAAACTAACATTGGAAATGATACTGGCAGTCCCTAAAGCATTCACACCCAACTATAAACACAGGCATGTATACTACAAACACAAAGATTGGTGATAAGTTCTCATGTTTGTGTGTCTCTTGGCATTTTACCTGCTTTTAGAGCATCATCTCATTTGAACTGCAAAACAGTCTTAGGAGGTAGATGTCCTCTTTTACAGATGAGAAACATGCCCCAGAGAGTGAAGTCATGCCTTTGAGGTTCCACATCTAGCAAGGAGACCCAAACCAAATCTACATGAGTACACTCAAGGGGCCGCCTACACATTTGGCTGAAACCAGGGCCCTGCAGTGGCTCATGTTATGTGACTTCCAGAAAATGAAGGCTGGAGCAAAAAGGATGTTTGCCTACAGTGGGATGGTTTTAAGCTTTTAGGATCTAAAAGTCCTGCCTTCAAAAAATGCAATCCATCCACCCTCCCTCTATACCCCCCACATGCACTGGCTTTTCAATGTGCTGGACACTCTCAGCACTAGATCATTCTCTTAACTCTAGGTAATCACTGAAGGCTCCAGTGAAACTGCAGACTGCCCTGCCCTGGGCTATCCAGAGTGATTACAGACACCCCAGTTCATAAGGTGGGATGTCAGAGTGGTAAATCTGGGCACAAGAGGGGCTGCTTGAGAGCAGCGAGAGGTGAGGAAGATGAGGAGGCAGAGGTGGTTTTCCTCAATGTGGGCAGAGCAAACATCACAGTAAAAACATACCAGAGCTTCAGCCAGAAAAGGGTGCCCAGGACTCCCATGCTGTCGTTGAGGGCAGTGGGACAGAACTGTATGGGGCCGTGGGAGGGAGCTGGGCTTTATGGACCCTGCCTAGACAGGTCCTAATGATCACCTTCCCTACCCTACTCCTGACCAAGCATCTCCTACCTTCTGGAACATGAGGGCAAAGTCAGAATCCTGCCCTCTGCCTGTCCCACCCTGTCCCCACCCAGCCCCTCCAAGCCAGGGCTCCAGCTCAGTTCAAAGGCACTGGGTTTCCTCCTCAGGGTGGCAGGCCACGCCCTCTGTTCCCTGGCGCCCCCAGCCAGTTTGGAACATGTGTTTGCTGTGGCCACTCGGCCACCAGACCAAACATGCGCACAGCCCCATATAGCAATTTATTTTTCCTTAAAAACATTTCTCACGTTTTGCTTTGAGTCCACACATGTCTTTCCTGAGTTCAGTGTCAGTCCTGACAAACAGAAAGCCTGAAATTGGATTCTTTGCCCATGGACTCCTCCCCTCGAAGACAACGCGAGGGCAGCCATATCCCCGGGGGAGGGCTGTACCGTGGACAATGCTGGCGCGGGCGGCTGCTTCTGTTGTGGGCTCATCTGTTCACCTGGAGAGGTGACTCAGGATACGGGGGCTCGCCCTCCCACACCAGTGTCCTGCGCACACTTGGGTGTCCCGCCCATCCCGGAATCCCGCAGCCGCTGCACCTGTTCCAGGTGAGCCGGGGAACTCGAGCGTGGCGGGGAAGGCTCTCTCAGTTCGTGCCAGGCGGACACACCCCAGCAATTGTGGGGAAGGGCAGGGGAGATCAAGGGAAGACTAAAAAGAGCTTGGATAGTGCAGGGTGGGGCAGGCAGAACCTGTAAAGGAGAGGGAGCTCCAAGGGTAAGAGTCAGGTGAGGAAGGCCCTAGGCAGAGGGGCCAGCCCCATGCAAACAGGAGCGGGCTTGGCCTGTTCAAGGAACGGAGGGACGGGCGCCTGGAAGTGCAGTGAGCAAGGACAGGACGGGGCGGGAGAGGGCAGGCCTGGCAGGCCTGTCTGGGGAGGTAAGGTATGGTTGGAGTCGGCAGGGGGCTCTGAAGGTCTATTTGAAAGGTTACATGCTTTCTAATAATTCCTCCAAAAACCTCTGCAATATTAATGTGCAGGTGACTATATGTTTTTTTAAAAAATAAGTTTTTATTGATTTTAGAGAGAGAGGAAAGGGAGAGGGAGAGAGAGACAGAAACATTAATGATGAGAGAGACATTGATTGCTGCCTCCTGCATGCCCCCTACTGGGGATCGAGCCTGCAACGCTCAACCACTGAGCCACACCGTCTCTGCAATGGTGACTATGAATTGTTGGGAAGTTTAAGTGTCCACCTATGTAGGCCTGTCCACTGTTGGTGCTCGGGCTGTCTGTCTGTCTGTCCAGGCCTACTTGGAAAGAATCAGCAGGAAAGAATCCATTCTGCATTTTGAAGGGCACTAAGATGCCCTCAGGTGCACAGACAGCTGAAGACAATGACATAAGCTGTCACTTGAGAGATGACCACTGGGCACACAGGGGACACCTTGGTCTTAATTTCTCCTGTGGGTGTTAAGCACAGGCATCACCTCCGGAGACCTAAGGGCCTATCTCCTTAAGTAATTTTAATTCTGTTGCTGATGTCTTGCCTAACTGAGCCCCTGCATCATTTCTGGAAACCAGGGGCTCCCAAAATACTCCAAACCATAATAGAGGCCACCTTGGCTTCCCCAAAACACATGCATTGGAAGAAACGGCTAAACTTAAATTACTGGGAAGACTCAGAAATAACTTTCAGAGCTCAGGGTAAGTGCTGACTCAGGCAGGAAGGCTCCTTGGTATTTTTAAAACCTGTGCTTGCTTCCCTGCTGGGGAGCCCTGGGGAGTGGAGGGCACCCTCGTGCTCTGGGCCTACCCTCCTGGGGCTGGGGGGAGCTGGCAGCTAGAGGAAGCTCTCCTGGCCAGACTGCCCTCCTGAGAGCTGCTCACTGTTCTAGAACTCACACTATCCTTTCTCTCACTGGGTGGGCTCCCCACAAACCTCGGAAATCTCTGGGCTGTTGCAGAGACTTCCTAAGTATGTCCATGCATGAATCACCTGGACCAGAGATCTCCACGCATGACTGATCCGGTGCATAGGTACAGAAGGCAGAGAGGGAAATCCTGTCTGGTGGGTCTTGTCTAAAATCTCACCATTCATTTGTTCCCTGAATTATGTGCTAGAGTTCTCCTCAATCCATTTGAAAGCAGCACCCCCCATCCTGCTTTCATCACCCCAGCACATGACTTAATCGGGATGTGTATGTAGAGGGCGGTGAGGGACCCAGAAGAGGGAGGCCAAGCGTGCCAAGGAGGGGACTGAAGGAAGTTTTCCAGCAGGAAACTGGGTGATGGCACAGGCTCTGAAGCCAGACTCAGGCTCAGCTATTTCACTTCTGTGTGTAAGTTAGTTTCCTCATCTGTGAAATGGGAATAAAAACAGCATCTTCTTGCCAGAGTTGTCGGAAAGATTATATGAGCTGATATTGGTGAAGGGTTCAGTGTATCTTGACCCTGGATGCGCTTGTTGAATCACTGAGTGGCTTCCAGGTGGGACTGAGGGTGGGCTGGGCTTGCCCAGGGGACTGAGAACCTAGAACTAATGGGATGCACAGCCCCCCCCCCCCCATGAGTAAGGTGGTCCCAGGCAGTGTCCCATCTCAGGCAGCCCGGGCGGTGGGAGTATGGGGGCTCAGCCAGGCACAGCTGGATGCCCAGCATGCAGACTAGACCGGATTTGGTCCTGAAAGACATATACAAGAGCAGCAGACATGGGCCTGCTTTCTGGAACTTTCTGGAGAGGGTGCATGGGCTGGGCTGAAGACACACAGGGCACTGGTTATTTGCAATGTGAGCCCCAACTGGCCTCTGGAATGTCTCGTTTGGTCTTTCCCGGCCCCCAAAGCTAAGGAACAGAATATTCCTGGGAAGCACTGTTTTCATCTTTAGCTCTGCACTCTCCCTAATACTTGTGAGAGCTGGAATCAGGAACCCTATTTTATACCTGAGAAAAACCATGGGCAACAGAAGTAAAGGAATTTCCCTGGGCCACACCACAAGGATGAAGATCTAGATTTCCAACTGTGGGTACAGTGTTCTCCGCGCACACTGCCCGGGGCATTGGGGTCCCATGAGGAAGCACCAGGAAGAAGAGGGGAGTCCTGTTTCCATACTTAGAGCTGGTGTGAGGCTGGAACTTCTTGTGCACCTGCCATCACACGTCACCTCCCAGCATCCCTGCAGGCTACCTATCCATGTCCTTGGGGACTAGAAGAAGAATGGGTCAGGCGAGGGATGAGCAAGTCCTGAAGTCTAACGAGCCTGGCCCAGGCTCGGGCTGCCCGCCATACACACTGCCCCAGGGGCAAAGGCTGGGTGACTTGGGGCCCTCAGAGTCGCATCTTTCCATCTGCTCCAGCAAGGGAGGCAGGGCTGGGGGTTAACATTTGTGGGCTGACCTCTGCATGCTCAACATTTCAGAAAAAGAGACTAAGTCCTTGAGGAGCAGTAAATAAACCAACTCGGGTGCCTGGTTCCCGGTGTCCACTCTACTTCTGTCCCAGGCACAGATCCAGTGGAGATGGCGTTTATGTCTCTATGGTCACTTTCCTAGCCGGCACCCCCCTCCTGCTCTCCTGGCTAATAGACACGCACCCCTTGCCTCTTCCTCAGCCTGCTCCCCTGCCCCCAGGACATCCTCCTTTGCCATCTAGGGTTTGTGGGTCTGAATGAATTCTAATAGCTGGAAAAAGGGGAAGAGAGCAAAAAAAGAGGAGCCAGGCTCCACTTCCCAGCAGTGGGCACAGACTAGGGGATATCCACTTCAGGGTGGGCAGGCCTGGCACCCAGGTACCCCGCCAAAATGAACAAAATGACCCCAACACAGATGCAGGTCTTGGGCAAGGGACATGAGGGTCCTTCCCTGGGAGAGGGACCCCAGGACCTTGTTTACTTTCCCACAACATGTGACACTGAGAGCAGGTCCTGAGCATGAAGCATGTGCTGGGAAAGAAGGGCAGGAAAGGGGTCACAGGTGAGTCATAGGCTAACCTTGGGGGGCCCTCTTGCCATCTGTTCTGCCCAGGAGCAGTGGGCAAGGTAGGCACTGTCCAAAGGACGATCTGCCCATCATGATTTGCACAAACGCTGGGGTCTTCTCTAGACATAGCACGTCAATCAAACAAGGACCTGGACATCTGGCTTCAAGAAATGAGCTGCTCTTCTTTCCAAGAGAGCCCGCTTGGGGTGGGCGTGGGGGAGGAGGAGAGGAGCCTAAAAATAATTCCTATCTGACTCATTTTGCTTAGAATCTGACAGGGCTGCCTGCCAGGTGGGGGTTTGCCTGTCCCATTTTCTTATCTATCTTTAGCAGGGACATAATGAGGGCAATTTCCTTGCTGGGATATAAAGGCAAACCTCGGGCAATGGAAGCGTGGATCTATCTCCCTGTCCCCTGGGATCCTGATGACAGGATGACAATGATGGTCACTGTGGAGCTGAGCAGTCTGCAGGGCTTCAGGGATGGTGCCGTCCCGGGATAAGGTAAATGAAGCAGCAGTCCCCTCTGTGAAACCCAAGCCCGGTGACAAAGGGCAGAGGAAGGGTCTCCTGCTTCCTCTTCCCTTCCCTGCCATTTCTGCTACCACCACACAAGATAAACTACTCAGGCCTGAAATCCCATCACTCACAACGTGTTCCTTTCCCTTCCGCATCTCTCTCCCTGTTTTAAGGAGCAAGCACAGTCAATTCTGGCTGTTCACAAAATCCTTAAAACACTGAATTAGCGACTACTGAACCATGGCTCCCAGGGGAAATACAGTGTGTGGTTCCTGTGAGCCTCTGCTCATGGCATTTTCTCCAACTGATCAATACATAGCCTGTTTTATGTGTATTTCTGTTTAAAGACACCTTACTTAATATACATTGTTGATTCATTCTACCAGCATTGAACTTCGGGCCAACAGTACGGTAAAGCACGCCTGAATGAAGCTTTATGGAACACATACATTTTCTCCGTAAGGCACATCACAGCCTTCTGGCACTTAGAGGCACTAGACAGCGCTGCAGCTCTATGCTTGGGTGTCATTTTAAACAGCAAATTCACCAACAAAAAAGCACATGAATGCAAAAAACACGGCACTACATAGATCACCGAAAGGACGCTGTGTACAGTATGAGAACTGAAACCAGAAGGCAGAGCATCTCCTTGCTCAACCTCAGCTGGGAATGTGGGTGTCGGGCAACTCGAATATTTCCCCATTCTGTGCACATCCATGAATGGCCACGAAAACACTGTGAGTAGACTGAGGGTTACAAATAAATTGTAGAGAATAGGCAAATCTGCAAACATGGAGTCCACAAATAATGAGGATTGACTGTACTTACAAAAGGGCCACCTGAACAACTCATGTGCAAGAGCTGCTGGAGATCCAGGCTCTGAACTAGGTTAATTCCTGCTCAGTTCCTGGTGGGCAAGACGTGGGACTTAGTTACCTTCATAGGATGAAGGACTCCTGACTAGAGAAGTGATCTGAGGTGCGAAAGGGAACAGCAAGCTCCAGAAAGCAACTGTGACTTAGAGATGGGGTTTGAGGAGGCACTGGGCATCCCCCAGGGTCCTCCCTGTGCACAAGCCCAGATGTAAAGAGGAGGAGGGGTAAGGTGGCTTCCAGAATGGAATAAGCATGGGGCAGAGTTGTCAGGTGTGCCAAGAAGTGGGCTTCACAGGGGTTAATAACAATTCTGAAATTATATTTTTGTGTTTAGAGTGCAGATATCCTGTTTGTTTTTATCAGTGACCTAGATGAGCTTCCAAAATCAAATCTGATGGCTGATACTAATTTTGTCCCTGGAGAAAAAGTCTGACACCAAAGGAGGGTTTGGGCACATGTTGGCAGAGGAAGGGAAGGAGGGATGAGATATTATTTGATTCTATAATAAAGAGAACACTGAGCCAAAAGTCATGGTCAATCATAGCTGCTGGGGGATCTGCTCGCCCCAAAGTGTCCAGCATGTGGCTGGCCCTACAGCACCACCTGGGGACCCAGGGATTGGGTGGAACTTTTCTGGAGTTCTCTGGGCACCCTGCCCTTAGGGAAACTGCCCTGGGCTAAGAGAGCTCCCAGCCCAAGGTCACGCCCCACCCCTCCCTGGGCAGTCCCCATCCGAAGACCAGCGGACATGGGCATATAAAGACCTGCCCCTTCACTCTAAAAAGTCACCCCTACTTCCGAATTGCCTGTAGGGTCAGAACTTCCCACCCAGACAGCACTGCAGCTCAACTCCTCCCTCTGCCCAATCCTGCTCCCTTCCCTTCCATCGGCTCTATTGATCCCAAGGGCGCTCCTGAGCAAGCATCCTGCCCGTTAATCTTCATCCTAGAGTCAGCTTCCCAGGGAACACAGACTCTGACGGACATTCGTTCATTGCCTCCATTTGTTCATCTCTTCAAATGGAGCAGGGGGGCAGGGCAGGAATAGAGCAGATCCCCACACCCCGGGCAAGGCCTCACTCAAGGTCAGCATAGGCAGGGGTCAGCAGCATTGTCGGGACTCGGTCTATTCTGAGTCTGCTCCTCTGCCCTGTATCCTGAGGGAAGGAGCTTGAGGTGAGAGACAGACCCTAGTGGCTCCCTTCTGGTCAGCAGGTCTCTAGCTAGGATGGGGACAGAGCACCGGAGGCACGTTGCTCTTTGGGGAATGCATGAAATACTCATTTAGTACATTCACATCATGAGATGTATAACTATGTCTGGAATCAGTAAACATCTTTGACTAGTTTCCCAGAATAAACAAGTAGTTACCGGTTGTCCAAGTTTTAAGATCATTTCTAAGGAGAAAACCTTTGCACTGTTTCCAAGCTTAACCTTTTTCTGGCACATGAGGAAAAGATATCTACATCTCAATTTTAATCATAGAGCCCCCTGAAGCAGCCCTTGGAATGTGGGAACGGTTTGCAGAGGGCTGCTCTGGAGGGGTGCTCCCCAGCTGGCCCTGACAGGAGAGCTTTCAAAGTTGCCAGGAGAAGGAATATTGATCCTGGGTGCCCTGGAGGGGATGCAAGGCAAAGCTCCCTGGGTTCACAGGCAAACCTTGCACCCCAGAGACCATGAGATGACAGCCTCCCCCCCCCCCCATTTTGCCACAGACATCTTCACTCCACTCACACCTTTCATTGTTTCCTCAGGGCCTCGAACCCACTCTGATTTGTGGAGTGAGCTGGTGCTAAGACCACTTCCAGGTACCTTACAAGGATTAGTTTGTTTAAGCTTCCCAATTACTAGACTCATTTTACAGAAGAGGAAATAGAGTTTTCAAGATATGAAGTAATTTGCCCAGATCAGAGTTAGCAAGTATAGGAAGTGGGGTTCACATCCAGTGTCCAATTCCACAGCATGTGCCTCAGACTTCAATAACTGGCAAAGAAAGCAGCAAGGGCACCCCAAACTTCCTGAGAGTCCACCCTGAATTGGGAGATAATGCTGACTTGTGAGAAGACTAGGGCTCTAGAGCCCAGTTTGCAAGTTCCTGCTCCAGGCTGTGGGGTATCACAGAAGCTCAGCTTCAGCGACCTGCCTGTGCTGCGGGGAGCCTGCAGCTATTGGACACAGGTCCAGTTACTTTGCAGGAAGACTGAAGGCCACAGTCCCCAGCAGGCATTCCAAAGAGAGCCACAGCGATGCCATAGAGCAGGTCACTCCTCTTAATGTAACATTGCAGCCACACCTCAACTGTGTACCTACTAGCTGCCTGCTCTTGGTCTTTTCTGGGTCAAATGTCCACTTGGGGTTGTAGAGTTGAAAGGGAAAGAAATTTAGAGTCAGTATAGGCAAGTTCAGCTCTGCCACTTCTTAGCTAACATCTCTGGCCTCAGTTATTCCATCTGTTACATGGAGAAACAGTACCTGCACTCCCTCACAACAGAGGGAGAGATCAGAGGCATGGCACAGATGCTGGCTGTGCCCTTTGGCCACCAAACCTGATTCTGGTCACCTCTCCCTCTGCCACCTAGGGAGTGCAAGCCTCTTGGTGTGGTTTAAGCTCCCAATACCAGGAAAGTTAGCCTATTACATAAAAAGTTTTAGCTATCAAGGTCAAATATAAAGGTCTGGGGCTCAGCAAGGCCACTACTATCCATCATCAGCTGGAAGGTTAGGGTCCACCTGACAATGTTCTGCAGCCATCCCTCAAATGTCAGAATCACATGTCCACCAAGAGGGGCTCAGGGGGCTCTGGCGTTGGTTTCCTGCTTCCAGATAATGAGGTCCTTAAACTATCTGGCTGCTTGCTTTTCTCCTGAAAGGGCCATGCCTGGGACTCCATGGGGGCTGAGTGATGCACTGTACACACAACTTGCTCGATGTGCGTTTATTGCCCTGAATTGCAGGCCTGACCTCTGATGGTCAAGATGTTTGTTCCTTGAGCCTGTCTTTGGTCCAGCTGAGCACGCTCTCCTTCCATGTTGGCTGATAGCCTCTGGTTGGGGCCCTGTAACTCTAGAGGCAGCTGCTCCTCTATATAAATCTCTCGAGTTTACGCGCGAATGTCCCTCCTCTGCAGCCTTCTTGTCCCTGGCCCCGTCCGTCCATTAGCCTCTCCTCGCAGGACATACTTTCCATCCCTTTAATCATCTTTATTGCCTGGCTTTGGACTCTGTCCCGGGTCCACATCCTCTGCGAGGTGTGCTGACCTAACCCGGGCGTTTGTTAACACAAGAGCGGCCCAGCGGAAGGGCAGTTTCCCAGCGCCTGCATGTCACGCTCCTCTTCCTACATTCCTGGGTCATGCTGCTGCTTTCCGGAGGCCTGCCACTGTCCAGGGGACTCCTGCTGAGCTAGGCGACCTGGCCCACAAGTAGAGGTGGGGACCTGGATGCTCAGCCAGGGGAAGCAGGCCAGAGGGTGACCTCTCATTTGGAAGCTTGGGGCTGCCCCACACCTCCAGACAGGCACTCTGGGGACCATGGGGCAAGGGAGGAGGGACACCAAGCCTCTGCACCTCCCAACACCACCCCAGTCCCCCTGTGAACCCATTCCCCTTTTAGGAGGGTGCTCCCTACATCTTCCATCTGCCAGAAACCAAGAATTAGCCTCTCTGAAGCTGCACAGAAAAAGGGGACACACACAGCATGATAACCAGGGACGGGGCTTGCTCCAACTTTCCGGGCTGTTTCCCCTTTTCCTGTCACTGCATGAAAGTGCCCAGTGGTTCCGATTTCTAAGCCAGGACTGCCCTTCTCCCAGCTCCCTGTGCATTTACTGTTCTCTGTTTCAGGCCTGCTAAATCCACCAGCTGATGACGAAGCATTCGGGTGCCTGGTCCTCCACCCACCCCAAGCTGGGGCGACCACCCAACACTCTTGTTCACAGTGAGTATGGAGGGGAGGATTGGGGACTTTGGTCAGTCCCAGCTCTGACCTCAAGGAGCTGCACGAGAACAGGCACTTCTAGTTTTCTGAGCAAGGATGTGGGCTGGGCTGTTTTCTTGGCTCTGAGAACGTTCTCTGTTCATGAAAGGTAAAACCACAAGCCTCACCTTTCAGAAGAAATCCCCTCTAGAGGAACACCTCATTTTACTTCCTCAGGCAGGCCTCCTTCCTTCCTCCCTCCTTTTTCTATATTTCCATCCAGAAATCATTTACGCATGTTCTAGCAAAAAATATACCCTAACACCTCCTTTTGCACAAATGGCCACATACTACCAACATTGGTCTGCACCTGTGGTTTTCCATTTGAAATAAACCTTGAAGACCTTTCTGTGTCAGAAAGCCTTTAAGGAAACAAAGGCATGCCCTCCCAGGATGCCCAGCCTCAGTTGCTTGTTTTCACCCAGGGCTGCCTCATGGCACTTTTTCTGGCCCCTTTATCACCCAGGGCTCTGAACTCAAGGGAGATCCTGGTTTCTGCTTTAGTTTCATGCTCTGCAGGCATCTGGGAGCAGTAGCACGTGCAGGTGCTGAGCTGTGTGTGGCCTGTCACAGCAGAGCTGAGCATGGGCCAGGGACGACTCCCAGTGACTGGGGCGGAGGGAAGATAAATACCCTTGGAATTGTGATCTCAGGAGCCTCCTGGAGGCCAAGTCTCAAAACACGTGCTGGCTAGGTCCTTGCCCCTTGGACAGTGGAAAGAGCATTTCTCCTCCTGAACTGCAAAACCTGCCCTGGACTCCTGAAGGCATTCGTTCCGGGGGCCAACCAAGAGAAGCGCAGCTGCCCAACCCGTTACCAACCCCACATGCCGACCTCACAGGTATCAGCTGGTGACCGGGCAAAGCAAAACACAGACCAGGAGCGACAGAGCTGTAGATGGCCGACAGGGGAAAATAAACCCCGAAGCTCCAGACGTAGTCTCTCCTACCTTCGGTCATTTCTTCTCCTCCGGAACAGCTTCTTCGTGTGCGCAATCTCCACTTCGTGGGGCATCGGGTGGTAGCCCTGGGGTGTGGGGGAGGAGGGGGCATCGTTAGCAACTTCTGAAAGAGCGTAAGAACTTCTGGGACCAAACTAACGATAACAACATCTATGACAAAAAGAAATGGAGCGTTTGGAGAGACTAGACTCTGACCACCAAAGCAAGACTGAAAAGTGGAAAATACTAGAGTGAATGAATTTCCCACCAAGCGATGATGCTGGAATTACAGGATCAAAAGCAGTAGGGACACAAAGGGGACCTTAGAATTCGTCGTATCCAATCACTCAAATTACAAACAAGACTGCTCAGGTCCAGAGAGGTGAATGCGTAGTTTGAGGTCTTGCAGAGTTTGCAACAGAGTTGGGACCACATCCCGGATTCACTGGCTGTACAACTGACAAGTTACTTCTCTAACATCAAGCTCCCTGACACGACAGGAATGTTAGTATCTTCTTCTCTGAGCTGTTGAGAGGATCAGGAAGAGGCAGCGCCTTGGTAAGCCCTGAGCCACATGCAGAGGGAACGTGCTAGAACCCAGGTCTCCACATCCTAGTCCAGGACCCCTGTGTACTTGTACCCAAGACCCTCATTCCTTATACTCTTGGGGAGCAGTTAGGGGGAACATGCAAATAGCTAAGTGCCTTTTAAAATTTTAAACTATTGTCATCATGACAACATTTGTACATTTACTTCATGGTTGGTGAGAGATCTCTGCTTTATAAGTGGGGCTGATCCCAGAAATGCCTGGCTCCAGGCAGAATTATTTGCAGAAGCTGGGCTGATGGCCAGCTCTGTTCTTACCACCTCCCTCCCCACAGGAAAATGTGTTCTGGTGGGACACGGAGAGAGCACTGCCAATCCACTATGAACAGCCTGGGGCTGGGGTGGGGTGTGTGTGTGGTATCTAGGCCTAGGGGTCTGGGAGGTGGGGTGGAATGGCTTGGGCCTGGGACACCTGGATACAGGCTGACTCAGAATCCACGGGACCTTGAGCATGCCCAGGGTGAGAGAGGGAGTGACAGGGCCCAGTGTTCTGGACAGTGGTCAGTGAGAGTCCATTTGGCCCAACCCCCACTCTACAGATGGGGAGACTGAGGCCCAGAGAGCTGGTACAATGAATTAGAGACAGGCAGTTCTGTGGGGCTGGCAGCCCAGCCTCTCTACAGTGAGGGAAAATGCAGCCTCTGGATTTGAGCTCCATAGCTGAGGTCCCTGTTGGCCCTGGAGGCTCAGAGTTCAGACTTTGATCAAGCTGGGGGGTGGGGTAGACAATGGCAGCTCTGGCTGTACCAGGACTGGCCAGTCTCAGAGAGCTTCCCAGGGGGGCACTGGGAGGGAAACAAGCTCAGGAGGACACAGGGACCCTGGTGTCAGACACTTGGCTTAGACTCCTATTGAGTCCAGGGAGGGAACGACACATTTCAAAATATATTTTAATAATAGTCTCTCCCACCCTGGCTGGTGTGGCTCTGTTGGTTGAGCGTGATCCCATGCACCCAAAGGTTACCAGTTTGATTCTTGGTCTGGGCACATGCCCAGGTTGCAGGTTCGTTCCCCAGTCGGGGTGCATATGGAAGGCAGCCAATCTATGTTTCTCTCTCACACTGATCTCTTTCTCTCTCTCTCCCTCTCCCTTCCTCCCTAAGATCAATAAAAACATATTTAAAAAAATATAATAGTCTCTCCCTCCCACCCTATCTTGCCTCTGACAATGCAGTAAAAAAGACATAAATGAATTCCCGGCTCCAGGCAGCCACAATGGGCCTCTATTGCTTTAGGATGTGCTTTGTTCAACGGTTTTCTCAAAGGATATTATTTGCTTTCTTTAATACAAAACACAAACAAGGAAAAACACCAAGTCTTCCCCTCTCGTTTCCCCTCTCCCACCGGACCAGATCTCCCCTGGCCTCTTCCCTCCCTCTCTCCCTCCCTGGCCTCAGGTCACTGCAGGAACACACTGGGTGTGCCCAGCAGAGACAATGGAAGGAAGGAGAGGCTCCATCTCAAGCTGGTGGCCTGGGATCTCAGCTCCAGGCCAGGGAAGAGGGAGCTGTCCACAACTCTTGACCCTCCACGAGCCCAGGAGGTGCTAGCTGCCCCTGTCTGAACCTCAGAGTCCTGACCTCCTCCCTGCCCACAATGGCCAAAGCAGGAGGGAGCTACCCTGGGGCCCTACCTCATGGAGTCCTAACTCTCTGCCAGGAGTCCGTGTGGCCCAGTGGGCATGCGGGGCTGTTCAGGGCTTCTAAATAAGCCACGGCTGAGACCTCTGCGTGCATCCATTCATCCCCCAAATTAATATATATGCATGTGCATATATAAAATGTTTTAATAGCTAAAAGAATGGCTCTGGAGCTGAACTGTAACATTCAGTCTGGCTCTTCCTGGCTGTGTGACTTTGATTAACTGACTTAATCTCTACATGCCTCAGATTCCACACCTGTAAAATGGAGAAATAATAGCATCAGCCTCCTACGGTCCTTATGAGGGTTAAAGTAATTGATAAACATGTAAAGAACACAGAATAGTGCCTCAGTAAGTATCTCAAGTGTCATTCTCTTCCTCCTCCTCATCATCACCACCTTGCCCGTGATCCCGACACTCAGGGCTGTGTGCCAGGACAAGCAGAGCTATTGGTCCCTGTCCTCGTGGAGCTCCCAGTCTTGGCAGAAAGAGTCCAGCAGAGGAGGAGGGTGTGGGAAGCCCAGGTCAGGGAAGGCAGCGGGAATGAGCTGAGAGCCTGGTGGCCCAAACGGCGTGCTGGGGAAGGACAGAGTAGTTCCACTTATGATTCTGGGAAGGAAAATAAACTGGCATCTCCAGGCCTGGCCAGGGGAGACGGTGTGCCAGCCTTTCCCCAGAGGCCCCTCCCTGCTTCTTAGGTAGGAAATATCTGCCCAGTGGAGGCGAAATTGATCAGGCTTGTCAGAATTATCCTTAAAAGTATAGTGGCCTTTGCTCTAATTCTTTACTCAACAAGTCTTCCCACTCCCTCCAGGGTTTTGGAAGAGCTGCATGTGGACGTCAGTCCAGGTAATGTCAGTCCAGACAGGAACCTTCCCTACCCTCTGCCACAAACGACAGCACCGGCCTTCTGGTTTACCGGCTCGTTTGTGCGTTTCATCAGTGGGGGTCAGGTGCCTCTGAGGCATCGCTCTGCAGCACCCAGGGCCTGCGGGATCCTCCTCTGCTTCTCTGCATGAGAACCCTTCTCCCTTTAGCTCTGAGACCTGGCTGCAGTTTCCCTCTGTCTAACCTCTGACCACTTTCAATAACTAAGTGGGCCTGGGAGACAAGTAGATTACATAAACCAAGGCTCTCTAGGGAGGGAGGGAAGATAATACTCCTTCTGCATGCATCGCTGGCAGAGTACACGTGAAACACACACACACACACACACACACACACACACACACACACTCCGGGAGGCCAGCGCTGTGTAAGACGCAGCACTGTGGGGCAGCACATTATCACTCTGGTTGCAGAAAAATGTTATGTAAAACCTGTCCAGTCCAGGGCAGAGCTGCCGGCCCCAGGCTGGGGGTGCAAGGGCCTTGTCCCAAGAGGACAGCTATAAGCAAACAAATCTTGGACCTGGGGGTAAGGGCAGAGGGAGGGAGGGCTAAGCAAGCACCTTGAGCCAGGACAGCATGTGGGCCTGGTGGCTCTGAGACCAGCAGGCTCTGTGATGAGAGACTCATTTCCACTGGGCCACAGATGGCCTCCCCTTCCGCCCATGCACGCATCCACCCTTCCATTCAGCCACCCTTCCTACAAATATTGTTGTTTCAGGCACTGCAGACACAGTAGTAAAAAAGTAGGCAAAATGCTTATTCTTACAGAACATCCATTCTAGAGAAAGGAGAGAAACAAATGAGTAGCTAAAACGATAAATGATGAAAACTGCTACGAAGCAGAACAGGGCAGGGATGGGGGTGGGGGTGGTCAGGGAAGATCTCTCTGTTACTTGACGCCTACCCATCAGTCCATCCATGCATCTGTCCATTCTTGATTCTTCCTCACCCAACTAGCGCTGACGACCTACTAAGTGCCACAGGTACAGCACATGGAGAATCTCAGAATGAGACCCATTCGCAGCCCTAGGAACTCGGGGACACACGAGTAAGCGGAAGTGTGCTGTGCAAAACACAGAAGTTGAACAGACCCCTCTGGCAGCCCCGAGGAAAGAATGAGGGCCCCTGCTTGGGAAAAGGGTCAGAGAAGCTTTGCCGAGAGGGTGGTACCTAAACTGAATCTTAAGGGTTCAGTAGGGGCTCAAGAGAGGAGAGGAAGGCATGTTAAAGCCTTACCTCCGGGCCAACGATGCCAGCGTCATGGCAGAATATACAGAGGTGTGCTCAGCACTGTGGGAGGAGACAGGGGCACCGGGCTCTCTGATGGCAGTGCTGGTCCCCCTGACCACGGTGTACAGTCTTCTTCATCCCCTGTAGTGGGTAGAATTGTGTGTCCCCAAAAGATCAGTTGCAGTCCTAACCCTATGTACCTGTGAACATGACCTTATACGGAAATAGGGTCTTTGCAGATGTGATCAAGTTAAGATGAGGTCGGACTGGATCAGGATAGAACCTAAATCCAATAACTGGTATCTTATAAAAAGAACATCAGGTTAAAGTTGGGGTTATGCCGCCATAAGCCAAGAAGCTACTAGAAACTAGAAGAGAGAACAGGGGCAGGCACTTCCCCAGCACCTTCAGAGGGACAGTGATCTTGGCAGACACCTTGATCTTGGACTTCCAGCCTCCAGAACTGGGAGACAATACATTTCTGTTGTTTAAGTCCCCCATCTGCAGCACTTTGTTATGGCAGCCCCAGAAAATTAATACAGGTAGGAGAGTACGCCAAATCACCTGTGCTTCAAAATGGGTCATTTTCCTGACAGTGTATCCTTTGCCAGAACAAAGAGTTGAATTTGTGTAAGTTAGGGACTCAGCGGGCAATTCCGTTGTTATATTACCAACCCGTTTTTATGGAAGAAGAGGTTTAGTAAGGTCAAGGAAGTTGCCCAAGGCCACCCAACCAGCTGGCAGTAGCTTGTGTCTGCTCCTCCAAGGTTCCTGCTCCCAACTGTGATGTCACTTGGCGGATAGTATTAGGGCAGAGATGTGGAGGCTAAATGCCTGGGGGCATCACACTTCTTTCCCTCCCTCTCTCTCCCCGCCCTGTGCTACCCCTGTACTAGGCTCCTCTCTTCCCCCTCTGACCCCATAGTGCCCAGCCATGTGCTCTGGGTCCCAAGAATCGAGGAGGAGTGGCCAAGAGCAAGTCTTGACCTATGCTGGAGCCACAGCTGGGCAGCCCCATTTCTTTTTCTTTTTTTAAAAATATAACTTTATTGATTTCAGAGAGAGGAAAGGAGAGGGAGAGAGAGAGATAGAAACATCAATGATGAGAGAGTCATTGATTGAGCCCACAACCCGGGCATGTGCCCTGACCGGGAATGGAACCCTGATCGCCTGGATCCTAGGTCGACGCTCAACCGCTGAGCCACGCCCGGCTGGGCTGGGCAGCCCCATTTCTGACCACACTGCCTCCCACCAGGCCTGAGGAAGGAGAACTGGTGTCACTGGGTACAGGTTCCAATGCCCGCCCCATGTCTGCCCCATGGAACACTTGCTGCATCCCCTGAGATGCCCCTGGCCATGGCCCCGTTGGCAGGCCTCTTCTCCTCTCTCACTAGAAGGTGGTGCTCATGGCCGCCAAGGTTGTCCTGCCTTTCACTTACAGGCTGGTGGGGTTGGGCGCTCCCTGGCTGGGGCTGTGCCTCATTCCTTCAGTCTGGCTAGACGAGGTTTAGATGTGCCCCACAGAGCTCAATACCATGGCTTGCAGCTTCATGGAACCCCATACCCACGCTCCCCGCAAGGGAGAGTTTCCTGATAGTCCTGTGACCTTTGACCTCCGACCCCTAAACCTGGACCTGGGCCTAATAGAGATCACCCAGGCCTAACTATCTCACAGGTCTGTTATTTGTCTCTGACACAGCAGCTCTTTGCAAAGGGAGAGAGCATTATACACAGATAAGAAAGCTTCCTCCCGTTGCGTGGAGGACTTTCCAGGCTTTTTTGGACCCAGGCAATCAGCACCAACCCCACAGCCTTTAGCAGGAGGTGGCGCAGCCGTGAAATGCCCAGTGGGAAAGGAAGGCTGAGGATCCTGGCCCAGGTGAGGCAGCGGCGGGAAATCTCAAGTGGGGAGGTGTCCTTACTAGTCTCCTGACCAGGTTAAGTCCTGCTCTCTCCAGTGACACACCTGTCTGTCCAGGTCATGCCTGGCTAACAACTCTCTGCCCTGGCCTCTTGGAAACCACAGTCCTTCTCTTCTTCATGTCCTTACATACTGTTCCCACCAGTCTCCCGTCACTCCCAAGAATGCTACTTAAATATATGGAAACTAACAGCTTCCCTTTTTCCAGAAAATTCCATATGACCCAGAGTGGAGGGCCCCATGAATCATCTGCCTCAGAAGAAGAACTGGAGCCCCAGCAGGCAGGACAGACACTTGGACAAAGCCAGCTAGGACTCCCCAGACTCGCCGTCTCCCATGGGCAAACAGTACAAAGGGAGCCTAGCACTTGGCAGCTTAAGGGCCATAAAAATACCAAGTCCAACTCCTCTGACAATGAACTTGTCTCAGTAGTGGAGCCTTCCTCCTGCTGGGGGTCATGTTTTTTCATCGCCTCTAAGAAGTTATCCTACTAAGGCCTCACTCCACGTGGGCAGGATGTGTGGGTCACGTCCAAGCTGAAACATGGTAATGTTTCTAGAATTCCTGGAATCTTGAGGTTGGACATCTATTCAGAGAAGCCATCCTGTTTCAGAAAGGTGGAGGGGTGGGCTGGCTAGACATGTTCAAATGTGTGGTTTTCTAACTTTTAATTTATTTTTTTAAATCAGCAGAGACCCTTTTAAAAACAATACCTTAGCTGGAGTCCCAATACAAAAACACAGATACAAGACACGGAAGAAATCCAGAGGCTGCCTCTCAGCCATCGGCACCAGTCCCCTGCCTTTGGCCACCCCCCACTCCCACCCTGGATCATGAACCTAAACTCTACCCATTCTGAAAGCTCTGCTCTAGATATTGTACTAGATGCTGGCTCCATGAGAACTGGACATTTTTCTAGAAGAGGAGCTTAACTTAGGCTCTCTGAACAGGTGTTAGTGGAGCCTATGACCTCCCTGAATCACACATGAGTATTTTGCCTGTGGCAGGGATGAGAGCCCATTTATTGGATATCCAGGGGGTCTGTGTCTGTCCGGGACTGTGGTTACAGGGCCTAGTTCATGGGCATTGTTGGCATGTGTAGGCCTGGCTTGTTTGCATTAAACCAATAAAACCCACCCCTCCTTTTCTCGTTCAGGTTGGGTGTCTCACTGTAACAGCCAAGAGTCCTGACTAATGAACCACACACATCCTTCAGGGAACCTGGGTCCCAGCTCTGTGGCCAAGCTTGGAGACCACTGGGCAGGTATCTCTTCCAGTCCTCTCCTCCCTCTTGTGGGAAATGAGATGAAAATACTTTTTCCCTCCCACCTCCTCCTTCCTTTGGCTTCATGGGCCAGTTAATTCCCATTCTTATCCTCAAAGGATTTGGAGGTGGGCTTCTGTCATTTGCAACCAAAAAAGTCTTACATAATTCAGCACGATACAACGTTAGGGGTTGTGGTTGATTTTATCACTTTTGTGAAGTCACAGAGAGTAAACGTGACCCTCCCGTCCCCTCCTACTGGTGGCCACGTCAGGAAGAATCCACTGGGTGAAGTCAAACACAAATGATATTTACTCGGTAATTTCTGAATGAACAGAACAAATAGGTGAGAACATTGATGCAAAGGGCAGGGACTAAGAACCAACATAAAAATGTTTAAAAATGGTTTCTACATTATATGGTGTAAAATGTAAAGGAAACAATTACTAAGGTGCTGCTTTTTCAACTACCATTGTCAGTTTTTTATTTTTCAACTAGGGTAGTTGGGTGAAGCGTGTGTGTGTGTGTCTCTGTGTGTGTGTGTGTGTGTGTGTAGGGAGTGTTCTGGAGGGGTGACTATGACTCTCTTTGTGTCAAAGACCAAATGAGACCAAGTGGCTCAGGACTTCTGCTCAGGTGACAAGCCCAGGGCCGAGAGTCCAGAAGCAGTCCTGGCTGCAGGCCACCTGGGCTCAGGTGGCTGCTCCTTGACACAGGGACGGCCACATGAGAATGGAACTGGGACAGACAGATGCTCTCCACTCCCCTACGAGGGGCACTTACTGAGGGTCCTGGGAGCAATGCTAAACCGAAAAAGGCAACACCTTCAAGCTGCTGCAGACCAGAAGCAAGAAGATGCATAAGAAATGTGAGAGATCTAGGCAGCCGCGGGAGGGAAATGGCACCTTTACTGTTCTGCAGCCTCAGGAAAAAGCCTGGACAACAATGGACGTATGTGGCCTGGACTCTGGCCCCTACCTGAGTGATGTGTCCATGACAGAGAGCAGACCCAAACCCTCGACGGGCGCATTAAGCAGGCTCATGAGAAGGCCAAGCAATGCTGGTGCTCTAGCCTCTATGGGGAAGTGAGAGTCTTTGGGAGGAGACAAGTTTGTGAACAGTTGTATGTACTTGGGGAGGTTCGATGACCATCCTGGGAACAGAGGCAACAATGGACTTTGGAAAAGGAGTGGTGACTCTCCAAACACTTAGAGGATGGCCACCTTGTTCTGCGACCATGCTATGTGTCACAGACATGCAAAATGAGACCCTGTCTGTGTCCCAAAGAAGTGCACAGGTCACTGGGGAGAACAGGTACACCAACGATTTCACCGCTCCAGACCTAGGGATGTCACGGGGGGACATCCCAGGTGCAAGGACCACCTGGAGGAAGGATGCCTGAGATTACCCTCCAGGGTACCAAAGGCTCTTAATAAGTTAACAGAAGCAGGATGAGGCACGCTTCAGAGACCTTGCTCTGGCCTCTCCTGGTGCTGCTCATTTACAAACAGGCAGCCGCCAGGCTCGGCAGGCGTGATGGCATGTGTCTGCACAGTCCTCCTTCTAGGCTCTTCCTTCTGCCCAGAACGTCTCTCCCACTTCTGCTCACCCCTGAAATCCTGTCCAGGCTCTACCACTGGCATAAATGTTCCACCCTGCAAAACTTACCCTAATCCATTTAGTCTCACAGCACATTGGGCAAACTTCTTGGTGTCCTAGTAGACTAGGTAGTTGCACTTGCCTCTTAACCACACTATAAACTTTCAGGAGCTCAGGGCCATATTTCCTACGCCTCTGTAGCTCCCACGGTGCCCTGGACACTATCTATCACCCTCCTTAATTGCTTGTTGGATGAAAAGTTAAGCTGACTGACAGCCCTGGATGGACCAGAGTTGGGCCATCCCTGTTCTATCCACTGTGAATCAATAGCATTTACAGATGACCCAGGGGTCCAGGGGCCTGTGACCCTCAACCGGACAATATCGCCTACGATGCAGGAAGCCAGCAGCCCTCAAAGCGAAACCGTGAGCGCCAGTGTTTACAACTGCAACTCCCCTTCAGTTCCATGCAGAAGATAATGAAGACCTTGATGCCCAGTCCTCAGTATGTACCTGGGGAGGAACATGGTCTGGAGGGGTCACACAAGTGACCCAGGCCAGGGAGGTGAGACCCGGAGTTCCACTCTGCCGAGGAAGAGGGGTAGATGGGTGGCAGGGTCCAAGGAGGTAGGCATGGTCTCCTTAGGAATTCTAAGCCAGGCTTCTCCTGCACATGGCAGTTTTAAAGCGGGCCAGCCTGAACTGTGACCCAGAGTCAGGGACCGATGGGATGTCCCACTCCTGGGTGGCCCCTCCTGGGCTATGGTCAATAATTCCAGAGTAGGATTCAGCCCCTGTTCTCTGGCCTGGATGTGTGCCCTTTACCTGGTGTGAAGCACTGGGGGTAAAAATGAATAACGGATCACAGATGGGACCATTGCCTAGACAAAGGCCAGGAGGCTCTGGGGAGTCCTCAGGGTCCTGCCTTCCCTGTCAGAGCCCTTAGAGTCATCTTCCATGTTGCAGAGGTTCAACGAGCATCTCTCACTTGGCTGATGATGCTGATAGTTGGGGGACAGCTGAAGGGAGAGCTTGTGTGGGAGAAAGCTTGGACACATGGAAAAAGCCTGCCTTGCACACTCCAGGGCTGCTTGCAACAGGTTCTACTGGCTACCTGCCAGGCCGCCCCAGGGTGGCAAGAAGGTAAAGAAGGAGATGTCGAGGTGAGGGCATCCTTGAACTGATCCCACGTGGATGAGCTGGCCCAACAATGGAGGGAAGCTAGCCTGCAAAGTCTTTCCTTCCCCTCCAGTCCTGCCCCATAAATACGCTCCCTTCCACTGAGTGAGCAATTTCTTTTTCCTGGAAGGTATTCAACAACAGTCTCCTTACCATAGAAGGAATTAAATTATGTCTGCAAGGATTTTGAGCTATGATAACAGTAATAACAGTGTCCATCACTTATTGGGGCAGGCACTGAGTGACGAGTTTTACATGTATTGACTAACTTAAACCTCACGACACCCCCCAGAAAGGTACTGTTTTCATCCATTCTCTCCGGGAGAGGAGGAGGGAGACCGAGGACATTAAATAGCAGACCTCGAGAAGTGCAGCAAGTGCGTGGTGGAGCTGGGACTCAGAGGCTCAGGGTGGAGCCATAACACAACACCCACAAGGGCAGCAGAGCTGAGCCCCGGCGCCGGCCACCGCAAGCAAGGACCCAGGGGCCAGTGGGAGTGCATTTCTCAGGCAAAGGACCCCGGCCTCCATCACAACGGACCCTGCACGGCGCGAACACAGCGGGTCCTCAACAAAGCACTTGTTGATGGAATGAGAAAATGAAGGAATGAATAATGAACATGGTTTTCAACAAGGCATGAAGAGGGTTGGCCCTCTTACGGCTTTCCCTGCGTTAAGTCTACAGACAATTTAAATTCACAGGGCTTCTGTAATTGGTCCATGCTGGGGGTACCTGGCTTCTTCCCTCTCCCTCCTTCCAGATTAAGTCGCTAGTAGCTATGCTGCCAAGCGAAATATTAAAATATGGCCAGTATCGTGCGAAAATAATGGACCTCCCTGACAAGCATGTTGTCAAAAGTGAAAAAGGAACATGGTCTAATGGAAGTTTCCAGTTAGGAAGATGGCAAGGCCGTAGGTAGAGATGAGTTCCTAAAAATCTGCTTGCATGCAAAATAAATTTTCTGTATTGAGTTGTGTTTCAACTGTACTAGGAAATTATAAGTGCAACTGCAAATATCTCTGGTAAAAGAAATAATTGCCTCCAACTTATTAATTTTTTAAGTGAGTACTTTAAGGACACAGTCTACCTCTCTCTGACTACAGGAAATGTACCATTTCAGAAATTCAATTACTTGTTCCATTCCCAGAGAGCGGGGCTGACCTTTTGTTGTGTGGATGTGGGCCATTAAGGATTCTCCGCCACATAAAAGAGTCTTTATGGGTTGTCTTAAATTGGGCAGCCATTGGTTTCGGGGCTCACTAGGTAGCAGCAGCTCTGATGACCTAGTTGGTATCTATTTTCCTCCATGTCTCTGCAGCAGACAATGATTTGACCTACTTTCAGGGGCACAGTGATGGCTCAAGAAGGAACACAGGGAACACGAGAGCGGGGACACAGGACTTTGAAGCGCAGGCCCCAGGCATTTCCTGGAAGTCCCCCTGCCCTGGTCAAGCACAGCTCTCAGCTCCTGTCTCCTCTTTCCATCCCCAAAACCTCTTCTTCCTGCAGCCCCTCAACCTGACTGCATCTTCCTTGCTCAGGAAAGGAGCTCATTCCTAGCCCAGTCTGTCTGACCTCTTAAATCTACCAGATTTTGATGTGGGGCCTCCCAACCACCCCACCCCCTAGCCTGTAGGGAGGACAGTGACGTCTGAACGGCCCACTGGGGTTAACCCAAAGTGGCTGCTTGGGGCCAGAGGGCAGCAGCCTGTAGCACTGGCCACCCAAAGCTGGCCACCCCCAGGCTGAGTGAGGACAGCGAGATTTTGGCCCAGCCAGGACTTAGTCTCAGACGTCTATCAGGACACTCTGCTCTGGTTTAATAGCAACCTAAAAGATTACAAAGGGTATAAGAAGTGGTTTTAAAAATTCTGAACATCTGTGCTGATGCATAAACTGCAGCTGGGAAGTATGTGCAGGGTCAACTCTCCAGAACAGGGGCTGGAAAACTTTCTGTAAAAAGCCAGATAGTAAATATTTTAGGCTCTGCAGGCCATATAGTCCCGGTCACGACTGCTCACCTCTGCTGTTCTATAGCAAAAGCAGCCATAGCGTGGCACAGAAACAGGGCTGTGTTCCAGTAAAGCTTTACTGAGAGAAACTGGTGGGGGGCCAGATTTGGTCCATGGGCCGTTTGCCCACCCCTGCTCCAGAGAATTGTTGGGAGGCCAAGTACATTTTGCATTTTTCCCTTCACTCTGAGCACCGCCCTTCCCCCAGCGGTGACTTCTTGCAGCTGATAGGTGCCCAGCGTCCTCACAACCCCCCGCCCCCACTGCTATTTGAACCTACTTCAGGGAAGGGCCTGACAAACTCAATCCCCTAAGAGGAAGATAAAAGGATTATATTTACAGTTCAAACAATAAAAACCTAAGGTCCGTGGCTCTCAGTCCAGGCTGCACACTGACAGCCCCTGGGGAGCCTTCTACCATCCCAGTGCCCAGGCTCCACCCCAGAAGCTCTGAGGCAGGTGGTCTGGGGCACTGCCCAAGCACTGGGGGTTTAAAAAGTGCTCCAGGTGACTCTAAAGGGTGGTCAAGGTGAGGGCCACTGCCTTAGACCAAAAGGGAAATGCAAAAAAATTAGCGGTAGTGTTTTTCGAATAAGTGAGCCAGGGTGGTGGGTTTATTTTGTCCCCTCTGGGATGGGGGGAGGGGGAGGGCAAGGAAACGTGTCTAGGACCCCTGAACCCACAGCACGCGCCCGGGCAGTCACCCTCGGCCGAGGCTGGTGCTGTGGCGATGTCACCAGGCTCTGGCAAGATCTAAGTCTTTCTCATTGTTTTCCTTTGGACAATTAGTATGGTTCCCTACTGGCTAAACACATTCTCTATTAATACTAGTTAATCATCAGAAGAGCTCCTAATGGACTAATACTCAATCGTCAGCCAATCCACCCATCCATTCATCCTCCAAAATAAATTCATCCACCCATCCATTCATCCTGCCTTAGGGAGGACTGCAGTCTATGCAGGGAGACAAGGAAAGCACATATAAAAAAAAAAAAAAAGTAGGCTTAGCCATACTCACACTACATAAGACAGCATTTCCCACACTTTACAGAGCACTAGTCACCTGGGCAGACTGTCAAAATCCCAGTGCCTGGGTGTACCCCATGCCAATAAAATCAGAATGTCTGAGAGTGGACGACTGGCATGTTCTGTTCTCTTTTAAAATCCTCAGGTGATTCCAATGTGCAGCAAAGTTTGGGAACCATGGTAATAAGGTCCTCCTGCTCAAAGTGTGGTCCGTGGACCAGCAGCTTCAGCATCACCGGGAGCTGGTCAGGAACGCAGGGCTCTGTGCCTCACCCCCGTGTTACTGAACCAGAATGTGCACGTGAGAGGGATCTGCAGGCCTTCTGGATGCACATTAAAGTTTGAGAAGTGCAGCTACAGGTACAAGAAAGAACAGATTCTAGAATGTCCCAGCAGAGTAATCAGGAGCCTCGAGAAAGGGAGACGGGAGAGATTCTGAAGGATGGGGGCTAAGAGGCAGAGAGGCGGTAGGAAGACTCTGCAGACAGAGGCAGGAAGGAAACGGGCCTTCATGCATGGTGAGCCAGAAAGAAGTAGTCGAAAAAGCGATTTTTACAAAAGTAGAAAATTAAATCATACTTAGTCACACAATGAACAAGCTCAGGTTTTGGGAAGGGATAACATGACAATGACAGAATAAAGGGGTCGTCCTAGAAAATTGGGGCAACAGGGGTTGGTGGGTGAAAAGAATGGGTGGGGTCACGAGAGAAGATTCCAGGACTAGGCATGCCCTCCACAGGGCCTCAGAGTTTGTCACACAGGCCAGTGGAGCGCTACATGTTGCCTCTGAAGTCAGAGAGGGAGGGGATGGAACAGGGGACTGGGCAAAGGTACTTAGACAATTTCCTTCAGGAGGAAAGACTGGTAGGAGAAGTGGCAGAGAGGGTGTAACCGGGGTCTGGGGAGATGAGCACCTGGGGAAGGTAGGGAAATAGGGCATCGAGAAAGACCTTTCGAAGGAGGAGCCTGATTGTATGTCAACAAGAGAGTCACTGACCATTCTGAGCTCTCACATCTGGGACTGGAGGGAAATCCAGAATCTCAAGTGTTGTTACAATAAACTCTTTTGGTAATTACCCCCCCCCCCCAAAGTTATCTATGGGAAAGTACCAAGGTCTCTAGCAAACGTGACACCCAAGGGGAAGTTGAGAGGAAAAGCAAAACTGTACACAAGCCCTGGGATTGTCTACAGCTCCAGTGGGCCATGAAGACCCACAGCAGCCCTCGAGCACAATCTCTTTGTTTCCAGGACTCTGGAAGTCAAGTTGATTCCCAGTTGAGTTGGAGACGCCGGGAGATTTTTCCCATGTTGCAACAGATTGAAACAATAACTGCAGAGTGGATGTTACCACAATTGTTTCCACTGAAGTTATTTTGGGGGAGCTTAGGAAGATTGTCTATTCCAAGACATTTCCTTCACTCGATTCCTTTTATAAAACCATTGAGGGAAGAAGTCGGAGTCGCCACCAACGTGACTGCCCTGCTCACAAGCACGTGCGCAGTGCTATGTGGCAAGCGACTCCCAACGGGTCCCAGTGAGCTGCCGTATGTGACACCCACTTACTATTGCCCTTGTAGAAGCCCTTAGATTGACTAGTGTCTCTTTGTTTCCAAAGTACTTGCTCAGGGATCATCTTGTTTGATTCTCATGACATCCTTCTGAGATGGAGGCAGGCAGGAGGTGAATTTCTTTACCCTATTTTAGAAATGAGGAAACGGAGAAGTAAAGGTACTTGGTCAAGGTCATCCAGGTTGGAGGGGGTGAGGCAGGACAGAAGTCTGTGTTGACTCCTGGAGGATGCCTTTGGGTCTCAGTGTGTTGTGATGGGAACCAGGGCTGCTGTGAGTGTGTCCACTCCCTGTCCGTGGTCACTCGCCACAGCCAATCCCCACGCCAGGCACTGGCTCAGGGCAGCTAAGCAAAGCAAAGACGGGGCCTGTCAGGGGCCCCCAAATCCAGTGTGACTGTTACAGAGGGTGCATGATGGGGAAAATGTGGGATACAAAGCTGCAAGGAGGGCAGGGCTAGACTGGGGAGGCCCTGCATGCCAGAAACGCGGTCCTGTGCATGCTGGGGAGGCAGGGAAAGGCGTAAGCCTGTTAGTAAAACAGCTGCATTTGTGGACTTTGCAGATCATGCTGAAGGTATGTAGAGGATGGATTTAAGGGGATATAAGCCAAACACAGGGCAGACTGGTTAGGATGACAGTCAAGACCTGACAATGGCTAGTGTAAGAATGAAGGAAGTGGCAGAGGGATGGAAGGAGGGTCTAGAATCATTAAGAATAAAATGGACTGGTTCTGGCGAAAGACAGACATGGAGATGGGGGTAGAGCACCATCACTGAGAAAGGCAACGGCAAATATGACACGGTCCCTGCTCTGAAGGAACCCTACATCCTTATAGGGCAGGTAGGAAACAAATGAGCATTGGGCAAGGCCGAGTGTAATTAATATCAGTAAGACAGAGGTCCCTGCACTCATGCTTTATAAGTTTGGATTAAGTGCTTGGTAACACCTTGCTTTTCTATGATGCAAACACCTTACAGGATGGGGAAATGGGATAAATTCTTAATACCTTAGGGCAGAAGGTCTTGGCCCTGGCTGCCTATTAGATTTCCCCAGGAAGCTGTAAAAATAACCGATGCTCAGGACTCACCACCCAGAGGTTCTGATTTGCCTGGGGGGGGGGGCAGGATGGGTGTTTTTTTAAGAGCTCCCCAACTGATTCTAACGTGCAGCAAGGACTGGGGGAGGGGAACTCAGCGCCTCATTTCAGAGACCTTGAAATCAGGTCTTCTCGGCTTTGCAGAGGGAACCGTAGGCTCACACCACACTAAGAGCAGGACGGAAGGGAGACGTGCTTCTGAGTCACTAACTTTTGACTTTGAACTGCCCTGAGTTCCTCGGGTCATCTCTTCTTACAGCACAGAGAGGTTTCCCTAGTGACCCAGGGGGGTCGCCCCCGGCCCCTCTGGAGGACTGGTTTGTCTGGCTTTTATCTTCCACCAATCAGGTTTCCTCCGCCGGGGCACAGACATCCTGTGCCACTGCCCAACGCGAGCAGCCAGCCTGAGCCACGTGGCCGGCCACTGGCCCCGCTGCCCTCTGCAGTGTCCTGAAAGGACCTCGCCGAGGGGTGTGATGCGTTTCCTTGACCACACACCAGCCTGTGCCAGCCTGCTGGAACAATGTTCCTTTTCTTGCCACCAGGAAAGGCCACATAAAGGAACATCTTCTCTTTTCTTGCCATGCAAGTGTTTCTCATTTGACCTGGAGGATAAAGTAATGATCCAGAGGCCACTGATCTGCCCTAGAGGTCACAGGCTGAGAAAAAGAATGAGCTGCTCCCAACATTTTTTTGTGTTTTTTTTTGGCTAATCTTCACCCAAGGATATTTTTTCCATTGATTTTTTTTTTTTCAGAGAGAGTGGAAAGGAGGGAAGGAGGAAGGGAGGGAGAGAGGGAGAGGGAGGGAGAGAGAGAGAGAAAAACACCGATGTGAGAGAGACACATAGATTGGCTGCCTCCCCCCCACGCCCCAACCAGGGCCAGGGATCGAACCTGCAACTCAGGTACATGCCCTTGACCTTGACCTCGAATCGCACCCGTGACCCTTCTGTGTGAGGGCTGATGCTCTAATCACTGAACCACACCAGCTAGGGCTCCCAACATTTTTGGCATGTTGAGACAACACTGTGTGCGTGTGTGTGTGTGTGTGTGTGTGAGTGTGTGCGCACGGGGGCAGGTGGAAGAGGGACAACTGCCCCTTGGGAGCAGCCCCTGAACGGCCACCATGCCTGGCGGGGCGTGGGCCAGAGTATGAAGTGTCTGCTGTCAGAATGCCTGCTTCTTATGGCCAACTCTGCTGGGGACCTTTGCAATGAATTCCTCAAAACGCATTACATATTGCTCACATTTATTATCAAACACCGCTTATTCCATGAGAATCTACGTGCTAAGTGGATGACCTCTGACCAGAGCAGGTGAATGAGGTCAGGCACTAGGGTCTCTCAGGTCTCAGAAGAATTTGGGGAATGTGGCAGCAGCTTTTGTTCTCAGCAAAACACCCCTGCACTTGGGCCTGGGCTGCAGGCGGCCCTCTCCCAGTGTGGGCCCCGTGACAACGGCGGGCAGAATTCAGCTTATCACCTCTGCGCTGGGGAGGGGCTGAGCCCTGCACCCGGAGCAAGGATGTCTGTCTGGGCCTCAAGGTCCCCACCACAAAATGAAAGGATCTGGACTAGACACCTTCATATTCCTTTAAGGATGAACATCCTGTATCAGCCTGTAACACTACAGACACACGACTCCTTCCTTTAGAAGAAACAGAGCTGGGTACCTCGCCTTGTTGGCTGTTAGATATTACTCTCCAAGGGCGAGGGCGATCTCTTTAGCTGGAGGCGTTCTAAACTCGAAGTCTGGCTTCCAGAAAATGAGTTAGTGACCTAGGCATTCAACTCAGACATTCAACTCACTTAAAACAAGGAACGGTCTGCTGCCCACTCGCATGTGTTCACAGCTCCGGAAGATGGACCTCGCCTCTCGGTCATCATCATAGATTTGGATCATTTTGACAGTTTCAGCCAGAGGTAGTCAAGTGTCTTGAGGAAGGAGCAGCTTTTTTCTAATTTGCACAAAGTGGTCCTCCTGGCCTGTGGCAGGGTTGGTCCAGGTGCTAGAACGCTTTCCGAAAAGCCTTCTTTAGGGGCAAAGACTCACAGGCCTGCCCGACAGCTCGGCATTTAGAACAGAGACCAACAAGAGGATGGGACACAGTTGCTGACGCGAGGTGTGCAGATGACAGGGCAGAAAGTCCATCTCCGTGGTGCTGACACAGGCCCTGCCCATGGCCTCTTTCTGGGCAGCCCTTGTCTCTCTGTGCAGGGTCACGGCTGCCATCAGTCGCTTAGGTGGCCTTGCTATTCTGGTTCGTGTGGGAGGTGGGGTACAGGGATGGAGGGGCCGCTCTGGTTGTGTTTTCCTTTTTTTCTTTTCCCCAATTCCCTGTCTATAGAATGTATTATGTGCAGACACTTTAGTGATGAAACCTTTTCAAAGACACCTATTAATGCTGATCCTTAGTGAAATTCTAGAGTAAATTACTAAAGGTCCCACCATCAGAATTCATCATAAATACAAATGCAAGGTGTTTGGGGGGAGCAGTGACCTGGGGATCCTGGGCCCCTGTCGCTGGATTGGCTGGGTGTCCTGGGGTGCAGCCCTTTTCCATAGAGGGGCGGGGCTCAGTTTCCCTGTGGACCATGATATGTTCAGGATGCTTTCCTCATGGTTTAGGTTGTTGGCTAGGGGGTCTCCAAGATCGATGCCCAGGGAGATTTCAACTCTTGCTCCACTGCCTGAGGCTGGGTATACCTCACGCCTGCACCAGTCAGAGGTAGCCAAGTGGCCCATATTCAGGCTGACAACTTGTCAATGGACGAATCCTTGCCAGTGATTGGCTGGAAACAGAGCATTTCCAGGTAATAGGATGCACCCAGAGTCTGTGCCCTTCGGGGCTCTGTGTTCCTGAGATAGGAGTCACTGAGAGAGCTGCGCACAGACTAGCCCTCCATCAACCTCGATTGGCTCTTTGGGGCGCCGCCCTTCAGCACTAGGGTGCAATGCCTGATGCCAGCAGAAGTGCCCTGCCCGCCCTTCAGGGCATACTTGTGTATTCCAACATTTCCAGAAATGCACAGGAACTCCCAAGCAGAGAGATTAGAGTTACCAGAAGTTCCACACAGTTTTCAGGAACTGCAGAATTCATGGATTGTTGAAATGCAAATTGGCAAAAGGCAGGGACAGCTTGTCCTTTATACAAGGCCTTCTGGAGCCAGGCTACCACTGGGGGTGCGTGGGTCACGTTTCTTAGCAATGCCCACGGGAGAGGCTCCACAGCTACAGAAGGAGAGAGGCCAGCATGACCTGGTGACTTGCAGGTTTTCAGGGGCAACTGTAAGAGGCTGAGTTGCCCCTGCCCTTTGCACACAGTTGGCTCACACACTTGCTGTGATTTGCTGAGCTCCAACCGTGTGCCCAGCCTGGTCCCAGGTATGGTGCTGGACAACAGCTCTGCTCTCAGAACCCTGGAGGCTTGCTGGGGAGAGTCTTGCCCACCAGAAGGGGTTAAGTGCAAAGCTGGGCAGGGTGTGGCTGATGCTAAGTGGTAGGTAGGGCCATAGAGCCTTGAGTCCTAAGCACATCTCCCTGGTGGCTCTTGGCTCTCTTGTGGGAGCAAGTTTCTCTGTAAGGCCTGAATCCAAACAGATTTTCCCAGGCCCCTCAGACAGCTGGTGTGTGTGTGTGTGTGTGTGTGTGTGTGTCCGTGTCCTCTAGAAGTCTTTGAACAACAGGAAAGAAAAAAAGAATCTATTTATTGGCATTCAGGTACATCCTGCTGCCCCCTTTTATATTCTAACCCTAGTGACAACATGTCCCGGCGCTGAGCCACATGCCCAGACTCAGAAGAGGGATCATTTCATCCCTCTACTCCCAGATGCAAACATCTGCTTCCACGGCTACTCCCTACAAGCACGTTGAGCTCAGTGTCACCTACACACTCTCCCTGTTTCTCTGATTACTTAAATTCAACTGAATTAGACATCTGCCTCGACTTGAACTTATTTCAACTGCCCTTTCTCATTAATAAAAACATATGAACCCACAAGAGCACACAGACCAAGAAAAGAGAATCTGACAAATTTAGGGAAGACAGGAGGTGAATGGAGGAGCAGCAGGTAGTTTAGCAGAGAGGGACCCTGATGAGGAATGTGCTGACTGCACCTGCAAACCTGCCGGGAGCCCAGAGCTCGGAGGTCCCCAGGTACGAAAGAGGCAGGGTTAGGGGGCTGGGAGGAAAGAGCAGAAAGTCTGAATGTGGGACTCCCCGAGTCCCTTCACCCATCCCTCACAGCCAAGTGGCTACTCTTCAGTCCCCACCCCAGGGCAAAGGCTCAAGGTTTATTTTCTGAAGAAGATGAATAGGAGAGGCTATGACCTGGGGACACAGGTGCCCAGATAATGGGAGAGAGGAAAGGGTCAGGAACACAAGGGGATTCAGTAGCAACAAGCACACCTAGCACCTGGATCTGGGTTTCTAAAAACCATCACAAAAAAGTACCAGGGTTCCCTAGATACTGGTGGATTCCGGGGCAGGGCAGAGAAAGTACCCAAATGCCAGAACAACTTCCGGTGCCAGCAAGTTAGGAAGTGCTTGAAGAATTACAAGGACATTTTAGAAACACACAGACGCAGGTGTGGAGGGGCTCCCACTGGTCAAATGAGGGAAAATTTGAGCATCAGAATAATAGTAGTGGATTATAGTTTTTAGATTGAAATGAAAATCTATTAAGTCAAGACATAAATAATTAGATAGATAAAAGATAGGTAAATAAATAGGGGAAAAGAAAAGATCTTTCTCACAGTAGAAAGCCAGCTAAAAAAATGTACACGGAATTAAAAAAGCCACCATTTGCCAACCAGCGTGATGACATTTCAGGCAAGAATCACCCATGAATGCTAAAACTAGTAGGTAAGCCTACCATCAGAAACGGCGTAGTTACATAGTCTCACATGTCGCCCTGCAAGATACTTATAAGTTACTAGGAAAACAGAATAACTTTATAGCGGTGAGGCCTGGAAGCCACCACCTGAACAGGTGGTCAATGTCGAGTCACCAAGTCACCACTCTGTGCTTCCTGAAGTCATGCATCGAAGACGCAGTGCCTCTCCTGTGGCATTTTTTTTTCCCCAAAAGTGCCTAAGTTTAATCGCAAGGAAACATCAGACAAACCCAAACTGATGGACATTCTACAAAATAACTGGCCTGTAAGTACTCTTCAAAAATGTCAAGGTCTTGAAAGACCAAGAAAGTTCAAGGGGACTGAAGGGACATGACAACTAAAAGCAAAATATAATCTTATACTGGGTTCTAAACCAGAAAATAAAACAACTTCAGCACTAAAGGGTATTAGTGGGACAACAGGCAAAATGTAAATGAGGTCTATAGATTATGTAATAGTATTTTATCAGTGTTAACTTCCAGATTTTGATAATGAAACTGGTTATGTAAAAAACTGCTTTTAGGAAAACGCACTGAGTTATTTAGGGTTAAAGTAGCATCCTTTTCTGAAACTGATTCTTCAAACTATCAAGGAAAAAATAAAAAAACAATGCCGAGAGAATGCTGGAGGAAGCACAGTGAATGTTAATACCTTTAACCGAACCCGGCTGAAGGGTAGATAGGAATTCTTTGTATTGTTTTTGCAACTTTTTGTAAGTTGAATTTTTTTTTCCAAAATAAAAAGAAAAGTAGGATTCAGTAACAAAGTAATAATTTTAGTTATTAATTTTAGTTAATAATAATAATAATTTAGTAATAATTTAATAATAATATTAATAATTCAGTTAATAATTTTAACTAAAATTTCACATAATTATATTGAGAAGAGAGGGAAAGACAAGAAAAATTTTTTTATCTACCATAATAGGAAATCAGCAGTTAACATCTAAAATCGATACAATTAAATAAAACCACACAACAGTTTAAAAGAACAGTATATCAGAAATTAGAAATATTAGATATATTATATATACATTAGAAAATGGTGGCACACCAGGAAAAAAAACAAAGAAAAAAAGTGACAGTGTTTCCTTTGAGGAATGCAATGGGGTGTGGAGCTGCTATTTTCTGTTACAGGCCTTTTAGTATTGTTTAATGTGTAGTATTTTAAACTATTACTTAATTATTTAGTATTATTTAATTTGTGGTATTTTAAAAATATTTCATTTGCATGACCTTCAGGCATGTACTACTTTTGGAAGAACTGGGTAGGTAGATGGATCTAAATCTTTGGGGCCCACCTCCCCACGGAGGGATGAAGTCCCTCCAGCTTACCTTTCCTGAATCCCACAGGCCCCAATGGCATCACACTGCCAGCGAGTCTCACTGTTACTCAGAGCCACAGAGTGTACGAGGTGGCGGTGGCTACGGGGCCATTTGCTCTCACACTCTCACTCTGGAGACGAGGGCATGGGGCCGTGGGGCAGAGCATGAAGCCCAAGTCCATGCCAGAGTGGCTGCTCAACACAGAGCTGACAGCTCTTGGCCTCGCGGGACAACTGCACCCCGGAATCCTCAGAGGGACAGCCCACCGCACCACGCACTTGTCCCAGCGGAGCGGGAGGCCACCTTTTTCCTTTCCCTGGATCCCTGAACGGCAGGCAGACTTCTGGGGCCCAAAAGAAACAAAACACACTCCAAGCCCTGGCTGGTGCTGCTCAGTGGTTAGAGTGTTGGCCTGCATACTGAAGGGTCGGGGTCTTGGGTTCGATTTCCGGTCAAGGGCATGTACCTGGGTTGCAGGTTTGCTCTCTGCCCTGGGTTGGGGTGCGTGCGGGAGGCAACCAGTCGATGTGTCTCTCCCACATTAATGTTTCTCTCTCCCCTCCCTCCCAACCCCTGAAAAGCAATGGAAACAAACAAACACACAAAAAAGCACTCCAAGACACAAGCAGCAAAACACTAAATTAAAGTCCCCATCAGTGTTGAAAAATCTCCTGGTTCATAAGCTCTGGGGGCGAGAGAAGCCTGGGGAAGCAGACGAGGAAGGGCGCAGGGGTGCCCGCGGCCCCGCTGTGTGACTGGGGGCGCCAAACGTCTTCCTGAACCCTCCAGGGGCTGGTGCCGAGAGGAAACACAAGGACAGGCATGATGCTTTAATAATCAAGCTAGGTCTTTCCTCTAGAAGCACCCCCAGGAGTGGGCGGGGGGTAAGGGGTTGGGTGGCAGAGCCTCCGTTCCCATCTCACTGTGGGAGGCAAGGCTGAGAGGCAGGACATGACCACCTGTCCCCAGGGCAGTCCTCTGTCCTCCTCAGCCCTCTATTTAAAAAGTCAGAGCACCGAACCTCAGAGGGAAATGCCAGAATTGTTTTCTGGACAGGACGGCGATATCTGGCCTTTCCACGGTCTGTTTAGCTAGGCCTGCAACCACACTGCTGTTATTATTTATAGTCTGTTTAATGTCAACTTTTGATTATCCCCTTTGTAGGCAGAAGTTAAGTGTTTGTTGCTTTATCCCCAGGTCAGCTTCCTCCTGTCACCACGTATGCGTCAGGATCGCGGCCTGCTGCCGACAGAGGCTCTGAGCTCAGGGACAAACCCCATCGCCCCCAGCTGCCGCCCAACACAAGGGCGGTAAGTTTGCACGCAGAAGGGCTGTGATCTGAAGGGCCAGAATGATGGCCCAGGACTTCCATCCATCTCTGAACGAAGGCTGCCCCCATCTCTACCCAGGGTGGTAGCTTTGACCACCTGCAAACATGCAGTGTCACCGGGGGCTCTCCTGAGGTTTCTAGAAGGCAATGAACTCCCCAGGAATCGTAATGTGCAGGGGCTCACCCAGGTCATCTGGGGCAATGCCAGTGACAGGAGTAGGCATTAGAGTCTGGGGGACTGGGCTGTTCCTGAATCACTCAGCCCTTTGCAAATCCACATCCTTGGTTGTCAAATAGGGTAAGATTCTTTGTCCTTCATTTGAGCAAAACAATGATAAGAAAACAGACAACAAAAAATTTGGCAGCAAACAGAAGGGAATAGGTGATGCCAATTACTCAAGAAATTATTATAAAAGACAACAAACTATTATAAACTTTAAATTTGTTAAGAGACTAGATTTTAATTGTTACCAACACTAGAAGAAATGATAATTATGTGACATAACAGGTGTTAGCTAACGCTACAGCGGCAATCATATTGCCATATAAATGTATCAAATCAATATGCTGTACACCTTAAACTTACATAAGGTTGTCTGTCAAATATATCTCAACAACAACAACAAAAAGGAATAAAAAATGATTAAAGCTCTCAAACCTGAGCAGGCAGCAGAATCGCCTAGAAGGTTTGTTAGAAACATAGCTCTCTGCTCCCCCCAACCCCTCAGTTTCTGATTCAGTCGGAGTAAAGGGTGGCCCAAGAATGTGCATTTCTAACAAGTTCCTGGGTGACACTGATGCTGCTGGTTTGAGGATACTTTGAGAACCACTGTCTGTCTTAAGGGCTGCAAAGGTGAGGAAGTTTTCCACCCTCAGGATTTGGCGTGTGTGCTGTGGGGAAAGGTGTGTATGTGTGGAAGAGGCAGACACACACCGATGATGTGAAGGGGCAGCCCTTTTATAAGTAGATATTAAGTGCTGGAGGAGCCTGAATGATTCAACAAGGAAGTGGGTAATCAGGGAGGGCTGCACAGAGGAGGTGATCCTCAGGCAGTCTTCAAAGAACAGGTATGTGGTAGGCAGGCAAATGAAGCAGGAAGGACATGCAAGGAAGGGGGCTGGTGCTGCTGAATCAAGGGTCTGTTAATTAATCATGAGGTTAGAGCCCAAGTCGGGGAGTCACAGGAGAGAAGCCTGGAAGGCCAGCAGGCACTGGTGGTAAAGGCAAGTCTGGGGATTTCCTATGGGCCTCAGGAATCAATAAATAATTTTTAAGTATGGCCATAAGAAGTTTGGTGAAACCTTTACACTTATGGGTCTCAGTTTCCTTGTCTGTGTAATGGGGTGATGGGCAAAAGGTCTGGCAGGCCTTTTCCAGCCCTGACATGCTACGATTCAGCGGGGGCAGGGGAGAGAGCAGTGTCATCAGCCAGTGGTCTCACCCTGCTGGCAGTCCCTTGCAAAGCACAGGGACCCTGTGGTTACTCATACAGGGTTCGTCTGTCTGTCCATCTGCTGCCTCCAGGACCCTGGCCCAGGCTGGGACGTGGAGGCAGACCTAGAGGTGTCACACACATTGCTAACCTCTTCGGGGGCCCTCCCCTCTCCTTCCAGGCTGTGCAGAGCCAAGCAGCCTGGGATTGTGTGGTGGCTCACAATGGAAGGAAGAGGGTGTAGGAGGGAGGTCCCCGGGCTGACCCTGGTATTGTTCTCGGGCCAGAAGAAAGCTTCCTCCTGCCTGGACGCTGCAGTGCCAGAAACAACGGTGTCCAGCCAGCGAGAGTCGGCGCGCCTGGGGGGGCCTCCTGCGAACGGCACGGCCCGGGAGCCGGGGCCCATTCACAAACGCCTGCTGCAGAGCACGTAGCCCTGTCCGCCCCCCTGCCCCCTCTGTGGTGGCCGGCTGTTCCTAGTGAGACAAGCTGGGGTGAACGAAAATAACTGGCTTCTCCGCCCCCAACCTCACCGCCGCCAGGAAGGAGAACGCAACCAGAAATGGCACGCGGGCTAATAAAGGAAGAATGGATGCTTCACACCCTTAGCAACACCTTCCTCTTCCCCCTGCCTCAGCTGCTCCTTCCACCGACCGTGGACAAAGGAAAGGTGCTGGACCAGGATGCAAACTTGCTTAATGAAGCCCGATCCAGGGAGCAGGCCTGGGCACTAAACCAGCCCCCGAAACTGCTCAGGAACGGACGGTGGGCTGTGGGCCTCTCCTGGCAGGAACTGTTGGCTCCCTGGGGGTGGCGATGGGGGTGGCGGCGAGTGTGTGCAGGACGGTAGATCTGCCTCTGAGCATCCGTAGGTCAGATCCCATGGGCACTGTGAACCTGGCACCTCTGCGGAGCTCCCAAGCAGGGCTAGGAGGGCAGCTCTTGTTTTCTGTGAGATGACCTTTGCCCAGCCAAGGCCGTGACAGACGCAGACGTCAGTCTGGCTCACTTAGGCCTGTTACTCGCCTCACCCCGGAGGGCCCCCTCCTGCCCGATGCAGCCCTCTGGCACAGAGCAAAGGATTCTGGGTATGGTCTGGCCCCAAACAGGGCACGGAACAGATAACCTCTTTACGGGGCAAGTCATGTTTTTAAGAGACCCTGGCCTGTGCCTAACAAAGTAACAGGACTTCCTGCCCTGGCCACTGTGGGGAGATGTGTACATCCTAGGAATTCCCTAGGGGGTCCCGGCAGCAGGGCTGATTGGGCCCTAACCCTTGGCTGCCTAAATCTTCCTTCCATCAGGCCTCCTGGCTCAAGAACATTTGGTCGGGTCCCTATTTGGTCAACTGCTCTCTGTGCTTATAGAAACATCCTTTCAGGACGCCTAGACGCCCCCATTCTCCACAGGCCCCCTTTTCTTTGGAACCTCTGCCTGCTCAGTTCTGCTGCCCTTGGAGCCATGCCTTCTCCTCTCTTTGTGGACCCACTGCCTGGCCACCCCCAAGGCCCAGGGCCAGGTTTGCCCCCTCCAGGAAGCACAAACACTTGCGGAGGCAGGAAACAAACAGAGACCCTCAAGACTGGCCCAGAATCAAGCCCTCCGAATGTCCACGCAGCCTCTGGGGACTGAGGTGGTCTGATTCGTCCAGGATGGCTTCCCGGAGGAGGTAAAATCTGAACAGGGCCATGAGAGAGGGGGAAGATCTGGGTGAGGGCAAGGTAGGGACAGACAGATGTGAGGAATGGTGAGCAAAGTAAGGTGCCAAACACAGCTGGGGAGGCAGGTCTTCTCTTAGCCGAAGGTCTACACGGGCAGACAGTTATTTTTTCAGAATTCAGTCTCAGAAGGACCTGGGGAAACTCAACAGAATTTCCATCCCCCTTGCTCCCCCCACCCCCCCAGAACCCCCCAGGAGGTCCCTGTTGGACGGTTCCCAAGCACATTCCTGTGTGTAAAGCTCACCAGTCCTGTGCTTGCTTCCAGCTGTAGCCAGACCACACCACATCTGTAGAGTGTTTTTTGGTTTACAAATAACTGTCACTATAGAGCCTGGTTTACGTGTGGACCCTCAGCACAGCCCTCCAGTGTAAGTCAAACAGGTGTCCTATCCTATTGAAGAAATGGAAGCTCAAAGGGGATAGTTAGAATGAGCTGCACCAAGTTCTGTACGTGGAGCTGTAGGGCTTGCCGATGACGACAGTGAATGAACTTCAGGAATTCTGCCACCTGTCTTAACGCTGAGGGCATTTTTCCGTTTATATTCTAGATCAGCATTTGGCAAACTTTTTCTGTAAAGGGCCAGAGAGTAAGCATTTAAGGTGTTGTGGGCAGTAGGGTCCATGTCACAATCACCCAGTGCTGCCTGGTGGCACACATTCGGCCCCAGACAGTGGGCAGATGAATGAATGGATGTGGCTGTGTGCCACTAACGCTGTCTCCGTAGAAACAGGCTGGAGAGCTGTACTTGGTTTGTGGACCACAGTTTGCCACCCCCTAAGACCCTAGCTGTGTTCAGGATAACTTAGCCTGTCTTATAAGAAAGGAGGATGTTTTCTGGACCTAGAGCCAGAATGCACTTGCTACCTGCCGGCCCAGCTCCCAGCTCCCTGCAATCTGCCTTCCCCCAGGCCCATGACAACCCAGTCCTCACAGCCTGCCACCTGTTGCCTAGGAACTTTCCTAGTTGTCACCAACAAAGCCTTCACCGCCCCCCCAAATAATAATGTCTTGTAAAAAGACTCATAAATGACAAAAACACAAACAGGCTCGCCTCCCAGAGCACGCTTCCCATTCCCAGAGGGCCTTGCTACCTGGCGGCCTCCGACAGGAAACTACAGATTGGAATGAAGAACTCGTGTCCTTTGTTGTATGGGCGCCTATTTTTGTCCTGAAGGAGGAAGCATGAGGGGTGGGGTGGCCAGAAAGGCAGGGGGGCTCTCCTAGGTAAGCATGCCTCCCTGAGAGTTGAGGCAGCGTCTTGGGTCCCAGGGATTAGAAAGAAGCCACTGGAAACCCGGCTGGTAAAAAATAAAATAAAATAAAAATCATTTCTCTTCCTCTTTCGAGGGTGTCAGTAGGGGTCTCTCCCTCTCAGCCTCTCTCTCTCTCTCTCTCTCTCTCCTTTCTTTCCATTTTTAGTGCCTTCAAAAGAAAGAAAAAAGATATCCATTTTCTTGTTCCTGCTTATCGGAGGAAATGACATTCACCCCTAACTTGCCGTACGTGACTCCAGTCGCCCAGAATGAGAACAGTTTTCCAGCGCCTCTTCCTCTGCATCGTCACCCCTCACACAAAGGATGCCGGAGGGGTCGGGCGGCCTGAATTCCAGTCCCCACTCCCCCACTGCTGATAAGCGGTGTGATTTGGGACAAGGTATCTGAGCTCAGTTCCCTAGTCTGCAAAATAACAACAGCAGTACCTATACTTTACAGGGAGTTGTGTGAATTCAGAGATGATAGGCAGACACACAGCCCAGACAGGGCTGGATTCATAGGAACCCCTGAGAGGGAGGCACAGGGCATGGACCGGGGTGCTGGAGCTGAATCCCTCCAGGACAGGAGCAAGTCAGGGTTCACTCAGTCACCCAATACTTAGTGGGCCCCTGTATGAGCCCACACAGAGCTGACATTCCAGTGGGAGAATGCAGACCACAAAATAAATAGAGCACATGCGGGATCTGCAACATGGAAAAGAACAGAGTGAGGTGGGGAGGGGTGTTCCAAAGGCCTTACTGAGAAGGTGGCATCTCAGAGCCAAGCTCTCCTGTGAAAGGAGATGGGTAACAGCATGCACTGTACAGGGATGACGTGAGGATATGTAAAAGAAACTGCCACAGTTCCTGGAGCATGGATGTTTGTGGCGTTGCTGCTGGAGTGATATGGACACTGTTGGATCCTCAAAAGGGGGCACTGGGAGAATTCCATGTCTGGCCCACTGGAAAGGCAGTGGCCCCTGCACTTTAACTCAGTCTGTCATGGCTAAGTCAATGCCTGGCCCACAGAAAGTTGCTCAAGCAATACTGGTGGACCCAATGAATGAAGTCAGACTGTACCTCCGGCCGGACCAAGAAGTGACATGAAGCAGCACTTTGGGGAAAAGGAGGGGGCCTGAGGGAAGGAGGTAGAGCTTGGTTTTCACATGATTTTGCTCCTTGGCATCTTGGGATATGTTAATAATCCTTATGCCTATGAGTTAGCATATCCTGAAGTTTCTGGAAGACTTGGCAACAGAGCTGGCATAGCTCTAGGGAACAATAAAGTCACTCCTTCCAATCTGGAGGGCTGGGAACTGGGCTGCAACAGGTTCAATCCAGTGTGGGGAGGCCCCTGCCCACCAACACGGATTCCAAACCACAACGGCACCACCTGCTGGAGAAGTAAGGCTGCTCCTGCATCTGCCACTATTTTTATGCCGTCAAGCACTCAGTGAGTGCGGCCTGGAGGAAGCCTGGTCGTCACACTGGCCTGCAGTGATTTTCATTCTGAAAGCTCATTTGTACCTCAGATTCTTCAGGCATATATGTGTCTGTGTGTGCATGTTGGGGGAGTGGTGGTTCTTATCCTGTTATTATTTGGGGCCAAGCAGGGGAACAGGGTGCTTAACCCCAAGTCTCACTGTCTCTTCCTTTACCTGGTCTCCCGTCCGCTTTCTGGGCCCGAGTAAAGAAAGTGCCCTGGACACACTCTCGTGAGGTCAGAGATCCTGCTCTACCTTCCCTGAGTCTTCTGATCTCCCCTGTAGACAGTGCATTGGGCACATCCATGAACCTAAAAATCCCATCTGACTGGGTGATGTTCCTGTTCAGCATGTGCAGTGCTGACCCCACAGTGGGGGACTCACACATTACATATGACTAACCTGGCTCAGTCACCAGAGATCGGCACAACGGACCTGACCAGGTCAGAGTGAGTTCATAATTAATTGCAGATAGACACAGAATTTCGTTTCAAAATTTCCTAACAGGAAGGCAGAAAGGGAAATAAGTTGGATTATGCAGTTCCTATTGTCAGACAAAAAACAGAAGACATAATGTTTGTCTGACAGAGAAGTCAAAGAAAAATTATCAAAATATGTCCTTTCAGAAAGCTTGCGAAACACACAGGATAATTCAACAGCAATGTCTTTCAACTGGGGTTTTGTAAAAAATGCAGAAGCATCCGGGCAGCGTGGAATAGGGAAGCAGCATTTCCGCAGGGCCCTGAGGCCTCGGGCCCCCTGAGCTCCGGTTAAACGGAGGAGCCACTGACAAGAAATTGCTCATCGAGTTACCAACCTAAGGGGAAAGGAGCCCCAGGGTGGTGTCTTGGCCAGAGGTGAGGCAAGGGGTGGGCAAAGGGAGGCCAGAATCTGTTCAGATTTGATTTCCTGCCTTCACATTGAACTTGGTGGAGCATAACCTGGCTTGGATTACAGAGCTCCATCTTCCCCTTCAGCACAGGCTGCCAGTGACTGTCCCTCCAAGGGCAGAAGCCAACACTCTGTAACTCCCAAGTCCCAAGCCGTCTGGTGTGGGGAATGCCACCAGTACCCCACTCCGTGGGCAAGCACACTCCCTGTCTGTGAAGCTGATAGAGGCTTAAATGATGTGCCCTCCTGGGAGCTGCCACGTGTTCCCAGGGGTCTCAGGAGTGTGTGGGGGGTACTCCCTGGAGGAATGTCAGGCCTTTGCAAAGCAGGGGACATTCTGGCCAAACAGGTGCTTCCCTACACCTTTGTGTGGCTGCCTCATCCTCTCCCTGCTCTGGGGAGAAAGGGCCTGAGCATTGGCTTGGGTCATTTTGGGGGCAATTTACATGTTGAGCACCAAGGCAAGGACACCTTTGGCTGCTGGGGACTAGGGACTTCCCACAGTAAATGTCAGACTGTGCAGCCTCCAGAGTGCTGCGCTGGTGCCCTCTAGTGGGAGGAGATTACGGTGCAGCCGACTGTCGCATGGCCTCTGCACCAGGTGCACATGACCCTAGGGCCACACTGGGAGCAGTATTACAAATGATGGGGGCTGGAAGGTCCACATCACTGTCAACACGGCAGGACAGCCAACCCCCTTCCACCCCACATGCAGTTCACAATAGAGATGCCAAGAATGCAGATGGGGCCCCTAGAACCCCTTTCTAAACCCACTCCTGTGGGTTTTAGCTTCTGCCCTGCTGGATGACCTCACAGCCTGAAACTATGACTGCGTCCCCCCTGAAACCATGCCACCATGCTCAAAGCCTCCAGCTTCTCACCTCAGCTCAGAGCTCTTGGGGAGCAGTGAGAGCTGGCCTCCGCTTACCTGCAGCTGCTGATGGTCTGTGGATGCTAAAATCTGGTCGCTGGCTGTCACCTGCCCCAGCTCACTTGATCTTCATTCTCAGCTACCATTACCAGGAGGCAGACCTTGGGGGCTGTCACCGTCAACAGCATCAGCCCTTACTAACCAACTAAGTGCCTTTCACGGGTGGAGAACCATGCTGGAAAAACATGGGCACCTACTGTCTCCCCTGCTGCCCAAGTCCCTGGCAGCTCCAGGGACCTAGGGGCCTGAGCCCCAGCAGCCCCAGCAGCCCCAGCAGCCCCAGCAGCCCCAGTGATGAGTCCTTGAGAGATAGCACTGCATGACTCGCCCCCTAGATGCACTGCCTGCTGTGGAAATATGACCAGGTGGGATCATCAGGATAGAAGGTCCTTGGCTTTGGCTGGAGCAGGGGCCGGACGGGCACCCATGTGTCAGCATCTGAGCTCTGACTGAGGCGCTCCCACCTAGGACCATTCACTGTGACGTGCTCCATGTGTGACTCCCAGTGAGAGATAAGCTAGAGCTCCCTGGAGATTTACAATAGGCATTAAGTCTGGGGGCCACTGGGGCACTCTGCACACACATCACAGTAGGACACTTTGGACCGTGGCAGGCAGCCACCCCTGCACACATCCAGTACATCTGGTGACGCCTTGTTGGAGCTAGGGGCCAACAGGAGTGCATAGGCTCAGCCCAGGCCCAGGACCGGGACCTGGGGGAAAGGTGGTGCGTGGAGACTGTGCCCCTGCGCCTACCTGCCAGGCTGGGAGGACCTTCTCGATGTCATTCAGGTTGATCCCATCCCCATCTTCCAGCTTTCCTTTTCCACACCTAGATCAGAAAAGACATAAAGACATTGAAAGGACGGCACATTCATGTATCCTGTCCTGACCTGGCAAGTAAGAAGAGCGGGGTCAGTCAGGAGCCACCTGGCCCTGCCCTCCCTCAAGGCGTGCAGAATCAGCCTGTCCCATCAGGAGGAAATGGCCCTGGAGACCCTGCAGATGCTGTCCTCTGCCCCCAGACTGGCAACACAGGCCTTCGTGGACAAAGGGCTCATGTAGATGGGAATACGGAGGCCAGCCTGAGCGCAGGGGCACAGAAGTGCCAGAGTTTCCCTAGACCCTTCCAGGCAAACACCTAAGCTCTTTGCTGGTAAAAGCCCCAAACCTGTCATAGCTCTGCAAAAGCCAATCATCTTACCCATTACACTAAAAAGAAAATGAGTGGAAAGAGACCAAGCAGCTTTCTCAAGGCCACACAGGCCCCAGTGGGGCTTCCTTCTCCTTGGCCTGACCTTGGGCCAGTCTGCAAACCCACTCAGACACTGATGCTTTGTCTTCATGTCCTCAGTGATCAGGCGAACCTGCAGGCCAGAGACATGGGCCCTGATTCACCGCCAAAGGTCCATGTCTCTTGCATAGTTAGGGTGCAGACTTTGACATCGGACTAGTGGGTGTTAAAGAGCATCCCTTACTAACTGGGTGACCCTGTGCAAGTCACTTCACCTCTCTGTACTTGTTTTCTCATTTGAAAAATTGGGATAATTAATAGTCCTTAGTATGATAAGGTGAATGGAGGATTAGATTAATGGATCGAAGTGCTTAGAACCTTGCCAGGTGCGCTCCTGCGTGCGCACACACACATTTAATATACCATATTTAATGATAAGTATATTATCATGGTAAATACAGGTGATAAACTAAATTATAATAAAGCAAGCAAGGTAAATATATTGCTATTACTGGTACTACCTCTACTTCTGCTACTATTGCTATTGTTGTTGGGGAAGAGCAGCAGTGTAGTGACTAAGAGCATAGATTCTAGAGCCAGACCAGCTTCATGCAGGTCACTCATGGAGGGGTGTCTCCTAGTTTCTTCATCTGTCAAAGTGAAGAGAGTAACAACTCTCACCTTCCTAGGTTGTGGTGAGTTTTAAATAATATAAGGCAAGCACTGAGAATGGTATTGGCATACGACCTGTGCACAGTAAGTATTAGTTACTATTATTATTATTGGTCCAGGTAGGGTGAGGGCTGCCCAGGAGGCTGGGGGCAGTGTTTTCTATCTACAGTTAGTGCAGCTTTCAAACTTCAGTTTACTTGTTCAATATTCACCAAGCATCTCTTGTGTTTTGGGCCCTCCTGTCAACCTCCCTTGGAGTTGTGGAAAATAAATCCAACATGGTCCTGGCCTCAGATAGCTCATAGTTCTTAGGAAACAAGTCCTGATCTCAGCTGAAAGGATGGTACACCTGAGCCCCAGTAGGGGGTAGCATGAGATAAGTGTCATGAAACACCTATGGACAGAAGGGCCCTGGAACCCCCAGGAAGAGAAACCGGGTGGCTGCAAATATGAACAAAGGCTTGGGTGGAAGAGGGCATGGGGCTGTGATCCACCCCAGAGTTCACAAGAGCCTTTGTGTGGGCTCTGGCTGGGGCTGGCCCCAGTGTAAACAGTGCATAGGCTGGGCCCTCGGCCACAGCAGTGCTGGGTCAGGGCTAAGAGAGGGAGCTACAGGAACCCAGAAGAGCAGCACCCACAACAGTCTGGGCGGAGGGAGGGAGATGGGCTGTGAGCTGAGCAAGAAGAGAATCTGGGAGAATGTCCCAGGCAGAGGACAGCAGGGAGGGCAAAGGCCTGGAGCTCAGCGCAAGTGCAATGCCAGCAGGGACATCAGAGTTCATGGGCTGGAATGGGGAGAGGGTGGGGTGCCTGGGGTGAGTAAAAGATGATCCTGGAGGGCCAGGGTTGGAAGGACAGCTGGGGTCTGGCAGGTGAAGCTGGGGTGGGAAAGGTATAAGGAGGGAAAAGAGGAGAGTTCTTGCCCCCTCTGTCCCCAACCGAACCTCGTGATGTGCTACGCTACAGATTAGGTGAAGAAAGGTCTGGAAACATCCAACCACCTTTTCATTAGCAAATCTGCATAGTAGAGAGAGGCCGGCCTGTGAAGGCATCAACAGCTCGTCGTCATCTGTTTTATACACGTCATGGCGGTGGGGAAGGAGGGACCTGGGGATGCTTGGCTGACTGGAATGGCTGACACGGGCTCCTTTAAGTCACGTGCGTGTATACCACATCTGTGGCTCCAACCACATGCCGGGCACCAGCCTAGCACAGCACAGCATGGTCTTTCATTCCCACGTCACAGCCCCAGGGTTGGCAGTGGGTGGTGTGCAGGGAGGTCTGTGTCCCCTTGGGCCCTGGACCTGCCCTGTCTAAGGCTCACACCTCCTGGAGGACTGCAGGCTGGGAGGGCAGAAGGTTGACAGAGACCAGCTGAGTCACTGCTGCCAACAGGGTTTCCAAGGCAACAGCTTTTGCCAATTTCAGTCCTTACATGGATACACGGGCTGCGAGAAGCCTTGGCAATAAAGCGGTACCCTGCTTCCGAGGGATGCTGCAGTGCTGGGCACGTGGAGTCTGTCCCCAGTGCGGCAGGCCTCTAAAGGTGACACAGTTTCTGGCCCAGTCACAAGGTGGCCACAGGAAGCTGCACCTGGACCCCCTGGAACCAGGATGAGAGAGAATTTGGTCGGAACCAGCTGTCTATGGGAGACCCTAGCTGACCGTCAGCAAATCCTAGAGGCTCCGTGAGTAGGTGAGCATGGCCTGAAGCTGGCAAGGGGGTGCAGCCGCCAGTCCCCCTGGCTCCAGAGGGGACAATGGTCCTCAGCACAAGGAAACCTCTCCTCCCCCGGACAGTCATCTGTGGCCACCGCCAACTAGTGTTTTGTTATGATGTTAATTTGTGTGAACTTGTACAGACACCTCGGAAAGCCTGACTGACACATTCCCCATCATACACCTTCAGACCTTCTGTCCTCTGGGCCTCAGTTTCCCCACTGGTTTCACCATCTATGTGCTCCCAGGGGACATAGGAGAGATGGGAGCTTCCCAGAGAAATGCTGTCTCTCTCCCGAAGCCATTCCCACACATCCTCCAAAAGTGCCCTCACTCTGACCCCCTTTGCATTTACTTAACTACGTGCCTGGCAGCTTATTTTACAGTGTGCACTCTCTAAATGTCTACCCCACAAAACTGAGTCTTTTACTTCCCTATACAGTCCCAATCATGAATAGATTCGTGTGTCCTTTTAATAGTAGACAGTCCTGCTGGGCGGGGACTATATTTTATACAGTGTGTGTGAGGGTGCGAGTGTGTGTGTGTGTGTGTGTTCCTCACAGTTACCCAGCACCATGTGGGAACCTAGGGGGCCTAGTGACTGGGCTTCAGAAATGCAAAATGTTTGTTCCCCTGGCACACCCTAAGCTTAACAGCTCCCACAACCAGGCAGATGGGAAGCATCATCTCTGCTGAACATCCGCGCCTGAACTTGACCTGCTGAGGAAACGTCACTTTGCTAAACTCAGCAGTGTGCCTTTAGCCCTGTGCAGCTCGGCAGCTCAGGAGGAAACGGCCTTGCTGCTGTTGAATGAGGGGTTGAGCAGTGAGTAGTGAGCAGGTAGAGGGCGTGAGGCAGGGCCAGGGGAGCCTTGGGGCCCGGCCTCCACTTTGCTCCATTGTCTTCTAATAGGGTGCTCTATGCTCAAGGCCATCTCTCCTCTCCCCCCAAAAAAGACCACAGAAGCTCTGATGGAACCCACACAAGCAGGGCAATGAGAAAAAAGGGCATGGTGAGAGGCCAGGGTCCTGTGGGAGAGTCTGATATGAGACATACCTCTCCCTAGGAAAACATGCATGTGTGCACAATTTTGCATAACGTTTTAAGGGGATAAGCTGATTCAAGGATACACTGGATGGCGACAGAAGGCCTTAACTCATGGCTCTGCTACCCTCTGAGCTTCATCCCGCTCATCTCTGAAATAAGGATGAGCCCATCGCCCTCCCAGGCTGCTGCTCATACTGTGGTGAGAGCAGCGTTGCTGAGAGAAGGTGTGGGCGGGGCAGGAAGGGGCAGCAGGAGGCCCGGGGAGAGGCAGGAGAGTTATGTTTAGATCTCAAGTGACAGGGAGACAGGAGTGGGCAGAAAAGGCTTGGAAAGAAAAATAAAAACCACGAGTATAATTTAAAAAAAAAAGAAAGAAAATAACGAGTGTTGGCAAGGATGTGGAGAAATCAGAGCCCTTGTATATTGCTGGTGGGAAGGTAAAATATTCAGCTGTTGTGGAAAACACTGGCAGGTCCACAAAGAGTTAAAACACAGAATTACCATGTGTGATATTGTAATTTATAATAAGATATATTTGGTCTTCCTCCCCAGTCCTGGCGCAGAGCTCCTAAAATCCTTGGGATTTTCTAAATGATAAAGGGACATTAGTAAGTCCCTAGGTATGAGGATGGGGCTGGTTGCCAGGGAAGCCAACCAAGAGATTGGAGGGTTAGAACTTTCAGTCCCATCCCCTGACCTCTGGGAATGGGAGAGGGGTTGGAGATTGAATCAATTGCCGATGGCCAATGGTATAATCAGTCATGACTATGTAATGAAACCTCCGTAAAACCCCAAGAACAGGGCTCTTTAAAAGAGGAAGGTAACACTGATGCACAAAATAAGTAGAGGGTGAGACAACCCGGTGTAAAGTCAACCACTACACTGACGGTTCTCAAAGTGGGGTCCCAGGACCAGCAGCAGTAGCATCCCTAGGAATCTGTTAGAAATGCACACTCTCACGCCCCACCCTAGACCTCCTGAATTGGAGTCCCTGCGGGTGGGCCCAGGGATCTGTGTTTTAACAAGCCCCAGGTGGTTCTGGTCAAGTGTGAGACTCATTGCACTAGGCTACTGACAACCAGGGTCAGGAGGGGAGGGAGCGGGCAGTGTGGCTGCAGGGGCCTGGGCAGTGAAAGGTGGAGGGATTCAGGAGAGAGGACAGTGGGCCTGCGGGTCTGAGGCAGTGAGTCATCTGTATGTCCCTAGGGCAGCAGGAACGCCTTCCCATCCAGGGAAAGGCCCCTCTCAGCTCTGGTACAGCTGCAGCTGTTCCTTACCCACCCGACCCCTATGTAAGAGCCCTGTCCCCATGCCTGGGCTGGCTGCCCCTTACCCTTCACGGTCAATGTGTGGCAGGGGCTGCTTGGGCCTGTGTCGGAGCTTCCGGTGGAACTGGGTGAAGTCCAGCTTTTCGGGCTGCAGGTCCCAGGTGGCACCACTAGAGGGTGAGGGAGGGCAAGAAATGAGAGGCATACGGGAGGAGACAAACCCAGTTACTGATGGGCCCAGGCACCCAGGCACAACCAGGCAGGGAAGCGTCCTCAGAAAGAGGCAGGCAGGGAGTGGAGGGCACCCACTAGCCTAGGGCAGAGTCAGGCAGGGACCCCTCGCTCAGAATGGAGCCTGTGGTGTCAGCTCTGGGGATGGCCCACAAAACCCTCACCTCTCCTCAACCCTGCTGTACAGTACCACGCGCTTATAAAACACAGAGTAAGCCTGATGCCTACGCTAAGGCCGTCTACTTAAAACACTTGAGAGTCTGTTTTCACACCTACATTTCGGAAAGCCTGGAGAGAGAAAGGAGGCCTGAAACCTGTTACTAGAGCCTCTGAGAGCAGCTCAAAATGGTGACAAGGCTGCACTGAGGTCCAGGAGGCCAGGTTCTGCACCTTCCAGTCCCAGGAGACCCATGGTGCTGAGTGAGCCTGAACCCTAGCCAGGGGTGTGTCTGGAACATGCTTGGGGGTGGCCCGCTCTAGAGCCAGGGCAGAGTGGAGCGAAGGGGCCATGCCATCCAGTGCCCGAGGCCATCACTTCCCAGAGGGTGGGCACCATGGCAGAAGCCCATTAGCAACCCCTTCAGGGGCACTGTCTCCTCCTCTGGAGGAACCCCGGCCAATACCTGTTCTTTCAACCTGATCCACCAGGAATCTTCTAGAGTCTGAGCCACTGACAATCCCTCCTTCCTCCAGCCTTCCCTGCTGCCAGCCCCCACCAGCTATCACCTCAGGCGTCAGGGGTGGAGTCTGCAGCCACAGTTATTTGTCCCCGACTCGAACCCAGGCTGCCTGACATCTGGAGTCAGTTTCCTTCGCTCCTCCCCAGTCTTCCCTGTCCCTGGGGTGGGACTGGCAGCTTCTATTTCTACCCTCTTCTCTCTCTGCCACCTCTTCTTTTTCCCCTTGGGTACTCTCCCCTCCTTTTCCTTCCTCTGATCTCCTTCTCTCCTCTCTCTGGCCTCCTTTCTCTTTGGCCTCACCCTGTAAGCTATTTCATGCCCCTCTGGTTTCTCTCCGCTTCTTGACCAGTGAACTTTCAGCACTTCCTCAGCCCCCAAAGACCCTGTGGGGCATCAGGACCAGTAAGCTGAGGTCCCAGCCAGAGCCACACACCACACAGAAGCGGAGCTTACCTGAAGGAATCAAAGGTGTTGGCGGCCCAGATGTCTGTGCCCAGCATGTCCAGAGAGTGATCTTTGCTGCCGTTCTAGAAGAGGTGGGGGAGAAAAGGGGTAACATCATTTGCTCGTCCGGGACACTGAGAATGAGTGGGTGGAAGGCCTCCCCAAGGCCCAATTCCAGACAGGGCTGCAGAGGCCCTCCCTGTGCCCCTTGGTTGGGCATCCTGGGCAGCATCCCTCCTCCCAGGCACGGGCCTCGCTTTGACAGAGCTGTGCTGTGAGGTATAGAAACAGCTTGGGTCACCACTGCCCCAGCCCCTGGCTCTCTCCTCCAAGCCTCCACATGGGCGAGCTGCCACCACCACGCCGGCCTGGTGGCTATGGGTTCTCCCCAGGGAGGGGCTCTGCAGATCCAGGCACACTGGAGGGTCCATGTTGGGGGTTGACTTCTCCACTACCTGAAATCAGGCAGCACTGAGAAGCCCCCACTGACCAAGGCTACGCCAGTGGCTGAATTTCTCTAAGTCAGCCAGCTCCAGTCTTCACCCTCAGATTTTTCCTACAGGATCCAGCGCGCAGACAGAAATGCTTTACTTGCTCCAACTTCTGTGATTTGGTTTCTCTGCCCTCCCTGCCTCTACTCCTGATGTCATCCCTCCCTTGTTAGCAGTCTGCTATCCCTCCTCTCGCTCTTTAACAGCAAAACTTCCAACTCCACTAACGCTGCAGGTGTACATGCCTCGTGACCCAGGACTGTGCTTCCAGGAATAAACACACCCGAAATGTACACGGATGTTCCCCAACAGCATGCAGCCCAGGTGACAGAGCAGCTCCAAACTGGAAACTACCCAAATGCCCACCAACAGCTGACCACACAAACAAATCGTGGTATGTTCACAAACTACACAGCAGTGAAGATAAACAAATTAAAACAACATGCCATGACATAAGTAAATCCCACATAAAGTTAAACAAAAGAACCCATGTCCATCCATGACCCCTCGTTGGGCCACTGTGTTCTTCCTGGACTCAGAGAAAACAAACAAGTGTCCTTTCCACCACCTGCCCTCAGGCTTCCTTTCTGTTAGGATCCAGCTAAAGACCCTTCATTCCTTTAGTTCTGCACTTTCCTTGACGTGACACTTGTGCCCCATGAACCCACAGCATGGACAGCATGCACCCCAGTGGTTGTTTCCCTTCCTGACTGCAGAGCTCCGTAACGGTGCTCTAGCATCACTGATCTGCTTGCCCTCAAACGTCAGAGTGCATCAGAATCACCTGGGGAGGGGAGTGTGGATGGTTTAAATTGAGTGCAGCTGGAGGTCCATGGAACATGCTTTTGGAAACACTGGATATTAAAAAGTTTCATTGGGGGGGGGCAGGGTTTAAAAAAGGCTCCCTAGTCAAATGTTTGGGACATTGAGATCATTAAATAAATTACTTTATTGCAGAACTTCTCAGTGCCTTTATATGTCTTAGATGGATGCTGACTCTTCAAACGGGTGGCAGTGTAGTATATAGTATTTCCCAAATTCTTTTGGCCGGAAATCCACCCACCCTTCCTTTTTATTCCACTGAACACTTTGTAGGACTAGGGTTCCATGAGCCCCCCCCATCCCCCCTTAGGAAACAGTCATCTAATGCTCTCTATGTTAGCTCTCTTCCCCAATTAGTCTGCCATCTTGTCGAAGGTAGAAACCCTGGTTTCACTTTTTTGTTGTATCTCCCTACCCACTCCTTTCCCCCCCAATCTGAGCCTTAGGACCAGCAAGGGTCCCATGAAATATTATTTAGCAAAGACCCAGTGGCCAGGCACTGAGAGCTCTCCATAAAACCTCCATGGCTTCTTCAAGAACATTCTCTGGCCTGCATTCCCTGGTTGGCCCTGGTGACCACAGTTTGTCTCTGTGCCCCACCCCTCCCTGGCCCTATGGTCACCCAGGCCCTGCCCCCCCGGGTTGCTGCCATGCCAAGGTTTTGAGAAGCCTTATCAAAAACAATCACCCTTTTCAGTGGATCATTTTTAGTACTTCAACACTGCTAAATCCTTCACAACAGCCCCTTTTACTGGCAATTAGGGGGCCCCATGCCAGGGTGAAGCATGCTGCTCTCAGAATGACCACAAAGGGGTAATGAGCACTTTAAACTGCGTGGAACGAGACATGGAAATGGCCCGCCCAGGGAGGGAGACTGAAGCCACCCGAGAGGCCCCCTGGGAGCACAGCTGCCTCAGCTCAGGGGAAGACAGACTCCAGATGATGATGATAGGAGACAAGGCAGCACTCGCTAGAGGCCAGGCACCATCTGAGCTCTTCACCTTTGTGACAGCCCTAGGAAGCCAATGTTGTTATTACCCCCATTTCACTGAGGAAGAAACTGAGACCTGGAAAACTTGCCCACATTCATAGAGCTAGTTCCCAGGATGGGAACGCACATAGCGAGGCCCAGAATTTATGCTCTTAACCACTGCAGTGTGCAATTATTCAGATAAATTCTGAGCCACTGTAGGTTTCCATAATTCAGTAACATATTCATCTCTCACTAACATGTGGGTTCTCTGAGTCCGTCTCCGCCCACGTGTGGGAAGGCAGTGCTGGTGGAGAGGGTGAATCTGCTATAGTGAAATTAACAGGGACTATGGGGTGTGAACTGTCGGTATTAGGATGGGGGGGCTCCATGCCTGAATGAATGAAACAAGGGAGGAGTCAATCCCTGTACAGTAGAAATACATGCTAAGTCAGGTGTGGCGTGGGGGGAAAATAACTCTCTTCTATGATGCTTTTTTTATTAACACAACTAAGAGTGATTTTTGCTTGTGCGTGTGTGTGTGTGTGCATGCACTGACAATTCTAGGCTGCAAGGGTTTAGAAACAGGCAGAACCTGGCTGAGTAGGACGGGGAAGCAGGAGGACTCCACTCTCCCTTCCCCACTGGCCCCTGGCATATCCTAAGCCAAAACTTATGCTTCCTATGGGCTGGGTCTGAAACTCCTCTCACGCCCAAACTAAACTAGACTTTAAGGGTGACTTGGGTTTGTTTCAGCAAAAAGAAAGCAAGGAGCCAAGTGCAGAGGGAGGTGGTAGGGAAGGGAAGGGCCCAAAGAGAAAGAGTCCTGTCCTGGGGGGGGGGGGGGGGGGGCTGGCGGCGGTGGTGGTGTGTGTGCCCTGTGCGCGAGTACGTTCAGCACCAAGGACAGCGCCCACACACAGGTGGGAAAGAAGATGATGGCCCCCCAGTATTTTACCCCTCTACAATTAAATGTAGGGCCTTCAAGGCAGGAGAATGGCAGCGCAGAAACTAGAAAAGAGAACCTCCTGGATGGCACCAGCGAGGAATTCAGGGGCAGGAATGGCCATGCCTTTAAATCTGGAACTTCTGTGTCTGTTCATTCTATTCCTTCCCTCTCTACCCCCATTGTCTTAGAATTAAGACCCAAAAGTCCAGGGAGAAGTGGGAGATAGTGACTAAAGCCCATGGCCAAGTATATTTCCCCTAAGTCAGGGTCACATCCAGGATGCTCACGCTGATACAGTCAAGATGCAGAACATTTCCACCACCATGAGGATCCCTCCTGTGGCCCTTTTACACCCACACCCACACCCACATGCACTTCCCTCTGGGCTCCCCTCCTTCTCCAGTCTTTGGCAACTGCTAACTGTTGCCCATTTCCATAATTTTGCCATTTCAAGAATGTTACATAAATGGAATCATAGAGTATGTAACTTTGAGGGACTGGCTTTTTTGCACTCAGCACAATTCCCTGGAGAGTCACCCAGGTAGTTGTGAGTGTCAGTAGCTGACTCCTCTCCATTGCTAAGGGCCACGGCTTGTTTCACCAGTCACCTGTTGAAGGACATGTGGGCTGATTCCAGTTTGGACTATTATCACAAAAGCTGCTAAAAACATTTGAGTACAGGTTTTTGTGTGCACATAAGTTTTCATTTCTCAGGGATAAACAGCCAGGAATGCAATGGCTGAATCATATGGTACTCGCAGGTTGAGTTTTTAAAGAAACTGCCCAACTGTTTTCTAGAATGGCTGTACATCTCCACCAGTAACGTATGAGTGACCTGGTCCTTCTGCACCCTCCCCAGCACTCGGTGTTGTTAATTACAGATGTTCTGATAGGTGTGTAGTGACACTCTGTACTGGCTAATGGTGTTGAACACCTATTCTGTGTGCTCATCTACCATCTGTACATCTTCTCAGTGAAAAATGTGACTTAATGTATTTTGTTCATTTTTAAATTGAATTGTTTTTAATGTTGAGTTTTTTAAAAAAATTTATCTTTATTGTTGAGAGTATTACAGGTGTCCCATTTTCCCCCCCAACTGACCCCCTCTACTTAGCTCCCACCTCCTCCCCAGGCCTTTACTCCATTATTGACTGTGTCCATGGGTTATGCATATATGCATATAACTTCTTTGGTTATTCTCTTCCCACCCTTCACCCCCCTTCCCTCTTTCCTCTGAGATATGATCGTCCGTTTCATGTGTCAATGTCTCTGGATCTATTTAGTTCATCAGATTCTTTTGTTCATTAGCTTCTTCTTAAAGACCCTTCAACTTTTCCTGTAGTGCTGGTCTGGTGGTGATGAACTCCTTTAGCTTTTTCTTATCTGTGAAGCTTTTTATCTCACCTTCAATTCTAATTGATAGCTTTGCTGGGTAGAGCAATCTTGGTTGTAGTACCATGTTTTTCATCACTTTGAATATTTCTTGCCACTCCCTTTGGCCTGCAAGGTTTCTGTTGAGGAATCAGCTGGCAGTCGTATGGGTGCTCCCTTGTAGGTAACAAACTGTTTTTCTCTTGCTGCTTTTAAGATTCTCTCTTTGTCTTTAGCCTTTGGCATTTTAATTATGATGTGTCCTGGTGTAGCCTCTTTGGATTCCTCGTGTTTGGGACCCTCTGTGCTTCCTGGACTTGTTAAGTCTATTTCTTTCCCCAGGTAGGGGAAGTTTTCTGTCATTATTTTTTCAAATAGGTTTTCAATTTCTTGCTCTCTTTCTTGCCCTTCTGGCACCCAAATAATATGAATGTTGGGCCTCTTGAAGTTGTCCCAGAGGCTCCTTATACTATCTTCATATTTCTGGATTCTTTTTTCTTTTTGCTCTTCTGGTTGGATGTTTTTTGTTTCCTCATGTTCCAAATTGCTGATTTGATTCTCAGTGTCCTCTACTCTACTGTTGATTCCCTGTAAATTATTCTGCATTTCAGTTCATGTAGCCTTCATTTCAAAGTGGTACTTTATTATGTTATCGATTTTCTCAGTTATTTCCCTAATAGTCTGCTTAAACATCCTTATAAACAAAATTCTGAACTCTGTATCTGTTAGCTTGCTTGGATCTATTTCATTTAGTTCCTCTTCTAGAGATTTCTTCTGTTCTTTCCTTTGTGACATGTTTCTTTGCCTCCACATTATGGCTGCTTCCAGGTGTTTGTTTCTATGTATTAGGTAGAGCTGCTATGTCGCCTGGAATTGGTAGAGTGGCTTTGTGTAGTAGGTGTCCTGTAGGGTCCAGTGGCCCAGCCTCCCCAGTCACCTGAGCTGGGCCTTCTAGGTGCTCCCCTGTGTGGGCTGTGTGCACTGTTCTGTTGTAGTTGAACCTTGGCTGCTGTTGGTGTCACTGGGAGGAATTGACCCCCTGGCCAATCAGCTGTGAGGACCAGCTGCAACGACAGCCAAGGAGCTGCTGTGCTGGAGACACCCCTATGGTGCAGGATTTACTTCAGTGGAGCTTTGGTGTTCACCAAGTGTGCCCCTTGAGTGTGTCACTCGTGGATGTGGTAGGGTTGTAATCCAGCGTGATCAAGTCTGACCACCAGGTGCACTGTATCTGGGGCCTCCCGGGAGGTGCAAAGTCAGCCTCTGCCAGTGCCTTGCCCAGGGCCACCCAGCATGAGCTACACAGCAAACAGTAGTTGGCTGCTACTTGTGCTGGGCTTGCAGGTGTCCAGGAGAGGACAAGCTATGAGCCAATGCAGGCTGCTGCTAGTGCCAGGCCTGGGGCCACTTATCAAGCCTTATGGGGCACACTGCTGCTTATTTGAGAGATTTTAGGAAAGTCCTAAGCATGAGGCTTGAGAGGCACTTGCATAGAAAAGCCACTGGAAATGGCCTGGATGAGCTGCAGGTGGGGAGGGGCGGGGCCTCTGGGAATCACAGGGCGGGGCCAAAGGTGGGAGTCAGGTGCTGGAGATTCAAATATAGCGCCTGCCTGCTGGCTGTGTGTGGGGAGGACTCACCAAAGGAGCCGTGGCCTCTGCCAGCTCTTCTGCCTGAGGGGAAGCTGCCCCTCGACCTCTCACCAGGATTTCAGGCAGGTTAGTTCCCCCCCCCCAAGTGTCCCAGGTCCTTTCAGGCTGCTGCCCGGTGCTGGGCTCAGAGGGAGCGTGTCTGAGTGAGTCCGTGCGCCGCCCTTTAAGAGGAGCTGCTGGGGCTCCCGCAGCCTCCGCGACCCTCAGCCACAGTCCCCGCTGGTTTCGCAGCCCAGAGTTGTGGGAATTTCTCTTCCTGACCCTGGAGCCCTGGGCTGGGGGCCTGCTGTGGGGCTGGGACCCCTCGCTCCTCCGGGAAACCCCTGACGCCGAGATTGCCTCCCGGGTTTATCCGCGGCACCAGGTGTGGGCCCTCGGCCGCGTCTCTGTGATTCAGCCCCAATCCGCCTGTGTCTCCGTCCCTCCTACAGGTCTCGAAGCTTCTTCAGTTCCCTGGCTGTAGGGCTTCTGTTCAGCCAGATTTCAGGAGGCTCTGAGTAACGGTGGTTCTGTATTTTAGTTGTAATTTTGATGTGGTTGCAGGAAGAGGCAGGTACAGCTGCTACCTACGCCGCAGTCCTGTTTCTCCCTTTAATGTTGAGTTTTGAGAGTTCTTTATATATTCTAGATACTAGTCCAACCTCACACGTCAGTGGTGACATCTATTGGTTATCATCTTTTCACTCTGTTTGTGATCTTCCCAGTTCTTGGTATGACAAGTGAGTTTTGCCCGCACTCAGGACACTTTTGTAATATGTTAGGAGATTCTGAATCTTATTTAAACCTTCTGTTTTAACTGACTTTTGTGATACCACTCTGGCAGGGGGAGGAGGGTAACAGCCTCAATACTGCCAGTCCAGGGGTGGCACTGTCGTTACAGCTGGTGGAGGTAAAGTTCCAGGTCCCCAGTGACTCTGCCATGAAGGTGGCCTTATTACCATTGGGCAACAGAAGTCCCAGTTCTCTATTAGGCCTCCTCTGACACATCTCAGCATGGAGGGGAGGGTGCCTCACTACTTCTGGGTGGGGTGGACATCCAGTCCCCCTACGTAGTCTCCAATAAGGTCATGGGGTGGGTAAGGGCCTCCTTACAAGCCAGCAGCGGAGAAAGTGCATCTTCCTACGTGGCCTTCTCTGACATTACCCCAATGAGGGAGGTTGGGGCACCCTTCACAGCTGGGAGAGGGTGAAAGTCCAGGCTCCCACTGGGTCTTTGCTGGCGTGGTGTGGGTGGGGCCACAGTGTTTTCTGTACTATTTGGCTGAAGTAGAACAGCTATTGTCTACAAGTTTTCTACCTTGCTAAGTGGTTCTTTTTCTGGACCTTTGCCAACAAGGGCAGGCTTTTACTGGGACCTTTAAAAAATCTGTGTGCACTGGCATTTCCTGGTTACTGACTTCTTTAGCTCTAAGCCTTGGATATAGGCGGCAAAAAAGAAACCCAGGGGGGCACCACTGTGTTATTGCTCAGGTGCCAAGGTTGCTAGCTGGTGTGGCTTCTTCTTTCCACCTTTCAAAATCTTTTTATCGTTGTTTTATATAGAATGTCCAGGGCTTTAGTTGTAATAGCAGTAAGAATTTAGAAAAGAACATCTATTCCATCTTCCCAGAAGCAGAAATCTAGGTCTGTATTTTTAACAAAAGTCTAGTTTACTCATTTTTCAGAGGGGAAACTGAGTTCGCAGCAAGATGATGTATCTTACCTAAGATCGAATAGTAAGTCAGAGGTACAGAGGTGAGGTCTCGGGTCTCCTTGTTCCCAGTCCAATCACCTCACCATGACAACATGGCACCCCACTCTCCCTGCCTGTGTATCTGACCTTCCCTGTCAGATGCAAGCTTCCCTGCAGACACCAATCCTCTCCTCCTGGTGTTCTCACACTGTCTGGGACTGCTGCTTTTCCACTCAAGAAAGTATTTTCTTTTTTAGTCTTTATTTCTCTAAGTAGATTCTAGGGTCTCTGAGGGAGATGACCAAGCCACATGGCTCACATTGTTTACGGCAGGCACTCAATGAATGATTGCTGAGTGTTCTCCCTGTAAAAGTTAATGACGCACATGGTTTGGTAACTTTTGTATCCTGGTTCCTCCAGGTGAGCTGGAGCCAGAAGGCACCTCTGGCTTCCTCTGGATGGATGGATGGATGGATGGCTTCCTCTGGAAAAGAGAGGCTCGTGTGCAGAGAGCAGTAGAGGTGACACCATCAGATCATCCCGGCAGGGTGGTGTTCAGCTCTGGGAGGCTTAGTAAGAGGAATTAGTCCGTCCTTATAGTGCTCCCAGGAGGGCAACCCAGGATGGGACAGGAAGTCTGTGTCACATCCCAGACTTCTGAGCACTGCCTGCCCTCAACGATCGCTTGCTGATTGGGTTAATGAATAAAAGAAATAAACAAAGGAATGAGTGAACCATGTCAGAGTGAAACAGCTGCAGGAAAGAGGATATTTGGATTAAAAGGCAGACTTGCCACAGTGGACTGTTAGGGGAGAGACTGACTAGCCATGGGCAAAAGGACTAAAAGTAAAACCATCAGCTGGAGTTATGAGAAGGTGGTTTGGGGCTAAATCAAAGAAAGACATTTCTATCTGGGGTTGCCTAACAATGCAATGCCTTTTGAAGCACTGAGCTCCCCATTACTAGAAATGTCCAGCCGTGTGAGGGGGTTTCTGTACTGCAGGGTGAGGGGTTGGATCAGGTGACCTCTGAGCTGCTTGTCATCCTGAGAGTCCATGAGGCCTTTAGCTTTCAGTGGAGACCTGCTTAGCTCTGGATTTGATGTAGGGAGGAAGAGATGAGCTCTAGCCTCTGGGCCTCTGGGGAGTGTCTACTAGAGGTGGAGAACGTGACTATCACTCTAGCTAGTCACCAAATAGTTCTGGTTTCCCTCATTCCAGGCACCTTGTAGGATTATGCTTCTTTGTATGCTTATGATTGGGTGGGACTGTGTGACCAGTTCTAGGCAACATGTTCATAGTGGAAGTGATGTGTGTTACATCTAGATTGGAGCACCGAAGTGCCAAAGCACAGTCCTCCAGTGTTCTTTTCCCTCTGTTTTGATGACTGGTTAAAATGTCAACTGTTCCTTCAAGCTGGGTCCTGAATAGGTTATTTAAAGTTACTGAGATTCAGGGGTGTTTGTTACTGCAGCATTACCTAGGCTATTCTGACTGATACAAGGAGACAAACTTTACCTATATGGAACACCAGAGAAAATATAAGATATACAACGTGCAGAAACAGCAGTGGGGCCCAGCCGGGCATGGCTCAGCGGTTGAGCGTCGACCTAGGATCCAGGCGATGGGGGTTCGATTCCCGGTCAGGGCACATGCCCGGGTTGTGGGCTCGATCAATGATTCTCTCATCATTGATGTTTCTCTCTCTCTCTCCCCCTCTCCTTTCCTCTCTCTGAAATCAATAAAGATATATTTAAAAAAAAAAAAAAAAGAAAGAAACGGCGGTGGGGTTGGACAACAGTTTTAGCATCTCAGCTGAGCACACAAACACCTTCGCATTCACTGTCTTTATCTCCCAACACTCTAGTAACACCCAACACTAACCATCTACTTGAGCTGTGCTCTCTCCTGTCCCAACACCCCAACTTCAAGTCCTTGTTAACATCATTTCTTCTCTCTTCATCTTCTTGTCTCTTCCCTTCCATTTGGTCAGATATCCTACCCATTCCTGAAGGCACAGATCAAGTCTCATGTTCTGCAAGACATCTCCCTACTTGTAGAGACAAACAGGGCCACTCTTTGCAATGGCGGCAACACCTGTGGTCAAGATGTCTCTTACATGTGTGCCTCTAGCCTTTCATGTTAATTAGCCTCTACTCCGCAAACAGTTAATGAGCCATAAGGCTCTAGCTCACATATGTTTGCCAACCTCACAGCAGGTGCTCAATAAATACTGACTGAATAGAGAATAGTGCCATGAACATATACATGATACTTAAATATCCACAGAAGCTGACTAAAAAATTTAGGCACTTTTGCTAAGATATCATTTGTACTAACCAGTGAGTTTCTAAACGGGCACTGAACCAACAGTAAAATTACTGGGGGGCAGCAAGATGGCTGGCAGATGCTCCTTCTACCCTTTTCTGTGGGCCAGCAGCAAGCAGTATATTTGAGGTTCATCTCTGCCAGTCACCTATCATCTCCAGGGTCAGAGTCAATGCTGGTACCTAGGATTTACCTAGACTGCAGGTTGGCATAGGAATCTGAGTAAGTGGGGGAACAGTAGAGAAATCTGGAAAATCCAGACCTCCTGTTGCTTTTAGCAGCTATTTGGATATAGCTGGTTATTTCATGGAGACACAGAATGTAAACGATGAAAGAAATTCCAGAGAGGCTCAGAAGTCTGTGTAACCCAATGCCTCACTTTGCAGAAGAGACACTGGAAGGCATGCCACACCTGGGTGAACATCTGGTTCTCCTGACGTTTGAGACAAGGCTCTTTCACACTCTCCTAATGCTTCACTTTGCTACTTGGGGATCATGATGGACGAGGGGAGTGCGCTGTTCCTGGGAGTGTGGGATCACAGGCTGTTGGCCAGGACTCAGAGACACCATTTCTGACACCCCCACCTTTCCCAGGACTTTGCATGAACCCGTCTGATAAAGAGGTGTGCTCATTAGGTTCCCAGCAAGGTTTCATCACCTTGTTCAACAGCCAACACTGCCAGCCAAGCCCTTCAGTCCGGAAGTCCTTCCAAGGTCTAATCATAGGCCCTGCCTCTGTTGTGCACAGTAGTTTCCTTTCCTTGGCTCCACCATGCAGATGGAGAAGAGCTGATCGCTCCTGATGCTACACAACCTTCATATGCCTGCAGCTTTCTTTCCTGAATGCTAAACCCCATGCCAGGACCTTGAAATGTTTTTTAACTGCACTGGGTTGCACTCTCTCATTTCAGGTGCTTTCCTTTAAATCATCTCCATGCATTTCCCCCAATATGATGAAAAGGTGAAAACTGTATTTCATCTGCCTAACTAAATGACAAGGTGAAGGACAAGGACTCTTGGAAACAGGCTGCCAGGATGCCAGAGTCCTCAATACAGCTGGATCCCAATTATTGGCAGTTGGACAGGCCTCCTCGGGCCTATGTTTGGCCCATTCTCTGTTCTGGTCTCTCTGACCCTCCTTCCTCCCATCTCTTGGGATCCAGCCTACTCTATGTTGCTCCCACTTTGTGCCTCGAAAAGGCTGCAGAGGATGCAAAGTTGTTTTTGTTTGTTTCTTTTGTTTTTACATTAGTTGAAATAAAATAAATAAGCCCAGTGCATGACTGATCCCCAAGATGGGGCCTGCACCTGGGTCCCTCCATGGCCTGTGACCCACTATACAGAGCTTTCTGGACAGAATGCAGCATGTCTGCATCCTCTGGCTACCCACCTTTCCCGGGCACATGTGGCCAAGGTAGGGCAGTCAGGGGGAGTGCCAGAGCAGCCAGCTACCTCAGTCTCAATTTAGCCTCAGTTTCCCTCTGAAACTAATTCTCCTTCATGGGCAAATGTGGGGAAGTAGAGCTGCCCTATCATCTCAGTGACTTCAGAAAGCTCAGCAAAGCTGCTGTGGCCAGAGGCATAGGGCCCACTAGGGACTGGCTGTATGGACTGGATCTGGGCCAACTCAGGCACCATTATAAACACCTACTGTGTGCAAGGCCCTAGGCCAGGGCAGTCAGGGAAGCAGAACCAGCCCTAGTTCCCATCTTTGGGTTGACCAGCTGGCTGAGGGTATAGGCAGATGCACAAGGAACAGCCTGATCACACCATGAATTAGGGAGAGGATCTGCCTGGATGAGAGGGCGCAGTGGCGAGGCAGGAAGTGTGCCTATGAGGCTGGTAGCTGTCCCTGAGAGCTGGTCCAGTGCTCCTACATCTAGTAGATCAGGTTGAAGGGACACTGAAGAATGGATGGGCCAGCAGCATCCCGTCAGAGCTGCACTTAAGAAATCCTGACCAGCTCTGATTCCTCTGTCAGAGGCCCAGGGTGGGGCTTCCACTAGAACGTGAGCCATCATGGACCATGGGGACAAAGGCGACGTCCTAGATAGCAGAGAATGAGAAGCAAGGAACTTGTCCTGATGCTGCTGAGCTGCCATGCCAGCCCCGAGTACCCAGCCAGGCTGTACTGAGAGAGTAAGAAACTTCCATCCGGTTTATATTGTTCTGTTGTTTGTGCCCCAATTAACTGAGTTACAAACGTCTAAATATCAGGCCTTTCAGCATTGAACCAAAGTTCTCCTGACCTCAGGAGACCTTGTTTCTATCCAGTTCCTCCCTCGCTGTGCAGTATGGTATATACACTCAGGCCCCAACCATGGCCTTCCATCGAGGGGGTCCTACTCAGTCCCACCTCCTCTGCTGGGCCTGCCAGGCTTCTTAACTCTGGGATACCTGAGGCCTGGGTCACCCTTTGGAAACTTGCATCTCCTGCCCTGCAGTGGGCATTCTTTTACACATTATTTTATCCTTCTAAGTAATAGAGCCCGTGAAGGCAGGGGCCATGCTTCAGGCCCACCAGAGCCTTCGCAACACCCCCTGGCTGAGGAATCTACAGGAAATCACTCCTGCAAATACCCTTGAATCTCTGGCCTGCTGAGCTGTGCTTGGCTCTGGGCAGCTTCACACAGCACTGGGGGTGTGACCATACCAACACTCAGGCCAAGTAGCCTTCCCTCTGACCCCAGTCAGCTTTCTGAAGTCAGGATCAAGTCATTGCAGGTGCCCATTAAGGCTGCCCTCATCTCTCTGAACAGATGCAGTGTGAGGTTGGGCTGGGGATGGGGATAAATGGTTCTCTCAGCCTAGGGGTCACCAGGGACGACTCTGAAAGGTCTGCTGCCTCCTTCCCTTCTGGCCACATAACCCACACAGAAGACCCTGGTCTGAGGACAGCCGGCTGGCTGAGGGAAATGGACGGGTCTCTGACACCTCTCCTCCACAGTCTGCCCCTTCAGATCCTCTGCAAACCTAGAGCAGAATCTCCAAAGTGCCCCACCAGCACCAAACCCTAGGAGCCCTATTATTTGTGGGATCCATCACCAACGTGGATGTGTGAACCTCCAGCTCATTCATTTTACTGCTGAATAATATTCCACTGTGAGGATATATCACATACCACTTGCCCCTTCTCTGCTCAATGGACATTTGGTTGTTTGTAGATGTTTGTTACTATAAATAATGATACTACTAAAAAGAAATCTTATGAATCTATGTGCTCTTGGGAAGGGGTGCTTCACTGTGGGCTGGGTGCTCAGGGAGAACTTTCCAAGGGCAGACGGCACCCTCCCCTCTTCTACTTACTGCTCTCTCCACCACTGCTTCTCAGGACAGCCATGCTTTTTTGGCCTCTAATCCCACTGTCTCCCACAGGCAGCAATGAGGTATCAGAAAGAACAGCTGAATAACCAGAGGGTATACGAGGGACTTGGAGGGTCACCAAGGATCACCATCATGGGCCAGCCCAGAAACCCAGACAAGACATATGACAGCCCCCGATGGAGCACAGAGTTCTTCCCTACCTGCTGTGGGGGCGCTCGTCCTCGGGAGAAGGAACAGCTGCTGTCCAGCTGTTCACTGCAGTCTGCTGTCCACTGCAGGGGAGAAAAAAGTGGTCAGTGATGACAGGACACACAGGCCCATCCTCACTCAGCCCAGGCCCCCCCCACATGGCCCTGTCCTCCTGGGGCAGAGACAGTATAGAATCCTGCTTGGCCATTTCAACAGCAAATCCTTCCCTGCCAGCAGATCCAGGCTGGTGTCTCTGAATTCCAAGTGGAGGTGACCCTTTGGTGTATACTTGGGAAAGTCAAAATCACTTCCCTTCACCTACACCCACCGAAGTGATGAAGATTCAGCTATACTCCCAAGTCAACAAGACATGACACAGGGTCATTGAGTTTTGAACAATGGGCACCTTGTTGGACTACCTGGCCAAGCTTTGGTCATGCTAGCCCTCTACAATGTCAAGGCCAAAGCTAGAGGTGAAGCATGTGTGTGGGTTTTCTGTATGCCCAGCTCCCAAAGATGATGGACCTATGGACTGACAGATCAGCTAGGCATTGGGGGAAGAGCCCCAGACTGGCCATCAGAGCCCAGACCCACCACTTACGCTAAGAACTTAGAGGCCTGATGTGCCCCAAAGTGTGGTCTAAAAACCACCTGCATGACAGTCACAAAGCCTGCCACACTGGGGTCCTTGGACCCCCCCTCTACACCCACTGAATCAGACTGTGAGGGCAGGACCTGGGCATCAGCATTTGACAAGCTCCCAAGTGATACACCAGAAATTTCAGAGCCACTGATACCCATGTGATCTCCCAGGCCTCATTTTGTCATCTATAAGATGGGGACAGCTAGGCTAGGCAACTCTGTGAGGTTGAGATGAGGACTTTTGTAAACCATAAAAACACTGTAGAGCTATGGAGTAGTAGCGCCCTTCCTGTGTATGACGCTATCTAGCTATGTGGTGATGTTTTATTATTGTGTTAAACGTTAGCCAGCCTCATAGGCTAAGGCTGTTGAACATTGACCTTGATCTACACCCTGTGTGATACACGGAAAGCAGAAATACCCAATCTCTCTCTGTCTGACACAATTGGTTAAAACTGGGAGTGAGTGTGGATGGCTCAAGGCCTGGTTTTATAAAACCTTGGCTGGACACACCCTCCTGACTGTGGGCCAAGGGCAAGACCTTTGTATAGGAAAGACAGTTTATTACAATGCTGATGATACAGGCCAGCACAAGTGTACTGTAGAGCAGTGCTATCCAACCGACATAGATGAGAGCCACAATCAGGAGCCACAGATGTAATTGTAAGTGATCTAGTCCCCACATTTTAAAAAGATCAAATTAAACTTAATACTATATTTTATTTATCTCAATATATTTCAAATAGGTAATTAACATAACATTTATTAATAAGGTATTTTACATTCTTCTTTCCACACTAAGTTTTGAAACCCACTTAGAGCACATGTCAATTTGGACCAGCCATATGGGGCTGGTGGCTACCATATTAGCACAGCTTGAGGGAGATGGCAAAGGTGGCACACTAGTTCCAGGAGAGTCCTAGTCCTCACATCCATTTCTTGCCCATCCCTGCTCTGCACTGCAGAGGGGCTGATCCCTGCCAACTGTGACTCCTAGGTTCCTGGATCAGCTCGGTTCAGCCAATGGGATACAGGAGGAAGGAAGAAGCCCTTCCCCCCTTCTCCAGCCTCAGGTGGCATTACTAGCAGTGACTGCGACTCCTTCATGGCTCTAGCCCTCTCCATATAGCCTTCTGTGCATGACCCTGATCCCTGGTTCTGGCAACACCATCTCCTGACTTGTGCCTCAGGTCTAGTGGTGGTAATGGCTTCCTACAGTTTCTCATCTCTGGATTATTTAGTTGCTTAGCTTTTTTTTTTTAATCACTCCCTGGACTGAATTCCCTGTCTAGGTATTTGCAGTCTCAAAGCATCTCCCCAAGATATTTATTATTGGGGGGGGGGAAGGAAAAAATGAGAAATCCATCAGACACCACCTTGACTGAGTTATCAAGGATAACATTGTCTATGATAAAATATACCAACATCCTGGACTCCTCAATACGATGCACTGAGAAGGGCACATCACTTCTGACGTGGTCTTGCCAAAAATGCACAATCTCAATCTAATCAGGACAAAACATCAGGCAACTCAAACTGAGGAACTTTCTACAAAATAAGTGACCAATACTCTTCAAAAGTGTCAAGGTCGTAGAAGACAAAAATGGCCAAGAAAGTTTCACAGATTGGAGGACAATAAGGAGGCATGACAGTTACATGCAAATTTGGATCTTGGAACAGAAAAAGGACATTAGAGGAACAACTGGTAAAATCCTGAATAAAGTTCCATTGTACCAATGTCAGTTTCTTAGTTCTGATCATTGTACTGTGGTTACGTAAGATGCTCATATTAGGGGAAGCTGGATGACGAAACAGGTTCATGGGGATGCCCTGTACAATTTTTGCATCTTTGCTATAAATCTAAAATAATTTCAAAATAGAAAGTAACACATATGTGTGTGTATATACACATACATATTATATACATACAGGGTGGGGCAAAAGTAGATTTAACAGTTGTTCACATGGAAAATAATACAATAATTAACAAATAATAATACAAGAATAATCTGTTTCACATACTCACAACTGTTAATTCACTTTTGCTCCACTCTATATATGTATATAGGTATCTATATCCGTCTATCTATAAATGTTTAAACTACTGCAAAAACAATCCCTCTGTTTTATATACTTGAGTGGCTTCTTTCCTGCTTGGGGCCTGGCTGACAGGGTTGGGGACGCCAAGGCACGCAGTGACTACTGGCCATGGAGTAGACTAGATCTTGTCTAGTCCTATAAGAGCCTTGCAGAGAAAGGCTTCCTTCTTCCAGGCGTCCCAAACACTCCAACCCTAGCGCATAGTGCTGATGTGACACCCCCTAGAACACTGCCTTGAGCATGGGTGCACCTCGTCTGAGGTTCAGCATGGTCCCTGGCAGGGTCGGGCTGGGAAGCCAGGATGGCTCCCCTGGACCAACATGCATAGAGGAGGCCAAAGCCTCACACATGGCCACAGGCAACCCTGCCCTTCTGGTTAGGCTTTCCTAGAGCAGTTCCAAGCTTTGATGAGACGGCTTGGCTTCGTCAAATCCATCCTTAACTTTATCCACCAACCAGAATCCATTTCCGAGTGCATTCGGTATGTGGCCTGCCACACCTCCCTTCACAGACGAGGCCCAGGAAAGGAAAAGGGGGAAGCCAAGATTCCTGGAGAAGAGCTAGCCTGGGGTGGGTTGCCAGTCAGCTCAGGGGCAGACCGTGGGAAGCGTGACTTTCTGGCTAAGGAGTCAGAGACTTTTCCTGGATAGAAAGGATCAGAAGAGAAGGGCCACCCTGTTAGGAAGGCTGAACTGGCCTGGGGGGAAGCCGGTCAGGAGGTTGGAATGCAACATTCAGGCTTCCACTGAGAGTGGAGGCAGAGATGGATATGAGGGCCTGAGAGCACGGTACAGACAAGCAGTGAGCGAGGGGCTGACTGGCATGAAGGAAAGCGAGCCAGATGGTCAAGTCGCAGAAACCCACCCCAGAGGCCCAGCCAGGGCTGGGTAGAGACATGGCCCTGGATGAAGTTGTTGGAGGAGGGAATGTGGTCCAACCATGCAGAGCTTTCCTGACCCCTGGGGGAGGAATTTAGTGTGAGTCACCACACCTATTCCAGCAAGCTGTGTGTGTGACAACCCACCTCCAACTGCCAGCCACGCAGCAGCCCCAAGCAACATCCTCCCCTCCACTGCTGTCTGAATCACCTCCACTGGGAAAGTGTTTCTTCCCAGTCCAAACCCTGGGAGCTCTCCCTTCCCTTTTCCAAAGCTCCTCCCTGCCTCTGTTGGGACTCCACTCTCAAAGCTGTCTGCTTTCTTCTGAGGCCGTAGCTATACCACCTCCTTACCCTGGGCCCTAGTAAATCTCCAGACACAGACCTTCCTGAACTGGTCCTTACCTATATGAGATGATTTCAGGGTGGAGAGACTCCCCCAGCCACCCCAACACTCTCTTCCACACCACCTCCATGCCTGACTCCCACACACAGAGCATTTCTCCAAGGTAAACCAATTTACAGCTAGGAGTGAGTCTTGCGTGTGTGTGTGTGTGTTGGGGGGTGGGGTGGTAAAGGTGATTTCCCCTGAAAAAGGTCATGGAACACAAATAGGCAGGAAAAGTGGGACATTTTTATACATGGGAACAGTGAACATCAAATTCATATGGTTTGGGGTCTCCACCATAGCTATTATAATCTATTTCTTTATTTAAAAAACTGAAACAAAGATGGCACAGGGTTAATATTTTATAAACGGAGTACAGGTGTTTATTCTGTACTCAAAGGAGATGTCCATCCTACTAGTCTCTGCTGTCACTGGACATTTAAAATATTTCACACACTAAAAAGAATTAAAATCTGTTATAATTTATGATTTAAAATAATATAGTTCTATAAGTCATATTATATATATATATACATATATATACACATATGTACATATATATACACACACACCACACATATATGTGCTGATAAAAGCATAAAAAAAGGTGAGGAAGCAACTCACCAATCTGATGGGGGTAGGGTAAGGCAGTGGAAGGACGCAGCGGCTAAGGGAGATTCTATTGGTAATATGTGAATTCTTGGGTACCATGAGAATGTATGCCTATAGTACTTATATAAGTAAAGATAAATTATTTTTTAAAATAAGGGGAAAATATAAAATGAGTCCCCCATGCTCAACCACCCCACAGCTCCCCTTAAACTCACTTCTTCTGTTAAGCCTTTCATGGGTGGTCCACCATTGAGCGCTTCCTCCTATGAGCAAAGACGGCCAGGGAGGTGGGGAGATTCAAAGGCCGGCGGAAATGAAGGGATAGGTTAAGGGGGGATGAGGAATCAGGGAACAGGGAAGGCAGAATGAAAGAAAAAGAGAAGAAAAAACACTGTGAGAAGGAGACGTCAGGCCAATCTGAATACTTGGATCCCAGCCTCCCTACGGGCAGGGTTGCCTCTCCCTTTGAAAGGTCACTTGCATTTACAACAAAACCCAGGACTGCTAAGTGCCTGACAGCATCAAAAAGGAATATCAGAGATAGCTTCACCCTCACTGGCTCTTTATTTGACTTGTCAACAAGAATTTATTGGAAAGTACCCCTAAGTGGAGACAGACATGCCCTGCTGTGGCTGTGGTTGTCAACCTTAGTGGACATCAGAGTCACATGGGGGCTGATAAGAATGCAATACCCTGGCCCCTCCCAATTCAACTGCACTCTGAGGTGGGGCCTGTCCAAGCTTCCTGAGCGATTCCAATGGGCAGCCCGAGTTGTGAACACTGATTTCACACCTGGTGATGATCCGCAAGACCACCCACTAACATTAGAAGTGCCAAACTTGCCCCACTTCGAACATCCAAATTTCTTCCACAAAAGTTTAATGGTCAATGAGATTCAGAGTCCTACGTCTCACTCTATAGGGGGAAAAATATATTAACCACCCAACAGCCTGTACCCAGCAGGGAACCTAAAGTAGGTGGGGAAGGGGTAAGCACCAGGGCCCAGCTCAGCCATCACTGGCAGTGCCATTTGGCTAATTCCTGTTTCTGTGTCTCAGTCTTTTCTTCTGCAGAATGGGGCTACAATCCCCCCCTACACCCAAGCACAGAGTGAGGACAACTTTCAGGATATGCCTTTGGGGACTTCGGATCCATTGGAGGGCAGGCACTCTTGAAATGCATGTGTGGGGGTGCGTGATTTAAAATGTTATTCTAAAAGCACTGGGAAACTTGGAGCATACATTCTCTTGGTTGCTCATCTGAAGAAATGGAAACTTGCTTTCCCCTCCCCTCCTCTTCCATCTACCCATCCTTCCATCCATCCATCCATCCATCCATCCATCCATCCATCCATCCATCCATCCATCCATCTTTCTAGTTGGTGCTGGGGGAGAGGTAGGGAGGACCCAACTGGACAAGCATACATTTTCCTCCTGAGTGTCAACTGTCATCTCAGATCCTAAGGAAATGACCTCACCAACTGAAGAACACTCCATTCCCTCAAGCTTTCTCAAGGTTTCCAAGATTCTTAACAATTTTCCTCTCCCAGAAACATTAAAACACCACCACAGACAGGCAGACGGGGACATTCTCTGCGGTTATTTTTGTTCTTTGTTTTTGGCTTCCATTTAAAATAGTCATCAGATTAAATAAAAACAATCAAAAGTGCTTTAGCAGAAAGATTTCCCATAAGGCTATGTCTACAGAATGTGTTATGTAGACACTTCTAAGCCTGGCCTTGCTTAGAGTTGTGCACAGCTGTGCCCTCCTCTGGAGTCTGTCTGTACCCCAGCTGTGTATGTGGGGTGTATGTGGGACAGGGAGTGGGGGGTGGGATCAGGATTGAAATGTCCCTCCTTGGCCAGCAGCACACAGGCAGACCTGCCCCGTGCTCACATTCTTCTAGGGAAGTTCAGAAAATGCAGAAAGTTTAAGGAATGCATCCAGACGTTACCAGTGTTTCCCATACTCGGCCTCACAATAAACATGTTTATTTTTTCATTTTTACCTTTTAAAATTTTATTATTTTTTTAATCTTCACCCGAGGATATGTTTTTTTATTGATTTTTTAGAGAGAGGAAAGGAGAGAGAAAAACATGGATGTGACAGAGAAACATTGATCAGTTGCCTCCCATATGCACCCTGACTGGGGAATGAACTGGCAGCCTGGGTATGTGCTCTGACCAGGAATTGAACCTGCAACCTTTCGGTGTACAGGATGATGCTCCAACTAACTGAACCACCTGGCCAGAGTAACAAACATCTGTTTAGAAGCCCCTCCAGATGTGGATGTTGGAGTGTGGTCAGGCCCAACCTATCCCAGGAGCAGGAGCAGGCAGTGCAGGGCCCAGACTGAGGGCACCTCTCTATTTGCTGTCTGTGCTTAGAACTTAGCAGTCACCACAGGAAGGTCAAAGTTGCTGGCAGGCCCCTCCTTCCCAAAGTATCTTCCTAGTGTCTGCTCTGGAAACCAAAAATTCACAAAGCTTTCCTCTGGGGTGAAGCTTCATGGCTTCCTTAGACCTTCCTCCTGTAAGAGCCCATTTCACCTGGAAGAACCTTTGAAAGGTGCCCTGTGGGAGGCCACCAGGGTCTGCATGGTGGAGGAGGCAGGCTGCACGCACCAGGCCAGCCCCACCCACCTGTCCATGGGGCCTGCTCCTGGGGGAGTCAGTTCCAGGATGCGTACGGGAGGCGGCAAGAATTGGTTCCTCCCCTGCCTGCCCTTCCAAATCTTGGCCCACAGTCTTTCATCTGAGTACACCTTCCACCCAAGACCAGGGCTGCCACACACTGACCCAGGAGGGGGTGAGACCAGCCTGAGATCCTGGTCAGACACCTCATGTGCCTCACTGGGTCTGACACAGAGCCCCAGGGGATTTCTCGAGAGACTCAGTTCCGTAACCGTGCACAATTGCCTACATTTGAAATCAGAAGAGATATTCTGATTTTGGGTATGCATTTTGGATAAGCTGCAACTTCCAGATCTCTTCTACAACATAAGCTTAAGGAAGACAGGGAATAGGGCAGAGCACATAGTAGGCACTCAATAAATCTGTGTTCTATTAATTGCACATTTGCCCAATGGGGCAGGACAGAGTAGAGGTGGGTCAGAGGGTCTGAGAGGGGCTTCCTGCATGGATCCCATGCTCTGTGGGTGGGACCATCTGTATCTCGACAATCTAGGGCCAGGCAACCAGATGCTGTCTGGATTCAGGGTCCCCTTATCACCCCCTTTGAGTTTGCCCAGGCCCCTTTCCCCCTCCCTGGGGCAGTGCTCACCTGGGAGATGTGGGACTGCGTTTTCTCACTCTCACCATCACCTTCCGTCTTGTCTGACAGCAGCCCCTGCACCTGGTACTCGAGCACGTAGCTATCGATGAAGCGTTCAAGCTCCTCGATCTCCTGGGAACGGCTGCTCCCAGCCTCGGAGGAGGCCGATGCTGCTGAGGAGTTCTCCATCCCTCCAGCTCAGGGACTGGGTCAGGGCTGTGGGAGAGAAAGAACAGGCTTTGTGAGACAAAGCTGGAGGCAGAGATGATGCCCTCATTAGTGTGAAGCATATGCTTTAATTCCCCTGACCCACCTGGAAGTGGGGAGAGCTAGAACCTTTCTCACCTCTAGGTCCCTTCCCACCAGGGACCCTCCCCTTTTCCTGACAGGATCTGAGCCAGATAGGAAGGGGCTTCAAAGCTTGTCTGGTATCCCTTTCACTGTCTGGAGATTACTGCTCTACAGGTGGAGCCCACTCAGCTGGAGGAAACAGTCTGTACGTGGTTTCACCATCAGAACTAGTAGAATAGTCGTCTCCCAAACCACCACCATTGGACACACACAGAGGACCTGAATAATGTATGCACGGAACTCCGAGACCACAAAGGGCTGCGTGTGCCTAGACTATGACTGTTGGTAATAAAGACAAGGTCCTAATATGTTTCAAGGAACATTTGAATTTCAAAACCTTGGAATACTGAGAACTTTTTTAGAAAGTAGTTATTTGCCAATGACCAATGTTTTGTTGAGTTTTTAACTAATGGATGCAAAGCAGGGCAAGGAATGGCCCGCTGGGTTCCAGAAAGGCTATGAAATTCACAAATGCTGACTCCCTCACACCCTTGCTGGCCTTCTTAGGGGTTGGGTTGGCAACGGTGGAAACTCAGTTTTTTTATTTTTGGCTACTGCAAGGAGCCCAGCCTCCCTGGGACCCCAGGCCCGCCGCAGCAGAGTGTATGATGCTGTAGGGTGCTTGATCTGGGCTCCTGAGCTCAGTAGCCTTGGGGTTTGTAGCCTATCCCATTCCAGAGGGAGCAGTCTGAGGTTTCAGGTCCAGGAGCCCTCATCAGAGTGAGGGAACCCCAGTGTGGAGGCTTAGGTGGCAGTGGGTCTGAAGGGAGTCAACTCAGACTGGAATAAGCATGCCTAATGGTGCAAGGCCACAGTCAGAGGTGGGGGTGGGGATGTCCAATGCCCCTTCCTCCACCTGCCATTCAAGGCCTATAGTGGCCTTACATCCCTCCCACCACCACCACCCACCTTACCCCTCCTGCTCCCACAGCTGCCCATGTCCCCCTCTGGCCCCCTGTCTACTCTGCTGCTTGCCCCATATGCCTATGTGCTAGGCAGAAACATAAGAGGCTCCTGGGTGTACACCTTCTCCCAGTTACTCAATGAAACACCACCCTAAGGTGTCCTGGGAAGGGATTTTGCAAATACAATTAAATTTGAAATCAGCAGACTTTAATATATGGAGACTATGCAGGAGGGCCTGATCCATCACATGAACCCCTTAAATCTGGGACTGGAGCTAGAGACGGAGATTCAAAGCACAAAAAAGACAGGACACACTACTGCTGGCTTGAAGAAGGAAGGGGCATGTACAAGGAATGTAGCAACCTCTAGGAGCTGAAAGCAATCCCTTGTCAATGACAGGAAGAAGAAGGGCACCTCAGTCCTACAACCACAAGGAAGTCAATTCTGCCAAAAACCAACCAGGAGTTTGGGAGCAGGCTTTGTCGCCCAGAGGCTCCAGACAAGAGCTAAGCCTGGTGAACCTTGATTTCAGCCTTGTGATATACCAAGTGTGACTCTGATGTCCAGAACTGGGAGATAATACATGGTACTGTTGTAAGCCATTAAGTTTGTAGCAATGTGTTAGGCAGCAATAGAAAACTAACATGCAATGAATGCTCTGCCTCTGCTTTTGCTCACATTGTACCCCTCAACCAGAAGCACTTTCCTACTCCCTCCACCCACCAAATCTAGAGGTCCTTACACTCACAGAATGCTAAAATAGCGCCTTAGAGGCCATATGGCAACTGGTCCAATCCCCAGGTTTAATGGTGACTAGTGGGCAAAGGATTCACCCAGCCTTGGTTTGTGGACATGAACACTGTGACTTCTAACAGGAATAGCTAATGTGTACTGTGCCCAGATCAAGTGCCAGGCACTCTTCTCAGCACTTGATATGCGTTTAGACACTTACCCTCACAACAACTCTATGAAATCAGTATAATTATGCTACTTAGAAAATGGAGGTTCAGAGAAGTTAAGTAAGTTGTGTAACTTAGCACAGCAGAGCTCCAGGTCTGCCTATATCTCACTGCCTCTTCACCCCCCTCCTGGCAGCCTGCTCAAGCCCTCAGGACATTTCCCCTTCTCCAGTCCCCACTGTCCTTCCAGTGCACAGTGAATTTAAGTGCTGTGTGTATGTTTCTTACTCTGCAACAGGGATACAGGCTCTGGAGTGCTGGGCCCATGCCCAGCTGCTGGTCTCAGCCAGATGGCATAAGATTGATGTCCAGAGAGAGCTGAAAAGGAACCGCCTGCAGGAAAAGGTAGTGCCTAGGGCCATGCCTATTATTCCTCGAAGACTTCAGATCTTATCTAGGGCTTTCTGGCGCCCTTCACAGGTACAGGTGGAGGACTGGGTTTTGCAGGAACTTGCATGGAGCTCTTCCAGGACTGCGTGCCTGGCTCTGCCTCCTGCAGCAGCCTCTGTCCTGCTCTGCTGGGCTCTCCTGGACTCACACAAGTCTCCCCTGGGGCTGTACCTTAGTCCCATGAGGGAGCCCCAAATCCACACTGGCTCACTGAGGAAAGGGATAGGCACTGACCCATTCCAACCCTGCAGAATTTTGGTTCCCAGAGGGACAAAGAGGACGTCCCCTCACTTGTCTTGGACATGTCCTATGGCACATCCTCTCATCTGCCCTTCTGCAGTCACTGCTGCCCAAACAGATTCATGCAGCAGAGCCGTACAGCACCTGACCTTGGCCACTCTGAGAGCCTTCTGCCGGGGCTCCACTGACACACGTCAGTCGGTATCTGCAGGATCCCACCTGGCATGGGTACCTGTACTCTGGAAATGCAAGGAGCTAACATGCCTGGGCACACACTCCTTTTTTGGTCTCTCAAATTACACTTCTGAAGTGCTGTGAACATGGTCCCTCAATGTATCCAAGTAGATGGAGCCCCAGCTGCCCACAATGGTGACCAGATCCATATACCTCTTTGTCTGGCTCTCCCCGCTCCTATGTCACTCCCCCAGGGACTCCTGCTCCTGGGGTGCTTCCAAGAATTCTGCTTTCTGAGGGAAACCAGGCTAAACTGTCACTTGGGCTCCCTTGTTCATTCTAGAATGAGTCCCAACCAGGGAGCCAGAAGCCCCTCCTTCAGCAGAAAAGCCCAGCTTTATCTTGTACATGGGGGGGGGGAGAGGGAGACAGTGCTGTCCTCACTGTCCATCTTCGCAGCTGGAAGTTGAGTCACGCACATCCCATTTTTGTAAAATATACATAACATAAAACTTAGCATTGTAATAATTTTCAAGTGTACAAGTCAGTGGCATTAAGCACATGCACGATGGTTGTATAACCATCATCGCCATCCACCTCCATCTTCCCAAACAGAAACTGTGCCCATTAGACACCAGCTCCTCCTCCCTCCTCCAGAGGCCCCTGGCACCCACTGTTCTACCTTCTGTCTCTGTGAATCTGTCTATGCCGAGAACCTCGTATAAATGGAATCATAGAGTATTTGTCCTTTTGTGACTGGTTTATTTCACTTATCATAAAGTCTTCAAGGTTCATCCATGTTGTAGCATGTGTCAGAATTTCATGCCTTTTTACAGCTAAATAATATACCATATACAATAATATATTGTATGTATATCCCACATTTTATTCATCCATCCATGGACATTCGGGTTGTTTTCACCTTTGTCTGTGGTGAGTGATGCTGCTATGAACATGGGTGTACATGTATCTGTTTGAGTCTGTTTCTAATTCTTTGGGGTACATACCCAAAAGTTCTGCCCCATTTTTAAGGCAAAAAGAATGAGGAGGCACAGAGTAAACTCTCAGGCTAGTGGAGACACAGGGAAATAAAGGGAATGAGGGTTTGCTCTGCTCCCTTCCTGCTTGTGCTTTGAGGTGTCCTCCTGGCTCAGTTTCCCATTCACAGCAAGAGCAGGATGGGAAATCCCCAAACAGCTGGGCTGCTGGCTAAGCTGAGAGCCAGCAAGAAGAGCTTATGTTTTAATGATCAGCGAAAGTGAAAAGGGGGATGGGACCAGAGGAAGAAGAAAGAGAGGAAGAAAAGAGACACCTTGGCTGCAGCCGAAAGCAGAATGCTGCAGAGCAGAGGTCCCTTCCCAGGAACTCCCCCTACAGCCAACGCCCCACCCCCAATCCCTCCCCACCCTGCCCCCATTCCCTACCAGGTGATGGATGTGGAGGAACAAAAAGGGAAGCAGCAGGAGTGGGGAAAGTGCTGAGGCTGCTCTTTGCTGTAAAGAGCAGGCAGCCCTGGGCCTGCAAACAGGAGGGGTGGGCCTGGGTGTGCACAGCTTTAGGAGGGGCCGAGGCTGCAGAAGAAATGAAAGGGTGGTTGGGGGGACTCCTGGACCTGTGCGTCCCAGACAGGACTTAGGCACACCTATAGCTGTCTGGTGAAAGGAGTGGCTCACAGTCTCCTCTGGGTGTACTTATGGGACCTTGTCCCAGCCCCAGGGGCCCAGGGCACCCACTGCAACAGCCAATCATGTTCTAAACTTGTCACTATAGCTGGGTGTGCCTCGCTAACTATTTTTAAGGCCAGAAACAAAAATACCCACATGCTTTGATGAAAAAGAGCCTTTGTCCACTGGTCCTCCCTCCCCAGGCCCCAATGAACCCTCCCTTTGCTGCACTCTGCCCAGAGTAGCATGGCCTCCTTGGCAACCAGCACTCAGCAAAGGTGCTTCTGCTGACAGCATGGGGCTCCCTGCCTGAGGTCAAGAGTCTCTCTCCCCACCCTCTGGCCCAGCTGGCCTTTGAGTTTGCTACTATCAGGGCTAGAGGTCTGGAGGAAAAGGGAGGACCCAGAGGCAAGCAGCTGAAACCTTCCCAGCCGGCTCAGCATCCCAGTGACAAATGGCATTAGTAGCTGTAAATTTAGCCAATCCCTTTAAGAACAGCCAAGGCATTAAGAGGCATTACCTTCTCCCGCAATCCCCAGGATAAAGTCAGTGGCCTGCAAACCAGGAGACACAAGCCTCTCTGACACCAGTTCTTCTCTGGGGAATCCACCCTTCCGGGCCCTGAGAGGAGGCAGCTCATACCCCTCAACCTTCATCAGATCCTTTCCCTCAGGCCCTCAGCAGGCAACCCACCAGGGCACCATACCCTTCTGGGACCTCACAGAGGAAGCCTCGGGAGGTCTCAATTTCTGCATTCCTGACTCCTTTCTGCTTTCCTGATGCATGGTTGTTTTTGTTTTTTGTTTTCAGTTTTTGGCTGCTGCAAGGGGCCCAGCCTCCCTTGGACCCCAGGACAGCTGCAGGGGAGCTATGCAGTGCTGTAGGGAGCTTGCTCTGGGCTCCTGAGCTCAGCAGCCTTGGGGCTCATGGGTCTCTCCACCCATCCCAGCAGAGTAGTAACTCCGATGAATGGAGGTAGGCTCAGTGAGCTGTGGGAAGACAGCTCACCTTGTGTCGAATCTCATCCACCCCACCTTTGCTACGACCCTTCTCATGCCTCCTGCTGCAGCACAGCCTCGCTGCCCTGGGATCCACTCCAGCAGCTGCTTCCTGGTGACCCTGTTACACACAAGGCCATCCTCTCTCCCTTTCCCACCTCCACATGGTGCTGGCAACTACACCTTTACCCAGAGCTTGCAACAAGGCTGTTAGGCAGGGCCAGGTCACGGCCGCTGCTTGCTGAGTGTGGGAGGAGAGAGGCCTCGCTGCCTGGGAACAGAGCATGCCCATAGCTCTTCCCTGAGGGAGCCATGGGAACCCCCTTCACGAGGTCTGCTGCCAACCCACCCCTTCAAGTCCAGCCCACGCTCCACCTCCTGCACAAATGAGACTTTGGGGACAAAGCCTTTCCCTGACAACCACAGCCCTGTGCTCGGCCACTCCCGTCAGTGACAAGCTGAGGACTCTGGGACACTCAGTGTTTACCAAATAAAAGCAGAATTCTACTGATGCCTCCACAACCAGGAGCCTCAGGTCCCCAACCACAGGAAGTGGGAAAGATCAGAAACACTCTGAGCTAGAGGCAACCTCAGAAATCGGCAACATTTACTGTCTCAGGAGTCCAGGATACCTGGTGTCCTCTAAATCTCTGATGCTCCCCCACGCACACACCAGTGTAACCCTTTGTCACTCAAACATCAGACAGGGTGCAGACACAACTACTATTACAGGGTGCTAGGCAACTACTATTTCTCAAACTGCAGGTCTCAGCAATTTAGTGGGCTGTGAATAAACTTAGTGTGAAATAAACTCAGGATCTCAGCATTAAAAATATAGAACTACATTGAAAATACCCATGAGTGATACACGATGTAAGTGGAACAATTGTTTCACAGCACTTTTGTTCTACCTACAAATGGAAAACATATTTCTTTCTGTGAGCCTTGGTTTCAAGAGTTTAAGTGGCCAGAGCAGCACATCCCAAACTTCAAGGTACGCATGAATCACAGGTGATCTTGTTAAAATGCAGATTCCAATTCAGTGGCTCGAGATGGTGCCTGAGATTCTGCATTTCTACTGAGCTCCCAGGGGATGTTGTTGATGGTCAGGACATCACTTTGAATAGCTAAGACTTAGAAAACCTCTCCCTCCCTTCAATCCGTTATTCAGCTATTTCACCCTGGTCTGGGTTCTTCACCCTGACTCTCTGGCCCATGGGTCAGCTCCCTGGAGGAGGGGCAGTGCTCCTCTCATGGCCAGCTTGGGGCCAGGCAGGACCTCAACAGGCAAAATTAATATTCATTGGCGGACCTTAGGCCCACCCACTTCTATCCTGAGCGCTCAGAGCCAGGTGCATAGAACAGCACCTGCTTAGAGTCCTGCAATGCCACACTGGGGGCTCAGACATATCCAACTGGTCTGGGCAAGTTGGAGAATCTGAACAAGTTGGGGGATCTCAATGGTCCTTAAAGAATCCAGTCCCTTTAGTGTGTAGATAGGACACTGGGGCCCAGAGAAGGGGAATGACCTGCCTATGGATAAAGCCAGACCTGCAACTCAGGTTCCCAGACTCTAAGCCCCTCAATATTGTGCTATCCCTGGAGACACCCTGCTGAGCTAAGTCACCTTCTTCAGTGACGGCCAATGATGGGACAGATATTCTTAAGTACCAGACAACCCCCAAATTATTGCATCATTTTCACACCCTACTGAGCTCCCATTCTGGGCAGGGCCCAGGACCAAGCCCTGTCGTTCTTTCAGAACTTCTGTGGAAAAGACCAGTGGGTCTCGGGCTCCAGGGCTCGCTCTCCAAGAACAGCCTCCATGGGTAACTGAGGAGCTGGACTGGATTTCATGGTGACGGGACTGGTCATTGTGGTCCATGAAGGCACGAGAGATGTTGAAATCCTTCCTTCCTTAGCACACCCTCTGTGGCCAGCACCCCAGAGAGGGTCTGGGAAGGAAGGCCACAGGCAGAGGGAGCAAATGCACCCTGCTGGGAGTGAGGAAGGCACACTTAGGAGTCCACCAGGGGACAGGTTAGATTATGGGCTCCTGGCGGAGAATTTCTCAGAGGAAGGACCCTGACACAGCAGTTTCCCTGGCTCTGTGGAGGCCTGCACACAGGCAGATGGGCATGGACAAGAAGCAGGAAGGCACTCAGGGTGGGCTCTGGGAGGTCCAGCCCCTACTCTGTCCCTGGACATCCCTGTTGTGCAGGTCTGCTCTGCTCTTGAGCCCCTGAACCCCACAGGAGCCTCCACTGGTCTCCCAGAGCTTATTCCACCCCCCCAACCTGCTCCCTTGGCACTGAGCACAGGCTGCCTCCTGACACCTTCTCATCCTCCCTGTGCTGTTACCCAACTCTTGTTCTGCTCTTGAATTTTTTACAGGTTTTTATCTTATCTTGACAAGACTGCATGGTCCTTGAGGCCTTGCTCCATCCTATACCTCTCACAGTCCCAAGCCCAGGACGAGAAACTGGCCTGCCGCTCCCCAGCCTTCCCACACCCACCCCAACACTCTCCTTCCCGGAGAGTGGGCCTCCTCAGTGCTCCCACCCACTGCCACTGGCCCCAGGCTCTCCCCCAGTCCTTCCCAGCTCTTAGGACATGAAAGCCAAGGGTGCTGGGGGTGAACCTGTCCAATCATCCTCCCTACTAGCCAACAAAGTCACCTAATCTCAGAACCAGGGTTCCAACTTCTTCCTACCACATTTAAGAATCTCCTGAAGGCAATTCACCCAAAAGGTACTGAACGCCTGCTATATGCTATGCCCTATAGCAGGGGTGGGGAACGTCCAGCCCACAGGCTGTATACAGCCAGTGAAATCATTTGGTCTGGCCTTGCCAAGGCAAGAGTAGGCGGGACTAGAAATTAGATAAGTCTAGGAGCTTTTTTCATAGCTAATTTTTAAGTTGATGATTTTGTATGGCCCGCAAATGATGTTATAAATATCCAAATGGCCCTTGGCAGAAAAAGGTTCCCCACCCCTGCCCTATAGGCACCAGGAAGCATGGAAGTCACAGGTAAAGCCTCATAGGGGAGATAAAATATCAAAGCTGGAGGGTTACTGGCCAATCAGCCACATCCCTGGCTGGTGCCAGGTGGCTTCCTCACTGCCCCAGTTCCTAAGACAGGGTGACATAACAGTTATGGTTTCTGATGCTTGATTCCAATGCCGGCTAAATCAGTGCCTACCTCTGTGACCTTGGGTAGCCTGTTTCCTCATCTTTAAAGTAGACTGATGATGAAAGTGCCATCTCATAAGGTGTTGTGAGGATTAAGTGAGAGAATGCATGAAAATGTGTTTGACACAGCCAGGTATACAGCAAGCACTCAATTACTGGCTGTGATTATAATTTGACATTGCAACTGACCCCTGCTATGCCCCACTCTGTCTTCCGCATTCTCTCCCACCTCTCCAAACTGTACTCTCTCACTCAGGGTCCAGCTCAGACACATCTTCTCCCTGAAGTCCCCTTGGACACTCTAGCTATGACTGGTCACTGCTGCTTCTGAACGCCAGCTAACCACAGACCCCATTATTCCCTAATGTATTCCCACTCTGAACTGCCTGTGCCCCGCATGGGCCTCAGCTTGGCCTTTTCCTGTATTCTAATTCCTGGGCTAACCTTCAGCTCTACCAGCCTGCATGGACTTATGGGAACTCATTCTCTCCCCTCTATGGGCCCTGGGGGTAGGTAAGGGGTACCCCACCACTGACCCTCAAAAGACTCTGGGATGACAAAGAGTAAAAACCAACAGGGAGCATGCTGGGAAGGGAGACCAACAGTGTCCTGCTCTGAACCTGGCAATGTACCTGTGAGAGCACCTCAGGTTAAGGCCAGAAAGCTCCTCTGAGCATGGTGGCCCAACACCCAAGGGCTTCCTTCTCAGGTGACATTCTCTCTCCAGTGTCTTTCTCGGGGTAACCAGGGTCCCCAGTCAGCTCTCTTTCTCCTGGCAACAACTTCCTGAACTATAGCCCAGCTGGAGCAGTGACAGTGTCAGCAGTTTCCAAGAGTCCCATGGGGGTCTGGAAGTTGGGAACAGGTTCCATGTAGCCTGACCCTCAGTGGGGCTGTGACCCTGCAGGCCTGTCCCAGGGTTGGGAAGGTAGAGTGGGCTCACTCTGAGAACAGCATCCCTTTCCCACTCCCCTCTTTATCCTTAAGGACAGCTCAAGCCCACCTCCTAAACCACCCTGACCACCCCAGCTCACAGTGATCCCCAAACCTCGAAATACCCATAGCAGCTGCTCACAGGACCTTTTGACCTCTGCCCTCTGCCTTGGATGACTAACTGCACGGGAGCATAATTACGAAGCAGAGGCGGCAAATGTCCGTTTTGGGGCATGTCTGGACCACATGGTGTTTTGTTTTGCTCGTTGAATATTTTAAAAATATTTGAGCCAACATTTTTAAATCAAAAGATTTCATGTAAAAGAATCCACATTTCTGAATTTCTTAAAAAATTGGGAGATCCAGCACCACTAGCCCACCTTCCCACACTGCAACCATCAGCTACAGCTAAGTGGTGCTGACCCCTTCAGACAGGATGTCTGAAGGGGTCAGTTCTCCACAGACCTCCACACTCCCTAATGTCTCCTCACTGCCCACAACCGTCATTTTCACATGGCTCAGTGCTCACTCACATAACCCACCTGGCCCTATCCAAGTTTGAGGCCCCCTACAAGAAAGTAGCTGTAGGTGAATCACAGACCAAAAATGAGGGGGTCCCTAAGAACCTGGAAATCAAGAACAACGACTATCCCCTGGGAGTTACAATGGGAAATCCATACATGACAGTCTAAAACAGAAATATTCAGTCATTGCAAAAAAAGGTTTCTAGGACTCAACCCTAACCTGATTGAAGACAGCCACAGAGCTATTATAGGAAGACTGTGTCACTCAGAAAGGACTGGGCTGCACTGGAAGCAAAGAAAATAGCCAACCATAGAAGGCAATGTAGCCCCAAGCTCGGTTCAGAAAAAGGGGTGCCCTTTCTAGATCTCTCAAGGGAGGGGAGAAGGGGCAGCTAAATGCACAGGGCTGTCCCACTGCTCCACTTAATGTCCTGACCACACTTTAGCTCAGCCCTGAAGTGGTCTGAGGGGATGGCTCCCTCTCCAACTAAACCATGAGCTCTTAGAGGCCAAGGATGTGTCTGTTCCTTCCCTTATTCCCTGGGAGCCAGACCTGGGCCCGCTAGGAATTTAGTTAATTAGTTAGTATCTGATGATGGATTCCCTGAAATGAGAAAATGGCCAGTAAGTAATTGACAGTCTCCCCCTTTGGTAACAGCAGACAGAAGCTACTGGCTGCTGATGGGCATAGAGAAGGGTGGCATGTCAGCCGTGGAAGCTGCAAATACAATGAGGCGGGGGTGGACCCCTCTTTGGCCACGTGGCTCAGTGCCGGAGGCCCCTAGACAGCAACCATGGGAACTGAGCTCATCTAGCACCCAAGGCTCTTAGAGCTCTCCCTGAATTCTTTATGAACCACAGGGAGATAAAGAGCTGAACAGCCAGAGCCCAGGAATATAAAGCCCACAGATAACGAAAGGCCAGACCCCTGATTCCTGGAGTGGCTAGCTCTGCCTTTGCTTGGAGGCCCCCAGGGAGGGCTACTACTGCTCAGGGACGGTTGCCCTTTAACCTTTACTGAAGTAGGAAAGCAAATCATCAATATTGTATTCCCCACAGACTGTTGGTTTCCAAACTATTTTCCTCTATTACCCTATTTATTTTCTTAATGCAATTCTAAATGGTTTCCCCTGATATATAAAAGATATTAACAACTAGCATTTGCTGAACATTTATTATGTACCAAGCCTTGTGATAAATATTTGGTGTATATTCATTTAACCCAAGACAATCCTATAATGTAGGCACCATTTTTGTCCCCATTGTACAAATTAGGAAAACAAGGCAGACAGGAGTTGCCCACACATTTCCTATCTATGTCTTCAACCTTGTACAACACAAAGCCCTAATACAGAGGTCTTGGGCGATGCATGGCCAAGCCAGAGATAAGAGCTGTTGGCCAAGGACATGTTGAAGACCCAGATATAATAGTTCTCCTGGGGTTGGCTGGTTTCCCCAAGTGTTTCTCTCTGGGACATGCTGAAGTCAACTAATTAGGGAAACAGGCAGCCAGAAAGCCTGAGCTCCAAGTCACGTCCACTGGGAACCCACCCACTACAGTATGCATTCTTATGGACAGGGATCACTTTGCCTGTCCCATCACACACTTTCAGTACCTGGCACAAAGTATGGTTCTACAGAAGATGGATGGAAGGCCCATGGGCTGCCTGCAGGAGGCCTGTGGAGTTGCCCATCTTTGGCCTCTGTGACCTAGGAGCTCTCTCCCCAGGTCTAGTCTGGGGCAGCTGCAGGAAGAACTTCCAGATGCAGCCAGATGCCTTGCAGAGAGAGCCCACCTGGTGGCAGATCCTGAAGGCTATCCATCACAGTCCTCAGGTTCTATATTCCATTATCTCTGAGGTTAATTTCACCTACTAGAGTATAGTAGCAACATATAACCTTGTTATATGCACACAGCAGGAGCTGCCTGCAGCCAGTTACAACCACAGGTAGCAAGCTGAGCGGTTAACTGGCAGATAATTAACTGAGCAATTCCCCACAGCCCTCTATGTACTCTGGTGAGACACAGGAAGGAAGAGACATAAAGGCAGAAAGGAGTCCTCCCATTGGAGAAAGGACCTTGCAAGTCATTGAGTCAAGTGTTGGTGAGGACATGGAGAAATCAGCACCCTCACACACTGATAATGAGAATGGAAAAATGGGGCAGCTGGTTGGAAAACAGTCCAGTAGTTTCTCAAATGATTAAACATAGAGTTAACATATGACTCAACAATTCTATTCCTAGGTATACATCCAAAAGAAATAAAAATATATGTCCACACAAAAACTTATCTATAAATGTTTTGTGTAGCTTATTAATAATAGCCAAAACATGGAAACCACCCAAATATCCACAACTGATGAATGGATAAACAAAATGTGGTAGATATATTCATGCAATGGAATATTATTTGGCCATAAAAAGGAATGAACTACTGATACATCCTGAAACATGAATGAACTTTAAAAACACCATGCTAAATAAAAGTCGCAAAAGACCATTATGATTCCATTATATAATTCCACTAATATAAAATGCCCATAATATGAAAATTTATAGAAACAGAAAGTAGATTGGTGATTGCTTAGGGCTGGGGTAGGGGATGGCAACAGCTAAAGGGTATAGGGTTTCTTTCTGAGATGATGAAAATGTTCTAAAATTGACTGTGGGTGCCCATATCTGTGATTATACTGAAAACCATTTAATAGTACTCTTTAAGTAGGTGAACTGTAATGGTATGTAAATTATATCTCAATAAAGTTATTTAAAAAATTAGTGTATCTACACAAGCTGGCTCCAGGATGATGGCCTTGGGTTAGAATCTCTGGCTGATTAGCTTGGAGACCTCTCCAGAGAACACTACCTGTGAGAGTCATCTAAAACTATAAATGAATCAACAAAAAGCCTGAAAAATTGAGTCTAGGTTCCTACTGAATTTGGGAGAAATGTCTGCTACTTCCTTAGAAGAGATTCTGCTGCCTCACCAAAGATGGGGATGCATCTACCTGAGCAGCTCCATCCATCCATCCATCCATCCATCCATCCATCCATCCATCCATCATCCATCCATCCATCCATCCACCCACCCATTCCTTTATACATTCATCCATCCATTCATTTAAAAAGCACCTACTCAAGCTTGGTGTTAGGTGCTAGAAACACAGTAGGAAAGGCAAGAAAGTAACCAGGCAATTGATATCATGAGTCAAGTGCTGTAACTCTTAGAGAAAAGCGCCAACACATGAGAGAAATGCTGAAAATATTATTTTTATTTGCTGGCCCTAATTGACAGAAAAACACAAATATGACGATTATATATGAAAACCAGGAGAAACCTTAGAAAGCAAAGTCATCAATTGTAAGACCCACCACTATTTTTAAAAAAATATATTTTTAATTTCAGAGAGAGGAAGGGAGAGGGAGAGAGAGATAGAAACATCAATGATAAATCATTGATTGGCTGCCTCCTGCATGCCCCCTGCTGGGGATCGAGCCTGCAACCCGGGCATGTGCCCTGACCGGGAATCAAACCGCGATCTCTTGAATCACAGGTTGATGCTCAACCGCTGAGCCACGCTCGCTGGGCGACCCACCACTATTTTATGTGCCCCAAAGAAAAGAAAAAATGCTGGCAATGAAAGTAGCACACAATGCCTTTATGACGGTCTTGCATACAGACACTGGGCACACAAGCCTCATATGGCTTTGAGATCCTTTCATCTCTTCTCAGGGATGTGGGGATTTCTCCCGCTTTTGGGGGTGGCATTGCTTAGCAATGAGATTGGCAATTCTTGTTGTTTTATAAGTATGAGATTGTAGCTTTTCTCCCAACAGTGAATATTTGCTTTTCTAATATCAAATCAATGCTACGTCAGTTTCCATGCCCTTCTGCGTACATGGTAACTTTTGGTGCCAATAATATATCATAGTGAGATCTTTTTTTTCTTCTTCAAGTATATCTTTATTGATTTCAGAGAGGGGAAAGGAGAGGGAGAGAGAGATAGAAACATCAATGATGAGAGAGTCATGCACAACCTGGGCATGTGCCCTGACCGGGAATCGAACCCTGATCGCCTGGATCCTAGGTTGACGCTCAACCGCTGAGCCACGCCCAGCCAGGCTACTGAGATCATTTTGAAGACATCTGAATGACAATTGCACTGAACTTGTGGCTACCCAACAATGCACCTAATTCAACTGAGGTCCTGACAGTCTGAACAGCAGGACCAAGTTCACGCCTACTCAGGCAATGACAGCTACGTCACACCTGCCATGTGGCCAGCACCCAGCAATAGTGAGATGCACCCTGACTTCAGACATATTAACATGTGAAAAAAAACCCTGTGAAATGGGCAAGCTAATTTCTCATATTACAGGGGAGGAAACATGAGCAAGGAGCTGAGACTTGACACACCTCAAACCACAGAGCCAAGACTAAAACCCTTGAGAGCTGAGATTTGTGCCAATGCGTTTTCTTCTACTCCCTTGGGCTGCCTCCAGGAGACTATCATCTGTAAACTTGTCTTACATTTTTTTGCTCAAAACAAAACAAAACAAAACAAAACAAAACAAAACAAAACAGTGTTTTAGAGCATACATGACAGTGAGATTAACCTAAATGTACATGCAGTCAATCTTAGTTCTACCAGCCCCGAGAAAATGGATGGTGAGAAATGTCATTCTGATACCATCTAAGGGACTATTAGTTTATAGCTGCTGGGGAACTGCATTTCTACTTCCCACAGGCTAGTCTCCAGGCTGCCCTCAACAATATTGTGCCATGTTTATAAATGAGGCTGCCAGGTGTTTTCTCAGAGTCATGCACTCTCCCTAGGAGCGAGGCCCTTGGAGAGACACCATCCCCATCACATCGCCCACAAGCATCTAGACACGCCCTTGTGAGCCTGATGTTAGAAATCACTGTCTGTTGCATGCAGATGGGTGTCTGGAGTTCAGGAGGCTGCTAAATTGCTTCTCAATATCTAAACACAGTGTTTGCATCCTGGCAGCATGTCAGTCTTACTGGGCACTGGATCAAGGTGGGGAAAACACATTTTTCTTTTGTGAGCTTGTGACTATGGGGCTGGCCCCTTGACATTAACACAGATTAACAGAATCAGATCCTCTTTGCTTCAACAAAAACTTGAAACATTTTCCTATAGCTGGATAAAAACTGGGCCTAAAGCCTTCGAGGAGAGGGTAGATTCAGTTCAATTGAGCTGAGATACACTCCCTGAACTCAAGGCCAAGGCCTGAGAGCCAAACCAGAAATGTGCCTGCCCAACATGTGTATGAACAACAGCTTGTGAGAACACCCTCCCTACGCAGCACCCGCAGCCCAGAGTCAGGAGGGCATGTCTCGGATTTCAGCAGAGTCCCACCTCACCAGGGACACACCAGTGTATGATGTAACTAACAGGAGACAGGCTGCACTGGGACTGATGAAACAGGAGGCCACCCAGGGCTGGTCAGGAATATGGGGGGGGGGAGAACTAGCTATGCTGCAAAGGTAACGATGAAATTGTCCATCTCCTCTAGCACCATCCAAGGGAGAAAAAAATATCCAACATTCCAGTCCGATGTGCAGTGGCAGGCCCAGAACAGAGCTAGGGACACTGAACTTTCAGAGCGCAAAAGAATGTCCTTTTAGTGACACCCCCCCCCCCCCCCCCGGTGCCCTTCAGTCTGGCTCTGCCCTTGTCTCAGAACACAATGAACACAGGTCACTTCCTCAACACATGCCAGGTACTGGGCTAGACCCTGGGTTCCCGGAAACTGAGATGTGGCCTCTGCCCTGAGTCAGCACAGAGTCACCAAAGGGGACAAACACAGCCTTCGGTGTCTACAGTATGACTATAAACAACAAATATCTTAAAACATCTCTCACAGGTGGAATCAGGACTACTTTTTCTGTTTTTTCCTTCTAAAATGAGCTTGCAGCATTGCTATATCAGCAAGAGAAAAACAAACCTGAAGAGGAAAAAAATGGGTTGGCTCTGGGGTCTCCCCTGCTTGTGGATCGCCTGATTAGAACATGAGCTCTGAGGAGCCTCGGTGCCCCCAGACTCAGCAACTGGTCACCCAGAGGGCACAGCCATGCTGTGAGGCACCTGCCATACCCCAGGGCAGCAGAGCCGTCTGCTCACACCCCTCCTGCAGGGGCACTGCTGTTCTGCAAGGCCTTTCCGCATCCCTGAACCGACTGGCACGGAGGTAATTTTCTGCTCTGGCAACATACCAGTGCCCTGCTGGGTGGGCAACATCCTGTCCGTCCGTCACCCTGTGCGTCACAGTTTCATCTAGCATCTGCTAAACTCTACAGGGCCAGAGGTGGGGCATGAGTACCACTGGAGTTGCCCCCAATTTCCTGGGAAGAAGGCTGGGGTTGCAGATGGGGCCTGAAGAAGATAATCCCCATGAAGTACTTTAACTCAGGCTGAACATGTAAATATAGTCAGTGTTATTGGCGCTCTCATCCTCCTTGCTCTGGGTGTTTCTATAGAATTTTCTCCCCCTTTGCCATAATGGTAAGTGGGGAGCCTGCCTGTCCACACTGCAATGCCAGCTCACCATTTCACATAACTCTCAGCAGTGGATTCTCCTGCTGGCAAAATATCAAAGAGAAATATGTTTCCAAGTTCTGATCCTAAACTTTTAAATGCACAGAGATAGTCAAGCCCTGAGCTTAGTCCCAGCGCCCCCCAGCAAGCCTTGCTGCACTGGGGGCTCTCTTGTGTAATCCTGTGTATCGTGCTGGAGGGTGGCAGGCTTCGGGCACATCTGAGCATCTTAGAATGGTGCCACCTTTGCCCCAGTGCTGAGAGGTGCCCATCACACCTTCCCTCCTTGCTAATGACACCACACTTCTAACTTCCTTCACACTAAGGCCTCTGAAATCTTAGATATGAATGAACAGAAGTTCACAGGCTATGTTGTGTGGTTTTGGTTGTTCTTGTGTGACTTATAAGTCAATCAAAACATAAATCAATCAAGGGAATGTCCATGATATTCCTTAGGCCACCAACAGGAGAAATCTAGTACCTTGGTAAGATCCCAGAATTCCCTTCATTTCCTCGTACCCTCAGCTGGAGTTTCCATGCCTACCTAGGCCAACTTGCCTACCTTTTCAGGGCCTGAAGCTTGATGTGTGCCCACTGGAGGTCTAAGGAATCCAGGAGACAGAAGTTAGACTGGAAAAGTTGAAGAAGCAATGAAGAGATGGTGCTAGAGGCCCCATCATGGGCCCTGCTTGAGGTACAGGCCTGTCTCTTGCTTAGGCTGCTGGGTCTCCTCACCTGAAACAGCCCAAGTTCTCAGGCTGGAGAAGAGAGAACATCCCAGCAAGGCCATCCTTTAGACCAGGGGCTGGATCTGCATGCCAGCACATGGGTTGTTTCCTTGACCCGTTCCTGTCCAGAAACTCTTATCCACCGTTAAAGACCCAGCCTGCATGCCCTTCTCCTCACGACTGGTTTCTGGTGAGTTATCTGTTGAATGGTCATTCATCCACTCACACGTCTGTTTCCTCCTGGATACTGTGGGCCCCGTGAGTCTTTTTCTTCCTCCTTTCCTGCTGTCCCATGGAGAATAATCAGCAAAAGCATGTTCAATGAATGAGGGAAGGAGTGAATGAAATCAGCCAGTTGACATTATACTTCATTCAGTTTCATCTTTCAATGCTTGGCCCTTATTTTACCCATAAAGCTCTCTCAGGAGACCAGGAACTGGGAGGAGGCCCACACAATGCAGTGGGACCCAAAAACCTGGCTTTATCACCTGCAGGCGTGTAGCCATGAGAGTGGCAGACACTTCTAGTTGAATCTGTAATACCTTGTCTCTCCTCCTTTACTAACAAAACCCTCATAACATTGGGGGAGACAACGTGCCCAGAAAAAAACTATATTTTCTAGCCTCCCTCACAGACAGTAGTGGACAATGAGACACAGAAGGAAGATAATGGGTAGGAAACTCTTTAAATGGACTGACTGGGCTGGCATATGCCTTTTGTCCTTCCCACTTTCTCCTTCTTGTCTGGAATGTGGATGTAATGCCTGGAGCTCCAGCAGCTCTCTTGGACTGTGAGGCAACTCTGAGGATAATAGACACTCATTAAGCATGGCAAAGCAGAAAAACAGAAAGAGCCTGGACCTCTGATGACAACAGAGCCCCTATACCAGCCTTGGGCTGCCTGCCTCTATATTTCTTTTACATAGGAGAAAAATAAATTCTGTGTTATTTAAACCACTATTATTTGGGTTTCCTATTATATGCTGCTGTAGTAAGCAGTTCCCTAAGACGGCCCTCGATGACCCTTGCTTTCTATATTATCCATGCCCTTGTTTAATCACCTTCCTTGAGTGTGGGTTGGACCTGGTGACTTGCTTCTAACAATTAGAATATGGGAAAAGTGATAAGATATCACTTCTGCAATTGTATTACAAAAGACCGACTTCTGCAGACTCTCTTTTTCCTTCTTGGCTTGTATGCTTTGACGAAGCAAACTGCATGTTGGCAAAGAGCTGTGAGTGGCATCTGACCTACAGCCAGTGAGGAGTTGAGGCCTCAACCCAACAGCCCATAGGAAAGGAATCCCATCAACACCCACAGGAGTGGGCTCAGAAGAAGATCCTCCCACAGTCAATTACAGTCTCAGCCAACAGCTTGACTGCAGCCTCAGGAGAGACCCTGGAAGTAGAGGACCCGACAAGGCCAAGCCCAGAATCCTTACCAGCAAAAAGTATAAGAAATTAAGTGTGTGTGTTTGGGGATAATTTGTTACACAGCAATAGATAGCAAACACAGCCACAGATCCTAATCCTAACTGAAACTCAGCAAGACTCTCCCTTCCTTTGGCCTCAGGCCCCTTGTGAGTAAAATGAGAGGGTTGGACTGGATGATCTCAAGGTGCCTGTGAACTTTAAAATCCTAGAATCCAGTGACTTACCCAAGCTCTTGCCATGAGAGGCCCTTGCTCCTGACCGCCATCACTGGAGTGGCCAGACTCAGGAGTCCTTTCACTCATGACTGCTTAGTGCTGCTTCTTTTGCTCACTGTGACTTGATGTGCCAAGACAGGGAAGAAAGGAAGGACCCAGGGTACCCTTCCCGTGCCTGGCACTCAGGGCCCTACACATCTGATGCAAGACTCTCTTAGCAGACTGGAGGCCTCAGGGCCCAGCAAACCCTGGCAGAATTCTTGCTGTTCATTAGGGCTACATTATTGACCAGGGTCTGCTGATGAGATGTGGAGACGGCTGGGCTAACAGTCAAGGTTAGCTGACCACAGAAAGAAAACGGCTTAGCTAAGCCAGTGGTTTTCCAGCAGTTTCACTGCCTCTACCATCTGTTCTGGATTGATGAGTTCAATCCAGAGTTCATACATTGAAGTCCTCACCCCATGCCTCAGAATGTGACCTTATTTGGAAATAGGGTCATTGCAGATGTAATTACTTAAGATGAGGTTACAGTGGAGTAGGATGGGCTCCTAATCCAATATGACTGGTCTCATTATAAAAAGGGAAACTTTCACACAGACACAGGGAGAACGCCATATGAAGATGAAAGCAGAGATTGAGGTGATTCATCTATAAGCCAAGAAATGCCAAAGCTGGCCAGCAAACCACCAAAGCTAGGGGGCAGCATGGAGCAGATTCTCCCTCAGAGCCCTTAGAACAAACCAACCCTGCCAACACCTTGATCTTGGACTTGAAACCTCCAGAACTGTGAGAGAGAATAAATTTCTATTGTTTAAACCACTCTGTTTGTGGTACTTCGTTACAGCAGCCCTAGCAAATTAATACACCTACACACACATACACACACACACACAATGTGCAATATATTCACATACACATGCTCATTCCAGTAAGTATTATTTTGTGCATTACAAAAACAGACCTCAAAATAATATTTAAAAGATAAAAAATATACATAGGAGTTCTAATATTTTCTCTGGGTGGGGGGGTGCTTGTGCACCCCACTTTGGAGATTACTAGTTCAGGTGGTAAAATTGTCACCAACCACCAATTTCCCTTCTCTGGAGTCCCACGGTGCTTGCAATTGAAGTCCATAATTCTGGTCTCACTCCTCCGCTCTCTAATTGTTTTCCTGCTGAGCTTGATGCCCAGGCAAGGACTGTGCTCTGGCAGGGTTGGATGTGGGTGGGGGTGGTTCTGTCTCCCTGAGGACCGCTGGACTAGAATTTGCTCTTAGGACCTGCTGTGGCCTGAGGAAGTTCTCATTCCTCGAATAGTTGTCATCGTCATCCATCAAAAATAACTCTAGGGGGAGCCTGGATGGAGTCAACTTCAGGGCAGGGCTGGGGGATGCCTGTCTGTTGTGGTGGAGGATTTCTGGCCCTTTGCCCTTTGTCATCAAGGTCACATGGTGCACATGGTGTTTCCAGGTGAAAAGGGAAGGGGCATGGAGACAGAGGGAGGGAGGGTGGGGAGTGGAAGTCAGAGAATGTGTGTGCTCATTCCAGAAATCCCATCTGGCCTTGCTGAGCTGCCTAGCTTCCACGTGCAGCTGCCATAAATCCCAGCCCACAAACAGTGGGAACTGCGGCCTCTATGAGCCCCTCCCCAGCAGCTAGGTCAGCTGACAGACCCCAAAGACTGCAGGCATGGCAGTGAGGATTGCAGGCCTCATGCTCCCAACAGCTGTGGAACCTTGAGCACACAGGACCAGCTACATCACTCTCAGGGTCCAGTAAACTGAATATTCTTAGCCTCTTGTTTAAAATAGGAATTTAAAAACAGCAGCAGCCAAGCGTTCACCAAGCATTAACCCTTCTGAGCCCTGTGTGCCTACAAGGGGTGCACACCCACGGAGCTGGTCCATGAACAAGGCATCTCCCTGGCACACCCATAGGGAGAGGACAGTCCTGCCTGAAGCCACGTTGATCCAGGACACAGCCCAGCCACTTAATAAACTCTCTCCCTCTCTGCTGCCATTTTAGGAGCGGGGTGGTGTGTTCCAGGAAGCCCCTGTGATGCAGGAGAGGTAAATATATCTGCCTCTTTGGTCTATGTCATCTGGTGACAGAAGAGTCCCCTAAGTAATTTTTCAGAAGCTTCTATCACATGGTATATAACTGAATGCCAGACACTCAGAGAGAAGAATCTGAATGAGTTCCTAGTCCGGCCGGACCTGGCTCCAGCCCCACATGAGGCAAAGGTATGCTCTCACATTGGCTTGTCATGAGTGTCAGTCACCTGCATGTTTAGGCCCCCTGTCTACACCCACAGATGAGAACAAGACCTTTTCTTTCCTTTTTACTTGTCTTCCTCCCCCAGGGTTAAGAACATAAATATCAGGTTTAAAATACAAAGGAACCCTAACACATATTATTAATATCAATGATGGTGACAATAATCATGATCATTAAGAGAATTTTGCTTTGATTTAGTCGACTCCTTTCACTGGCACTACAAGCTTGCCCTTTGCTGCAAAGTCTTCTGGGAAGAATCCTCAGGCCCTGAAAGCACGCTCTCCTGGTGAGCACCCATTAGAGGGGTTTCCTGTGTGTTTCTGCTAAGGGCACGCTGACATGAAGGGGTCCCTCCGGGAGCCTCTTCCAGAACCCTGAGAAGCCACGCTCTGGCAGGACACACAGTGTCCCAGTCTTTCTGGCCCCAGAGGATTCCCAGGGTCAGGGGGACAGGAGAGTACTTTCTAGGGCCCATTTAAAAAATGTGCTGGCTCGACTGGAGGCAGGAAGCGGGCTCTGGGCACAGAGGAGTTGGCCAGCCAGGCTGCACCCCACCCGTCTCTGGGCTCCCCCAGCTCCCAGTCACCCAGCATCCCCAGCTCCCAAGGCAGACAGCTCCTCCAGAATGAGAAGAGGCCTCCAAAGTTTTGCAGTGACTCCCTTTGTTCCTCTTTCCCTGGGACCATGGAGCTAAGCGTGGCCTGTGAACGGCAGGCTTGGCTTCTGCTCGGCTGATCAGAGCGATTAGTACCAGCCACTCCCTGCTAATTGCTGTCCTCAGCAGTGCCAGGCCCTCCCGCCCACTCCTTCTGGAGCCCTCTGTCGGCACACAGCCTCCGACTGTTAACAGTGACAAAAGTTGCATGTCACGGGAATGGCAGTGTCCAGGGCTCTGAGGCAGGCTCATGCCAGTTATTAATCCACTTGTTGCGCTTGAGCAGTTGAGACCCATGGCTTCTCTACAGAGTCCAAGCCAGCATCCACTCCTTGCCCCATTTGAGGGAATGCCAGGGAGAGCTATTTCAAAACCATCCCTGGGAAGTAAGGTGCTTCGCAGGTGACAGCTTTATGATTTATTCACTGGTATCTAGGTGAACTAAGGCAGGGTAGAGAACCACTCCTGAAACCCACAGATACTGCTAGGTGTTTTAGTGGAAAGAGCACAGCACCAGGAGCCCAAAGGACTGGGCGGGTCCCTTTCCTGTCCTACCATCAATTTCCGAATATGTAAACTGGGGTTGACAGTACTGGCCCTGCCTATCTCCCAGGGCAGTTGTGGGGATTAGCGGAAGCAACAAGCATAATAATTATATGAGTGGCATTTGGGAGCGAAGCCTTTAAATGCACACTATCCAATCCTCCCTAGTCTGCAAGATGAATCCCACCTTAGAGATGAGGAAACTGAGGTCAGAAAGGTCCAGACACAATGGCCACACAGCAGGTAAGGACATATGGGGTCATGGAGTCATGGGCTCTTCTGTTATTGTGCTGAGCTCTTCCGGTTGCTGAAACTATTCCCTCCCATGCGTCCTGCTCAGTGATTCAGGCCAGGCTGTTCCGTGCCTGCAGGCAGCCACTGCCTGGAGCAGCTGACACCACACTGAGGGTGGTCCACTCGCAGCCCACTGGGACCCATGAGGTGGCTTGGGGAGGTTAGGGTGGGAGGACCCTGTGAGGGTAATTAGTGAGGCCACCAGACTGGCTCTTGAGCAGGTCTGTCCTGTAGAACATAGGATGAATCGCCAGTCTGTGGACAAGGGATACAAGGCAGGAACTAGACAGGAGCTGAGATGCTCTGAGGGTGTGAGGAGATAGAGCTGGGCCCAGAGCTACCTCCATTCCTGAGGTCTGCCTGTTTCCATCCGTATGTACCTTATAACATACCCCTGACTGAGGTGTCTGTCTGACTCCAAGTCTCACTCTGTGATGATTAAGTAAGTTCCCCTGGGAGAGGACTGACCTTCATTTATGGTGTAAATGACTGACACAGCAGGTTTCAACGGGGGTAGGGGCTGGTGAGGAGTGGCAGAGGCCAATGGGAACTGGAGAGTGGCACAGAAAGGGAGACAAGACATCTGAAATAAATACCTGTCTTTTCCCAATTGGAGTGCTGCCAGGGGTGATGGTCATTCTCTTCCCAGTCATTGGTAAAATTGATGCTTGGAGGGACCTCTAGCCTGACAAATGTATGGTCTCCTGGGCACAGGGAAGGGCAAAAGACTTGGAGTCCACAACCCAAAATTTATTGGTTTTGCTATTAACTAACTATATGACTTTGGGCAAGGCCCCTCTCTGGGCCAGTCCAGTCTCATATGTACAGAAAAGGGGCAGTGGACTATTTCACCTTGGAGGCCCTTTCCAGTTCTAATCCTTTTAATTCTGAGATATCTGTTCACTTCCCTCACTGTCACTTTCCCCGGGGACTCCTGGTCAGTGTATAAATGGGAAAGGGGCAGGCGGGCTCTGGGCAGGCCTGGCACAGATGGACAGCCACTTTGTTCCCAGCTGTGCTGCACAGCAGGCCACAGCTACCCTGGCTCAGGCCGGTGCCCCGCCCCTTCTGGCATCCACTGTGGCCTCAGAGTAGCAGCTGGGACTGGATTCCAGGCTAAATATGGAGCCCCAACCTCAGGCTTCTCCCCACCTGCAGGCCCACGGCCCAGACCTCTGCGGCCATGGAGGATCGCACTGCCCGCCGCCCAGCCCACTGGAAACGCTGACCCCGAAACTCTGCACATGGGCAAAGGCCAGACGAAGGTCAGGAGGGCCAGAGCAGCAATGAACTTCCAGACAATAAAAAGCAGCAGCACAGGCCCAGGCTTGTAACAAAACACAGGAGTAAGCCTACTAGTTTAAATAACAGAGGAGAAGGTCAAGCAGTTAAGTCCAAGAGCTGTACAACTTTATTTTCCAGATGGAATGAAAACAAAAAGTTAAAAGAGAAAAATAATGTCTCTCCGAGCATTTCTCCTTCCCTAAGCCTGAAATATGGCCACATCTTAAAAGAAGGCCCATCTGACTTTAGCCCTGCATCCCTCACACACACACACAGATCCCACCACTAGCAAACTGTTAATAAAAATATAGGTCTGACAAGCAGAGCACTGAGTTTCCAACCTAAATACCAGGCAGAATCCTACCCCAAGCTGACCCAGTGTGAACCACTTCTCACAGCCCCGCTCCAGCACCACAGAATTGGATGACACCCACCACAATGTTGCAGGTTGAATAGTGTCTCCCAGAAACATATGTTGGAGTCCTAACCCCTGGTACCTGTGAAAGTGACCTTATGTGAGAGCAGGGTCTTTGCAGATGTGATTAAGTTAAGATGAGGTTGCACTGGTATAGGATGGGCCCTAAAGCCAATTACTGGTGTCCTTGTAAAAAAAAAAAAAAAGGAATTCAGATACAGAGACACACACAGGAAGAAGGGATTGGAGTGATGTATCTACCAGCCACTCACCAGAAGACTGGAAGAGCCAAGGAAGGGTCCTGTCTTAGGAACTTCAGAGGGATCATGGCCCTACTGACATCTTGATTTCAGACTCTGGCCTCCAGAACTGTGACAGAATAAAAGTCTGTTGTTCTAAGCCACCCACACTGTGATTTGTTACAGCAGCCACAAAAACTAATACACACATATGAGAGAATCCACCACAAACCCCCAGCTGTGTGACCCTGAACACACTCCTTCCCTGGGCCTTGGTTTTCTTTTTTATAAAATATAAAAAGTTGGGGCAGACAGCTCCTTCCAGGTCTGACATCCAACCACAGGTTCTCTGACCTACTAAGCCTCTGGAGGACAATGGGAGGTGGTGGTGGGAGGGGATAAACAGAGGGAAGGATGGGGACAGGCACAGGAAGGTCTTCCACAGCCCATGGGGTGCAGAAAACAGTCTGAGAAAAGGGTACCTTGATAAAAAAATAGGTCAAGTTCATTTTTGCAAGCTTACATCCTACCCCACTTGGGATGGGGTGCAGTAAAAAGATCAAAGATTCCTGGGGAGGTTCCTTCACAGGACTGAGGTTTTCCGTGTTTTAGATTTGCACCAAAATAACACGGAAGCCTGGAGGGGGAGAGACTGGAGGCAGAAGGTGCAGTGAGGAGAGAACTGTAAGAGGCCAGGCCAGAGAAGACATGGGCTTACACCAAGGTGGAGGCAGGGGGACAAAGACAAGAAAATGCAGTGAGAGTTGTGAAGGCAGTAGGAGGACACATCAGTGAGCCTGTTGTGGGAGGGGCAGAAGGGCGCTAGACTGGCAAGGAGGTGGGTAGATAGAGGAGAGGCACAGTGTGAGTCCCAGGTTTGGGCTTACAGGACTAGTCAGGTGATAGAAACATGAACCACAGCAAGGGGTGTGAAAAGGGATCTTGAGCTGGGTTAGGAGGTGCCTGAGGTCAAGGTGCCCAGGAGGCTGTAGGGTGGGAACTGGATTGGGGCCCAAGACTAGGAATGGTGTAGAGAACAGATGTGACAGTCAATGACACTCAAATGATGGCCAGGGCTACTAGAGGAGGTGAGAAGGCCCAGGAGGAGAGAAGGTAGAGAAAGGGTAGGTCTAGGGCCTTGGGAAACCCCCATCTTTGACAGGCCACAGAGAACAGGACCTGTGGGAAGAAGTGGGGAACAAGAAAAGTGTGGGGGAGAAAGGCAAGCGGTCATGGGAGCCAAAGGCAGCTAGAGTTGGAGGTAAGGGGGGAGGATCATTTGTGGGATAGGCCACTAACAACACAAAAGCAGAATGGCGGTGGAGTTGGCACACCAAGAGGGTCTTGGCAAGTTTAGGCTCATGTCACTGCTCCCCCGAAAACAGTGAGGTTTTTGAAGCCTTGCTCACTTCTGAGCTCACCAAGGAGACACATACATGGTTACTAAGGACAGAAAGAAGAAAGAGGTGAAATGACCTAAGATTTAACCACAGTTTCCCATTGTAAAATGCACCCAGGCCTTCTCATCAGTAACTTCGCAGACACAGAGGACATCCCTTCAGTAAAACAGAAGAGGAGACTGGTTATACTGAAGTATTCCTTTTTTTGGACACAATTAGAGAGTGTAACTAAGGCAGGTAGAAATTTGGTGAAATGCAAAAACCTAAGCATTACCGGACTCTGAAATGCTTTATTTTTATAAAAACCAGATGCTAAAGAAAAAATAAAGCTATGCTGTCTTAAATATGTCATATTTTCTGTGAATGAAAAGAAAAACAAGGCTAGAACTGGACTCATAGATATTTGGAGGTGAGAACAATATACGAGTTTATCTAGTTGCAGCCTCTTATTTTACAGGTGAGAAAAGTCCCTGAAAAGTTAGCTGGCTTGCCCAAAGTCACATCTTCAATCAGTAACAAAGGCAGGACTGAAGCCCATGCCTTTACCTCCCCTCGGGCCTTTGCCTGCAGCACAAGCCAAATCATGGCCAAACTAATTCAGATTCCATTCAAAATACTGTGATGCCTACGTCAGTAGTGTGGGAGGTTCAATTATAGTAAAAATTGTATTGCCTAATGGAGTTATTGATATATTTTTAAAACTGGCTCAATTCAGTTTTATAACAGTCAGAGCAGCCACAGGATATTGTAGCCTGTGCAGTTATGGCCTGAGTGGGGATGGTGGGAGGAGGGAAAGAGTGCACCTGGATGTGGGACCCAAGAAGGGCTGAAACCCATCTGTGTATGACTCAATAGGTCCTATACTTAGGAACAGAGCTGTGTCTTCCAGGGAAGGGGCGCCTTTCCTAACTCTCCCAAAGACCACTTTGGAGAAGGACCACTGGTGGGCTAGTACCACTCTGGAGTTAATTTAATTTGTTCCAGCCTCCAAGTCTAGGTAAGAATAAATTTTTTTTTTTTTTAACTGGAAAATGAAGGCATTAACCTATAAAGTAAGACCTCTAACTAAAATGAAAGAAGAGGTAAATACGTCAATAGGAAAATGGGCAAAGAGCATGAAAAGTAAATTTCCAAAGGAAGATATATAAACAGCTTACAGCTTATAAATTCCCTCCAAATCTTCAAGCTCACCAGTAATAAAAAAAATGTAAGAAAAAATGAGATATAAGCTTATACTCATCAAACTTAGAAGAGTGGGAGGGAGTACTGACACCCAGTGTTGGAGGTTCAGGTATTCTCACATTCTGCTAATAGATGTGAAAACTATTTTCTTGTGGGCGATTTGGCTCAAGTACAAAAAACCCCAAAAACCTTAAATGTATACAAAACTTAGAAATCAAAAAACCAATAAAGAAAATAACCAAAGATGTCTCTGAAATTCACTTACAAGCGTGTCTAAAGGAAAAATAAGAGCAGAGGCCACAACTCACAGACAGGTGTCCTTTAAGCCCTTAGCTCTTGGAGTCAACATGAATAACAAATAGGAGAACACAAACAAGAGTTAACCCAAAGGCAAAAACACTTGCAGGTTGTTACATATCGTTATTTTTTCCTAACTCAGCTATAGAGTCATGAAGTTGAAAAGAAAGCATGAAAAAAGAACACGTGAAACAGAAAGAGAGCATCATTGAGCAGTAGGAGTTCTCGGTGACTGGGTCATCTGCTCAAATGCTCTAAACCAATTCTGTCCCTGGGAAATGGGAAAAGATAGTCAGTGCCCTTTAGCAAAGTCTCTGGGAGCCTCTCAAAGCTAAAGTAGATTACATCTCTTGAATGTTTCACCCCTCCAAGGGACAGGATGAAAATCCCACAGCTTCATGTCTTAGAAGTGTTGACTCTTCAAAGTAAGCCTTTGAGGGTTGGCTGCCTGCCAAGTCTGCAGGGGAGCCAGTGCTGGCATCCTTCCCAGCAGGTCACCCTGAGGTGCAGGTGGAGGGGGTGTCCAGGCCATGTTTCCAGGCCACGCCCCAACCTCCAGCAATCCTACACATTGGCATTCCTCTCCCCAAGACTGTGTTACCCTTGGGAAGCCAGGGCTGGGGTTGAAAGAAGCCCAGGTCAAATGGAGCTTCCTTTAAAGGTAATTTTTTAGCTTCAACATCCAAATGATTTTTATTCTGCTCTCTATGCACTCCTCTGTTTCAGCAACAAGGCCAATTGTCTTGTATAGTCTTCAAATTCTGTTGATACTCCAAAGAGATGCACCAGTGTCATCCTGCATCTTGTTTGGCCCCTGGTATATGAAGATGTTTTGGGTTGGAGAAATTTGGCAAAAAGTCATTCCTGCTGCTCCGTGAGCCCTGCCTCATGCACAGACCCCACCCTTCCAAGGGAAACTGAGAAGAATATAAGACATACACATGGCACAAACAGGAGAGGTTGCCTCTGTCCCCCAAATAGGTGCCTCTGTCCTTACTATCCTTTCTAATTCATGTTTAGAACTACTGGTGACCTTGTGGGGTGACGGAAATAAGCATTATTTTGATCCTGGCAATGGTGACAAAGAATAAGTGTTTGTCAACATCCTTCAGGCTGTGTATATAAGATTCATGCCTTATACTGTATGTAAATTATACTTTAGTAAAGTACTGTTAATATTAAGATGAAAAAAAACATTGATAGCTATAGGAAGCATGGTCTGCAAACCAAATGGTACAGAGCCAGGTGTCTGGCCTTGGAGATTGTCAGAGATAGATAAGGGAACTGGGAGAGAGCCCAGGAGGCAACACAGTTGGGTCAAAGGCCTGCACTGAAAATCATAAGAGCAGGTCAGGACTCATCCCCACTCTGGAAGCACCTGGGCAAGACACCATCCCTCTCTGGGCCTGTTTCCTTATCTATAAATGGTTTCCAGCAGAGGATTTATGAAAACACCAATTCCAGGGCTCCATTCTGACTCTTGAATCACACACAGTGTGAGTCTGGGGAATAGGAATCTGCATTTTAAGAAGCTCCTTGGGTGATGTTCTTCTGGGGTCCAGGACCAACATTTGAGAACTGTGGACAATATGTTTAGGGAGGTTCTGACCTCCAGTGGTAAGAGTCCCTGGTTCTTTGTAGAAAGAACATTAACAGACAGCCAAGGGAAGGGTATAAATAAATAGGATGGTCAGAGTTGGGTGACATAGAAAAGCTTCCCATCTTATACTGTATCCAATTGGGAGCCTAAACCCAGACCTTAAATCTCAAAAGGGTAGCCTTCTACAGCCTGTGTACTGCTCATCCAAGAGAGTGAGCGCCGAGAGCCAGCTCATATCCCATTTGTCAAACCATGTCCCCTGATGCCGAGCTGCAGCCACCTGAGGTGGGGGAGGGGAGGAGATGCCTTCTTTAAAGTTCATCCACCAAGATAAGGGATGCCTTCTCCTAGCTCTGATGAAGGCGCTGTGTAGGTTAGTAGAGGCCCGCTCTGGAGAGACCAGGGTTAATGTTCATGTTGTTTGGACAAAGCACGTGTTTTCAGCCTGGGCTCCGTAAAGATAAGAGAAGTGACTTGATATCCAAGGCACTACCTGTCCTGCCTCTTTCCATCAGTCCCCAACTTTATGCTCCCTGTCACTTGCCCTTCCCCAGACATTACATGCCTTCTGTCCCTCCATGCTTTGATCAAGCCACTCCTGCCACCACCAAACTTCTCACTGGCCAACTACCCAGGCATTGGGGCCTTCTGCCACTTTTCCAGTCGGAAATAATCCTCCCATGAAGCTCATGTGCCCAGCGCCGAGGACGAAGCAGTAAAAGAGATAGGCATGTCCCAGGTCCTCATAGACTTTACGATATTGTTTGAAGGTGATTAAAACAATAATTACAATAAAGTGTGAGTAAGGGGAGTGTAGCATGGGGCAGTACACTGTGTGTTAATTACAAAACTGGTACAGTGCTGTCTAAAAATAGTGCAGCTCCCTTCCCTGCCAATCTACAAATCTTAGAATAATGCAACCTGAACTCAAGCTCCCTTGGGTTGGTATACTTTCACTGCTGTGATGCCGAAACATATCACACTCTAAGAACATGAAGGTACCAGGGAGCTCATTAACATTTTCTGCAGCATCGAATTCCACAGACTACCCGTTGGACAGGACTTTCTTTCCCCTGGTCCACCTCTCTGTGCTTCCTTACCTTTAGGGAGGCCTAAGAATCTCTCAGGGCCAATGCTCAGAGCACTGCTGGTTCCACCCAGGCAGGGTTGGGAGATTTCCCCAGGGCCAGGGATGGGGGTGGGGGTGGGAGTCAGACAATGGGTACAACTGGGGCTGTGCTCAGGCTCCATCCAGTCCTGCTGCCTGGCTGGAGCATTTCCTCTCTATCACTTTCTTTCTCCTCTCTTACCCACCATCACAGACATGACGTGGAAAGGCAGTGAGGGGCAAGGCCCTATACTGACCCACACTTGCCCAGCTCTAAAATAGCACAATCAATGAGATTCAACAGTGACTAATGGCCTGCTCTTTGAGAGGGTGGAGCAGAGTGACTGAGCATGGGGTCTTGAGCCATAAGACTGGAGTTTAAGTCCAGGCTCTGCCCCTCACTTCAGGCAAATCGCCTAATTCTCTAAGCCTGTTTCCTTATGTATAAAATAGGCCCAACCCCAGGGATTGTTATAAGGACAAAATGAACCTGAGTCAGGAAAACGTTTAGCACATCAACAGCTCAAATGATCATATTACCACCACTAGCACTGGTACTCCAAATGATTATATTGTTACCACCACCAGTACTTGTCCCCCACCCCCACCATCACTACCACTGCCACCGCTCACTAATCTGCTAGCCAGAGACTATGAGGTTAACAGAGTGTCCCTGTGCCGAAAGCACACAACACACGGCAGGCAGGTCAATGTGACTCTGTGCGTCTCAGAGGACCCTGAGGCAGGGGAGCAGACAGGTGTGGCAGGAGGCCTCTTCTGCTGGAGACCTCCAGTGGACTGCACAAAATCAACACCATCCCCCATGGGGCTTCCTTCATCCCCTAAGCCAGGCTTTAGGCCCTGAGGGGTCTTCCCCTAAAGGTTTTTCAATCTCCCCCTTTCCTTTTCGCTCCTACCAATGGCTTTACACCATCTGTGTTGCGTCACCTCCCTGCGCCAGCTGTCTGGACCACCAAGGCAAGCTCCTGATGGGGCCCCCTATCCTCACTAAACCTCTGCTCCCAGGTCCCAGGACTCATCCCCAAACAACCTCAAGAAGCTGTCAGTCTGTCTTTGTAAAGTCTTGTCATGGTTCTCATTGGGCAGAGGGTGCACACTCCACCTCACACTCAGGTGTCCCACCCCACACACCCAACCCTGCCTCCTGCTTCCTGGAACCCAAGTTTCATTTTGGCACCTCTCTCCTCATGGCCTCTCAGATGCCAAGTCACAAGGGAGGTCACCTGGGAGAGGAAAAGTGATATCCTCTCCCTCCTAAAAGGGTCCCTCCCCACCCAACTCCAAAACAATGTATCCTGCAGGGCCCACTACACCCACTTCAGACACAGGCCTTCCCTCCTTTGGCCCACACTGACCTCCCATTTCCCTAAAAGTCTGCAGCACTTATTGCCAAACCTTGCCCTCTGCCATGTGCCATACCTTTCCCTGAGTGGATTCCTGTATGCCATCTTTCCTCCCAGTGACAGGTGCTAACACCTTCCTAGAACCAGGTACCTATCTAGGGCTCAATGAACACTGCAGGATGGACACACACTCTAGCTTTCAAGGCCCCTCAAGCAGCAATGAGAGAGAAATGAGGTCAAGCTGTTGCTGGTTGCCTGACTCCAGGAAGCAAACCAGGTACTTGCTCTGCTCCATTTTTGCCAACAGAGAAACCATTCCCTCCCCTTGCCACCCCTTTCCATTCCTCTTATCTACTTCCCTCGGAGAGAATGCCAGTGGTCAGGGAAATGCCAGAAAGTCTGCAAGAACCCAGCGAGGAGAGGGGAGCCTTCAGATCTCACCCAGGCATGGGTAGCAGAAACGCAAAGAAAGAAACGGAAGAAAAGCTCTTGGAAGGTGGAGATAAGAAGAGGGCAGGGCCAAAATAAAACTCCCAGACCTAAGGTGTTGGCAAGAATTATTTTTGCATATACAAGGAGGAACATGTAATTCTGGACACAGGACTGATAAGTTACACAGTTCATACTGGAAGGTGGTAGATCTCAGGATTTAAAAAAAACCAAAAAACAAATTCAGGGATCAGCCTCGGTACTATGAAAACAGATTACTGCCATCTCACCTTCTCCCACTGTGAAATGGGAAATTTATGAAAATAAATATTAGAGAGCTGGTGCTGGCACGACGCTGAAGAGGGAATGTATAATGACATGCCCAAGTCATGCGATTCATTGGTAAATGGAAAGAAGTCAGCTCTTGGGCAGGACTGCAAAAGAATTGCATTTCTGGAGCAATGCAAGAGGGTGTCTTAGATGAACGAGGCGCTGATGCTTCCAGCAAGTGGGTTACTTGCTAGCCTATTCCTTCATGAATCTACGTACTACCAAGGGCTTCCTGGGGAACCCGTCAACCACTGAGGTTCAGGCCAGACCTCGGATACTCAGTGGGGTTAGGAAAGAGCGGACAGAGAGACCAGCCCGCAGTGAAGGAGAGCAGAAACCCTAACAAAGAAATCCCCATGATGGGAGAGGCAGCTTGGCACACTGGGACAGACAGAACCTGAGGATCTAGAAAGAGGGGTGGTCCAGGCAAACCAGACAATTCCTGGGAATAAAATCCTCAGCCAGAGAGGGTCCTCAAAGTGTAGGTCAAGGTCAAAACCCCAATTTTCCAGATAGTGACATTCTTGTGCCAAGGGGTCAAAGAGCCAAAAGTTGTTCACATTAGGCTCAGTTTCAGAACTCATAGAAGGAAATGGATATACAGTGAGGCGGAATTGCAGGTCCCAAGGATGTTATTGCTGAAGGCTGGTGGTCTGCTCAGGGCACCTAAGAGTGAGAATTTCTCAGCAGCCTCCACCCCCCTCCTGCGACACAAAATTCTAATGAGCAGAAACCACAATTTAGACAGAAATATCCCTGGAGTGAAGGGAGCGGGCCCCTGAGACCACCCTGTCCCTCTGTTCTAACTCTTGCTCAGCAGGTCAGAGATGTATCACTGTCCTCTTGAGGAGATTCCTCCCCCTACACACAGAACAAGGGCCCCTGAGCAAGTATTCTGCCAGAGACAACAGCCAGGGTAACCTCAGACTCCAGCCTTCTGGTAAACTGGCTACCTCTTGAATGATGGTGGAACAAGTCTTTCCAACAAGTAGCGCTGCGACAGCTGGCTATCCACATGCAAAGGAAAGAAGCTGGACCTCTACAAGAATGTTTATTCCGGACGTGGCTTTTGACACCACCTGCCTCAAAAAGTGGAGCCCTGTCACCATTCCCTGGTCCTGAGGCAGGGATACATATCAGATTCCACTTCACCCAAACTCCCTGCCTCAGGATGAGGCAGCATTTTTCTAGTCACAGCTTCCTGTAGTTTCCTCCTAACGTCTCTAACCTCAAGAGAGTCGGTCAGAATCCCCCAGGCCAGTCTGTCATGCTCAGCACCACACCAGGACACGGGGGCCCCAGGCAGGCCTGTCTCCCCCGGGGTGAATGCAGGGGAATGAGAGGGGATTGATGGTGTGCCTGCATCTGACCTATGCCTCACAGATGGCCCTCTGAGCCGACTCACCCTTCGATGGCATTCCCTGAGCAGGTACAACTATTTCTCTCCAGCAATTCCCCCCAAACCCTCTCCTGGAGGCTCCATACGCATGTTCATTCTCGTGGCCTGTGACATAACTTGTTCTAAGATCACAGATTCCACCAGAGCAGCTCTCAAGGTTCTAAGAATAATTAGCAATTTCAAGCTTTTAGAATATTAGCCCCTTGATGGAGAAGCCAGAAACAAAAGCACACAAAGACAAGCCTTGAAATTCCCCAACCTCAAGCTCAAAGTAGAACAGGAAGTTAAGAGTCTAAAAGAATTTTCAAAGGTGCACGTGAGAGACCCAGTCCTAAGGATGCCCTGCTCTTGTTTTCTCTGTTTGTGTTGTGCATGAACCCTGTACTTGGGCCTCCCCAGGACCAGGTCTCATAGGGTTTTACTGGAGACTTAGTGTCAGCGATTACAGGGTTATGCCTCAGCTGGCACAGTGAATCTGGAAGACAGAACGCTCTCCATTCCAAGGTGGCTTTTCGCCTACTGATCGTGGTGTTTGTGTTGGCTGGAGTGAAGATCCCCACAGAAAGGAGACCGGGAAAGGGAGAAGAGAGGCAATGAGGCTGGGGTGAGGATGCCGGCGAGATGCAGGGGGACAGGCAAAGGTCATCAGATCAACAGAAAGGCCCCTTTCAGAAAAGGGCCCTAGGGTACCACTAGGCCCAGCCCCCCCCAATGACTGCACAATGCTTGTGTCTTCCAAGTAAAAATGGCCAGGCTGGCAGAGAAGGGAGAACACCAGCATTAAGTGCTTCTCTCCTGGGCTGGCGGCCAGCCCAGCAAAGCCCCAAAGGCCACATGTTTGTCCTTCCAAAGGTCAGCACCGCCCCGGGCAGCCTGGGCATGAGTGACTGGACACACACACAGCTGCCAGAGGCAGGTCCACTGCTCAGCCAGCTCTCACACCAGGGCAACTGGGCGGACCTGGGTGCCCTGAATGCAGGGGCTGCTGGCCAAGGTCAGGGAGGGACAACCCACAAGCCTAACTGTTCTTCAGCAAGTTCCCTCTAGGCCGACTGTTCCACAAGGCTCGCTTCTCCAGTTCAGAACCTGCCTGGCGTGCCCTAGACCCTGAGCAAACGTTTGCTGCTCGCTCCCCAAGGTGAAAAAGCAAGACGGGCTGGGCAAAGCTCTCTCACCAACAAGCCCTGACTTCAATAGTTTCCCTCAGAAACAAAAGCCTGCTTAGGCAGCTGCTGTCCTTTACTTACTCCAGATAACCAGGGTTTGGGGCTGTGGCCACAACCCACTGCAGACATGTGCAAACAGCCTTTCTAAAGATGCAATAAAAATCTGGGCAGGGAGCTCTTGTGACAGTCCTGGAGATGTCCCTAGAGAGTAAAGGCTGACCTAGAGGCTGGGCCTCCATGGACCATCCCTGCCCTCGGTGGAGAGAGGGGGTGTCTCGGGGGGGGGGGGGGTATATGGACAAAAAAACATGCCTCTGACTGCCTGTTGGAGGTTCTTACACCTAACCTCTCAGTTCTACTCAGTGCATTGCTGTAATCCCACTGCATCATTTTTATCACCACCCTCCCCCCCGCCTCAAGGCAAAAGAAAAGTGAAAATTAATCTAATTAAAGTTGACAGTGTTCACGGTAAGAAAAATTCTGGTATTTTGCCAAGCATCTTCTCCCCTGTCAGCTTTGTGGGTAAAGGGCATGGGGTTTGGAGCCTGGCGGGCCTAAGCTCGAGTTCTGGCTCTGTCATTCAGCTGTGTCACCGCAGGGATATCTGCCAAAGGGGCAAAAGTGTCACTTGCCTTACAGAACTGCTGCAAAGATATGAGAGAAAAATGGAAAGGCTACAGAGTCCCTGGTAGAGACTAAACACTCAGCCAGTTAGCCCCTTATGCCTCACAGACTCGAGTCTTGCCTGTCAACCCAACTAGAAGTCTGCGTAGGTACATCAGGAGGAGCCAGACCTTGCTCCTGCACCCCCAGATCCTGCCCCCTGGATCCTGGAAGCTGTGTCTGGGGGTAGGGGCTCCAGGGAGGAAGGTTCCAAAACCCTGCCACACCTAGCTGCCAACCTATTTCATAGCTATTATTGTCTTACCTCATTTGGACCTGGCAGCAGCCCTGTGAGGCAGGCATGTGACTGGCTGGTATTCCTATTATCTTCAATTTAGAGATTCAGAGAGGGAGTGCGTATTGGGCTAGGTCACATGGGAAGTTACCCCAAGAACTGGGTCTCAGCCAATCCAGTGCTCTGTCTAATAAGACACCTAATGTTTATCGAGTATCTGGATATCCTACTGCATTCTCTATGCAGATGGAATAGTGTCCATGCTTCCCAGTGTGTGACTGGATGTTTAGAGGACACTAGAATGGACATTATGCCTGTTCCAGGTCTAAGCCTAAAGGCGGCCTGGCAGTTTTGGCTTTTGCGTTCTGCTGGAAGCCAGCCACCTTGAAATAAGGCCAACTACACTGAGACCACCACATTGAAAGGAAGCCCAACTTACCACACAGAGAAGAACTGAGCATCCCTGAAGAACCTGCAAATCCAGGCTCCTTAAGGCCAGGAGCCAAATATGATTTGCTTTTGACCCCTCAGTCTGCCCAGTGTCCAGCTAAGACTATCAAAGCAAAAGACTAGAAAGCACCCAAATGTCCAGAAATAGGAGATGGGTAAATAAACTAGTATATAGCCATATGACATAATGTTATATACTTAGAAAAACCAAGGAGGCTCACTATGCACTGATACAGAAGAGACCTACAGAATATTCTGTTAGGCGAAGGGAACAAGGTATAGAATAGCATTTTCAGTATGATCCGTTTGATGTAAAAAAGGGGAAAATTAGAATGTATTCCTTGTAGTGCAGGAACAAATACTGAAAGGAGAACCAAAATACTGAAAGTGCTACATTGTGGTTAGGGTTTTTAAAAAAGAGTTCTTATCTTTTATAGAGACATGCTAAATTATTTATGAATAAAAAAATATGGTATCTTGGATTTGCTTCAAATAATCCATGGATGGGGGAATGGACAACAGAAAGAACCAAGCTTGGCTGTGAAATAATAACTGAGGAAGCTGGGTGGTGGGTACACAGTGACTCATTAGATTATTCTGTCTACTTTTACACCTTTTGGAATTTTCAATAATAAAAAGTTTTTAAAATATTGTTACCTCTAGGGAAGGAGAAGGCCAAGAAAGAAGAGGGTGGTTGGAACTGAGTGAACACACGAATTGCATACTTTACAGATCTTCCTTTTAATTACTGAGGTCAAATTTACATAATATGACATTAATCATTTTAGGCATTTTAAAATATATAATTCAGTCCTAGTTAGCATACTCATATTGTTGTGTAACTACCACCTCTATCTAGTTATAAAACATTTCCATCGTACCAAAAGGAAACCCTGTACTCATTAAGAAGTCCCTCACTACTCCTCCACCCCCCAACACCCGCACCCTGCCTCCCTGCCCCTGCAAACCACCGACCTTCATTCTGTCTGTTGCTCTGGTTCCACCTATTCTGGACATTTCATATGCATAGAATCATACAACATGTGACTTGTGCCTGGCTTCTTTCACTTAGCATGCTCTCGAGGTTCACCCAAACTATAGCATGCATCAGTACCCCACTCCTTCACATGGCTGAAAAACAAAAGCTATGCCAGCTTTTGTTTATTCATTCAGTGGTCGACGGACATTTGGTTTGTTGTCAGAGAATATCTTTTTACTTTGACTTTTTTTCTACTTTATTTTTTTTAACTCTGTAAGTGTATTGCCTCTTCAAACATTTTAAAAATTAAATTTCTATTAAACAATGAATGTGGACCACCAAGAAGACAGGGTGAGGACACAGGGGGGATTCATTTAAAAAGTTAGGAGCTTTGCCAAAAAACAAACAGTGAGAAAGCATTTAAAAATATAAAAGGAAAAATGGATAATAAATTATAATTACTTGTATTTGGGGTATGTGGTTATACCATCCATTTTTTACTCCTTTTAAGTAAGAACGCAGCCCTTGAGAACCTACTTGGGGTAAAATGTTGGAGAGTGGACAGTGAGTCTGGGCTGGGTTGGGAGATGGGGCTGGACTCTGAGAGTTTCCACCCCAGGCTAAAGCCATAGCAGGGTGCGATGACATTTACTGCTGTCACAGACTGACCAAGTTCCCTGTCTCCTCGACTAAGGGGAGGGGTGGGCTTCTACTTCCTGTGCCCACCCAGAGCACTCAAAACCCAGGGAGCACTGGGCAGCTGCAGAAGTGGATGGTTTCTGAAGGATGAAGAGCAGCCCATCTTGGGACCCCAGGGAGAATTAGGAGCATTTTCCAGGGAGGTGGCTTATGGGCAGGGCAGCGAGTAGCATCCCATTCCCTGTTTTGTGCACTGGGCCTCTGGCTAATAAGTATTTTGAAGAGCCAAATCTGATGCTTTAAGACAAAAGGTCTGTAAATACTAGTTTCGGAACAAGTACTCTGGGCATGGAGTCACAAAACAGTTTTAGTTGTAGCTCTGACCCTGGTGAGTTACTTGCCCATTTTCCAGATGGAAATAATTCTTGTTCCTCCCTGTATCTTGGAATATTAGATGGGCCAGAGATAATTAGGGCTTTGAGCTCTCCTGAAGAAAGATGCCTAGAAACACAAGGGAATATTATGATCCCTGTGACCTGGGTGGGTGGAGTGGAGACTAAGAAAAGTCAGTATATATCATTGAGCTCAGAAAAGTAATCTCATCTTCTAGATTTTATCTAGAGGGAGGGCAAATATGTATAGTGTACTGTCTGTCTATAGTCTACCTATAGTCTATTGTCTCATTTGATCCTTGCCTCGAATCTGCAGGGGTAGGGTTATTCCCTTTCTGAAGATGGAGAAACTGAGGCTCAAAGATCAGTAAGTAACTTTTTAAAATAAGAAGTGGAGCCAGGTATCCAGCCAATGAACAGTCCTGCTCTTCTCTGAGATTCATCCAAATATAACATGTTTGGTCACCTGGGCTTGGTCAGCTAGGCTTGGTGCCTAATCAGAATTAGAGTTCCCCTGTGTCATTGTCTCATTCACCTGCCCCTTCAACAGCATCTCCTATGTGCAATGTGGTGCTGAGTGCTGCAGATAAAGCTGGAATGTGGAGCAAGGCTCGCAGGGAGCTGCTGGGCCTCCTCAGGTCCCTCCTGTAACAGGCTACGGCCGAGGCGGCTGGCTCCCTACAGTGTCCATTCTCCCATGCTCCCTTACTAACAGGGCCTTGGGGAATGTGCTCAGCTGAAAAACTATCTTTCCGAACCATGGCGCAGATAGGGATGATCAACGAAAACCCATCTCAGTTCCTCCTCCAGAATGAGGGTGTGATGGCTGGTACTCCAAAGACCACATTGGACCATGAAGTGACCCTGAGCCTCCTTGAGTAAAGTGGCCACTTTACTAAAGATGGTGGAGCAAAAAAGATGGAAGTGGGCTAGGTCCCATGGAACCAGTACACCAGCTCTGGCCAACCTACACCCAGGCCTCTTTCATGCAAGAGAAAAATCATCTCTGTCTAAATCACCCTGGTTATTTCTGGTCTCTGTTACTAACCAATACACATGGGTTGTTCCTTTGACTTGGCTGATATACCCTAAGTAGCAAAGGCTGCCAGGCTCTGAGTAGATCTGCATTCATATGAAGGGGCACACAGGCAGCCAGAGCCCAGAAAACCAACAGGCAGCTTGGTGTGCAGAGCAAGAAGGCCGTCCAAACCTCACCGCAGAGTCAAAGAACAAGTCCTTCTGCCTCGATGCCAACAAGGGGTCTGAATGAGTGCTCAGAGCACCACGTATAGGGAGGGGGAAGGGGTATGGCTAAGGGGTCGACTGTGTCCACCCAGTACTGTGGTCCCTCCAGCCAATGAATCTATTGTAGGGTCTCTTATCCCAAAGTGTGCCTCAAAATCCTGGGACAAGTTCTGCTTACTCACCTCCACCTGTGTGGCCTTCACACTCTAGCCACTACTCAACTCTCCAACCCCATTCCTTACCTCCCTCCACTCTCCTCAAAGTCTGTGTCCTTAGATATACCTGAATGTCCCCCACCCATGCACATTCTCACCACCTGGTTCTCACATATAATGTTCCGTCTGCCTTAAACACTCCTCTCCCCACCTCCTGGCCAGACTGAGTCCCCTACATCCTTTGGTTCAGCTCTCAACTTACTCATCACTTCCCTGACTCCTGGGCCAGGCTCCACCAGGGCCTTGCACAGTGCCCTGGGCTTCTCCTTCCACTTGGTGTGAGAATGTCCATCTCCTCCACTAGTGTGTGCATCCCTCAGAGCAGGGGCTTTTCAGAACTGCACTGGAAGGCCCTCTGCCCCAAGGAGACTGCCCTGTGGCCCTCAGTACACAGCACAGTTCCCAACACTCAGCAGGTTCTTAACATTAACAGTGGAAACAGGTCTCAGAACCTAAATCCAACCAGCAACGGGCTTTATTAAACCCTGCTTTCCTCTGTCCTTCATGACAAGTGTTCCTCCCAATAATTGGTGGCTTTATGCTCTAAAAATCATGACACTCTTCCCTGCAAATGGATCAGTCACACGTGCTTTTCCTGGTTATACTCACTTTCTCATCTTGGGGGGCAGGTAAGGGCCTCTCCCTCCTTCCCAGGATCTGGGAAAGTGCTCCACTTTAGGGAGGACCGGAAGTTAATCAATCAGCTTGGCCACGTTTGCAGCTCTGGTAAGAGTAAAGTGCGTGCAGGTTGAAATCGCTACCATGAGGTTTGGACAACACTCAGTATTCTTTTGTCTATGCCTCTCTGCCCTTTAAACTGACAGAGGACCAGCATGACTGCCCCCAAGTGATCATGGAGGTCAAGCAAGACTAGGAAGGGTTGCTGCCGGCATAGATCCAATGCTGGCTCCTCGGACAGCAGGAAAGATGCCTCAGCCCCAGGCAGGGGCCAGGCTGTCAGTGCTGCCCTCCCCCAAGACTGGTCAGATTCTGGCGAACATTTACTTAGATCAGAAGGCACTGGAGACCCATGGGTGCCTCAGCTGCTTTAATTTTCAACTGTGGTTGTGGGAACTGAACTTTGGAGGAGGAAAGTTCAGCAAAATTTTAATTACAGGCTACCTCTCCTGCTTTTAATGGCTAGGCACTACTTTAATCACATGGTGTTAAATCAAATCACTTTTTAAGTATACTAGTGAGGTTGGGTATTTAAGGGAAACCTGGTATGAAATCTTTTATAAAGCAAGTTCATTGAACTTTTTGGAAGTTCAGGGTTTTTTGTTTGTTTGTTTTTGAAGTTCATATTTAAGTGAATCTAATTCAGGTTTGCTGGCTGCACTATATCAACATCATTCAGTCGGCTTTGTTTGCCTTGCCACGTTTCTCAGTATCTCAGGGGGAGGGGCCCACCTCCCCCATGTCGAGTCTATGAGGAATTTTATAGCCCTCCCCTTTTCCTCCAGGAAAGTGCCTTTCTACTCAAACTGTGCATACTCGGGAGATTCTTTAAGAATGTGTTAGGGGTTCATTGTGTACCCTCTTCCCAACTCATATGCTGAGGTCCTAACTCCCAGTACCTCAGAATGTGACTGCATTTCCAGACTGTCCCTTTAAAGAGGTGATTAAGGAAAAATGAGGTCACTAGGGTGGGCCCTCATCCAATGTGACTGGTCCCTTATAAGAAGAGGCAATTAGGACACAGATACACAGGGAAAAGTCCGTGGGAGGACAGAGGGAGAAGACGGCCATCTGTAAGGACAGAGGCCTGAGGAGAAACCAAACCTGCGGACACCTTACCTGCCGACACCTAGTCTCCAGATTCGTGAGAAAATGGATCTTTGCTGTTTATGTCCCCCAGTCTTTGGCACTTTGTCATGGCAGCCTGAGCAGACTAATACTGAGGAGAGCCAGTCAGTGTTCTGATGAGCTGTGTGACCTGCTGCCAGGGCTCTAGCTCTTGCTCAGAGTCCCATCAGCTTTCTTCCTCAGTGGGTGGTCTAAGGATTAAATGCAAACGATGGGCAGTAAGTTTGTGGGCTTGCATGCACCCCCCCCATTCTCTTTTGTGTGGACAATGTCATTTACCCACAAGGAAAGAAGATTTCTCTCTCACTCTCGCTGCCTCCTGCGTATAGGAAGCCAAAGTGAGAAGGGGATCCTGACACCAACAGCCTGGATTTTTTTCTTGAATTAACACTTTACCTTTTTTTTCTTTAAAGCGTTTTCACATACATTCTTAAAGTTAAGACTCACAACAAATCTGTGAAATAGCCAGTATTAGAAATCTTATTTTCATTTTATGAGCAGGTAAAGTGAGGCTCAGAAAGAGTGAGTGATTTATTTGTGACCCCATGACTTGTTGGCCAGGACCCAGGTTCTCTGAGTTCACATTCGTCGTCTCCTGGCTCCCTCCCACTGTCACTGACACCCCAAACACTCAGAAACACCACCATAACCAGGCTACTCCTCTGCTGCAAAGCTTTCAATGCTCCCAGGTGGGGACCACATCAAGCCCCCACGGGCCTGCATTTCCCTCTGCCCTACACACTTCTTGCCCCACATCTCCAATTCCATTGTAACAGACCAGTCACACGGCCCAATGAACACAAGCCATGCTCATATGTTACCACCTCACTGAGACCACCTCCCCACTTCTTTCTGACTAGCCTAGGAGCCACCTCCTCCAGGAAGTCTTCTCTGACTGCTCTGAGTTCTTTCCACAGTATTCTCAGGCCCAGTCACATGAGGTGACTCTAAACAGACTTGCCCTTATTTTGTTTGCAAATAGCTTAACCATGTTAGTCCCCAGGACAGGGAGCACATCTTCCCACTAGCCCCCTGTCCCAAAGCACAGAGAAAATACTCAATAATACTTGTTCTGTCAGAAAACCAGCCATGGATAAGTGACCTCCACCTTGTAAACATGTTCAGAAATAGCTATTTACAAGTTCACTCTGCAAACAGAATCTCATTCTTCTCTGACTTGTGCCATGTTGCAAGAGTGCTGGATGTCCACCCTAGCTGACTGGCCTCAGGTGACACTGTTTCTGCTTCTCTCTGTCCCTGGACATCCCAACTACTCCCACCATCTCTGCCTCTCCTCACCAGGCTCATGATCCTGAAACCAAGGCCTGTGTGAACTCCAGGAGTCACTATTTAAAGAGCCATGGGTCTTTCTTTGAGCCCTTCCTCTTATTATAAGACTAGCCATCCAGGACAAGAATTTTTGTCTGTTTTTTCACTTGGTATATTCCCAGCTCCTAGAAAAAGTTTGGTACAAAGTAGCTGCTCAAAAATATCCGTTGAATAATTCTGTTGACTAAATGAGACCATTCACTTTCAGCCAGGCCTTGAGTTAGGTGGGCCCCTGGCAATGGGGTACTGTAAGCCAAACAGGAGCACCCAGGAAGCCTGTCCTGTAGGCATAATTCCAGTGTTATTTATCCCTTCAAAAGTCCCTCTATTGTCATCTACCCAGAGCTATCCCCAAAGGAGTGTCCTCAGTCTTTCCAAAGCTATCATTTCCTTCTGAAGAGACAAAGAACCGGAACTCTGACTTCAAAGGGAACTGCCTTTCAAAGAGGTGCTCAGAGGAAGAGGCTGGCTCCAGAAGCCTCAACTTTGTCCCAGCTGTCACTTCCAAAACTGAGCAGTGGAATGGGGTGCTGTCCACACAGCACTGGGAAGGAGGTTCCTGTTGCCTTGTGGCTGGATGACCACTCCTCTGACCCCAACCCTTATGAGGGCAAATCCCCACATACAAGGAGCCCACCTTGGCCATGACAACATCAACTCCTCCTTCTCTAAGTGCCTGTCTGCCTCGAGGTGCTGGCCAGTCACACAGCTAGTTTGGGGTGTTACCTCCTCTCTTTCCTTACCAGCTTTGGGGAAGCTGACTAGGTGCCACTCATTGAGAGGGACACAAAAATGACCACTCGGGAGCAGGAATTCTGCCAAAAGCAGACAGGGGGCATCCCTAGCCACTGACTGGTCTAGCACAGCGGAAAGGAGGGAGTACATTCTAGGAAATACCTAACATGTCCCAGATGCGGGCAGCACACCTGAAGGGTATAATGCAGGAGGCTCCTGGATAAGCCAGAAATGCAGATGCTAGAGGTTCCAAAATCCCTGCCCTGTGCCAGAATCAGAGGTGGGAACTTTTTCCCTGCCCAGGTAATAACCCGAGCCCCCCAGTCTCAGATCATACCCTTCCTATATTACTATGTGTCTAAGTCCAAGTCCATACAAGATATGGCACCTGTGACCAACCTCCCAGCCTTTCTCTCCCCTTGCTCACTCCCCTCCAGCCCCTGTGACCTCCTGCTGCTTCTCAAACAGACCATACTCCCCACCCCTCTCACAAACCCCCCACTTTTCTGCAGGACTCTGCTAACCACTCCAGATTCACCAGCCTCCAGCCTCTCCAGCCCTTGGCACTTCATAGCATCACTCCTGTGCTTGCCTGTGGTGGGAAAGCTCCAAGAGGCTCTGTCCCACTCACAGCTGCACACCCAGTAGCTAGAATGGGGCTTGGCATATTGTAGTATATACTGGCTGGATGAATGAATGAACTCCCCGTTCCTTTACACACCACACACTTCCCCTGCTCACTGTTTTATTCCTCTGTGTGTGTGTGTGTGTGTGTGTGTGTGTGTGTGTATACTTGGTGATGCTGAGAGGGGTGTAAGTGAGGCAGAGCTGGGAGCCAGAACGTAGCCTTGGTCTGTGAAATGGGCTGGCAACACTGGCTGTGAGTTAAAAAGCCCACAGAGCACACCAAGATCCCAGCTCTGTAAGCGTCCTCATGCCCACCCTTGACCTCCTGGTCAACCTGCCCTGGCAAGGAAAGGGCATGACTTCAGGAAGCTGGATTGGATCAGGAGACGCACAATGCAGGACAGCCACAAAGTCACATACGTGGCCCCAACCTTCTCACTATGTATGACGCTTATCTGGGCACAGGTTTTATCTGCATTTCTGGGTGGTGTGCCTGAGCCACACGATCCATCTGTCCCCCCATAGTGTCCAGCACATAATGGGAGGGACCATCTACTAAGACCCCTCCTAAGAGCTCACATGTACTGTCCCCAGGCACTGTCCTAACCACATGTAATAGCTCACTTCAGTTTCACAGTGGCCCTATGACCTAGGCACTATTATCATCCCCATTTTACAGAACTAAAGCACAAGGCACATCCCTGGTGTCTATGAGGGTGAGGAAGAGATGATATGGCCTCTGGTCCCAGTATCAGCTGTGAAGTCCTGGTGAGACTTACTCTCCTGGAATATCTTTGTGAAGCAGCCATAATACCAATACCTGCTTACCCCACACATGAGGCATGAGAGCATGTGGCTAATTCATACGATATGACACACATGAGTGGCAGCTGGTGTTATTTAAGGATACAATAATCCTGGCAATTTCTCAGCTGTTTCCTTGCATAGAAGGGAAGGAAGAGGGCTGGACAGCCAGGAAACACCAACTAAAACTAGATACTCTGGTGAGAAGTGTTGCTAAGGGAGGCAGTGATGCACCAGAGCTGCGAGCTTAGCATTTATGGAAAACAGTGGCGATGTTGGTAATAAACAGAACTTGAAACAAATAAAAATCAAGCTAGTTATATATAACTATTTAACATAACTGCAAATCAACCAATTGCTATAAAAGGAGGAAAGGGAGGCAACATGTAAAAATTAATATAGTATTCCAGTGAAGCAGATTGATAGCTGAGTCTTTCCTTCAGATATGTTTTAATGCAATAGTGGCACCATATTTTCAATAACATTTTTTAAGTGGTTAAAAACATGAGTGCACACACTTCAATGAGAACCAAGCTTTGATTTTCCAAAGCATCCTCCCAAAATGAAACAGCTTCATTTTATTCAAGTACCTGCTGTTTGTAATATAGTATTAAATGAATGAGGTCAAATATTCTAGGGCAAGTTAGGGGGGCGCCAGGCTTTGGGGACCTCCATTGAGGCTTGGAGAGGGGGCTGTCTATAGCACATGGAGCTGCCCCAGGAACTGGCCTATACCCACCCCCCACTCCAGCAGGGCCTCCATCCCCACATGGACAGTCTCATCCCCAGGCCCAAAAGGCCCCTGCTTACATTCCTGGTGGCAGGCAAAGCATTTGGCAAAAGAAGGGATACCTCCCACTCCCACAAAAGCCCATTTCGCTTGGGGACCTTCTGGCCTCTGGAATACCTGATGATCAACTCTGGTCACGCTTAAAACAGGCAGGACTGCAGGGAGAGTGGACCACAGGAGGGAGCCCAGCAGAAAGCTGGCTCCTGAGAACAAGGAAGACCCCAATTTGGATAAAGCAAAGGAGAAGTAAGACTTGTCTGAAAGCAGCCAAAAAGAAATGGAAGTCTTTAGAAGCCTTCCCTCCAATTGAAAATCTCCTGAATTCCTGGTTGTCAATAAGATTCTTTCACTGTTTTAGGAGGGGGAGCAGTGTGCTGCTGGCTAGGAGAATGGGGTAGGGCCCAGGACCCAGGCAGGAGAGAGTGCCTAAAAAGAGCCCACCCTGGGGGTGGAGGGGTCCCAAGCCCCACTGAGGCAGGCCAGGACACAAACCTAGGAGAAAGGCAGAGACAACACAAACCTCTCAAGAGGAGACCCTTCTGTACCTACAGGGCAGAGGACCATGGGCCAGAAGGGGAGGGAGGTCTCTTAGGAACCAGGAATCCTCTTAAATCACTAACTTGAATAGGTACCATGGTGGACAGGAGCCAAAACACCCAAGAATAAACTCTCCCCCAAGGTCCCAGTCACCTTCAAAGCACCACCAAGATCAAGGTCAGCTTTCCACTGGCAGTAAAAGTGAGTCACCCTCCCTTCTCCTACTCCTAGGAGCTGTTCAGCCCCAAGGGGAGGGGAAGGCTGTAGCTCATCCCCTATAACTACCCCCTTTGAGAAAGGATGACTCAGTTAAGACAGCTAATCTGCATACAGGGAAGACCCCAAGGGCCCCTCTTTGTAGCCCCAGGCTCCCACCTCCTCAACAAATGCTGCCTAATCTCTCAACTCCAGGGGCTGATTTAAGGTTATTGGTAGGAGGGAGCAGAGAAGGTGACATTGAGTGTAGGAAGTCAGCCTTTGATGAATTTTATGGCTTGATTCTGAGATAAATCACTCTGGCCCAGGGAAATGACTCCAAAGAGATTTACAGGTTTTAATATTTGTTTGGGGCATTGCAGTTAATTGAAAGGTGCCTCTTCCAGTTACTGCTCTGAAATGTGGACCTTGGACTCCAAGCACTCACTTTTATTGGCATAATTATGATCGTCTAGAAATGGTATTTGTCAGGAGTCCTCATTCCCCCGGGAACAGTGCTCGGTACAGTTCTCGGCCTGCTTGAGTTCCCAACGGCCGGGATCAATTCCTCCTGCAGAAACCAAACAAGCTAAAGTCCCCTCTATAAGCTTGGGACTCCACTAATCTGCTAACCTTACATCCTCCAGAGGTTGTCAGTCATGGCCCTGAAGGCCCTGGGGGGCCAAAGGATGAGGGGAAGCTGCTGACCACCCCAGATCAGTTCCAGTCAACCACCCTGTCCACCCAATTTCACATCAGGCCACCAGTGAGTGGCAGCATGGAGCAATGGGTAAGAACTCAGGAGCCAGACTACTGAATTCAGATCTTGCCTTTCCCACTTAGTAGCTGTGTGACCTTGGGCAAGTTACTTAACCTCTCTGTTTACTGTCTCAATTTTCTCTTCTCTAAAATGAGGGTGATAATAATAACCATCTTACTATGCTAAGTGAAATAAGTCAGACAGAGAAAGACAAATACCATATGATTGTACTTATATGTAGAATCTAAAGAACAAAATAAAGAAAATAGAAACAGATTTCATAGATCCAGAGGACAAACTGATGGTTGTCAGAGATGAAGGGGGTTACAGGGATGGACGAAAAAGGTAAAAGGATGGAGGAGTACAAACTGGTAGTTACAGAATAGTCAAGGGGATGGAAAGTACAGCATAAGGAATATAGTCAATAATATTGTAATAACCATGTGTGGTGCCAGGTGGGTACTAGAAATATCAGGGGGGACACTTTGATTGTCTAACCACTATGCTGTACACCTGAAACTAACACAAAATAATATTGAATGTAAACTATAATTAAAAAATAAAATAAATAATACCCATCTCACAGGGTTTTCATAAGGATTAAATCAGTGAATAATTGTAAAGTACTTAGTATAGTGCCTAGCACATGATAAGTGTTAAAATAATTGATTTATTGGTGAATAAAAATTTTAAAGTTACTCGAAGAAAGAACTTTGTGCTTAAAATGAAGCTTAAAACCCATTATTCTAGAGCAGGGGTTCACAAGCTTTCTGTAAAGTGCCAGAAAGGGAAAGAGACAGTCAACACTGCATTCCCAGCAGACATGCTCCCACTGTGTTCTTCCAGTTGAAGAAGGCACCCTGAAAAAAGTGACACTGAGGCCAGCACTTTCCGTCTGCAATACAGACCCTGGGCTCCCTGCAGGTGGGGCATGGGGGCAGGTGTCTCCTGATTCATCTCTGTAGAGCCCCCAGCAGCCAGCACAGGGTCTTGCCACTATGGAGTTGCTCTGAGAAGGCCAATAACTGTGGGTGACCCTGCAGGGGAGATGATGCCGACCAGGAAGGCTAATGGCAACACTTCTGTGTTTCAGCCAATTCTAGGAGTGATTGACTAAATGAAGCCCCCTGCCCACCCACTCATGACAAGGGGAAGCTACTTGTTAAATAATTAAAATATAAAAGTGAAACCATACAAAGCATTTACTAACTATAACTGAGTTCACATGATATAAACAGGGTTTTAGAGACATTTCTTTTTTCTTCCCTCCCCTGCAAGTAGAAAATAAAATCTGAACCTCACTGAAGACCTGAGAAGGAATGATACTCCTGTTCTGTGAGACCAGTTCTTATGACCCTCAAATCTCTGACACTCCTCTCACCAAGAAGCAGGGTCTCCATCCCATCCCCTTGAATCTGGACTTGATGACTGCTTGACCAATGGTGTATGGATGTGACATTGAGACATTTCCAGGCCAAGCCTTTAAGGAATCAGCAGCTTCTCCTTCCTGTTTCTTGGAACATTCACTTTCAGAACTCAGCCACCATGCTTTGAGGAAGCCCAAGCTGCCCCATGGAGAGGCCCACATGGAGAAGAACCAATGGTCAGTGCTCTTAAAGTTCATTTGCTCAGGTCACAAAGCTATCTGCTTCCACAAGCAACACAGGAAAATATTCTTTTGTTAGAAATTTGGGAGATGGGGTGAGACTGTAGGCCCTAGGTTTAACATTCTGATATATAAATAAAGGACTGTAATATTGTGACTTATAGTAAAAAATTTATCTTTGATTGTTCCTGGCACTGAGCTCCTCAAATGCTTGGAATTTATAAGAGCTAAAAAGGTGCCTTGATATTCATAACAAACCCCTTTCCACCAGTGTTTATGTTAATAAGATGACTTTTGGAAAGCACCTAAGGATGCTGCAGCTGGTTGTCAGGGGAACCAACTATGTGATTGAAGGGCTGGAACTTTCAGTCCCACCTCTTAACCTCCAACCTGAGAGAAGAGAGAGGCTGGTGATTAAATTCAATCACCAATGGCTAATGATTTAATCACTCATGCCTACGTAATGAAGTCTCCATAACAACCCAAAAGGACGGTGGTTCAGAGAGCTTCCCGTTGGTGAACACGTGAGGATATGGGACGAGTGGCACGTCTGAGAAGGTATGGAAGCTCCATGCCCTTCCCCACACCTTGCCCTATGAAGCTCTTCCATCTGGCCATTCCTGAGTTATAGCCTTTTATAATAAACTAGTAACCTAGTAAGTAAAATGTTTCTCTGAGTCCTGGGAAGCATTATAGCAAATTAATTGAACCCAAGGAAGGGGTCATGAGGACCTCTAACCTATAGCCAGTTGGAAGCACAGGTGACAACCTGGACTTGCAACGGGCATCTGAGGGGGGGGGATTGGGGCAGTCTTGTAAGACTGAGCTCTTACCCTGTGGGATAAGACGCTATCTCCAGGTAGATAGTATCAGAATAGAGCTGAATTGTAGGACACCTAGCTGGTGTCAGAGAATGGCTCGGTGTTATAGAAAACAAACACACTCTGCATATTAGGGGAAGAATTGTATGAAGCTAAGATACTTGGGGTGAAACTAGAAAGAAAAAGTAGGTCTCAGGAGGATCTGAAGGTAGGGGCAATATTTTTATCATAAAAAATTTTTGTCTTGAATTGTATGAACATATCCACAAATTTGAGAATAAGGTCCAGAGTCGCAACCTAGGTGTAAGATGACAGTTGGGGGAAGTCCTTATTTCAAATATTCAAACCCACATTGGGTTCAGAATATGGAACCCCTCAGATGCCCCTTGCAATTCCAGGTTGTCACCTGTGCTTCCAACTGGCTATAGGTTGGAGGTCCTCATGACCCCTTCCTTGGGTTCAATTAATTTGCTATAATGCTTCCCAGGACTCAGAGAAACATTTTACTTACTAGGTTACTAGTTTATTATAAAAGGCTATAACTCAGGAATGGCCAGATGGAAGAGCTTCATAGGGCAAGGTGTGGGGAAGGGCATGGAGCTTCCATACCCTCTCAGACGTGCCACTCGTCCCATATCCTCACGTGTTCACCAACTGGAAGCTCTCACAATACGGAAGAGAAAATTCTGGCTTAAATGTTGAGTTACAAGCAGTTGTCTCAACATCAACATAACTCTTCTAGATTATCTGAATTTGAGTAGCAAAACTTTGTCAGGTTTACTAGAGTGAGTTAGCTCTAAAATGCACCCCTTAGTTATTAACTTTAGACAAGAGCATTGGTTGGAGAATGGATATCAAATAGAACACTCTTGATTGTAGCACATTTGTTGCTAAGATGATCTTTTTAACTAATATATTACCTGTCAGTGTTCTAAAGTTATTCAGGTGCCAATTAAGAAGTTTCTGGTTAGCAAAATCCTGGATAACAGAAGTTATTGTTTCAAAGTCAAAATTTGCTAAACAGGTGCTTTAGGAAAAAACTGGACCCTATATAAAAGGATTCTTTGCTTTACAAAAATATTTACTAAGGTTATCTTTACGTAATGACCACCTTTTGTGAATTCAAATTACAATCATATGTATAAATGTTTTATATAAATAAATATTTAGGAACTCCCATTTGTTACATGAAAAGAGGTAGCCTTGGGCTAAAACTGGACATGTATTATTCAAAACGTTCCCCGTGCCAAGTGACATAAGCCCAAGCCAAAGTTGCTTATGCTGCATTTCCCAAAATTCAGCACTTTGTTTGGTGTTGTCTGTCATACCTGTGTATCAGTTGTAATAATATCCTTAACCTTATATTGACTTTTTATTAAACTTAGTTTCCTGCTAAGCAATAATGAAATCACAAGTTTTTTTAATGCACATCTGAATAAATACATGTTTTTAAATTTTTTACAAGTTCATAGACATTCAACTGGAAATCAGCGTATACCCCATCAGTAGTGTGAATGAAATACTTTAAGGCATGGGGGGTTGGGGTGTTACTGAATAGAGAACCAGCCCTTAATTTGTTTTCTCACTGGCAAGTGTGGTATGTGACCTTGGCCTAGTCACCTGCTTTTTCTTGCCTCAATGTCCCCCCTGGAAGCATCACATTGACCAGGCCAGCTCTCTAATCACCTCACAAGAATGCCAGGAGTACTAACCCCCTGGTGTTGCTGACAAAAGCATGACGGGAGATGATAATGGACAACCACCCATCCACAGCAATCAGGGGTGCTCAGTGTCCATTCACCCACTGTGAGCTGAAGCATTCAGCTGGCCTCCTTCCTCCCAGCCCACTGAATGCTTGGGATGGAACTATTAAGGTCATAAGCAGGTAGCTGGGGAGCTAGGATCTTGGTACTCTAGTGCTTTTCTGGTTCTAAAATCTATTACAGATACATTAAGTAAACTTGGCCCTAATGAGGTAACTAAAATCACTAAAACCCTGTGGGGATACACCAGGAGCTAGGCTGCTGGAAGTTTAAGACCAGGTCCCCAAGAGAGTCCACAGGAGCTCAGCCAACCTCCTTTTCTCTTTGCTGCCCTGTTTTCAGTCTGTGGATTCCTGGAACCACCCACCACCTTCTCCTTAACCCCACCATCCCCTGCCATCCACCTGGGTTTCAGAGGAAATGGAGACAAGATCGCTAAAGACACAGAGGTTTGTTGCCCACGCGGCTGGTTTCTCTCTGACACTGGCGAGGCTGCAGTCAACCACGTCTGTTTTACCCAGAGGAAGGAAACACATTACGTCACCTACCAGCAACCCTTTCCCCGCACCTCTCTGGATGTAAAAGGAAGCCCACATCCTTACAAGACCTGGAATACAGCCTGGCACAGGGTGGGGGTAATTTTTACCTTGCTGAAAAAAAATCAATTTTATCAGGAAGGAACAAACTGCCAACTGGCCAAACCAGGCAGATCTAGAGCTGCTACCTTAGGCGCAGGCAAATGTTGAAGATAACGTCACAGGGATTCTTCCTGGCTATGCCTCAGAGGTCTGGCACTGGGGACCTCAGGAAGAGGTGATTGACTCATCCAATTTCTGAGGTTGCTGAGGGGAAAAGATCCATATGTGAAGTGACTTTGTCCAAGGTTACCCAGTTGGCATTAGTGGCAGACCTAAGACCAGTGACCTTTCCAGAATACCAGAAGGAGACCTCAGCATAACTTGTCAGTCCTTGTGTGTGATGGTTAAGAGGCAAAACTGGAGCAAAATGGGCTAGGCCACTTCTTAGCTGTGCAACCTAGGGGAAATTACTTAACCTCTCTGTGTCCTCATTTTCTCATCTATAAAACAGAGGCTGTGAAGGCTAAGATAACACATGTGAAGTGCTCACTAAGCACTTTAACACTATAATACTTAACAAATGTCAGGGTTTTAACATTATTCTTGGATTGCTCCAGGGTTTCCAGAGAAATACCACCTGTTCAATCCCCGAGTTGACAGACATCTCCCCCAATGCCCAAAACACAGTAGCTCACAGAGCAGAGTTCAGGACTTTAGAGTCACACAGGCCCAGATCCATAAGCCTGGCCTAACAAACCAGCACAGACTGGGTGGCCTGAACAAAAGAAATGCACTGTCTCACAGCTCTGGAGGCTAGAAATCCGCAATTAAAGGGCAGCAGGGCTGGTTTCTTTTAGGGCCTCTCTCCTTGACTTGCAGATTGCTATCTTCTCACCGTGTCCTCCCTCACATGGTTGTCCCTCGGTGTGCATCTACTCTGTGTCCTAACCTCTTCTTTTAAGGACAGCAGTCACACTGGATTAGGGACCATTCATAGGACCTCGTTTTACCTTAATCACCTCTTTAAGGGCCTCATCTTCAAATACAGTCACATTCTGAGATCCTAGGGGTTAGGACTTCAACATGCCTTTTTTGGGGGAGGGATACAATTCAACCCATAACAGCATGGTAGGTTACTTTTCTTTGTCTTTAGGAAAGAAAAACATATGTAGAAATCCATAAATCCTACCCAGGGCACTGTGCTGGGCCACACTGAACTGGTTCTGAGTCTGGAGAGACGACCAAAATGAGCCAGTGCCCTTCCTCAATCTATAAATATGCATTTTGTTTAAAAAAATTTTTTTTTTCATGAGCATGGATTCTATGGCTGGCACTGCCCCAGCCCTGTGGGAAATCCATAGGTGACTCAGACTAGGCTACTATCTTCAAGGTGCTTATGATCTCAGAGAACAGATCAGGCAAGGGTCCAACGATGGGAGTGATGGAAAGTGCTAAGTGCCCTAAAGATTTATAGACCAAATGCTGGGGTGAGAGAGGAAGATAAAAATGACCACAGGAGAAGAGTGTAGAAGAGCCCAGAGGGGACAGATTTGCCCCCGGGGGTTGTTGGGTGGTGGCCAGTGGCCTGAATTATTTGCATGTAGGATGGGAATGGTGGTTTGGGGAGGGGAAGGTGATGTCCACCAACATCTTCCCATGGCCTACATTCCCTAGGGCCAGAGTTCCCAATCAGCATGGGCAAGAGACCCGACTCTGCTAGATATAAGGTATCCAAGATGCTCTGAGAAGCAATTTCCTCTTTCAATCTCATGGTCACCTGCAAAGGTGACCACTGTCTGCCATTGATCAGCCAGAGCCTCAGCCCTTCAGGCATCTCCAGTCCTGCTGTCCAGACTACCAGCCACATAGGTTCCCTCCCTCTGGACAATTCTGCCTGCTGGGGTTCTCTACCTGGCCCCGGTGCCAGGAAAGTTGGAGGGGGCAACAGGAGAGAAGGGGCATAGAACCCACTTACTGAGACCACACATGAGGCCTTCATGGGACACCTGGGGTCCCATGCCCCAACATTTCCTGTGTGTTAAGAAATTATAATAACTAGAAAAGGAAAAACTATAGTGAAAGAAAGCAGATCAGTGGTTGCCAGAGCCAGGGGGCTGGTTTTTTTAAAAAAACAAAAACCTCAATTGTATTGAGGTATAAAAATTTTTATCTCAATAAAGCTGACATTTCCCCAAATAAATAAAATCACATTAAAATTTGATGAGGCAAACACTAATCACTGTTTCCCCAACCACCATTCCCCACCCTACTTCCCCACAACCACAGCTCACCTCTATAGAGGAGGCAGAAACCACCAAGACTCACTTTCTCAACTTCTACTAGATATTAAACTGATAAGGACAGATAGTATGCTTGATCTTACCCAAACAGCCGAGAAGTGATCTCAACCTCTACTAGAGCTGAGGCATTGGATATTGACACATTTCTCTTCAATGGGACCTGACGGAAATTTTAGTGAGGGGATTCTGGAAAAATTTTCCCTCCCTGATAAATTAAGACACAAGGAGAAACTAGAAACTCACCTTTGTGTCTGCTTTGAGATACAGTTACATCAGAATGTGATGTCTGGAGCAGTTGTAGCCATGCTATGACATGAGTGGACAAGCCTGAGGACAAAGGCTGATATAGTGAAAATGGAAGCGTGGGAGGTTAGAATGAGTCCTTGAAATTATACTGAATTAACCAACCCTAGAACCCCTATCTTCAGACTTCTGGCTATGTGAGTCTACAAACACCTTGCTTTTAAAGCCACTGTTAGTCCAGTAGCCAACATCCAACAAGCCAGGTGCTTTTATCTCTCCAAACTTCCATTTCCAACCCCAAAACTAAGATCATGGAGAGGTATAAGATAGAGCCTTGTGGCTGGAATCTGAGCCCCATCAGAAAGCTGAGTCTACTGTCCCCACAGTTGTACTTTCCTCTCTAGTCCCTAAACAAAATGAGGAAACAGATGCTGGTTTCTCCTGTGGGCGAGCCCTTCTCCCATCGCCCCATGTGCATCCTGCAGTGTAAATGATAATAGCATTAGGTGTGACCCACAAGCATACACCCTCTCTGGTCCATGTGGCCATAGGGCCCATTTGTCCAGGACAATCCCAGCTTACATATGTGCCCCAGCATGATTATTAATAGCAGCCCCTTTCACTCTCAAAAGTGTCACTCTTTCCACAAAAAAGTAGTCACTTCTGGCTGCCTCGGCACTTTTCTTTCTTCTTACCCAGTTCTTCACACATTACACGAGCATGAGGCCAGTCTGTCTTTCCCACCAAGATGCAGCCAGGGGGCAGGGCCCCTGCCAGGCTCACCAGAATTCATCTCACCTCATTCAGAGCCTGGTGTGCAGCAGGCGTCTGATGCACATCCACTAAAATGAACCAAATGTTAATGGGGTGAGAGCCTGAGCTAAAGGATTGAGGCAAACCAATACAATGTGGGCAGGAGGAACAATTTTTGGAGGAAGGAGAGGAAAAATTGGGTTCTTTCCCAGAATCCCTGGCTCTCCCCACTGAGTACTGTCAGCACAGGGTCCGGTGTGAAACTGGCAGCGTACACCCGGGCGTTAAGCTGGCCGATGCAACCTTGCTGCACAGGCAATCATGTTCCTTGTAACCTGTCACGGCACCTAGTGAACAGGTGAACCCACAGATGCCGACCATCCTGTAGATGAAAAGGAACAGAAAACCTCTGCCTCCTGACAAAGCCCAGGGCACTGAAGACCAACTCCAAGAGACAGGTAAACAGCATTCTCTCAAAAACACTCTGATTGTGAACACCATCCTATTTGGTGACACATCAAGATGTGGATTCTCCAGGAGGCCAGTTTCTTATCTCACAGTTTAAAATCGTAAGTATTTTAGCAAACGCCCCATAAATATGATAAAGACCTGTTGGTCTTCCTCAGCTAGTGGTGAGATCATGACATTACTACCCCAGGGATTAGGCCCTATAAGGGAATAGCACAGGGACTATCAGCTCCACCCAGTTGATGGAACCACACACATTCTTTCTGAACAACTTCAGGCTCAATTGCCACAGCTACAGTTAGGCACTTCCATGTCCCATGTTTCTCTCCTTCATGGAAGTTACTTTTATTCAGTGAGGCAAACAGAGAATGCTTAGCACTGTGCCTGGCACATAATAGACACTCAATAAACACCAATTCCTGAATCACTTACTTGTAAGCCAAAATGTATTCTGGGTGTTGGAGGAAAGAACTTGCAGTGTGTTCTGTTGTTTCTCCCGTGGTAATCTGAAAAGCACTGAGCCAAAGCTTCTCAAAACTTCTATAGCAAAAACTGCATCTACACAGCCAGCTCAGATAAACTTACATCTGATCTTTAAAGGCTCCTTCTGTGCTAAGTAAGTTAAGAGAGAAGTCGGCTGGACTGTAACAGAATCTTAGCTTGACAAATTAAGGCCCTTCCATCAGAAGCAGGCAGGATGGTGAAAGGCATGGAAGGCATCTCTCCTAACAGCCAAGGGGCGATGGGTGGAAATGGCTGGGCAGTGACTGCAGCACATTGAAGGGCTTCCCAGCTGCAAAAGCCTTTTGGTAAGAGGTGGTGCTGCCTCATAAGCAGTAGGCTCCCGGCCATGGGAAGTGTCTGAGCAAGTGCTGATGTATTCAGGACTGCCACACAGTGGGGATCGGCGAGGTGATCTGTAAGGTGTCTCTCCAGTTTGAAATTCTAGGAACTCAAGACTCTGGGCTTGGGGGAGTCAATGTGACGCGTAGTCTGTGGAAGGAGTAGAAGCTGAAAACGGCATAGGGTACCCTTAGGGGGAACCTGGACAGAAGCCTTATCTGTAAGTACCTGGTCCAAGTAAACAGCAGGGGAGAGCATTCTGGCCTTCCTGGACAATTTGTGTGCAGGCTTCTGCTAAGAGATGGAACCCCAGGGCAGGAACAGCCTCTCATGCAGCCCTGCACATGCCTCTACCAGTGTGCATTTGTCCTGAGGCCCTTTTAAACGGTTTCAAACAAGGCTGCTCTCTCCTCTTCCTCACTCACTCAGGCCATCCAGGTCCTGCAGCATCTCTCTAAAGTTGAGACCCAAGTTGGTGAAAGGTGAAGAGCCCCAGAATCTTCTTTGCACCCCCGAAGACCTAGGAACCACAGACTGAAGGACCCTGGTCCCCAGAAACTTTAAATGCTAATTCCTCCTCTTGGGGATCTCTGGACCACATCCAAAAGCAAAGCAATTTCCAGGGAAGATTTTTTTCTCTCACCCTAAATCCAGACCAAGACTGACAAACTCCTCCCCACCCCAGCCCAGCTATGCACCAATAGGCTGGTATCTAGTCTGTCCTTTCTCACTCCTGGCCCTGGAGGTCCTATCAGGACTCAACCCCCTTTGGTTCTGAGACCAGTAACCACCCATCAACACCCCCATCCCAGACCACCACCCACAGGACTGGCCTAGCATATGAGCAAGCTTCCTGTCCAGACTTACTTTTGAGTCCCCTGGTTTTTCCTTACACTTAATGAGCTTAGTTCTTCCTTGAAAGGATGCTAGTTATATTTTATACAGCATTTCTGGGTACTTGGTAATTGGAAGGTTTTCAAGATTTTACTCCACTGTGGCACTAAAAATATTCTAAATCAGTATTGGGATACCCTCTTTGAACTTGTTTATGGAAACCTTCCCTGGCTGACCTCCCACCCCAAACAACTGACTGGCCACATCCCTGCAGATCCACAGACATAGTGAACATCTACTATGTGCCAGGCACTCTCTTAGGCCCCAAGGATTCAAAACTGAAAAGATTGGAGCTCTGCCTAAAACACACAGCTCTAAAATGCAGTATAGCAGGAGAAGTAGCCACTCTTCTATTTAATTTGCACTCTAGTCTGTCCAGGTTGTTACAGCTTTTAAGTGGCTTCATATGTCCACATCCTGTCTCCCAACTAGACAGCCTGCTCCACATCTTCCCTGTCCTTTACTCATGCCTCTGGGGCCTGGGATGTCGCTCTGCTCACCAAGAATGTTAAAAATGAACATGCCTGTACCCTAACTCCCTCTAATGCTTCCAGCTGAAGCTTACCCTTGGCTATCACTGGATTCTGCCAGCTGGGCCTCCAGCATGACACAGCATCCCCGCCCGGCTTCCCTGATGACAGCAGCAAACAGTGTGACAAAGGATTCTCTGACAATGGGAGGAAGAGGTCTCCTCTCATTGTCTGCAGCAGGCCTACCACGGTCCACTCAGCAGCAGACCGTTCTTCACTCCCTGGTCTGTGGCTCCTGCCCACACTGCTTCCTCGGGGTTCTACCCTGCGCATTGTGTCACCACTGGACTATCCTAGCAGCCATTCAAATTCAACGCATCTAACATTAAACTCCCCACAATCCTCCTTCTCACCCCAACCCTGCTCTAGCAACCAGAAGGTCACTCCTTGGTAAAGTCTGCCATCCACCAAGTCAGTGAGGCCAGAAACCTGGGAGTCACTAGGACTCTTTCCTTATCCCCCAAAACTAAGCAATCGCTGAAGACTGTACTCCCTAAATATTTAAAAATATATAACCTTCTTCCATCCCCAAACACATGGTCGTGGTTCCAGGCCTCATTCCCTGTGACCTGGATACTGTTTGGAGCCTGTCATTTCCTCATCTGCCCTGCAGCTGCCCAGCTCCCAGCCATGCTCCCTTCTGATCCACGGTGGCAGGCCTCACCTCTGCTTAAAGCCCCATCCTCCATGCTCTACCTGTAGGCTAACAGCCAAGGGCCTCAGCCAGGCTCACAAAGCTCCTCAGATCTGAACCTTGTCTGCCTCTCTGCCCTGTACTCGATCTCACTGCTTCTGTCCCTTTCTATACCCAGTCTCAGGCCTCTTCACCTTTGCACATACTGTTCCTACCCCTGAATGCCCTTCTCCTACCGCCTCTCCTGGTTAATTCTCTTTCATCCATTCAGATGCAGCTCCTGGGTTATCTCCCTTAGGAAGCCCTCCCTGATCTTGAGGCTAGAACAGGTATCCCTTGTCCATGCTTACTGTAAGGCCCTCGGAACTTTCTACCACTGCATTTACTGAACCATACTGACTGTAAATATTTGTACTTACCACACCATACTGAAGTTAACTGTATATGGGCCTGTCTCTCTGGCAAGACAGTGGGCTTCTTGAAGGCAATGGGAGCTGTGCCTGTTCACTGTTGTAGCTCCAGCTTCTGGCACAGAGCTGGGCATAGAAACAGAGCCCAATCACTATTAAGGAGCTCCTTCTGACTACAGGATGATCCAACAAACCTTCTTAGTCTGCTCCACTACCAGTCCCAATACCCAGAATTTCCCTTTTAGTACTTTTGCGCCATTGCCCCAACCGAAAACCTCCTCCAGGTCCTCCACAACCCCAGACCTATTCCCAAATTCACCTCTTCTGTGAAATCATCCCAAACTGGCCCCAGACAACTGCTATGATCACTGCCTCCCATACTATATCCAACCCACCCCCTGAGTAAATCAGCATTTGGGTCTGGCCCTGTGGCTGGATATGAGCCAACAAGGGACATGTTCTGAAAAGTTCGAGGCCCTCTACTCAAAAAAATTGTAATGATGATGTGACATGGTGGCCACCTCAGCCCTGGGCAGTGGATTTGAAGTCTGAGGACAATGGTTCAGATCCCTGTTCTACTATTTAGTTGTGGCTTGGGAGTGTCATTAACCACAGAGGCTGTTTCCTCAGCTGCAAAATGGGAATAATGATAAGAGTCTCACAGGACTATTAAAAAAGAAGATGAGATCAGATGTGTGAAAAGCATAAAGCCAAATCAAATGCTGAGTATTATAACAGTCTCCAGTGCCAACCAACCCCCTACCCAACTCCATGACCCCCACCACTAGTAGTTTTTGTCCTTACTTGAGTCAAGTGAGAATCGAATGAAATCTGTGGGTCTTCTTTCCAGAAAAATGCACATACATAACAGCTTTGCAAACACTTTCAGGAGGTTCCTGAGGACCTTGCAATGGGAAGGCCAAACTTAAGAGTGCTGGAAGGTCCCAAGGCCCACCACCTCTCCCAGATTCCTGGATACCAAAGATGAAAGAGAGGGCAGGGAAGGCCTGGCTAATCTCAAAGGAAAGCAATCTCAAGACAATAAGATGAATTCCAGAGCCTCTCCTGGAACTAGAGGGGAGGGGAGAAGATGTAGAATTCTTACTCTTTAGGAAGTAAGAACCCCACTTATCACCCCCCACCTCCAGAAAGCACCATGGTATAGAAAAAGAAAATTAGATGATGGACTGGGATTTCTTGTCCCACTCTCCCAAGGGCTCCTAGTCACTGTGTGCAAGTCATTTCATCCCTCTAGGCTTCAGGGTCCTCACAGGGAGATCAGCTCATCAACAAGGCCTTCCCAGCTCTGGGTGCCTAGGAACTGAGGATGGGTCTGTTCTCACCCTGTTCTGAACTACAGCTCTGGCCTGGGGTTAATTCAGAAATAAGAGGCAGGTGTCAATAGTCAGTATGGTGATAATTCAGGGAGAAGGCCACCATCACAGCATTGTTCTAAATAAAACTGTGTCCAGGATGAGGCAGGAGGGCAAAAGAGCAAAGCCTGAATGTGAGCAGCTGAGCTCAGGTGACTAGTGAATCAGCAGTGAGATCCAGAGGTAGAGGATCCCCCCGAAAGAACATCAAAACAGGCTGCCACATTATTGGGTAAGCTATGCAGAAATACCATCATGTTTGGAGAATTCCCCATAACTGCAATTTGCCCGTCTTTTTGTGCCTACTGTTCTGTATGTGGGCTCAGGATTCTCCATCCTCACGACCACTTCCTGCTTCCTCCTTCATGATCTGAACTGCAAACAACAGAACCTTAAAAACAAGGGCTGTGGGCTCCACAACTGAGAAGAAATTGGAGGACAGTGTCAGGAACCCCAGAAGTGAGTTTGGGAATGGATACAGAGTGCATCCATATTAAAACATCTACGCAGACTTGTAAGACAGACACTAAACTCAGGCAGAGACTGAGTGAGACCTTGACCAAAGCCACAGCCTATCACACAAGATAGCAGCCTATCACAGCCTATCACAGCCCATCACAGCCCAGCAAAGCCAGGGCAGGACCATGGAGAACAACCTGTGAGCCCCTCATTGCTCAGCTGAGTAAGCTGTTGGATGGCTTCAGAGTCATTTCCTACTAGCTGCTTAACTTCTACAGGACACACAGTATCTCTAGACCCACCTGGGAGGTTCCAAACAGTCTGAAGTCCAAAATAACAAGGGACATTAGGCTCTTCTTCTTTTGTTACTTCTTTTTGCATTTGCTCTAGGATAGGAGCTGGCATTCTGAGTCTCTTGAAACCAACATATGTGAAATTGATGTAGTCCCAGGGTGCTTGCTCTAAAATATTTATGATTTATTCCCTCCTACAGGGTCTGAATCATCCATATTATTGCATTGCAGCTTAGCTGTTACTGCTATATTATCTTTGTGTGCCCCAAACACAGCATATCTAGCCTAAGGTAGGTGCTCAATAAACATCTGTTGGACTTAAAATCTTACATTTATCTCCACAGTTAGAATAGGTTTTTGGCAAGCAGGGGCCATATGTGACATGTTCTTTGTATACACTTCAAGCTGTACAACAGGTAGATGCTCAATATATATTTGGGAATAAATGGTTGTTTAATTGGCTGAATCTAATAACCCTTCTTCAGGCTGTGTCTGAGAACCTTCATGTACACGAACTCTGAGAAATACATATATACACATGTTGGAGGTCTTTGCTTTTTGGGGGGCTTCCCCATCCCTGGAGATGGCAGGGACAGGGAGTATAACCTGAGACGGTTTCTACACTCTAAATCTGATGGTTTTGAAACCAGTGACTAAAGAAAAAACCTTGAATCCAATAAGAACTCCATTAACACACCCATATGAACATAGGCATGTGTTACATAAACATGTGTACCATATGCATTTATTACATGCACGTATGAATCTGGAATATGCTAGATGTATCAAAACTGATAACCATTCACCAACAGGTTATTTTCAGATGAGTGATAATATCAGCAATGCAGACTTCTATTCTTTAGTGGCTATTATCATTAGGACTGGTAGCAAATCAAAGTGTTTTGAGTAATTACCAGCATTAATTTACCCCCTTTCTCAGGTTCAGTACTTCCTGGGGTGCCAAGACCTACTCTGAGGGGGGAAAAAGTGGCTACTATTTCAACTAAAAGCCATAGGCTGAGAAGAGAAATCACAGAGAGGGGAAAGTAGCCTTTCTCCCACTGAGTCATGGCACTTCTTGAGCCTCTGTATGCTCATCTGTAAAATAGAGTTAATACCTCCTACCTCAAACGACACTCTTAATAAATGCAATGTATACAAGGGGAGAGGGGATCACCCTGTAAAGTCATACAAACACATTACTGTTCTAGCAATCTGTTAATCACTGATGACACTGAACCCCAGAATGCGGTACAAAATTACTGCCTCTAAAGCATACACAATCCAGGACAGACACCTGACACAGCAGATGAGGTGATCTGTATGTAAACCGAGTCCTGTTTCAAATACTCAAAGGGAGTTTCCTCAGGCAACCCAAGTGTGTCCTGTGAGGGGCTGAACATCTTCTAAGGTTTGTTTGGTGCATTCTGTTCTCATGTACTTGGGTTTTCTTGAAAGCCAGGCAATTTCCTCTCGAGGTCCGAGCATGCTCGCAACCGGGATTCCTTAGGTTTTGGGCACAGAGCCGGTGCTTGGCCAGAGGGCTGGGCTGAACAGCCTGCGGCTCCTCTTCGCCCTCTGGGCGGCACCTTCTCTCTCCTCCAGCTCAGCAGCAGCAGTGCTCATGCTGTGTCACTTTCGTCCGCCGGAGCCTCTAGCCGCTGAGGAGCCAGCAGCTCCATCAGCTTCCTTCCTTAGCATGGGGCCTCTAGCCCAGGAGATAACCGACCCCCCCGCCACGGAGCCGAGCCAAGCGGGCGGAGCCGGCAAAGGCATGCGTCTGGGCATCCAGCACAGGCGAGGGCGGTAGCGCTGGGCTGGGCCTGGGCAGGGACCGCCGGCCAGCCTTTGGCCCACACTGCCTCCTAGATGAAGAATTGGGAGGGGGACGCAGAGTGCGCAGATTCCCTCCAGGGTAGGTGAAGGAAGCAGGGGGTGCAAGCATGCGTACCCACAGAGCGCCTAGGTACAAGGGTCAGCCTGAGCATGGGGGGTGGGGGGCGGACACGACGACACGTGTGTGCCGTTGGCTTCTCCAGGCCCAGCTAGACCCACCCCCCCAGCACCACCAAGTAGGCAGCCAGTCTGCTGGATTTGGGGGTGTTGGAGGTGCGGAATTAGGGACTGAGGGTCTCCCGCCACACAGCCGGCCTGGGACTCCCCTGTGAACCCCTCGCACACGCAAGCACTACCCCCTCTCCAAGTAACAAGGGCGCGCACGCGCGCGCGTACATACAGGACTACAAGCCCAACTGGGACCACCAGGGGGCTGATGGGACCTATCTCCACGGAAATCAGGGCCCACTCGTGTCCCCACTACGCTGCGGTCTGCGGTTCCTGCCCCCCACCACGCGCGCTGGAGCGGTGTGTACACACAAACAGCTGGGCGGGGGAGACGACTCCTCACTCCCAGGGGGTGGGTACGCACCCCGCGCCGCCAGCCACCCCTCCCCTTTACACGCCGCACCCCCTTTCTGCTCACGGCTGCCCCCCAACCCCAACCTTGCAAACTCCATGAAACCCAACAGCCAACACAGCCCAGATGAGGGACTCGGACCCCCGCTAGTCTTTTAATGCCAAAGGAGAGACATACTCAACTCTGCGCAGTCCCCGGGACACCTCCTCCAGACGCTCCTAGGCTCCAACACGCAGCCCTCGGGAGCCCCAGACCTCCGCCGCAGACCGAGCCACCGCCCCCTGCCCACCCTCCCCCAAGACCGGCGTCCGGGACAAGTCACCTGCTCTTCGTCCTGAAAAAACCGGAGCCGGAGCCCACCCCGCGGCCGCTCGAATCGCTCGCTACCGCGACCCTGGTATTTCAGAGCCTGTCAACTTAACCCCAGCTCCGCCGAGCGGATCGATTCCCCAGGCCCAATTACACCGCGGCGACAGTAATAATAATTTTAAAAAGCCAACACAATCACCACCGTGGGGAGTGGCCAAAGCTGCAACCGAAATGGATCCACCGATTCGGTTTCCTCCTCTGCTCCCATCCCCCGTGCCCCCCGCGGCCCGCAGGCTCACCGGGGACAGAGGGAGGGTGCAGACTGTCTAGACGACAGCCATCCCCGCGCCCGCGGGGACGGGCGCGCACACACACACACACGGCCGCTGCCACCGACACAATCAGTCACCAGAGGAGGGAGGGGCGGCGTGGAGACACTCTCTCGGGGGTCCCTCCTGCAGCCGCGAGGACAGCAGCCTCCGGCCGGAAGGGGCTACCCGGAGCCGAGCTCCTACCTCGGCCGAGCACGGTCAGAACAGCTGCAAGTTTGGCCGCTACTAAACCAACTGCTTCATGCAGCAAATGCGGGCTTCAAAACAAAAGGGAGAGGAATCACGCTCGCTCTCTTCCTCCCCCCGGGTCGGAACCCGGCACATGACAGCGGCTACACAGCGCGGTTCCAACGCCAGCCGGGCTCCAGCCACGCGCCCTCGTACCCCTCCCCACCAGAGCTCCAGGGCCACGGCTCCCCACGGGGCGGGGCACCCGGCAGGGAAGGGGCAAAACCCCGGGAGTGGCGAAACCGCGGAGTGCGGTCCTTGACAGAGAGGGGGACCGTGGGTGAGCGCGGACGCCGGGCAGCTCGGGGCTCAGCGACCGGGAAGGGGATAATTGTTTCGGGCGGTTTTCCCGGATTTACCTATAAGCACGCGCACGTCACGCAGCCTCCGCCAGGGTCCCCGAATCGTTCGGCAAGCTGAGGTGACTAAAAGAGGGGGGCGGGCAGGGGGGATGCTCACCTCCGGATTCCTCTGGCCGCAGCTCGGAGCCCGAATCGGGGGTGGGGGAAGGGGGCAGGGAAGGGGAAGGGAGGGAGGAGGCTCGGGAGAGCCGACTCCAGCCGCGAGTTCCGCGCGTCCCGGCTGCGGAGGGGTTCGGGCGCCCCAGCGCACAAACCCAGCCAAGAAGGGAGGGAGGGAAGGGAACGAGGGAGGGAGGGAGGGGTAGGTGGGGCGGGAGGGAGGGAGTAGAGGAAGGAAAAAAATATATCCCTGCTCTGACACAGGGAAAGAGAATGTAGGAGAGTGACGTCCAGGCCCCGCCCTCCCCTCCGGCCACGTGCAAAGACTTGAAAGGAAAGAGGGCGGCGCCAGGCCTGCTGGGTAATGTAGTTCGCCTTTCTTTGCCGGGATGGCGGGCACCGGAGAACCCGGCTCCGCGGGGGCGCCGGGGATGCCGCCGGAGCATCCGAGATAGCCCAGTACAGCGACGCCGAGACCTGCGCCCAGCGCCCCTCAGCCCTGGGTGCGGACCTCTGCGTTGGGAAAACCGAGGGCTTAGGCGCGTTGCAGGCTTGCGGGGAAGCCTCTGGTTTTCGGGGCAGGAATGCTTTACGGATGAAGACTTCGGCGCTTAAGTGCAAAGTCTGTCCTAATGGCAGATAAAAGGGAGCTTTGTGTATGTGTCCGCCGGCCCAAGTGGCGTTATTAATGCTGCATTAAATGCTGCCGTCTGTTATTGAGATGCATATGTTATAATTAACATTTGAACATCTCTGTGGCAGGGGCGGGATGTTGTAATTAGATATGCACTTTGCAACCAATTAATTTTCCATTGGCCACGCTGTGGGCTGGGACCAGAGACGTGGTGGCTGGGAGAATTCAATACAATGTAAAATTCGGTAATCGCTTAACCAAATCACCAGTGTTTTCTGAGTACCTACTAAGAGCCTGGCATTGAGCTTGGCACAGAGAGGCCTTGAGAAATGTAGGATGCTATGCACCCCTCCAAGCAAGAGGATCAGAGGAACTGTGTGACACAGTATAATTGCCATAGAAATCCATTTATTAGTTCAGAGAACATCTGATGAGCACTTTCTACAGATAAGACATGTCTGGAAATACCAAGACAAGGAAGGCCCTCAGTCCCGGCCCTCAAGCTCAAAGTCTAGTGTAAGGATTACAGTCAATGCAAGTATAGAGGATATGTCAACACTTAACAAAGGGATGAGCATAAATGCTATGGAACCCTCAGGTGAAGCAGCCAACCAGGATAGAAGGTGGATGGAGGTAGGAGAGGGTCAGGGAAGGCTTCCTGGGGGAGATTTTTAAACAAAGGCAAAGAAATTTGTAGGCATCTGGCAAAGGCTACAGGGTACAAATGCTCCAGATGAGAGAGAAGATAGTGAATTCTGAAAGCCCAGCAATGCAACAGGACAGAAAGGGCAGATTGATGGGGAGTGGGGGTGGAGGGTGAGCTTAGAGAGCAGAAGGAGTCTAGGACAGCTTCTCACTGAAGGTGGGACTTGAAGTGGGCCTTGAAGGATGGGTGGGATTTAATTTTCTGTGGGGAGCTTGTGTTCTAGTCTTGAGGCTCAGCATGAGCCAAACCTTGGACAGAAAGCAAAGCAGAATCCAGCATGGTATAGCATACTTTATAGTTAGAGAGTACTTTATAGTTAGAACTGAGCGGTAGCCCACTTTTGTCACTTTAAAGCCAGTGAATTTAGGAGGGTTACATGACTTCTCTGAGCCTGTGTTATCCTCAAATGGGGATAGAAACAACTATATCATAAAGTTGTTAAGGGAATTAATGAAACATGGAGTAACCAAAAAAAAAAAAAAAAAAGGAAGAAAAGAGACCAGTCCCGTCCTATAGAGCAGCTCATTTGATTTTGTACCAAAGGGCATGCAGGCATGTTTTCCTCTCCCTTTTAGAGGGAGGCAGCAAGCCCACAGTCATGCATTCCTAAGAGGCAGAGTGGGTACCAGAAGCCAGTTGTCTGGGTGCCAGGCCCGGTTCTCCAACACCCTGTCCTCAAGCCAAAGGACCTTGTTTAAGCGCACCTGACTCTTCCCACTGGTTTGCCTCTCTTAGAATCTGTGCCTCATTGACTCAGCAGTGTGCTATTTTTATGCTTTAACATCTGGAGTATTTCCTGGGTTTGCAAAATATGAAATAATAGTACCGGAGTCTATCCACCGAGCAGATTGCCATGTATCTGCTTTTTGTTGTGAATACTGTTTGCACATTTGTGTGAGAGGCAATCCACCTGCAAGGAAACAAGAATGGAATTGTCTGGGTCTTGGTTTTGCTTTTGCTTTAAATTACACTGGCAGAGGTGAGAACAGGATCCATCCCAGAGGTGGTGAGAGGCTGAGCTGCAAGCAGAATGTAAAACAATCCTGGAGAGGACACACCTCTGTCTGAGGTGTGCCTGGAGTGAGACGCCAATGGGGACAGCACAGACTGGGAGTTAGCTTGACTCCTGGGTTTGCATCCCCAGAATGACATTCCTGGATCTGTGACCTTGGGCAGCTTACCTACTCTCCACAAGGATGACCTTGGGCAGCTTAGTCAACAACTGTTCTTGGCTTTGTGACAACCAATGAGAATAATATATTTAAACTGGATCTGACACATAGCAAATACTCAGTGATGATTGATTCCTGTCTATGACCCAGGGTATTTCTGGGCTAGAAGAATGATCCCTGAATTTTCCTTTCTGCAGAGTCAGGCCAGCACAGCTGGTGGTACAGGGAGGATTCTGGGGATGACTCATCTTCATGTGTGGTGTAGGTTAGGTTTTTTTTCAAGAAAGCTCTGCTCAGTTCTAGTTTTCACCTCCTGCTGACCCAGCTCTGAACCCTCACCAGCTGACAGTTCTTCCTCTCCCCACCCTGATGCCCAAGGACCTCCAAAAGGTGTCCCCACTTGAGGCATGTCCTGGGCTCCCACATTGCTTCTCCCTGCCTATTAAAACTTACCTCCTGCTCTCCAGATCCTCAGAGCCTGGCTCTCTGCTTTTCCTCCAATCTAACACCTTCACTAATGTAGCCAAGGTAGTCTTTTCATTCTCTCCTTCAACTCCTACCTGTTTGTATTCTTATCAGGAGCTCTCTGAAATGGCCTCTGGTGACTGGGATTCACAGGTAGAATGGTGGTCTTCGAGAGGAAGGCTCTGCAGGTCCCTCAAACCCAAGTTTCCCAGTGAGGGAAGCTTGGGGCTTACTTGGTCCCTCATGCAGTGTCCTTCCTTCCCTGCTCTGTAGTTGATCTTATGCCCCACCTGCAGGCTTAGGTCAAAGTTGCTGCTGGGTGCAGAGTTAATAAACTGACATTGAGATTGGTTTAATTGAGCCAGATTTGAGTTGCCAAGAGTTGCTTTGTCTGATTTGTCGCCACATAGCCTAGAAATTAAAAGGCAGATTTTTTTTAAAATATGTTTTTATTGATTTCAGAGAGAGGAAGAGAGAGGGAGAGAGAGAGATAGAAACATTAATGATGAGAGTCATTGATTGGCTGCCTCCTGCACGCCCCCTACTGGGGATTGAGCCTGCAACCTGGGCATGTGTCCTGACCAAGAATCAAACCCCAGTCTCCTGGGTCATAAGTCGATGCTCATCCACTGAGCCATGGCTGGCCAGGCAGAAGCCAGAATGTTTCTCTCTGTTTTAAGGAGTTGCTTTTCCTAATCCATACTTCTCTAAGATATTAACAAAAAGAAACATTTCTCCTTTCTTCCCATTCCTTCTCCTTCCTCCTACCAGCCTTTCCTATATCAGTCAATACAATTATTGCAGGCCTGGTGGGAGCCCACCCGAGTGCTGGGGGAGAAGTTACCTGCCTTCAGGAGCTGAGTAGACCAGGCTGGAACCGATAAGGTAATGGGAAAACTGATGAAGTGCTACACTGTGTGAGGGTGGTTTTAAATGAACAAAGGATTCCTAGAAGGCTGGAATGGTCAGAGAAGGTTTCTGTGAGGGAAGTGGAACTGGACCCATTTATAACTTCCCATAGGGAGGCAGTCAACAGTTGCCTAGCATTGACCTGGGAGGCATCGCAGAAGTAGTGTCTTCAGGTGGACACTAGAGAGTGGGTTCATCAGGTATCAGTTTGGTGGCCACTGACCCCACAGAAGGAAGGAAGTTACTGGTTTAGTGTCTACGCTCTGTTACTGGGGTGTTGGCTTGGAGAGATAGTGGCTTGATAGAACCAGGTTAAATTTCACCCAAGCCTCATCTCAGCTTCCACTACACAACTCTGAAGACCAACACCCGAAAGACAGATGGAAAGCGATCCTCTGGGGTTGAAGTTGGTGGTGGAGGAAGGGACAGCAATAGAGAACAACAAGTTTGAGAGAAGCAAAAGCTCAGTAGGAATAAACCAACAAATATTTTATGGGAAGCATGCTATGCATGAGGCATTGCAATGCACCATGGGGAACTAAGTGTGTGAAACTGGGTTCCAGGTCCCACCTGACCCTATCCTGCTGTGTGGCATTTCTTCCCTTTGGGCCTCAGTTTTCACACCTGTAAAATGGAAGGGCTGGATTCTACATTCTCAAAAGTTATTTCCCAACTTGAAGTTCTCCCTTCAAGAAGTTTACAAACCAGCTGGCAAAAGAAGCTGTAAAGTTAAATAGTCAAAAGTATGCCTTTAAAGCTGTTTAATTCCAGCAGAACAGGAAGGGTCTGTAATACTCATTAAACAAAGCCCTAACGTCTGTGTGGGAACAGAAGTCAAACAGATCTTGTCTTGCAAGTTTCAAGGACAGTAAGTGAAGCCCATGAGTAGTTAGGCATGCTTTAAGTCCCTGAAAGTTCAAGGTCATACATTGCTCACCTCATCCACAGATGGCTTTGTCCATGACGAAGACCTGGGCAAAGATATACCCCCTCCCCCCACATCTCTACAGGAGAGAAGTTTCATTGTCCAACTATACTCTAGAAAAACTGTGCCGCCCTCACCCTGGGAGGGGTAACCAGGCTTATTGGACCAAGGGTAGACATCTGATCCAAGGGACACCAGGCCATTGGCTAGGCTTGGACTTAAGTGGCCCTGGTTTCAGCAGATGAAATGAGCCAATCAGATACCCTTTTGCAAGGCTGATTGGTGACTGTTCTTTAGTCAGGTGGAGGCAGAAGGGGCTTGTGACCTCGGAGGGCCAGGTGCAAGATGAGTTAAGTAGAGGAAGGGGGTGGAGGGGCAAAGAAGGTGGGAGGGAGAGGGAGAAGAATCTAGAGTAGTCTCAGTTTCTAACTTTCCAATTCTCAGTCACAAAGTGCTCTTAGAGTCCCAATATCTCTATATCCTCATAGTACATAATTCCCTTTAATTTGTGCTAACTTGAGTGGGTTTCTGATCTTTGAAATCCAAAGACTCACATCTAAAACAGCCTGAAAGACAGGAAGTGCAGAGGGAGAATTTGTGGCCATTCTGATCCCTGATCCTGAACATGCCCTTCCCTTTTCTGTCCTAGATGTCTCCCTCTTCAACTCACTTATAGTCCCTGTCTTCTCTTATTCTGAAATGGCTGCAAAATAGTTTGGTCATGAACCTTCTACAGCCTCTAAATCCCCTTCTCAAAGAACAATAACTAATATACTAGATGAGTGATTACTGTTTTCCAGGCAACAAGAAAAACACTTTCTGTGCTTTGCATCATTTAGTGGACTTCTATAGTAGAAGGAACTGAGGCTAGGAAGAGTGGCATAACTTGCCCAGGGGCACACAGCCAGCAAGTAGGACACCCTCCCTTGTCCCCGAACATTAGGACCCACCTTCTCTAAGTGCCCTGCAGCACCTCTCCTCCAGCTGCAGGAAACATCCACCTTCCTCATGGATTCATTGATTATGAGGCTTCTTTCTTTTAAACTGAGGCTTCGGAGATATGTGTGCATTTGTTTGTCTATATCTGATGCTCCCAAATGATTCTATGCCATAGAAGAATTATTTTTGTTCATATAACTCATCAAAACATTTTTTGATCCATATCTATAACATATGTTTGTCATTTATCTATTAATTATAGTTACCAAAATAGATATTTAGATGATGCCTAAAGATGAAATAAGTATTTAAAATAATTTTTGAAATTTATGAATTAATGGTTCAAAAGTCCTTTTGCTCTTTGGGAAGTTTATTTTTGCCTATGTTTAGCATAAAAATGAATATTGATAAATATCACAATGTTTTCTTCTGGCACCCTAGTGGCTCATTTTGGGACACACACACCTGGGGCCCATGTACTAAATCTGAGTACGGTTTCATTCCTTCTTTGACATACTTATTACCCTAATAGTTTTTATTTTTGGTATTTTGAACAAGTGATTTATTATGTACAATTATAATAGTTGATATAGCATTACTTATGCATTTTTGCATCCAGCTTTAGTAACCTAATAAAATTAAAAACACACATATCCTCTGTTATTAAAAAGCCTTTATAGACACCATTGGGAAAATTACTTCAATGACCTCTTTTCTGACCCTGTTTATTAAGCATATATCACGCGTTTGCTCATGTTAGGTAACATGAATGATAAACACACACAGAGATGTGCATTCATCTAGGCTCACAGTTTAGGTTAGAAGAAAAGACAGATACATTTTAAACAGAAATGTCAATATAAGGCTGAAATCTGAAAAGCGCCAGATGTGCAACACAGACAGAGTGATTGCTTAGGGAAAGGGGAGTCTTCAGAGCAGGAGCCGCAGGGAAAGCCTTATAGGAAAAGTGGGGCGGAGCCAGGCTCTGAGGCCGAGGATGATCGGCGTGGGAAGGGGTGGGCAAGGGCCTTGACCGCTGGAGTTTATAAATGGGACCAGCAAGTGTGTGGGGGTGAGCAAAGAGAAGGAGGAGGCGGTAAGTCCAGAAAGTTAGTACTGTGAAGCTGCTTTGAGCCCCAACTCAGGAGGCACGCAGACCAAGATTTAAATCTTGCCAGCACCTTTTGTCTGGATCTTGCCAGGTGACAGCCTTGGGCAACAGTAAATGCTTTGGGGTTGTGTTCTCTGTCGAATGGGGGTATAATAGTGTCCACTTTGGTAAATTGTTATGAGGATTAAATGAGATCATGTGTGTGAAGCACTTAGCACACTGTAAGGGCTCAATGAAGCTTAGCTTTTATTTGGGGGGTTATTATTGTTGTTGTTTTTGTTATTACGCTGGGGATAGGCTATGTGGGACCCCAAATGAAAATCTGACCAGTTTGTGCTTTGTGGCTCAAAGGGGTATGGTAGATTTTATTTTCTATTATATTTTAATTTATTGATTGATTTTAGAGAGGGGGAGGGAGAGACAGAGAAACATCGATTTGTTGTTCCACTTATTTATGCATTCACTGATTTTTTATGTTCCCTGACCAGAGACCAAACCCACAACCGATGACGCTCTAACCAACTGAGCACCCGGCCAGGGCTGGATTTTGTTTCTGAGTGGTAATTCAGACACTGGAGTGTGCCTCCACTCCGGCCTGAGCCAAGATCCCAGTAATCCTCACAGGCACCTTCAGCATGACCTCTTGGGGTTCAGCGGAGCCTGGGGAACAGGCAGCAGTCAGTCCTCTGGTGCCCCAGGAGCTGACACCTCTCCCTCACGCACCTGCAAACACACATACCTTCACCCGCCTCTTCATCCGTTTTGACACTATTGATTATCAAATCTGTTTATACTCCACTCTTCCCAGGAAGAATTTGAGACATATTTTTGAATTCTAAAATATACCTAGTATCTGAAAATAGGAGTTTACACAAAAGACACTTTATGAGGTGATTATCTCTCTTACAAAAGGAGTAACTATAGTTTCTTTAAATAGCAGCTTCTCATGGTGCATTCAGCCTCAGATCTGACTGACAGAATTTTGCTTTGCTTGCAACTTTTCTGTATTCATCAGTGATATTAGTGTGTTCGCAGCATTGCCTTATTTTGATCAAGTTTGGTACTTGAATAAAGTGTATAAGAAACTTGTGAATTTATTTTGTGCCATCTTAAACCAAAATAGGGGCTCTCCTGTGTTTTTTGATGAATTTCTGTCAAGTCTGATCTGTGCAGAGTAAAGCCATTAAACTGACTGGTTTAGAGACCATTTAGCTGCCAGTGAGTCAGGGAAGCCTGCTTGGAGGAGGTAGCAGAGGAGGTTTTCAAGAAAACAAGGAAAGATGCGATTTGGCCGGAACTGAATAGGAGATCATCCCAGGGCAAAGTAGCAATGCGGAGAGACGTGGGGGCTGCTGTTCTCCCTGCAGAGCAGCAGCAGAGGTGGCTGACTAGCTTAGGACCTCAGAAGGGCCACAGAGGAGAGGGAAGCAGTTCATCTATCCCCATCTTAGAAAACAAATTTGGCCCGGCTGGAGTGGCTCAATTGGTTGAGCATCATCCTGTGCACCAAAAGGTTGCCCGTTCAGTTCCCAGTCAGGGCACATGCCAGTGCCGTGGGTTGGATCCCAGGTCTGGGAGCGTATGGAGGGCTACTGACCCATGTTTCTCTCTCACATCGATGGTTTTTTTCTCTCCCTCCCCATTCCCCTGTAAGCATGTCCTTGGGTGAGCATTAAAAACAAAAACAAAACAAATTTGGTCTGACACAGAGATAAGACGTGCAACACTACCTTTCTGCCATACATACTTTATTTCAGGCCTTATCAAACATACCCTTTCAGTGGGCATGTTGCCATGACAACCTTATAGTCACTGGAGGGTATCTGTAATTGGTAGAAAATGGCATTAATTTAGTTACAGGTTTGTTTTTTATTCCCTGGGAGGAGTTTCAGTCCTAGGCTACTGGAAGTACTCCGGTGTAATCTTTGTGCCTGAGCAGACTAATAATCACCTTGTAAATTAATTACTAAGCCAACACCAGTGAACTCTTCTGCTCTCAACTGAGTTGTAATTTTTGGATACTGTACCAGCTTCTTGGGCAGGGCCTACCTCTGGAAGCAGTGGTTATCTAGACACAGGTCTTAACCTATGCTGTGCTTTGTGAAGCCACTCGGCCATGGAATTAGCTCCAGGGATACTGTGAAATGTGAGCACTCTCTGAGTGGGCCACCTGTGAGCTATGGGAGATGCTCATTTCCACCAAAGCACATCCCAGGTTGTCCTCACTGTTACTCCTCTATTCTCTACAATCTCTTTCCACCTGGTATGTTTCCATTTCCTAGATATAGAAAACCTCCAGTCATGGAATTGAAATAGGCAGTTGGACAGACATGAGCAGAGCAAAGACGATGGGCCAGGTACAGAAGGTCACCAGGGTGGAAAGCCCCAGGTACCTAGCAAGGGGCAAAACTGGGAAAACAGGGACCTCTCCCCAGGGTAACCTACCCTCCCCCAGCATATTGCTGGTCATTTGGTTTAGACGCCCCACCCCTGACTTTTCCTCCCTAAAGATAACATCAAGACTTCAGTTGTATTTCAGCTCCAGGCCCAGAAAAGCAGCAAAACCAGACAAGTGACACCATGGCTGGCATCAGGACCAGTTGCATTGACTAATGCATCCCCTGTCCTGGTGCCTACCAATCAGAGGAGACCACAATGCTGAAAGAGCACACCTGGAAAGCTGATGAATACTCTATTGAGACCCTCCTCTGAGACCTCCCTAAGATTGCCTTCCTGTAAGAGACAGATGAAAACCCTCCAGACGAAGGACCCAGTGTGCGCTTTCCTTCTGGGGAACACACCCGTGCCATTTCTTTCTTCCTCTCATTCCCTCACAGGCACACATCTCCTAAACTCCAAGGGACCACAGGAGACTTGCAATCAGGAGAGCAATGGGCAGTGGCAGCTCGTCCCAGGCTAACCCCCTGAACCTGTCTCCAAGGCCCCGTTTTTCCCTCTGACTTCCCAGTGAGCCAAAGCAGCCCAGCCTGGCTCTCCTGCTGCTGCTTCTATGATAAGCCCTTACTTGTTTCACTGTCCTGAGTGTGCCTTTGCTGTGGCCAATAAATTTTTGTTTGCTTTGCTGCATTTTGTCTCTTGACTGAAATCTTCCCTTCAAGAACACAAAGACTGAGCTCTTGTTGTCTCACCACTAACAGAATTATAGAGGTTTTTTTCTTCCAAATTTTAAATAAAATTATGGTAAAATACATATAACATAAGTTTTATCATCTTAACTATATTTAAGTGTACAATTCGGCACAGAGCACATTCACATTGCCATGCTTCCATCGCCACCATCCTCTCACAGAACTCTTCATTTAGCAAAACTGAAACTATACCCATTAAACAACAACTCTCCATTCCCTTCCCCCTCTCCCCCCAGCCCCTGGAAACTACCATTCTATTTTTTTGCTTCATGAATTTAACTACTCTAGGACCTCGTGTAAGTGGAACCATACAGTGTTTGTCCTGTATGTGACTGGCTTATTTCACCTGGCACCTAATGTCCTCAACGTTCATCTACGTTATAGCATGTTGCCAGAATTCCCTTTTTTTTTTTTTTTTAAGGCTGAATAGTATTCCATTGTATGTATATACTACATTTTGTTTATCCAGTCATCCATCCATCGATGGACACTTGTGTTGCTTCTACCTTTTGGCTACTGTGAATAATGCTGTTATGAACATGGGGGTACAAATATCTCTTTGAGTTCTTGCTTTCAATTCTTTTAGTTCTACACCCAGAAGTGGAACTGATAGACCATATAATATTCTATTTTTAGTTTTTTGAGGAACTACCTTACTGTTTTCCATAGTGGCTGCACCATTTTACTTTCCCAACAACAGTGCGCAGAGTTATAATTTTTCCACATCCTTGCCAACATTTGTCATTTTCTGTTTTGTTATGTGTCTTATAGTCATCATCCTTATTGGGCGTGAGGTGGTTGTAACTATTTTCTTCAGGAGAGGGCCTGTCTAACTCCACCATTTAATAACACTTCAAATAGCAATTATAATAGCTGGCATTAATTGGACACATAGCATGTGGTAGGTTTTGTATTAGGGTTCTCTCTATATAGATGGAGAGAGAGAGAGCTAAGAGGAGATTTATTATAGAAATTGCTCACACAATTATGGAGGCCAGGAAGTCCTAGGATCTGAGGTCTGCAAACTGGAGAGCCAGGAAATCTAGTGGTATCCTTTAGTCCCAATCCGAGGCAAGAGTACCAGTGTCCAAGGGCAGAATAAAATAGATATCTCAGCTCTAGCAGAGAGAGAGAATTTGCCCTTCCTCTGCCTTTTTGTTCTAGTCGAGCCTTCAGCAGAGCAGATGCCCCCCCCCCCCCCCCCCCACGTACACTGGTGAGGCATCTGATTTTCTCAGTCTACCAATTCAAATGCTACTACCTGGGCATCCCTTAGGCCAGTCAAGTTCACATATACAATTAACCGTCACAACACTCTATGTTAGTTATCTCATTTCTCACACTAACTCTATCATTCCCATTTTACAGATAAAGAAATTGTGGTCCAGAGAGTTTCTATGGTTGGTGATTTGCCCAAGGTCATATAACCAACTAATCATTATATACCCCTGAAGAAGGTTACAGGGTTCCCCACCCCAGAGCAAGGCCTGCTTATGAATGGATATGACAGCCTCTAGTCTGGTATTGCTAATGCTCCGCTGTTCTTTTCTTAGGTTTCTAAAGTTTAGTGCCTTTCCTGGTGATGACAACAGACTACAAGGAAGACAATACTGATGACGTTAAAGAAGAAAAAAGGAATCGACTATAACCAAATGTTCAGCTATAATCTCCATATGTAAAAAAACCCCTCAATATTTGAACATTTTATACTCACAGAGAACTAAATTCGATGGTGATTATTCATATAATGGAATTACTGCTTTATAGAAGGATTTGCTGAATTATCCTCTTCTGTGATGAGCTTTTCCCACTCATTTAAAACAGGAATTAATTTATAGTGATGCGATATATATATAGCTCCCCCAGAACACATCTATCGCACAGCACGGAGCCAGATCAAGTTGCTGAAATGACTTTGATTACCGGATAATGATAGTGGGGAATATTTGCTCACTTCAGCATTTGAGGATTCTAACTATGAAAGGATTTGTAGACTCAACTATGAAACAACTATTCTTAATCTTGGTGAAAATGATGAAGGACCAGAGAAATGCCAGAAGAACAGATTATTAAATGGTTTGCAAGCACCTACCAGAAGAAGGAATCTCTTGAAGACTTTTTAACAACACAAAACTTAGAAGCTGAGCCAAAGCGAAGTCTTGTCTGGTATTGCTAATGCTCATAGAGAGCTAGAATAGGAGGGAGCCATGGCTTTGCTATGCATTTGGCAGGCTCTCCTGACCTCATGGAAGAGAGTAAATGCCAAAGGAAAAGCACACATGACTGGGTGAGCAGTTACTTCTGGCTTTTTGGTTAAGGCAGCCAGTTATGTGTAGGCAGATGTCTGTTCAGGTAATCAGCACTCAGGAGGCACGTTCCCACCGTACCAATTAGGAACTGAAATCAGCCGCAGAGACCCAAATTACAGTGGTTTAAAAAACAACAGGGATTTTCTCTCACATTAAAAAAAAAAGTTGGTACAGCTGCTTTGGAAGACAGTTTGGCAATTTCTTACAGAACTAAACATATTCTTACCATGTGATCCAGCAAACATATTCTTTGTTATTTACCCAAAGGAACTGAAAACGTATGTCCACACAAAAACCTGCACATGGATGTTTATAGCAGCTTTATTTCTAATTGCCAAAACTTGGAAGTCACCAAGATGTCCTTCAGTGGGCGAACAGGTAAATAAATCGTGGCACATCCAGACAATGGAATATTATCCAGCGCTAAAAAGAAATGAGCTATCAAGTCATGAATGGACATAGCAGAACCTTAAATATATAGCATTCAAACTGGATGGCACCCTAGTCACCAAACCACATTTCCCCCGTTATTGCCAGGATAGCCTGTGGGTTAGACTTGCCAGCAGATTTAGTCATGTCCGTATTCTTATTACCTGGAATGCTCTTTCCTAAGCCCTTGTTCATTTCCCCTACCCAGCACCCTTCACAGGGCTTATACTTCCCACCCTTAAGGAGGCAGCACATGAGCTGCATCCTCCAAGGAGCCATGAACAGCTTGCCCCCTGCCCACCTCCACAGTGGGTTAAATGCCCTTCTGGTTCCCACATCTCCCGTGCTTACCCCTACTAGAGTACTTCTACCTTAAATTGTGACATACTTTTTTTTTAATCTCCTTCCACCACTAAACTATAAACTAAACATAGGATATGTGCTGTCTTATTTGCCTTATGATCTCCAGCACCTATCAGAGTACCTGGTATGCAGCTCATGGATGAGATTACAGCACTTGTCCCTGTAAGGACAATTATATCGACAATAATAGCAACGAACCCTTCCTGAATATTTAATACAGGGTGGGACAAAAGTAGGTTTAGCGTTGTTCATATGGAAAATAACACAATAATTAATAAATAACAATACAAGATTAAACTCTGTTTTGCATGGTCACAACTACAAACCTACTTTTGCCCACTCTGTATGTGCCAAACTTATTATATGCATGATTTCATTTCCTCTTCACAAGACCCCTATGGGGTAGATGTTATTCCCATGTTATAAAGGAGGAAACTGAGGCTCGGAGAGATGATGTTAACTTGTCGGGTTTTCTAAGAGGTGGAGCCTGGGTTCAAGATCAGGACTGTCTGCCAGCCGGAGGGGAATTCGTCACCTCCTTTCTGTACCACATCTGTGTATTCTCCGTCTTGCCTGTGTACCTTCACCCCCATGACATGATGGGTTAATGGAGCTAGGAAGTACATGGCCTTGGTGCCTGAGCATTTTCTTACACAGCAGTGGGGGTGGGTCCTGGCATGCAGATGTAGCCACAAGCCCTGGCTGAGAATATGAGAGCGCCATCTCTACCAGCTTGCCCTCTGACTCTGTCACTTCCTCACTCAGTGTCCTTTGTGCTGAGGTCTAGTGCCCAGGACTAGTGACTGCTGAATTCCAGGTGCAGGCGGGGGACTCCCCCGAGGCATCGATCCTCTGTCAGTCCTTTAGCCAGCTTGTGTCCTGATTGGAGGTGGTGATCCCTGATGACAGGCTCTGTGAGTCAAGGACCATGCCGTGCATCGCGCAGGCTTCTGCATTGGTGCAGGGCCTCCCAGGGAATGACCCTGCTAAGTGCATGAACTGAGGTGTGAGGCAGATTACATCTGTTGGTTCCTCCTTCAGGCACATGCATCTGAAAGGAAGCAAGTGGCAGAAACCAAGGAGGTACTTACTCATCCCATGCGTTTTTCACTCTGTAACACCAGCAAGGTGAGAAACAGAAAAGGTAGCCGGCCAAACTCACACTGTCTGACTGCTTCTTTCTATCTTCAGCTTAATACTACAGCAGTGTCAGTCAGTTCCTCCCACTCGGCAAGCTTCTATATTCTGGTTCATGCACTTTCCTTTGCCTGGAATGCCTTCCCATCAGCCACTTGCAGCCCTTCTGTTTATCTGCCACTCAGTTGTGAGTTCCTAGCTCTGGGCTCCCTAAGATATCCAGTCCATGTCTCTACATTGCAATTGTAACACTGCTTTATAATGACCTTCTGTGGGTTTGCCTCTCTCACTGGTACAAGTCTTAAGACCATATATTGCTTTATTCTCCTTTGTGTGCCCAGCATCTTGCACCATGCTGGCCAAAGATGTAGGTGCTCAATAAATAGTGATACTCCACTTTCATCCAGCACATACCATGTGCCAGGCAACATGCTAAGAGCATTACGGACATTATGTCACTTCATCGTCACAATTCAAGGACCAGAGCACTAATATTAATTTCATTTTACAGATAAGGAACCTGAGCCTTGGAAAGGTTCATTTACTTGCCCAGAGTAATCCAGGGAGAAGTGCTAGACCAAGGATTCAAAATCCAGGCATAAGACTCGATGCTTTTAAACCCGACAGAATACTCCCTCCTCCAAATTTGTGGAATTTAAGAATAAATGCTTTTCATGAGCCATATGTGTATTATCAAAATTTCAGTGTTTCTGGTGGTGAGAAAAACGGGGTGAAATAAAGCCCAGAGATTCAAATTTGGAGAGAAGGAAATGTTTTCTCTCTCAATCTCTGATGATCAATTCTGTTAACAGAAATTGATTATTGCTTTGGCTGTCGTTGTGAGCTCAGCAGGGTGTTGATAGCTGTGGGAAGCAAAGCTGGAAGAGTGGATGATGTGTTTCTGGCCCAGAGGGCTTGCTAACGTGGTGGGGAGACACCATGAGAAGCAGCAGAAGAGCTTGGGGTGAAGTCTGGTGAGCAGGGCTGGGAGTAGGGAAGGCGGAGAAAAGGCCCAGGGGGAATGGCAGGGGGACGGCCAGAAAGGGGAGTGCAGAGCGTGGAGCTGTCTCGAATGAGAGCAGGACCTCTTTGCTTGGGTTTTTCCATAGTCAAACTCCTCAGAGCCTACCCGCTAGGTGCCTCCCATGTGATGCTGAATTTCTGCAAAGACATCCTCCATCTTTTTTTTTTTTTTTAAATCCTCACCTGAGGATAGTTTTTCCATTGCTTTTTCAGAGAGAGTGGAAAGGAGAGGGGGGTGGGCGAGGGGAAGAGAAACATCGATGCGAGAGAGACACATAGATTGGTTGCCTCCTGCATGCGCCCCGACCACACGGCCCGCCTGGGGCCGGGGATGGAGCCTGCCACCGAGGTACCTGCCCTTGACCGGAGTCGAATCTGGGGCCCTTCGGTCTGCAGGACAACGCTCGAGCCGCTAGGCCAAGCCGGCTGGGGCAACATCCCCCATCTTAGTTTCGATTGCTAAGAATGGAAGCGGTAGTTCTCTGGTTGGGCCAGGACAGGGAGAGAGGCTGCTCTCCAAGCCCCAGAGGGCTGCTTCTGTTGCCCCGTGTCCCGGTGACCTTCTGTGGTGTTTTGGAGAAAGGCTGCTGTGTGAGTGTTCCCATAATGGAGTCTTGAGGGCTGCTGGCTTTTGAAAGCCCTCACCTCTCCATTCTCTCCCTGGGGAAGCCAGGGGATAATTGGGTATTATGTGCAGCCTCTAAGACACAGGGCCCTTTCAGTGGGACTGTCCCCTGGGGGTGGCTGTATTTGTGTCGGCTGCAGCTTTCCCTGGGTAGGTGAAAGGAGCAGGTCAGGCCCGGAGCTGCCTTTCAGAGCTGGGAACCGTACCTGGGTTTGGGGACTGCAGTAACGTTCACAGTGATACAAAGCCGCGAACAGTGGAGGCTGTGACAATGACCATGGAGTGTAATCTTAGGACTAAACTACTTTCTTCGTACTCTGGTGGAGGCTGTGCTGAGAGCTAAGGTGGCTGTGCATCCGCACCGCCTTTTCCTCTTGTGTGGTGAGGCTAACGTGACCGTGGCTCCCCCCTGGCCACCTCGATTCTTCTCCTTCCTCCAGATGTCCGGCACCCTTGGGCCTCCTCCCATCCCTCCTTTCTCAGACGCTACACTTGGGGAGAGCATTGTTGCCCCATATTGATAGCTGTGGAGCAGAAGAGAGAGCTCTGAACAGGAACCAAGGGGCTCAGGTTCTAGTGCTGGCATGGCTACATCTGACTTTGTGAACCTGGGCAAGTCACATCCACTTTCTCTGGTTTTTTTCTCCTCATGAGTAAGGTGGTGGAGCCAGGGCAGGGAGGGACTAGACCAGTGGTTCTCAGCCCTAGCTGTACACTGGAACCGTCTGGGGTTGCTTTGTAAAAATATCCATGTCCAGGATCCACTGCAGGTCAGTTCAATCAGAATATTTGGGGGCAGAGCTAAGGCATCAATGTATTTTTAAAAGCTCTTCAGGGGGTTCTGATGTGAGGCCAGGCTGGAGAACCTCAGATCTGAGACTTCTAACATCATGATTATCTTAGAAGTGCAGAGAATCACCCTGGTTGACCTTACGAGGGTTCATCACCTCTGAGACAAGGAGGTACCGCATTTCCCCAGTTAGATCTTGGTGTTATACTGGTCTGGACCCCCTTTGAGCATTCACATGCTGTTCTTCAAGGTGGGAAAGCCATACTTTTATGCTTGAGAATACAAAAGGAGGAACTACTGGTTGAGTAGTGTGGCCCAGAAAATGGCCTAGCTCATCTACTTTGGGGATGACTCCAGGGGAGGTCACCCCAGCCTCACTCTACAAAGCTGAATTGAATTGTGGTCCTAGAGTATCCTAAAGGAGGAATGAATGATGGGAGGAGGGCTCAGGACCAGGGTGGGAGAAGTAGCTGGAATAGAAGGTCTAGCCTGGCATTTCCCATTCCACCCTGGGTCATGGGTTAGCTGCCTCTCAGTAGTCACCCAGGACCTCCAGACTTGGAGGCTAGGGCTTGAGATTTGTTCTAGGGGGTGTGTGTGTGTGTGTGTCAGGGCCATGCTGATATACCCAGAGCTGAAGGGAATACGGCACCCTGGCTACAATGCCATCATTCCCACATGTCCACATTCGCCACCTTAACATGAATGGTTGCATCCTCATGTGGCGCATCCCCTCTTCCCCCTGACCTTCCTGCCACTCTCCTCCCCACTCCTCATCCCAGTCAACTTCCTCATTTTAGCCAAAGGCTGACACATGGCAGGACAAACTTTCTGCAGGGCCTTCCAGGAAGAATGGGGTCCTTTTCACAGAGGAAGGAACAGTGCGGCCTTCCCATCACACCCAGCTCTGACAGCCTTTTGTCTCCTGCTCGTGTTTCTGCCAAGCGTTTGCCATGTCCTGCTGGGCCTGATGAACAAATCTGAGCCCGCTTTTCTGTTTCTGACCAATAGAGAATGAGCCGACTGCCAAGTGAGGAGGGTGATGCTTCCTTGCCAATGGTGGGGGTGGCAGAGGCAGAGAATTCTCCAGCTGGGCGCTTTGGACCGGTTCACAGCGTCACACTGGGCCAGCTGCAGGTGTTCCAGATGGCCAGCCTCGAGTCTGTTTGTCTCCATTGCCAGCTTCTGTTTATGTCCCACTGTCATCACTGTCCCCATCAAATGGATGTTGAATGCCCGGGCACACCTGGAATGGCAGCAGGGGGCTTCTTGATGAAGGTGGCATTTTAAGGCACATTCCTCTTAAAAGGAAGGCAGGTAAGAGAACTTATTGGGGAAAGCATCACAGATCAAAGGGAATGGGACTATATAATATCTGTGGACAGCACCCGGGTATGTCAATTAGGAACCCAATATTCTAGAAAGTAAGAATGTTTTTATAACAACATTTGAAATGAAGACTAACCCAGAAAAACCCAGATTGGATGGTTACAGTTCCTAGAAATCATTAGTTGGTTAAAATGTCACGTGCCATATGTTTCATTCATATTAGGTTCAAGAACAGGCAAAAGCTGAGGTGAGAAAAGTCAGAATAGTGGCTACCTATGGAAAGAGTGGACTAGGAAGGGGCAGGAAGGAACCGTCTGGAGTGGGTAGGGGAAATGCTGTACATCTTGACCTGGGCAGTGGTTATATAGGTGTATTCATATGGGAAAATTTATTGAAATGTATATAAATGTACATTTACGATTAGTGTACTCATGTGATATGTGATATATAAATTTATATGTGATAAACTTCAATATGAAAATTAAAATTTTTCATGTCCTACTGTATGCCAGGTACTGCACTAGACACTCAGGATACACATTCTTTTTATTATTATAATAATAATTATTATTATTGATTTCAGAGAGAGGGAGAGAGAGATAGAAACATCAATGATGAGTTATTGATCGGCTGCTTCCTGCACGCCCCCTACTGAGGATCGAGCCTGAAACCGGGGCTTGTGCCCTGAAGGGGAATTGAACCTTGACCTCCTGGTTTGTGGGGCGACACTCAACCCCTGAGCCACACCAGCTGGGCGGGATACACGTTGTTGTGACGGGAGCAGACACCCAGGCAGTTATAATCTGGCATGTTAAGTCTGGTTGGCAGGAACTACCAGCTGCCTGTCCATATTCATTCCCTCCTTCAGTAGTAACAGAATCCTGACTCTTAGCCGGGAGCATTGTTACAAGGATAAAGACTGTACCTCTCAGGCTTCTTTACCAATGTGTGGTCCCTGGGTTAGCTTCTGGCCAACGTGATGTAAACGGAAGTTCTGGTGGGACATCTGGAAAAACTGCATGGAGGGAGGGCCACCTTGGGACCTTGGCCCCTGCTGGTGTCTGCAGCGTGGACCAGAGGCTGCATTTCCAGCTGCCGTGTTGGATCATGTGGTGACCTTGAGGGTGAAACCCATGCAGCGAGGGTGTCAGAGCGGAAAGACGAGAATGGATGGCTTTGTGGGGCTGCCATACCGGCCTCACACTGCCTACCTTCAGGCAGTTTCTTCTCTGAGCGAGTGAACCCGTCTGCATTGAAGTCACTGTGTTTCAGGTCTCTATTACTCATAGCCTAACAAAGTTAAGTGAAGCACAAGTTAAGATAACGGCAAACAGTTGCCATGGGAGACATAGTTAGGCTCTAGCTCGGTGTGGATGGCAACTTGTCATCGGAGACAATTCTCAGACAAGGTGCCACTTGAGCTGAGTCTTGAAGGACACTTAAAATGTGGCTAAGAGACATAGAGTCTTTTAAAATGACTTTATGAGCATCCTTTCTGAGTAGGGAAGTCTGTGAAGTATTTTTTAAATCCAGCCAGAGACAGTCTCTTGCCTTTGAGGAGCTAATAATTGGATCTGCCCCTTGGATAAGTAGCAACTAGCAGTATCTTCCTCTTTTAAAAACAATTTTTAGTGGTTATTTGAACATTTGTTGCTAAAATGAGTAAATGAAGCTTTAGTTCTTTATTTGATTTGGAATGTGCCCCTAATAAAACTAAAAATTCTATTTTATGCTCAGATGTCATTTATTTCTTTGGAAACTCAAAGCTTTATGGTGAAAGACATGCAAGACCTCTATTCTAAAAAGTACAAAACATTATTGAAGTATATAAAAGACCTAAGTAAAGGTATTGGGGTGTTCAATATTGTTAAGATATCCATTTCCCTCAAATTGAGACCTTTCTTCATTTTCTAATATGTTCATTTTATGCTATATTTTTCCTGTTAGTGCTGCTTTAGGTGCATTCGACAAAGTTGAATTCATTGTTTTCATTTTAATTTCATTCCAAATATTTTCTAATTCCTATGTGACTTCTTTGACCCATGGGCTACTTGGAAGTGTGGTACATAATTCGCAGATATTTGGGGATTCTCCAGCTATCTTTCTGTTATCTATGCCTAGTATAATTCCAATATGGTCTGGGATCATACTTTCTATGATATCAATTATTTTAAATTGAAGTCTGTTTTATGGGATATCTTGGTGAACATTCCATGTGCACTTGTAAAGAATGTGCATTCTGATGTCACTGTTTGGAATGTTGTATAAATCCAACCAGGGCAAGACAGTTGATAGTGTGCTGGGGTCAGCTAAGTCTTCACTGATTTTCTTTCTACTTGTTGCATTGATTAGCATCACCATGTGCTAAGGGAGGGGCCTGGGTTGCCAGAAGGGTTTTTCCCCAAGTTCCTTCTCTACCTCCAGCTTCCCTGTGTGCCTGCACCACGGGGGGGGGGGGGGGGGGGGGGCATTCTCTCCCCATCCTCTGACCCCTCCCACAGTGGCAGACGTTGTTGCTTGTCACCTGGTGTTTGTTACGTGCTTGCCAGCCTGGTGGTGGGTGTGGAAGGGTGGCAGGGGGTTCTCTGCTGTTCTGTTTCAGCCCCAGCCTTGGTCAGGCACCGGTCTCTGTGTCTTGGAAGTGGGGTTGTCTCTATGATCCTGACTTTCTTCCAGTAACAGGCGCCCTAATGGTGGGCCCAGGATCGTGTTCTCTCCCTCCTTTCCGAGTAGAGATTTTTCTCTCTTCCTCCAGTTGCAGCATGTCTTCCTTCACCTGTGTCCTAGGGCCCTAGAGTTGCTGCCTTTCCCCCAGTGGCTTAATGCCTTTCACAGAGTTGTTTGTGTCTACTCCCCTCTTCCAACCATGGAGCATGGTTTTCTCTGATCTACCACCCTGCCCCAAATCTTCCGTGAGTGCCTGGTGGGGTCAATGGAGAAGAGGTGCTGAGTGGTGGGAGCTGCCTTGTGTCTGCAACTCACTCCCAGGAGTTCTGTGGTCTCACACTAGCCCACACTCGGCCTCTGTGATTCTTCAAACATTTTAGCTGGAAGCTTCTTGCTGACTTGAGTGGTGGCCGTGCCTTCCTCCTTTGCTCACAGGTGAGCCAGTGCTCATGTCCTGTCTATCTTCAGAGGAGCCTGTTTTAAATTTTATGCTAATTGTGTTGCCCTGTGACATCAGGTTTTTGCTGGGCTCAAGAGAAGTTATGATTAGGTAGGTTTTGGGCTTTTTCTTTTTGCTAAGTCAGGAGTGACACTCTTCTCAGCTTTCTACATTCTAGGTGGAAGCCAGAAGTCAAAATATATTTTTGGGTGATTCATTTTTATCCTGAATCACTTTGGGTTCTTTTCAAAAATCATATTTATCCTCTATGGTCGAAAACTTAGTAAAAATGATTCTCAAGAATATGTGCCTCATGATCTGTGGGACAGTCCAAAAACATAATTCCAAACGCCTGTTTAGTAGTGAGCACCACTGGATAGCTGGATAGCTTCTCAAGATGAGTACTCCCGGCAAGGATACTCATTTGAATGTTCAAGTTCTAATGGTTCTTTACAGTCTCATTACTGTGTGATTACAGGAAAACTAAAACATATTGTCCCCTAGATCTTGGTAAAATTAAGTAACTTCCCCAAGCCTCAGTTTTCTCACCTGTCAAATGGGATCATAATAATTGCCACACCATAGAGTATAGTGAGTACATAAAGAGCTGAGTACAGTTTAATAATAAGTGCTGAACAAATATATTTTTGTGTTATTAAATATTATTGTGTTACGTGCCGTTGAGTTGGCTTCAGTTCCCGGCAACCCTATGATTTAGTAATGTCCACAATGTCCTGTCCTCAACAGCCCTGTTCAGCTTCTGTAAACTCATAGAGCTTCTTCTCTGGAGTCCATCCAGCTCATACTTGGTCTTCCTCTTTTTCTGCTGCCTTCTATTTTCCCCCAGTATTCTTGTCTTTTCCAAAGAACCCTCCTTCTCATGCTGTGCTTCAGTTTTGTTATTTCTGCCTCGTGTGATGTTTCAGGCTTCATTTGCTCTGAGATACACTTGTTTGTCCCTCTGACGACCCAGAGTATTCGCAGAGCTCTCCTCCAACGCCGTGTTTCCAACGAATCCACTTTTTCCTATCAGCTTTCTTCAGTGCCCAGCTTTCACATCCATACATAGTAATCGGGGCTGCAAGGGTCTGGGTGATCTTAGACTTGGTCTCTAATGACACATCTGTGCTCCTGGCGATCTTCCTAATTCTTCCATTGCTGCCCTTCGGAGTCTCAGCCTTCCTTTGCTTTCTCATTATTTCTTATTATGTGCCACTAAAAATAAAAGTTTTTATCATTTTGCTTGAGAGGAATGACCATATTATTATATTGCCCTCGTGAAAGCATTGATAACGTCCCCTTTCACTTTCAAAAGTGCCCTGGTTTGGACAGTAAACTATGGATCACTCAATCAAGACCACATAGCTGGTAAGTTGGGCAGCAAGGATTTGAACCCTGGTCACTCTGAGCCAGAATCGTGGGAATCACAAGGTTAAAAGTAAGAAGACTCCCGAGGGCAGAAGCCAGGAATTCTCTTTTCTTTCCAGCCTCCTGCACAGGCTTTACTCCAGGATGTTCCCAGGCCAGGAATAAAGCATCTAGTATATTCTGTATGCAGAAGGTCTCCCTCTCTTCTTATCGACTTCCTGTCCTGTTCTTTCGTGTTTTCCTTGCACTTTCTAGTCTGAATAGTTCTCATTTTGATCCTTTCGCAAAATTCTCAGTTAAGATTTTACAATTAGCATTTAAAGGCAATTTTGCTTCCCCTCAAAGAAGTTCCCTTGAACTTTTTAACCTAAAAATACTTAAGACCTGGCCAGTACATTTTCACCTAGAAACTTTGGATCAATGTAGGGGCTCCAGGGCCATAGGGAGGGATTCCTCTGGGGGACCGAGAAAAGGCAGGCAGTTGACAGCTATTGAGTGACTTTCTCAGTGTCCTCTGCCCCTTTCTTGGTAACAAATGGGGATTTTCCTCTTGGTAGGTACATCTCTCCCTCCACTGTCAGGAATGGAGCGGTGACTCAGTCTTGGTCAATCAGTGACCTCAAGGACCCGTGAGATGAGTCTGGGGACACTACCTGAGCCAGTGGGAGTCTTCCCAGATCTTTCTTTAAGGTGTTGAAATGGAGGCATTCTCTTTGAGCTGGGGGCTGAATGGAGGACAGGGGAGCCTGGAGCTGCTTGTGATCCTTTCTGCCATCTTTAGGGATATGAGAGAAGGGTGCCAACCAAAGGAAATGACAGCCAAAATGGAGAAAGATTCCTGGTGAGTTATGTTTCTGCACCTCTTATAGCCGAAAAAGTCCAGATTACTATAAGAATCTCTAAGGAATGTAGTAATAGTAGAGTAATTACCTAGGTTTGTCTGATGGACATTGTCTAAAAATATCCAATAGTAACACTGCCTATCATTGAATGCCTGTTGTGATAGATTGATTGCTCCATTGCTAACCTTCCTGTGTCTCACCCTCTCAATGTGCGTTTTGTAGCACCTCCTAACAGGACGTGGATCCTATTTGGGCTGGTTTATGACTTACTTGGAACAGAAGAATGGGGTAGAATCGGCAGTGTACCAGTTCCAAGCCTAGATCACTGTCATGGGAAAAAGTCCAGGCTGGCTTCCTGGAGGATGAGAGACCATGTGGAGGAGAGCCATGGCTTTCAAATCATAGCCCATCAACTCACGTAAGCAGAACCATTTAGCCACCCTGCCACTGACTGCAGATGCATGAGGCAGCCTGGCAAAAAACAGAACCACCCAAGTGAACCTAGGTTGAGTTACTGGCCTAAGAATTGTGGGTGAAATAAATGGTGGTTGTCTTAAGCCACTAAGTTTTGGGGTGACCTGTTTTCCAACAGTTAGATAACTGATACTCTTATTATGACTGAGGTACTTTATAAACATTAGTCAAGCACACTAGCTTTGGAGACAGATATCTGACTTTGAGTCCTGGCTCTATATCTTACTAGCCATGAGACCTTGGCAAGATTTTTTAACTGTCTCTATTCGATTTCTCACCTATAAAATGGGTATAATAATAGTACTTACAGAGTTTTGTTAAGATAAATGGGATGGTGTGTGTGAAGTACTTAAGACAATGCCTGTGGCGCACAATACATCCTTATACTTATGATCTATCTTGAGAGGTAGCAGCTGTTATACCCATTTACACATGAGGACTAAAGCTCAGAGGGCTAACTTCATGATAATATCTACCAAATATGGAGGGTCCACTATATTCTGAAAATTTTCTAATCTATATGATCCTGAATTGGAGGCACAACCTAGGTGAGCGCAGATGAGAGAGGCTTGGTAGGGCCAGGGTGGGGAGAAAAGTGCCGCCTCACCTGTCAGAGAGGGCATGGCGACTGGACCTGCAGTATCCAGGCTGATGCTCTTCTCAGGGAGGAGCTGAGCTTGAGAACAGGAGAGGGAGGCCTATAAGATCCCAGGGAGCCGCTTCTTCCTCATTTCTGCTCTTACCAAGTGCAGAGAGGGAAGGGATCCTGACTGGTGAAATTCCAGGTTACTTTCTCATTCAACTTCCCACAGCCGGGCCATCTGCCACTGAGCACCACAGGGCACTTTGTCTAGACTCTCTCCCTGCCCCAGTCCAGACAAAGCCAGAACAATGAATCATAGAATAAATAGGTCTTGAACTCTATGTCCTTCCAAGAGTCAGAACAATTCCATTCCAGTTCTCACCACCAAATTATACTTATACACTTATACACATATATAATTATATGGTGCTTCCATCTGCAATCCCCAGCTCCTCCTTCCTTCCCAATCCTTCTCAGCACACACACACACACACACACACACACACACACACACACACACACACACACACACACTCACGTGCGCATAGGCACTATCTTTTACCAAAGTAGTATTTAGACTTAAGGTTTTCATAGTATATTTTATTATTTTCTCTATATTACTTATCACTACCTGACATATTTTCTGTTTATTTGCTTTTAATCTGTCCTCTCCCACTAAGAGTGATATTTTGTTCCTGATATAGCCCAGTGCCTGGAACAGTGCCTAGCACATAGTGTGTGTTAAAAAAAAAATGTTGAATGCGTGAATGAATGGATGAATGAATGGCATGTGTGTGTGTGTGTGTGTGAGTGGGATCACAGTTTGGGGGAGGAATGGGCGATGAATAGACTATCAACAATACCATGTGTTTTTAAAACACCTTTAACATTCCCAAGCACTCTATGGACGGTACTCTCACGGGATGCACAAAACCACCAAGGAAGCAGGCCTGCGATACAGTAAAGAAATTGAGACCCAGAGAGGTTGAGTGCCTAGACTCTAGAGCCTGTTAGTGGAAAGCTGAGACTAGTTCCCACGTTCTCCTAAGTGGAAATGAACAGCTTGAGCGGTTGACAAATGTGCCATCATTTTGATTTTGTACATATTTTTTGTCCTGACCCCTCTCTTCTCTCAGGCAAGCACTAACCCCCATACTAACTTGCCCACAAACCAAGGCAGGCCTCACTGTCCTAAACCGCTTTTTTGCACAAGGCTTAGGAAGAGATCCTCTGCATCTGAGCTGTCACACACATCAAGGTGACGTGTTTTGCCTGCCAAAAAACTCTTCCAATAATGACAGCAAGAGATTCCTAGTTCATTTTCATATCTGAACAACTTTGAATGAGGTGGCTTGACTGGAGCTATTTTTAGAAACACTAAGAAGAATGCTCTTTCCTCCTTTACCCCCCTTTGTTGTTAAACTCGCCTTCCCTCTCCTCTGTCCTCTCTCCTCCATCTGTCTCTGAAAGTGTTAGTTTCAGTCTCCACCTAAATATTTATGGGAACTTCAGCTGGGAGTGGGGAGTGGTGTTCTGCAAAGGTGGGACCAGAGTATTTGGCCGACTCGGGCTTCTGGACAAGGGACTTGTGCCTGAGAGCTTTCAAAAGAGAGCACACAGATCCAGTTACTGTGTCTCCTCCAGCTGACAGTATTCGGGAACTTGTGAGTAATTTAGGAACCGGGATACGGGAATTTTTCCTGTGACCCTGAGTGACATCGCATATCTATTTCTTTGATCCGAAGTTTAATCGTCTACCTGGAGAACTGGGATTTATGCCAATTCTCATATGATTTCATTTCATTTCAGTTCAGTTCAATTCAATTCCTGTTTATTGAGCAAAATGTAAAGGAAAACTCTAATTTGGCCAAGGAGTAAGTTAATGAGGACAATTACATAACAAAACAATATGATGTATACCCCTCTTGTCCTCAATAATAATTGCTAATGCTCAATATATTGCCTGAGCCGTGTTAGGGTCTTGATAAATATTTGTTGACTGAATTTACTAGATGCTAGAAGGGGCAATGCCTCAATTCAGGCCTTTTTAGTGCCTCCTTGGATCACCACAATACTTTCCCAGTGGTCTCCCAACCTCCAGGCCTCTCCCACTCTAGTCCATTCCTCCACCGACTGCCACTGTGATCTTTATAAACGAGCACTTGCTTGTGTCATGCCCAAGTCTGAAACAAGACTTGTAACAAGTGTAAAATACTTTTACATTCCTTCATGGCTCTCTAGTGCCCTCAAGACAAAGTTTATTATGTCACTCATTCATTCACTGAACTGGAGGCCTCCCGAGGCTGTTTTCTGAACTGTGCTTAATACCTCTAGTAACAGGGATCTTACTGTAAACTCATCATGTATTTAGGCAACCCTGGTTATTAAAAAGTGAATGAAAGAACCAGGACTGGACACCAGAACTCCTGTATATTAGGGTTCTCCAGAGAAACAGAACTGATAGGAGATTATCTATCTGTCTATCTATCATCTATCATCTATCATCTATCTATCTATCTATCTATCTGTCTGTCTGTCTGTCTGTCTGTCTGTCTATCTATCTATCTATCATCTATCATCTATCTATCTATCTATCTATCTATCTATCTATCTATCTATCATCTATCTATCTATCTATCTATCTATCTATCTATCTATCTATCTATCATCTATCATCTATCTATCTATCTATCTATCTATCTATTATCTATCTATCTATCTATCTATCTATCTATCTATCTATCTATCTATCATCTATCTATCTATCTATCTATCTATCTATCTATCTATCATCTATCTATCATCTATATCATCTATTTATCTATATATCTCTATCATCATCTACCTAATCTTAGAGTGGGGTCTCTACCACTGGAGGAATGTTTGGTAAGAGAGGGAACCTCTTTCCTGAATATTGACATGTAAAAGACCAAAGTAATTTCTTACTATCTTAGCTCCAGAATTCTAAGAGCATTCCAAAGAATTAAAGTGATTTTAGTGCTCATAAAAAAAAAAAAAAATTATTACAGGAATTGGTTCACACAGTTATGGAGGCCAAGAGGTCCCATGATTTATCATCTGCAAGCTGAAGAGGCAGGAAATCCAATGATGAAATTCAGTCTGAGGTCGAAGGCCTGGGAACCAAGAGCACCAATGTCTCCGAGGGCAGGGGAAGATGGTTGTCCCAACTCAAGCAGAGGGAAGGAATTCACTCTTTCTCGGCCTTTTGGTTCCCTTTGGAGCCTCCATGGATTAGCTCCTTACATTGGAGGGGGCCATCTGCTTTACTCACCAATTCAAAAGTTCACCTCTTCCAGGAACAACCTCTCAGACACACTCAGAAATAAGGTTTCACCACCTCTCTGAGCATCCCTTCGCTCAGTTGGGTTGACACATAAAAATAACCATTATATCCTGGATATCTTTCCAATGTTTTGTTCATTTCCTCAGGTGCTGCTCACTTCTTTTGAGGAACCCTAAGGAGCTAGGAGTGAAAGAGATTTATTTATTTTCCTGGGGAAAGAGGTGGGGAGCACTCAGAAGGAGCAGAGGGAAGATGCTCAGGCTCAGGGAGAGAGCCCCCTGGGAACTCTGATTCAGCTGGGGCAGGGTTTTCCTAATGGAGAAGAGACACTGGGAAGAGAGACAAAGGGAGTGGAAACCCAATTTAAGTCACCCCTTTACTAGCAATGCCTTAGAATGGAAGGTAGGACACTGTTTGGACACTCATTCGGGATGCTTTGTTTCATGTGGTACTTCTGGACTGGCTGGGAGAGAATGCGTAGAGTCTGAGGCCCGCAGGAGGGAACGCCAGCAACCTTTCCTCCTACGGTGTTGGAAAGAAATAAATGATCAAATGCACATTCATTGAGTGTCTAATAGGCCCAGGCTCTGCCCTCCAGTCTCTCAGGGCATCTGCCTCCTCACAATAACCTTGTGATGTGGGGACCATGATTCCCTCTTCGCAGATGGAGACACTGAGACTCTGAATCTAAGAACTTTACTTCAGTTTTCATGGTAAGTGATTGAGGAAGGAATAAAGGAGCACGTTAGGGTGGTAAAGGTTCCAAGAGATGCAGGGTTCTTAGGACCTAGCCTTGGCTGCCCCAGAATGTCATATCCACCTCACTCTATTGGCCAAGCAAGTGACCTCAGCCAGCCCAGATTCAAGGTCAGGGAAATTAGATTTCACCTTTAATTTTTTTAAAAAATATATCTTTATTGATTTCAGAGAGAGGAAAGGAGAGGGAGAGAGAGAGATAGAAACATCAATGATGAGAGAGTCATTGATTGAGCCCTCAACCCGGGCATGTGCCCTGACGGGGAATCGAACCCCGATCGCCTGGATCCTAGGTCGACGCTCAACGGCTGAGCCACGCCCGGCCAGGCTAGATTTCACCTTTAGATGTGAGAAACATGCATGTACCAGGAGGCTGTATTGCTTGGGACCATCTATGGAGATTAACTAGTACAGATTTTTTTCTTCCTTTTTTTCCCCTTCCAGTAAAGCCCCAGTTCCCCCAAAGTCGTGGCTCTGTGAAAACTCGCACGAAGGTGTTAATGGCTGACCACTAGATCAGTGTGCCCTGCTGGTGTACCAGTCAGATGGACTGGGTTATACCATCCCGCAGAGGTATTTCTCACACACACCACGTGTCCACCGGGGCTGACGCCTTCACCCCGGGACCCAGCCGGCAGAGCTGGCGGCCACAGCGACAGAGGGAAGGACTGTGCGCACCGTGGCGAGGCTCCAGCTAGAAGTGACTCACATTAGGCCCGCTCGGGCTTTATCATCCACAGCCGGTCACATGGCCACATCCAGCTCCACGGGGACAGGGTGTACCATCCTACGGGGTGACAACTAGGACTGTTCGGTGAATGGCACCAAAACGACCGCAGGTGGGATTTGTATTTTAACAGAGGCCAATGCCTTAAGCCAAATAAACACATCTCCACAGGGGGGATTTTAGGCAGCAGCTCAAAGCTGGGTAGAGAAAGCAATTTTGAGGCTTTCCTTAGATGCCTTCAGAGCCACCTTACAGCAGCCTCTGCTGGTGCTGACTGGAACCTGCCCGTCTGAAGCAAGGCTTCCTCAAGCTTCTGTGGCGGGTGGGACCTGCTCCTGTGGATGGCGGAGGGGCGATGGTGGTGGCGGTGCAGGTAAGATGACAGGCTTTGTCGCTTCTCTGGCTCCTGTGAAGCAGTTCCTGAAACAGCTCAGAACAGCTCGGCCCTGTGTGCAGAGAAGGGTGGGCTGCACAGTCCTTTCTGGGGCCCACAGCCTGTGTTTGTGACCTTGTGGGGCTGAAGGCGCAGGACCCTCCCTGCAAACTAGTGTTCTCTCCGTCAGGGAAGAGGCCAAATCTTATATTTTGTCCTGAGTCAGGTAGATTTGAAATCTGCTTCTGTCTCTGTCTAGCTGTGCAAATTTGTGCCTCTTCACTTTTCTGAGCCTGGTTTCCTCATCTACCAAATACAGACGGTAACATCTACCTCACGGGGTTGCTGTGAGGATGAAATGATCCAAATGACCATACCACTCACTAGCTGTGTGACCTCGGGTAAGTTACTTAACCTCTCTGTACTTCTCTACTTATCTCCTGGGTTGTAGTGAGGCCTGAGTTAATATTTGTAAAGAGCTTATAATATTTGCACATACCAAGTTTTAAACAAATTTTTTTTTTTTTTTTAAATAATATGTTTTTATTGATTTCAGAGCGAGGAAGGAGAAACAGAAATATCAATGATGAGAAAGAATCATTAATCAGCTGCCTCCTGCACGCCCCTACAGGGGACTGAACCTGCAACCCGGGCATGTGCCCTGGCTGGGAATCAAACCATGACCTCCAGGTTCATGGGTCGACACTCAACCACTGAGCTACGACAGCCGGGCTGCACATACCAAGTTTTAGTTAAGTGTTGGCTATTATTAATGCTAAGGTATGCAGACTGGCTGACATGCAGAGGGCCTCCAATAAATGTGAGTTCTCTCCTTTCCTCCTCATGCCCACAGCTTTGGTTGCAGAAGTCTAATTTCTCTGAAGACCACAGAAATCTAGGCAGCCCATTTAATTGGCTTCAAATAGTTTTACATGGCTTTGGTTCACCTTCAGGCAGCAGAAAAATAAAGTAACAGAGACACCTAGTGGGACCTGGTAGCAAATGCTCTGGGTGCCTGTGACTGATGACAGGTTGGCACATGATGGGCATCGTCCGTGTTCTCACACTGGGGCCCTGTCAGTGCAGCCTTCACTAATAGGAAGCCCTGCTCACCCACACTGCAGCCTTGTCACAATGCTCGGTCCCATCAGAACAACACTCCTGGGGCAAAGTCTGTCACTGTTGGATCTAGCCTCAGGTCATGGGAGGCACAGGAGAGAAGACCCTTGAAGAGATGGCAGAAAATGAGTGGGCTGAGCACTTTTCACTGTGTGATCTTGCGCGGGCCATTCAGCATCTCTGAGCTCGTTTCCTGGTTTACAAAACAGAGTTGGTAATACCTAGCTCTCAAGGTTGCCGTAAGGGTGGTTTAAAACAATGGATGCAGAAAGTTAAGGATCACATTGGCGCACACAGAGCACCCAAGAAACGGGAAGTATTATTGTTATTATTTTATGGTAGATCAGTATACATGAAATAATCAGGGAATAAATCTATACAATATGGGGCTAGGTGGAAGCCACCATAGTTTATAGAAGCTGAATGAGAAGCTCATCTGAGAGTTGCAGTAGTTAGGTGAGAGTCATGGGGGAGACCCAATCCCTTAGGAGCCTTTGGTAGGTAAGAAAAGATCATACTTCTGCTGACTGAACCAGTTATGAGGCTGTATTGGCTCATATCACTCAGAAAGCCTTGATCCAGGAGTGTGACCAAAGAGCCAGTCTCTTTTTATAAAAAAAAATTATTGTGATGTATATAAAACATACAAAAAGGTTTAGAAAACAGCATACCATTCATCTTAGGAAGTAAAATAAAAACAGTTGAAGCTTCCTGGACTTTTCTTAATTGCATTTTTCTTCACACTCTGCCCCACAAAGTGAACTACTATCCTCAGTTTTGTGTTTATCTTTCCCATGCACGCACTGACATCATTACTGTATACACAGGCATCCCTAAACAACACATGGCAGAATTGCACATTTAAAAACTTTATATAAATATATCATAGAGTATGTATGTGTCCTCCTGCAACTTGCGGTTTAATGCATGCTAGCTTTTTGAGAGGTTCTTGTTGATATGTGTAGGCCTAGTTCATTTTCACTGCTGTATGATATTCCACCATTTGAATATCCCTCTGACATAATGGAATGTGCTTATATATTCCTATGTTTTCTAGGCCTTTTTAAGTAGTGGGAGTAAGGTTTAAATAATGCATTTTCATGGATTAACTCAGTTTTTTTCAAGACTTCTCTTACTTCCTTTCTTTGGTTATACCCACTATAACCTCTGTGACTTCATTATTGCGTAATAAATCAGTATTTTGAAGTCCCAAATTTTCTTTGCATCTATATAGAAACACAAAAAGTATGTACCTTTTGTTGTTTTGGTTTTGGAATAGTATTTTAAAACTTTCTGGAAAACTTTTCTAAATTTTTAAGTGCTTTCTAAAGTATTTGTTATTGTATAATTTAATTATATTCTATTCTAAAATAAAAGAAAATGTACTTACAATATGTTTTCTCATATTTGGGAGTGGATCATTGGCTTAAAAAGAGAGATTAGAAAACTGCCCTTTTCAACCCACAGCCAAACCTTCTACATTTAAAGAAGATGAAAAAGATGAAACTGTGACACCAGATTGTTCTCTGACTCATGGAAGAGAGGAATATATGCCAAAGAAACTAGGTAACGTTGTAAATAAAAAATAAAAGTGGGAAAACTATTTTTCTTTCAACTTCATAGATATTTATAGTTTACTGTGTCTTATGCAACAGAAGATTTTTGAATCGCACTACAGCATAGCGTAATGGGTGGCACAATGTCAAGACCCACCGCTCAGAGTTTAAGGAAAAAAGGATTGAACGTTTCAAACGTCGACATGATGAAGTCCTGAGAAGCCAAAACTCGCTGCTTACAGCTTTTCAAACGAGAATTGCAAAAGCCACGGACGCATCTTACAGGTACGTTATCCGGTGGCGCCGGGCGAGGAAACGATCGCCGAAAGGCTCCCGGAGCCCTCCCGAGCTGACCCGGCTGCCTGCCTGCTGTTCGAAAGGCAGTGAGAGAAATCATGGCGCTTTTATTTGCCAATAATATAGTAACTCGTCGGATCAAAGGTTTAGTGTCAACAGGAAGTGTGAGCTACCACCTCATTTGCAGTTTCAAGTGGGAACTGGAGCAAGACTAGCTTCTTCTGCAAGTCCAGCTGCAGTGCAAGCTGCTCCGACACCCGGGCTGTGCCCCAAAGTGCCTGGCAAACCGAGGCGCTCTGGAGTCTCTGGAAATACCAGTAGGAGAATCATAGCGCAGACCGCGAGGATTTTTGAGCAAGTCTATGCACTTATGCAGATTCTTAGTTTGAGAAAGTTTCTGGTTTGCTACTTGCCTTTGGTAGAGACAGAAAACTTATGCATGAGTCAGAAAATGACCATAAGGCCTTAGCTTACCGTTGTGAACTGGGGGTCCTCTGACTCACAAAGCCATAGTGTTGGGTGTATGAAGCAACAATCTAGCATCCAACTGAAATGATATGCGGTTGACTCTTGAACAACATAGTTGTGGGGTGGGCCTTAGGAGCACTCACCCCTGCACAGTCGAAAATCCATGTATAACTTTAACTCCCCAAACACAACTATGCTGGGCCCTTTGTATCCAGGGATTCAGTCAACCGCAGATAGAAAACAGAATTTTTGATCCACAGTTGGGAATCTGTGGTTGGGAATGCAAAAATACTGTTTTTCATCAGCGGTAAGTTGAATCTGCACACTTGAAACACATGGATATGAAGGGCAGACTGTATTTATTGTAAAAAAGCCAAGTACGTGTGGGCCCTCGCAGTGCAAACCCGTGTTGTTCGAGGGTTAACTGTGTAAGATCTTGGGCTCTCGCAGGTCCAGAAGATACAAATAAGCTACAGGAGCAGACAGCTCAGCTTCCTCTAACCCCACTGCATTGTTTCCCCCACCTCAATATATGACTGTGGCCTCATGGGGAGTTCCCTATGATCAGCTGAAGAGAAAGAAAAACCTTGAGCTGCGTTTACAGATGGTTCTACATGCATTACAAGCCTACTTATGGGTCAGTCTGAAGGACAGCCACCCTGCACTGGGCTGCTCTTACACTGAGCCAGAGGGCTCCTGGGAGCCCTGAGAAAGCCCTGGGGCAGAAAACAAAAAGAGGCAGAGTGCCCCACTGAGGAGGGGCACTGCCAGGGTGGGCTGGAACCGACTTCACATGCATCTATCCGTCCTTTGCAGCCGAGGGTGAAATTCGAGGTGGCCAAGGGCACATGGCACAGGGCACTAAAAGCTTCTACTCTGGCTCCAGTGCTCTTTGTTTCATTTTCATCTTTGGAAAAGGAACTTGGTGTGGAGCTGGGCTGTATTTCTCTTTCCCTCTCCTTTAAAGCAGAAGGCTTTGCCAGGCCTGCAGGAGAAGGTTCCAGCTGGAGTGGGAAGAAGTTTGGGAAGAGATGGGCCAGGGCAGTTTTCCCAGCTCAAGGCTCAAGGTCACCTCTTCTGTTGGTGGAGTGGTATTTGAATAACTCCAAATAAGGCGTGTCTCTGCAGCAACTTCTTTGTCTCTGGAATACAGGTCTGGTTCAGGGACTTGTACTGTTCCAGCTCCAGTCCCAGCCCCAGAGCTTTACAGGCCCAGCCTTCTGGCATGTGCTCTCTGTTCCTTCTATGTGTTGCATTTTGAATTTTCTGAGACCTTCTTCCTCTGGGCCCCTCCCCTCCTACGTCTAAGCTTTCTCTTGCACTTAACTCATAGTGTTCTTGCCCTGCTCAGTTTGGTTTCTGTTTCCAGTAATTTTCCCTCAAAGTGAGGCTCCTTCCCTCTAGAATGCATTGATGACAGGGTGTGTCTGAGATCCCCAAGGACTTAAACTGACCCCTGCTTGTTCTGCCCATGTCTTTACAGTTATTTTTGCTGTCCCCACAACTTCCAGCCTGTGGGACTTTTCTTCCCCACACAGGATGCTCTCAGATCCGTTGGCCCGGGTTTCTGCCCGCCTGTTACCTTTTCCTTTTGGGGGGTGAACAGAGCATTGGGAGTGACTTTTTCATTTTTGTTGCCAAGTCCTGCTGTGACTGGTTTGATGCTATTGTCCATATCCCAGAGCTCGATAGATTTCCTGTCACCTAGTTTGGTTGAAGAGATTTTATATTTTGTTGTTGTTGTGGATTTGTTGTTGTTGTTTTTGGAGGGGGATGTCTTAGCTGGTCTGCTTGGCTGTCAGGAGACTAAAAAAACAGAACTGCCACTGTGACCGCATTGCCCTTGAGTTGCATTCTTAGTTAATTGAGTCTCTTTCTAATTTTCTAATGTATGTGGATTGAAAATGATGAATTTCTCTCTAAATCCTGCTTTCGTTGAAGCCCACAGATTTGATGCCATTTATTTTGAAGGACTGGGTAACTTCAGTTTTGGTTTCTTTTTTTCTTTTTTCTGACCCACAAGACTTGTTTTCTCCCCTGGCTAGCCGGAGATTGCAGCCGCCTGGTGTACACTGAGAGCCAGCCCGGAGCCTCTGCAGAGGCCGCAGGGTGTTCTCGTAGGTTCACAGGCAAGAAGGGGGCTGTTTGAGGAAGGTTATGTGATAACGCGGTGGGCTGAGCAGGGGGGGTGAGCTGGACACAGGGAAGGAAGAGGCTGTGGCCGTGGCCCAGGGAGAGGGAGCTGCAGCCGCAGGGCCCTCTGTCCTGGATTCGGCTCCCCACTGCCAATCTAGGATAGTCCCTGCTTCCCCCAAACGTGCCTGGGAAGTTTCCAGTGCAGCCACATCCATTCTCTCATTATGCCCAGGTGATCTGGGCACTATTGCAGAGTGACCTGGTCCAAAAATCCCCCTGAAGTCTTTTGCTCTGGCGGTATCTGGTAGCTAGCAACCACCCACACTGGTAAATCTTGTTCTTTCAGGCTGTTCTACTTGAATTCTAGTTCATACATTTGTAAAACTATATATGCCTGGAATTGTCCTTACAGATCAAATATTTTAGAGGTTCTCAACCAGTTCTAGTGAACAAACTCTTCTATTCAAATGAAATCTGGTAAATCTTCAACATAAAACAAGCTAAAAGGGATTAATGGATTCCCTCAGGAGCTCACATTTTCTTAACTTATGGAAATTATGTGGCTGTTGTGAAACCAGTGAGGTACCTCCATAAAGCCCCAAGTTTCCCTGGAATAGTTTAGATCTCTCCAAACTTCTCACTTTCCAGGTGAGGAAATGGAACCCGCCCAAAATTAAGGGAACTAACCAAAAGTGCACATAGGATGGGAGATCTGAGGGGGACTCTGGTATCTTGGCACCTAGATCAGTACTCTTTCTGTTGTAAGGACCTGCCCTCTGGTAGCCAGGACCTTAAGTTAGTTGTTTAAGGAAGTGCTTCTCAGGTGGGTTCTAGAGAACATCTCTCATGATGCCTTTTGAAAACTAGGCTACAGAGCTCATATAACATTTAGCAATGCCTTCCTAGAATCCCCTAGAAGTACCTTTCATAGCACATTAGTGTATTTAAGGCTCTGACAAGTCCTGCACTATAGAAAGCTGTTTATCTTTGCTTAATTCAGTTTTTCCTTTTGGGGGAAAATGGTGCTACCTTTTTCTAGATCTACTTGCATTCTACTTTGAAGCCCAGAAAAAGATTTTCTCAAGGAGTGAATCTCTGTGGGTGGAGGGGAGGATGACTCAGACATTATAGTAGTGGGTGCAAAACTTCAGATATTGTCACCGCTACCATTTCTCTGCCCAGGAGTTAGTTGGCCAGCCTCTCTGGCCGGCGCAGGGATGAGGGATGAGGAGACAAGCAGCATGGTAGAACAGGATGGCGCTGACTTCAAATTGCCCAGCGGCGTTGTGTACTGTTTGTATCTTGGCGGGGGAGGTGTGTGTGTGGAAGACTAACCTGGAAGTAGCCAGTGGTCTGAAATCAGGAGAGTTCCCAGCCTATCATTGTTTTGCCTTTTTCCCCTTATTTGAGTTCACTTCCAAATGCTGAAGTTTCCCCCAGTGAAAGGCCTGTTCCTCTCCATTCCTGCCAACCCCTCTCTGGCAGGCAGGTCCTCATCGCCTCTCTCATCGGCCTCCAGGCAGAGCGCCCTGCCATCTCTGCCATCTGGCTGCACATGCACCAGCCTGGTCCTCCTTAAAGGGTTTGTGTGTGTGAATGTGATTACCTAGATCTTCCACGAGGGTGAGATTCCCGTGCCCTAGCATTTCCATTATTCCCCCAAAGTCTGGGAACAGACAGAACAGATTAAATTTATCACCACAAGAGGGCGCAGCAATTAAGGAAGTTGAAAGGAGACTGCAAAAACCTATTCCTTAAATGATTTTTAACCCTGTTCACAGAAGGTTCACGCAGTCTTGGAAACAGGCAAAGTTTGACTTTGAAGAGTGCAGAGTGAAACACTAGCTTTGGCCACCATTTGTGACCTCTTCGCCACCTTTATTTCAAACGTAGCAGAATTCTGTTATAACAAAACTCACGGTCTCGGCATTTCAGTTATGCCTGTGCCTAATCCCAGTGCTTGAAGGCAAACAGTATATAGAAGGGGATTTTGGTCTCGTTTTCAGAAATGTGAATTCTAATGGAGGTTTCTTTATAATAAAAAGGTGACCATTTGGCTGCAGCACAAAGCAGGGCTGGGAAAACAGGGAGTACAGTAATGCTGTTCTGGGCTAACCTCCAGAAAATGGGTGCTGACCTTGGCTCTGATCTGGCTCTATTGGCCAGGTCTAGACATATTCCTATTTATATAAATATAATAGCACTCTGATTGATTGTCCATCTATCCCACTCCTAAGATACCATAATCTATTAATTACTGCCATAGATCCCTGTGGATCAAGGAACCCTGACTGACACTCCAACTGCTACCTATTAAGTAACCATTTTCACTGTGTCTGTGAAAGCCACTACTGAACTTCTCCAAGATGCCATCTTCCTCACCAATGCACTTTTACTGCCTTAGTGAAGAATATGACCTCTGAGTGGTAGGTTCTTGGACCATACATGGTAAATCCATGTTTAATATCCCCGCTTCCCTAGGCCTTCTGATCTCTTCTTTAACATTATGCCAGGGTGATTATGGCATCTCCACTTTGTTTACTGTGGTTCCTTGTGGAGTCCAGGCATCAAGTAGCCATCCCAGCAAACTATTCAGGTGTTCCAGATACAAATTAAAATATGTTCATAAAGGGATTATCCATGTCAATGAATTCTTCTCTTGGCAGCTATATAATCTACCCCCCTCTTGGGCCAGCACCTTCAATATTCACTTCCATTTGTGTTCCCAAGTTCTTGCTAGGCTTTCCTACCTAGACCATTCCTTCCTGAAAGTGATTTTGCTTCTCCATCTGAGGGTGCTGAGACTTGACCTTGGCGCTCATTGGGAGACAATGAAGGTTGGTGCAGGTTAACTTGTCTTCAGGAGGATGAACATCAATCACCTTTGAAGAAACTGCTTCAGGTGAGGTCACGGCACATTCTCCAGGTAAGTAGAGTCTAGTCCCCTCTAGCAAAGGTGCTGCTTCTGTGGGAAGGAGGGCTTAAGGGAATTTAGGGTTTCCAGGTGCTCAGGTCCATCCATCTGAATGTCTCCATCCCAGGACTCAGAGTCCCATGCTTTCCGTATCAGGGCTCTGACTGACGTAGGATTTTTGCCAAGGCTCTGCATTTCGGCTTCATGGCAGCTCTGGAACCCTTAGAATTAGATCCTTGCCCTAATTTTCAGCACAGCCTTCCCTTAGGCCGCAAGAAATAAAGACCTCCTTTAATACTGCCGTGGAGGTTATCTGAATTTTAGATTAGGCCTTAAACTGACTTTCCTGAGCCTATTATTTATTTAAGTGCCTTTAGTGCTGTCACAACTATCCATCCTAATCCACAGACCTTGTCACTAACATTGTCTCTATCTGGGTTGAGTGCCGTGACCGATTGATCTCCCAATGCCTTGTCACATTTTCTGGCTCCACTGTAGCTCCTCAGAAACGCAGATGCCATGCTCTGAGTGTGGCATTTTAGCCAAGTCTAGAAATGTAGGACACCTCAGCATGGCACATGGCACATGTTGGCCATGTGTCCTGAGGCCTCGCCTGGATTCCTGCCAGCTTGGGGCGGTTGTTACAAGCGGTGGCAGCACCATGGTTCAGGAGACAGGCAGAGCCTTGGGGAGGAAGCCAGGGATGGTAATCCAAGGAGGCGCAAGGTCTGTGTCAGATATATTGTGCTTCAGGATAACAGGGGCAAATTAGGTTCATGTTACTGAGTAATTCTTACCTTGGAGACTATTTAGCCAGATGCAGTTTTGTTACTTTCAAGGGCTCTGCACATTATAAAATTAAGATGTAAGTGGGCTCACATTGTCCATAAAAACATCCAGATGTGCTTCGTTTTACGCAGTAGCTCTGCTCCTGAAAGATAAGGAAGGCCCCATGTTTCCAGGAGCCTGGTGGCTAACTTCTGCAGAGTGTAGTTCTTTTATTTTGCTAATGTGAATGGTTATGCTCTAACAGCAGAGTCCAGTTTCAGAAGAATAGGTTTTCTTAAAGGCCCACATAGTCCAATGCTGTTTCTTGATCTCAAAAATATACTTTATTGTTTTCCCAGGTCAGATTGAATTTTCACTCATTAAGGATAAAGCCAATGGCTTCTACATATTGTACATTCTTTTTTTAAAATTTCTTTCCAAAAATTTATTGAATTTATTGGAGTCACATTGGTTAATCCAATTAAATAGGTTTCAAGTGTATAATTCTATAATATTCATTGAATTCTTTTTTTGTATGTGTACATTCTTAAGTGAAGTTGAAAGGCATGCATTTTTCTCATGAGATCATTCCTGGCTTTCAGTTCCGGGTTGGATTTTGTGGCGCCAGGACAGTGACAGATACCAGCGAAAGAAAACCAGAATGAAGCCTTCACCAACTTTTGATGGCCTCAGAACATGCCAATGACAAAATAAGGATGAGTTAAGCTGATTGAGCTCAACAGTGTTGACCTTTTGGGGTTTAATGGAGGAGATGATCATTGTCGTGACAGCTTCACATGTCCACAGTACTTTTTCCTGTGTGAATATTGAGATGCTTTCCCTTTCATCCAGAGATTCATTTCTTCACAGAGGGAGTTGTACCATGATATTTGATTGGGAATTATGGGTGAAAAGTATGATGCTAGCATTATATACTCTGAAAGCTATGTTACTTTAATAAACTTTGAGTCATGTACAGCTCTCTTAACACTCACCAGCAAATTAAGGTCAATTTCAAACACGAGGCCCAGTTCTGTCTCTATATTGAAGGGATACAGAGAGCCTTGTTTTCTGCTTTGGCTGAGTCTTGTAAGCAAGTTTTCTGTTTTCCTCATGCTGACTTTTTGCCTTCTCCTATGTGGTTTTCTGCTGGAGTGACCCCTAGACCTGGAAATCTGTCCCAATGGCTCTCAAACTGAATTATGCATCAGAATAATCCCAAAAGCTTTAAAAAATACAGACACTGAGGACTTACACCACCTTCACTGAGTCAGAATCTCTAGAGATGGAGCCGAAGGATCATCTGTAATTCTGAAAACTCCTTATGAAATTTTAATGTTGCAGTCCCATCGTTAGACAATGGTTAGTTATAACCTATTTTCACCTGTGCTGATCCCTCTGGGCTACTTTCTGGATCCAATTTTTGAGGCCGCCTCTGGATGCCTCCTTGGTAAATGAGGGATTCTCATGGGTTTAATAGAGAAAGCACCATTTACCATACATTCAACTATGTATGTATGTATGCAGGTGTGTATGTATGTATGTATCCATCCATTCCAGCTAGATGCATACTACAGGGATGACTGCAAGTAGAAACCCATTGGATTGCTTGAGCTTTAACTATGTTGGACTCCATATCAGTCACTGAGTGTCTGCTAGATAGTGATTGTTTTGGAGGTAGAGATCAAATCTTTCTACTTGGTTGTGTCTTTAGTAACTATTTAGTGTCAGAATTATGGAAAATGTTCAGCATTTTAAATAATTGAAATAGAATACAAATAAAGTTACAAACTCTTGTTCTCTATCTGTCCCAGCATACACATGACACAGTGTTGGGGGATATTCCAAAGTCCTATTGCTTATGGGATGGGTGTTTAATAAGCCTTAATCTGTTAACTTAAAGTCTGAAAGTCAGGGTAGGCCACATGGGGTTCTTGGGAGGCACTAGAATGGTAGATGTAGGTGGCAGGAATACTTGGGAGTGAACACCTTATTGAGGTAGACTAAGATGTATTTTATTCTAGAAGAATAACCTTTCTCCCTTTTATAGCAGGTATACTCTATCTTAATGTTGCAGAATATCTCTCATGAACATAGATGCAAAAATTCTCAAAAAATATTAGTACATCAAATCCAACAACTTATAAAATAACAATAAACCATGTCCAAATGGGATTTATTCCAGGTATGTTTCACAATCCATGGAAGAAACAATTGATAAGCTAGACTTTATTAATATTACAAACTTCTACTCTGTGAAAGATACTGTCAAAAGGATAAGAAGACAAGCTATAGACTGGGAGGAAAGCTGCTAAAACATATCTGATGAAGGACTTCTATCCAAAATATATCAAGAAACTTAAAACTCAACAATAAGAAACCTAAATTAATTAACCTGAACCCAATTAAGAAATAGACAAAAGACCTGAACAGACACTTTACCAAAGATGATATACAGATGGCAAATAGCCATATGAAAAGATGCTCCACATCATAAGGCATAAGGGAAATGCAAATTAAAAAACCAGTGAGATAACTCTACACACCTATTAGAATGGCCAAAGTCCAGACCACTGACAACACCAAATGCTGGCAAGGATGTGGAGCAAAAGGAACTCTCATTCTTTGCCGCTGGGAATGCAAAAAGGTACTGCCACTTAGGAAGACAGTTTGGCAGTCTCTCACAAACTAAACACACTCTTACTATATGATCCAGCAATAGCTCTTTTTGTATTTGCCCAAAGGAGTTGAAAACTTATGTCCACACAAAACCTGCATATAAATTTTTATAGCAGCTTTATTCATAGTTGCCAAAACTTGGAAGCAAACAAGATGTCCTTCAGTAGGTGAATGGGTAAATAAACTGTGGTACATCCAGACAATGAAATATTATTTAGTGCTAAAAGGAAATGAGCTGTCAAGCCATGAAAAGACACAGAGGAAACTTGGATGCATGGTACTTTAGTGAAAGAAGTGAATCTGAAATGGCTACTTATGGTATGATTTCAATTATATGACATTTTGGAAAATCTGAAACTATGGAAATAGTAAAAAGATCAGTGGTTGCCAGGGGTTAAGGGGGAGAGAGGAATAAATAGGTGGAGCACAGGGGATTTTTAGGGCAGTAAGACTATTGTGTATGATACTATAATGGTAGATACATGTCATTATGTATTTGTCAAAACTCACAGAACGAACAACACTAACAGTAAACCCTAATGTAATAATTTTGGGTGACAATGGCATGTCAATGCAGGATTATCAATTGTAACAAATGTACCACTCTGGTGGGAGATGTTGATATTGGGTGAGGTTGCGTATGCGTGGGAGCAGGAAGTATATGGGAACTTTCTACTTTCTGCTCAGTTTCGCTGTGTACCTAAAATTGCTCCAAAAAGAAAGTGTTTAAAAGAAAAGAGAAAGATCTGGAATTTCCACAGAAAGTCTCAGCATTTCCACCCTTGCCTCAGCAACTGAAAAAAAAAAAAAAAAAAGAAAAAAGAAAATTTTAAAAAGGCTCCTGCTTCCTGCTTGGATTCCTAAGTGCCAGGTCTTTGTGAGCCCCGATTGAGTGGTGCCTTAATTACTCGGTAATTGCCATTTTATTGCTTTGATTTGTATGTATTTTAAAATCTTTGGAGAAGATTCCATCTCCGGATGTTCTCCAAAAGATCTAGCCCTGAGGCGTCAACCTATAAAGCTTCTCTCATTCTCTACTTTCCCTCAATTTTCTCACTGCTTTTTATTTCTTGAACTTACACATATAGTAGAAGAAAGAACAACAACAACAAAATCAAATTTCATTAGCTGCAGCACAAGACATGAAGGCATGTACAGAACCTCCTTTTGTTAAAATTTACCCCTCAAAACCCCACTGGACCAGTTCTTCTCACTGGTGCTTCCCTTGAATCATAATTTTCATTGGCACATTCCCCTGGACTGCCTAGAATGTTTCTATGTGGGGGCCAGATTTTAGACAAATCAGATAGGGACACCTGGGGCTGGAGAATTTCATGAGCAATGTTCCTCCAGGAAGATCCCGAGGAGAGAAAGAAGGGCCATAGATAGTGGGGCTAGTTCAGTCCTGCTATCTACTCCCTTCCCCCCTAATAACTCCATCTGCTGAGCTCTCATGCAGAACAGGACGGGGTGCCCTTTCCTTGTGTCCCCGAATGGCCAGCAGACTGGAGGTGTTTAGTATAGTATCTGGGCACAAAATATCAGGTTCGAGCATACATTGCATTATGGATTTATCTGTTATACAAACATGTTTGCTCCCTTTCCCCCGAAACACAGATCCTTTGCCAGTGAAGCTCCACTGACACATATCAGTCCCAGGAAATATACAGTATAGGTCTCCTTAGGGGTGGCAGGGCTGTGGGTGATATGGCCATAATACTCTTTCAGCAAGATTTTGAGGGTATTTCTGAACCCGGACTTTCCTAGCTCATTTCTTTTCATTCATACGTTCATTGATTCATCCCATTTTTGAGTCTGTTAGTTGCCAGACACACAGAAATGATCTCTGGACGCCTCTTCCAGTCTTTTCCAGTCTATGACTCTGAGCTTGGTCACTTACTAGCCTGGGTGACCTTGAGAAAGTTCCTTCATCTGCACAGGTCTTATTGCATGGAATAAATAAGGAAATATATTTAAAGTGCTCATGAAAATGCTGGTTATATGTTATATTATTATTATTATTATTATTATTATTATTACAGTATTATTTTTTAAATCCTCATAGAGGGTATGTTAATTGATTTTAGAGAGGAGAGAGAGAAAGAGAGAGAGGGAGGCATTGATGTGAAAGAGAAACATTGAGAGCTTGCTTCCCGTACGTGCTCCAACTGGGAATTGAACCCACAACCTAGGTATGTGGAACCTACAACCTTTTGGTGTATGGGATGATAGCTCCAACCAACTGAGCCACCCGGCCAAGGCACATGCTATATTAGCAACGTTACTTCTCAGCCCCAGTTTCTCTATCAGTAAACTCAGGTGTGGGTCTGGGTGGTCACAGAGACTACTTACTGAACATCTACCCTGTGCCAGGCACTATGCTCCCTGCTCTATGAGCAGAGCCCCTTTGAATTCCAACAGTAACTGCTCAGGTGGGTATTTTTATTGATATTTCAGAGAGTGTAAGTGATGGGCTCCAAATAACTGGCCTTTGGGACTCTAAAGTTCTCTTTCCACCAATTGTGCTGCTTCGTAGGATCTCATATGGCCCCCAAGGTCCCTGTTGGCTCTAACAGGCTCTGGGAGCTTCATGAGGCTGCCGGGGTGGAGTAGGGGGGAGGGGTTGGGTGCAGGGGGGGAGTTAGTCCCTTAGGCACCAGGTGCGGCTGAAAGGAAATCCAGTAGATATGTGCTGGTGTTCATTTCCAAGACCTTCATTCTGGACCTGGCGAGAGCCACCCTAGTTGGATTGATGGTAGCTCTGGGATTCTTCTTTCATAGCCATTTTATGAGGTTTCCGGCAACAACAGTGAAAGCCAATGTGGTTTCCAATACCCATAAAATTACAATTAACTGGAAAATTCCAACCCCTGGGCACTGTAATCATAGTACAAGTTTGGTTCAAAGGCTGCTTTGCACAGTAGGGATCTGACAAGTCAAGCTCATCACTGTTGCCAAAACCCAGTCCTTACCTCTCGGAAGGGGCCAGGTGGCCTGACTCCTGCCTTCCTCCAGGCATTGGCCTCCATGGGGTGTGGATATCTTTGTGTGTGTGTGTGTGTGTGTGTATTGGGGGAAGGGGGTGAGGACTGAAGGAAAGGAATGTGCTGCAGGGGTTTGTGCCTTGAAATCTCATATTTGGCCTTGTCGTGGGCATTGTCACCCTCTCTAAATGAGCCAGAATATCATTAGTAGCATAGATGTCAGAGCTCGCGGCCTGGACTCATAATCCAGCAGGTTGGTCAACCTCTCTGTGCCTCAGTTTCCTTATCTATAAAACTGTAACAGTCATAGGACCTATTTCATAACCTTGTGAGGATTAAGTGAGTTAATGGCATTTAGAACGGTGCCCGCCAAATAAGTGCCATATAAACTTGATGTTGCCGAGTCCAAGAAGTAGGAAGAAAGGTGGCACCCCTAAAAAGGGGTCTAGAATCTTACAGAGTTGGAGCCGTAAGTGACCCGGTCCGAACTCTGAGTCAGTGTTAGTGACTACCAGAGTTAAAACCTGCATCTTCATCTCAGGTCTTTTCTCTACGGAGATTTTATTTTCTGACCCCCAAGTCTGCATCTCATGTGACACCCCATTCTCTCTGAAGCTTCCCTTGTACAGCATCACCCTGGCAGCTGCCCTCTCAGAGGAAGAACAGCTCCCCTGCGAGTCATGCTGGTGCCAGTGTTTTGGGTAGACCAGGGGCGGGCTTCCACAGGTGAGTGGAGACGCCCCGCCTGCTTGCTGCCTGCCCGAACCCCTCGGCATGGCACCCTCAATCCACTCTTTGTTCTCAGGACTCTCCCCAGCCCTACCTAGTCTTTAACTGTCCCACAATCTGGGCTCAGGGTTTTACTCAAACCACCAAGCCCTTGCATCAAGCCACAAGAAGAAAACCACATGTCTTTTGAATTGGGCTGTTTGTTTTGTTTTGTTTTGTTCCTCCCTTTCTTCTTCCCTTGCTTCCCCACCTCAACACACACACACACACACACACACACACACACACACACACAAGCACACTCACACACACGCACACACACTTTTTCTCCAGAGCAGTTTCCCAGCAGGAAGTTGTTCCATGAGACAAGGCTGCCTAGGATCTGGTCCAGGCACATGTGGTAAACAAAGGGGTGCCCACGCCCTTAGGACGCTCAGGGAACCAGCTTGTAGCCTATCTCTTGGACCTGGAGGCCTCACCTCAGCTGCTGTTGGCATGGACTCAAAACATGGGGATGGGATCTGCGTTGGGTTTGCAGTTTTTTGGGCCAAGTGGCAGTGACCCAGCCTTGAGCCCACAGGCCTTGGTCAGTGCCGGGCCTTGTGGATGATTGGGTTTGGTGAAGACTGTGGATTTAGTGCTGACAGCCTGGCTCCCCTTTGAGCTTCCCACGCTCACCGGACTTCTGGCCTTGGGAACATGAGCTGGCCTGTCTGGGACTACGTAGTCCTTTGCAGGGCAGGCAGGGAGAGACAAAGTGAGTGGATGAGGGGAGGGGTGAGAATCACATCAGTTTGGCTGGCTCTTTGGTCTGAATTCTCAGTGCAGGTGAGACAACCCCAAAGCACCTACAGAGGGAAAGAGGGTGAAATGCCTTCAAAACAGAAGGGTCCCATGGCACCAGCCCTGAAGTCACAGAGGAGAGTGAGATGGGCTTAACCAGAGGTCACAGATGCTTCCTGGGGCCAGCCAGGTAATTCATATGGGGGAAAAAAAAAACAGATATAAGGCATAGACTACATGGCAGGCCAGACATCTAATTTAAATTAAAAGTTTTTATTAAAAATTCTTCTAGACAATATGTTTCCTGACCAGATACACCTCTAGGGCTGTGAGTTGCCAACCCTCTTCTGTATACACAGTTCAGTTCTTCTGACTTAGAAGGGGTTGTAAGGAAAAGTATTAGAGTCCTTTGTGAGATTCTTAAAACACAGCACTGGGTTGGGAGGTGGTAGAGCCATGTTTAAAAACACAGGCTTTGGTGTCTAGCTCTGATGAATATCCCTCAGTTGTTTCATGTTAGCTGTATGATTGTTGGGTAGGTTACTAACCTTGCAAAGTCTCAGTTTCCTCATCTGTGAAATGGGGATCTTGAAAGAATCTATCTCATAGCATGATGAGCCACTCACAGAGTGGGGGTAGCTCAATAAATGATTGCTGGACACACTGCATTGCCTTCTGCTAAACCCATGCAAGGAGCTGAATGCCTTCTGCTAAGGAGCTGAATGCTGAAGAGCAATAGTTTGGTGGACTGAGGGTTAATGTTTTCTGTGGTTCTCTCTGTGGGAGACGGGTGAGAGTCAGAGCCAAGGTCAGATCTGCACAGGCCATTTCCCTGTGAACACAGAACAAATACTCTCTTTGCAGCTGGCTGTTAATTTTAAATTCAGTAAAGGAAGGCTGGTTGGGGCAGTTTTGCCCTGGGGTCTTGAAATTTCTCACCAGACCTCTCATGCTTACTGCCAGCTACTGGTTAGAAGAGGCCACCTTAGCAAGTAGTGACCCATTTGCCCTTGATCTCAGTAGAAGAAGCTGGTCTGCTCAACACTCTGGGCTCTGAGGGGTGAAAGATACCATTCTTAGCAGTACCTTGGGGATATTTGAGAGAGGGGCTAAGCATCCATTGACCTTCCTCCCCCACAGGGCCTATGTGCTTGAACTTGTGACTGGCAAACTCCTTGAGAGTGGAGACTTCTAGTTTCTCTGGGTTGTCACAGTTCTTAGCACAGCATCCTGGATAAAGGACATACTTAATGCACCTGAAATAACTATATGAAACTCAGAGTTAAAAACAGGAAAACAGGGACAGATTCTTCACTTTTTAAAAAAGAATTTTATTTTACAAAACACTCTTTCACTAGTGTTCTTTAATAGAAACTTCCTTGGTTATTTAAAACATGATTTTAATTTGAGTAGCACGAACCTAAACTGATGAGCTATATCCATCTGTATCATCTCCTGCACCTTCCCTTTCCCCGTCATCTCTTTAAGTTCAAAGCCCACCCATCCTTAATAATAGCGAATGGCTGCCCAGACTCACTTTGCAGCCGACACGCTGCTTTATGCTGTGTGTGTGAGCACATTCCATCATCGCAGCCACTTCACGGCCAAGTATATTCTCTTTCCCACTCTACATGCGAGAAAATGCACGCTGGGACAGTTCGCTTGCATGTAGGAGTGGCCCAGTCAAGACCCCAACCCAGCCCGAAGGCTGAATCAATGCTCAGTGCATGCCGTCTCCTCCATAAAGGCCTTCCTGACCCCACCTAGGAGGGGACATCCCAGGGCTCTGGCTCCTGGTGCTCTCCTGGTCCACCTCACATTCTGCCTCTGGTGGCGGCCACCTCCCTGCCACCCTGGACTGGAATCACCTCCAGAACAGGAAATGTGTCCCACTGCCCTTTGTATTCTCAGCAGTGCAAGGCTTCATACCAACCCCCAGGGCGCTTCACTGAGTATTTCAGTTCAGTTTGGCATCTCTTCTGTCCCTGAAGAGTGTGCTGACACCCTCCAAGGGGAAGTCTAGCTATAACAGGCCTCTGAGGACACGGGGTCTCTGCAGGAGCATATGCTGTTCCCATCTAGCCTGGGCAGCACTGTGAGGTGTCCTCTAGGGCCCGACCTAGGAACAAGATGGGAGGCTTCTTCAAATGGCCTCATGGTCCCACAACCTCCTGCTGGGCCCACCTGCCTAGGTCCCTGAAAGGCTCCAGTCACCCTTGTGGCACAGTCCTGAGTTCAGGCCGTTCTCCTCTCTTAGCCAGTTGCACCAACTCTGCGCTAGGACCCATGCTTGCTTCCCTTGGCCCTGCTTCCTGTGGCCCTGCTTCCCGTGGCCCTGCTTCCCATGGCCCTCCTTCCCGTGGCCCTCCTTCCCGTGGCCCTGCCTGCAGACCTGCTGAAAGAGGATGAGCCATTCCAGCTGGGCCTCACCTGATGACCGCAGGCCTGTGAGCACATAATGTCCTTCCCGCTTTTTCCGTCAGTGGGGCAGAGGCAATAATAATAATTAACCTGGAGCCCTTGGTGGTCCATCCTGGACCTCACACCCAGTGTCTCCCTGGATTGTGTTTGTTGCCCCAGGAAGTTGGAGGAGGTCATTATAATTGTTTCCATTGTCCACTCAAATGAATGGAAGCTCAAGTAGTTAAAGAAAGAAGCAGTGATGCAGCTGGAGGCCACCCCTCAGGGACAGGGGCCTTGTGGGCTGCCGAGAGCTTGCCTGGGCTGAGAGCCAAGGGTGCTCTGTCCCTGAGCTGGCAGGGCTGAGGCTTTGCAGCAAATCTTGGAAGCCACTGCAGTACTCCTGGAAGGGACAAAGTCATAGGACTGGGATGAGGGTGGCCCCACCTGATCGCCCACCCTAGATCCTGCCCAGGGACTCCACAATCACACATGAGCGTAGGAGGCAAATGGCTGGCTCACAGCTGCTCTCCCGGTGCATGAACTTGGCAGCGAGTTTCCAGGAGAGGTCTCTTGCCAGCAGCACCTACATCATCTGGTGAAGCAAAAGGAACTTTCCTGCAATGCAGATCTGAGAATGGGGAGGCACAAACCTAGCTGCTGTTCTCTCTCTCTCTCTCTCTGTCTGTGTCTCTCTCTGTTTCACTAGGGAAAGCTGTGTGGACAGTAGGAAAGGGTAACATATGTCTCCCTTTGCAGTGATTGCCCTGCATTTGGAATATTTTAGCCTAACTACATATGAATCAGATCCTCTGGAAGAAATGAGATTTTACAGTTCTGGGAACCAGGGTGACCCCCTGCTCATCAAGATGGATGAGCCTTGTGGGCTTTCAGACACCTCCTCCCATTTCTGAATTGTGTGGTTCCCTTTCTTAAGACCTTGTCTGCCACTCAGACGCCACTCTGCCCATCTGTCCTCACTTGGGTTATATGTCAGCCATGAGGGGCTGGGCTGGACTCGACTCTTCACCACTCAGCTGTAAGGGGACAGCTCTCACCTCTAGGGCTGGTGTATGACAGGCCTTCACAACAATGTCATATAGCTTGTACTTGACAAGGCTTTGTGCCTATCTGAGACTTAGAGTCCTTTTACTTCTGCTGAATCTTTGGCTGTGGAATCTAGCCCAGTAGTTGGGGATATTTTTGCTTGGGTTCCTGCTTCTGCACACATTTTCTCTAAACTTACAGCCTTGGATGTCCGCATCTTGTGGGCTGTGAGAGACTGGGTTGGAGATACTCAATTCCATTCAACACATATTTATGAAGAGCCTACCATATGCTAGGCACTGTTCTGGGCTCTGGGGATAGAAAGATGACTCCTGAGTGTGTATATGTCTGGTGCAGACCTGGAATTGAGGCAGCAGACCTGGAATTGAGGCGGCAGGCCTGCTTTCTCTGATATGCCTCTGGGAGGATTTTCCCGCTATTAATCAGGTCTAATATGAGAGGTCCCATCAGTGGAGTCGGACCACAATAAGGGGCTAATAAAATCTTAACCACAGTCATTCCTCCTGGATTGCCTCATCCTGAAGGCCCAGTTGAAGTCCCATCTCTGCTATGAAGTCTTCCATTAATTAATTCATTCATTCAGCCAACAAATAGTTCACAGAGTGCTAATACTGTGATAGGTACAGGTAAGAATACATAGGGTATAAAACATGGCCCTGTGTATCTAGGATATTGCAGTCTAGTAGGGGAGATTACTTCATTCAACAAATATTGATTGACCGCCCTGTGCTGGGGACATATGGCAATGAACTCGGCCAGTGTTCATTAGGCCTGGTGAGGAAACAAAGATGTATAGCGAGCAAATCCTTCTACATTGTGCACAGCGGCACCATGGAGGGAAGTTCAGGGAGCAGTGAGCACAGACAGGCTTCCCCCCCGTGGTGGTGTTGCACCTGGTTCCCAAATAGTCACAAGAAAAGTTGGTGACAGCTCAGTACCATCCCAGAGTGCAGACGTGGATTAGTGCATTAGTAACAGGAGATCTCTGCCAGCTATGGAGAAGCCTTCGTAAAAAGCTGAGCTTTGAGGTGGGCCTTAAGGCTTCCAGAATGATGCCAGCCCACCCCGGTCTTTTTCTCTCCAGAAGCATGCCGGGCTGTCTCATAAAGTTAACTCAATTGTTTCTGCTGTGATTATGTAATTCTTCTCTACCTTGTTTTGTTCTGTTTCATATGTGTGTCCCCTGCCCACCCCTTATATTTCCCTGGAAGCCTCTGGGGGTCATGGCGTCTATCGGCCACCCCCCCAGACCAGCTTGGTCTGGACAAAGGGCACTAGTCTAGTGGCCTGGCTGGATGGGCAGGCGCTCCTCACTACCCCTTCCCGAGACTCACTGTGCCCAAGGAAATCAGTGCAGTACCTTGGGGTGGGGACTGTAAAGGAGATTCGGGGGGGAAGCTGAGCTTGGGCTCTGCCCAGGAAGGGTCTTTAAATAGAGCAGAGGAACACAGTCAGCACAGCCTTCGAGGGAATTAGCTTACACTTTAGATTATTCATTTTTATTGGGAACATTAACTGAATTAAGCTTTGAATAAAAAGGACTCTATCTTCTCAACAGTCGTGAAGACAATTAAAGGGCAGCATTTCCCCCCAGAGATCTGCCATCAAACCATTTTGGAAGCCATCAAGTGTTCGAGCAATGCCCTGCAGAAGTAAGCAGTGAGAAGCAGCATCCTGCCCACAGCAGGAAAGCCCAGGTGGCGACCAGCCTCTCGGGCTTCCCAGTGCCTGGAAACCTAATGGGCAGCGTGAGCGTGGTGAGTCTGGGTGCCGTCTCCATCGCTGAGGCCTTTTAGGCAGGACCGGCCATCAGGTCTAAACTCAGGGCTTAGACTTCTGGTGAGATGGGGCTGAGCTAAATGGTTTTCCAAGGTCTCCCTCTCCTTGGGCTCACAGGTGGTGGGGATTGTCCTCATGTCCTGGCCTGAGGACCTAGGCAAGGAATGTCCCCACTGTTCCTAAAATATCTTCCCCATCCATCTGTCTCCATGCCTGACATCATCTGTAAAAGAGGTTAATTCCTTTAGGTTAAGATATGTCTTTATTGAGAGTTTTACAAAAACATGACTTTCTTTAGGAGGCGAGTCAGCATCCTTCTTCATTCAACATGGTTTCTGAACACTTCATATGTGCACAGCATGGCTGTAAGAGCTGGGGGCAGAGCAGGGAGCCCAACAAAGTCCCTGTTCTCTTGGCTACACTGTGGGAGGGGAGACAGACCATATACAAATTTTATGATCAATTAAGGACAGCAGGCTTGTTCATAAATGTAAAGCGGGTGATGGGGCAGTGTGGTGCGTAGGCAGAGTGGTCAGGAAAGGCCTCTCATAGCTCAAAGCTTCCAGAATGGCTCCAGCCCACCCTGATCTTTCTCTTTCAGCAGCTGCAGAAGCTGGCCAGGCTGCCTTGGGAAGTTAACACAATTGTTTCTGCTATGACTTTGTACTTATTCTCCATCTCTCTTTGTTCTGTTTTATGTGTGTCCCTTGCCCACCCCTTATATCATAAAGCCCTTGACTTTGCTATTTATTATTTATTATAGTGTCTCTGGATTCTTGAACAAGACCTGTAAAAGGTAAGCCTGAGCCAAGCAGCTTTCTGAAGGAAGGTTCTAAGCAGAAGGCATGGCAAGTGTAAAGGTCCTGAGGCAGGAAACGGTAGCAACTTGGGAATAACCAAGAGGCCAGAGAGCTGTCCAGAGATGGAGAGACAGAGTGGCAGGAGCTGAGGTCAGGCCATGGGGCCTGACAGGCAGTGCTTGGGTTTTACTATGAGTGTCACGAGAAGCCATGGGAAACCTCTGAGCGAAGAAGGGATATGATAATCATATCTTTATAAGATGCTGTATAAGACCATTAATCAGCCAAGAGACTGGCAGGGGTTGGGGACATACCTGCAGCATGATAGGCCAAGAGAGGGAACTGGGACTTTATCATGAGGTCAGTGGGGATCCATGGAGGATTTTGGAGTAAGAGAGTTAGTTCTACCCCTTATGTTGGAAAAGCATGCCCTAGACACAGAGAAGTGAGGTAACCCATCCCAGAACACACAGCTGGATAAAGGTGGAGCTGGGATGGAAAGCCAGGTCTTCAGATTCCCATTCCAGTACAGTATGATGTGTCTCCCAAATAAAGAGAGCAAACATTTATTGAGCACATTTTAAAATCTGGACACTGCTCAGGTACCAACCCACTTAATTTTCAAAACAATCTTAAGATACAGACCCTATTATTATTTCCATCTCACGGACAAGAAAACAAAGCACAGAGGGGTTAAGTAACACATCTGAGGTTACATGACCAGTAAGTAGTAGAGCTGGGATTTGAACCTAGGTAGCCTAGATCAGGGATCCATGCAGTTAACTAGTGTGCTACAGGGCCTTGCTAAGTTTTCTGGACACGTGGAGAGGTGAGGAGGGAGAAGACTAGTTATCTCTGTGTTTCCAGGGCCATGCCAGCCAGGACCTGCCCGGATTCAGGCCCCTGTGCTTTTCCTGTCAACCCATCATTAGTTATAGGATGGATCAACTGCTAAACATGATGCTGGCTGCTGTTCAGTCATCCTAGATCTGATGGAGGCCACACTGCTATTCCAGAGGCCAGAAATGGCTCTGCTTAGAGTTTTTATAAAAAGACTGTTCCCTTAATTACTTCAACCCTTGCTCTCTGTGTTTTTCTCTTGGTTCCAGATGGCTTTCCACACGCATTTTTTGAATCTAGGGCTGGCTTCATGTGCAGACAGAGTAGTGGATATTGCTGGGGACTGTCTTCAGAGACTTCCCCTCCTCCCCCCCTCCCCAAACTGCTCACCTTCTGCTGGTTGATGGTCCCTTTAACACAGGGATGGGGAAGGGCCATTTGGATATTTATAACATCATTCGAGGGCCGTACAAAATTATCAAGTTAAAAATTAGTCTGCTTTATTTGGTCATACATTTAATTAACTCACCCCTAATGTGATGGCTGGAACTGCTTCTCTTTGGTGAGGCCTTGGCAGGACCAGACCAAATGATTTCGTGGACAGTATACAGCCGGAGGGCCGGACGTTCCCCATCCCTGCAGTTTAACAGCTCAAATTGACTCTATGTGAGAACTGCCCACAGTTTATACAAAGTCCTGATGGCTGGGTTCCACCTGTCACCAAATTAACCTGAGACTCTGGGCTTGGCCCCAGGCAACAAAGGTTCCTTTAAAAAACTTCCTGGTGATTCTAACGTGCATCCAAGTTGAAGATCAAGTTGAGAACCTAGGCCCATCACTTTATTATACATAAAGGGGCTTGTCCAAAGTCACATGGCCATCAGTAGGAGGATGGAAATGAAAATCCAGTACTTTCGACTCCTAGAACAATGTCCTTTTCCAAAAGCAACACAGATTGGAAAAGGCAAGTCTGCCTGGGGAGAGGCACTTGAAAGTCAGTGCATATAGATTTTTGGATGACAGAACATGCATTATGAGAGTGGAAGAATGCCTCCCGGGGGGGGGGGGGGGGGGCATCAAGGGATGGCCTTGAAAAAAGGCTGGAGGCCTGGAACAAAGGTGAGCATCTCTAACATTACAGCTTGGCCAAGGATGGGCTCTGCCAGAGCCACAGACATCATCAGTGTAGTGTAAAGGAATAGATCACAGACCCTGCCCTCTTTTTAAAAAAGAAAATGTGGGGGCCTCCATTGAGGGTAAAGAGCATGCAACTCTCAGGTAGAACAACTGTTGCATCAAAACAAGCATTCACCAGAAATGGCTCTCCTTGGTGCATCGAACACGTAGAAGATTGTCCCTTTCCACTGAGACCCCAGCTGTGGGAGGCATTGAAGGAACAGGAGTTGGGGAGCAGTGACTCAGTGTTGGGGGTAGATGCAAAGGAGAAATGGCTCCCCACAAGGAAAATTTGCTGCTGCTTTTTGATCCATTGGACCCAGGGAGTTTAGATCCCCACCGTGCCCTCTCGGCCATAAGCAGTTCAGAATGCCAGGTCTCTTGGGCAGGTTGATGGTAAGAATCACCCAAATTGAAAGAACAAGGGCATTGGACGAGGAGTGAAAATGGTTGCTTGGCCAGCTCTAAGTGCATTCTGAATCCCCAGGGTAGGCCTGAGTTTGTGCCGGTGAAAGTGGAGCCTGGTAGAAATCTCTACCACTGAGTCTCAGCCTTCACCTCTTCCTGCATTTTCAGGCCGAAGGCCTTCCAGCTGACAGGCCACCAGAGGGCACCCATAGACAGGGCCTGGGAGGGCACCAGGGAGACTCGTGGTTGATGTCATGGCACCGAACAGGGAAAAGCGTACACACAGACTAAAATACACTGAGCAGCCCAGGAAGCCGGGATGAAGCATCTCAGCCACACTCAGCCCCTGGCCTTTGCCATACAATGGCTGTGACCACCCTCCCTTCCTGGTGGAGACCCTTGTGGCTTATGCACCAAAACACTACCTGCAGGCTTTGGCTCAGTGACAAACTTGGACTGTATTTGTCCTTGTTTCCAAGATTAATCTGAAAAAGCCAAATCCTCTGTAGATGTCCAAAGACCATGGCTGGAAGGGATTACAGACACCACTTCATCAGCCCACCATGAGGGCCAACTGCCCCTGCCCCCAAATTAACCATCTGAATCTTGGTAACCACGACCAGTGATGGTTTTATGCCAAAACTCCACATATGTACCTACACCTTCTGAACTTATCATACAGGATGAGCACTATCTGCTTATTTACATGTCTCCAGGACTCAGCTCAGCCCCTTGAGAGCAGGAAGCGTATTCTGAGCCTCTTTTCCAGCTGAACTGAAATCTATGTCAAATATAGGTAAACAGTTGGTCCCATGTCCCTGGGGAGACGTGGGAGACTCAGCAACATACTGCCTGACTGGATCTCAAATAAAGCAAACCTTTGTGTGTCATGGCCTGAAATTATTTCCAAGTAGGGTGGTCCATGACTCTAGGACAGAGGTCAGCAAACTATAGTCCCCGGGCCAAGCCTGGGCCATTGCCTGTTTTTGTAAATAAAGTTTTATTGGAACACAGCCATGCCCATTCATTTAGGTATTGCCTGTGGCTGTTTTTGTGCTCCTCAGCAGGTTAAGTAGTTGTAAAAGGGATCGTGTTGCCCACAAGGCCTAAAATATTTACTGTCTGCCCCTTACAGAAAAAGTCTGCCTACCTGGGTTCTAGGCACATTAGGATCTGGCTGACAGCAGGGCTTCTCCCTTTGTACCCTGCAGCACATGAGGATGGTGGTGTCATGGGAGTACCAGGGCTGCGGACATGCCCTGGGCATGGCAGATCTGCTTTTTGGGGACAGACAGCTTTGCTGGGGAGCCGAGGGTCTTGCATGGGTCCCTCGGATTTCTGGCTCTGGGCTGCAGCACCAGAGTCTCCCAGCATAGCCTGGGAGGGGCTGGCCATCTCTGAGCAACTCTATTGTCTTTTTTCTCTAACACAATTCAGCCATTTAAAGTGTACAATTCAATCCATTGTCTCTTAATCTCTTTCCTCCCCACTTCGTGAAGCTACACCTGTATAAACTTGTTCTCTGTAAAGATTTCAGTGAATTCATTCACATTCAGGTATAAGACTGATAACAGTATGATCGCCTAGTGTTTCAGGGCAGCCTGTCCCGTGTTGCATCCTTCTGCCTCAGGTAGGGTTTTCTGGAAGCAGGGGCTGAGATGGGGTTTGCGGGGAGAGGAAGATGCTGGAAGGTGATGCAGACTCAGCAGAGCCTGGGCTGGCCTAGTTCTGAAGTGAGTGCTGCCCATCGGGGTGTCCTGCAGCAGGCCCGGAGGTCCAGTCTTCACATCCCTGTCCCTCCCAGTGACCAGTGTGGGGACACTCTCTGTGGCTGAGGCCAACCCTGAAGAGCTGACACGATGCTGTATGCTGACCACAACCTGCGCAGCCGGCAGCAAATTCTTCTTAAGGGGACCTAGGGTCCACATCTCTGTATGCACCTCACCCTCTCACAGGACCCCACCCCCCAGTGGTCAGCTAACTCTCACTTCCACTCTCCCAGGCCCAGGGCTCTTCCTTCCTACGTAGGCAGCCGTCTGTTTCCAAGGTTCGAGGCTTCCCTGTGCTGAGTCAAACTAAAACAGGTGAGCACCCATGTGGGCTCTGCCCTCTGGGGCCATGCAAATTGAAAACTCATCCCCATGACAGTTGGGAGTGTCCTCCTCTCTGTCCCCACTCTTGTTTTTCTACCTGTTCTGCATCTGAAACACACTCATCATATCTGCCCAGGCTGTGGCCGCTGAATCCAAGTCCCCCTGAGCGGTTGTTCCAGCTCCAAATGCAGCCTTTCAGGGGTCCCTGCCTGGTGCTGAGACCTGCAGAACCATGTCCTCCTTGTTCTGGGGGATACAGTCAAGTCTCAGTGTTGACTTGGTGGGAGTTCACCAAAATCCCCAGCTATTCTCACCAGCTACCGCTAGTGCAAGAAGCCCCAGATTGTCCTGCTGTGACGGGCTCCTCAGACCCAAGCATAGAATCTTGTCCTTGTCTCAGTTTGGTCCAACTCTTAAGACACTTCCCAAGGGAATTTTCATCTTGACAAGGAGGGATGAATATCTGATGAGGGATTTCCAGTTGGATCAAAAATGAATGTTCAGCCCTGGAAGCTATGGTGTCCCCAAAAATACTTGTAGGTAGATAGATAGGTGCTTTGGTTCAAAAGACTTTAGCATGAAGCCCCTCCTGGAGGGTCACTTTATTGCAAGATTTCTATTTTAAACAACTCAGAAAAGAATGCAAAATTGACATGAATTTCTGAGGGAAATTAGAGATTTCAGTCATTTCACACCTCCTTTGGGCAGCCTGAGGACCACCCAGGCCTCCCTGGAGTGGGGCATAAGTCACTCCCCAGGTAGAGAATACCTGATGTAGATAACTGTATGTCCACCCCAGGTAAAGATGGCCATGCAGGGCCAAGGCACAGACCAGGAACCCAACCAAAGGAGAACAAAACTGATCCCACCTGCTATTCTACAACACTCAATTTTTGGAGCAAGGGGGTCGCTCAGAGACCAGCTAGTCAATTCCTTTGTTTTACAGATACTAACACTGAGACCCAGAGAAGGGGAGTCACTTGCTCAATGTCACAGATGAGACCAGATTCCTGGTGCTCTGATTCTGAGTCTCCTTCATGGCATTTGATATGAGTGGTGTCAGGGAGGTGCCAATTGGTGGGGGGAGATGTGAGGTTGAAATGTGAGGGTGAGGAGGAGCTTCTCTGGTTCTGTTCCGGGTGCTCACGGGGCAATGGACACAGATGGAAGTTTCCAGAAGGGGAGCTGCTGGACAGTCCTTATGTTTGGTGTGCTGGGCATCTCCCTGTGGGTTGCCTCAGCTTGGGTTCTCCATATGTGAAGCTAATGGCAGAGCCACCTTGGAGTCTTAAAGAAGCCAGACTTCTTTGTCAACAGTCATTTCAGACATTGATTCCCCCCCCTCAAACCTGTTCTTATGGAAAACAAGACAGCTTTCGCCCCAAGTCCCAAATGACTGTTCTCTTTGATCCTGCCCCTGGGGCCGTGCTCATGACCCTGTCATTTGGCAACAATGAGGAAACCCAGTGGGATTGGGTTTCCAAAATCTAGGGCATAGTCCCTGCCTTTGAGGAGCAGCTAGTGATGTAGCTGAGAGAAGACTAACATGAATTTGAGAACAGTAAAGCAGGGGTGTGTGACTCAGACCATTTGGGAGAACAGTCCTACAATGTAAAGAATGATGGGACTGAGTAACTAGGGAACACTTCTACAGTAGGGTCACTTGTGATGGGTCTTGAGGCACCAGTACAAGAGTACAGATTTGGAGGTTGGGGTGCATGTTTAAATTTGGGGTTGTTCAAGTTAATTTTGCAAAGAGACACACCTCCAGTTCCTCTACCCTCCATATTCGTCACCCATGGTGTCCTCAGTGCCTAATGATTGTATAATTCCCTGAAGTCAGGAAGAGTCTGTCTATCCATCAACCAGCATTTTCTCAGACTGGCCCTGCTTTGCTGACTTTTTTGGGTTTTTGCCCATAGTTGTGAGTCTCAGTAGCTTCCCTTAGCCTCAGTTTCCTTACATACAGAATAGAAAAGAGGTTTATTTTATTCCCCTGATCCTTTCTAAGAAGATTGGGAAGATAAGTGGTGTCATAAGCCTGACCAATTTGGCACACAGCCGGTGAAACATTACACAGGAAAACTTCATTCAAACTCTTCTCACTCATAAGGGCTGTGAATTTCAGACTACTGAGGTAGATTTTTAAATTCTATTCATTTCATGAAAACATTTTTTGAGTTCTAAAGAATGAAGAACAGCGCCAGGCAAGCATACAAGTGGGCTCCTTGTCACCTTTCCTCGTGTTTTCGGGCTGGAGCAGCCGGTGAAGGACGTGGCACTTGGGGATGTGGCACTTGGAGCCCTCTCGACTGCTAGGGCGACCACAACCAAACCAGTAAGTGCTTTTCCAGACTCTGCAAACCAGCCTTTCCGGGCTGGAGAGTGCGAGGCAAGCTGGAGGAGGGCCTACAGTTTCCAGTGCTCTAACCTGTGTCAGGGATCATCTGAAGACTGATCTCCCCTTTCCAGAGAGGAGGCCAGGACACTTCCAGGATGAGAGCCCAGGAGGAGCGCGGCTTCAGAGAACTTGGCAGGAGGTCTGCCGTCTGCCCCAGGCCTGGATCTGAGCGTGGTCCCAGAGTCTTGGCAGGAGGCTGTGTTTCGATTGGCACCCTCTGCGGTAGAGGAGGAAGCCAACCAGGGCCGGACATCCTGTGCCAGTTTGGGAGGGCTGGGAGTGCCTTTCAGAGGAGCCCCGGACTCTGAGAACACAATCCCACCACTTTCATTCAGCACGAAAGTGAATGCATTCAGCGCCAGATGTGACTTTAAAAATGCACAACAACACAGGGTTTCAACAAACAGAATCCTGCCTGCACTCGGCTTTAATGGAGTGGTCCTCACAGGCCACCCAACTCAGGCTTTAATTAGTTTAAGCCACCTTCCTGGTAGGGGGGCCCTACTGCAGAGAAATCAGCCACTGGGTCTGAGTGTGTCCTGCGACAGCTGGATTTGGAGAGGCTGAGTACTAGGTGCTATTGTGCAGCGATTGGCACTTATTTCCCTGAGCTTGGGGAGTGGGGACAGGTTGTGTGGCAAGATGCCTGTGGAACAGAGTCCTTTCCAGGCCACTAAATAGCATGTGGCTGCAGGCAGTCAGTTCTCTGGCAGATTCTCAGGTTCCTTCAACTTCAAAATTGTAAGTAGAGGTGTTTCAAGTACAAGTGAAGATTATATCTTTAATTTGAGCAGAGGTTGTTGACGATCTCCAATCAAGAGAAAGATTTTCTTGAGTCCCTAGACATTTGATTTCCCTTAAAACTGTTACCTATATAATATAGTTCTAATTGGAGGTGGGTAGGCAGAAGGACAGAAATCCACTCAAACTTGTTCAAGGAAAAAGGAGGTTTATTGGATCCTATGTGACCTGAGGTCAGGGCAGGTCTTGCAGAGGATGGAGCTGGGAACTGGAAAGCTAGCAGGAATGGAGACTGCCTCCATGGTCCTTTAATTCCTCTCTCCTTATCCAGAGGCCCCCCCTCTTAAATGTCACATGGTATTGGCTCAGGGCTTTGTCACAAGGCATTGGCTAGTCATGGTGCTGCTGACTTCCCTCCATTTCCCCTGGAAAGCTCACCACTGATGGACAGACACAGCCAGAGGTCAGGTGCCCACCTTTGGTCTATCTGCCTCTGTAGGAAAGGAGAGTAATGTGATGTCTGGACTGTGGATGGGGAAATTTCTCTAGAAAGAGCTGGGATGGGGCAGGTGGAAACCGACCCAGGACAGGGACACCTTGGCCACATGGCACCGCTTTACTCTAGACATCGTCTTTCCGTTTGGCTCCTGGGATGTGCAAATGTGGTTCTCCTTTCCCTGATGGTTACTTTGGCAGCTCCTTTGATGGTCTTTGCTTGCTGGCTGTCCCATAGGTTTTGGTGTTTCCAAGGTTCTGACCTTGATCATGTTCCCTTTGCTAAGTCCTCAATAAAAGACCTAGCATGTGCCAGACACTACGGTTATACCAGAGAATAAGCCACAGTCTCCATCTTCTTGCCTGGAGCTGTTGTTAATCCAGTAAGACCTACTAGCTATAAATATTGGCTCATGCTTCCAGTCTCCCAAGCTAGGTACCTGGCCTCCACTGACTCTCCTTTTCTCTGATCACTAAAATCCAATCAATCACTTGTTTTATCAAGTTTCCCTTAGAAATGTCTGCAGGACAAGCCAAAGCCATGGACACAGGACGGATGTCTTCATACCTACTGCCACCATTTTTAAAAATTTAAATATACATAATCTCTTCTCTATATTGCAATGGCTTTCAGCTGGTCTCCTTGACTGAACTTCCTTCCCTCCACCCTGACCTCCAGTCAGTCAACCACATAGCACCCTGAGGGAAGTTTTGTTTGGTTTTCTGTTTTTACCTAGCTCTTAGCTTGTAAAATCTGACATCTCAATGTTTTGCTATTTGTTTCAGCTTTCTTCCCCCTCCTAAAATTACATTTAACGTTAATCTTTCCCTTTAGATAACCAATCATCTCAACCTTATTTTTTTAGAGTGTGTGCTTTCCTTGATGTTTGTCATATTTTAGGGATCCATTTGTGTATCCTCTGGGTCCTCCATTTGGCTCTTCCTTTTGTGCCAACACCACACCTAATCTATACAGTGTTTTGCAAAATCTTAATATCTGGTGAAGCAAGTTCCCTGACAGTCTGCTATTCAATTGTTTCTGCTGTTCTTAGATTGTGTGTGTGTGTGTGGCATGAATGTTGCCTCAGTTTGGGAACAAGTTATGCTAAATAAGCACAAACAATTTGGAAGACTGAGCATATATGACAGAGCTGTGACATTTCAAAATATCAACCAGATTATAAATACTGACCTGCGCAATTGTTCCTGTGCCTCATTAGCGATGAAATACCTTTTCCTTGGATGGCACTTTACAATTTTCAAACCTGACAGGATGGTGAGAGCCTGTATTATTTTCACCATTTTATTTCTTAAATTTTATTTTAACAGTTTATATTTTAACCCAAGTTTTACACATGCATAGTCAATTTGTTTTACAAGCTGTGGTATGAAAAATAGCCGTCCCCTGTCCTCCCCCTCCACATCTCCCTCTCTAGGGGCAACCATTTTCAGCCCTGATTATTTTGGTATTTATTTCCATGTTTCTAAATAATATGTCTAAGCTTGTATTTCTACCTATAATTTTTTTCCCAATTTTAATCATTAAGTTTTGAACAGTCTGCTGAGAATTTCTTTGCTCTGTCCTCTCATGGGCACCCTTCCCTTCCCCTGCTCCTCAGGGTGCTTGTGTCTTAATTTTGGTTAGATCAATATTTGGGGTTAACATTAATCCAACTATGTAAAACTATGTAGTAAGCCGCAAGGGACCTTTCTTTTTTATTCAACTTTTTCCTTCTCCTGGAGGTAAAAATTACCTTGCTTTTTTATTTGCTTGGTTTTCTACTTACACATATCTAATTCAATCACAACGGTTTCAACAGTCATCTGATTCTTCCCTTCACAATCATTGAATATTTAATCAATTTTAGCTCCTGAGGAGTCTTTCCTGGAGATTTCGGACGTGCTCCATGTGGACTGGAGGTCTCTGTGCCTGGCAGCTGTCATCCTGAGTGCTTCCGTCCCCAGCAAATCTCTCTTGTGCTGGATCTCCTGTGTCCCATTTCTTCCTTATTAATGGTTCATTTCCTGGTCCTGGGTTCTGGGAAGGGATGGACGGGAGGTGAATATTGGGAGACCCTCGACGTCTGACCATATCTTTATTCCCCCTTCCTAAAGAATTGGTGCTTTGGATGGTTAGGAGTGTCTAGGTTTGTAGTACTTTGCCTGCAGAATTTGGAAGGCATTTGCTGTTATCTCCAAGTCCAGTAGTGCTATTAAAAAATCCAAAGCTTTTCTGGTCTTTGTATAGTTATAGAATTTTTGTTCTTGGTAGAAAATATTTCGTAGACAAGTCTAATATTTCTTAACTAAGTTTCATCCATTGTTCTGGGCATTTGGTAGGTCCTTTAAATTTGTGAACTCAAGTCCTTCATTTCTGAGAGGTTTCTTCCCCTCCCCTCCCCTCCCCTCCCCTCCCCTCCCCTCCCCTCCCCTCCCCTCCCCTCCCCTCCCCTCCCCTCCCCTCCCCTCCCCTCCCCTCCCCTCCCCTCCCCTCCCCTCCCCTCCCCTCCCCTCCCCTCCCCTCCCCTCCCCTCCCCTCTCTCCCCCTCCTCTTCTTTCTTTCTTCCTTCCCTCCCTTTCTTTATTTCCTTTCTTTCTATGATTCCCCTCCCCTTTTTCTCTGATGTTTTCTATTGGAGCCGCTGTTGTTTATATATTGTAACTCCTGGCTAGTCCTCTAATTTTCTTCTCTTTTCCATCCCCCTCTTTTCCTTTGCCCTCTTTCTTCAACTTTGCTTCCTCTCCTACTGAAGTTTTCATTTCCACTGTGATGTTTTTCATTCCCAAGAACAGTTGCTTTTGTTCTCTGAATGTTCTTTTTCCTAACCACCTCTCTTTGCCTGATGGTTGCAATATCTGCTTTTGTATCTCTTGGGACGTTAATTGAAGCGTTTTTTGAGTTTTCTTCTCAAATCAACGTTGCTTCTTCTAAGTGGCCTTTTTTCGTTTGTTCATCCAGGCCTCTATCTTTCATGTCGTGGCTTTCCTCATGTGTCTGGAGACCTCTGTTTCTGTCCTCAAGGGGACAAACAAAACAAAACAACTAATTGGGGGCTCTGTGTAGGTGAGCAGAAATTGTCTCGAGATGACCAATATCAGTATCTTTATGTTTTTCTTCTTGGGCTGGTCAGATTGCTTCCTATCTTGAGGGCCAATGCCTGGCCCCAGGGATCCTGGAGAGAGCGCTGAGCTCAGGCTCCAGGGCACACACGCTTGCTAATGCTCTCGCTTCAGAAGGAGACTCCCTCCCTCAACCACCCGGTGGTCCTCCGACGGAAGCCTCCTGTTTGATCTTCTCCAGAGGATGAACTTGCTGTCTTGTTCCACAAAGTACAGGCGATCAGCTGGCTGTGCAGAGCTGGGAGGGAGTCTGAGAATCTGTGTCTTGTACAGAGTTTCAACTATTTATTTTAACCCCATTTCCCCCTTTATTTCCAAAGATAACTGACTAGTTCCACCCTTTCCTGAGCCTTTGGAGAGTTTTACCATTTAATCACATTGCTTCTTGCTTTTCCCCACTGTTGGCCTAGAACTCAGTTTTCTCAATCCCAACACTGCTGGGCTCTCAGTGGGCTGCAAGGAGGACCAGACAGAGTCCCCAACTTCACAGAACATGCCCTCTCATTGGGAGGCAGATCTAGGCTCAGATCATGACAATACAAGGTAGAGTTAAAACTGTTACTTGGAAGGGGCTAATTAGTGTTAATATGATAAGGGAGGACAGTTAGATCAGCAACTGTTGGACAGTTGGATTGTGGATCAGGTGATGCTGGTGGGAGATGGGGGTTGATGGGAAAGGTTCATGTCCTGGCTTCCCTCTGGGGCAGGCAGTGGGCTCCCAGAAGGAAGAGTGGGACACCTCAGAGAACAGAGTACCAGAGTTGGATAGTGTGTGTGTGTGTGTGTGTGTGTATTGGGGGGAGTGTGTTGGAGAAAATGATGAAATGGAGGGAGTGACAATAGTGAAAACAAACTTTCCTACTGCACAGTTTTGCCCAGGGCCAGCCCTGGGCCTGTGAGCCATCTGGCAGGACCTGCAATTTCGCTCACATTAAATTGTCTACTTTCCCTTCCCTTCCCTCAGCTTCCTTACTACCACCCATGGGTGTGTGCATGCTGGAACGGTGCAATTTAAAAAATTAGTACATTCCCACTGACCCCACCCCATGCTGCCTTCCTGGTGGCCTTGTGATTTCACGGGTGACGTGTTTGGCAGGCTCCTGGAAGCCCACACACTGCTGAGAGATGGAGGGCCCTTAGGGCTGGAAACCCACAAAGGTTAAAAATACCCTTTCTTCTTCCTCCCCAACCTCAAGTAGTCTCAGCAAGTGTTCTGTTGAGCATCGAGTGTGTTTCAGGTCTTAGCCTGGTGCTGGAAGGTAAGGCTGGGGGAGAGGGGGCTGCAGTAAGTATGACCAAGGTCTGATCCCCATCCTCAAAGCTTTCCAGACCTTTCTTACCCTCCAAGAGTCACATGTGTTCATGTATGTAGGGCACTTTCCTGTTTACAAAGCACTTCCCTTGGAACCTCACAATGTCCCTCTAAGGGAGGCTGGGGAGGTTTCACTGATCCCATTTTACAGGAAACCAAGCCATATAGCCAAGATCATGTCACTGGTAATCAGGAGGCTTGGGAAGGAATCCTGGGTCTTCTAGTTCAAAGTGGAGGTTATGATGTCTCAGAAAGGAGGAAATGTTCAGATGCCAGTCTGAATGGCGGTCCATGGCCCACCATGCCAGTCTTTTGGAAAACTTCGAGTATTTCCTTCCTCTCACACTTGGCTTTGGGTATCTCTTAAAGAAAGGAATTAAATAGGTGAAGAAATGAGAGACACAAATAAGGGATTGTGAGCACTAGGAAAATAACCGTGTGCTTGCCTCTATCTGTTTCTGACTTTGCACCTCTCAACATTTTTCCACACCCAGTATTTCATGAGAGTCCTACAACCTGGGAGATAATAGCCAACATTTATTGAGCGTGTAGGTTGTGGGAGTCACTAGCCTGCACACCTTCACTCATGTTACTTCATTTCATCCTCAACAACTCTATGAGAGGTATTTCATTTTCCCAGTTTCACAGTTGAGGAAACAGATGCTGAGCCATTTGCCCAAGGTCCCCACAGCTAGTAAGTCAGGGAATCAGGATTTGCTACTCAGGTGATCTGCCCATAAGGCCCACGCTTGCCAGGCCAGAGTAATTGGCAAGGGAGAGAGCGCTTGAGTGTGGAGAGGTGAAGGGACTTGCTCGAGGCCCCACAGCAAGTTCCAGAACTGGGGTTTCCCTGGTCTTTGTGTGCCTCGCTTCTTCCCTGTTCTTCCCATCACATCAAGCCCAGGAGGAGAGAGTGCAGTGTGTCTGCAGGAGGCAGGTTCCAACTTCACACAATGGGGCAGGGGCTGAGGGGATCATATAGGCTTCCTTGATTAAAGGCTGTCTTTTTCCCCACTTACTATCACAGTGAGTCCATCCCAATAGATATAGCCAGCAGAACGGTGTATGTGCACGTGCAAGAGTGTTGATGGCAGTATCTTTGTAATAGCCCCGGATGACTATCCACAGCAGGCAGGTAAGTGCATGGTGGTCTACACACGCGATAGGGAATGACGCAGCACAAATTGTGAACTGTAGCTCCGTGCGGCATCGTGGGTGAGTCTCACATGTGTGATGTGGAGCAGTAGAAGTCAGACCCGAAAGAATGGATATTGAATGAGTGCATTTATAGAAAGTTCAAGGCCAGTAAAATTATCTATGGTGTTAGAAGTCAGGATAGGGGCTAGGAGAAGGGGATGTGCAGGGAAGGAAGGAGCAAAAGAGGGGCTTCTGGGGTACTGATAGTACTTTTTTTTCTTTTTTAAAAAAATATGTTTTTATTGATTTTTAGAAAGAGAGGAAGAGAGAGGTATAGAGGGATAGAAACATTGATGAAAGAGAAACATCATGGATCGGCTGCCTCCTGCACACACCCTACTGGGGATTGAGCCTTGAACACAGACATGTGCCCTGACAAGGAATCGAACCTGTGATCTCTTGGTTCATGGGTCGGTGCTCAACCACTGGGCCATACTGGCCAGGCAGTACTTTATTTCTTGGCTTGAGTGGTCGATATACAGGTGCTCACTGTGTGATAATTTATGGACCTGTATATGCATAATTTGTGCATTTTAGATGTACTATAATCCACAATATAATTTTTTTAAAAAATTCACTCAGCAATTTCAGAAAGGCAGTATGTCAACGAAAGCAATAATGTCATCATCTTAGTCTGGGTTTCTCTAGGAGCAGACGCCTAGAGACAAAGCTTTCAGTGCAGCATCTAACTGGGAGATGTTTCCAGGAAACACTGCGAGGGGAGTGGCAGTGAGACGGGCAGAGAAGGAAGACAATAAAGGATGTGTTATGGGACAAGTTGCCCCTGATGGCTAATGAGGTCCAGTCTCACCAGGGAACTGTGACAGACAGAATCAACATGCTCAGGTTCCCCTGAGGCTCAAATAGAATGGAGGACTTACCTTCAACTCTAGGCCACTAGCACTACTCCTGAGATGTTACTTCCTTGGCACTCAGGCTAAGAGAAAGCCCTCAGGTGGAAAGTCACATGATTGCAGGGGGGCTTCATGAATGTGGAGTGGAATACTGAGTGTCCAGAGCATGTGGGTGGGTCACTGACAGCTTCTGTGCAAGAATCTAACTTTAATGTGTCCCAAGCAAGCTAGGTATCAGAAGTAGAGTGATCTGAGTGGGTTTTAGGATAAGAGGAGCCCAAAAGGCAACCTCCTTGGTTCATTACCAAAATCCCCAGGGGAATGAGTGCCTGGTTGGCTGATCTTGAGTATTTCCTTTTAGAATGACTCAATTAAAAAAATCCACCAAATTGTCACAAAACTAGCACAGTCCCTAGAGTTCAAGGTATCTGCGCTTTAAAGATGCCACAGTGTGGCAGGAATTGTCACCCTAGATTGGGCCACACTGTCCTATGTTCACACTTCACTTGTTCAACAAACATTCATTGAGACCTGGAATGTGTTTGGCACATGCCAAGTGTGCGGGATTCAGAGGAGACTAAAGCAGTGTCTGCCTTGATGCGGTTCACGTCTAGAAGGGGAGGCAGAAGAAGAGGCCTCCACAACCCACCAGGCATTCTTTCACTCCACAGGTGCCTGTCAAGCTTACTGTGCACCACACTGTTCGGGACACTTGACCATACATCAGTGAACAAAACAGGTGAAGGAAACCTGTGCTGTGGCCTTCACTCAAGTGGAGGAGACAGACCATAAAAATAAATGTCATAAATGAGAAATTTATAGAGTGTGTTAGAAGTAGATAAATCCTCTGAGAATCGAGTGGGGTGGTGAGCTGGACGTGGAGGGGCTGTGCTTTTCAACGGAATGGTCAGATCGGGCCTCATTGAGATGGCTCCTCCTGGTGAAACCAGCTGCAGCTGAGTCCTTCTCTTGAGATGTAATTTGGGGGAAAACCGACTTTAAGTGTCTAACGCAATTTCACTCATGGAAAGTGAACCCAGGAGGAAGCTTTGGAGGACCATGAGCTGGCTTTGGACACTTTGTGTTTGAGATACTTGTGGGCCTCCAAGTGTAATGTCTGGAGGCATCTGGATATCTGGGTCCAGAAAGCAACCTGGGCGGGAGAGGCAGGCTGGGTGATGTCAGGGCACTTGTCTCTCTGATCAAGTCAGTCAGGGAGAGTGTTCAGAGTGAGGAAGCCTCGGGAAGAGGGTGGAGCACTGAGGAACATTCAAGGTCATGCAGATGGAAATGGAGTGTGCAGAAGGGAAGGCCCTGGGGACAGCCTGAGAGGGAGGGACCAGAGAGGTAGGGGGAGTGTGTGGAGTCCTGGAAGTGGACAGACAGAGGGGCTCAAGGAGGAGGGAGATGTCAGAGCACTAAACCCAGCAGGGGCTGAGCAGGCTGGGAGCCTGGCTTCCTGGTGTGGGACTCAGAAGTCCCTGGTGCCATCAGTGGGAACTGTCTCATGGAGCAGTGAGGCAGAGCCAGAAGGCAGCCAGCTGAGAAGTAGCTGGGAGGTGAGGAGGAGTTGGCAAGTGGAGAGCAGCCCTTTGGGGAAACTTGACTGTGACCATGGAGGGGAAAGGTGCAGAAGGGAAGATTGGAGGGTGAGAAAGATTCTTGCATGTTCATATCCTGAGAAAGCCACCATGGGGTGGGTGGGGTGGAGTGCAGAACATTCAAAAGTGAGCGTGAATGACGATGGGGAGCATTTTTAAGGAAGAAGACATGGAAATAGTGTTTAATGAGGTTGAAGAGAGAGAGGAGACACATCAGTGACTTTTTAACTTTTCAGATCCTGTTGCCTGCAGCTAGGACCATCGCTTGCCACTACAACAATGCCATGAGGTAGACAGGATTAGGTCTCTGTTTTCCAGATGGGAAACTAGAGCATAGAGAGGCTCTATGCTTGGCCCAAAGTCACACAGGGGGATGCCCAGGATTTCTGATTCCTCAATCTGGGCACCGCCCACCAGATCCCCCACCTTCTGAATTCCTTCGTGCACTTTCCCAAATGCACCTGGGACCATGCAGATGCTGACCAGTCTCCACAGTGCCTTGAAAATGAACACTTGAGGCAGCAAGTGACTTCAGGAGGTGGCACCTGCATTTTTCCAGATTGACAGTCTCAGTCTGAGAACCATGGGGGATGAGCTGGTGAGAGGAGGAGGCCTGATTTCTGTAGTTTTCTATGGCAAGAAGGTTTTTCCCTGGAGCTGGCACACCTCACCAGTAATCGTTCATTCATTCATCAAGTGTTTATTGAGTGCCTCCTTCCTGCCAAACATGTCACCTAATGGTTCTCTTTTGCTCTGGTGACTTCAAATACCTTCCATGTGCCTATGGCTCATAAACCTATTTCTTTCTCTCAGACTTCTTTCCTGGGTTCCTGACCTAGTTTCCCAATGTTTTCTGGATGTCTCCACAATAATCTCAAAATAAATATGTCCCAAAGTAAACTCATTATTTCCCCTCACTTTTTCATTCCTCCTTCAAACTAACCAATCCTCCTTTATTTCTGGGCTAAAAATGGGGGGTAGTGTCTTCTTAAAACCCTCCTCCTCCATCCACATGTTATCAGTCACTAAAACCTCCTGAGTCCATACCAAACCATTTCTGAAAGTATCCCCTTCTATCTCCACTGCTGACCTTATTACACATGCAGAGTTGGGTCCAGTGCAAAATGTAGGGCCCCAGATGGGGGTGAGGTGGAGTCAGTCTCCCTTCTCATGGGCCTCCTCCCCAACCCACAGGTGGATGGGAACCCCTAAGGGACTGCACTAAAGAGAAGCTGGATACTTGCATTGGGGATAGACAGGAGGCTGCCGATTCACCCCCAATGTGCCATGGCACTGCTAATCCAGGGAAGTGATGGGCCTTATCCCTGAGACACTAAGGGGCATGCACTCAGTCAAACCTAGCCCTCCCTGAGTTTGCCTTGGCATCCACTGGGAGTGGAGGACAATGTAGAATATGACCCCCCGCCAATGTTATGAGGTCAAGTGATGGGGGAGAGAGGGGTGCTAGGGGCACAGTGGGTGTAGCTGAGAACCCATCCTGGGAGGCAATGGGCAGTGGGCCTGCGCAGGGAAGAGGCTCCAAGCCCTCCTACATGCTCCATTGTCCCAGACTCTACTCACAAAACACAGATTCAAAGACAAAAGGATCAAACATGTTAAGATGGTGCCCTCAGAGCATTAAACCCCACTCACGGGGCCCTCCTGAGTGTGGGACTCTGGGTGACTACCCTGGTCACTTACCCACGAAAGCCCCCTGCACAGGTGTCCTGGCCCCTCGCTCCCCTCATCCTCACTGACACAGCCACAGTCACAGTTCACTTAGTTCCTTGTCCTTGCCGAACTACTTGGAGCAATTAGACCACCAGAAGTTAACGAGGGGTGGGACCACTCTCAAGCGGCATTTGCAAATGGATGAGGGGTGTGATGCTGTCACAAGGACTGGAGGAGTGCTTATGGCATTCAGGGTCCAGAGACAAGAGATGCTAAGTATTCCATGATGCTTGCAACAGTCCTGAGCTAGATGACAATAGTGTCCCCGACAGAAACACTGCCCTGATGTTGCTGTGCTCTACAGTGCACATTATTCCTTCCTCCAGGACACCTGTTCCAAGCCCCTTGCCTCATGTGACTGCTTCTCTATTCATCCCAAAGCCTTGTCTGGTCTAGTCCCTGGAAGCAGAGCCCTGGCTCCTCTGTGTCTACCTTCCTTGGAGTCCCTGCTTCATTGCACTGCAGTCCCTGACTCTTGCCATCTCTTTCCCAGCCGAAATCTCTTGGACAGCTTCAGTCTGGAGGGAAGAGCCTGGGATTGGGAGCCAGCCATTCCTGGCTCTAGGACTGTCCTTGCCACCCATGAGCTATGAGGACCTGGTAGTCATTTCTCCTCTCAGCCTTCCAGCTGTAAAGGTCTATTCCCCCAATTCTGCCATCATCAGATAGCCCTCAAGTGCTTCTCTGAAAACAGCCTTTCAAGCGGCCCCATAACCTTGATGGATGATGCCAAGCCCTAGCCCTCAGTCCCTCTGTCTTCCCTGTCCAGCCCTGAACTGAAGACCGAAGTCACTTCCCTTCCTCCAGCGCACCTCCCCTCGGAGAAGGGGGGCAGGGAGAGATGAGGGCACAGGCTGGCATTCCTACCTCATTCTTTCCAAATGGTGGTAACAGATTTTACCATTTTTACTATTATTAAGTGTACAGTTCAGTGGCGTTGAGTATATTCACGACATTGTACAACTATTACCACTCTCTAGTTCCAGAACTTAGTCATTGTCCCAAACAGAAGCTCTGTACCCATTAGACAGTAACCCCCCCTTGTTTCCTCCCTCGGCCCCCACAACCACCTTCCTACGTCCTGTCTGTGTGTTTCCTTTCTAGAAATCTTGTCTAAGTGGAGTCATGCAGCATTTCTCCTTTTGTGCCTGACTTATTCACTTAGCATAATGTCTTCCAGGCCCATCCACGCTGCAGCGTGTGTCAGAGCTCCCCTCGGTTTAAGGGCCTGACAGTGCATTGTCGGTGTGGCCACACTGTGGTCACCCATGCCTGTGTCGATGGGCCCGTGGGTTGCCCACCTGTTCTTTTAAAGGCAAGTGTCTCTGGATAACCCGCTGAATCCAGGGGCGTGGACAGAAGACTAAGTATCAGGTATCCAGGTGAAGAGTCTCTCAGGAGCCTTCAGAAGCCAGAGGGAAACAGGGGAACCGAGGGCCTGGTTGGGGGGGGGGGGCTCCAGGACAAAGGGCCATGGCCTCGGGCTGCAGGAGGAGGGCTGGGTGGGTCCAGATGGGGTGAGCGAAGTGAGCACAGAGCAAGGCAGAGGCTGTGGGCCCCGCTCCCAGCTGAAGGAAGGAGATGAAATTACTCAAGGGAAGTAAGTGGGGAGGCGGGACAGTGACCCTCTTGCTCTTGGTGAAGAAAAGGAAGGGAAGAGGGAGGGAGGGCAAGGAAGGGAGAGAAGGTGGCAGGAGTGAACGTGTAACCAGGGAACAGGGCTGAGAGGACACTGATGGGAGGCGAGGGCAGGACCAGTCACAGACTGTGCAGGACACAGTGGAAAACAAAAATACAGGTAAAATGCAGTTAGAGGCTGAGATACAAAGCCTTTTCCTCTCCTCTGTGATCTCTCTCGATGTATTTTTTAAAAATTTGCTATTTAATTTCATTACAAGTAAAAATTTAAACATTGAAATTATTAGCATGAGTTTTGCCATTTATCTTTATATTGTGCCAGTTATGTATATTAGTGCCATTTTAGCTATTTTTAAGAGTATAGTTTAGTGGCATTAAGTACATTCACATTGTTCTACAACCATTCCCACCATCACTATGAACTCTTTTTGTCTTGAAGAAATAAAAGTCTGTAGCCATGAGAGTGGCAGTTGCTGCTCCACTTTCTGTCTCTGTGAATTTGCCAACTCTGGCTACCTCTTTCATCCACCAACGGACACCTAGGTTATTTTCACCTTTTGGCTATTTGTGAATAAGCAAAGTCAGTTTTAAATGCAAATGTAAAAGCAATGAACTCATATGTGGGATCACCAAAATGACATAATTCATATTTTCTAACTCATACATTCATGTGTATTTTATTCTTACCACAATAGAGGAAACTGGATAAAATGAACTCAACTATATTTCACTTGCTGAGCACACCTACCTCCACCTTCAGTTTACTGACAGGTAAGTGAGGAAGGACTTAAAGGAAAAGGAAGTTGGGTTGCCTTGTCTTTTCCTTGCTTTTTATATCATCATTTTTAGCATAAGTGGTTGGCTAACACAGGGAATTAACATAAGTTAAAAAAAAAAAAAGATGAGACAGGGTTCCTGAGTCATTTGTGTTTCTTAAAAGTGCCATTGTCATCTTTCTGTATTTAAAGCAACTTTTGATTTGAATGGAGAGTAGCCCCCCAGGCTGTCAGTATCTGCTCACTCAGTCGTGCGGACATGGAAGGTGAGCACAGGATTCCTGCAGGCCCATGATGCGTGGGAGCTCAGCCAGACACAAAGAGAGGACAAGGTGAGAGTGTCAGGGAGCAGCAGAGTAGCCCACACTATATGCAAACGGGGTGGCAAAGAGCAGAGGACAGGTATTCAGCATATTTCCTCTCTCATGACCATCAGTTTGTAGCCAGCATGCAGGCAGAAGCACTTCCACAGTGGGCCTAAAATCCATGGCTTTTAGGCCCATTCACTGTGAAAGAGCCCCACAAACCTCTATGAACCCTGAGTCGATCAGGGCTTTGTACCTGAGCCCAAGAATGCTCAGGAAGAGGCCAAGGCATCCTTAAGAATGGGTAGAGTTATAGTGAACATTTTCTGTTTTTAAAAAGTGTATGTAATATATTTTAGAAAGTTTTCTTTCTGTGTATAATAATATGTATGCATTTTAAGTTCTGATGGCTGGAGGGTTAAGCTTTAAATTTCTAGAAAACCTGCTCTGTGGCATACCACATAAATAAGACTCTATTGTAGCTTTGACGGCCTATGGAAAATATTTAAGCTCTAGATAATTGCAGAGATAAGTACTTGGAGAGCATGGGCTGTGTCTCCTGTTTCTTGTGCACAACTGGTGATAGTTGGTTAAGATATTTCTCAGATGGTAGGTAAATTCTTGTTGGAGGGCTGTGTATGGCTTGGGGAGGAATTTGAAATACAGTGAACCTGGTGGGTGGCCTTACTAATCCTACCTACATGTAGAATTGGTTTTCTTTAAAAGCTCATGGAAATGTAAACTAGATATCAAAAGATTATGAAGCATGCTTTGCTCTGTGTTCTTCCAAAGATGATCCATAATAAATTTTTATTAAATGTTAACTCTAAAAATTATTGTTGAATGAATGAATGAAAAAGGTGAAGTGGAGAGAGGAGATAGCAACTGTCATCAACCAGGGTTTCAGTTTCCTCACCTTCAACACAAGTATTTTAAACTGTATGGTGCATTCCAAGTTGAAGTTCTATGGTTCAGTTAATATAAATGCAATTAAAATTATCCTGTTTGATAAGAGGAAATTAAGTACATTTATGTAATGTGGCAGTACACTTACCACCAGGTATTAAACCAACTGTGTTGACAAAATGAAAGAGTAAATGGCATGGCAGGTAGAGGGTCAGAAGACATATTCACTCATTTAACCAAGAATTACTAAATGCCTATGTGTGCCAACATGCTAGTCACAGTGTGGGTTAAAGTAGGAGTTACTATCCCTAACTCAAGTTATTAATTTGGAGACAAGTTGGAGACACAAGAATGAAACTATTATCAGAGATAATGTCATCAAGAATTAGATTACTGGAGAAACTATGAGTGCCCAGAGAAGAAGTGGTCTCCCTATGGGCCAAAGCAGATGTTGACGTTGCAGAATCCCCACTTGCCTATAGCCAGGGTGGGTGCATCTGCTTCTCCACTCTATGGGAAGACTTATGGAGTCTTTTAACAAATCATTCATTCAACAAAGTATTTCTTGAGCACCTACTAAGTGCCAGGCACTGTGCAAGGTACTGGAGATACAAAGATAAGCCAATGGTGTCCTTTCGTCATAGGGTGATGGGGGCAGTCAAGGTAATGGAGGGCAGTGCAGTGTGGCATTCTGGGCAAGCAGGCACAGCTGCATGGTGCCTGGCAGGGGCCCGCTGCAGCTGCCTTCCTAACTAGTGGTGGTAAGCTTCCCATTGTGTCCTAATATGGCCTCAGCATCCTTCTAGATGCAGCAACCAGACAATCTCTACCCATCAATCAGACCTGGCACAAAAGATGGGAGCTATTTGCTTCCCAGCAACAAGAGCTATAATAATACTGCACCCATTTGCTGCGGGAGCACAGAGAAACAGTTGGCTGGCACTTTTTGGTGGAATTTGGGTAAGAAGTCACAGAGTGGATACAAATCAAATGGACCTCAGAGGATTAAGTAGGTTAGAAACTGCCAGCTTCCTGTTCACTTCCTGCGCTACATGACTTTTTTTGGGGTAATTGTAGACCCTATTTAGGGTCCCTCAGATCAGGACCCAGATGGGAGTAGCAAAGTCCTGAAAGGGATGAAGCCTTGAGGTGGGTAGTGAGGCCGAGCCAACCTGTTGGATGAAGTCCAGGTTGGCCCAGCCCTGGGTTTTCTTTGGCAGAAGAATGTCCAGCCTCTTTATGTAGCTGGTGCCAAGCAGGCCAGGCGCAGTGAGCTCATGGTGTTCCCTGAGTCCTGGAGCTGGAGACTGGGGATGGAGGGGAGTGGAGCCCTGGAGATAGCTCTAACGGCTTCAGGCTTGCAGCAGGCAGGGCACTGGACCAATGGAGACAGGAAATCTTCTGGGTTTTCAGACGTTGTGTCATATGATTGTTTATTTGGGAAAAGGAAGCCATGCAGGGAGCATTGGTGCCCCATCACCACCTTCTGAGAGAAACCCAGCTGGTGCATGTGCTGGCCTCCTCACACACATGCTGGTGGAGCGCGCGCACACACACACACACACACACACACACACACACACACACAAAGACACACGTCCCTCATCATCTATTCCACTGCCCCCCACCCTGTGCACGCAGGTGAGGTGAGATTGCCATGTTCAAAGAGCGAAGAGCAGAGCTCCAGAGCCCTGCCACCTGCATTTCTACTTAGCATATGCTGCAAGGGACCCAGCTCTCCTGTGTCTCTTGACCAAGTTATGACTCGCCGAACCTCAGTTTCCCCATCTGTAAAATGAAGGAAGGAAAACTTCTTCAAACTACTACTTGGGAAAATAGATGGAGAGAGCTCTGAAGAACAGCACAGCTCCATTAATACAATGAGTAGTTTTTGTCCTTAGCAAACCCCGCAGGCTTGGAGCTAAGGAGCCACAGCAGACCCCCTCCTGGAGGCTCTGAGTGAGAATCTGTTCCATGTTTCCCTCTCAGCTTCTGTGTTGTCAGTAATCCTTGGTGTTCCTTGACTTATAAATGAATTCTTTCAATCTCTGCCTCCATCTTCACATGGCGTTATCCTCTGAGTGTATCTGTGTCGCCAAACTTCCCTCTTTTATAAGGACACCACTCATTGGATTTAGGGTCCACCCTAATTTAATTTGGCCTTATCTTACCTTGATTATATCTGTAAAATTTCTACTTCCAAATAAGGCCTCATTCAGAGGTTTCAGTTGGACATGAATGTAAGGGGACACTATTCAAGCCAGTAGGCAGGGATGTGGTCAGCAATGACAGAGACCACATTCTAGGAGTGCAGTGATGACGGCTTAGAGAGTTTAAGAGAAGGCATGGGTGGCAAATGTATTGTTTTATGTTTATGCTATATCACTCCACATGGTCAATTTAATATGGCCTGAAAATGAATGATTGCTCACATTTTCCTGCATACCCTGGGTAAGACTTAGATTTAAGGGACGTCCCCATCAACAAAGCACAGTAATAACTTTTCAGAGGCATTGTTCATGAACTTTGGGATGGATGATGCAACATCATGAGTCAATGGTATGAAGGAACTTCAGAGGTAACAGGAGCTATATTGTTTCAATACAAATAGGTTCTGAAGAGCCATGATATTGTGACTTATAAGATAATAGGTCTTCATCCACAGTTCCTGGCTCACTGCTCCCCAAACCCTTGGAATTTCCTAAGTGTTGACAGAGAGAAGGTATCTTTTTTGTTATGTTAATAAAGTAACTTTTAGACCCCACCCAAGGATGGAGGTGGGTTGCCAGGAGAACCTACCCTAAATTAGAGGTTAAGAACTTTCAGTCTCTAGCCCCCACCTCAGGGGGAAGGAAAGGGGCTAAAGACTGAGTTCAATCTCCAACGGCCAATCAATGACTTAGTTTATCATGATTACATAATGAAGCCTCCATAAAAATCCAGGAGGGCCGCAGGCTGGTCATTTTTCAGAGATCTTCCACATTGGAGAACCAGAACATTTCCAGGTGTACCATGCAGGGTCCCAAGCTCCACAAGGACAGAAACTCCTTTGTTTGAGACATAGCTCTGTTTATCTCTTCATATAACTATTGATTCAAATCCTTTCATATATCTTTGTAATAAATTGGTAATCCAGTGAGTAAATGGTTCTTCTTGGGTTCTGTGAGTCATTCAGCAAATTAATCTAACCTGAGGAGGCTGTGGTGGGAACCTCTGATCTATAGCCAGTCCTTTAGAAGCACCGGTAACAGTCTGGGTGTGTGATTGGCAACTGAAGTGGAGTGTGGTCTTGGAGGACTGAACCCTTAACCTGTGGAATCTGATGTTATCCCTGGGTAGATAGTATCAGAATTGAGTTAAATTCTTAGACACCCAGCTGGAGTCCAAGAATTGCTTCTTGGTGTGGGGAAGCCTCCACACACATGCTAGAATTGGGTTTGAGAGGCCTTTTCCCAATGGCATAATGAGTAATAATGGGGCTGCTACCTTTCCTCAAGGTGGGAGATTTACCTAAGAACAGCACATTTGACAATAGTGAACAAGAAAGAAAATGAAAAGATGTTTTTTGGACTTGAACAGGAAGAGATGGTGTCTGGACACTATGGGTACTGTGTGTCCATGGGTACTGATGAAGCAATAAATAAATATGTAAATACCTTTTCTCTACCCATTATTCTATATCTTCATCATTCATACTTCACATGGCCATGGATTTTGTAGTGCATTTTAAAATTAAATTGTTTATGTAGACAGGGACTCAGAGAAGATGTTTACTTGGTGCCCCGCACATTCTGAATTAAAGCAATCCTCTCCTTCCACACAGACTCAGAGGTGGGTGAGGGAATCTCGATTTAATCACATCTTCAGGTAAATGCACAGCTCTGACCCTGCACTTGGCTAACTAAGGGCCTAGTGGGGGTGGAGGATGGGGCAAGGAGACAATATAAACTCAGGGAGTGGGGGATTGCAGGAAAGGAAGTAATACTATGGCATTTTGCAAAATTTGAGGTAACTAGCAAACTGTTTTTCTGATCCTCATAGATTTAGAATGAATCATCTTCGAGAACTGTCCTTGGAAGCTGTGTGGGAGAAGTGTGCATGTGTGCACACTTGATTCAACAATTACTCTCTGACAGGTTGGAAGAATACATAGGCATATCAGCAACTCAGACTGCTGGGGAGATCTCGAAGAAAGCTGGACTTATCTGAGGACCTCACCTGCCCTGTCTTGCTCAGCGGTTCAGCCATGCTCGGGGTGCCAGTGGCTATCATTGAACAGCCTGGTGGGTAACCACTTGACTAACCCAGAGCATTACTTGACTGACAGAGGTTTGGGAAATGTATGTTTGGGGGAAGACAGGGGTTAGGGGCTGGTTCTCTTGTGAAGGGTAACATCAAAAGGTAGATGGGCAAAGCGTGGGGCAAGGACTTCTGAAAGCTGGGGAACCAGCTTAGAAATGCGATGCACTGTGCAGGGTCAACCCTGGTTGCTCTCCCCTGGAATATGGGGAAGTTCTATCTTGTGTACGGCTTCAAGTTGTCCAGTCTTACATTTTGATTCCCTTGAGTAACCGAAATCCTTATTAAATCTGTTACCCAGTAGAGCCTTTGCAGGTGTGGCAAACAAAATGCTGAGGGGCATGGCCTGCCCCCACCAGCTTCTTCCTGGGGGCTATTGGGGGATGCTGCATCTTCTCAAGGGAGATGGTACTGGAGTTTTGGGTCAGGACCTGAAGCACAAGGTGGACTGTGGCCCAGCTGGGAGCAGCAGGAGGCACACTGGACAGTGAGGAAGAAGTTTTGGAGGAACTGAAAGCAGAACTTCCATATCCTCAATATTTTCTAGGGGAAGCTGGACCCTGGGAGGGAGTGGTGGTTGTATTTTTGAATTAATGCACATTTACATTAAAATAAAATCAATAATTAATACTGGTTGTATCTGCTGGGTGATTACAGTCAGTTTTTAATTTTTTCTGTTTTCTTTGGCCCTGTTAAAGAAAAATTTATTGTGACACTTATTAAAATGGTATGGAAGACTTTGTTTAAGTCTATTGCAAAAGGGGGATTGAATAGAGGAGAGAGATCAACAAGAAGTGTGGATTTATAGCCCAGGAAGGATGGAGTAGGTGGATGGAAATAGCTAAAAGGAGACATCAGGAGTAGGTGGATTCTTGCTAATTGACCTAATGGATTCTCGCTAAAGGCAGGCCTTGGTCAGATATCAAGGGTGGGGGATGAGGAATTTGATTAGATATTTGTGGTGGTGGTGGTGGTGGTGGTGGTGGTGATTCTCAATAAACTGATTTAGCAGGATCTTTGCCACAACTAGAGTAGTCAGAAGAAGACAGGGCCCAAGCGTCAGGCCTAACCAAAAAGAGGGCTCAGAGGAGCCTGTCTGGAGTTTGGTCAAGAAGAGAATCTTCATTACTCGATAGGGACTATAGCTGTATAGCCATTTAAAATAAAAGATGAAAATTGATAAAAATTTCTTTTTAGTAATAAAAATACCCTCCCAAGAGATATGACAAATGAATGCAATGTGTAATCCTGGATTGGATCTTGAGCAGAATTTATTTTCCATTTTTGCCATTAGTGAGACAATTGGAAAAATCAAAATATGGTTTCGATTAGATAATAGCATTGATGGCAATGTCCTGATTTTGATTACTATGTAATAAGAGGATGTCCCTGTTAGAAAACACTGAAGAATTTTTTGGTAAAGGAGCATCATGTCTTCAGTTTACTCTGAAATGGTTTAGGAAAAAATAATATGTATATACAGAGAGACAGCAGGATAAAGCAAACATGGGAACTGTTTGCGTTTGGGGAATCTGCGAGAAGGTAGATGGGAATTCTTTATGCTATCTTTGTAACTGTTCCAAAAATCTAAAATTATTTCAAAAGAAAAACTTTCTCAAAAAGAGAAAGAAAAAAAATCCTCATCTAAGCTTAAAGGACTGAGTCAAACGCCACCTTTTCCAGTAAGTTCCTTTCAACTGAGATTGCATCTCACCCAACTTGCCTGTGGCAACATGGACCATTGTTTTCTCGAAATTCTCTTCAGCTTTGATTTCTTCAAAGCCTCTTCTGTCTTTCTCCTCTAGAGGCAGCTCCACAGGATGATGGGATGCTGGTGAATTCTGAACTCAAACCCCGGTCCCAGTGCAGCCTCTGTACTTCCCAGCTGTGATGGTATCAGATTTCTCATCTACAAAATGGGCTTTACAAAATGCATACAGTTGTCACCAGGAACACAGAACAATGCATGCCTTGAGTTCTGATTCCAGAAGGAGCGCTGTAAATGTTAATTCCCTTTTCTTCCCGTTTTTTGAATCAGCCTCTCACCACCCTTGGGATATAGGTAAATATTTGAATCTAATTCTGTGATAATTTTTGTAAAATATATTTCAATAATTAATATTTACAGTTTACAATATTTACACATGAACCCCTTAATGAATGTAACACTTGCCCGCACCTTTTCTCATCTGGTTATCCCAGAATCCTATGGAGTAGAAAAAGTCCCATTATATATATTTAAATATGTTTTTCTTGATTTCAGAGAGAAGAAGGGAGAGGGAGAGTGAGACAGAAACATTAATGATGAGAGTCATTGATCGGCTGCCTCCTGCATGCCCCCTACTGGGGGTAAAACCCACAACCTGGGCATGTGTGCTGACCAGGAATCGAACTGCGATCTCCTGGTTCAAGGGGCGATGCTCAACCACTGGTCAACACCGGCTGGGCTATTATCTCCTTTTTATAGATTTGGAAACAGAGGCACTGAGGAGATGAATGACATACTTTTCTAAGTTACATGGCTGATAAATAGCAGACTCTGGCAGGAGCCAGGAAATCCCATTATTTATGGCAAAAAACTTTTTAATAAGTGCTCCTCAACTTGAAAATGCATTTAATACACCTAACTATTGAACTTCATAGCTTAACCTAGCCTACCTAAAACATGCTCAGGAACACTCACATTGAGCTACAGTTGGACAAAAATCATCTCTCTGCTTCTGTTCAGCATCATAAGGGAGTGTCACACCACATATCACTAGCCCAGAAAAATATCGAAATTCAAAGTATGATTTCTGCTGAATGCTTATCACTTTTGCACCATTTTAAAGTAAAAAAAAATTAAGTTGAACCATCATTGTAAGTTGGAAACCATCTGCAGTTGTACCTCCATACAAACAAGTGAATTGTAAATGAGTCTTAACAAAATTCACTAGATCTCTGTCCTTATGTATTATCATACTTACTCCACCATTCTAAAATGATGTTTCATTCATTCAGTTTATTTATCTTTTAATGAGCACCTATTTGGCGCTAAGCATATGTTAGGCACTGAGGACACTAAGATGGGTAAGAAGCTTGAAGTCTTGCAGGGAAAAAAAAAGAACTGAATAAAAATTATAAATTCAATATAATAGCTGTTGTCATCAAAATATTAACAATGCAGACCATTCTCATCCTAACAGCTCTTAAATTTATAAAAGCTTTGCCTGTGGTGATTAGGTTCCGTAGCCCTGAAGCTCACTGTCTGAAACATGGAACACTCATCTTATAGCTCATGGCATGGAAAGACATTCAGTGACCTATAGCTACAGAACATCTGCTCTGAGCCAACTATACCTAGAGAAAGGAGAACCTTTCTGATTTAAAGGCAGTTCTAATTTAGTACCCATATCCCTTTTTCTCACACCTAGAGCAGCATTCCCACTGTTTACAGTGTTGCTATTCCAGGGCTGGGATCCTCCAAGTACTCCCTAAATGCACCTCCATGCTCTGGCTTAGAAGCTTGACCATGTCAGCTGGGTCAGCAGTACTCCAAAGGACTGAAAACCCTTTAATGAAAGGAAACTAGATAGACAACCTAATTTAGCAGGGAGACAGACAACCTAATTCGGAGGGCAGTGGCTTCCAGGGCTGCTTAGAGCAAGGATATTATTTTGCCACTGGAAGCTCTAGCAACTTACAAGACTGACATCCTGAATCTGAAAATCTCTCAGTTTCCAGGACAGACTTCTCTAGACTTATATGCTCTTTTGAACAGTTTGGATAGGTGGTTGTTCAGACTGTTGAGTGAATGACATTCATTTACTAGTAAAAGCCAGGCCTCTTTGGCAAATGAAACACGACTTACACAACCCTTTGTTCCAGATCCCTTTTACGTGTGTGCCTGGCTTTGTGTTGCATGTCCTATTCCAGGGCTTTTTTCCACCACTCCCAGTGGGTGGTGCCTTGTAATTGTGCAATTATTACATGAATGAATGAAACGATTAAAAAAAAAATCCCTATGAGCAACACTGGGAAGAAGTGCCAAGTGTCTGCACATTTATTTCTATGAATTTTGTAAAGGAGTCCATCGACTACCTTCAACATTAAAAGACACTACTCAGACATCAGCAGCCCCACTGCATTGTTATTAGTCGGTAACCAGAATGAGGGCAGAAAGGGATTCGCGCTCTCGCCTGTCCTGGGCGCTGCGCGGCCCTGTAGGAGTTTGAGGACCGCAAACTTCCCTGTGTCTAAGGGAGGAGGCCGGAGAGGACTCGCTGGCACGAAGCGTACAGTCGCAGATGTCGTGCCAAGGAGGGCAAAAGTTCCTTTGTCTGTCGGGAGCGCAGAGGGGTGGTTTGCAAAAAGGTAGAAGGATGAAAGCTCTGGCCTGCTGGTGGCCAGAGCGTCTGCCCGAGCGTTGTCTCTCTCACAACCACTCATCCCTCCCGGGCCGAGACCACCCTCCCCCTTCTTCCCTCCGAAGGGCCCTTTTCTGCGGGTCTCGGCTCCGCGCCGCGCGTCCCACGGAGCCCCTGCAGCCCACATCCCCGCGGGGGCGGGGCTTGGAGATACGGGGCGGAGCCACCCCCTCGTAGGGCCCGCCCCTTGGCTGCGAGGCCGGGCGATTGGACGCTTCGGGAGGCCGCCTTTAGGCTGTCCTGGGGTGGGACAGGTGGCCGGGGCCGGGGCCCGCGCGCAGGGCGCGGGGTGCGGGGGACTCCCGCCGGCGAAGTTGGAGGGATCCCGCGCCCGAGTGGCCTCTAAGGCGGGGTTGCCCGGAGGAATTTGGGCGCCCTAGAGTGCTGCAAGCTTGTGGTTTCTCGTGTTGGAGCGGTGTCTTTCTGAGCTCTCTGGAATTCCGATAGCATTTGGGAAACTACCCCCCCCCCTTTGCTCCCTACTTTCGGGTAGAAAAGCTGTTGCTGAGTTGTTTTTTTTCTTCACCCAATCGGACTCTGTAAAAATAGCCGTGCGCCCTCGGCCGCCCCGCTGCCCCGGGCCGGGTGTGAACCTAAAAATACCCGGCGGTTTGGAGCCTGTGCTCCGGGTGCGGGCGGGTCCGGCCGGGCCGCAGAGGGCGTCTGGAGACCAGAGAAACTGCGGCCGCCTGGCCCCTTGCCTCGGCCGGGGCTGTCCCTTTAAATCTTGGAGGAGGCAAAGAGAAAAAAGGAAAGAAAGAAAAAAGACGCGGAGCCCCGAGCGGCTGGTGGCTCTGCCCGGCCCCCCACTCCTCCCCCGCGCCGGGTCCTGACCGCCGCCGGCCGCCTCCGCCGGTCCGGGGCGCCCCCCGCAGCGCCGCCCACCGCCACAGTTACTGTCAAAATAGAAATTAAGGGGAGCCGAAGAGGTTGAGCCTCGGCAAGTGCATGTGTGGCAGAGAGAAGGGGGGTGCAGGGGAGGGGGCGGGCGCGAGGGAGAGGCGACCACAGACATCCGGGCCCTTAAGCCCAGTGCGGCCCCCGAGCGGGTGGCGCGGGCAGAGCGGACGCCCGGCGCGGGGCGCGGGGCGCGGGGCTGACAGCCGCGGCGCGGGAGGCGGGGCGCCGGGAGGGCGGGGGCGCGGCGGAGGAGGGAGGAGCTGCCCCGGAGCCCGCCGCCGCTCGGCTCCGAGCCGCCGGCGCAGCCCCGCCACGAGACTCTGACAGCGCGCGGCCCGCGCCGTTCGGGCGCACCGGGACGGGCGGACCGCGGCGGCGGCGGCGAGGGAGGACGCGAGGACCGCGGCCCGGCGCCAAGTGCGGGAGGCGCTCCGCTAGGTCTGGCAGAGGTGAGTTGGCTTCACGCGCGAGGCTCGGGCACCGGCGGTGAGGGTTGCGGTCTCCCTCGCACCTCAGCTGCGGAGGCGGGTCGGGGGGTCGCAGGGCTCCCGGGGGGTAGCTGTGCTTCGCCGACGCGGGAAAGCGATGTCGGGGGTGCTGTTGCTAGGAGGCCGGCGGTCCGCGCGCCCCGGGGCGCGGGCGGGAGCAGGGGCGCTCCAGCGCGCTGGGCAGGAGGCGGGGGGCTGTGGTGGCTATTCAGGGGCTCCGTGCGGCAGCCATGCAACTGGAGGAGGCGGGAGGAGGGAGAGAGGGAGGAGGGGTGAGCCAGAGGAGAGCGAGCCAGCGAGCGGGCGCCGCGCCTCCTGGCTGGCACCGAGGCCCGGAGCGAAGTGGCGCGCGGGGCTGGAAGGGAACTTCTGCGGGCGCGTGCGGCCCCGGGCTCGGCGGCGCCTCCCGGCCCGGGCAGGGCGGGCCTGTCGGCAGCCACAGGTGGTTTCTGCCAAAAGTTTTGCCACGCATCTGTCAGGAAGGCGCGGGAACGTTTTTGCGAGGGACGATTTCCTGAGGCTTTGGCACCCGCACCTTATATTGTCTTATCTTAAGGATTGGAAAGGGGCGCAGGAAGCCTGGGATGCCGCGTCTCACGATGCGGCTCAAGGGTTTCCCAGCGGTCTCTCCCAGAGGTGGCGCCCTTGCGGGGGACCCTAAGACCCATGCTGCTGTGCAGTTGGGAAGTTGTGGGAAATGGGCGCACGCACTTGGTGCTTTCGTGCCTTGGGAAAGTTAAGCCGAGGGCCTGCCTGTCATCGGCTCGGGACGGCGCAGGGTCTCTGCCTAGGAATCGCGCGCCTCTTCGCTCGGGGAGCGCGTATCTCCGGCTTCTCTGAAAGCGGATTGTCTGGCCGCTGTGCCGCTTTGTTGTTCCCGCTGGTTGTCTGATGTCATTAGGAAGAGGGCCAGGAGAAGCCAAAGAAAAGCGGAGCGGCGGCAACTCTTAGAGCCGCTTAGGATGGTACCCAAGCCTAGGGGGCGAGGGTCCAGGGCCAAGGGGAGCCAGTAGCCGGTGGCGTGTGTCGCTGCCCGCGGAGCTTCGCCAGGCTATTCACAAGGCCAGGGCTGGGTGTCCTGGGGCATCTGGGACAGAAAGAGGGGGGAGGGCGGGAAGGGAAGACCCCCTCAGAAGGAGATATGCTGTGGTCAGCTTAGAGAGAGGCTCAGAGAAGTCCTGTGGCTTGGCCCCGTTCCTCATTGGCAAGGGTTGACGAATCCAGGGGAGCGAGGTTAGAACCACCCCTGTAGGTAGGTCTGTCCTGGGCTGAAAGAAATCATTTTCTCCGAAGTGGGTCTGATACCCAGTTGTTGCAAGTTGGCACAGAACGGAGAGCTGGAAACAGTCCTTCATTCTGGCTGGTTCTCCTCCCACTCTCTTTTCCCCACCCCAACAAGTACCTGAGCAGAAGTGTTTCCTTTCTTGAAAGGAGGTCACAGAATTTTGAAGCTGAAAGAGACCCTAGATATTAGGAGTGCTCATTTTACAGATGAACAAACTCCAGACCCAAGGAAGGAAAGTGACCTGTCACAGTGTTAGAGGCCTGGGGAGACACCAGCCTCCCAGGCCAGGGTGGGGAGCGCTCCCTCTGCAAGGTCCAAGGGCTTGAGGTTGGAAATGCCACCCCCAAGCACATCAAGGGCTCCTTATCTAGTACTTTCTGTAGACATGCGTGTCAACAAATGTGGTATATTTCCAGTCCTCTGCCCTTGGCTTAAAAATGTCAGGACTTTCACTGCAGATTCTAGTCGGACACTATCCCAACTTTTCCTGCTCCTTCCTCACCCCCAAATCCTCACACTCTTTTTGTAACATAATATGGCTTGATTAGTCAAGATGAGCTTGCAACTTGCCTCACTCTGAAGCACCCAATTTCCATAGGATGCCAGAACTCTGTTTTCCTGGTAGTTAGGTTTTACAGATATTTTTGAAAGGGAGCCCAATTCTGGATCAATTACACTTGGACACAAATGCTGTGTTGTTGTGGATACCAAATGAGAAAGATGAGCAATTATCTGAGAGTTTTGGAATAAATGTTGTTATGAGTATTTGACAGAGCTATTAAGATATCAATGAGTGGGTTTTCAGTAAATGTTTTTTATGCTGTATTTTATTGAGCAAACAAAGTGTCTTAATTAAAAGACCTGGGAGTTGGCCACTTACATTTTAGCCACTTGTTTCTTACCAGTGTGTATGGTGGGAAATGTTTGAATAATAAACAGAATGATTGTTGAGAGGACTTTTTTTCCCTGAAAACCAAAACATTCTAGGGCAGTGCTTATCCTTCAGTCTATAATGTCATGCACAGTCCAGTGTAATCATATTAAATCAAAATAAGCCTGGGAGAGATGTGCGTCAGTCCGTATTAGTCAGAAGTGACTTGTAAGAGAAAATACTCTGTAAGTTTCACTGCTTTCAAGGGCTTGCAGTATCAAGAATTCAAGGCTAATGCAATGTCACTGAGTATAATTCTGCTTTCATGAACAGATAAGAATCAGTGTCCCCGTAGCTGGTCTTGTGGCACCCATAGAAGAAACCAAGATCTGGTGCCATAAAGATACACAATGTTACATTAAAAAATTTTGTTATTATTTTTTTTAATCCTCACTCTGAGGTTATTTTTTCCCACTACTTTTCAGAAAGAGAGAGTGGAAGGGAGGGAGGGAGGGGGAGAGAGAGAAAGAGAGACAGAGAGAGAAACATTGATGTGAGTCGATTGGTTGCTTCCCACAAGCTCTCCTTGGTGTGGGGAGAACCTGCAACCCAGGTACTTACCCTTGATCAGGAATCCAATCCAAGACCCTTGGGCCTACAGGCTGAGGTTCTAATCACTGAGCTAAACCGGCCAGGGCCACGTTACATTTTGACAGTGCGTTTCACTTTCATTTCATGCTAATCTCTTCTGCATCCCTAAGTGGTTCACAGTTCAGCTATTTGTCCATTTTACAGATGGGGAAACTGAGGCAGAGAGAGGGGAGAGTGTTATTTCCATAACATCATTCAGTGCAGCTTGGAGTTTCTGGTTTGACCAGGGAGGCCTCCTAAAAATATCGCCCCTTGCCCCTCTCCAGCACTGCAATTACAAAGGGGTGTGGTGGGCTTACAGTTACACTTTATGGGAGGCCAGTCACTCTGATGGAGGCCTGAAAAACTTTGCTCCCCCCTGCCCCCACCCACTGTGGGTGAGTAGTTTTCCTCCCTCTCATAGCAGGCTGTGGGAACTTGGGCTAGGAGGGACCAGCTGGCTCAGGCTAGGGCGGGGGTGTGGGATCTGTGCCTGAGTAGGGCTGAAGGAGTCCAGGCTATTTATAAACCCTCCTCCCGTCCTGGGAAGAAGAGACTCAGGGGTCTGGAACCATCCTTGGTGCTGACTTCTCCCCAGGATGGCTGTGCCCCACTGGAAAAAAATCTGCCACTCAAGTACATGGGGAGTATTGGAGTGATAGGTGTAGAGGGTCCTGCAGGCTCCTGGAACTTCAGCTGCTCTGGCAGATTTAGGGTACGAGATTTCCTAGAGCCAGTGTGTGCACTTTTCTCAGATACTGACCCCCCCCATTTGCACAAAATGAGGGACACCCCAGAAATCTCACAGAGCAGAACTTAAGAACCTGCTAAAGTGGGGCTAATTGGCTTTCCTGAGTAATGACAATGATGATTTTTATGCAGGAGGAGATCTGAAAGCGACATACTAGATGTGGTTCTCTGGCTGCGCTGTGGCAAGTCTGTGTGGTGCTGGTTGAGGAGGTTTGAGGCATGCATTCAAAGCTCTTTCCCTCCTTCCCCACACCTACCCCAGACTAGTCCCTGATGGTCCCCCTTACCCTCCCACTCTTCAAACCAACACCGAAGTTTTCCTTTGTCTTTGAATAAATAGCACCTGCTACCCACCAGTTACAACTTCATTCTTGAGACTGGGCATAGTTTCTCCCTGGGTTGGTGGAGGGAGGAATGAAGGAGGGGACAGAGGAAGCAGGCAAGGCGCTGAGCTTGTCTCTCTGTTTAGCTCCTTCGAGTGAATTAATCCACTGATCAGAACCATTTCAGAGCTCACAGCAGGTCTTACCTACATGGAGAGGTGGGCACTGGGCAACTTCTGGTGAGCCTGGCACACAGGCTTTGCATGCAGGAGCTTTTAAGGGCAGGGCTTATGTGTTACGAATTTTCACATCCTCAGCACCCAGCACAAGGCCTGGGCATGGAAAATGTTTGCTGAATGAATGCCGAGGGCTGGGAACAGGTGGATGGGTGGATGGCAGTCAGGTTTGTTTCCTCATTGCCATCAGCTGTGCTCCTTGGCACTGTGAGGGGGTATCTGGAGGGCAAGGACATAGAAGTAGAGTGTAGATGAGGAGAGATGGGGTTCCATAGGCATTTTGCGAGCTCCGGGGCAAGCTGATTGGCCACTACACACAATTAGAGATGCTGGGAGCACCCAGCCATCGATTCAACTGGCAGTGATGAAGTCCTTCTCTATGGGCTGCACAGTCCAGCCTCACAGAGCAGGTAGAGTGAGTGTCCTTTAGTAAGGCTGATAGGCCACTCCTTTGCTTACCCTCCTGTGGGCACTCTGGAACTGGCCCCTGCCTGCCTCTCTGACCCTTTTCCACTCCCTGTACTCCCGGATCCTTTTGTGTTTTGAACATACCAAGCTCCTGTATTTCCGCTTGGCTGTCCTTGTGTGGAATGCCTTTCCCTCAGCTCTTCTTCTGGCTGGCTTCTCCGTGTCATCTCCTGGTCTCAACTGAAACAGCACCCTATAGTATATTCTTCATAGCACCCAACTCCATCTGAGATAAGGTCATGATTCTTTTCTTGTTTATTACTTGTATCTTCCAATTGAATGTAAGCTCCACGAGTATATCCTCAACACTAGCACAGTGCCTGGCACACAGCAGCACCTGAGGAAATAGTTGGTGAGTGGATATGCCAAAGAGTGCTGGAGGAGGGGGTGTGAAAATGAGTCAGCCAGGGACCCTGTTCTTGGGATCTCTTCAGCCTAGAAGCAGGAATAAAGCTTGTTCATACACTGTCCGGTATGTAGCAGGAAGGGCAGGCAGCATTCAAGGCGTATAGCCCAGAAGAGCCACAGGCAGCGGTGTCAGCCCAGATTCAGCAAGGCTGGCTGGCTGAGGCAGAGGGGTCTTGTTTCAGGTGCGATATTAAGAGTTGGGAGCTCTGGCAGCTGACCCACCTCAAGGACTGAAGTTCCTCTGGTGTGCTTGGCCTCTCTCTCTCTCTCTCTCTCTCTCTCTCTTTCTCTCTCTATTTATTTACTTCTTTGGTGAGCTAGAGTTCCAAGCATAATGCCATCCTTGGAGAGTCAGGAATGTTGTGTTTTTCCACCAGCTCCATTCATTCGCAGCCTCCTCAGCACAGCTGTGGACAGCTGGCTGCCAGCGTGGATGCAGGGAGGGTTTCTCTCCAGGGCCAAGGGGTACACTCAGCCCTGCAGGAATGGGGAATTTCATTTGTGTTTCACACCCTGCTGATTTCCAAACCCCACTGAAATGGTGCCTGTAAAAACAGATTCATGAGGAAATTAAAAAACTATTAGCATTCAGTTTACTGCTTGTTTTTTGATTGTAAAAGGAATCAGAGTCATGATAGAAAATTTGGAAAATATGGAAAGGTGTAAAATTAAAACAAAACCCTGCCACAACATCCTAATTTTAGTGTACTTCCTTTCAGTTTTTTTTTCTGTACCTGCCAACACATATATACGTGTGTGCATGCACACACATATATACATGCATACACGTGTAACTATAGTTAAGATTAGACATTATTTTCTAAAACTTTTAAAACCTGTGCCATCTTTTAACAAACAAAAAGGGGTTTTTCTCTTGGGCGTCTGAGACATTCTTACCATGAATCATTGGTATTTGGAAGAAAATGTACTTTCCACATCTCCTCGCCAATCCAGATTTCAACCAGCCTTACCTTCTGTAGTTTGAATTAGGAAAACAGCTCTTCCCTCCCCCCCCCATCTAGCCCCCAGCATATCAAGTTGTGCTCAGAATCCTGCTTCTCGCTTCTCACCTCTCCATCACTGGTATATGGTGTTGAAAGCTGTCCCCTCACTGAGCATTCTATCACACTTAACCAATGACATAATATTCTTTAGAAACATTTTTTAATGGACGTGTAGTGTTCTTTCAAGTAATGTATCACACTTTATTTAATCGTTACAAAAAACCCCAGGGCCCATTAACCAATTATTCCTTGACCTAAAAATAAGAACAGCAGGAGACTCTCCAGAAATATAGATTAGTGTTTAGGGCATCACTTTATGGGACAACCTTGGCTCCTTCAGGAGACCAGGGACTCTGTGGCTGTCCCCTCAGTGTCCAGGGTTTAGAATGCCTCGTGCGCAGTAGGTGTTCAGGAAATATTTTGCTGAATGAATGAAATTCAGAATCCTTCCCATGGGAGGTGAGACCCTGATTTAACCCTCTGATGTGAAGGCCTTTATTGGGAGTTCATTTGTCTGGGGAGGGGGCATGGGGCTCTGGAGGTGAAGTGGTGGGACAGATCATCACATTCTGGGAAGCAGAGCAGGAAAAGGGTGGCATGGAAAGCAGTTCTCTGACTTAATAGATTAATGGGTTTTTGGAGGAGGTGAGGTTTTGGTGCAGTTTTGATATAGGGACTAGAGGCACTTAATTCCCAGAGACAGGAACTAGAGGGTACCCGGGCAGGAGGAGCAGACTGTATGGAGCCTTGGAATTAAGAAACCAGGTTTGACAACCCAGTAGGAGAGGGTGCAACCCAGCTAGGGAATGGCAAGAGGTCAGGACCCTTTAAACTGGTAGCTTCTCAGGATTCCAGAACCTAGTTCCAGGAAGGATGGGTCCTTGGAGATCATCTGGCCCAACCCTGCTTACCATCCCCATACTGCAGATTAGGAAACTGAGGCATGAAGAAGTCAAGGGATGTTGAGAAGCTTGAGTTTGGGAGCTGATCAGACCTGGTCCCTAGGGCGCAGCCACTTTTTGGCGGGTCACTTTGGGCATGTTATTCAACCTCTTTAAGCTTCAGTTTCCTCACCTAGAAAGTGGTGAACACTAACTTCACGGGATGATTGGGAAATTGAGATGAGCTATTATACACAAAGCACCCAGCACTGCTCCTGACAAAAAATGAGGGGTCTATACCTGGAAGCCACTGATTAGTGATGAAAACATCCAAGACTTTGTTTTCCTTCTGTTCCTCCTCCCAAGCTACACTTACTTCAGGGGCTAAACATTCAATTTGCAAGAAAGATTACTGTTGGGAAGCCACTGCTCATGTGTAGGTAGAATTAACATCACTCTGGCGGTGCCAGAGTCCTTTTCTCCTTTGCTACCTTCTTAAAACCACCCGAGGCCTCAGAAGCTCAATCTAGAAGGCACTGGCTGGGCACACTATTTGCTTAACGCCTGGGCATTAAGAATAGAATAGACAGTGTCTGGCCATACAGAGAACAGGACACAGGACAGGTCAGTTTTGCTGAACTGAATTTTTGGAAACTGAATTTTTGGAAACTAAATAGGTAAGTGGCATATGACCTGCAGTAGAGCAGCCTAGTGAAAATGTAATGTGAGCCATCCATGTAATTTAAAATTTTCTAGTAGCCTCATAAAAAACCAAAAGAAACAGGTAAAATGAATTTTAGTAATATACTTTATTTAACCCAGGATATCCAAAATATTATCATTTCAACCTGTGACACTAGTCACATTTCAAGTGCTCAGCAGCCCCCTGGGACAGTGTGTGGTGAGCAGGGGCACAAGTTGGGAGGGCCAGTCTCAGGGAGGAGGTTGGTGCTGCTTGTGGGGGCTGGTGGGGGGCTCTGCATGGTGTGAGAGGGCAGCTAGGCCTCTGGGAGGGGATGTTTCAAAATCAAGCAACTTAGAGAAGAAAAGGGTTGTAGGAACCTGACTTTTGTCCTGGCCAAGTGATAGGTGAATTGCATACTCCTGAGGGAGCCACTCCACTCTTATGGGCCTCAGTTGCCCCATCTGCAAAATAAGGTCGGATCATCTCAAAGAGCTATTCTGGAGTTCCTGAGTTAAAGACGTGGAAAGCAAATCTAGCCACTTCCTAAGTCTGAAGGAGGGTGGAGGTGGGGCTGGAGCGAAAGTCTGGGCAGCAGAGAGAATTACTGGCCCCACTTGTGAAAGTGTTAGAAAGTTCTGTTGAGACAACTTAGAGAGACGCGCAAGCTTCTCTCAGAATGGACAATACCCAGTCACCACCGTTAAGCTGCTTTCATTGAAAAGTATGTTTGGGGCATGATGGGAGCTGACATTATTATTTTTAAAAAGTGACATGTTTTCATTGTTTTTAAATTCTAGAACTTCCGCTTGTTTCTGGGTCATCCCAGATGGCTGTGAATGGAAGCCATAAAGGAGGGGAGGGGCCCTCAGGAAATATTAGAACAAAAAAGGAAATATTTCAGCCCTGTCATAAATGGGCACTTGGCCTGTCCAGAGAGGATGTGGGAAGAGGGAGGGAAAAGCAGCAGGTGTGTTTGGAGGGAAGGGTGTGTCCCTGAATGTATTTTAAGCTCCTGAAGTCAGAGGCCCAGATTTTATTGCACTCTGGTGAGGAGGGATTTCAGGCTTTTATCTCCTTGCCACAGATTCTGGGGAACGGGGAAGGAAGGAAACTCTCTCCTTTTCAAGGAGTGTCGCTTCTTTTTAAATTAGATTGTCACTAAGTAACTAGCTGTGTCTACCTGAGGACTGCCACATTTATGCAGGAAAGGGCCTGTGAGCTCTAAAGCTGGTTCAAACGCTTCCACTCATGAATGAGGAAACTGAGGGTCAGAGAGGCCCCACCACTCTCTCATGTCCCAGCACAGCAGCCGAGGAGCCAGGAGCCCAAACCAGAGCCCAGCACCGCTACAGAGTCCTTTCTGCCACACAGGGTGCCTCCTCTGTTTTTGTCTCCTAAACAGTTAACAGATGATTCAGCCAGGCTGCCTTGAACCATTTTTAAATGAGGATTTCTTTTTTGTGTTTTCTGAAACTAGATTTTTATTACTTTTCCACACATTGTTTGCTTTGAATTTTTAATTTAATTTTTTCCGAATAGGTCAATACTTACATAGTTTAAAATTCAAAAGGTACAAAAGGGTATTCACAGTGAAACATCTTTCTCTCACCCCATCTCTTAGCTCCTTTACCCCGAGGCAGCCATTGTTTCTGGTCCCTTCAGTTTAAAGATATTTGATGCATATGCAGGAACATATGTATATGTGTGTGCACATACATGTGCATGTGTATGGTCAATTTTTTTTTTAACCCAAATGGAAGCATATCATACATATTACATTTGACTTAACATTTTCTACCAAATAATGTATCTTGGAGATACCTGACTATCTGACAATGAAGAATATCAATCCTTTTTGATTGCTGGGCTACATGGACTCCATTGTATGGCTGTACCTTAACTTATCTACACAGTACCCTATAGTGGGATATTTTGATTGTTTCCAGTCTTTTTTTTTTTTTAATTAAAAAAAATTTTTTTAAAAATACATTTTTATTGATTTCAGAGAGAGAAAAGGAGAGGGAGAGGCAGAGATAGAAACATCAATGATGAGAGAGTCATTGATCGAGCCCGCAACCCGGGCATGTACCCTGACTGGGAACCGAACCCCGATCGCCTGGATTCCAGGTCGTTGTTCAACCGCTGAGCCACGCCCGGCTGGGCTGTTTCCAGTCTTTTTGTTTAAACAATGCCCTTGGTTTTTACACAGTGATTTTTAATGAAGGGAATCCTTGAGTTTTCTGAATACAGGCAAATTGATAGCATTCTAAACTTGCTGATTTATTGGTTGCAAGATGCGCCAAAGACTAAAATTGCTTAATTGTTGAAGGATTAAGAGCAGAATAAACAATTTTTGCATTGAATTTCCTGGAAAAAGAATCATATGGTCAACATTCATTTTTGAAACCAGTGTTTCTTGAGTTGCTGCTATGTGCTGGACTGGCCGCTGGGCTAGGTGGTGGGGGTGGGGGTAGCAAAGAAGAAAGGGCACGCAGGATGGCGCTCACATACTGGGCATGGAGTGGGGGAGGTGAAGGGTGACTTTTATAGGTGAAGAGAATAGTTACAGTAGCACTGGAGGCATAAATACCACGGAACGAGTGTTGGGCTCTTTGGCTTTAGGGTGAGGTGATGGTGTCAGGGAGGGTACCCTAGGCTGACTGGCATATGTGAGTAGCAAGGTTTATTGAACATAGCTTGCAATGCCACATCCTTGGTCCCTCTCAATTCCCTCTCTCGGTCACTGCCTATCTGCAGGGTCCTCCAAAGGGCAGAGTCTGGGTCCCTGGCTCAGGGAGGCAGACTCTGTGTGTCCTTGGTGTGCTCCTTCTGACCTTGAGGGCCTTGAAACTCCTCTTTATCCCAGAGAAATGGGGCTGGCTTTAGTCTGGAAAACAAGGCTGTCCCACGGGCAATCTCTTCTCAGCAACTGGCAGTGAGAGCAGAGCAGCCCTGTGGCTAGCAGGGGCTGTGGCCAGTGGGGAAAAATTGACCCCACAATGTTGAAGGAGGCACCTTTGAGCTGCCTGAACTAGAGATTCCTGGGCTTCCCCTGAGTGTACAGCTCTGTGTTCCCCTCCTGAATCGAGGGGTGTCACCTTCCCAGGAATGCTGGCCCCAGCCCTGGCAGCCTGCCCTCTTGGGGGCTCAGAATGCTGTCCTGAAGCTCCCCACAGGCTGAGTGTGGACTGTCATCAGCAGGTTCAAAGGCAACAGGCCACAGTTGCCAAAAGTTGCAGATGGACCCTAAACACTATCTGTCACAAAGAATCTTTGCTGCTTTTGTGTGTATGCAAGGAGGGAGGCTGGGATTCCACAGAGGACACAAGGCACATTGGAGTTTCACTATGTTTTCAGCCCTGAGCTAAGTTCTGCAGGAGATCAGAGGAAGCCCAACATGGTCTTGACGTCAAGGATACGAAAATCTGGTTGGGAAGATAATGATGTTTATAAGGTATATACCAGCCTTATGCTGAAGGCCTAAGTGATGCAGTATAACTTGTAAGGGCTCTAAGACTTTAAAGAAAAGAAAGGTTGTGTGCCTGGAGTCAGCACAATGTGAGACTTCAGATGAACCTCAGAAAGGGACATCAGTTCAGCAACTGCTACATGGAAGGCACTGCTCAGTGTGATGCACCCACTAATTCTCCCAGCAGCTTTCAATGAGAATGTTAGGTTAACTTGCTTAAGGTGACACAGCTTCCAGGAGGTGGCAGAGCCCAGATTCCAGAGCCCATATCTCTCCACTGCACCTAACCTGACATTGAGGTTCCTGGGGATTATTCAGGGAGGGAGGACTGGCCTGTGTGAAGGAATGGCAGTGGGACCAACATGACCTGGTCATGCTCAGGAAACAGTGACCCCTGAGTAGAAAGGCATGTGCGGGGAGCAAGAGGACACACATTGGGTTAAGCTGGAATTGATTGGAGAATTAATTGCAGCAAATCTTAGCTCTCAAGCTGTTTACCCCTCTGTCCAGCCCACTTCTGGTTTGCCTGGGTTAGCTCAGTTCTGATGTGCTTCAGAGGGTGTCATCACGTTGACTTTAGTGTTAAACAATAAGAATTTAGAAAGAGATAAGCCACTTGATACCAATGATTAAAACTATGTATTTTAGTCCAGAACCAAACTGGGTTGATTTTTATTCATGGAAGGCACTTCCATATCTCTTTCCTATGGCATTTTAGGAAATTGCTTTTGGAGCCACTTAAAGCACTGTTGTAAAAATGCAACTACCAGCACAAAGGAATATCATGACACTAAAATCAGGTATTACGATATCCCAGAGGTGTGCATTTATCTTTGTTTTATAATTCTGTAGATGGATGGTTCTTTTTTAAAATTAAATTTATTGGGTTAACATTGGTTAATAACATTACTGTATAAATTTCAGGAGTACAACTTTATAATACAACATCTGTATACTCTGTTGTGTCTAGTCTCCTTCCATCACCATATATTTGACCCTCTTTCTCTCTTCATCCTTCCCCTAACCCCGCTCTGGGTGGTTCTATATTTCAACTTCTATGAGAGCCACATGACTTGCTCATGACCTTGTGGTTCATGGTCAAGGATGAGAATTCCTCTTTCATTATACTTGCTCTCTGTGTGGTGTGGACCAAGTCATATGTGTTGTCTGGAGTGGTGAATGGACAGGAACAAAGAAAAAGGTTTGAGGGTTTAGTAAATCCTGTGTAATGGTTAGTCTGGGAGAGGTGCTGAACAAATCCAAGGACCCCATTCCAAGGCCTAAGTTTGCATAAGTGGATTTATATCCCTCTTTGTAATCTCAGGGTTTCTCTGTCTTAGTACTAACTTACAAATAAATACAAGCCACTTGAACAGAAAAGCCCACCTGTTATTTTTCTCTCTGTAGCCCTTGGGAATCTGTGCCTTAATGAAGTGCAGTATTAGTAGATACAAATCTCACCTGATGAGGTTATATGCATCTTAGGCTTCTTGCCTTGACTTTTGCAGAATATAGAATGTACCCCGAGGGCAAGGAAAATGCCTCCTATGTCTGGTTTAGCTCTCATGTTAGATGTGCTTGTGCCCATTTTGCAAATCATCTCCTAACTCAGATTTCAGCTAGCTTCCAGCAACTCAGAAATCGTGCTCGCAAGCTGGGTGGTACAGATGAGAAAGCAGAGGGCAAAATTCCAGTCGCTCTTCTTGCCAGGCGTTGGAAAATACGTGAGCATATGCTTGCTTTTGTCTACCTGGAGCCCTGGATGTTTTTTCTTAAACTGCTTTGCGAGGGGGGTGGGGGTGGAGAGAAAGGTTGTAAACGTGAATTATTTGATAAAATAATATTTCTGCTTACATTATAGAAAACAAAATCACGCCCTGTTCTATCTTCATTGCTTTGCCAGAAATTCCTCGTGACAGATTCTGATGCACCAGATTGAGCCACCTCGTTGAGAGTCACCTATTTGCAGAAGTCATTAAAAGCCATTGTTTAACTAAAGGCTTTTCTTTTCCTTCCTTACAATTTTCAAAACCCTGCATTTGTACAGACCTGACTCAGCAACATTCTATTTTTGGAATTTCGTTACCGTTATCTCTTCTCAGGTTTTGGACTGTAGTTCCCTACTTCTGTGCTTTTTACTCAGGAATGCCTATTACCTACATTTGAGCTGCAAGTCTGAAGTAGCCTTGCCACAAAAGCATGCATCTTTGTACCAGGACTCTGCCCCAGCCACTGGGTACCTGGGTGACCTAATTCCCCTTCCTGCCTGCCTCATGGACAAACTAACTTTTTGACCACAGTAAACCTTGCATTTCCTGGGAAAGTAGCCACTTGCCAGAGAGGTAAAGCATTTGAATGGAACACACACACATGCATATTCCGCCCTCCTTTCCCTCCTTAAATGGGGTCCTGGGTGGAAAGCACCCATCACAGTGACTGTCACAGAGCCCAGAGCTCAGTATTATTGACTACTTCTAATATTGTACTTATCCTGTTCAAAAGGAAACTATAGCCCCAGTCCCTTTGTGGTCACGCTCGAGAATCAGGAAGCTCTCTTAGCCTAGTGACCCGTGCTGTTGTTGTTGTTTTATGCCGCATCCTTCATTCACACACAGCACATTAAGAGTCTGTTCATTCTTCGGATGTGTGTGAAATTCCAATTCCTTTCAGGAGAATTTATGTGTGGTTTTAGAGGGGATAATCGACCAGTTAGTATGTGTGCGCTGATTTTATACACATACGCGGCGCCATTTACAGCACACATTATAACATCTTCAGTCTCTGCCAAGAATGTGTATTTCTTAGCCCCGTGCATTTGCATATTATGGGTTCATAATTTCAAATGGCTGTAAAGATCTCTGCAGAAAAATGTAGTCACTGTACTCGGATGTTCTAAATCTCATTGTAGTAGTAGGACTTGGCTAATTTTTGCCCCTGCTAATGTACCAGCCCTATAATTTTTACACACATGCACACACACACACACACACACACACACCTGACTTTACCTTACTCCTAAGCACAGATTTAATAGCTGGAAGCTGAGTTATGCTGTCTATTCCCTGGATGCCATTACCTTTTCAAAATATACACCCGGCGCAAGGTAGATGGTCTCATTACAGATGATTAAAAAGAAAAGATTTGTCAAAATAAATGAACCTACTGCATCTAATCTTTCCCTGGTTTGGGTCCCTCACTTCCCACCCCTCACCCCCACCTCCGGCGTTAGGCATCTGCCTCTGGCTTCGCTAAGCTCTGACAAGGCAGAGAGCTCTTCAGAAATTGCTCTTTCAAGCTAACATCACCAGAAAATCCATCCACCCACACCCCACCCTCTAATCAATCATTAGAGAACTTGCCATTGGCTCTGCTTGATTTGACCAAACAAAATGGAGCAGCAGGAAGAAAAGAAACCTGGATGTCTTGCAGGTATAAGGCACCTGAATTTTAAAAATAGTCATGTAGAGGGTTTTTTTTTGAAGTTCAGAAAAAAAAGATGCCAAGTTGAAGTCTATTCTACCCCATTTCAGTGTAGGGAGAATGAAATAGCTGAACCATAGAAGCCTTCAGATGTGATGGATGCAGGGAAATACGGCAGAAATCCACTGTTGCCCGGCTAACCTGGGGGTCACTGGGCCGTGAAACCGGCCAGGCCGGGAAGGGGTTCCACTGGCTCCTTCATTGTGTGCTCTGCTTTGTTCTTTTGATGTTCATTCAGAAAATAAATGCAAAGATCACCCTGAAGACTGAGAACTACATGCCCTTTCAGGTATCTGGGAGTTTCCTGGCTTTCTGAAGGCAAAGGAACAGCATTTTCCAGATGCTGAAGTGGCAGCTCCAACACTCAGGTGCCTGAGGTTGCTGACCTCAGGACACTCAGGATCATCTTGTGCCCCTCGGCTTCTTTTTATCATGGGGCATTAGATTTCATTGTAGGGGTGTGTGTGTGTGTGTGTGTGTGTGTGTGATCTCAAAGGTGTCCTGACCAAAACTTCCTTTAATTTTGATTTAGAGCTTAATTGCAGAAGGAATGAATGCAATCTTTATATTAACTTTTTTTTTTTCCTGAAAAAAACATTTAAACAGCTTTATTGAGGTATAATTTACATGCAATAGAACTCATTTTGTTTTAGGGTTATAATTCAGTGACTAAATTTTAAACAACAAATATTAAATTAATATCTATATGCAAGGGAGAGGAGGGGGATGTGAGTGAGGCAAAGACTGTGAAAAGGGGTAGGGGGAAGGGAAAGGTATATTCTTTCATTTCACTTTCCCTGTGGGAGGGAACCATGTGGGCAGGAGGTGTGGTAGTCAGAGCAGACCTGTGGGGTGGGGGAGACATACCGTGGTCAGGGCCCTTCTGATTCACTTGGGTCTCACCCTAGTAAGTGGGGCTCTTCAGTGCTTGGACAATAACAGTTCCTCCCTGGTCATTAATGGTTCACAAATGCCAAGGTGTTGTCACATCAAAAGCATATTCATTAGCACATTCGGCCCCACTCGCTTCCCGTTCTCACTAACACATTGTGCTGAAGCGGATTTCTGAGGTCATCTGGGCCACTTCCCCTATATACAGAACACCAAATATTGTCCCTGGGGCTCAAGTAAGTGATCCAGGGACACTCTGGTCATTGGTAGAGCTGGGACCAGATCCTGGTCGCCTAACTCTCCTGTCCAGTGGGTGGCCTCACGGCACTGCCCTGTCAGAATGGCCTTAACGTGGGTGTGGGAGGATGTGTGCAGAAAGGCGATGTGGAGATCACCAAAGACCATCTGTCTCTTGATAGGTTTCTCATGTACCAGCTCCAGAGCTATCTTGCTATTTTAAAGCACCCTCAGTGAGGACATTGCTCTGTCCCAATCTGATTTTTAAGCACTTCTCATGATCTAGCAGCCCTGCAAGGAGCAGAGATGAAGTGGAGAGCCGGTAACTTAGACCTTTATTCCCAAGCCACCAATTCTTTGATTATAGCTGACAACTCCAAGCAAGAAGTTAGGCCAAACAGAGAAACACAGAGCTTACACATGGACTCTGTGCACAAACCACTATTTTAAATCCTAGTTGCATTTTGTTGGTGTGTGTGTGTGTGTGTCTATTAAAAGAAAGTTCTGAAAAAAACCTGTATTTTGGGATAAAAAAGAGCATTTCACCTTGAAGAATTTAAAGCTTTAGAAAAAAGTTAGTGAAGAAACCAGTTGTATGTGGATGCAAGTCCTTATTAGACACCCAACATGTGGTGAAAAGGGAAGATATCTTATGCTTTGAAAGGGGAACGGTCCTTCCCTCTGATTCAAGGGCCCATCACAGGGAATTCACCCTGCTGGGAGGCTGACTTGGCCTTTCCTTTCAGCCTTTGCCAGCTGGTGTGGAGCAGAAAGCCAACTAATGGGGCAGAAAGCCAAGCTCTTCTTGTGCTGAGAGCCAGCCTGGGAGAAGTAGGTAGACAGAGACCCTGAACAGAGGAGCAGAGTCGTGACAGTAAAACAGTGGCAGTTACAGCTGGGACAGTTGAATGCTTGAGCCTGTAGGAACTAAATGAGCCAAGAAGACTGGCGTGTGTTAGAGCAGTGACTCTCTGAATGGGATCCCTGGATAACATTGGCATCTAACTGGGAACCTGTGAGAAATGCAAATGATTGGGCCCAGCTCCACCGGAGACCACCTGAACCAGAAACTCTAGGGGTGGGCCCAGCGATCTGTAGTTTTGGGAGCCTTCCTGGAGGTTCTGATGAATTCTCAAGTAGGAGAATTGTAGCTGTAGAAGGAATGAGGGCTGTGTTAAGCCATGACCGATCTATGGCAGCTGAGGGTCAGAATACTGATTATGTATTGTTTTTAGGAATATGATAATTTGTTAGGTCATGTCTGGTTAATTTAGCCAAGAGTTTTAAGATTGTGTAGAATATATAGTTGACTGAAGTGCATATCAAAAACCCAAGAAATTCAACATTATACTTTGTATTATAACATTTTAAGCCAAAAATATTTCCATGTATTTCTAATACAACTTAATTACAGGTGCTTCAAAAAGCAAAACGAAACAAAACAAAACCCTCCCACAAAATCCAGAGGGATTAAAAGGCAGTCTCTTTTGGAGATGGGTGTGTGGATGGCAGAACTGGGCCTGTGAGGACTGGCCTCAACCGTGGAGATGGCAGAGCGCAGATCTCATTCCATCAGTGGAGAAGGGGAGGCTCGGAAAGAGCAGGTGCTGGGTGGGCTTGGCATTCACTCTGAATATGAAGCTGTTGGAAGGTTTTAACCAGGTGGGTGATATGCTCTGATTATAATTTTTTAAAACTAAAGTGTAGTTGACATACAGTATTGCATTAGTTTAAGGTATATAATGCAGTGACTGGATATTTATATACCTTACAGTGTGATCACCATGATAAGTCTAGTAACCATCTGTCATGATACAAAGTTATGATATTATTGACTATATTCCCTGTGCTGTGCATTACATCCCCATGACTTATTTATTTTATAACTGGAAGTTTGTATCTCTTATTTCCCTTCACCTTTTCCACCCATTCCCTACCCCGCTCCCCTCTGGCAACTTATCAGTATCTATGAATCTGTTTCTGTTTTGTTTTGTTTGTTCATTTGAATTTTTTTAATAGATCCCACATATAACTGAAATTGTACGGCACTTGTCTTTCTCTGTCTGACTCATTTTACTTAAAGTAATACCCTCTAGGTCCATCCCTGTTGTTGCAAATGGCAAGATTTCATTCTTTTTTATTGCTGTGTAATATTCCATTGTATATGTATATACCACATAATATATATGATATAAAATATATATCATATCTTGACTATTGTAAACAATGTTGCAATGAATATAGGGGTGTATATATCTTTTCAACTTAGTGTGTGGTTACAATTATTTTAAAAATATATTTTTATTGATTTCAGAAAGAAGAAGGGAGAGGGAGAGAGATAGAAACATCAATGATGAGAGAGAATCATTGATCAGCTGCCTCCTGCACACCTCTACTAAGGATCGAGCTCCCAAGTTGGGCATGTGCCCTGACTGGGAATCGAAACATGATCTCTGGGTTCATGGGTTAACACTCAACCACTGAGCAACACCAGCTGGGTATAATTGTTAAATAGTCATCAGCAGTTATTAAAAACTGGCCTTTAAATGTTCCCTCCTGAGACTGGGCATGATAGCAGAGGAGTTTCCATTTTGCGTTTTATTTATTTCTCTTTGTTAGTGTTTGAATTTTTTGACCATGTTTTTTATTATGTATGTGTTTAAAAAACTAATTAAAAATGAAGCTCTTTTCCAGATTGAGACAAAATAAATTCTGTGGAGAGTATGTAATACTTTGGAAAAAATGATCAACATAAATTGTTAAGCAAAAGGGACACAGTGTTTTGGTATGATTCCATTTTGATAAAAATGTCTCTATGTGTGGAGAAATCTGTAATAATGAATATTAAAATATTTTAAGATTAAAATTTTCTTGTTTTAGCCTATATGTGTTTTCTAATTTTTCTAGTTTGAACTTATATTACTTTTGTAGTTAGAAAAAATTATTGATTTTAATTAAAACAGAAAAAGCTCTGGTGTCTTTGTACAACCCAGCAGACTCTCCTTTAATGGGACTCCAGTCCAACCCTTGTCCCTTCCTGTGATTGTCCATAGTTTCATCTAATATCAGTGATGGGATGTTTATTTTTATTTATTTATTTTTTAAATATATCTTTATTGACTTCAGAGAGAGGAAGGGAGAGGGAGAGAGAGAGATAGAGACATCAATGATGAGAGTCATTGATCAGCTGCCTCCTGCACAACCCCTACTGGGGATCGAGCCCTCAACCTGGGCATGTGCCCTGACCGGGGATCAAACCGTGATCTCCTGGATCCTAGGTCGATGCTTAACCACTGAGCCATGACTGGCTGGGTAGTGATGGGATCTCTAAAAAAACTACAAATGTTTTTCTGTTGAAAATCATCTGACTCCAGCTCATTAAGCATAGAACATTTCCTGATATGGAGAAGGAATTCTAGAGAAACCTGCCAATAGGTGAATATATAATTTATTCATTTAGTCATTCATTCACAAATATGTATCAAGTACCCTCTGTAAGTCAGGTGCTGTGCTTGGCTCTGCAAATTTAATAGTGTGTTAAGGAACATGGTTGCTTGCTTTTCCTCTGGCCTCTCTCCTTTTCAGTATGGATCCAGTTCTCTGATTTTTATCAGGAGAGCAGCTCACTGCACATGAATGCTGCTCCAGCAGGTCTCTTCAGGCTGGGGTTTGGACCTGGGGTGGCCTGGATGGAGGTGAGGCTGGGAGCCAGCTCAGGGGATTACTCGGGGGCAGTCCTGACCCTCACTACCATTTATTGATGTTTCCCTGAGCCAGTCACTGTGCAAAGTGCTCATACACATTTCTAACCTGTACAAAAACCCTTTAGAGGCAAGAAAACCAAGCATTGGAAGTAAAAGGCCTGGCTCAGGATCACACAGCTAGGAAGCTGCAGAATTAGGAGCTGAATCCACATCTTTCTATCTATATCCAAAGCCCACTGTGTCCACCATGCTTTTCTACCACCCAGTCTGTAGAGGTGATACAGACCCTCAGGTGCTCATGAGGCCCACAGACAGGCCCAACACACACACACACACACACACACACACACACACAGTGAAAGGGCAGTGAGCATCATTCCAGGCATAAATGACAAAATGTGGTTTTGCAGCCTGCCACTTGCTACTCCCAGCCTAAAGCCTCCATATTAATTCAGACTGCAGGGCAATTATTTAGAAAGTGTGATGACTCAGACAGGGTTGGGCTGAAGTGTTACTTGATCCAAATAAAGACTGGAGGCAGGGGGAGGCCAAATAAATCCTGTAAACAAGATGAGAGAGCACAATTTTTGAATTCTAGGAGAACATAGTTTTTAAGTACGGATGTGCTCTTCTAAACAATCCTTTTATCCTTACTTGTTGTAGATCAGTTACACCAATTACTTCCATGTGGGATGAATTAAGTTGCCCAAATGTATCTCGTCCAGCTTCAGCTTCTATGATATTAGTACTTGTCAGTCTAAATGAAATGAGGTATTTTTAAATCAGTTTGCTATAGCCAGCTCCTCTCATTATAGGAAAGAAAGCAATATGAGAACGGCTACATTTTACAAACACTTAAAAAAGTCAGTTACTCAGCAGCAGTGTGTTCCATTCTTTCCATATGCCCAACACAATACTAGGTGCTATGGGAAAGTCTATGTGACAGTAAAGAACACAATACCTGACCTTAAGGAGTATATATATTCCATCACTGGGGAGAAGACATGAATGCCCATTAAAAGAAGATGAAAAAGATACAGGATGGCGCTGGAATTCGGTGGCACAGTTTGGTGTCGTAGATGTTCGGGAGAGGGACAGCAGGGAGGGTGGGATAATAAGGACAGATATGTGGTTGAGGTGGGTTTTGAAGCGTGGTTGGGATTCCTACTGGAAGGAGAAAACAGTCTTATAAAACAAACCCGCATAGCTAATTAGGCCAGTATTCAGGGTGCTTGCTTTCTCCCTTTGCCGAATGGTACTATTTATGATATTACTCTATCAGCTGGTTTACCGCTTCTGACCAAGTTCCTTACTTGTTTGTACTCAGGATATCGGGGACCAGGGCCGCCCTCTCTAGCCCATCTCACTGCTAGTTTCTCTGGCTTGAGGGAAGATAGAGGCAGAGACATGAAGGTCACATTCATCTGTTTTTTGCAACTTACAAAACAGGGAAGAGATTCACTGGAGGTGGCAGCTGGCTGTAAGTGATGATGCAGTCAGACCTGAGAGTTATCTGTGGATTTCAGATCACCAGGTTTTCCGGGCATCTCCATTGCACCTGCTTATTAGAAAGAAAGCCCCGTTCACCTTGTGCATCAGTTAAAGCAGAGGCTGGCTGGTGGGGAGATGCCATGTATTCTTTACTGGTTCCATCTTCTCTAATTCTCCCAGGGGGTCTTCCTGGAATGCAATTTGGCACACCTTACTTTTCCACCAAAAAACCTCCAGCGAGTCCAGATTTCTGACCTCCAAAATCCACTCTTGACCAGGCTCTTCAGTCTCTCATCTCTGTGTCTTTGCACACACTGACTCTACTTACTTTGTTGTCCTAAAAATGATAGGACATTTCATGCCCCTTCTTGGTTTGGCTCACTGTCCTTTACTTCTCTATTAAAATCCAACTCATCTTTAAAAATTCACCACATGTGTCTTCCACTCCAAGAAGTCTTCCTGGGTTACCCCACTGGAACAAATTGCTCCCATAGCACTGTGGGCTGAGAAAGGAGAGAATGGAGAAGCTGCATGCTGGGCATCCAGGAAGGTTTAGAAGATTTGGCAAAGGAAAGGCTCCAGAGAGGTGTGGGGGGCTGGAGAGGAGAGAAAGGGCACCTTGAGAAGTGTTTCTGTGGGTTACCACATGGTGTCTGATGACAGTCTTTGAGATGAGGCAAGGCAAGACTGGAATCTTTTTTCAATTATTTTTTGTTGCTGGACTCTACATCTTTGATGAGAGTCCTTGCAGAGACTGGGCGACGTGGATTTATTCAAGTTACCAATTGCATTCTTCCAGCATATCTGCACACAGTCTGTATCCCATCACCCTATACTCAAGGTTCTTTTGTATATTTCCTGCAAGTCTGTGACCTCGATTTTCCAGAACAACTCTGATTTGTGGTTTGGAAAATATGGTGACTGTGGGTACACCCAGCCCCCATAGCTTAGATTGCATCCCCCTTCTTGGGAGGCATCAGTGCCTCTCTGTTCATGCCCACTGTACTGGTGAGGGTCAGTAGTTGTTAAAGCGGTGGGAGGAATGGGCTCAGAATCCAATTCACCTGGATGTTGGGTTCACGCACATTCTTCCCCTGTGGACTCTCAGCATTTGCTCTCTGTGCTTCCCTCCACTTCTTTTTCTACGTTTCAACATCTCACCTAGAAGATTCTTGCTGTTGGTGGTGGTGATGGGGGGCAGGATTTCTTGACCAAGCACACCAGCACTGATTATCCTTGGGACAGATGGAGAAGTCTCCCCAGAATTCATCCTACAGTGTCTTAACCAGGAGACCCCCCCCCCTTCCTAGTTGCATGAGATGAGTGCTGGAATGGGAGAAATAACAGGCAGGGAGTCAAAAGAAAGTGGGGTCAGGTCTCTAAGATCCTTGCCTTCTGGTTCAAGCATTGTATGATGCTGTGACTCAACCATAAGGGGTTAAAAAAGAGTATATTTGCAGGGGCTTGGAGGGGGAGAGAACCTCTTGGTCGTGGAATCGGGACAGCTGAAAGACCACTGTGAGGGAGGCTTGTAGAGACACATGGGCTGTGTGTCTGCCACATGGGCTGCCTGCAGCATAACTGTGTGGGCTGGTGAGGAGCGAGGAGCAGGCAGCGCTGTGCATGTTTCAAACCACAAATCACGACTGCAAATATCGAGGGTTTCCTGTGTGTTTCTGAACTGCTGGCTGGAAGACGTTAAAGGGACTTTTTGTATGCTTCAGTTAGTTCTGTAAGTCTGTCTGTCTCTGCCCTTTTACCTTCCACTCCAGATGGTGAGTGCTTCCTGGGTAGGTCTGCCTCTGTAGGCTGTTACCCCCTTCATAATGGTGCATGCTTTTGGAATTGTAATGGAGAGACTTTGTATGGGGCCATCCATCCTCTCTGGCCACACCCAAAGATGGGATCTGCAATTGCTTGGGCTCTGCAAAAACCAGCCCTCCAGGACAGGAACTGAAGCCCTGACCTTAGCTGCCCGGTCATGGTGCTGTAATTCAGTGACTCCCATCCGCCTCAGCAGAGGCCTCGGTGTCTTCCTATCTGCCGCACTCTGCAGGGCGTTGTGGATATGAGGAGAGTCTATGAATATCTTAAAGGCCTACAAAAATACTTGAGACTTGAAAAGAAAAATCTTGACTACAAATTGAAAGGTAGTAAACATGAATAAAATGTCTACAAAATATAGTATTAGGTTCACTCACCTCAACTTTGCCATCCTGGAGCAGTACCATTCAGTGTGGGGTGTGATGCATTTGATACGCATCTAGGATATGGGGGTTGCACCTAGCACCATGATTTTCCCAGCTTCCTGGGCACACCCTCCACTCTCCAACAGCTTCTCCAAAGGGGTGGTGACGGAGCAGGAGCAAGCCTCACCCATGGTGTTTTCAACCCCCCAGTTCCAGTGCGGTGGGAGCTCCAGGGGCAGTCTAACTGGTCCCAGTGCAGGCAGTTTGTCTTAGGGCTGAGCTGGCCATGCACACTTCATCAGGCTGAGACAATGAGAAGATGCCTTCTACTACATCAGAGGGTCTGGATGAACTTGTCCAGGGGCGGGCTAAACTCCAAGCTAACCTTTGTCAAGCCTTGTTTTCTATTTCTGTCCTTCTTCCCTTCACTTCCCTCTTTAAAGCAGTCCCCAAGTCTTATTGATCTTCCACCCCAGTATCTTTTGATTTTATCCCAATGACTTCATTTCCATTTTTACTGCTCTAGTTCAGCCTCTTGTGATTAAATGAGATAATACAAAATGGACTGAAGACGCCAACAGATCCTTTTTTCCACTAGTTCTGATCTCTAAGATTATTCAGTCCCTTATATCTGAGTTTAAAGTCCAGCCCCTTCATCACAGCATGAGACCTTTTCAAGCCTGGCTCCCAGCCTCACCTGGACACCACGATTCTGGTGATTCTCAGCTGTTTGCTGTTCTTACAACATGGTAAACTCTTCTATGCCTTTCTTACCCCCAGCCCCTTTTTGGTGCTTAAGAATGTATATGTATAGCCCGGCCGGGCGTGGCTCAGCGGTTGAGCATCGACCTAGGTAGGATCCAGGTGATTAGGGTTTGATTCCCGGTCAGGACACATGCCCGGGTTGTGGGCTCAATCAATGACTCTCTCCTCATTGATGTTTCTGTCTCTCTCTCTCTCCCCCTCCTTTCCTCTCTCTGAAATCAATAAAGATATGTTTTTTTAAAAAAAAAGCCTTAAAAAAAAGAATGTATATGTACATACTTTTAAATTTTAGACAATTCAAACATTAAAAAATATAAAAAGAAATGCAATGAAGTATTCTCTTATTTTTAAGCTCTATAAGTTTTAATTTTTTAATAGCTTATTGATTTTTAGAGAGAGAGGAAGGGAGAAGAGAGAAACATCGATGTGAAAGCGCAACATCCATCAGCTGCCTCCTGCATGCCCCCCACTGCCCCCTACCAGGAACTGAGCCCACAAGCCGGGAATGTGTCTGGACCAGGAATCAAATCAGCAACCTCTCGGTTCACTGGACAATGCCCAGCCAACTGAGCCACATCAGCCGGGGCCCTAAAAGTTTCAAAAAGATTGTAATTAAATTAGTTTTCTATAAAATTCTTGTTTTGGAGTTATTAATGAAAGTAAATTCTATAATGACCTGAGCCAGTAGCCTGGTGAGTATGAGGATTGACAGGCTGACAATTGACTCATGGTCTTTTGAGACCAAGATGCTGTTATATCCAGTTTTGATTACGTTATGGAAATCAATTGTGATGTAATTCACATCTGGCCTAGCTAAGAAAATATTGGGCCAAATTTGAGTTCCTATTAAACAGTGATCATAGTGTTTACTTGTCTCCCACTTCTACATCTTTTAAGATGCAAGGTATACCTTGAGAGTAAAGAGGGGGGTGAAAGAAGGCTAATTCTTGGGCTGTTGCTTATGTTTTATCATTTTAGGTGAATTTTTATTTTCAAGCTCTGTTATTCACTGCCTCTCTGTAAATGGATAATATGCTTTTAGTATAGTTTCTCCTATAACCTAAACTGTATTTAGGCAAAAAAAATGAAATGTTAGCTGGAGTTATGTATACTTAGTAGGGCAAGTCTCCTGCACAGCAGTAACATGGATGCATTCTCAAGCCATTCATGTGACTTCTGAATTCTATTCTGGTATGGGTTTCTGTGTTATTATTCCTCCTTTGTGGCTTGGATAATACAGAGTTGACTGAAAGAAAGTAAAGGATATTTAGGTTTCACTTATGTAGGAAGGAGTGTCATCACTGAGGATGTCTGACACTAGGTGATGGGTTTTGAAGGGGTGTTAATATAATAGTAGCTGTCAACAATTTTAGTTTCTTTGTTTGAAAGTGAAGAGATTTATACACTCTTTTACGATCAAAAACAGTGAAAAGCAACTATGGCACAGTGAAGTTTGGCAATTAAGAGCTGCTTGCCTCATTGTTATTTGTCATCTTCTATTTTTACTAAGTGGTTTTACAAATATATTATAAAAAATAATAGTCCCTGCTCCCGCACCCCCATTTCCCCCTCTCTAGAGGCAACTAGTTTTAGTTCTTCCCCCTAAATTGCTATACTTATGTCCAAGTTTCTACACAACATGCAGAAATGGCTACTTCTTGGTTTTTCAGTTTTTGGCGTTCTCTATTGGCTTCCTACTAGTGGAATATGAAAATTTAGCTCTTTTTTGCTGCACCTACCCTCTACCTGGCACTACAATACATATATATATATATGTATGTATATATATTTTCACCAATTGTATTATGTTTTCAATTGAATCACTGCCTCCCTGTAAATGGATAATATGCTGGTTTACATGATCATGTGACTAGCATCTGTATGGGAGGAATGATATAATTGACATTGAGCTTAGCCATGTGATTGCCTTGGTCAATGGAATGTGAGTGGGAGTAATATATGACGCTTTTGATCAGAGGCATTGCATGTCTGGGTGAGTTACTCTTTTTCGTCTGCTAAGAAAATGGACATGTCTCAAAGAGGGTCTGATCCTTTAGGATAGATTCTAGAATGGAGGAGACATGTGGTGTAGCCACAGCTGACACACTACTGTGCTGAAATGTTACATGAATGAGAGCTCTTGTTCTTGTAAGCCATTGAGATTTCCTTTTTTACTACAACACAAATTAGCAAAATCCTATCAACACTTCATCCCCTTCATCCTCCGAACATATTTATATCATCATTTTTGTGAGATAAATGTTGAATATTTACCTAGTTATGACAATGTACATGCTCTTTCAGGCGAACTATTTAGTATCTCCATGATGATGTTCCTTTCTTGAATCACTCTTTGTTTTCCCTTAGAGTTGATCATTGTATTATTTTTCATTTGCTTATAATTCCATTTTCTTATTACTAATTCAATACCCCAATTCTTACCTATTGTCTATGTCTCTTCTCAAAATGTTCAGATTTCCTTTCATTCAGAAATCTCTCTTTGTCTCTCTGACATGCTTCCAATCTGGACCAACTGATCTCTATGCCTGGTGCATACCTATCATCTTGGAGTCACCTTTCACCAGCTTCCTTGAAATTGTCTTTCATTCTCTACTGTGTTGGATCTTTCCTTCCACATATTCCATGGTTTCCTGTCTCTTGGTTTACACCCCTGTACTGGTGGATCACATCCTCTAGTAGCTTCCTAAGAAGGGGGTACATGGGAAATACATTATTTGGAACTGTGTATGTTTGCAAGTATATTTATTCTACCATCACACTTGATTGACAGTTTGACTGGGTATAGAATTCCAGTTTGGAAATAATTTTCCTTTAGAATTTGAAGGCATTCTCTCATTATGTTTTAGATTTCACTGTTATTACTGAGAAGTCTGAAACTATTCTGATACCTGATCTTCTACATGCCCTGTTTCTTTTCTCTCTCTCTCTGGAAGCTTGTAGAAGTTTTTAAAAATAAACTTAAAATTTTAGAACAGGTTTAGATTTACAGAGTTATTGTGAAGATAATACAGAGAGTTCTGATATACCTCACACCTAGTTGCCTTTATTTTGAACTTTTTATATTAGTATAATACATTTGTCACAATAAATTAACCAATATGGATATATTATCATTTACTAAATTTCATTCTCTATGAAGATTTCCTTAGTTTTCCCCTAACGCCCCTTTCTGTTCCAGTATTCCATACAGGATACCACATTACATTTAGTAGTTGTATCTCCTTAGACTCCTTTTGGTTGTGACAGTTTCTCATATTTTTGTTGTTTTTTTCTGACCTTGACAGTTTTGAGACACACTGGTCATGTATTTTGTAGAATATCCCTTAATTGGGATATATTTGATGTTTTTCTCATGATTAGACTGGGCTAATATGTTTTGGGGAAGAAGACAACAGAGATAAAGTACCATTGTCATCACATCATATGAAGGGTACATACTATCAACAGGACTTGTCATTGTTGATGTTATCTTTAATCACCTTACTCAAAATAGTGTTTGTCAGATTTTTCTGCTTTTAAGTTACTCTCTTTTTTCTTCATTTTCCATAATTTTTTCTTTGAAAGAAAGTCATGAAGCACAGCCCACACTTAAGGAACAGGGAGTTGTGTTCACATTCTTAAGGACAGAGTATCTACATAACTTACTTGTAATTCTTCCATACAGGAGATTTATTTTCTATTTTCTCTCATTTATTTATTAATTAAATTATTTATTTATAATACTATTTTCTCATTTTATACTTTGGGTTATAATCCAATTCTATTTTATTGCTTAAATTGTTCCAGTTTTTGCAATTGGGAGCTCTTTCACTTGTCTCCTATAATCCTCTGACATACCTCTATAGTGTGTGTGTGTGTGTGTGTGTCTTAGCACTTTCTTACTCTCTGGCTCTACAGGATGTTCCAGGGCTCATTTTGTTTATACCCTGCCCCAATCTAGAACCACCCATTTCTCTAGGGAGACCTTTTATTGGAAAAAGGTATTAGAAACCAAGATCTGGGCTCTGGGTGTTCTTGTTGCTACTGGAGTATCATTGCTTCTAGGTCTTCTCAGATGACAGAGCAAGAATATATATGTGTGTATAGTGATCCAATTATATACAGGCATACCTTGGAGATATTGTGAGTTCAGCTCCAGACCACCACAATAAAGCGAGTGCCACAATAAAATGTCATACATTTTTTTGGTTTCCAGTGCATATAAAAGGTATGTTTACATTATACTGTAGTATATTAAGTGTGCAATAGCATTACTTGTAAAAATATACATACCCTAATTAAAATGTACTTTATTGCTAAAAAAAAAATGCTAACCATCATCTGAGCCTTCAGCGAGTCATAATCTTTTTGCTGGTGGAGAGTCTTATAAAAAATACAATATCTGAGAAGTGTCATAAAGCAAAGTACAGTAAAATGAGGTACTCCCGCATATATGTGTAAATATTTCTTTATATTAAGGTAAATATGAGTTCATACTGATATCTCTAATACTAATCCATTGCCACGTGGATCATTCTAGCCATCGCTTCTTTGTAACTGCCCAATCTAACAGCGAGAAATGGCTGCTACCATCTGCCATTTATTTATTTAATATTCAATTCCAGTATATATGTGTAATAATTTCAGAACTGGTGACCTGTACTCTCATGGGAAACAGCTTTATCAACTAGGGTACAATACCATGTACAGCTCTTCTTGCCTTTAGTCTTAGGTACTCTACTTATATCCAAGGCTACTTAGGTCAGCCCCTTATTCCCCACCCCTTTCAGTGAACTTGTTTCACAGATATAATACACTTAGATTCTGTTGTCACATTCTGTGTTCCATCCTGGGATATCTCCACCTCCTAAATGATTTAAAAAATTTTTTTTAATACATTAAGTTTTACTCTTTGTGCTGGAAAGTTCTTTGGGTTTTTATAAATGCCCAATGTCTTGTATTCATCATTACAGTATCCTACAGAATAGTTTCACCATCCTAAATATCACCTCTGCTCTGTTTCCCTCTCCCTTCCCCTGCTCTCTTGCTAACCACTGATCTTTTTACCATCTCTATAGTTTTGCCTTTTCCAGAATATTTGGAATTATACAGTATGGAGCTTTTTCAAATTGGCTTCTTTTACTTAACAATATATGTTAAAGATTTTTCCATATCTTCTTATGGTAGCTCACTTCTTACTGTTGCCGAATAATATCTCATTCTGTGGACGTACTACAGCTTATTTATCAATTCACCTCTTGAAAGACATCTTGGTTGCTTCCAATTTTGGGCAATGATGAATAAAGCTGCTATAGACATTCACATACAGGTTTTTACATGGACAACGGTTTTCAAATCAGTTGAGTATATATCTAGGAGCATGATAGTTTGATTGTATGGTAAGACTATGTTTAGTTTTGTAAAAAGAATTGCCAAAATGTCCTCTCAAGTGTCTGTGCCCTATTTCGTTCTTTTCAGCAATGAATAAGAGTTCTTGTTGCTTCACATCCTTGACAGCAGTTGGTATTGTCAGTTTGGGGTTTTTAGACATTCTGATGGTTTGTGATACTTCATTCTTGTTTAAATTTCCAGTTTCCTAATGACAAATAATGTTGACCATATTTTCATGCACTATTTGCCATCTATGTATCTTCTTTGGTGAGGTGTCTTTTGAGAACTGTTGCCCATTTCTTAACTGGCATGTTTGTTTTCTTATTGTTGAGTTTTAAGAGCTGTTTGAATATTTTGGATACAAGTCCTTTCTCAGATATGTGTTTTGCGATTTTTTCCCCAGTCTAGGACTTGTCTTTCATAGATCAGAAGTTTTTCATTTAAATAAAGTCCAAGCTAGCAAATTTTTTTTCTTTCAAAAAGCTGTGCTTTTCAATACCTTTGCTATTAGGGTTGTGTTTTAAACCTCATTAGCAAACCCACGTTCATGGAGATTTTTGACTATGTTTTCATCAAGAAGTTTTACAGAGTCACATTTTACATTTAAGTCTACAATCCATTTTGATTTTTTTGTGTAAGATGTACAGTCTGTGTCTAGCTAGATTATATATATGTCTCTCCAATGGCCACAGCATCATTTGTTGACAGATCTATTCATTCTCCACTAAGTTGCCTTTGCCCCTATGTCAAAAATCAGTTGACTCCGTTTGTGTGGGCCTATTTCTGAGCTCTTTATTTTGTTACGTCCACCTATGTGTCTGTGTTTACACTAATGGCGTCGTGTCTTGAATACTGTCAGCTTTTAGTGAGTTTGGAAATTGGGTAGTGTGATTTCTTCAGCTTCGTTCTTTCGAATTATGTTGGGTTATTCTAGGTCTTTTGCATTTTTTATATAAAATTTAGAATCAGTTTGTCAATATTTACAAAATAAGCTTTCTGGAATTTTGACTGAGATTGTGTTGAATCTAATACATAAAGTTGGAAAGAAATGACATCTTAATATTGAATCTTCCAATCCGGAACATGTTTTGTTCTTGTTCTTGTTTTTTACTCCAGTATTCTGAGATGTCATAATGATGTGCTTTGCCTTGAGTGGATCTATTTTTATCAGTGGTGCTCGTATTTTTATCCAAGGGCTCACTTGTCAGATCTTTTCAATCTGTACACTCTGGGTCTTTGGTTCTATGATATTTTCTTGGTTCTGTAGACAATTTACTTCTCTTGTTTATGTTTTTTCTCCCTGTTCCCTCTTTCTAAGACTCTTAATTGACTAGTAGACCTTCTGGGCTGATTCTCTAGTTTTCTTGTCTTTTCTGTTTCTATCTCTTTGTTTTTTTGCTTAACTTTCCCTTCCAACCCTCTACTGATATTTTATTTGTTATTTTTTAATTTAGAAGAATTCTCTTTTTTTTGTTCTCTAAGTGTTCCTTTTCACAACATCCTCTTTTATGATCATAATATTGTCTCTCTGGAGAAATTAGTCATATAAGGTTTTCAACTTTTCTTCTTCGCGCACAGCCTCTGTTTCTTCCAAGCTGTTTGTTTTGGTGTGTTGCTCAGTTTCAAAGCTTCCTTCAATTGTCTGGTTATTCTTGTTTATCTGCAGATATTTAAGAATCTCAGTGCAGCTCAGCCGGGCGTGGCTCAGTGGTTGAACATCGACCTAGGATCCAGGAGATCAAGGTTCCATTCCCTGTCAGGGCACATACCTGGGTTGTGGCCTCGATCCCCAGTGGGGGGCGTGCAGGAGGCAGCCCATCAATGACTCTCTCATCACTGATGTTTCTATCTCTCTCTGTCTCTTTCCCTTCCTCTCTCTGAAATCAATAAAGATATATTTAAAAAAAAAAAAAAAAAAAAAGAATCTCAGTGCAGGTGGGATTTGATGACCATGGGCTTCCCTGGAGGATGAGCTGCCCGGGCCTTTTTCTTGTGGAGTCTCAGATGTCATGAAATCTTTTTAAATCATGAAGTCTTTCTCCTTAGTTAGGTTGGGGTCCTCAGAGAAGTCTCATCCTGTCTTTTGCTGGAGGGTATGATCCTGAGGGTTAATGCTCTGAGTGCCCAGTGGAGTCTCTGTAACCAGAGTGCAAGTGAATGTTCTTTAATTCCCCTGTTTTCAGTATGGTAGGTCTGCTCTTTGTTCTGCCTGGTGTCTCCCAGTCCAATTTATTTCAAAGAATAAATCTCTGTCTTCTACTGGGCTGGGCAAGGGGCACTCAGTAGTCAGGGAAAGAACCTGGGGATCTAACTGCATCCTAAGAGACTGCTAGCCTTCCTTATTTTATCCCACTACCGTTCTCTCTTGCTTTCAAGAGGAATTGGTACAACCCATTTCTGAGCTATTAATAGAGTTTTGCACTGTAAATTGGGTTGCTTCTCACCCCACTGCTGGCTTAGAATTCTCAACTTTTTGGGGGGATGCCTGATCCGTTTACTAATTGTCCTTGTTTCCAGCTTCTAAAATTCTGTTATGCTTGTCTCCTCTCCAGTTCTTCCCATCCTTGTAGGGCCTGAGAGGAAGCAGAAGTTGATGCATGTCTCTGACTTGCCATAGTTACCTGGTGAGGCTGACAACTAGCCCAGCATCTGCTCTGATTGGGTCAGGCTTGGGCCTTAGCAGTTGTTAAAGATTTTGAATGTTACCCCTGTCCAGACATGCTTCCTCCGATTCATCCCTTAGCACCTCTTCAGATGTCATCTTCTGTCCTTTTATCTTGTCCTTTCATCCCCTCCTTCATCAATCCCCCCATAAGGAGCATTAACCATCGTCTCCTGAGCTCATGGGTAGACTGTCCCTCACTGCATTTATTGATGATAATTTTTACAGCTGTCTCACCCTCTTAGACGGGGAGCTTTGGGAGGGCCACCTCCTGTTCACCTTTAGTTCTCCCCCACCTGCCCCAATGCTCAGCCTTCAATAGACTTACTAAATGTTTGCAGTGGGAACAAGAGCAAGCTGGGTGCTCTGTGGGATGCAGCTCTGGTGGGAGGGGTGCTTGCCTGGAGGCATCCCTCCTCCATCCCCTGAGACCTGCATGTTGGGTTGGAGTGGGGTGTGGGGTGCAAACTGGCTCCCTGAGGGCTTGAGCTCAGTCCTGCTTTCATTCTCCTCATTCTTTCTGTGAACCATTAACCTTTTCCTGAAGACTTCGTCCACGTGCCTGAGTTTGCAGTTAGAAATATTGAGAACAGTAGGGATGGGAGGTGTTGCTACGTAAGGATCTCTGTCCTCTTCATGTTCCTGTGCACCAAAGGCAGGGCCATGATGGGTGGGGGACTGGTGCAAAGTACAGGAGGGTGTCATTATTCTGTAATTGATGCGCAGGCCAGCTCTCTTCCCTGAGGCAGGCCCAGAGCATTAGCAGAATGACAGCAATGCTTACAGAGCTCAGCCACCTGGCTGGACAGGTCTTACGGTGACATAAAAGCAGGGGGTGAAGCTGAGAGGGGTTCTACAACCCCCAACTGTAGATATGCAGAGTGACAGCCTCTGGGGCTGCAGGCCCTTGGCTCTGCTGTCCTCCCCAGGCAGGAGGCTGCTCTCCTGGCCCTGACAGAGGTGGGGGGACCCAGAATGTCACAGCTGATTGACAGTCCCACTTCAGCAATGGGGCCTGGCCTTGGGCTGATTTTAGACAACCAGGGGCCTTTCCTCAGCCTCAGATGTCATGCCCTCAAACAGTAATTAACCAAGTAACCAAGTGCAACTGAGTCACTTGGGACACGAGAGTTTTGCAAACAATCTGCCTTTGAGGTCACCCCTGCATACTGTGACCCAGGACTGGAAAGCCCTTGGCTCCAAATCACCATCTCCGTCATAGGCGCTAGGGCTCTTTTGATACCCAATTTAGAAGATGATTTATTTGGGTCAAGACATCATTCCATTTAAAATGCAAGTAGCCTTAAGAGGAACACATTAAACAAGTAACAGTCACTGACAACTTAATGTGGATTAGTTTTTTTAATTTTTTAATAAAATTAATTTATTTTAGAGGAAAGGGGGAGAGAGGGAGAGAGAGGAAGAGAGAGAGAAAGAGAAACATCAATTCATTGTTCCACCCACCCATCCACACATTCATTGGTTGATTCTTGAATGTGCCCTGACCAGGGATCAAATCCACAACCTTGGGGCATTGGAACGATGCTCTAACCAACTGAGCTACCTGGCCAGGGCTGGATTAGTTTAACATACTTATTAAACCACTAGAACTGGAAAGAGTTCTTAGACTGCCTCTACTTCAAAGCTTCAGTGGTCTAGGGACCAGCAGCATCTACATAACCTGGGAACTCATTAGAAATGCAAATTGCCCAGTTCCCCCCACCCCATAGGAAATGCTGGGGATGGGGCCCAGTCCCCTGTGTTTTACAAGCCTTCCAGGTGACTCTGATGCACACTATAGTGCTCTTCAAGATTAGGAAACTTCAAGAAAGCCCAAGAAGGCAAGGGACTTGCCTGAGGTCACAAAGCTAGTTGATGGCAGAGGTGTCATTTTCAAATGACAGCTGGTTGCCAGGATCTGACCAGGAATTAACATTTATGGAGGGCCTTCTCTATGCAAGTCCCAAAGCAGGAGTGTCATCTCATTTAATCCTCTCAACAACTTTGCAAATCGTCCACAGTTTGTAGAGGAAGTTGAGGCTCAGTGTGGTTAAAGAACACACCTAGATAGAGACAGGATTTCAATCCTGATCTTTTTTTTTCTCTTCTGCATTTTCCCATATTTGTTGTATGTGTGCTTGTGCACACATGTAGAGCATGCTCAGCAGGGGCGGGGCACTCTAGAGGCCAAATTACCATACTGAGGGCACTCATCTCTTGGGGAAGAAGGGGACTTGGAGGTCCTCTCCCACCTACTGTCTTCCCAGTTTTGCCTCTGGTTGAGTCCTGAGGGAGAGACCCACCCAGCCTTTCTTTCCACTGTATTTCGAGCTAGGCCTGGGAGCTAGATTTCCTGGTTGATCTCATACTCTTAATTGTTCTCGCTGTTCAAGAAAGGGCCAGAGCCTTACCAAATGTGGCCAGCACATCAGTCGGGACAGACTCGGGGTGGGTGAGGGGTTTCCCACACATCTGGGATGGGATGTAGCACTCGTTTGGAGTTAGAGCCCAAGGGCAGATGGCGCGCATGCGAAGCCAAACAGAAGAGGAAATTAAAGAGAGGCTTGAGTCTCCCTCCAGCTTCCTTTGCTGCGTTTTTGGCAGGGATCGGCAAAGCCGGCCTGTAACTTTCCAGTCTGTTTGCTCATTGTCTTGCCCAGAAATACCAGATAAAAGAAACCATGGAATGAAGAGTGAGGAGCGTGGGTCCCACCCTCAGGATATTCCACCGACATTAACTCTCTTCCAGGCCAGGACTCTCCCTCCTGTCTGCCAGGGTCTAGCCGTTCTAACTGCTCTCACCTCTGCCATGTGATGCGTAGGTTGGGAGGGGGCTGCAGGCAGGGCTTGTCTCTAAAGAACCCCTTGCCACTGGCCAGATGTCTCTCCCACTGCCTGTCTTGCGCCTGAAACCCCCTCGTGAGCACTGTTCCATTGAATCTTCAGTGATCTCATACTGAAGTAGAATGACCGAGGAAGGGTAATACCTTGTGGGTGAACGCCTGATCACATTTTAGTTAAACAGGCAGGAGATTCAGTGGAAATGGCCCAAGAAATCTGAGTGGAGTCCACTGGGAAAGAGAGGGACCAACCACAAGAAGAGCAGGAAGGATGGCAGAGACAGCCTTGCCATGCTCAGGATCATGTAACTTAGTGCTGGGGGTGGCGGCAGAGATGATTGAGAGGGGACTGCCTTGTTCAGTGACATTGAGCTGATAGGGCATTGGGCCAGCCAGAGTGGGCCTATTGATTTCTAGGATAAAGCTCTTTCTAGAGCGCAGTGTAACTCCGTGTTGCTTTGTTCCTTACTTTACGTCTCTTCTTTCTGGGAAGTGTTGCTGAAATTTGGTTGAATTTTTCCTTCAAGAAGAGGTGACCTTCTCTAGAAAGACTTTAAAGTGGGCTCTATGTGTGTGGTCAGTAAACAGCTGGAGGTCTCCTGGGAACTGGATGCCAAGGAAGGATCTGGGGGAGATAAAGATGGGAAAACACTCTCCTCACTCTTGTGGGGTTTGAAGTCCAGTGGGCGACACAAAAAAGTAAACAAAAAAGCTGAGGTGCGGTGTGAGTAAGCACTCTCTTGGAGCTGTAGACGGGATCGGGAAGAAGTTGCCCCAAGCTCATCTAGGGAAAGTCAGAGTTGGGGATGCATGAGCGGGTAATTGAAAAATAAGTGAGTTTGCTAAGCAGGTAGAGGAGGTGGGAGTGGGGAGAGGTAAGGACATTCCAGATAGAACATCTTAGGTGGGAGGGGGCTTGACCCTTCCAGGACCTGCAAATGTTGTTGAACCATGGTTGTTGACAGGTTGTGTTTAGGGCAGGGCCAAGAGTTAGACAGAGAGGAAGGCTGGGCCAGACCATAAAAGCCATTGAACATGGCTAAACTTTATATCCTAAGGGTAATGGGGAACCATTGAAAAGTTTTATTAGTCAATCAATGCTAACTGTCCAGTAAGCAGCTCCTAACATCTTAATGGCTTAACCCCAATAAAGGTTTAATTCTACTCCTGTGAAGTCTGATGAGACCTCCAGAGTCACAGTGGGAGAGAAGAGAAAGGTGGAGAAAGCACACCAGCTCTTAGCGCCCTCATATATGGAAGTGACATATATGGTCTCACTCACAGTACACTGGTCAGAACCAGTCACATGGCCCCAGCCTAACTGCAAAGGAGGCTGGGAAATGTCTGGAGACATGCTATATATATATTTTAATATATCTTTATTGATTTCAGAAAGAGGGAGAGAGAGATAGAAACATCAGTAATGAGAGAGTCATTGACCGGCTGCCTCCTGCACGCCCCCGACCAGGAATCCAACATCGATCTCCTGGATCCCAGGTCAATGATCAACTGCTGAGCCACGCCCAGCCAGGCTGGAGTCATGCTATTTGGAGAGCAGTAATAGCTGCTGCCACAGATCTTGGTCAGGAAAATGAAGTGGTCTGATTTAGGATGTTTGCTCTGGCAGCAGAGTGAAGAATGGAGTAAAGGGCTTCTGGTGTGGGGACAGGGAGGCCAGGTAGGAGGCTCTCCCAACTGTCCCATGAGAGGGCTCTCCATGCTCTAGAATTCTCTCCAGAGTGCAGCCAGGTGAGCATTCAGGCTTTGAAGAAAGAGAGGTAGGGACAGCTGTGAGGGAGGCAGACAGCTCTGGGGGGGTTGGAAGGTCAGTGGAGGACCTGTTGATGGGTGCAATGGGCAGTCACATGTAGGGTTCCAGGCCTCAAGGTGGGCCTGAGCTGAGCCAGTAGATGTTATTGGTATATTTAGAGTTGAGATCCTCACTAAGAGTGACCTCTGCCAAGATGGGGCTCATGTCTCTTTACCTGCATGCTCTCAGCACTCCTGAGGTCCTCAGTTAGCAATTGTGGAGTAAGTGAGTAATTGGGAAGTGAGCCCTGGGTGCAAATGAAGCTGCTTGGAGGAAGAAGGGGGGCAGGAGGGAAACAGACCTGTCTTCCAAAGTAATGAAATTTCTCAAGTGATCCTAACCTTCACTGCCACCTATTTGTATTTCCCAGGAATAATGAAAGCTGCCACATCAGGCCTGTCAGGTATTTTCAGACAAAGGTTTGCTCATTAACTTCTGCATATCTGTGTTCATTTTAGTTCAGTGACTGGCTCTTTTCCCATTGCCATCTTCCACTGGTAATAATGTGGGGATGGCAGTTCTCCTGCCGGGCATTTGCCCCCATTGCCCTGCCCAATGTGAGGCTCTTCCGCCAACCTAAAGGACAAGTGTCACAAAACTGCATCGAGGAGGAAGAGATCCGAGTTCTGGTGTAAATGTGGCTCCTAACAGTCCGGATGATCTTGGGAAGTCATTCTGTATCTTTGGGCCTCAGTTTCCTCTTATGTTGGGTGGGTCTGGGGGTTTTAAATGAGATGATCTCCAAGCTTCGATATTTGCAGCTCCACAGGATGGAAACGGAAGGGTCCAGTTTCAGATTAGTACTTTTTCAACAAGGGCCAGGAATAGCAGGAGGCTTATTGGGGTTTCCCAGAAGATGGCCTGGGGCTCTGCAGAGCTCACCAATTGTTCCTGGGGCTGCAGAAACTGGGGCTTGTGGTGTCCAATATGGGCCTCTTCCTTCTCTAACCTCTTTGGAAAATGAACTTCTTTGAAAAATGGGTGAGAGCTATGGACTGTCTCTCCAGAAAAACAAGTGACATGTGCGGAACCATGTACCAGACACACATCCCCCTTTTACATTTAATTTCAGAGGCTCATTGTCTTTCCAAAATGCAGCTTGTATTACCTCCTGCTACCTGCCCCCCTTTCTCTCCCTAGTGGGCTCTTTTTCTTTTACAGATTTGGCACTTGCTCCTGTGCCAAGCTGTAGAATAGCTTCACAAGGCCAAAGGAAGGGCCTCCGAGATGTTTTCTCTGACCTCATGTGAGGCTGGATCAGGTCTTTCCAAAGACAGGCAGAATGTCACATCAGATTTAAAAATCAGCACAAATATATATAGCTGAAGGCGCTTGATAGGTGATGTGTGTGTGGGATAGGGGGGAGGTGGTGGTGGCACTGTTACCTTGATAACATCTTCTGTGAGGGATTCTCTACTTTTTTAAACAAATTAAACTTTTTATTTTGAGATAATTGGAGATTCTCATGCAGTTGTAAGAAATAATACAGAGCACTTCCTTGTGCTCTTAAGCTAGTTTTCCCAATGGCACTGTCTTGCAAAATTATAGTACAATATCACCATATCACCACCAAGACACCGATGTTCATACAGTCAAGATGCAGAACATCTTTATCACCACATGATCACTCCTGCTGCCCTTTTATAACCACTCCCACTTCCTCCTGACCTCATTCCCTGCTTAACCCCTGAACCCCACTCATCTGCTCATTTCTATCATTTTATCATTTCAAGAATGTTATGTAAGAGGAATCATACAGTATGTATGCAACCTTTTGGGATTGGATTTTTTCACTCAACATACTTCTCTGAAGAATCATTGAGATTAATACATGTATCAATAGTTTGTTCCTTTTTATTGCTCAGTAGTAGTATTCCATAGTGTGGATGAACCAGTTTGTTTAACTACTCACTCATCAAAGTATATCTGGATTCCTCTTTGACTCCTGGATTCTTTAGAAGTATGTTGATTTGTTTCCAAGTGTTTAGAGGTTTTCCTGTTGTCTTGCTGTTATTGATTTCTAGTTTGATTCCATTGAGGTAGGAGAACACACTCTGTATAATTTCTTTTCAATTCGTTGAGGTTTGCTTTATGGCCCAGAACATAGTCTGTCTTGGTATATGTTCTGTGGGTACTTAAGAAGAGTGTACGTTGTGCTGTTGGATGGAGTGTTTTGTAAATGTTGATTAGATTCTATTGGTGGATGGTGCGCTTGAGTATTTCAATATCCTTACTGATTGTCTAGTTATTTTATGAATTGTTGAGAGAGGAGTGTTGAAGTGTGCAACTATAATGGTAGATTTCTCTATTTCTCTTTAGTTCTATCATTTTTTGCTTCACAGTATTGTATCTCTATAATTTGGTGCATGCACATTTAGGAATGGTGTGTTTCCTTGTGGTTTGGCCCTTTATCATTATATGATTCCCTCTCTGTCCCTGGTAATTTCTTTGCTCTGAGGTCTACTTTATATCTCATATTGGTACAATCACTCCTGCTTTCTTTTGATTGAGGTTTGCATGATGTATCTCTTTCCATCCTTTTACTTTCATCCTGCCTATATCATCATACTCAAAGTGAGTTTCCTATAGGCAGCAGATAGTGGGTTGTGTTTTTAATTGTCTTTAGATTATTTACATTTAATGCTATTATTGATACGGTAGGGCTTAAGTATGCAATTTCGTTTTCCTATTTGTTTCCTCTGTTTTTCATTTCTGTTTTCTTTTTCCTGCCTTTTTGTAGGCTAAACATCTTTTAGAATTCCACTTTGATTTATATATAGTATTTTTCATTTTATATTTTTGTATATATCTTTTAGTAGTTATTCTACATATTACATTATATGTACATAACATCACAATCAATTGGTGTCATTTTACCAATTTGAATGAAATGTAGAAGACTTACTTTTATGTCTTTTTACTCTACTCGTGTTTATAATGTAATTGTCTTAAACATTTCCTATAATACATTTAAAACCACATCAAGCAATGTTACAATTTTTGCTGTCAAATGTAATGTAGAAATTCAAGGGGAGGAATAGTCGATTGTATTTACCTGTACTTTTGCTTAGCATGTTCCTTCCTAATGTTCTAAATTCCTTCTTTTACTCTCTCTTTTTGGTTTAAAGAACTTCCTGGAGCCATTCTTTTGGGAGCAGTTCTGTTGGCAACAGATTTTCTTCCTTTTTCTTCATCTCAGAATGTCTGATTTCTCTTTCATTGCTGAAGAATATTTTCACTGGATATAAGATTCTGGGTTAATAGTTCTTTTCACACATGAAAAATGTTGTGCCACTTCTTTTTGGCCTCCATGGTTTCTGATAAGAAATCTGCTGCCATTCTAATTGTTTTCCCCCTATAGGTAGGAGTCATTTCTCTCTGCCTGTTTTCAAGATTTTTTCTTCCTCTTTAGTTTTCAGAAGTTTGACTATGATGTGTCTTGATGGGGATTTCTTTGAGTTTATTTCTTTGAGGATTTCTTTTGAGTTTATTTCTGTGAGATTCTTTCAGCTTCGTGAACCTATATGTTTATGTCTTTTTCCAAATTTGGGAGGTTTTCAGCTATTGAGCACTTTTTCAACTCACCCTCTTTCTCCTCTCCTGGGACTCCAGTGATAGGAATGTTAGATCTTTTGTTATAGTACCACAGGTTCCTGAGACTTTGTTGGTTTGCTTGCTTTTTTTGTTGTTTTTTTTTTTTTAGTCTACTTTTTCTCTATTTTTTTAGTTTGGTTAGTTAAAAAAATATTTATTCATTTTTCAATTATGGTTTACATTCAATATATTAATTTTAGGTATATAACATAGAGGTTAGACATTACATAACTTATGAAGTGATCTCCCTGATAACTCTAGTACCCATCTGGTACCATGCAATGTTATTACAATACAGTTTGGTAATTTTTATTGTTCTATTTTCCAGTTTACTACTTTTTTTCCTCTGTCCCCTCCATTCTGCTGTTGAGCTCATTTATTAAATTAGGTATTTTAAGTTCTAAAGTTTTCATAGGTTCTTCTTTATATCTCATATTTGTTTGCTAGACTTAATTTTTTCTATTGGTTTCAAGCATTCTCATATTTCTTTGCCAAAATTTATTATTTCATTGGTTTCAAACATGTTCATAATTGCTTGCTGAAGCATTTTTATGATGGTTGCTTTAATATCTTTGTCAGATAATTTTAACATCTCTGTCTTCTTGGGATTGGCATCCATTGATTGTCTTTTTTCATTCAGTTGAGATCTTTCTGGTTCTTGATATGATAAGTGATTTTTGATTGAAACCTGTACACTTTTTGAGACTCTGGATTTTACTTAAACTTTCTGCTTTAGCTGGCTTTTAAAAATACATGTTCCAGTGGGAAGACTAGGGGCTTTGCCTCATTATTGCCAGGTGGGTGTTGAAGTCGTTTTTCCTACTTGGCCTGTATAAATACCCTTCTGGCTGGGAGGGGTTGGAATGTCCAGTTAATACGCCCCAAGCAATTCCCACTGATACCATGTGGTCTCATTACTACTGAGCAGTGGCAAAATCCTGACTTTCCATTAGTCCTCCACTGAAACATTTCGGCAGGGAGGGCAAGGGTACCTCATTACTGCTGGGTGGGAGTGGGAGTCAAGACTCCACACTTGACCTTTACTCACATGGACCAGGGTGGGGTCACAATTTTTTCTGTGGCGTTTGGCAGGATTAGAGCAGTTATTGTTTGGAAGTGTTGACTTTCTAGGCTGCCCCTTTCGTAGTATTTTGGGTAGAAGGAACAGGCTTTATTGGGGCTTTTTTTCGGTCTGTGCCCATTGACATTTCCAGGTTGCCAGCTTCTTCAGCCTTAAATCTGTGGTATATGAGGCCAAAAGAAAACCTAGGAGTCTGACCATCCTGTTATTCCTCAGGCCTCAAGGTCCCCAGGCAATTGCTTCTCTTTCCCTTTTAGACTCTTCTTATGTTTGTTTTATGTATAATGGCCAGGGGTTTTTAGTTATATTTAGGGGAAGGCATAGGGAAAAGTACATGTGTTCTATCTTTTCAGAAGTGGAAGTTCTTTCTTCTTCTTTTTCTTTATTAGTATTTAGAATTGTTGAGAATGAAATCCATGTGCTGAAGAAAATTTTAAACAGTGCAAAAGGGATACAGTGAAAAATCTTTCTATTCCTGTGTCCTGGCAGCGGTCACGTGGTTCCTGGACCAGAGGCAGGCAGTGCTGCCAGTGCTCGTGGAGAGAGGGGAGTTGGGGGGGAGAGGGAGAGGGAGGGAGGATGAGAATTTAAGATATTCACCAACCTGATATACGAAACCTGGGCCTCATTATAGTTTTAATTTGCATTTCATGCATTGTGTGGGGCTGAGCATCATTTCAAATGTTTAAAATGCATTTGTATTTCCTGCTTTGTGGACTGACAATTTAATTTCTTCTTTATTGTACATTTCTCTATTGGGTTGTTGGCATTTCTTACAGACTTGCATGTGTTTGCACATGCATGTTATTTATGTAGTAAGGAAATTAGCCCTTTGCTTGCCATATATGTTGAAATTATTTTTTCCCTATTTTTCATTTATCATTTGACTTTATTGTTTAGTGTTAGATATTTTAAAATTTTTGAACTCAGATGTAGCCTTTTATAAAAAAATGACATTTGGATTTGGGTCATGCTTGAAAAGTCCTTCCTAGTTCAAGATTATTACAAACATCCTCCCACATTTTTCTTCTAGCTCTTTTCACAGTTTCATTTTTTTGTTTAGGTCCTTGATACATGTGGCCCAATTTTTATTTTATTTTTTCCTGAGTTGTCACAACACAATTAGTTGAATAGTCCATCTTGTCCGTAGTGGTTTAAAATGGCACCTTGATTTATTGTGGGTCTTCTCTGTGTGGGTGCTTACCTGCCTTCTCAGCAAATTGCAGATGGCAGCTGGTGGCCTGGGGAGGCTGTGCTGAGGTGATCTTGGAGCCATCTGCAATGGTAGGAACACTTTCAGAGTGGGAGGAAGAGCAAAGGTGTTGCTCCTCCCCACCTCGGACTGCCCTGTGGTTTGATCTCATGAAAAAGGGCTGAGCTTGTTTCAGGAACATTGTCCACTCATCTTGGCCCCTGGTGGTAGGAGGCCCCTCTCTCTGCTCCTCTTATGAACCCACAGATCCTGCTATTTCCTGAAATAGCTGCAAAACCCACCCTTCATCCCTATTTCCCTTTGTATCCTAGACAACCCTTCACTCCAGCCTTTCAGTATTATGGCCTATTTTTTGAACATACTCCTAAATGTTTGTTTTAGCTATCTCTTACTGCCAAAACTATTCCCATAAACTTAGTTGTTTAACACAACACACATTTGTTATCTCACAGAGTTATTATTTCTGAGGGCCAGGAATCCCAGCACAGTTTAGCTAGGTCCTAGCCTTAAGGGCCTCTCAGGAGTTTGCAGTAGAGGTGTCATCCAGGGGTGGGCTCTTATTTGGAGGCCTAACTGTGGAAGGACCCACTTTCCTTTTCATGTGGTTGTTAGCAGCATTCAGTAGGATTCATGGCAGCTCCATTCTTCAAATTCAGAAAGGGAGAAAGAGCCGTGAGTGTCATTCTACTAGCAAGATAGTCTTATATGCAACCTTATCACAGGAGTGACATTCTATTACCTTGTCATATTGTACTGGCTGCAGTCACAAGTCCCACTCACACTCGAAGGACACTACTTAATCAAAGGTGTAATCACTAGGAGGCAGGGCTCATGGGGTGCTCTTAGAGCCTATCTACCACAGTGGGTATTTTCCCTTAGGTTCTCTCCACTGTAGTCAATGCTTTGTTATGGAGCCAGATTAATTTTCCTAAAGCATATCTCTGACTTCACTGGTCTTCTGCTCAAAAGCCTGCATTAGTTAAAATCCAAAATTCCTTATATTAGCATTCAAGGCTCCCTCCAAGAGCTGCCTGGCAGTATCTGTCAAAATTGTCAGCTCACAAAGCCTCTGACCCAGACTCTACCCCAGAACTCTATTTTCACATAAGTGAAATGATAACTGCACAAGAGTAATCACTGCACAACTGTTTGAAATAGCAAAAGACTGGAAACAACCTAAATGGAAGGGAATGGTTAACTACATGGCCATATATCCAAATGATGGAGTACTACGCAGACATGAAAATGAATGAGGCAGCTCTTTATACATTCACAGTCTGCACAAGTGGTTCTCAAAGTGTGGTTCCTGGACCAGCAGAATCAGCATCAACATCACCTGGGAACTTGTTGGAAATGTACATTTTCAGGCCCCACCCCAGACCTACTGGATCTGAAACTGGAGTTTGGCAAGCTGGCCTGGTAATTCTGATACATGCTCCATTTTGAGAATTGCTGGTTTACTATAATACAATTAAATATAAAAAGGTAGAATGATGTATATAGTATGCTAGCACTTGTACATGAAAGGTAAGAGAGGTATATATTTACTTATATGTGCATAAAATACCTCTGTCAGGATACATAAAAGACACGACTAACTTTGGTTGCCTTTGAGATGGCTAAAGGGACAGCTGGGGGAGGGATGGGAAGGTGACTTTTTTACTGTATGTCCTTTTGTGCCTTTTGAATTTGAACCACTTAATGTATTACTTGTTTAAAATATTAAAATGCAAGTCTCCCATCTCTCACCTCTGACATGGCCTCTTCATGCCAGTCCAATTTGTCTCTTCACTGTCCCTTGGGTTGAGGTCACATTTCCAGGCCACGGGTCTTTACTTAATTCTGTGCCCGATCTGGAATTCCCTCACTCTTCTCTGAAGAATCAAAGCCAAGTTGCCCTTATAGTTCAGGCTTAGATGCTGCTTCCTCTGGGAAGATTTGCCTGGCTTCTCCCTGACATAAGGATTAACAGCCCTTTTTGGCTACCCCATCCTGTGCCTCTCTGACGCTTACTGCGCACTTGTCTTCTTTATTCTAGATTGTCAGCTCTCTGCGGGCAGGGACTTGGCCCTGCACATCTTTGTGACCCCAACATCCATCAGAGCCTGCAAGTTGATAACTAAGAATCTTTCAGTAAATAACTTAGCGAGTAAGTGAATGATGGCATTGGGGCTAAGGGGGCCCAGAATGGCATGGGCAGTGAGTGGTAATTGCCCAGGGAGGAGAAGAATGACTGGGCAGGAAAGATGGGGCTAGGCTTCAGGGAGCAGCTGCTGGTGACTGGGCTTTATATACGGTTTGGTTTGGGGCTGAGCTTGAGGGTGCAGTGGGGAAGGCACCCTTCACCTGGGATGCCACAGGATTTAGTTTTATTAGGGAGTAGGGCAGGGGGGGAGGAGTTCTTTTAAATAGGCAGATGTGCTTTGGGACAGGTGGGTAAGTGATGGGTAGCATGTGTGTCTTAAAAAGACCTCACGCAGACTGGCAGAAGGGCAAGCTGCCTTACCAAGGGTGTTTTTATGATGAAAACCAAGTCAGGAGTGAAACTATTTTTTAATATTAAAAAGAATATGCCCCTAATGGCCATGCTGTCCCTGTCTCCCTCCATCTCGAGACAGCATCTGACATTTCCTGCACATTTTAATTTTCTAACCAAATAATGAAATAATCAGATTGGATGTTCAGTCACAGGATTCATTTTCTCTCATTCCTGGGCTTCAAACTTCATCTCATATTTTAATCTGTTTTGAGCTCTTTTCAATTGCCTTGGAGATGGAGCCAAAGGTCCCCCGAACTCCTGTTGCCTGCAGTTGTTTGGTTTGGGTTCCTATGAGCATTTCCTTTAATGACAAGGTCCATCTTCTTGCAGCAGTGGCAGGACTTCTGGTGGGGTGGGTGGCAGTGGGCCTCACACCTCGTGACTCCCTGACAGTAAATTAAAGTCCAATTTCTGACTCTGGGGATCCTCATGCTCTGTTTCCTCTTGAACAGTACCCTCCCTTCTCAATTGTATTAATTCTTCAAAGCCCAGCCTCCCATGCTGCTCTAGGCCACGGGATCCCTCCTCCCTGAGCATCAAGGACACACAGAAAGCACAACATCAATAAAAACCAGCCTTTCAGAGCCTAAGTGTCTTTCAAGCTCATTCTGAGTGTTTGGCATGGATTAACTCATTCAATCTCACACTCGCCTCTAAGGTAGTATTTGTATTAGTGTCCCCATTATTTTGATGAGGAGATTGAGGTAAAGAGAGATGACATAATTTGTCCAGCAGCTGGAATACACCTATGGTTAGTTCCAACCAGTTTAACTCTTGATGTTGCCATTTCAGGTGTGTGTTTCACAGCTTCCGAACCAAGCAGCTGCCCTCTAGGTGGGTGCTGCACCCTTCTAGGTGCTGTGCTGGGTGGCACAGTGGTGTCATTGTCAATGCCTATAGATTGTGGAGCTCCTTGTCTCATGAGAGACCAGAGAAGGACACTGGTTTAGAGCAGGAGGCATGGAGTTCTGCACCTTTCTGAGAGGCATAGGCTGATTTGCTGAGGGGGCTGGGAGTGGGTGGAGTTGCTGGAGGACTCACCATGCTTCTTGCTTTAGGTAGAGTGTCAAGGTGACTCGATGATGCAGGTGACAAGGCTTCCCCTGTGGGGTGTGAAATGTGTGGGTTGTAAGATTGTTGGGAGAGCTGGGTAAACAACAGAGGAGTACCCTGTGACCACAAGCAGAGGTGAGCCCACTGGAAAGGGTCCCACTTTTGAAGATGAAAGAGGCCCATATATGGGAAACCCTGGGCAACCAGGTGGGGTTAGAGTCAGCTCTGTCCCAGGGGTCCTCTCTGCAGTGGGGTTCTCATCCTCTAGTTGGGCTGTCTTTGTCCCATAAAGATAACCAACCTTGAGGCAGGCTTTTCACATCTTTGAGCCTCAGTTAATGCATCTGCATAAAGGGGAGAAATACCCAAACCTGCCTTTGCTGTGACAGAGCATCGGGAAGGTGAAACGGGAATGCGCCCATCAGAGGCAGATGCTTCCAGGTCGGGGTACTGGAATTACATGGTCGGATTCAATTTCCCCCTGGTTTCTCCCTGGTTTCCCCCTGGGATACAGGTGGTGGACTTGTGTGTTTGGCCACACTTACTGAATCTGTGCAGCTTTGGTCCTTGAGCCCCCCTGGGGTGTCTTTTCCTCCACAGCAGGGTTCTGACCCCTCCCTGTATGGTTTCCCTGGATGCCTCTGGTGCTCCCACCCCAGAGGTTCTGATCCCATGGTCCTGGGTGCAGCCTGGGCTTGGTATTTCTTTAAAGGCTCCCAATGGGATTCCAGCATGCCCTGGTTTGAGATCTGTTCTCTATGGCATAGTACAGGGCAGGAGTAGCGAGAAGGGAGGAGAAAGAAGGTTCGCCAGAATCTCAAGGGCAGCATATAGACCTAGAAAAAAAAATTTAAAGACATGGTTATTAGATCCCATGCTATGTTTTAAGCCTGATACTGGGTGTATTTTGCAAGGTTAAGCAAAACTAAAGGAGTACTTTGGATTTTTATGTTTATCGGAAGACTGTATGGATGAGTTAGCATGAGTCTCCTCTGGGAGTTGAGACTGAGGAGCTGGGTGTTAGGGTCCAGCAGACTCGGAGCCTGGAAGCCTGGATGCTAAGGCTGGCTCCATCACTCACTTGCTCTCTGAGTCTGGGGAAGCTACCTAACTTCTCTGAACTCAGCTTCCTCATCTGATGCATGGGACTATTAGTGCCTGTCTCAGAGAATCATTGAGAAAAACAAGTGAGATCATTCATGAAAACATTTTGAGGAACCAAGACTTCAATACAAATTAAAATATTGCATAAAAACAGTGTGTTCTGTATTCTGTCGACTGTGACTCTGGACACCATCCCTTAGGATTTGTGCCTGACACAGGGAGACCAGATGTCCCAAATTCCTGGGCTCTTGCCTAGGTTTCTACTACCATGTGCATTCCAGAGCTCATCCACTCCTGGCACCACTGACTAGCCCCCCTCCCCCACCTCCATCTTGAAATTCCACTGCCTTCCACTGGCTTGTCCCCTCAGGATAGACGCATGCTACTGTCTCCCACAGTAAAAACAAAACACACCTGTGACCCTTGGGCCTCTTTTATCTTCCATCTTTCCCTCTTTGTTTTACAGTCAGGTTTCTAGGATATATAACTCATGTAGAGACCTCCCTTTCCTCACTTCCTTCCATCTCTGCCCTAGCAGAGACCACCAGTGACCCATGGCCACCAGCTTCTTTATCCTATTGGGTCTCTGCAGTATGTGCCCTGTGAACCATACCTTTCATTGACACACTGTCCTTCCTCAGGCTCCTTCATATCCCCCTTTTCCCTCTCATCCAACCCTCCACCTGTGGCTGACCACCTGGTCTAGGGGCTCCACTTCTTAAATATTTCTCAAACCTGTAGCCTCCCCTCAGTGCCCACCACCACTACTTTGGTTCAAGCCCTCATCTCTCACTTGGGCTATTGGTCCAGTCTCTTAAAGTATCCTGACTTCCCTCTCCTGGATCCCTCTGCCCTCCAGGGTCAAGTTCAATACAAAGCCCATTGTGCTCTGGCCCTACCTGCTCCTCCAGGTTTATCTCTTTTGACTCTTCCTCTCGTGTTTGCTTTCATTCCTCAACTCTGTCATGGTATGTCATCGCTCTGTGATTTCCCACACTTTGCTTAACATCCCCCTAAAATCTTCCCTGCCCAGCATAATCCTAACCTCATGCTGGAGAAATTTTCATTTTATAAATCCTAGCTCAACTGCCATATCACTCCTAAGAGTCTCCCCCGGTTCCTCTGCTCCATCCGCACGTGGGGTTCATCTTACCTTGCCTTGCCTTGCTCTGGGCTGCTGCTGCTCCCGGACTTGCTGCCTTCATTGCTTGCCTCACACTGCATTATGCACACACCATCTGCTTCCCCAGGACTTGGGAGCTCACTGAGAGAAGGGTTCATTGCTGGCACTTTCTCTGTCAAGCTCTTGCTCTCAAATTTGCAGAACCTGGTGCAGAGTTGGCGCTCAACAAATGTTTACAGAATCAAATTGAATTAATGGAGGGCTTATGGGACAAAGGACAAATTGGAGCATTTTGATGGGTCATAGTGACTTCTGGATATGAAAAGGCCATTTACCTTCATATTGTTCGTGTAGTCCAATGCTTGGAAAGTAGGTATCTTCACGTGGGATCTATTGCTTACTCACAGCTGGCAAAAGTCTTGACTTTTCCAGACTCTATCATGTTCTGATCTCAGTAGACAGCTGGGAGCTTCCTCCATGAAGGACTCATTCATGGAAAATTCTAGAGATAGGCACATCCTAGGATGCTATGGCTGGGCATGTGTAAGCATCCAGAATGCTGTAGTGCTGAACCAGGGAGAAACTCCAATGTCCTGTCTGCTTTTCTGGGTTCTTTTTCCCAGGTCTAAATTCCGCTCATGGTAAGACCCTGTAGAAGGGCAGTGGTCTCTGGTCTCTGGTCTTTGGTTTCTCCTTGCCCCGCCCCCGCCCCCACGCTGTCTCCTCTTGACCTCAGGACAGATGATTTCTTGTTACTATTTGTAACACCCATAGCTTCTTTTCCAAGTGCTCAACCACCTTTCTCTCTTTGAGCAAAAGGGAAGGGATGGCTTGTTGAAGTCACAAAGCATCATCACAGAATGGACACTGCCAGCTTTTGATGGAGTTTTAAGGGCCATACTTGCAGAGTGGGCCTTCTCTGGCCTCCTTGTGTATCCTTGATATGTTGGAAGGTCATACTATTGTTAAACTCACTCTTGAAATTCTCCTTTGTACATTCACCTCTCACTCTCACAGTGGCATCTGTCATATTGCCTTCACTATAAAACCTTTACTTTCAATTTCTTGTTTTACATAAATAAAATAGATCTGTTATGCAGTTGACCTTTGAACAACCAGGGGTCAAGGGCACTGACCTCCTGAGCAATCAAAACTTGGAGTGTAACTTTTGACTCTCCCAAAACTTAACTATTACTAGCTTACTCTTGACTGGAATCCTTATCGATAACATAAACAGTCTAATAACACATATTTGTATGTTATATGTATTATACACTGTATTCCTACACTAAAGGAAGTTAAGGAAAAGAAAATGTTAATAAGAAAATCATAAGGGTTATCTGCAAGATTTTTTAAATTGTTGCAAATCTCCAAAAATTTTTCCAATATATGTATTGAACAAAATTGCCTGCAGATGGACCCGTGAAGTTCCAATCCATATTGAATGCTGTTGCATATTGTAAGCCTGTACTTACAATATACACTGTATTAGGTATTGTAATAATGCCCCCCATCGTCCCCCCAAAATTACATTTTGACCACCTTCATGGTTTCCTCTTTCTAAACCTGCTCTGAAACCTCCCTGTCATCCTGGGTGAAATGACAAATAGGTGAGGAAAGTTTGGTTCCTCATGGGGGAGGGAGGAGATGAAGTTCTGATGGAGGAATGTCTGGCACCAGCTCTGATGGCTGTGCATGTGCGCTTTGTGGGTGCTGTGATCATCAGCTCTCTGGTGCTGGCCCTTGACAGGATTGTCCTTCCTGTTCCCTTCATCATGAGGCAGGGCCATGAGATGAGTCTGGTCAGTAGGTCATGAGTGACATGCAGGGTTTTACTTCCAGGTGAAGCATTTGATCACCAACGAGAGGGCCTCCAGAGCTGGCAGGACAGTTGGATACATTGGAGGTGGTGGCTACTGCATAGGCCCGAAACCCTGAATGACTGCAACAGGCACAGTCCACAGTGGTTGGTGGTTGTTACTGCAGCCCAACCTAGCCTATCCTGACTGGCACAGAAATTGTGCTGTGTAACAAAAATGCCAATTATATGCCATTTGTGTAAGGCACACATGAAAACGAAAAGGTTGGAGTGTCAGTGGGTATACACCATGAATATGAAATATACTTCTGTTGCCTTTCCCACAAGATTCTGAGTTGTTTGTTACTACTGGCAAACCTGACTGATATAGGAGGCGGGAGGGCCTGATCAGGGTTTGGCAGGGCAAAATCTGAATTCCAGTCAGAATGTCCTGGGGCCCACTGCAGGCCCCTCATCTTGGCAGCCACCCTTCTGTGCCACTGGGGAAGGCCAGTCCTGTTCCCTGGCCTGCCGGTGCACCCTGAGAGGATTCCCTGGGCCCTTTGACCCAGAAACTGAGTAGCCTTGTTTGCTCCTTGGAGCTTTTCTTTGTCTCTGTTTCATTGTCACCTTTTTTTATGTGTCAGCATCAGGGCTCTTGAGAGGCGGAGGTGAGAAAGTGTCCCATTTCCCAGCTATGTTTCTCCAGGGGTTGGTCTGAGCAGAATGAACAAGACGGTAAAGTTTGTCCTTCTGATCCTCCCCACCCTCCACCCAGCTTCTACCTCCCGTTGCTCCGGCCTCCTCCCCTGGCCTCTCTACCTGTCTGCAGGTAGCCGTTTGCTTCCATCAGAATGTATATGTTTTCTCACTCCTCTGGGGCAGATCTTCCAGTGTGTCTCAAAGTGACAATCTGGTAGGTTAATCTCAGCGCATATACTAATGAAGAGTGTGGACCACGGTGTGTGTGTGTGTGTGGGGGGGTTATTGAGGCTCCCCTATGCCCAGAACCAAGCACAGGGGAATGGGGCTGGGGTGCTCATGGCCAAGGCCTCTAGACCCTTGCAGAGCAGTAGGGGAAGAACAGAGTTGAGCAGGCAGAGTGTTTAGAAGTGTGATATAAGGTGCTGCGTGTTAGGAACTGTTGGTGGGATCCAGGCTGAGTGCTGAGAAGGTGGAAAGATTGCTCTGTGGCCTGGGCTGGTCAGGGAATGCCACGTCACTGCCCAGGGGCCTCAGTTTCCCCATCTGTTAGGTAAAGGAGGGTGCGTGGTTGATTGGTTTATGATTTCCTGTTGATGAGAATGGCCAGGGAGGCTTGCTCAGCATCGGGACTCCTGGGACCCTCATAGAGATTCTGATTTTGTAAGTCTGGAGCAGGGCTGGACACCTCGCTATTTCCTGTCTGGCCTCCCCTCCCCACCCCAGTTTTGCCCCCGGAGCTGGGAAGTGGGGGTTTTGGCCTGGGCAGGCTGTGAAAGGTGTGGCAAATTTGGAGGAGGACCTGAGAGATGCCCAGCTCTGTCAGAAAAGCACCTACCGCAGCTGGGGCAGGTCACCTGGAAGGGAGACAGGGACATTGTTAAATGCTAATTTGTTGCTGAATGATTTACCCACTGAGTTTGCAGGACCAGGGGAAGGCTGTTGAACCAGTGTGCCCTTGGAGGAGAGCTGCAGGCAGCCTGGCCGCTCGGAGTTTCATGTTCAGCCTTGACGTGATAATACTTCAGGCTGCTGGGAAGGCCATCCAATGCAGTCCACTTCATGATTCTTTATTTTTATTTATTTATTTATTTATTTAATATATCTTTATTGATTTCAGAGAGAGGAAAGGAGAGGGAGAGAGAGAGATAGAAACATCAATGATGAGAGAGTCACTGATCAAGCCAGCAGCCCGGGCATATGCCCTGACCGGGAATCGAACCCCGATCGCCTGGATCCTAGGTCGATGCTCAACCGCTGAGCCACGCCTGGCCAGGTATACTTCATGATTCTTTAGAACAAACATGGGAGTTGGGTCTTCACAACAGACCAATGAAATGGGTGGCCTCAGTTGGGCTAGCTCCTTTCCTAGTTGGAAAACCCTGCTAATCAATTTAGCAAACCCAGCAGGGTACATGGAGGATCCTATACCTTGGGGGCTCTCAAACTTCTGCTGCTTGCTAAAAAGGTGCTGGGTCCACCTCCAGAGTATCTGATTCAAAAGATCGGGTGGGGGGGAGGGAGTCAAGAATTTGTGTTTCTAACAGGTGGCAGGGTGCTGAGCTGCTGCTGGTCCCAGGATCACACTTTGAAAACCAATGGTTTCTACCGACTCTAGACCCACTCTCTGCCCCCAGGATATTTATACTCTAATTGGTGCCTATTTCCACCCAAACCAATCAAGAGAATATGAGGCAGTGAGTGTCAAGGTCCTGACATGAGCTGAGGATATGAAGCACCAAAGAAGTTGGGGAAAGGGAGTGTGGGTGAGGGTGTGGAGGAGACTCCTGAGGCAGAGGGGCCGCGAGGGTGGGCAGACCTGGATTATTGTGCCATGTATTGCATGCACATGGTGTATGATGGTAGTGGTGCCCCCTGGAGTTGTGCAATGCAGTGGCTCTGGTGAGTGAGAGGGCCCTTGGGCTGGGCGTGTATGCAGGGGCACAGATCAGAAAGCCCAGAGTAGGCCTGGGGCATAATGCAGAAGCCAGTGCCCAGTGGAGCTCCTAGTAGGGGCAGGGAAGAGAGAAGGCTTTATGGGGGGTGGCCCGTTGAAGGCCTGAAATGCTTGGGTGAGGAGTTCAGACTTTATTACATAGTGAACTGGGAACAAATCAACAGCAGTTTGGCTCCCCAAAGCAGACATCTGGAAATCGACTCTTTTAAGTTTTGAAAAACACATTTTCAGTAGTAGCTCACAGCCTGTTTTTGTGACATGATTTCAAGGCTTCATGAGATTTCTCTGTTGTTTCCCCTCCCCTCTCACCACCCTGTTTCTCCCCACAGTCCTTGAAATTTCACTACTCAAGATTATATCCTTTTGTTCTAAATATTACCCTCTCCAAGAGGCTTCTATTATGAACCAGAAATGCCCAAGAAGAAAAGTCACTAACCTTGGCATACTATGCTAGGCCGCCTTTGAGGAGGAGGTTTACATGCCGTCTCCTTCTCCAAGGATCAGTGGTCAGGGGGCCTAGGATAGGTGGAGACTTTGATGAAGCTGGAGGCAGAGGGGAAAGACTAAGCATGGCAGAGGTGGAGTGCCACCGTCACCCGTCAGATAAGCAGCAGCAGACAGAGTGGGTGCAGGGAAAGTCCTCCGAGACCTGGTCAATGAGATTGTTCTTGGGGATGGGTGAGGTCGGGGGGGCTGGATGCCAATGGCATAGGAAGGCATCAGTGTGCTTGGTGGGCTCACAATAGCTCAGCCCCATTTCTTTGGTCCCCCCTTTCCCTTCTTCCATCCTTCCTTCGGAACACTGAGGGGAGTGTACTGCTATAGTTCCGACCTGACCCTGACATACCAGCCTTCTCCTCTCCTGCCTAACAGGCTAGACAGGCTGGAATTGGTGCTAGATCTGCTGCCAGGAAGCAGGAAATAGCCACATCTCGCAGGTCATGTTCCCAAGTCCATAGGTACATATGCTGAGTAGGGAGAGAAACTCTGTTCTAATTTCATTTGGGGGAGATGTGTTGACAAGGAGATATCAGATGAGTTTTTTTGCCAGGTGATTAATCACCTCTTATTTTCCTGTTTCACAGTCCAGGTTTTCCATATCGGATCGTCTGTAAGCGGGAACAGTGTACACAGTGCACATAAAGCTCCAACGGGAAACTGTAATGCGCAGAGTCATTAATTGTGTTCATGTTGAGGTTGGTTATGTCAGCCTCCAACACTTGTTTGCATGGGGCCCGTAGAAGGATGGAGTGTTGCCCACAGGTGTGAATGTCATAGGTGTATTCCCGGGCACTCTCACCCTGAGATGATGCTTTTGTAGAATGATGGCATCTGAGAAACTGGAGGCTGATTTCTGCTCTCACTTGAGTGTCTTTTGTTCCACATAATTCACCGAAAGAAGGAAAATTCAGAAAGCCCAGGAGGTGACTTGGAGTGGAGATAAAGCCTTTTAGGGATGGGTGGGTAAGAGGCCTGACACTGCCTCTGTCTCAGCTCTCCACTTCATGCTACAACGGAAAATGCAGGAATGGCCCTTTGGGTTCAACCATTTCCAGGCTGTGGGCAGGTCATGTGACCATTCTTCTGCTCATCTGTACTAATACTGCCCTGGTGCTATGATAGCTGAGCAAACATACAGGGAGTGATGGAAATCTAGTAGGTGCTAGCTCTGCTCTGCTCTCTGCGTTCTCACAAAGGACCAAGGCCCTTTGAGAAATGTCCTGAGTGCATTTTCCTGAAAACGCCTTTAGATTAGGGTCATTAAGTGGTTTTAATATCAAAGATTCAAAGAATCAGAGGAAATTGGGGGGCAGAGACTGTCTTACAACCCCACAGTGGGTCAGAGGCTGATCCTAGCTTGCAGCTGGGAAAGCTCATTCATCAATCAACAAATTTAGGGAGAGAGACAGGATTGGAGGAAGAAGAGGATTTTTGGCACAGCTAGAGGCTATGGTTATAGGCAATGCAGGATGCATCTCGGTGTGGCAAACAGAACACTCTATTTGGAGTTAGAAGACCTGGATACTGCAGTCGGCTCAGCCTTTTGTTTTCTGTGTGATTCTGGGCTTGAGCTATTTGCACCTCAGTTTTTACATCTGTAAGTTGGGTATGACTGTCCTTACCTGTCTCCCAGTGTTGCTTTGAGGACCAAGAGGTACTGGGGAGGAAGCTCTCTGCAGACTGCAAGACATGGCAAAAACAAAATATTATTATAACAATTTCTGTTTCTATATTGCTTTCAGGCTTCCAGAGAATGTTCTCATCTTTTCTCTTAATGTATAGCAGTTGATGATATGACTCTCCTATGCATATGTCTAAGGCCAACGGCAAGGGATGAGATAAGCCTGGGCCTGGTCCTCCAGACACAGCAAGAACAGCTTTCCAGCTCACCTCTGATCCTGACATTACTTGCTTACCTGCTTGTACATCACTTCTGCCTTTAACTTTGGTAACTGCTGTTCTTCTCTAAAGTTCAGGTCTTACCTCAAAACCCTCTGAGGCACATTTTTATATCCTGACACTCGGTGTCCCCAGGCTACCCATGTGCTGCCTACTGTGGAGTCTACCCTTCACTCCTGGCAGTATCCTGGGCCTAGATCTAACCTTCCTGTTCCTGTGCCCCACCCCTAGTTGGCTGAGGAGCTAAAGAGGACCACTGAGGGGCAGTGTGACTTGTCTTGGGGGCTTGGGGACAGGGACTTCCTGGAGGTGATGCGTCCACTAAAAAAAGTAGCCCAAACAGTGGCCTTTGGGGCCACGGCAAGCATTTTAGGACAGGAAATCCCATTGGAATCCCTTGGGTGCCCCCAGGGCCTACCACAGTGGTTGGTGCCCAGTGGGGCTGCCAACATTTGGATAGGTTGGTGGGTGACACCGTGAGGCAGGTAGCCATTCTGACTGCTTCTGGAACTCAGTTTCATTACCTCATCAAGCATTTATTGAGCACTTAGTGGGCATCAAGCATGGTGCCGGGTACAGCCCTTGAAGGGCTCACTGTTCAATGAATGCCAAGTTAGGTGGATGTACAAGGTTACATTTCAGGGTCAAAGATGCTCCAGGAACATGCTATAGAGGCATCCACCGAATTCTGGCCTGTGACTTCCTGGGAGAGGGGACCCTTGAGCTGAACCTAGAAGGTCAAATAACGTGAGAAAGAGGGCTGGGTAGGGGGCATGGCACCTCTAGTCCCTGCCCTTCTGGTCTGCCAGGTCCCATCAGGCTCACTCTCAGGGCCTTAGCAGTCTAGTCTGTCCTCCCAGCCTCTTTCATGCTCTGCCAGAGAGAAATCTCCCCTAGGATTCTGGATCCTGTGCCTAGCCTGAATTTGCCCTGTTGCTGAGGTGGGGCTGGGCCAGGCTGGTGGGGGGAATGGGCACTTTTTGGGCTCCTTAGGCACCACAACTGCTGCTGGGAAATCTTAATCAATCACTCCGATCAAAGTTTCATGTCTTCCAGAATAAGTGATTTAACTTATCTTTTAGATCGCAATTGACTTCAGCACATAAAAGGTTCATTCATTTTGAAGCAACATCTCCGCCAGGAATGGATTAAGAGCAAGAAAACGGCTCTTTCTTAACATGGGTACAGCTGTGACTTTGGAAACTCAAAATCACTTGTGATCTCCTCTTGGAGCAGGTCTATGCTGAGAGGCCCTCCTTTAGTCAGTGGTAATATGCTCTCCCCACTGGGGAAACCCATTGGCTCCCAACCTGGCAGGATGTCCATGCCGGAGGAGCAGTTTGGCTGGTTGAGATGCACAAAGACACTGTTTTTTAAAAGTCTTTGAACTTGGGCCCCTTCTTTGCTGGCCCCTGGCTTCATCCGCCTATCCAGCCTCTGACCCCATCACCAACAAGGGTCCAGGGAATTGTGAGCAGTGGTGACTCCCAAGGGCATTCTGAGTCTGTTCCTGGAATGACTACTGTGAGGGACACGGAGGAAATGTGAGCCATGGCTTCCCTGCCAAAACAAGCTTACATGTCACTCCATCCATGGTTGGAGGAGGGAGCCTGTGTGTGTGAACTGAGTCAAGTTGATGGAGGGCAATTTAATAGGGGCTATGAAATTTTTATTTTTATTTTTTAAATATATTTTTATTGATTTCAGAAAGAGGAAGGGAAAGGAAGAGAGAGAGATAGAAACATCAGTGGTGGGATAGTCATTGATTGGCTGCCTCCTGCATGCAACCAAAGGATCGAGACCGCAACCAGGGCATGTGCCCCAATCGGGAATCAAACCATGATCTCCTGGATTATAGGTTGATGCTCAACCACTGAGCCATGCCGGCCGGGCAGGGGCTATGAAATTTTGATGCACAAATCTTTTGACTCAGGAGTTCTACTTCTATGAATTTATCCTACAGATTCAGGCATGTATAGGAAAGGACATATGGATAAGGTTGTTCATTGGAGTGATGTTTGTAATAGCAAAAGATTAGAAACAACAAATGTTTTTCAGCAGGAGACTGGACTAACCAAATATAGTGCAGCCATACAGCGGAATAGTATGCAGTCATAAAAAAGAGCCAAAGTGCTTTTATAATAGTGATTTGAAATGATCTCAAAGGTATTGTGATAAAAGCAAGTACATAACACTGTAAACAAAAAGGTAAAAAATATATATATTGCTCTTTATTTATATAGGTATAAAGTCTTGCGAGATAGAAACACAAGGAAATATTAACAGGGAGGGGAACTAGATGGTGGGTGACAGGGACAGATGACAGGGATGGTAGGGAAAGTCTTCATTCTATAGCCTTTAGTGCAATTTGAATTTTGAACAATATGAACATATTTCCTATCTGTGGTAGGCAGAATAATGGCCCCCCCAAAGATGCCCATGCCCTAATCCTCAGGACCTGTAAATATATTGCTTTACATGGCACAAGGGGCTTTGCAGATGTGATTAAGGTTATAGACCTTGAGATGGGGAGAGGATCCTGGATTAACCAGGGCACTCAGTCGAATCACATGAGTCCTCAAAAGCAGAGAACCTTTCCTGACTATGGTCAGAGAGGGAGACAAGACCATGGGAGAACAGCCAGAGAGAGGCTATGTTGTTGGCTTCGAAGATGGAGGGAAGGAACCCAGGAGCCTAGGAATACAGGCAGCCTCAAAGCTTGAAAAGGTGAGGGACAGATTCTCCCTGACAGACCTCAGGAAGGAACGCAGTCCAGCCTGTACCTGTGTTGGACCTATGACCTCAAGAACTCTAAGATGATAAACTGGAGTGTTGTTTAAGGCACTAAGTTTGTGGGGATTTGTTACAGTGGTAGTAGAAAACTAATATGTAAAACAATAAATTTATAAAAACCACAGTTTTTAGAAGAAGCTCACAGTTCAATTAGAGGGGAGCTTGTAGCACAGAGGAAACAGGCCCTGAATTTCACTGCAGTGCTATGCGGTGCAGACCTAATGCTGCGGACCCAGCTAACTTCTTGATGGACTTTGGGAAGCCCAGTATGGCCAGCACTGTGCTCCGTGCGGAGACCACATACGCACACACAAAACCCATGGTCCCTGCCCTTGGGGTGCTTTGTGGCAAGTTTCAAAGTATCTCTCTTTGCCCTTGAAAACTGGACCCCAGGATGCATGCACTGTGTCCCCTCACCCCCCATCTATGGCCTGTTGGGTGTGACTTTTCTAGGTCCTTTGCCATCTTGGGCCCCGATGGACTGGACTTGCCCTCCTTCCCCTGCTTGCTATCAGTCAGCTTTGAACCCCTTCGGGGCTGGAGACCCCACTACCTGCTGAGAAGCTCTGTTCTACTTTCCTCCTAAAGCACTTAGCGTGGGCACCATTCATTTCAGCATCACTCAAGGGTGGGTGACATCGGCTTCTGCTTCGGGAGGTGTGTGCCCCCCCTCCTCTCCCCATGAGACCACGCGCTCCCTCAGGTAGGGGGCTGTTGTATTACTCTGTTGTCCGCCCATCGTCTCGACAGGACCTAACGTATAAACAGGGACTCACTGAAACCTGTTGAGTGGAAGCACGTATGCAGCTCCTGTAGTTTGCAGCGGGCGGTGCCGGGTGGGCATTAGGAAGGACGCAAGAAACAAACAAAAGATGCAGGCGTGGTCTTTGGGCCTTGTGATAAAGAGAAAATTTACCATTGTTCTGCCCTGCGGTTTCCTGCCTCTATGGCCATTTTATATAGGAAATGAAGGGGGAAAATGACTCTCTCTTTTAGTCCCCTCTCCCCTATCAAGTCCTGCCTGGATGCTGCGACTCTGATTAGGAGGCGCCACCAAGTTGCTAATAGGTGCTTCTCAAGTGCTGCCAGCCGCCCTCCGGCCAGCACCGCACCCAGGGCGCCCCAGCTGCTCCCTCCTGCTTCTTGTTGCCTCTGCTCTCCCCGCCCCCAGCTTCCAGTGTCCCCTGATCCATCTCTCGAGGCTCCCTCTCTCGGCCTCACGTATTGTGTATGTCGAGCAGAGGTGGCAGCGTGCAGAGCCAGGTGACATCTGTACATGCTGTGTAACTCTTGGAAATTGGCCCTACCTGAGGGAGTAATCTGCGGGCGTCATCTCTGCCTCGGCAGGAGACGTGGAGCAAGTGTTTCCATGCAGGGACACAGCAGGGTCCCCTAGAACAAAGCAGTGGCAGCCACTGTCCTTGCCTGGTAAGGAACCTGAGGAATCGTGGGTCTGCAGGGAAGTGTGGTGGCAAGGGACATTCTTAGGAGTCAGGTAGCTGAGGATTCGAATCCAGACTCCTCATTTATGAGCTGAGTGACCTTGGGTGCTTACCCGTCCTAAGCCTCAGTTTACTCATCTATAAGAGCGGGACCTGGATGCAGACCCGGGATGACAGCAGGGCTGTGTAGAGTTAGGGCTGACTTCTAAACCGGAGCTAACGCTCTGGTCTGGCCCTGTGATAATGTCAGCTCTTGACAGTGTCAAAACTGCTCTTGGGCAACCAGACAGCAAAGCAGAAACAGGTGCCAGTTCAAGGCTGGGCGGCTGTGATCTACTCATTTACTCCTGGGAAATGCCCGGCTCTTGGCGTTGTTATTATTTTGCCAGGTTCTTGCCACGCTACTGGCTTGCCTCATTGCTTTGCTGCTAGATCTATCAGGGATGTGGGTTTGCAGAGGCCCCTTCCTGACAGCCCTTTGGGTGGAATCTTGGGTCTGGGTTTGTCAAGCAGGCCTGGTAAACCTGCCATCGCACTCATGTGCCCTCCCTTCCCTGCCTGTTTATCCCTCACTCACCTTCTTTCCTCAGCAGTCTCCCACACGTGACTCCAAGGCCTCCTCTGCCCCCATTTCCTGCCTTTTTTCTTGCTGACCTCAGCGTTTTGCAAACCATCTCCCACCTTGGTCTCAAAGTGCCTTTACTGTTTCATCCCTGGAAGCCTCCCCCTCCTGTAGTTGGCAGCCTGGGCTTTTCATAAAGGCCTCCTTTCAAAACTGCCCACCTCCCAGCTTGAAACTCTGAAGTTTTCCTTTCTGACCACAGCCTCCAGGCCCTCTGCTGGCATCCTGCAGAGAATCAGTGATGTGGGCTCCGTCGTGCACAGAACAGGAAATTCACATATTTTCCGGGACGTGGAAGGTTGGAGATAAAGCAGAGTTGCCTGGGTCAGGTAGAAGAAGCCACTAGAAGCTTGATGTGCAAAGGAGAGAGTAAGAACTTGTTGGTGGAGGCTGGCTCCAACTTGGGATGGAGAGGCAAAGGCAGAGGGGTCGAGGCTTGGAGCTGCCTTGTGGGGAGAGGAGGGAGGGGGACATGGACTGTTCTGCCAGATATTGCTGGTCCAGGGATGAGCCTGCATCTGGCCTCATGCCTCTGGGTGGCTTCCTAGAAAAAGCAGGGAAAAGAGCACCTAATTTGGGAATTGTAGCATCTCTTAGGGGAAGAAGCCAGGCGAGGGCATACTGAAACTTGGGGATCGGTTTGCAGGACATTCCTTTTTGACGCCAGGAATATATAGAGTTGGGGTTAAATCTAAATCTGAGCTTATCTCTAGTCTGGCCCATGTGGTAATGTCAGCAACCTTGACAGCCTCCAAAAGCCACTCTGGGAAAACCAGCCAGTGAAGCAGAAATGAATGCCCATTCAGGTGAGGCCTCAAGACACAAGACTTCACTTATCCAGAGACCAGCCTGCTGTCACCTCTCTTATCCAGAACACAGCCGCCAGAGTGAGGAAGATGTACCTTTGAGCGTGGCTGAAACCATGCTTCTTATTCCTGAAGACACCCCTTCCCCGACCCTTGCTCAGAATGTCGTGGTTGAGTGGCCTAGGAGGATTCTGAGTTGCAGTTTAGAAGCAGGGGAAGCTTCTGCAGGCAGGCACACCCAAACAGGCAGATGGCCTCTGGGCACCTCACTATGGGAAGGGGCAGGTAGGACAGAAGAGAAACTGAGTGGCAGGGACAAATGGCCCAACATAGCAGAGAGCCTTAGAAAAATATCCGAGGGCTGTCAAGACAAGGTTACAGGATGTTTAGCACCTTAGCCACGCAAGGAACAAAGCGGGAACAGGTTTTTTTTTAATTGGCCCCCCATGGAACAAAGCTGGGGAAAGACATACACAAACAAATTTTAGGTTTTATATTCGTTGCCCCAAGAGGAAGAGAAGTATATAAACATTAAAAAAATACTTTGTGCAGTAGGGTTGAAACAAAACACATTTTGTTGCTTGAAGGACAATTTTAGTTGTCTAGCAAATTCTTGTTTGTGAAATACCTCATGTGTATGGATAGATAAAGGCTTATTCCTGATGACATCATAGAGTTTTAAGACTGAAGGAGACCATGAGATTCTGTAAACCCACTGAAACATTTTTATAGATGTTGCAATTGAGGTTCAGAGATGTGAAGTGATTTGCCCAAGGTCTTACAGCCAGATGGTGGCAGAATGGGGTTTTGAACTTGATTCACTAGAGTGAAAAATGATTCAGGGGTTGGGGAGCAGGCCTGGGTTCAGACACTGTACCTCGGGCAGGAGCAACCTGATTGGGGCTGGGACCCCTTCTAGCCACTCAGAGATCAGAGCCAAGGCCTAGGTGGGAGATTGAGGGCCTGAAACATCTGCCCAAGGACAAGTTGAAGAGACACTGTGCAGAATGGGTTGGGGTCTGGTGAATGGGTGGGTGGTGCTGGTAAGCCAGGAGAGGTGACCTGAGGTGCGCAGGGCAGTTTGGGGGCAGGGAGTTGGGTGGGGTGTGAACATGCCTGATATGTAAGCAAACCATAGGCATCCATCCCCTGGACACCTGTTCTAGAACAGTCCATCTTCAGGCATGTCAGGAACTGGTTTGAAAGGCAGCTTGCAGCCCTGAAATGGGCAACAAAGAAGAAAATGACAAACACTCCTTGTACTCTTGTGGGAATCAGCTCCTGGAGTTGGGTTTTTGCTTTCTATTTCCTGCAGGAGAGGAAGAAAGGGCTCCAAACCCAGCCTGTCCAGTGCAAACCTGTGTCAGCTTCTTACTGAACATCTACCCACAGACTTCCCATTTCTACTCTTAATAACCACAAGCTCGGGGTTACCAGGGTCTCCTTGTTGCTATAGTGACAGGTGATAGCGCCAGACTTCCAAAGCGCTGGACCCTTGGCTTAGAGGAAAAACAGAATCTGGGTTGCTTTATTTTTGGGTTTGACTGAGAAGGTTTAATGCGCCATTTTTTGGCCCTTGTAACTATGGCAGTTTGCGCTCAAAATGTATCAAACCTCAGTATCACAGAATAGCTGATAAGCTGGGGAAGCGGACATCTGAGAATGTATAGATGGTAAATTTTAAACTACAAAAACGACAAAACTTCTTTAAGAACATCTAGAAAGTGGCAAAAAAATAATTATACATGAGGTTACATTACCGTAACACGGCCTTGGTGGTCCTGAGCTGTAGCCCTTCTATCAGTTTTCTTAAACGTGCGCTTGGCAGAGTGGAAGACGAGCGTGCATGTGACTGGTGGTCTGCTTTTTCATTTACCGTGTCCTAAGCATCTTTTTGGGTTGCCACATTACCTCAATAAACATTATTTTTATTGGTTGGATAATATCACATCTTTTCGTAAAACATTCTCTCACTTGGCCTCTTCAGTGTCTCTTGAACCCACATTTGGTCTCCATCATGCCATTGCTGTCAAAATTCTACTCCTTATTTGGACACCTGGCCAGCCTTGTCCCTGTTCCTCCCCCCCATACCCTCACACCCACCAAACACACATGCACACACGCAAACACACACGCACACGCACACACACACGCCAGGATTTCCTCTGCTCTACAGCCTTGCCAATCAAAGGCGGGGTCCAAAACCAGTGGCATGGGCACCCCCTGGGAGCTTGTTAGAAATCCAGAATCTTTGACCCCACCTGGGACCTACTCAATCAGAATCTACATCTGTATTTGGACAAGATCCCCAGGTGATTCATAGCATATTAAAGCTTTGGAAGCACTGCCCCTTGGCTCCAGGATAAAATCAACACTCCTGGCTGGGTGTACAACCTGCTGAGGGGAGACCAAATGGCGAGGGGGCAGGAGTGAATAGGGAAGGGTCAGGTCCTTGGGACAAGCACAGGTGGTCATCACTGTGGGCAGCTGTGGGCCAGGAACCTTAGAGAGGCTGTGGGAAGGGGGAGACTCTGAAGAAAGTTCTAAAAGTCACATCCATGGAAGATGCAAGGTTGAAAACGGAGGGCCCAGTTGACTAGTAGGGGCAGGAGTGTGGGCTGGTGGCTGTGCTCACTCTCGCTGTAGAGATGAAGAAGCTGAGGCAGAGAAATTAAGTTGCTTGCTCAAGGTCGCAAGCGAGTAAGTGGTGGAGCTGGGATACAAACCCGATTCCAGAGCCCACACTCTTAACCACCCTGCAGAGCAGTGTAGGGTACCGACAGGAGGAAGAAAAGAATAGAAGGATGTTAAGCTCCTACAAGGAGCTGGGTATTTTTTATTATCACATAGAATATTCACAACAGCCTTTGGATGTGGGTACTCACACCCCATTTATAGTTGAGGAGGTCCATTTGCACCACGAATAAGCTCTTATCGGAGTTCACATAGTTACTAACAGCTGGAGGCAGGGTTTGAACTCAGGACATTTTGGGTACCGAAGTGATGCTCTTTCTACCTTGCAAACTCCATCAGCAACATATGGAGTTGGTCTCTGCCTCAGAACAGCTTTTCTTCTTCCTTCCCCCTTGCTTTAAAACCCTACCTTTGCCCCAGGGACACATTCCCCTTGCCCATTGAGGACAAACAAAGGGCAGATCTTAGATGTTTTCTCTCAATCCTTATAACTGTGAAATGCTAGGATGTCAGAAGATGCCTGGTTTAGCATTTAATCCAACTGCCTTATTTAAAAGGTAAGGAAACCCGAAGTCCAGAGAGCTCAAGTGACTTGTCTGAGGTCACACAGCTGGCTAGTCACAGATCCAAGACTCTGGATTCAGTGCTGCTTTCCCAACTCTGGGCTGTATTTGTATCTGGTGCCCGGTCAGGCCAGCCAGCGCTGGGCAGTGTTGTGTTGCTAGGTCAGTACAAGTTCAGGCTTAAGTTTAGGCTAGAGGATGCAATGGATGAACCTCCATTTTATAAAACAAACTAGTAAAAATAATGTCTGCTTGTTAAAAATCCAAGCAGTGTGGAAGTATGTCCGGAAGCTCTTGAAAGCCCCGCCCCCTCCTGGCCCTCCCCAGCCCACTCCCCAGGGGTATCCACTTAGTGCTGTCTTCAATGTCTCCTTAATTTTCCTGCCAGCCCTTGGGTTTTGTAGGATCCATGCCACAGCAAGGCTATTTTTAACAAGCATCCCGGGCTTTAGGGGTTGAGGAGAGGGGAAGAAAAAAATATGCCATTTGTATATTTTTAATCCATGCACATTTGAGAAGGCAGTGGTTTTCCTGTCCACCCTGCCAAGGGTTTTGGGCAATTGATTAGACTTACTGGGTGCAGGGTAATCCTTTCTCTTCCTCTAATGAGGCTGGAAGGCCACGGAGGGGTTCAGGTGATGTTTCCGGGACTGGTGGCTGTCTCAGTTGGCTGCCTCCTGATTCTGCCTGCACCCAGCACTCACCCTCCCACAGCCTCGAAAATCCTGGCTGGATCTCCCGGGGGAGAAGAGGCCTGGGAACCTGACTCTTTGTGCCAGGCTCATATTTAGAAATGTCTCCAGCCAGAGCCTGGCATCTGTCCCGCTTGGGCTCTGGGCAGGGGCTGTAGTCACATGTGCTGCCTTCGAGTGGGCAGATTCTGAGTGGGCAACAGCCCACTTTGAATATAAACACACTCTTTTTATAGTGAGGAGCTGGCATCTGAGCCTGTGCTCCTGGGTACTGGGTGAGGCCAAGTGCTGGTAGCCAGATGGACGGCAGGGAGAGGGTAAGACATGGCTCGAACCGGGCAAAATGGTGGTGGAGAGGGGTCCCAGCTGCCTGCCCCCCACCCCAGTCCCCATCTGTTTTGCTTCCCCAAGTGCCCAGAGTGCTGTCCCTGCCTGAGTAGGGGTCCTGCAACCCCATGGGGGGCCAGACAGTGCCCCGTTCTGGACTTTACTGTCCTTTCTGCCTCATGAGTTCCCCAGTCTGTTTAGGGGCAATACTGGAAGGTGGTATGGAGTGGGACAGGGTGAGACCTGGATGTGGGGCCACCTGTGGCAGGGTCTTGTTCTATCTCTCCCTGTCTGTGAGCAGCCAGCCCTTCGACCTCTCCAGATCGCACCTCTAAAACGTGGCCCAGGTGACATCATCAGTGCAGGCTCTGACAGAGAAGGTTCTACAGTTTCTTGCTCACCCTGCCTTCTTTCCACGACAAATGAATGAGACCAACTGACCCCAGCCTTAACTAGTAGGTTCCTGGGTAACAAACGTGATGCCGTAGCCCTTTCATTCACTCTTGCTTCAGTATTTAATGAGCACCTGCGAAGTGCAGGCCCTGTGCTGTCACGAACCCCACAGTGACTGTTAGGAGCTTTCAGCTCTCCTGATGTCGCACCTCTCACCCCTTTGCAGGCCTTCCCAGGGGGACCCGAGTGGCTTGCTCATCAAATCCAGCTCTCTGTCGAGAAGGCTGCTTTCCTGCAGCTGAACCTTCAGAGAGAATCAAGTGTAGCAATAGGACTGCCCTCCTGCAGCCTTATGCCAAGCAGGCGCCTAGTCCTCAAGCCCCTGGCAGCCCTCACCTCCCTGCCCCATCCTTCCCTCCCCTCCCCACATCTCAGAGAAAGAAAGCTCCAAGTAGTGGTCAAGAGGGGTGAATAGATATTTTCTTTGTATCTCCTGGAGAAACATGGTAAATACACAATAACTGAACGAACGAACGAATGAATGAATGAATGAGGGAAGGGAAAAATGGAAATTCAGTCTCTGCTCCAAAGGAGCTTAAATTCAGAGGAAAAGAACCAGATTTGTGGGTCTGAATGGGGCCCCAGGGATCCAGGGATCTGCTTACACCCTCCTTTTATGGCAAAGGAAATTCAGACTCCGAGGCGGGAGGGGCTGCGGTGCGAAGCCTGTGGCAGACCTTGGAGGTCAGAGGATCGAGAAATCACCCGGGGAGAGTGAGATCCGGTACCCAACACAAGGCTGCCCTACTTTCCCTCTGCCGCTGCCCTAAGAGTCCCTCGTCCTTGGAAAAAATTGCCTTTTCATATGGTTGGGAGTGGACAGTGCAATTTTTCTTCGAGGGTTAATTGTTTTGCTGACAGCACAGATAATTAGGAATGAGAATCCCGGAGTGAGGGCGACAGCACCATCTGCTGTGAATATGTTTCAACCCCACCTTGCAGGAGGGCTCAGAAGGGCTCCTGTCCTCACCCTCCCCACCCCCAGCAAAAAATGACGTGCTCTAGCCGTTTGCTTCAGGAGCTAGAGCCACCAGGTGACTGTGCAGCCAGTGGGATCGACTGGTGACCAGCTTCTAAAGCATGCAGCATGTTCCCCTCCCGCATGGCATCCAGTGCACAGAGTGGGGCTCGGGGAGAGCTTCCAGGCTGAATGAGGACCCACCAGGCTGTCTGGGATACAGAGCACTAACACCCGTGGGGATACCTTTCTGTTCCTCCTGTGACCTGATGTTCCGAGGTCTGGTCCTCTGTTGATTGGAGGTGGGCGTGTGGGTCCACCCTGCCTTCCATCACCAGGTAAGAATTTCCTAGGTCTCGACTTCCTCTGTGTCAGTAGAAGCAGAGCAGCTTTGGGATCAAGCAGATAATCCCACTGTCAGGAGCAGCTGAGATCTTCTTTCATATGGGTGGAACGTCATGCCCCCCCCTTTTTATTATTTAGAAATATATCATATATACAAAAGAGCATTGACATGTATATATGCGTTTTGAAGGTAATAATAACAATTTCTTTGTTCTTTCAAAGGGACTTCTAACCTCCAGTGCTGTCTTGCCCAGAAATGCCTCAGAGGCTGAGCCATAGGGAGTCAGGTCGCCCAGGGGGCTCAAGTTCAGAACAGTCCCCGAAGCCGTGGCTATTCATCACAGCCGATTTCCTCTTTGCCTGAGCTGCTCCTAGTGGCTGGGAGCCTCCACATCCCTGCCTTCCTATTTATCACTCTGTTCTCTCTGTGCTTTCTCCTCCTAGGCTCTCCTGTCGGGGGAGAAACCAAAAACATGATTGTTCTCTTCTCCCCATCCCCCCTTAGCAGGCCAGGCCTGCCTCTGTTCCCCTCCTCCTTCCCACTCCTATTGACTGGCCACACCCCAGAGGTGACATGAAATTACCCCAGGGCCAGGGAGCTTGCTGGAAAGTGATAATCAGAAGTCAAGAATTCCAGTCTGGGCTCTTTCACTAACTTACTGTGTGATTTTTAGCGAGATTCTTAACCTTTCTGTGCTTCCGTTTTCTCATCTTTAAATACCCCTTTACATTGCTACTATGAAACCAAATGGGTCCAATGAATGCAAAAACAGCTCAAAGTGTATACATCATTCTAGGTGTTGTAAGACATTGTCATCATCGTGATTACAGAATCCATGGGACTTCATGTCTCTGTCTTCCTGTGCCACTCCCATCCCTGTTCATGGTGCTTCCTCTTACCTGCAGCACTGGGGGCCCTGGCAGAGCTGCCCACCTGCCTCAGTCCCTTCTCAGCAGGGGTTCCATTGAAGCCCAGAGGAGCCTGAGACTTGGGTGGAGCTCAGGATCACAGCCATCCCAACAACAGGAGCCCCTCTCCCACCCAGTTGCTGGAGGCCATGCCTGGCCAGAGGTGCAGGGTTGGTCAAATCTCTATACTGGGGTAGGGCTGCTTCTAGCTGAAGCCCCTTATTATCCACCCCACCACCCCAGAATATGAGCCAGGTCTTGGCTGTGAAATGTAGTCACTTAGAGTCCAGTATCTGTGTCGCTCACCCTGTGAGGTCTGCATCTCCACTCTTGTCTCTTGCTCTGAGCGAAAGTCTGTGAAAGGGGGCTCACCATCAGCTGCAAGGTCGGTGGCCTTCCTGGAGCTCCCAAACTACAGCACACGGGAAGCCTTGTCCGAGGGACTTGAGCTACAAAAGTTGAGGACTGTCCCTGGTAGACATGTTCTTGGTCTTTGTCGTCTCATTGGTGGAGGGAGAGCACCCAGGTCCTTCCTCTTTCCTGGGCAATGAGTTTCTGTTGGTGAATATGAGCCAAACTCTGAATGAGTGACTGAAGGTGGGTCTTTCAGGAAGATAAGATGAAATATTTGTGGTAAGAAGACAGGAATAAAGATGTATGTGTGTATGTGTGTACGCCGAGGCCTGGGATAGCGTTGGTAGGCGGGACATTGGCAATGAAGAAAGACTCTGGCTGAGATAGATTCATAGAGTCACCAAGAATTGCAAGACCTAATAATAAAGAGCAATGAGAGGATGACTGGAAAGTTCTAGAACAGTTAAAACTTGGACATACGTCTTTAGTCCCAGTAACAGAGACCTTTGTTCTTCCCACAGGTCCCCTCTGAAGCAGCTGGAGTTCTGGAGGCCTAGCCACCCCTGAGGAGTGGGCCAGCCAGGACAGCAAGAAGGGATGGCGTGGAGGCCTCCCAGGGCCTGAGTAGTGTGTGTAATCCACAGCTCGTTGGACCTGGAGCCTCCAAGTCGGGGGCCTGCACCAGCCAGGAGACAAGAAGAATCGATGCTTCTGCCCCTGGCGACATGTACACGGTGTAATGACAGGTAATGAACCTGAGGCTCATCTATTCTTTCTGAATGATATGACAGGTAGGAGAATACATCAGCCTGCAGGAGACATAAAATGTCAACCCTTGGGAAGATAACTATGCAAACAAACCTAGTAAGGCCTGATAAGATGATAGATGGATGCTTTCCAGTTATTAGTTTCTGCCCTGTGCGCTTGCTGGAGCCAGGCCCCGGAAGATTTAGCGTCAGGTGGGTTCACTTCCTGTGCCTAATGGAAAGGCCCGATGCTGTTATGTGTGTAACTCCTCTTGCTTGAGGAACTCAGAGTAACAAATCAAGAAGTCATTACTCCCCGTCAGCTCCCTGGGGACTCAGGGAGTTGAAGGCAGTGGGAAGCAGAAGCAGCAGAAGGAACAGGAGCTCCTTCACGTATTGGTGATTCCTGAGGGATAGGCCTGGGGACACACTAGTTGGGAAGCCTTCCAATTGGTTCAGATTTTTCAAATGACAGGGTGAAGCAATGGGTATTTCTTGTAAAAAAAAACACTAGAGGGGGACTTTGTGACTCCCTCCATCCCTCCAAGGATGCCAGGACAAGTAACAGATGATCAGGGGTGGCTGGGAGAGATCTCAAGTAGGGGTCTGGAGAGCCCAAGAGGGGCTGGCAGACACAGCTAGAAGGCCAGCCAAGTTAGGAAGCATCAAGCAGGTGCCCAGAGCTTAGAAGACAGGGCCCAAGGATAGAAGGATGGGGGGGGGGGGGCAGTGGGACTGGATACCCTAAAGACGAGCTCCGTTCCATTGGTCCTCTGGTCTTCACTGTGTATGTTTTATAGTGTGCCACTCTCGCAACTTCCACCGGGAAAACCATAGGCTGGGGTGGAAGCAAAAATAGCTTGGGGCCTTGGGAAACTGACCAGGGCAGGGGGAGAGAGGCAGTGGCCTGGGGCGGGAGGCCCAAAGGGGTGTGGCAAATTCCATTCCAGTGCAGGCCAGTGTCAGGGTCCACAGGGTCGAGCCAAGGGGTGGGGAGGGGCAGAGTATTAAGGCTTCTGGGTGGCCTTGTTCTAAATCAGGCAGAAAGAATAAGACGAAGGAGGAATCCAGAAATCTGAGTCCAGCTCTAGGAAATGGATCAGCTACAGGCACCAGGCGGGCTCAGGACTTGGCTCCTGTCTATGTGAGGAAATGGAAGGGGAATTGAGTTCCAGGGACCCCAGCAAGAATAGTCGGGGGACTTGTTATGCCTAGAGGGCCTTGGCTAGGGAGCTGGCAGCTCCACAGGTGCCCAGGGTATCCCAAACCATAGTGTACTGGCCCTGAGCTATTCCCAGACCCCACCTCTCAGTGGGACAGGTGGTCTGTGCATCACAGCGTTGACTGGGGACCTGAGCAAGGCTGACCCAGTGAGGCCTCATGATGGGAGGTGATGGAGGTTACGAGGAGGCAGGAAAGGTCCAGTGCTGCATGCAGGTGGGTGAGTGAAGACTTCATCATGCATGAGGCCAGGAAGGTAAGGGGCGACACGCTTCTTGATGAAGGCATGAAAGGGCATAGGATTGGGTCTGTCAGAAGGTTCTTAACCTAGTTTACCAATATTTTACTGAGTACCTATTGTGTGCTGGGCACTGTGCTAGGTACCAGAAATGCAAAGATACCCGAGCTGTGTCTGCTCCTGGGGAGGGAGTACGTATGAGGAGAGGAAAAAGTGTGGGACTGGAGACAGATCCACAACTCTGAGAGCCTCAGGCTCCTATCTTCAAAGCAGTAGGACACTCACAGGCTAGGTGTGAAAATTAAATAAAATAAAACTTGCACAACACTTGGCACAGCAGCTGGCACCCTAATAAGTGATCAATACATTTAGTTTACTTCCACTGTTCCACTTTTGGAGGAGCTCACAGTCTGAGGCAGCAGAGAAGCCTGGGAGAAATGCATTCTAATTCCCAGGACCATCAATTGCTAACAGGGCTTGAGACTTGGGCAGTGAAACCTGGTTATCAGGTTTCCTCTGGCTGTGGATAGTGTGGTTTAAGGTGGATCTGAGTACACAGAACTGGTCCTATACTCCGTTTGCGTGGTCTGGCTGGGTCTGGGGATTCTGTATGGACACTGAGTATGGGCGAGAAGACTGGGTCCAGGAATTTCCAGAAGTGTTCGAAAGACAGGCCATTCTCAGAATGCTTGAGAGGCTTGCCTCGTTGGCTTCTAGTGCTGTTCTGCGGAGTGGGGCAAGGTGAGGTGGGAAAGGAAACCCAGGCAAGACTTGGCACCTGGAATAGGGCTGCTCAGGAGAGGCTGAGCACAAAACACACGTATTATTTTTAATGTTCTAGTAGCCACCTTAAAAAAGGTAAACATAGTAAGTGAAATTATTTGTAATAATGTGTTTCATTGAACTCAACATGGTCAAAGTATTATCCTTGCAACATGTAATCAATATAAAAATCATTAATGAGATAGTTTAGATTCATCTCTGAAGTCCAGAGTATATTTGACGCTGACTGTACATCTCAGTTTGGAGCAGCCACATTTCAAGTGTTTAGTAGCTCCATGTGGCTAGTGGCTCCTGTATTGGACAGCTCAGGTCCAGAATCTAGACTAGAATCTAGAATATCGTGCCAAGGGGGGTACCCAGAGCTGGGTGAATCTTGAACTAAACAACAGGATGTACTATTACTTCCTCTTCTTATGATTCATCTGGAATGAATCCCTGGGTAAATTGGCTTGAATGATCAGAGATGCAGTGCTCTAGATGGTGACATATGTTCTCTGGAACCAGCGCTGGCTTCACATCTCACCAGCTGGGCTCAGAGCACCACCACCTGTGCTGGTTCTGGGGCTGACCTCAGGCAGTTCCTGAAACTCCCTGAGCCTTGGAAGCTTCATTAAAAGTGGGACTAATAATTTCTATCATGTTGGGTAACTATCAGGACTAAATCAATTAATGAATAATTGCTCTGTGACATTTGATGTCAAGAAATAATCCTTTTATTTTCCTGAATCAGATGAAAACTCATTTGAGTTTCCCTGCTGGCTAAGTTTGGTAAAATTTTCCTACCAGGCATTTCTATTGCTCTGTCTCCATCCTTCTGTTGTATGAGAGTGGTGGGGCTTTTCATGTCAGGACAGATGGGGAAGGGACGGGGCTTAGAGCTTGGCCCAGCGTAGTGACAGCTGCCTGTGGCCCCTCCCCATCCAGACCTGGCCATCTGGAGGAGCCAAGCCCTGCAGGCAGCATGTGCCCCTATGTCATCTCTGCCATAGGGAACATTGGAACCCACAGGCCCTCACCTCTAAGGTGGGACACTGCCAGGGCACTGCCCTCCTGTGGAGTGGGGTTCGTCAGCCACTCCAGGTTTGCTACCTAAGCCATCCCAGGTACCTTGGCACCCAGCCCAGGGATCCTACTCCAAAAGCTGTATGTCTTTCAACCCACTTTCTTCTGTCTCCCATCCTCAGCCTTTGTAATAAAGGTCCCTCCTTACCCTACCTGCCCCCTTTCCTTCCCTGGTCATAACAATGCCGGCAACTCCACCTTAGGGCCGGGGAGCCCATTGTTACAGAATATGGGTGCTCTTTCTGGGAGTAGAGGAGTACATTTTTTATTATTCTCTGAATGACAGCTGCTTTAGCCACTGGCCCCCAACAACAGCAGAAAACAGTAATTGCCGTGTACATTCATTCACATAGGCACAGGGTCAGCACTCTATAAAATCAAGTTCTCCTATGCCCAGCCACCCTGGAGAATGAATTACATAATTTCCACCTTCTGGGGTTTTTCTGAGACTCAGATGAGATAGGGTATGTGAAAATCTTTGTAAAGTTATAAAATGTTATTGAGAATCTTAATTCCCTCCCTGGGCTGTTTTCTGGTCTGGGCCCTGGGTCGATTCGCACTGTGCCCTTCTGCTCAGCATCACATGGCGGGTGGCCCACCAGAACTGTCCGCTCACCAGGAGGCTCGGCTGTGTGCCCCCACCAAGTGCTGCTCCCCAAGAGGCAGCCTCGGAATCAGCCCCTGGCCTCCTGTTCTCTGGGAGAGAGGAAGGACCTGTTTCAGTGGCAGCAGTGTTTTCCTAACATCTGAGTTTGGAGTCCACCCAGATTATCATTAAAGTTCATAATTCGTCCTTCTGGGCCTAAGGGAAGCGAAACAGCCATCTAAGGAGCCTCCATAGGTCCGTTTCTCTTACCTGGCCTGGGCTCGGTGAGGATTCTGCGATGGGGGAGGAGGTTTGACGGGAATGTGTACAGGCAGATCTCACATCCTCAGGGCCTGGTATGGAGAGAGCAGGGGAAGCAGGTACAGGTCGGTAACGTGAAGCTGACTTGGGTGCCAGCTGCACTGGAATTAGTACAAAGGCTGCAGAATGAATGGAAGTTCTCCAGGCTTGGGGAGAGACATGGTGTCTTCAAGGCTGGGTCAACATGATGCGGTGTGTGGCTGGGTCAGGGGTCCTTGGATGCTCACGGTCGTGGCCTGTGGATCCGTGTGCTGCTGCTCCCTCTCTAGACTGGGGTTGTTCCTGATTCTTGATGCCTCTCCTGGGGCCTGAGAGCTCAAGGCTGTCACGAATCCTAAAAGAGTCCTACGAACCAGTGTCATTATGACAACGTTTATTTTAAAAGTTAATCTATGGTGTATTTAAGGAACAGTGAAGAGGGGGTTTTACAAAACCAAGCACATTCAGGTAGAGATGTAACCTTGGCTTTTTTAAGCTATGAAGAACTCTCAATTTCCCCAGGCCTTCATGTTCCCGTCTATTAAATGGGCATGAGAAGTATTGCAATGATTTAATCCTGGTACTGGGTCTGCATGCATTTATTTGAAAAGCAAGAGGCATTATGAATCTTAATCTCCAAAGATTTGAGAGTATTAAATGGCAACACCCTTTCCTTGCCAAGTCTGCACTATGTAATTCTGTTCTTAGTCTATTGCTTCCTGGGGACCCCCGGGGAACGTCTTCTGATATATCACCTTAAAATCTTGCAGCAGGGAGAGGCAGAAAGCCACATTGCCCTTGACTGGCAACCTTCATATGAGTATTTAACAATTTTAATTTTTCATGGTTCCCCTGATAAAAATAGTGCCCTACTAAAAACAAATACATTTGTATTTTCCATCTCCTTAATTCGTTTCTAATTCGGGGGTTCTTATTAGCTTAAAATCATCTCTCTGAAATGGTCCTTGGATGATGAAAAAAAAGTGAAAACCACAATCAATTCTAGAGTGATCATACTATTTAATTATGCTGATTGGAGCACTAGAGACCCCTGGCAAAACGAACCTCTCAGAATAAGCTTGATTTGTGTAATTTGGTTTTTAAAACTTTTGGATGCATATTTATCACGTTGAACTGTGTGTTCTTGTTCTCCTTGAGATCCTGACTCATCTAAGAGATGGGTGGAGAGATCCACAGGCTGAGCCCGTGGAGTCACTGGTAGGCCCTGACCTGAAGGGAACTCGGGGTCCCCAGCTTGTCTGTTCATTTAAAAATGTCTTTTCTTTAAAGAAAAAAAGAGGAAAGGTAAAAGGTCACCTAGAGACAGTCTAGGAAAGGATAGGCTGGTAGAATTTTGGATCTTGATGATTGGAGAGAGTCTTCCATAAAATCATAGAAAATGGGCAAATCCTAGGTTAGAGATGTATCTAGAACCAATTTCTAGAATGTGATAGAACTGTAGAGACACTGGGAAGACCTAGTTGCTTAAAAAAGGATGTGCCCCTCCATCCAAAGCCATGGATCAATAGTAGCTTTGCTGCAGTTGGACAACTAGATGGCATGTCATAAGAAGGGCACAGCACCACCTATGATGTGTTCTTGCCATAGAGCTGAACCTAAATCTCTGCAAGCCTGTAGATCTAACTGCCACTTTATACAGGGACTATAGGAACATGTGTGGCACCACCGCAGGGGAGCCATCCCCAAATCTAGACCAAGAGAAGCTTCAAACTGCTCCAGACTGCTCCAACAAGGATGGCAAGGGGAAGAAAACGGGAGGGGTAGGGGGAGTTCTTATGGATTAACAGTTTTAAGAGACATACCAACCAAATGCACTCCATGGGGCTGGTTTGAATTCTGATCCAAGCCCACCTGCTGTAGAAGGACATATTTGAGAGAATCAGGGAGGTCAAATATAGGCTGGGTGTTCGATATTCAGGAATCATTGTTAACTTTTTTAGGGTACGTAATAGTGTGTCAGTGTTACATACTGAAGTATTTGTGGAGGACATGATGTGATATCTGGGATTTTCAGTATTTCAGAAAAAAGAGGGTGGGAGAAGCAAAACACAGAATGTTGAATATTGGTGATGGGTATGTGGGGATTTATACTGTTTTTCTATTTTTCTATATTTGAAAAGTTTAGTAATAAGTAAAAAAAATAGTAATAAGAAATGTGCTTAATAAATTTCACCATTAGAGCTTTATTCACCTAGCTGAAGCCTTTCTTAGTCTGTAATATACAGCTTCTCCTGGGAGCGTGGTTTACCCTTTAGGAAAGTCATGCTGGGGCAATAGAAAATCGCCATGTAAAATGCCCCCCTGCAAAAGGGTTCCAGGTAAGGAAAGTTTGGAGAAGGTTGTGTTGAACTAAGCCCTTCAGGTTATTCCAGAGCCTTGGTTATGCTAATACACACTGTGCATCTTGGATGGGGGTTGGCTATAGCAATGCAGTGCTCCCCAAAATCATGTGTCATGTGCTTTGAAGGAGAGAGAAACCCCCAGCCTCTTCCAAGAAAATCTGAATAAAGGCAGAAACCTGGGTTCCAGAGCTGTTCTGTGTACTCACTGGTCATTGGGCAATCACTAAAACTTTTGAGCCCCAGTTTTCTTACCTGTGAAATGAGCTTAATATCACCTGCCACCTACCTTATAAGATTATGAAAGGGCTTTGTACAGTATAAAGCCCCATACCTCAGGGTAAGTGGTGTGATTATTACTTGGCGCCATTTTCTGAAACTCAGTCCACAACGTTTTCTTGGATGCTCATGGGTCTCTATACAGGTGTAATCTACCGTCATCCAAAGTATGGACTATTGTGGGTGTCACATATGCAGTAGATACAGAGATGGTAAAAACAAGCTCTCTGCCCTTGGGGAGCTCACGGTGGAGTCAAGGCGGTGAGAAGAAAGCAGTGATGGGGACTGCTAGCAAAGCCATCATCCCTAGGGATAAATGAGAAGTGCAGGTTCAGGGGAAAGAGGATAGGTGTTAGCTGGGGCGGTCCTCGAAGGCCACCTGGAGGAGGTGGCACTGACCTGGGCCTTGAGGCCTGGGGAGGATTTGGACTGGCCATCCCTTTGCTGGTTATGGATCACTCAGTTGGAATGCTTCCCTGTCTCCCGCCTCCGCTCTCCCACATTCTGCAGCTGAGCACATAAACCTTGTTTGGATGACAGTCTTATCTGACTTGGGAGCCCAAGTCCTCCCTATCCGGAACTGGTCGATGCTTTCCTTGCCCAACCCTCCCAGACTCGCCCCCTCTGTCTCCACCTTTTGTTTTCATCTTCCCACCAGAGCTGAGAGGCTGGGATTACTCACCCCATCCACACTCACTCGCTCCTGCCTTCTTTTAAGTTTTTAAAAACATACATAAACCACAGAAACAAAGCAGTGAATTATGACTCAGACGCACCCAAGCCTTCATGTGGAAATGTTTATCATCATCAAATCATTTCGTGTGGCAGGGAGAGAAGACAACCTGAGTAGAAATCTTGGAAAAGATAGGCAGCAGCTGCTTAAGTCAAGGTGAGGGTTTTGAGGTGCTCTTGGGAGCTAACTTGGTCTCTTGGGTGCAGAGAGCTGGTTGGGGGGGCTCCAGCTTCCCCTGCAAGGTAGGCATGGAGTTATTTGGGATGTGAATAGCAGTCAGGGCACTTGTTACCTAAGAGTCCACCCATGCTGCTCTTTAATTTACACAGCAGGAGTGAAAGAAATGGCCCTAGGAAAGGACAGAGCTGTGGTGGACGCTTCAAGTCAACAAGGAGGCCCAGCCCTGTGCCATGTGAGGACTCAAAGACAAACTGGACACATGCCTTGTCCTCAAGAGTCCTCCATGGACAGATCTCAGCCCACTCCTGGCACATTGGAAGGCTCACAAAGCTATTGTTAGGATTGATATTTTGAGAAAGGACTTACCCAGTGCCTGGCACAAAGTTGGCCCCACTGTGGACTTTCGCAACAACCACAGACCTCAGCTTTGGGTTCCCAGAGCCCTGGTGTTGAGTTCTGGCTCTGACACTTGGGGCAGGTGACTTCGACTCTCTGAGTCTCAGTGTCCTCAAGTGTAGGATGGGGTAACAACGCCTCCATCCCGGAAAGGTTGGGAGGATGAACTGAAATGTGTGGAGAGAGCTCTTGGCCCCCAATGGGCCCGTAACAACTTTCAGTTTTTCTTTTTGCCTCCTGTCACTGAGGAGGAACAAGGCATGGGACAAACTGTGTTGAGCCCCAGTTTCCTTACCTACCAAATGGAAATAATTAGAATACTTGTCCTACTGACATTATTTAACTATGAAGAAACAGTTTAATGGGCAATGTAGGTAAAAACACTTCAAAGAGTTTAAAGAGTTAGTCAAAACATTTTTAAAAATGCACACATATGTATTTATGTACATAAACTTGCATATACAAACCATACTCAGAAGACAAAATCTGAGTGGCAAAATGTGACCCTGTCATGGTGCAGGTGGTCTGGGAGGGAGAGACGTAGCACCTGACTCTAGGCTGGTTTGTATCCCGGTTTTTGGCCGTTTCACTTTCCCAGAGGCCGTTTGTCCACTGTTCTGGGCCTGCAGCCCCGGCAGAGGGGGCCGCGGGAGAAGCACATGGCCAGGCCCAGAAGATCTAGCGTCCAGCTCTGCCTCTGGCAACTCCCAGGTGACCCTGAACAAGTCAAGTAGCCAATTCCTCAGACACAAAAATGAAGGCTCAAGACTGCCAGTCACAGGACATCAAGAAAATCCAATAGGAAAATGCGCTAAAACCTTTCTAAGTTGTAAAGCAGGAACCAAAAGGGAGAGGCCACTATCTTTGTAACTGTCAGCCAGGCCTCATAACCCAGTGGAACAAAAGGCTTAATAATGCTCCTTAACTGATTAATATGCACCCCGCCTTTTGAAGAGACAGTGGTGATTATTTTTCTATCAGAGAGACACTCCTTAAAGAAGCCTCCCCTGACCCTGACCCTCTGTTGCTTTTCTGCATCAGACGGTATATCTTCTCCCAGCCTGATGGGTACAGTCAGGTGAGCGTTGGGGCTGAAAGCAGCCATCCATTTACCCACTTAGTCTAATTTGCTTTGTAACTCAGCACTCAGTCTGAGGCTTTGATTTACAGTTAAAGTTCATCTTTAAATGAACACTTGTCTGGAATCTTCCATCAGTCAATGGTGGTGGCATTGACCTGGCAGCCAGGTTCTGGAGTGCCAAGTCTATATATATATTTTTTGGGGGGGTGGCAATATTTCCCCTACCAGCTACATAAAGAACCTTCCACAAATATACACTTACTTTATTTTTGGGCCACACGGCATAGTGGAAAGAGCCCAGGGCTGAGCCGGGAGATAGGACCTGCCAGCCAAGCCTTGCCACTAACTCACTGTGTGACTCCAGGCAGAAAAGCCACTTGACCTCTCTGGGCTTCAGTCCCCATCTGCCGATGGCACAGGGTTGGAAGTGAAGCTCTTTCCCTGAATCTCTGACTTGGCACACCAGACCAACCTGGTATGCAGTGAATGAGAGAGATCTGTATTCAGATTACAAATATAATAACTGCTTTGTATAAGAAAAAAATTAAACAATATAGAACTATTTAATAGAGAAAGGGAAGGGAATTGTTATACTCTCCCTCCCTCTTCAGAGACCATTCCTATCAGCAATCCAGGGAAATGTTAATCCATATCACTGTCTGTATCTATATTGTGACCATGGATCTGGAAAAATATATCCCTATTACACAACAATGGAATCAAGCTACATATTATGTTCTACAGCTTATGTTTTTACTTAATAGCTTTAAAAAAAAACCTGTTCATATACCTCGCTCTAATTTTTTATAATATGGATATAATTTGTTAATAGGCCAGAATTAATTTCACCTCCTCGATAGACATCTGGGTACTAGCAGTGCATTTTCATTGATTTGATGGTAGGCTGCCCCTCCTACTCCAGGAGCAGGTCAGAGAGCCCTGGAGGGGAAGAGCACCTTTCATTTAACCAGGAAGCTGCCATCCTTTGCTGAGGGTGCTGCCCTCTTCCCTCTCCAGATTCTTCTCCAGCAAGTACTATGGCTGAGCAATGCTGGGGCACAGAGCATTGCTCCCCAAAACTGGGGGCACCCAGGCCAAGCTGGGAACAGAGTGAGGAAGGCCAGGGTGGTGGTGACTGGAGCTGTGGGTCAGAGTGTGCTGGGTGGGCAGGAGTCTGAGAATGTGAACATTGTACTTTGTGCAGTTTGATTGCCCCTGGAACCACAGACCATCAGGAGCTGCAGTAAAAGTGAATCAGGGTCGAGCCTGGGAGCAAACGTGGGCAGAGCCCTGCAGAGATGGGTTCTGGCCTGCCACTGGCCCCATCCTTCCATCCTCTTAGTTCCCCCAGTGACAAGGCAGAAAGGCCAGGCCACTGTGGCCAGCCTGAGCCATCTGCTTATTTGCATTCTGTTTCCAGCCTCCTCCCAGACAGAGGCTAGTGATGCACCCTCCACTCCTGGGCCCGGACAGGGTACTATAAGCATCCATTTCTCAGAGAGGGCAGAAGGGAAAAATTTTTGGCTCTCGAGCCTGGAATTATTTCCCTTTTCCTCTTTCCTATTGTGTTTAATTGAATTAAGAGTTTTTGAGTAGGTAAAGAACTCATATAGTTCAAAAATCAAAAAAGGTGTATACTGAAATTTCTCACTCACTTGTCCCCTTCTATCTGTACCCACTGTCACCCACTATAGGCACCATTTATATTACTTTCTGGTTTATTTTTCCAGTGTTCCTTTATGCTATAATATAGAAATTTGAATATATATCTTAGTTTACCACTTTACTATATACAAGATAGCCTAGTGTTTACTCGATTCTATACCTTGCTTTTTTATTTTCTTAAACTTATATCCTTGAAATATCCCCATATTTTTCCACAGAGCACTGCATCGGTTTTTAATAGCTATGTAGTATTCCACTGTGTGCATGGACAGAGTTGTTTTTAACCAGCTTCCTATAGAGAGACACTTGGGTCATTTCTAGTTTTTTTTTATTTTATTAAAAACAATTCTGCAATCTGATGTCAGTCTGAGCTATTCTGTTGTACGTGTGTGTTTTGAACTACAAACTGCCCCAAATATTTTCTAGAAGTAGGTGGATAATGCATTATCCATATACAGATAAGTAAATAAGACTTGTCTCCAGTTTCCTAGGCCCTGTCCCCCTGTCCTCCAAGTGACTCTGTCCCCAACCCCTTAGCATCCCATAGTTACCAAAATGCCTGCCAAGATGCACTGTCCTTTGCTTGCTTGGACTGCTAGAAATAGCCTTCATTTCCTCCTCTGTTTCAGTGAAGACTTAAGAACCCTGGGCCCTCGAGATGTTGAATGTATGGAAAGGTTTGCCAGGGTCCCGAATACAGGGGTAGAAGCTGTGTGGCCTGGTCTAGTGAGATCTGCCACTGAGAAACTGGTGACCCTGCTCAGGTGGCCTGAGGTCCTTTCCCATCCTCACATTCAGTGATTCTAGGTGCAACCACAGGGCATTAAACACACTTTTAAAATCCTCAGGCCCTGGGCAGCAATCAAGTGTCACTTTCTCAAGGAGGGGCCTTTGTGCTGGCGTTTCTGCCCTTCCTTGTGGCTGGAGTGCTTTCTTACCATGAAATCCAAGCCTTGAAGAAGTTGGCTTGTACGTGGTGATAAAATGATGCCCATATGCAGACTCCCATTACTCATAAGTACTTTCATTTGGCTACAGATTTGTGAAGCCCTTTCATTGCCAGTGCATGAAAAAGGGATATTTCACACGTGCTTTACGTTAGCACCGTGATTTAGCTTCTGAGTGAAGAAGAATCAATGCAACAGCCAACTGCCACCGAGCGCCCATTCGTATTGTATTACAGGCTGCGGTGGCCCCACCTTTGACTGCGATCTTGTCAGAGCTGATAAGGTAATAGTCATAATAACTTACATCTCCATTATGTGGACTGGTTGCCAGGGCTTGGCCGCCTGCACACGTGCCTTCTCTGCTTTGTGACAGACACACACAGGTCTGTCTGTTCCTGTCCAGGGTGTGTGCTAAGTCGGTGAGGGGACCTCACGGTGAGCCTCCCCCTAGGAAAGAGGTCTCAGCATCACTTATCAGTGAATCGGTTAGTAGATCAATGAGTCATTCAATCCTACATTGTCCGGCATGGCACCTCTCAAATGTAAGGTGCCCACAAGGAACTTCTGACCTCCGCCCCACACCTGGACCCCTCCTCCTGGGAACAGCACCACTGTCCACTCTGTCCACCAGGCCTCCAGCATCGGCCTCACCTCTGCTCTGTGTGTTGAATGTCACTGCAGTCTGCCACTTCTCTCCATCCCGCCTGTCATCATGCAGCCCAGATCATCCTCCCCTGGACCAGCCAGCAGCCCAAGGGGTCTCCCTGCATTTTCTCTTGCCCCCCACTCCAATCTCCACACAGCACACTGGAGTTGCTCTGGTCAATATACTCATCGGATCGTGTTGCTCCTTATTTAAATCCTCTAATGGCCTCTTATTGCTTCTAGGATAAAGGTAGAAATTCTTACCATGGCCCACAGGTCCTGGCCACCTCCACAGACTCCTCCTGCACCCTCTCCCCTATGGGCTCTAGAACCAGCAGAGCTCGTTCCCACCCCGGCTGTGTGCTCACTGCTCTCCTTTGGAGCGCAGGCTTCCCTCACCTTCGGGGGTTGACCCCTGGGTGTCTGTCACAGAGCAGTGAGGCTGTCTCTTCTCTGACCCTCTAGGCTGGGTCACTCCCCCTGTTGGCTCTTACGGTAGTTGTGAATAAACGTCTAACAGGCTGTTTAATATCTGCCTCCTCACTAGAGGGTAAACTCCACATCTCATCGACAGCTGGATCCTGGCACAGCACTTAGAACATAGTAGCAGTATATGGTCTGAGAGACCTTGTGAGCAAGTGGTGTCCTGGAGGGCAGGGCCAGGGGACACAGGATACAGGACACCAAGGACTTCAGAGGTGGTCTCAATCCCAAGCCCTTCTTTTAGGGAGAGAGTACAGAACTGTGGATAAGACCATGGGCTCTGGAGTCAAACTACCTGCCTTCTCTTTGTGCATTCTTGAGCAAGTTGCCTAACCTCTCAGCCTCAGCTTCCTCCTCTGTAAAATAAGGACAATACCTTTTCCAGGAAAAAGTTGTGAGAATTAAATGAGAAAATCCGAGGAAGGTGCATAGCACAGTGCCAGCCCTGAGCAGATGGTAGCTGCAATATTATTATAGAGTATGGTACTGAAGCCCAGAGAGGTTAGGCCTCCTGAGCAAAGATCACACAGTTACTAATGCACAGAGGATTTTCTGTACTGGCCACTGGACTGAACTGTCCCTCAGAACTGCTGGTACAGTCCCTACCCTGCAGAGGTTCATGGTCATATTGCCATAGAACAGTAGTTCTCAGCTGGGGCAATGTCGCTTATCCCCTCTCCAGAGGACATTTGGTGATGTCTGGAGACACTTTTTATTGTGACAGATTGGGGAGGCTAGTGTTACTAGCATTTAGTGGGTAGAAGCTAGGGATGTTGCTAAACACCCTACATGGCGCAGGAGAGCCCCCCACAATGAAGAAGCCCAAAATGCCAGCAGTGCCTCGGTTGAGAAATCCTGCCAAGTCTACCAGAAAAGGCAGCAGGAGATGCCTAGTAAGCCTTTATCGAGAGGAAATGGACTTTCTCGTTTGAGGCTGAGCAGGGATGGAATTCTAGAGATGGAACTTAGGGGCAGATGAGAGTCAAAGTAGCCATTTGGAGCAAAGAGAAAATTTGATAGGGGAAGCCTGATCAATGTGTACGGGGTTTGGAGAATTCAGTTAATTTCTCTGAGTGGTGTTTTTGCCAGAGTCTTACAGACACCAGCATCCATCTTCTCTTAGCCTTTTTTCTGAAGGGCCTTGGGCTCATTTGGGATTTGGGAGCACTTACGCAGAGATGTGACTCCCGGCTGGCAGGGTGCAGCCTGCGCATTGCTACCCACCTGCCAGCGGCTGTGTGCACAGGCTGCCGATTTCGGCCGCCCTTGGGAGGTGTGAGGACTCAGGGTAAGTGTAAATCACACTTCATCCAGTTTCCCCACCCCCAGCTCGGCACCATTTTCACCTAGGAAAAGCCTAATAAAAATGCATTCCAAGTCTTAGTCCTAGAGGAGGAAGGATGGGAGGAGCTGGGGAGGGGAGCCAGCCCAGCCTTGATTAAATGCATCTGAGCCGCAGGGCTTTTCTGGCCTCAGAAGCAGCCTCAGGGTCCCTGGAAGCGGGTGGTCCTGGGTATCGGCTCCACTCTCCAGGCCTGTGGGGCAGCCCTACAGAAAGCCCAGGGTCCCAGCTCACCGTGGGAGTTTGGGTGCATGCTCTGCCCTGCCCAGCCCCCACCATGTGGGCACTCTCAACTCATCTTTGGGCTGGTCAGTCCTGCCAAGGTACCTTACCTGGGGGGGGAGGGTAGGATACAAAAGTCAGTACTTTGCCTGGGAGGGCAAGTGACAGGACAGAGGCCTGTGGACACAGAGCACATGCAAGGGATGGGAGCCAGAGAGCTACACCAGGCCACTTGAGCAGTGGTTCTCAGCCCAGACTGCACGTTAGACTCACCTGGAAGCTCTGAGAAAAATCCCAGTGTCCAGGCTGCATCCCAGACCTATTACAGCAGTCTCTGGGGTGGGACTCAGGCACCAGTCATTTTTCAATTTCTTCAGATTTCCAGCCAAGATTGAGAACCACTGATTTAAAGCTTCCCTGGGCTCTCCAACAGTTGAGCCACATTGAGGCCTATAGTGAGGGCACTGGGGAACCCTGTTGGGGTTCAGTGGAGGGCCCAATCACGGGGCGGGCAAACTCTGGGTGGGGAAGGAATATTGCCTGTCTGACTCCACAGGTGACCAGCATTTCAGGTCAGGTTGGCTGCAAGAGGGTTTAAGGAAGAGCTTGAGGACCCAGAGCTGGAGGCTGCCCGGAGCCAGGGTCTGAGGAGCAGGCTGAGGCTGCCAGCACACTCCCCGCGGCTGCCTGGGTGCTCCCCTGGTGAGGCAAGGGGGTGGATACTCTACATAAACTGCTGTAGAGTTTATGGTAGATTTTGTTTTGCGGCTATTTGGACACATGTCTGTTTTTTGCTGCCAGCCTGGGAACCCCAGGAGAGCAGCAGCCGGGTCATAATTATATCTGGGATTTGGGCCTTTGTCACCTTCTTGCTGTTATCTCTCCCGTGCCAGCAGCCCCTTCTCTCACCTGTATTATTACAATAGCCTCCTGATTGGTGTCCCCACTTCTGCCTCTGCCGCAACCATCTATTCTCAAGGCAGCAGCCTTTGAAACATGCCAGATGGTTTCCTCCTTTGCTCAAACCTTCCAGTGGCTCCCCATTCACCCCAAGTAAAAGCCAAAGTCCTCAAGGTGGCCTGCAAGGCCCCCATTGTCCCTCCTGACCCATCTGCCCACCTTCCCTGGCTTGCTCCACTGCAGCAGCACTGGCCTCCTCCCTGTTCTCCAGACACTCTTGTCTTGGGGCCTTTGCCAGGATGTCCCTCTGCCCAGAAGCTCGGCCTCCAGAACTCTGTGCCAGCTCCCTCCTTCCTCTTCTTTGGGCCTTTGCTTGAATGTCACTTTTTCGGTTAGGGCTTCCCAGACTGCCTGCTCCCTGTCTCTGAGATCTTCATTTCTCTCCATGGCACTCACATGCTGACACTGTATTTGTTTTCTGTCTGTCTCCCACACTGGCCTGTGAACTCCAAGATGTAGATTTTATTCTATTACATTCCCTGGTATAAACCCCGAGCCTGGGACAGTGTCTAGCCTGCAATGGATGCCAAATATATTCGTTTCTGTTTCCCGATTTTGGACTGTTGATGCTTAGAACTGGTTTACTCACAATCTTTAGCTCTTGACATTCTCTCCATTGGTCCATGTACAGTCTGTGCTTATTTAATTATGTAGTTATGTAGTTATTTTTATTAATGTAATAAGCACCCAAGAGCTCATCACCCACAATGAAGCTAGGATTTGACAAAACCTACATCCAAACATATGATCCTGCCTCAGGCCAGCCCCATACCACCCCACCGGAGGTGATTATCTTCCTTAATCCCATCTTTAGCATTCTCCTGCATTTCCTTTATCTAGTTTTATTGCATCCATATGCATTCCTAAAAAGCATATTTTCTTGCAGTTATTTTTAGCCGTATGCAAAGTCTACTGTGCTGTGTATAATCTTTGGAGTCCTTTTCGCCTAACGTATTGTTAAGATCCACCTACATTGTTGCATGTGCTGGGGCTCATTGCTTTTGATGACAAAAAATATTGGTGGAATGAATATTTAACACTATGCCCCCACAGTGCCAGGTTCCTAATAACAGCTAGCATCTATTAACTACTTCCTCTATGCAGGGCACTCTGCTAAGCACTTTATTAACCCCACTTAACAGGTGGGAAAACTAACATTCAAGAGGTGAGCAACTGGCCTAAGGTCACACCCGAATGGCTCAGGGATGCATGAGTGAGCTCACACAGAGAGCTGCCACTGCCAGCCCTTTGGGAACCCCACTGCATGACTCTTGGTTACAAATTGAGATCACACGCACACACACACACACACACACTAGCATTTTGGAATGCTTGTTAATTCACAGAAAATGTAGAGGAGAAATAGACTTTACCTTCTGATGCTTGCCAAGATCTGTCTATCCAACCCTGTCTTTCTCTGTCTACCTTTTCTCTATTAGAAGAAAAAGTCAGGGGGACCTTGTACTCACAGGAGATGGAGGCTCAGAACCTACACCTACAGTCTGTGCCTTGGGCTTGGCTCCCAGGAGAGGAGCAGGCTGGGACCTGTGCCCTTGGCCTATGGAAGGAAGAGGCCTGCTCAGGGCAGAGTTTTTCTCCCTCTACACCAGGGCAAGGCTGACTGCAGGGGCCTCACTCAGCAAAGCTGGGCATGTAGTGACCAGAGTGGGCAAGGCGGACCCTTTCAGGGCCCTCTGGCTTCTAGGAGCATGTGCCCAGGGGTGAGACACTTTTTATATTAGGAACAAACAGAAGTCATGGGAATGTTCCAAAAACAATTGCCCCTGCCCCAGGGAATATACACAGCAGGGCCAAGGTCAGGTTAATAAATGAACTTTACGATGGCTTTGGTCCCAAGCCCAACGCTGGGCTCAAGTGAGCCAGGTTTGCCTTCGGGGAGGATGGGGCCACAGATTTTACCATTCCTTTGTGCAGAATGGCCTGTCCACCATGCCAGCATTTGCCCAGGCCTAGAGCAGAGCTGGTCTGGAAGGGGCTGGTTGGGAGCTGCCTTACTGATCACTGGGGGAAAGAAGAGGAGCCTCTCTAGGAAGCCAGGCACCTGAGAACAGAGCAGGTGGAGGAAGCCAGAAGCTTCACCTTCGTGGAATGAGGGAAGGGGCCGAGGTATGAAGCAGGTGGTTCTAGACCAGTCTGGTGAGAGGAGGAAAGTAAAATCTCAGGGTGAGTTTTCTCAACCCAGGCTGCATACTGGAATTGCCCCAGGGAACTTCTAAAATATTGACGCCCCCAGCCCACCCAAACTAAAGGAACCAGAAGATCAGTGGTGGGGACCCAGGAATTGGTCTGTTTTAAAGCCTCTTCTCTTCAGCCAAGATTGAGAACCACTGGACAGACACCTGTGTGAGTACCAGCTTCCCACCTCATAGCTGTAGGACTTGGGGCATTGACTTACATCGTCTGTATATGATGGTGATGGTAATAGGATGAGCTGACAGTGCAGGGGGCTGCTTTGAGGATTAATGGAAATATCGGGTCTGGGTGAAGCTGGCCTAGAGGTCTGGGTCAAAATGGTAGATACTGTCTTATACCAGAGTCTCAAGTCAGAGATGATGACGATCCAGCTAGGGATAGTATTTTAGCCAAAACTGCTGGAAGGGCAACATTTGGGGAGTGTCTCCTATGTTCTAGACATGTTCACATTTATCGTTTCACACATATCCCCATTTTACAGAGCAGGTAACTGAGGCCCGGAGAGGTCTGGCAGCTTGCTCAAGGTCAAACAGGAGAACCATAACAGCCACCTCCCTGCAGTCATAACCTGTGGCTTCCTCTGTAGGCTGGGGGTGGGGGTGGGGTCCAGGCAACTGAAACACCCCTGTCCTGACTTCAGTCAACTCCTATTTCTAAATCCATACATGGAAAGGTCATTCTTTTCAAAGTCTCCTCCCACTCCCCTTTTTAACATCCTCTGTTTATTTTCCATAAAGATTTTTAGTAACATCCTTTTGAAAATTAAAATTCTGCCCATCTGTTAGGAAGAGGAAAATGAATAAGGGAATGTTTTGTTGAGGCCCAGTGCAGCCACTGGGGGGGCGGGGGGGTGGCAGCCAGGGTCTGGGTGGGAAACCTGGGGAGTGTTTTTGCTAGGTCTCTAGGGCTGGACAGTAGAAGATGTGAATCTCCAAAGGCAAGAGGACTGGGGGCAAGGGACTCATTTTATTTTATTAAATTTTTATTGTGGTAACAAAGATACAACAAAACTTAACATCTTAACCATTTTAAGTGTGTCATTTGTAGTGTTAAGTATATTCACATTATTGTGAAACAGATCTCCAGCACTTTTTCATCTTACAAATCTAAAACTCTGTGCCCATTAAACAACTCCCCTTCCCACCCCCACCCCCCGGAAACCACCCTTGCACTTTCTGTTTCTATAAATTTGAGTACTTTAGATACCTCACGTATAATCATACAGTATTTGTCTTTTTGTGCCAGCTCATTTCACTTAGCATTATGTCCTCAAGGTTCATCCATGCTGTAGCATGTGATGGAATTTCCTTTCTTTTCAGAGCTGACTAATATTCCGTTGTATGCATACACCACATTTTGCGTATCCATTCAGCCACTGATGGACACTTGGGCTGCTTCCACCTCTTGGCTATTGTGACTAGAGCTGCTATGAACATGGATGTGCAAGTATCTTTTGGAGTCCCTGCTTTCATTTTCTGTGGGCATATACTCAGAAATAAGATTGTGGATTATATGGTAGTTCTTTTTGAATCTCCATACTATTTTCCATAGTGGTGGCATCATTTTACAATCCCACCAACAGTGCCCAAGGGTTTGCACTGGCCTGGAAGCTTGTTAGAAATGCAGAGACTCAGGCCTTCCCCAGACATCCTCTCCCCAGGTGATTCTGATTCCCAGGCAGACTTGAGAACTACTGCCCCAGGCTCTTTCTTGGCAACTTTTCTTTACTCTTGCGGCTTGAAGCCCCTGGGTTTTGCTAGGTACAGGATGGATCCGTTCCACAATTTTAGGAGGTCCTGTATGTGAATGGTGCCCCCTGGAGCTGGGCACGACTGGCCTGGAAAGCGGAAATCCTAGCTTTGAATTCACAGATTAAGTATGGTGTGATCTTTGGCAAGTCACTTAACCTCTCTGGAATCAGTTAACACTGAGTAGCCTTGCCCCGTGGCATCGTGGAGGAGCTTGTCTGCTCAGCACTGCCCAGCCTCAACCCAACACCAGCATCATGCCTGACATGTGGCTGAGCCAGCGATCACTTGAGACACTGTCCCAGGAGACTAGGGACAGGTGAGCCCCAGCAACAGGCATGTGACATGGCCAGAGCTGACTCTTACAGAGCACTTACTACCTGCCAGCTTCGAGGTTAAGCTCTTTATTTATTTAATCCTCCCAACACTTCCGTGCAAGAGGTGCTGCTATCATCTCTGCGCTCTAGATGAGGCACAGAAAATTTAAGTAGCTTGCCCAAAGTTCCATGGCTAGAAAGCAGCAGAGCTGGGATTTGAATCCAGGCAATCTGTCTCCAGAATCCAGGCTAGTAAACATTGCCCTTGTAATAAAAAGCCACATGGCTGTTAAATAATGATACAAACAAGTCACCACTTGGGTACTTGCTGGATGAACAGAATAGTTGAGAAACAGAGGGTGACATGACTAATTGTGGTGGTGTGAGGTGCCCAGGCGAGGCCAAGAGGAGAACTGGACATAGTTCTGGGCCAGGGTCAGTGCTGGGTGGGGTGAGATGAACGAGCGTGCTCGCTGCCTGGACAGCCTCAAGGAGATCCCGTGGGCTGGGAACAGGGAGTCTGAGGGCCAGGCAGGGAAGTGGGCCAGCTGGTAGCAAGACCCAAGAGAGGACTGGGGCTCCGGATGCAACCAAAGCCCAGGTATGTGAGCTGGAGTGTCCCAATGCCAGAGAGCTCCTTTGATGCCCCCTGATGAGGATCAGGTAGTGACTCCTTCTGGGGGTCAGACCTGTCTCCACAGAGGAGGGAACCCTCATGCTGTCCTTGAGATATGGATAGTAACTGGACATACAGATGGGAGATTAAGGGTGTCCTAAACAGGCAGGCGAACATCAGCAAAAGTACAAGATTCTTGCCCTAATCTGAAAAAATAACTCATTTGGGAAATTCAGGAATCAGAGCAGGCTTATTGGGAAGAAATATTGGTCTAAGCTGGCTGCCTTTTCTACCTGTGCTTATCTTATCAATGAAGAAAGATCAGAATGAAGGCAAATTTAAATGGAATTAAACCATTTACCATGCATGCTTTTGGGGTCCCTACTGTTCCCTGGCTTTCCCTGTACACAGTAACACCGCCCATTTGCTGTCAGACACATTTTAGTTTGAGTCCCTTCCTGGCCACTGAATAGCTCTGTATTTTTGGGCAACTTACTTTACCTCTCTGAGCTCACTTTTCTCATCTGTTGTGTGGCGATTGTCCTGAGCATTGTAGGATATTTGGCACCATCTCAGCCTCTCTCCCCTAGATGCCAGTAGCATCCTCCCAACTCCTGAGTTGATGAAAACCAAAAGTCTCCAGAGATTTCCAGATGTCCTCTGGGAGGCAAAATTGCCCATAACTGAGAACTGCTATAATAGTCGCTAGCTGCCTTTTAGGCAGAAAAGGCTAAATTTCATTCATTCATTTTTTTTTTTTTTTTAATGACTTTATTGATTTCAGAGAGAGGAAGGGAGAGGGAAAGAGAGAGATAGAAACACCAATGATGAGAGAGTCATTGATTGGCTGCCTCCTGCACGCCCCCCACTAGGGATCAAGCCTGAAACCCAGGCATGTGCCCTCTCCTGGAACTGAACTGTGATCTCCTGGATCATAGGTCGATGCTCACCTGCTGAGCCATGTGGGGCGGGCTCTTTCATTCATTTTTTGATTCACTTGTTTGGTAGATATTTACTGTGCACCTGTTATGTACTGGGCACTGGGAGGTTCAGTGGTGAGCCAGACAGATCACATGCCCACAGGGAGGCTGTGGGGTGAGGATGAGCAGGCGCCCACCTTGCCTTGGGATACCTACGTTGGGGAGCACGTGGTGCTGTGGGAACGCAGGGAAGAGATGCTTAATCCTGGACTTTTCACTGGAGGAGAAGGGGAGGAGGAGGTGGCGGGCCTCCAAGGGTGGTCAAAACTACTACAGGGTATCAACCTGCAGGTGCCAGAAGATCCCCCATTCCTGTGTTGATTGAATGAATCTGGGAACTGTTGTTAAAGGCTACAAATGACATAATTTACTGCCTAAAGTGGCTGAAAAGATGTGCACAAATTTATCACCCAGTGGGGCAGTTACTTTGTGTTGACATATAGAGCCAGGGGCCTGGTGACGTATCTCCTAAGAAAACCAACAATACAGAGAACAGGTGGGTTTATAAGGTCACCCCACAAAAGGTTACTGGCGCTACCAGCCTGAGTTGCCAAGTGGGATGTTCCCCACCGCAGACTCTCCAGAGATCTCGCCATAGCAGGAGAGGAGGAGAACCCCATGGGCTTAGAGGTAGAAGTGCTGGAAAATGTGTCCTAAAATAAAACTCAGAAAGGCCATTTACCTTCCCAGGCCCATGGGCTTGGGTGACAGCACCTTTCTTGGACATTCTGAGATAGGGCTGCTTGCTTTCCTTTGAAGGAAAAAAAAAATAGAAACAAGTTTTTCCTTCCCTTGCATTTGTAAGCACTAGAAAGAAAGAAAGAAAGAAAGGCTCTGTGTCCCTACAGTAGCTTTTCTTTGGAAGTCTTGCACATAGCTCTTTTTTTCCACTTGAATCCATTTCTTACATTTCTGGTTTAAAATCCAGACCTCCCTGAACAGTCTGGAAAACAGAAAAGGGCGAGAAATGAAAGCTCCCCCAAACCTAATAATTACAATAAAAATAAATGTGATTTTCAAAAGACAATGGTAATGTCAGATTGCAAACACTTCAAGTGCCTGGGGAGTGCAACTCTTACCAGATCCATCGCCTGTTCCCTCTCATAGGTGGGAACCTGAAGTCTGACTTTGCCCAGAGAACATGTGGTGAAGCCAGGATTCAGATCTTGGTCTAGGAAGAAATAAGAAAAATAAACATAATGGAGCGAGTTTTTCATAAGGTTAAATTTATCTCTCTTAAAAGGGTTGCCCTTTATTGTGAGATTTACATTCTTTCAATATTTTGATAATAAGATATGCTATCTTTTATGATACTATGGACTCAGTGGATGTTGGCCACCCGACAATTTGGTACTCTGCCCCTGAAGAGAGTTAGTCTGCAGGTCTGTGAGATCCCTAAACCCGGCAGCTAATCCCTTCATAAATAGGATGCTCAGATCACACAGTCCCACCAAGAACAACCCCCGCTGCCACATTCTGTAAGTAGCCACTGTCCCCACTTCTCTGCTTCTCTGCCCTTTTTACACTTTTGCTTAGGGTTGTGGATTTGTCAGAGAGGGAGGGTGAGGGGGAGAAAGCAGGAAAAATGATAAGTGACAACCCTTAGGGCAGCAGTGGTTTTCTAAGAAAAGATGGTAATTCTGTTGAAAATTGCTGGAGAAGAGAGTGCAGTCCAAGTAGGCATATGCAAATCATATGCAAATTATGCACAGCCCTCCTATTTCATAACCTGGATGTAGCCCTTGGGAAAATGCTAATGGAGACTAGTGGTCTCCCGAAAGCCTCCCTTGGTGATCTCCAGGAGTCTAGCCCTAATTAAAGAGTATTTTCCCGGCAGCGTGTGGCTCCAATGATCTTTATTTTATAACTTTTTTCTCCCTTCCTCATCTCCACAGGCCTGTGGCCCAGCCTGAAAGGGCTCTTCTAATTTCATGGCAAGTGGCCGGAGACCTGCCTGGAAGGTTCTAGAATCCTCAGGTAGACTTTACCTCTGTAGGGCACCTGGGGTCCCAGCCCAGCTGACTCTCAGAGAAAGGGCTGCTTAAAGCTTTGGTTCTTAAGCTTGAGCAGGCATCAGAATCAGTGGAAGGCTTGTTTCAAACACAGATTTCTGGGCCCCACTCAGAGTTACAGATTCTCAAGGTCTGAGGTGGCTCTCGGATTGGCATTTCCGTCAAATTCCCAAGCTATGCCGCGACTGCTGGCACGGAGACCATAGTTTGAGAACCACTGGCCTAGAACGAGCGGTAATACTACAAGTGTGGTCCGCTGGTTACTGTTACCAGTCTGTGATAGAAATGAAGCACAGGAATTAAGAATAAGCATTTAGAAACTTTGATCGAAGGTTGACGTTGCCACAGTCTCCAAGCACATGATTATTTTTCTGTTAATTCGTTTATAATTGTCTTTCACAAAAGTGTTGTTTCATGATGGTTCAGTAGTTAAAAAAACCAGCAAGTCTGTTGTCGCAGACAGCAGCTTGGTGACTCTGACTGAGAGCGCCCAGCCTTGTGGCCAAGGTTCAGGGCAACCTCAGGCTGGCCAGAGAGTTGGAGTGCCCATCAAGAAACAGGCAGAGGGGCTCTGGGTAGGCTGGGTATGAAGTAGCCTGGCCCCAGAAGGTGTTTGGAAATGTGGGGGGAGTGGGGCAGGAGGGAGGGTGTTGGCTGGGGTTGGGGAGAAAACTGGCCTTTAATGGCTGAGTGCTAGGCACAGGCACCACAAATAAATGTCCTGCACTAAATGCCAGTAGAACCTCTCCTGAGGAACAATAGCTGGGGAAGGGCAGAGCTAAGAAGCTGACTGGACCCCAGACCCCCTGCCTTCTCTTGGCGGTGGAGGGACTGGGGGCAAGGAGGGGAGAGGGGGGCATATTGGTCAGAACCAGCTTAACCAGAGAGCCCTTGTTTATACATAGTAACCTTGTGTGTATGGCTTTGCATGGTGACATGGGTACATTGTTGGCACCGAATGGTACCTCTGTTATGCAAAACCAGTATACAAAAGCTTCTAGGTAGTAAGGGGAAAGATTGGTAGGGTGATGGGGATAATTCCTTTTTAAAAAGATAAATCGTAGGCATCCCTGCTATATAAAAGCAATGTCCCAAACATAGTTTATGCATGGTTTCCAGGACAGCTATTTTCATACATAGGGATGCCTGTTCTTACGGAGGAAGGTCTAAGGGCAATAAATACCATGATAATAACTAGTTCTAGGTGGAAGGGATCCAGCCTGAGCCTGGGACTTGGCAGCCTATCTCATCACTGGCCCTCACTAGCCCCTGGCCTGGGCATCTCCTTTTTAGCTCGGAAAGAAAGTTTTGTGATTTTGACCTGCCATCTTTGTAGACAGTGTTTTGACATTTTATGGTGACAGTAGGATGAGAAATAATTAGTTGTTTTGTGCCTTTGGGCCTATGAGGAGGCCACTGGCTCTTTAAGCTCAGAATCAGAGCCCGGAAGGAGGCTTAACATCGATCAACCCCTTGTTGTATAGGGTTAGACACTGAGGCCCTGGAGGCCCCGAATGGGCCCCAAGTCCAGCTTGTGTTTAGGCAGGCATTGGGCCTATTGTTGGAGGCTTACCGTGTAATTAATGGGATTTGGAGCAATTACAGAGACAGTAAAGTCCCTCATTTGTTTCTTGGGCCGGATATGAGATTCCTTAGGAGGGTGGAGTGGGAGGGCGGAGGGGAGGTGGTAAGAAGGTGGCAGATAGTTGGCGAATCATCTCTCGCCAGGCCTGTTTTGTGGCCCGCCGGCTTACATTTTTATACCGTCCGCCTCAAATCCTGGTGCAACCATGCATATCTGTCCAAGGTGCCCCACCTATGTTTCCTCTGGGGCTAATTCTTGTTGGTGTTTAATGCCGGGCTCTAAAGAGCCTGCTTTTCTGTTTTCTTTCTCAGTGAATACAGAGTAGGACATCATAAAAGTTGGCATCATTCTAGGGAGGGGTGTGCCTGCTCCTTTCTGAGCTTGAGGACAGCTGCTGAGCTAGTGCTGAAGAGTTGCCAATGGCGAGAGGAGAGTGGAGCTGGTGAGTGGCAAGAGGATCAATGCATCAAGTTTTGATAGCTATGTGGGATTCTGTCAGAGCCAGATAACTGCCAGGCTCCTGAATCCTGGGTCACTCAGCAAGTGTTTATTGAGCACCTACTATTTCCTGGCCATTGTGCTAACTGGAAATGGATGGTGGTGAGGATAGCACAAGAATGTGAATGTAGTTAATGCCACTAAACTAAATACTTAATATGGTTACACGGTAAATTTTATGTTGTGTATACAGGGTGGGGCAAAAGTAGGTTTACAGTTGTCGTATGGAAAATAATACAATAATTAATTAATAATAAAACAAGAATAAACTCTCTCGTACTCACAACTGTAAACCTACTTTTGCCCCACCTTGTATTTTACTGAGAGAAGGAAGAAGGGAGAGAGAAAGACATGAGAGAGAGATATGGGGTGGTGGTGGAATGAACAAGGTCCCTGCTTCCCAGAAGTAGCTGATATTCTGTAAACTCCCCCTAACTGTGACCTGGGGCCTGAACAATGGGGATTAATGAGCATCCCTGGTGGAGGTTGTCAGAAAGAGACCTAGGCTGCTTGGAACACCCAGGGCAGGCTGAGGAAGGGGTTCCTGGTGGGGACTGCCTGACTGCACCCCATTAAAGGAGATGTTTGGGCAATAGAGAGTGCCGATTGTCTTTAGACAAATTCCTTATTAAAATGTGATTTCGAAATGTTGCCAGCATAGGGACAGTGCTCCAGTTTGAATTTCTGCATGGAACTAATGTTTGTTCACAGAAATTTTAAGTGGTAAAAACCTTGGGTTGCAACCATGGTGACACCAGAGCTTGGGCTCTGTTTTCTTCTTTCCAGAATGTGTCTGAGAGTTTTCTCTTTGAAAAACACTGGTGGGCGGAGGCTGCATAGCGTAGGCTTGGCCTTCCTCAGGCTTCCTGAGCATTAGTCATTCATGCGGTGCCACCGGTGGGGCTGAGGGGGCCTGGGCAGTGACTTCAGCTTTCTGAGCCTCCATTTCTCTATCTGTACAAAACCCTTAGGATGTTCTGAGCACACAGAATAGACGGCATGGAAAGCATTTAGCCACTGGCCTGGCCTGCAGTATCTCTCCCAACTGTCAGCTTTGAGTGTCACCACTCATTGGGCATTAGCATATCCTGAATTACAATGAACAATGTTTTATTATTTAATGTTTTCCCCACATTAATATTCTCACCACTCTGGTTACTTAGCATACTGAGAGCCACCCTCTTCCTATGCCCACCGTGTCTCTCACAGTGCTGGGCACATGGCAAGTGCTGTACCCATGTCAGCTGATTGAATGGTCTGTTTCTAAAGCCACAGTGTGGGTGGTGTTTCCAAGGGTAGCTCCTTTACTTCGCCCACAGAGCAGCCCCACTCCGGGCCTCTGAGCGGGGATGTCTGGGCCGTCAGCACTGCAGGAGTTGCTGATTGGTCCCGGACAGCTCTTTAACAGTTTTTGGAACTGTAACTCTGGCCTCTTCAGATGGGCTCAGGCAATGGTGGCCGGGTCACCCAGCAACAGCCACTCAGATAATTACACGGGTTTCAAATTGTTCACCACTTTATGTCCTCAAAGCAATTTCAGAATCAATTTGAGGTTTGACAGGGAGCTGGTGGAGGTCTCGTGGGCCTGGAATGGCGTGCTGTGCCTGCTTAACGCTTGTTATAATTCCAGTGGCAGGCCCCGCGCACCTGGGGAGCGGGGGCACTGTCCTCTGTTGCAACTCAGGGAAGAAAATCAATCAATCAATCAATGAGCGCACACCTAATTAAAGGTAACAAAGGCTCTGGGCACCCCTTTCCCTCTACCCCCCACAGTGTCAGGTCCATAGAGCGCTAGAAGGAAAACCAGCCTTGTCTCAAACAGGATTAAAACTAAGTCCCCGTGCCAGAAATCAAATCTAGCAAGGCTGTCTTTTTTTTAACAACAGGGGCCTATCCCACACTGGAGTGGAGAATCCCTACATGCAGTCTTCAAACGGATCTACACAGTTGCTCTGCTCTCAGAACAATAAGGATGCAAGGCTGCCCCTATTTTGCAACTGGGGGCACACTGTACCCCTTGTGCAGGATGGACATTGGGAGCAGGCAGCCGGCGCATGCTCTGTGCTCACAGGCCCTGCCCCCGGAGAGGCCGCAGAGCATGGTAGTCAAGGGGTGGGCTCTGCAGGCCGACTGCCTGGGTTCATTGCCCACTCTGCCAGTCACTTACCAGCTGCCCCCAGCTGGTTGCCCCAAGTTCTTCTGCAAAACAGGGTTGGTCGTAGCTCCCACTTCTGGAATCTTGGAAGGATTACATTAGTTAGCGCACCGGAAAGGTTGAGAACAGTACCTGGCACAGAGTGGTCTTGCTGCCCTTATTATCACAGAACATTTTCCCCAGCAAAGGAACTGGTAAAGCCACTCTTCACTCTCCAGGGAGCAAGAAAAGTTTATTTTTGGTTTCACCTTATGAAAAGGATATGGAGGCCTTGAAGGGTGTGTTAACCCAAGTTCACAGAGCAAAGTGGAAGTAGAGCCAAGCCTGGAATCGAGACCCTTGTCACTGTCTGGACTTGTGGCCTCTTTGCTCCCCTCCTGCTTGCACACTGGACTCTGTCTCCAGCCTTTTTGTCTTTTTTTAAAAATATGTCTTTATTGATTTTAGAGAGAGGAAGGGAGAGAGAGAGAGAGAGAAAGAGATAGAAACATCAATGATGAGAGAGTCATTGATCGGCTGCCTCCTACATGCCTCCTACTGGGAACTGAGCCCGAAGCCCGGGCATGTGCCCTGACCAGGAATCAAACCTCCATCTCCTGGATCATAGGTTGATGTTCAACTGCTGAGCCACACTGGCCGGGCTCTGTCTCCAATTTTCTTCAGAGCCTTGCTCTGAGATTTCCACCCTCCTCATTTTTCACGGCCGAGATAAACTCAAAGCATCATCCCTTGCTGTGGACTTTGTATTTTAACAGGGTCAACCCTCTGCTACAGGAATGAACTTGCAGAGTGTCAGGAACCTGCTCACAGGTTGGCAGGGTATTTGGGGAGGCAGAGAATGTCCCTGGGCCTTACTGTCCTACTACATGTCATTTTGTTTACTCAGTCTTTCCTTTCCACTGACCCTGCCTTATAGATCTTTGAGATTAAAAGGAGCATCCCAAATCTTGTCAAAGGTGGGGGGCAGACTTTGGTTACAGTGAACTCACTACCTCATTTGCTCTTGGCCTTTTATTTGGCAGCCTTAGATGCAGGGTGTTAGGACTGGCCTATCTTTCCTGCTCCTCCAGTCTGATGAAAGAGCAGGTCCAGAGGCAAGATGGAAACAATGATATCACTGAGTATTAAAGTACACAGAAGACGAGAAATTCAAAGATATGTTCTCCAGTGTTGCAGATTGGTCCTGTTGCACAGGTACATGTGCAAGCACTCCCAGGGACAGGAAAGGCGAGGGGGAGGGAGCCAGAAGCTTTGGCCAGAACCCCTAGCACAGTGCTGCCTTCATTTCCCCCTTTCTCGCATCATTTCTCGTACCTGTGAACACTAGTGAGACTAGAACCTTTAAAAATCAGACACTATGCTTGGATTGTGGGCTCTGGGGTTGAAAAGGAAAGTGACCCTGATGATCCCAGGCCAGAGGATGTAGCAGCAGATCCCATCCAAAGAACAGAACTGCAAATAAATGATTCACAGGCACCTTCTAGGTCCAGAGCTTTCCTGGGACTTCGCCATAGGCAGAACTGGAAGTCAGCTATGAGTGTGGTTTTTTGGGAAAGGGCTTTGTGGAGGGGTATTGTGAGAACACTTGAGACATCCAAGTTCAGATTCAGACATTCACATCCTGCCAGTCCATGCTAGCTCACCAGATAGAGAATGGTTATCGATCTGGCCGGACTTAGCCAGTTCTCTGTTATCGAACATACAACGAGGAGAAAAATTATTATTTTATCTGCTGGCATTAGTGCTCTCCCAGGGAAAGAACTGCTTTCATTGAAGAACTACCTTGATAGGTCATTTGGGTGAGAGATGAGGCCTTGAAGGCATGTGTAGAAACAGAAAATATATAATAGAGAAGAGCTGCTCTGTGTAAACGCGAGTGGGAATTGGGGTGAAAAGGGAGGGAGCGAGGGAGGATCCTGGTTGGAGGCTGGGATCACGATAGTGGAAATGACCAAGGGGATGTCAAAGAACAGGAGAAGCCTGCTTATCAGTTTAAAATTCCTGAGGGCCCTTCCTTCTCCTGAACTCCACATCTCCTGGGGTCTACTCCTCCTCACCCAGCCTGTGTGCACAATGCTGGGGGTGCAGAGGAAGACCAAGGAGATGGTGGGGTCCTTTGTATGGGAGACTACAGGACGAAGCTAAAGGAGCATCCTCGCCTCAGGGGGAAGGGAGGACGTTTCTGCAAAAGCCAGAAATCAGAGGTGGAAGTAACAAAGAGAAATGCTTTCCCCTGAGAATTATCAGAAATCTTGGCTGGATGTTGGCTTCCTCATAGGTCAAGAGATGGCAGTTGGAGCCCAGCTTCGCTAGATGGGATGAGAGCTGGTTTACAATTGTTTTCTGAAGAACTGAGTCTTTATTCTCTTGAAGTTTATCCATCAGGGTGCTGGCTGGTCTCCAGGCAGGTTGCTCAGCCTTTATCGAAGCGGGGAGCCACGAGCATTTGCCCTTACTGCCCCAGCCAGCAAAGACAAAAATCAGAAATAGAGCCTCGCTGTGACAAGTCAATGTAATCTTAGATCTGGTAGAAACCGTCCAAGGCTTCTCATCCCCCCTTCCACTGGGCAGTCACTTTTCCCAGTTTCCATGAGAGCTGGCCTTCCGGCCTCTGTTCAAATATTTCCAGTACCAGGGCACGCTGTGCTGCAAGGCAGACAATTCCACTCTCAGAAAACTCATTGTTCAGAATTCTTTGAGAGATCGAGCCCCACTCTGCACCCACCCCCTGTCCTGACCGCCACATCCACGCTTCCACTGCTTTCCACTCTGGCTCCCTTTCTGCACAAACAGCCCTCCTGGTTCAACATCTCCTGTTCCTCCCCCTTTCTCATCTGTCATGGGTGTCTGATGACCAACTAATAATGGCATCTCTTGCACATGACAAGTAAATAATATTACTGCGTCCTCAGAGGACGTTTGCAGTGGATGGTCAAGTAATGAGATGTTTTTGTTTTCTGAAAATTTCCTAAAAGCCATGTCCAGGAAGTGCTCCACTTACACCCTCTCTGAAGTATCTCCTCAGCCCAGGAGGGTCCTGGCTTTGAGGGAAAGCTGTCCTGTGGGCTCCTGACCAACCCATCCTTCCCTGGCAGTGCCTGTCATCCCCTCGCTGTGCTCCGCCTAGCCTAGTTCTGCCCGTCTGCTACTTCACAACAGCCTGTCGCATGGGCAGAGCAATCATGCCTAATCCTGTGGTTTGAAAGGAGCTGGGGGTGACCTCCTCTATGTCCCTCCACCAACATTTTTTCTTCACCTATTCCTTTCTAATGTCCCTTATCACTTGCAGCTCCCCCTGACCTCACCCCACTCCATCTAGCCCTGAACACTGGACTGAGGCTCGGAGACCAGGGTTCTTTCCCAGGCCCTGCCGCTCACCAGCTTTGTGGCCTCAGACTCCAGCACCCTCAGTTGGAAATGGAGGTTGGATTAGATGTCCAGCTCTGACAGTGTATGGTTTCCACTTGGGGCAGAAATGCTGTTTTCCTGTTGCACGGCCTGTACACACCCTGCCAGGCAAGTTCTGTTCTGTGAGAGAGATGGCTCACAACTCATCTTCCAGGCGGAGAGACAAACTGAGACTCAAGAAAGATCTGGCGTGGTGTTCTCAGCTCTGGTTGTACTTTAGGATCACCTGGGGAACTTTAAGGCTATACCAGTGCTCAGGCCCCACCCCAGAGAGTCCGATTAAATTGGACTGGGAAGGGCTCAAGCACCTCTGTGTTTTCAAAGCTCCCTAACTAACAGGTGACTAATGTGTAGCAAAATTAGAGCCACTTTTAGTCCTTGCTACTTGGAGTGCAGTTCTCAAAACAGCAGCGTCACATGGAGCTTGTTAGAAATGCAGAATCTCAGGCCCCGCACCAGACCTCCCAACCAGAATGTGCACCATAACAAGGTCCAGGGGCTTCCTTGGCCATCGTATGGTTGAGAAGCATTTTTTTTCACCCCATAGGTGGCCTTTGAGGATTCCCTTTGCTTATAATATCTGTTACTTTTACATAAGTGGCCACAAATCCATTTTGGATATATGTGTGGCATAAAAAGAACTTCTATCCAATATCAGTTAATATTGACTAGAAAAACAAATATGAGATCTATGTTTTAACCATTTTTGCTTCTCAAAGGAGTTGAGCTCTCTCTCTCCTCATGTCTATGCAAGAAGAGGCCAAGAAAATACCTTTTCTGACCACCTCACTGGGGTTTTGTATGATGTATGGATGCTAAGATACTTCCTAAAGTATGAAGAATCTACAAATATAAGTAATAATCATTTGTGTTAGTGTTGGTGGCAGGGAATGGGTGCTGGAGGGAGCTGTGAGAATGTAGTGGGTACAAGGAAAGCACAAACCCATGATAGTGAAGACCCATTTCTTTACACTCGTGAATATTGAGCATTAAATATTTAGCCACATCACCCTGTACAGACCAAGAAGAGCCTTTCTCTCTCCTTTCAATCATTCCCTGGCCCTTCATTCCTGTTGCCAAGTGACACCCTCCCAGGTCACCATTTTCTACCCCACAATGCTACCCTGTGTCCCAGCCCTACCCCACACCCTACCTGCTCATCCTGGGGTCAGGATCTCTGGAGGATGCATCTTTGAGGCATGGATGGGACTGAAGCACTCAAGTCTGTGTCTTTGGAGGAGAATGCGTGATGAGGCTGAGTGGGGGAGCCAGGAAGGCCTCTTTGTCCCTTAAAACTCATGCAGCCAACCATCTCCTAATTCTGCACTATTTGGACATAGCTGCACTGCAAAATTGCAATGCAAAAAAAGGGCACTTCAAAAAGTGCAGTGCAAAAAAAAAGGCACTGCAAAAAAAGGACACTGGAAAAAAAAGGGGCACTGCAACAAAAAGACAATGCAAAAAAAAGGGCTCTGCAAAAAATAAAAACAGTGCAGTCAAAAGTGCACGCAGAATTACTGTTTTGTTTTTATGCTCTCTTTTCCTGAGGGCAGCTTCTGATAAGAGCCCAAATGCTCAAGGACAGATGTTCAGAGCTAAGGAGGGACCCGGGAACTTTCGTCTAAGCAGGGAAAGGGGCTCAGACAGAGCCAGAGACTGAGAAGAATTTCTCACTCCTGCCCTGGCCCACACCTGCTCTGGCCAGGTGCTGCTGCAGGTCACTGGCCCCTCTGAGGCCTCTGATGGGACCAGCCTGCTGGGCACCCTGAGCCACTGGCTCCCTGTCTCTGAGTCTCAGTAGCCCCATCTGAAAATGATGGATGTGTGGCTGGGATTGTTTCTAAAGTTCCCTCCAGCTCTGAGTGGCAATGGTGTGGCATTGGCCTGGGCCATCAGCAGAGAGGGGAAAGTGTGGGCGGAGCACTCAGTCTCACCTGGCAGATTCCTCTGGGTTGGATTCACAGAGTGGAGGTGACTGTCAAGACGGGAGGGCCCTAAAGAGCCAGGTACAGTGCCCTGGGCAACCTTCTGAACCCCAGCCGGCTACATTAGGGCCTAAAGCCATGGCCACCAATAAGGGGCCCTCAGTGGGAAAAACAATGGGCAGGTCAATCCCTAGCCCCAGTCTACGGCCAGACAAACAGGGCAGTCAACTCACAGCTCTTTCCTCGATCTTACAACACTTAGTGACTAAAGAAAAGAGATGGGCTTGCAATTCTTAGCTACTGCAGGCATTTAATGAGTGACACAGGCCATACCAAAATTGAGGCACGTATTTTCTTAAAGGACCTCCTCCTCTGAAGCAGCAAAGAGCCTGACCCGATCAGAGTAACATTTTATTCTCCTAACGAGTGTAAACAGAAGGAGAATTCATGAAGTTAATGCTTCTGCCTTCCTGCAGGGGTATTTGCAAGCATTGATTTTTAGCCGTGATGTATGCCACTTGCAATGACTCCTGACTGAAGGGGACAGTACTATTCGGGAGTCTGTGAGGTTTAAAACATCCTGCAATTGCCTGGTGCTATAGCAATGCCAAGCCCACTCTAATAGCCCCTCATTTGTTAGGGTAACAGGGAAATAACTGTGAATGCTGCCATATTCCAGACAGACTGCATCGGCGGCTCTAAAACCACTGAGCACATCATAGCCCAGGAGGGATTTTCTTAGGTAGGAGGGGGCACAGGAAGAGAGGGACAAGAAAGAAAGTAGGAGACTATAAATAGCCAAGGCATCAGAGAGCTTCTCTCCCAGGAGGGAATATCGGGGAATGGGACCAGGGACGGGTCCACTGGGCCCCAACCATATGTATAATGTTTTAAGTCTAAAATCAAAATCCAAAGGCGAACACAGCACGTGCTATGATCAGATAAGATGTAACGATGCTGGAAGTATGTTCAAGGATGTTGGTTATGACTCACTATTTGTCAATATATTTGGAATGTTTTATAATTAAACAAAAATATAAAAGAAAGAAAGCAAGGCACAGGGCAGTTTGTGTAGTAAGCCACTATCTGTGTAGAAAAGAGACGGCTTATGAATATTCTGGCATAAGCTGGCATATCTCTGGAAAAACTCACAGGACACAGGGAGCAGAGGTCCTCTCTGGGAGGCGACCCAGGATGCTCAGCACACGTTACAGGAGAGGAACGTCCCTGCATCCGTAAGGGGTATGTGCCAAGACCCCCAGTGGGTGCCCGAAACCATAGGTAGTACCAAACCCTGTATATACTATGGTTTTTCCTACACAGATAAACCTCTGATAGAGATTAATTTATAAGTTAGGAATAGTAAGAGATTAACAACAGTGGCTAATAATAAAAATAGAACAGTTATAACAATATACTGTAAAAAAATTATGAGAATGGCTTTGGGGCCATTTCTAAGTAAAACAAAGGTTACCTGAACACAAGCACCGCGATACTGTGATAGTTGATCTGATAACCAAGACGGCTACTAAGTGACTAACAGGCGGGCCCGTCTGCAGGGTGGAGACCCGGAGACCCTGGGCAAAGGGCTGGTTCAGGTCCCGGAGGTATGGAGTGGGATAGCATGAGATTTCATCACACTACTCAGAATGGTGTGCAATTTAAATCTTACAAATTTTTTATTCTTGAATTTTTATTTAATATTTTTGAACCTTGGTTGACAATGGGTAAGTGAAACTGCAGAAAGTGAAACCGTGGATAAGAGGGGACTACTGTATGCTCTTTCATGCTTTTCGGATGTTGTACCGTGCGCCTATATTACCTGATTTTTCAAACTAACACAATTGTTTCCAAAGGTTAAGAAAAGCAGAGTAGAGAGGGCGTAGGAAAACAAAAGGAAAAACTTTAAAGAAAAAAAAGGAGGGAAGAGGTTCATGAGATGTTGGAACTCATTCTGGGCACTCCGTGGTCAAAATTTAGCAGCGACCCCTCGAGGCTCCCCCGTGAGGAGCCCTGCCCAGAGCAGCTTTCGGGTGCAGAAAGGCAGCCTAGAGGAGGAGGCTGCCTGCCGGGCTGGATAGGCACGTGGCGCGCTCTCTCCCCGTCTCCCCGCCAGCCCTGGGTCTGCTCCGCCTGCCTGGGCTTTCCTGATGCCTTCCAGCAACCCAGGGGGCCACTGCTGGGGCTGGCAGCCTGAGTGTGGAGGTGGGGACAGGGAAAGTGGGAATGGAGGGTGGTTGGTAAGGTCCAGGTGACAGGTTCTCCCTGTTGGAGGGAACCACTGGCCTGAACATGCTTCCTTTCTGGGCTCTATTGGGTGCCAATGGAGAAGGAATTATACGAAGGGGCAGATTTAACTAACTCCTGACCCAGGATGATGGTGAATGGCAGGGTGGTGAGTGCAGGGTGAGTTACAGGTTCTGAAGGGAAGGATCTGAGGTGAAATTTGGAATCAACAGCTCACTCAACTGACTGGAGTAGTAGTGGTAATCTCCCCTGCCACACCCATGGGGCTGCTCTGAGATCAGTGAAATAACTGCCTTGTAGGTTCTTGTAGGTTCTGGTGGCCTCTGCATGGGGACAATAATGACCGGGGAAGGGCCAGCCTTGGCCGTATGGAAGCTGCAGCCCAGGCAGGTCAGCAGAACATTTACGTTGGGGTGAGGGTCCTGCCTGTTTGAGGGGCGGAGGGGGACCGAGTGTGGGGTTGGCATAGCCTCGCAAATGGCCTTGCTCCTGGCTGCACTCAGCACTGCAGGAGCGGCCAGGACAGCTGGGAATTGTGCTTCCTTCCCAGCACCAGCACCAGAAGAGCTGGCCTGGGGCAGCTGTCAAGGGGATCAACGTTTGGAGGCCCAAGTTATAATGTGAGCCAAGCTAGAAACCGAAAAATCCCACCTGGGAATGGGGCCTGGGGGGTGGATGGGGCTGTGCAGGATTAATTTAATTAAGTCCTGCTTTGGGGACCAGGCTAAATTTAGCAGCTGCCTTGACTACTGGCTTGACTCCCTCCCTGTAACTCCCTCCCATCTGCCCACTGTGCCTCCTGCAGGTGATTAATTCCGAATTCTGGGCTGGAATGTGCAGACGCACCTGCTGGCTGCTTAGTCCCCTCTCCAGCCTCTGCTGCTTTCTATCTCTGGGTCCCAGGGGGCAGTGCTTTCGGAAACACCAGAGCCACTAGCTCGCTCCTCTCCAGGGATGTAAACACCTCGTCTCTCCTAATGACTCCTTCAGTGGCTGCAGCAGGCCCAGTCCCAGGCCCCAGCACCTTGCCAAAAAAGCGCCACCGCCATGGGCCTGGATCTCTAGTTTGTTTCATTTCATTGTTCTCAGGGGAGTTTTTTAAAAGTTGATAAATCGTAGCAGTGTTCTGGACCAAATGACTGATGGTGCGAAGCCTTGGGGCCTGCACCTCCTAGGGAGAAGGTGAGAGGCTCTTTTGTTACAATTTTTGTTCAATTCTACCCTCTCCCCCTTTGACAATTCCTGTCTTTTAAATCTTTGGACTATTTTTTCTCCTTCTTATTTGGGGGCCACTCTAAAGTTTGTTAGATCTCCACCAGATAGAAGCAGTGTCAAAAAGAGAAGGTGAGATGGGAGATGATGTGAATAATAATAAATGCCAATCGATGATTCACGGGCTGGAGCATTCAGTAATCAGACCTTATTGAGGGTCTATAGATAACATGCTAACAGAGAAGGTTCCATACTGAGCAAGACGTGGGTCTTGCCCTCAGAGAAGTGGTCATCTAGTGAGGGTGGACACAACAGTCAGTTACAGCTGGGTGACATGTCCCCACAGTGCTTGCCCCTGAGTGAGGGATCCAAAGATAGTAACAGTCGTAGTAATAGCTGTTGATTTCAGTGGTTCGTGGGGTGAGCCAGGGTCAGTGGGCGAAACCATGAAAGAACTTTCTCTCGCTTTACTGTATATTTCATACCACTTCCTGGGCTCTTCTCTCCAGCCCCTGTCTCAAATCTTGGGCAGATCCCTTAGCTTTTCAGGTCACACCCATGTATTAAGGAACGGCTTCATTCTTAGGTATTGAAAGTCCAGCCCATATTGCTTTAACTTCATCCCTCAAGTTTGATAGGTAGTATTTTCATTATCATTCAATTCTAAGTATTTCAAATTTTCTATCATGATTTTTGCCTTGATCAGTATTTTTAAGTTTACAAGTGTAATTTTTTTGTTTTTTAGTGAAAACTGAAGCCAAATGGCTCATAGGTAGAGACATCTAACATAGGGTAAAACGAATACAGACTGAGGTTCTAAATACATCAAGGGGAGGGGAGCTCAGGTCTCAGTATTTGGGAAACTAATGGCCTAATTCCAGGGCAGTTTCTTCTGTAAAATGAGAACCATGAACACTCATTCACCAGTCCAAGAAATCCACACAAAAAATGTGCCACCTTCCAAGGGCCAGGACTGAAAAGCAAACTAAAGCTAATAAAAATTTTGAGAAATGGAACCCTAAGCTGATACCACACCACAAACAGATAAATATTTCTCATTAAAAATGAAACTCTTGCATTAAAAAAGAATTTTTTAAAGGACAAAATCTAGGTATATGCTATTTATAAGATAAACCTATAATTTAATGACACAAAAACATTGAAAGCCAAGGTTGGAAGAGAATACATATACCATGCAGATACCAAAAGAAAGCTGCTGTTGCAATATTAATTACAATGTAGAAATTAAGGAGAAAATATAAATAGAGAAAGAAGATTATTGCTTAATGATGAAAGAGTCCACTAGGACATACAATCATGAATCTTTATGTGCCTAACAACATAGCCTCAAAATAAGAGAAGCAGGGATTGAAAGAACTGAAAGAAGAAAAGGAAAAATCCACAATTACTGTAGGAGATTTTTAGCACACCTTGTAGAAACAGGTGGATCAAGGAGATACAAAGTTGTAAGGCTCTAAAAAGCTCAAACAAGACAAGTAACAAGCATCAGCCAATGGATCTATTTATAAGCCTGCACCCTATAAATGGAAACTATGTCTTCTTTTCAGGCACACATTTATAGAAACTGAGCATGCACGAGGCCACTAAGGAAATCTTAGCAAATGCTGAAGGACCAACATCACTCAGACCACATTCTCTACCACCGTGCAACGCAACTAGAATTCAATAATAAAAAGAATTTCCCTTTGCCTTTAACCACTGGTCACTCTACCATGGCTGCTGGCACTGAGAGCAAGCTCATCGGAGCATGGAGTAACCTTGACACAGGAGGAAGGCTTGGGGGAATGATGATGCTTTTTAACAGAACTGGGGAGCATGTGTGCTTTTTCATTCAAGACATGAAAGATCACCTGATTGTGATATTTAGCCAACATCTTCAGGGCATGCTCAGTAGAGTTTTCTTTGCAGCCAGCTACAGCAGGGTGAGGTAGCCAGGAAAGCTCTTATTATATTCATTTTACAGGTGAAGAAACTGATGAATAGAGAGAAGCAGCTCACCTACGAAGGTGCTGGAAAAAAAAGAAATGGTAGAGCTGAGACTGGATTCATGTATTATGACTTCAGATTGGTTGCTAATCCCATTTCATCAGCTGTGAATAATTCACATTGAACTTCAAGTCTGACTACACTAAGGTACTTGAGAGCAGCCCTAAGCCATCTTCGTTACTCCCCCAGCGCCTGGCAATGGAATATTTCAGTACATACATGTTCAATGACTGGTGAATTAAATTATTAATTTCTGCATGGCTATTTGCATTTATTCATTTACAAATAACTCTTTTCTCATGCGATGCACTGTAGGGAATCTGGAAAAAACAGAAAGCAGAAAGAAGAAATTAAAATCTCCCATAATCCTTTTATTACATATCTTAGAAAGCATTTTTTAGTGGCTGCACTATAAGTCCACACATGCTCAACATTTACTTAAGTTATTTCCAATTTTTCCCTATCACAAATAATCCTATGACAGGTACCACTGCGCACTCTTGTTATTTCCTGAGAACAAATTCCTAGAGCTGGAATCACTAGGTCAAAGGATGTGAAGTTTGCGAAGGTTCTGATAAATATTGCTAGATTCCCTTCCTTAAAGCTATACTAATTTACATTCTCCAATGTAAGAAAATATCAATTTCTTGCACCCTCATCAATAGTGTTCTTTTTCCTTCTTTAAGGTAAACTTTTTATTGAAGTATGATAGAAAAAATGCAGACATCATCAGTGTTTGGCTCACAGAGTGAATATACTCCTAAACCCAGAGTCTAGATCATGACAGAAGATACGATCAGCATCCACGGAGCCACCTTCCCGTCATTTCCGCGCTCCCAGGGGTAACCACTGTCCTTTCAACACAGAGCTTAGTCCTGACCGTGTTTGAACTTTATATGAATGGAGTCATGCTTTGTTGCTCTGTGCCTGATTTCATGAAGTAGTGCCTGAGGATTCATCCATGTTGCTATGTGTAGCTGTACAGTTTATGCTTCTCACATTGCGTTTCATTATGTGACTGTGCCATAATGCACCCGTCTTACTGTCGATGGGTATTTGGGTAATTTCTAGACTGGACCATGACAGCCAGTGCTGATGCCATGATCATTCCTGTACACGTCTTCTGGGGAATGATTATAAGCATTTCTGTTTGCTATATCCCTAGGATTGGAATTACTGGGTCAAAACACTAAGTGTTTTTAATTTTTAAAATTGCCTAGTAAAGTTAGAATCAACACATAATAGCTAATAGGGAATTTCAGACCATCTGGGTGTTGGGTATTAGTTGGGCCTGGGGTCCTTCCCTAGATGAGATATATCATGGTTGGGGACTGCTGGCCTGAGTATGTGTAACTGTGTGAATGCATAGGCCCTTGTGTTTAAGATTTATATATAGAAAGGAGACGTCATAAATATATAAGTAAATGTGGTCAGAGTTGAGGTGGAGCTAGTCATGTGGTTGTGTGGGCGACAGTGAGCAGAGCCTGGGGAGTCCCTTTGTGGGAACCTTTTGTTCCAGGTGTGCTCTGAGGAATTGATGGGCTGGGGTAGATTGTATAGGGTGCGAGGTGCCAGGAAAAAATGTTGGGGAGTTTATTCTATAGGTAGCGGGTTCTTACAGAATGCTTTTGAACATATTAGCACCTTCATGGAAGCAAGATTTTAGGAATGTATGGGAAGATAGCCAGAATCCAATTAATGCTGGATATAATGGCATGGACAGAGGAACCGCCGGAGTCCAGGGAGGGGAGCAAAGAGTGTCTTCATCTATAGTGAAGTGCAGGAGCCTGTGAACCTCCCGGGGCCACACTGCAGTGTGCTGCCCCTTTCTCCAGCCTCCACTGTGCCTCTCCTGCCCGAACCCCCTTCTTTGACTCTGGCCACCTCAGCACCCTCCAGTTAGTGTTCTCCAGCAGGGTATGAGCTCCTTGGGGCAGGGACCATGTGTGTCCTGTTTACCACCCTATTCCCAGCACCTAGCACATTGCCTGGCACATGGTAGATGCTGAATAAACGTTTGTGGAACGATGAATGTTCTTTTGAACATTCCCCTCCCTGCCGACCCCTTTCAAAGACTCTGGCCTGCTTGTCTTTTCCCTGGCCATGGCCTTATGATTTCCCTTGTTTCCTTCCTTTGAGGCTGTTGCACCCTTTGTACAGGTGAGGGTGTCTAGGCAAACTCAGTGCAGAGGCAGGTTCATCTCTCCCCTTCTGCTTACTTCCGTCAATGTGGGCCGGGTCAACATGCTACATGACTCAAGGCTACATGCTACATGCCTGTGTTTGGTGCTGCATCCACCCATGAAGCTGCTGAGGGAAGTTGCTGGAGGGTCAGGGCTGAGGGGCCTTCATTTCAGCAGCAGCCAAGTGCAGGTTATTTGGAGGAAGTTGCCCCTTGTTTCCCCCTCACACCCCTTGCAAAAGCCAGGCTGCACTGTTCTCAACGACAGGACACACCAGCCCCATGAGGTCCTTGTCTTTGTTTTGCTCAGGTGCTTTTCTCCCCAGTGGAATTTGGACATGACTCACTAGTGACAAAAGCTGCCGAGTCTTGCTGGGTCCCTTTGCAGCTGAATGTGAGGAGATGCAGCCCCACTTGAAGCTTTGTGTGGGATAAATATGGCCTCATCTTCTTTACCTCTTTTTGCCATGTTGACTATGAAATGACTGTGGGGAGGCAGGGAGCCTGAAGCATCCAGGCAGGCTGATCTGCCAGCCGCCACTTCAGACTGGAGAGGGACCAAGGCCTGTGAGTACTGGGTGTACCGGATTTCCTTCTAGGGCTTCTTAACGGTGGAGCAGGAGCAGTTCACTCACAGAACAGTCAGCAGTCTGTGTTCTGGGGAGAGGGGCTGGGCGGGGAGACCAGTTCCATGGGGCTGCCCTCCAGGCTCTGGAACGTGTCCAAGCTGTGGACTTCCTCCCTCTGAGCACATGTGACACATGCGTGATAGTGTCCTGGCAACGGATTCCCCCTCCAGGCAGGTTTAAGAGCTCTTTCGGTCTCAAATCAATTTTCACTGTCCCCAGTAAGATTCTCCAGTTGGTGAGTTTAAAAACAAAAAACAGAAACAAACTCAAAACCAAAACCATTCCTATCCCCCAGGGGACAGCCTGTGAGAAATTAGTTGGCAGCAGAGAGCAGTTGGTTGGTGTTTCTACCTATTGCTACACAGCAAACTGTCCCCAGATAGAGTGGCTTGAAACAATCACTTGCTCACAATCATATGGCTCAGGAATTTGGGCAGAACTCTGCGGGATGGCTTTGTGTCTTTCGTTTGGGTCACTCCACTGGGGCCGTAGGGTCCAAGAGGATGCCACTCCCTTGCCTGGGGCCCTGAGGCTGGCTCTTGGCTGGAGCCTCAAGTCTCCTCCACACGGCCTACTTCTCTCCTCACGACTCCTCACTCTTCATGACCCCTCTCTCCTTGGCCTCTCTCTGCAATAGGACAGCCTGACTCCTTTACGTGGCTGGAAACTACTTCTGCAAAAGTGGAAGCTGCATTTCCATTTCAAGCCCAGAAGGCCACTTCCACCACCTTCTACTGGTGGGTCAAAACAAATCATGCAGCCAGTCCAAATTAAGGGGAAGAGAAATATCCACCGACTGATAGGAGATCATACAGTCCATCCTTGGGAATAATCTAGCAGAGGGAGATACCTGAAGTGCTTGTCTCCTGCCACGATCCTGCTGTCTGAGCCTGTACCCCTCCCCACTCCTGCTTTACCCCACCCCCAGTGTCCCGAAAGAGAAGGTGCTGCTATCTGGCAGAAAGGAGGGTTGTGTTTTGTTTTGTTTTGTTTTAAAAAAAAGCTCCTGTGCTATTTTTGTGGTTCCAGATTGTGAGTGCTAGAACCCCATTGTTCGTTATCAACCTAATACGTCTGTCTGTGAATTTAGCACTGGGAGGAACGCCTTCTGCCTTCTGTTGCAGGGACCTCCAAGCCTGCCGTGAAGCGGGGCTGAACCTGAGCACCCCTTCCCCATGTTCAGGTGTGTTCTCACCGGCCCATGTTGTCCTTAATTGCGCAGCCATAAACCTGCGCCCTGCACACTGTTAAACAGCTTATTAGGCCTTCTAGCCTTCCTTGGAATAGCTGTGAATTCTCAAAATCTACGTAGAATAGCTATTTATTTAGCACTTTTATTTGGGACAGAAAATCTTCAAGTAAACTTAGGAAAACACCTGCAGCCCTGTTAGGGCCATTTACACAGCTGGAAAACAAGGAAGTGAGACTAGGAATGAGAAGGGTTTTTCACGAGGTACAGGAAGAATTTTTACAATACGAGAGTTCTGAAAGTCGCATTGGGTCATAAAACCCGAGGTCATTTGGTTGCCCTGTGACCCTCTGCCTTCATCATGGTGGCCACTGCTTTTGTCACCTGCCTGCCCCGCTCCAGCTCCTCAAGCTCCGTGCTCCCCTCCTCCGTCCTCCGTGTCCTGAGTCCATTTCTGGGATTCCATACCTAGGATATTTGCGAAAGCAATTTTCCAAAATCAGATTAGCCTTCGAGGAGAGAAAACAGGTCTGTAGTTTGTTGGTCCCCGTTGCTTAATGTTCTCACCATAATGCTGCTTAGCAGATGATTGGAATTTCAAGGCCTTCTGTTTCTCATTGATTTTAAATGTGGTATCGTTAAGCGATGAGGAAGGAAAGGAGGCTCGCCGAGGGTGCACTTCTGCGCTGCTCTGCGCTGTTTATCTGCTTGTTGGGAGACGGTGCTGAGCAGTCCTTTTTAGGTTACATAAAGCTAGAAAAGCATGTCAAGTGAAAGGGCAAAGAAAGTTTGAAATATTGCCCCTTCCCCCTTTTAATGCATAAAAAAGTGTGGGTTAAGGGTCAGGAGATCTGAGTGTGATCTCAGCTCTATCAAAAGTGAACCTTGAAATCTTAGGCAAGTCACCAACCTCTTTGGACTTCAATTTTTCTATCTTTAATCAGAGATTTGGATTCGATTCATTTTAACACATTCTGGGTCAGGCATTGTGCTGGGCACTAGGCTCAGAGGACGAGAGCTAGGCTGTGTCCTGTGTGCAGGAAACTCAGGGTAATGAATGAGCTCTGAGTGCCCATCATGCTCACAATTCCCCAATGCATGCGTGCCCTGCTGCTATGCAGAGCAATGCAACAGCTCTGGCCTCTATAGAGAAACCATACTGATTAGTAAGTAGCCTTAGGAAATCAGAAGTGTAAGTAGACTATCACAGCATTGGCCATTAGCGTTCATATATGTTTTTGCAAAGTTTGTTTATGTAAGTACTCTACCAGTTCAGCTAAGGCTGTTTTGATATCAATTAATTAATCAATTACAGGGTGTCCCAAAAAATGTATACACACTTAGAATGATTATAAAGTCAGTGTTTATTAACATACGGCTCATTTTCAAAATTTAAAAGAATCTACAGAAATGAATAATTTTTTTTGTCAATGCCTGTTTTCAAACTGATTACCATTCTGGTCCAGACACAGCTGATAACTCAAAGCAATGGAATTGCAAACATCAAGAATCATTTCGTTTGGTATTTGTGTGCCCTCAATTTGTCAGCTGTTGCCAGTTTTGTTACTATCCTCGCCTGAGGATATTTTTTCCATTGTCTTTCAGAGAGAGTGGAAGAGAGAGAAAGAGTGAGAAACATTGATGTGAGAGAGACACATCGATAGTTGCTTCCCACACGCACCCCACTGGGGCCAGGGATAGAGCCTGCAACCGAGGTATGTGCCCTTGACTGGATTAGAACCCAAGACCCTTCAGCCGATGTTCTAACCACTGCGCAAACCAGCTAGGGCTCTTTTTTTTTTTTTTAATACGTTTTTATTGATTTTTAGAGAGAGAGGAAGGGAGAGGGATAGAGAGATAGAAACATCGATGAAATTGATCAGTTGCCTCCCGCACACCCCCACTGGGATCAAGCCCAAAACCTGGGCCTGTGCCCTAACTGGGAATCGAACTGTGACCTCTTGGCTCATGGGCTGACGCTCACATCTCTGAGCCACACTGGCTGGGCAGCTTTATATTTTATGTATTTCCATAAAAGAAAAGCATCTAGTGGCACTTTAGGATAAATTTTCTTTGTTCAAAGCTTAGTCTGGCTTTACCCATTATTTCAAATGAGTTAAACCTGAAAAGGGGTGAGAATTAAGTGAGTTATCAGCTGTTAAAGTGTGTATACATTTTTTGGGGACACCCCGTATATTTCCATTGCTAGAGATTGGGACTTTCTATTAATTAAGTCATTGTTTTTGTTCACTGTGACCCTTTTCTAGTTGTAAGTATGTCTTGTAATTAGGAAAAATAACTTTGGCTTCAAGCTGCAGATGATCAAGCCTCAAAAGTAAGTCTCTGTGACAAGAACCAGGGGCCATGTGAGGTGGAATCTGGGGTGGGTGGGAGGGGGGCAGTAGTGAGGACACTTATGCAAATAACTCCTCAGCCAGGACAAGATCGGATGCTCATTGATTTAACAAACACCCCAAACATGAGAGCCAGGGCCCTTGTCTGGGGACCAGACTCCTACTCTTTGCCTTCTGGCCAAGGGTCCAATGATTGTAAGCTAGAGTTTTGAGGAAAGGGGATGGTGGCCTGGGTCATATCAGTGACAGGAGCATGGGGACCAGGGGGTGGAACTGAGATATACTTTAGAGGCACAGTGGACAGAATTTGGTGATGGGGTGGATGGGTGGGGGCTGGGGGTGAAGAGAGGCGAGTTAGGGGTAACTCCAAAAAGTCTCTGGATTGAGCTGCTCTGTGGGACAAGGTGGCACTTACGAAAATTAGGAAAACTGGGAAAAGTTTGGGTGAAATATAAACAGCTAGGTTTTGGAAATGTGGAGTTTGGGATGCCTGATGAATCATATTGGTGGAGATAACCCAAACCAATAGCTGGTTGCAACTCTTCCAAGAGAGGTCAGGGTGGGTGGAAATGGTGACTTCTGTGAATCCTTGAACTTAACTTGCTATCATAATGCTGTTTTGGTGAGAAACAGGAGTTTAATCAAAATACCTGATTTAGCAGATACACCATAGAGCATACGTGTTTAGAAGCTGGGAGCAGCTATATACATTTATACAAGGGCTGGTTTGGGTTGTGAAGAGGTAGTTTGGTGTAGCTGAAAAAACATGAGATTAAATAAGAGTCCTAGAATACTAGTCCTTGACTCAGCTCCATCCCTAATAACAATGTGTAACTAGAACAAACAATTTATCACGACACTTCGCCTATCTGCTCCACACACTTATGAAACAGATGGGTGGAAGTGTTATGTAAAGAAAAACATGCCAGGAAGTTTACAGAAATTATCATTTTATTCAGGTTATGGTGTGTTTCTTAGTAAGATAGCAGCGAAAGGGTGGATTGTTTCCCTTTTTGATAGATATAATGTTCTACCTTCTTAACAAAATAACACCTGCTTATCATAAAGAAGGAAAATACAGAAAAATAGAAAAAAGAAAATCACCCACATTTTCTCTACCCTGAGAAAATCATTCTTAATATTTTGGCATATTTTCTGCAGATAATATTTTCATGGAAGTTTAAAAGTTAAGAATGATTTCAAACATGTATTGATGTACAGGGAAATTATGTAACTATTATCCATATACCATGAGCCATAATTGATCAGTGTTAACATTTCTGTCATATTTTACTTGGATTCTTTTTTTTTTTGGAAATAAACTGTTGTGGATATCACTGAAACCTCTCTTTTACTCTTTCTTTTATCATGAGTCTGATTACATTTATGTTTGTCTATATCTATATGTGCATCGATGTTCATACATATATCTTCTATATCTATGCCTATATCTATATGCCTGTATCTACGTCTATATCTGTATCTACATCTACATTTACATCTATATCTATATCCATCATCTATCTATGCCTATATATCCATATCTATGACTATATCTATATTATCTATCTATATCTATATCATCTATATCTATCTATGCCTATATCTATATATCTATATCTATGTCTATACCTCTATATCTATATTTATATATATCTATATCATCTATATTATATCTATACCTATATCATCTATATCATCTATCTATATCATCTGTCTATGTCTTGATAAGTACTCACTCCTTGGCCAAGCTTTGAGCCCTCTTGACCAGGCCTCAACCTTGGGCTGCCCAACTCAGTTTTAGCAAAGATACCTGATCACCCTCGGTATTTGGTTTCTTATCTTCTACCCTTAATATAAGTCCTTCGTCTACCTTTAGCAAGAAACATATTAAACCATTTTAGCAAAAATCCCTTTACCCTTGATAATCAAGTTTCTCTTAGTAATTTCTATCCACTGACTCTCTCTATTATCCTTGACTATGAATCCCCGGCTGTCTTTGCTGAATTCAGAGTTGAGCTCAGTTTTATATTTAAGTCTTTCTCCCTTGTTACAGAGCTTGAATAAAATCTGTCTTCCCATTTTTAATGTACCTGGTATCCAATTTTTCTTTTAGTCTTCAATATCTATATGTATATCTATATTGTGAATAAATTAATAAATGAATGAAGTGGAATTAGAGCAGTGCAAAAAGCCCACATGAATGGGAGTGTGAAGGAGAATTTTGTTTTCCTTTGTTCCTCTGAGCTTGGTTACTATATTGACAAAAATGAAGACCCAGTTGCAAAAAGACTAGGCTGTCAGAACAAATGCATTTCAAATTGTGTACACTCCAGCTGAGAGTATTGTGTCAGGCCATGCTTTATTTTTGCTGATCAGGTTTAATTGAATAGAATTAACTGTTGAGGGGGCCTTGTTGTCAGGTGGTGAGCATGTGTCTTATCTAATGCTGGATGAAATGTTGCCAGGGATCAGTCAGTTGTTGACAGTGAAAAGGCATGGACAAAAAAAGGAAGAGAAATGTGTTTCTGTCATGTAGTGTCTGTGGGAGTATATGATGAGCCCTGGAAGGGGCTCAGACAGAAGGAAATGACCTTGTGCATTGATCTAATTCGACCTACTTTAGAAACGAATCATGTACCAAAGAGGTACCAGGATGTTCAATGCTGCCTTATTTGCTATAGTGAAAAATGGAATTAATCTCAAATAATCTAAATGCTTATTGGTAGATGAATATTTACACTGTGGAATATTATGCAGCCCTTTAAAAGAAGGAGGTGGAACCCACTAGACAGCACAGCAGGTCTCAACCATTGTCAACCCATTGCCCTTTGTTGTAACAAGTATCTTTAGCCTGAATGAAACTTAAATCTACCTACATGCAAAACTTTAAAAAATCTATTCTATAAAGCTAATTATAATGTAAGAGAAAAAATGAAACTGGAGGATGGAGACAAGGAAAAATAAATTTCTTCCTACCCTTCTAAGTTCTTTTGACTGGACTAATAATCAAATTGACATGAGACAGATTAACAGGATTACATGACCAAATTATTACACATGTACTTATGGACGTTCCATAAGAATATGAGACCCAGAGAATAGATCAGGCACTTAAGGCTTATATGCCATCTTGAGCAGGAAGGCAATTCTCATGGAGATGGAAAAGCAGATGTTTGGTAAATGAATGTTTGTCGGGACATCTTTAACAATGGGACACAGAGAAGACTTTGATCAAGCACACTTGTTCATATTAAACTATAGCTATCTATAATGATATCTCCCTTCCTGGAGCAGGTCCTCTATCTAAATTCTTTCAGGCAATTAGGGGGAAGGTCAAAGGTTTTTCCTGAGTCATTTCTTAAAAATAACTAGTATAAAATAACCAACATCCCAAAAGGAATATTTGGGGTGGTAAATTCTGCTTCCCCTTACAAGGAAAGTAACTTGTAATAAAATCATATGTATTTCACTAAGTCAGTGCAGCATTGTTATTGTGATAAGGTTTCTTTTAAAATGGTGAATAACTCCTGCTAAATTATGAATAAAACAAAGTACAGGTTTTCTACAGTGCTAGGATGCAGGGCAAGCCCTGGCTGTGTGGAATCATGGATGTACTACATCCATGCTTCCCAACATCTAGGGCGTGTTAGTGCCCTTGTTAAGGAATCAGGGTCAGAAGTCAGCTGGGCTGGGCAGTGAAGCTGGGCAAGAATGAACTGGGCAAGCTCCAGCCAGGTGGGATTGAGATCCGGAGCACAGCAGAGCAGAGCAGATCAGCTCAGCAAAAGACAGAGGAGTTGAGAATGGAACGCAGGCTCCCAGCCTCACCGACCTGGGGCAGCCACGCCCAGCCCTGCAGGGTTGTGGATGGGCTGAAGAGCTGGGTGGAAGAGGTCCTTCATCTCCAAGTGCCTCTAGTGAGACAGGGCTCACAACAGCATGCTTTTCAGGAGCTCAGTGTTTAGGGGACTCACTTATAAATTAGCCCTCCCCTTTTTGAATGGGGATTACAGACACCCTGCAGAGAAATTCTGTGGCCTCAGGAAAATGTCAAGCTTCCTCCCGATTTCCACTTTTGCATCAGCACTGCCTTCCCCTGGCTGCACCCTCTTCTCTGTTTCTGCCCATTTCCCCATCCTTGAGTTTTTGCTCCAACTCAGGATCCCAGATGCCTTGTCACAGATTGGGGAGCTGTGGTTCTCAAAATTTGGTCCCAGACCAGCAACCCCAGCATGGACTGGGAACTTGTTGGAAATGCAAATTCTGCAGCCCCACCCCAGACCCACTGAATCTGAAATTCTGGAGTGGGTCCTAGGGATCTGTTCTAATAGGCCCTGTAGGTTATTGGATTCTGGCTCAAGTTTGAGCCCCAGTGCATTAGTGAGAATGCAACTGCATGAGCCAGAGAGGACCTGCGTCTAACAGGAATCCAGAGGTGGGCTTCATTCTCTCAGTTACCTCATCTGGAGGCACTCCTGGGGCTTTACCTTTTCTCAGAGTGCATATTATTCCGTCTTTCACCAGGTGCACATGGTCACGTCAGAACCTCATGACCAGCAAAAATGCCTCTGCTTAGAAAAGAGGTTAATTGGGAAAAGCTGCAGAGGGAAAGGAGAAACTGAGGTTTTTGGTTCATTCAGGGGGAACACTGCTCCTGTTTTGGAAAAACAAAACCAAAAAATGGATACTGTTTTTACATTGCTGGGTCCTGCAGGGTGTTCCATTGCCCCAGGGTGATGGAGGCCTTGGTGCCAACAGACAGCTCACCTTGAATTCAGGTCCCTTTCTGGGATAGTGATGTCTACTCTGCTACTTTCTACAAAGCACTGACTCTTCAGAGGTTCCCAAACACTGGCCCTCAGGTTCCTATGAGTTGTCACTTAGGTCTTCACCAGGCTGAAGTGAAGTGAGAAAAATAATTTTATACATCATACCTCGTTTTATTGCTCTTTGCTTTATCACGCTTCACAGATGTTGCATTTTTTACAAACCAAAGGCAAGATTCCCCACCAGAAAAAGATTATGAATTGATTTATTGCGAATCTCACTTCATTCCAGTGGTCTGGACCAAACCCACGATATCTCCGAGGTATGGCTGTAATGCTAAATATATCCAATTAAAGGATTATTCTTTATTTTGAGATTATGCTCTTTCTATTTGGGGGGAGTTAAAGCATCCTCTCTCTTAGGAAATAATAGTGATACTGGATGGTTTATAGTGGACAGAGAGTAGATAATATGTGGTTTTTAATGTAACTATGACAAACCTGGCAACGGTATGTCAGAACTCCCATCTTCATTTTTACACTGCTCAGTTTAATCTGAAAGCCTAGGAACCCTGGCTCCTGTCCGGTCTCCATTTCTCCCTTAACCAGAGAGGTTAAGTGAGGTGCCCAGGTCACACAGCTGTGTGGCACCACTAGGAGTAGAGCGTGTCCCTCCTCTAACCCCATCTCCCCCCACCCCTAGATGGGTGGGTCTCACTCACCAGTGAACTCTCCATAGGACTTACCCTTTCTGTCTTTTGCTTTCTTGCTTTCTCATCTGCAACCCCTGTCCTTCCACCACCCTCCTGCCTGTGGGGCTGAATTGAGATGAGGGTGGAAAAGTGCTTTGCAAAGGCCTCTGTGAAGGTACAGGGTTATAGGCCGCCCTTTCTCTCGCTCACAGGCACAAGCCTGTGGGGAGTGTGTGCCACATGGAGAAGCAGTTAGTCACAGTCCCTGTGAGAGCAGACCAGTTGGTGGGGGCTGGCCGGGTTAGGGAGGGTGATGCCAGGGAGACTGTTGCCATGGTGACTTGGTGGTAGCCCTCCCCAGCTTCCCTAATCCCAACCCCTGCAGCCAGCTTTTTTGAAGCACCACCGCTTTCCAGCACATGGACAAGCTGTTTCCCCACCTCTGTGAAACCAGAATGGTGCCTGACAGCCGGAACCCAGCCACTCAGAAGACCCCAGAAGGTCCTTCATCAAGCTGAGCATGGGGAGTGAGGCGAGCCTGGCTGGATGTGTGAGGATGTGCTGTGACACAGAGCCAGCTGTGTGAAGTGACATGCGGCGAGTGCTCCTTCCTTTGTTTCTCTCTGATTTATCCCAGTTTTGTTTATAAAGGTGATTTGATTCTGTGGTCATTTTAAACAATGAGCAGCTCAGTCTTCTCCACCCCATGATTACGGCCCAGCCTTTGACTGTAATTGATGTTAGCCAGGCTGGCTAGTGTTATATCTTACAAAGATGGGCTCATTAATTGACTGTAGAGATGTCACCCACACACTGGAGGTATTAACAGCCAGCGGCCTGAAGTAGTGCTGATTCAGCAACAGCGGGGCTGCAGAGGCTGTTCAGACCTTCAGGATGAAATCCCAGCAGTGGGATTACTAGGTCACAGGACACGAATATCTATATGGGTCTTGATGTGTTTTGCTAAATATTTTCTCCCAAATGTTGCACCAGGTCTTAATGTCATTAGCCATTTATGAATGTTCTCATTTCTCCGCAGTCCTACCAACATTTGATATATCGATTCCATTTTTTGTGCTAATTTATATGTATAAAATGGTACATTATGGCCTTACTTTGCATTTGAGGGGGCTTGAGTGGCTAATTTGCATATTGTTGATTACTGATTTATTCTACATGTTGGTTTATTATTTGTGTTTCCTCCTGTGTATTGTCTGTTTATTTGCTCCTTTTGGCTGAGTTTTTTTTTTTTTTTAGGAGCTTTATTGTCACCCGGGAGCCCCATAGACTGACCACATGCAGTACTCCAGTGCCTAGAGCTCAGATAGTCCACCAGCACCCCTAACACTGCTCACCCCTCAGGGCTCTGCTGCAGGGGCTGGATGGGGCCCAGGGGGGTGAGTAGTCATTTTAAGGGCGCCATAGAGCTCCGCTGCATGTATTCATTAAGGTTGTTTTTGTAGGTCCTTTATTCCTTCATCTGAAAAAAAGAAAAGAACAACTAGGTTACCTCTGAGTTTGTTCCAGGCCCCTAATCCTTAATTCTGGTGACTCAGTGGGCAGGCGCAGAGATGAACACAGCACGATGCTGCCCTTGGGGTGCTGGGATGGCAGGTGGGAGGATGCATGACGCATCACTGCCCACACGAGCTGCCTGCACCATTCGCAGGGTGCCACTTGCAAGGGTACTGGAGACCCAGAGGACAGAGAGGGCCATGTGATGGAGAGAGAAGAAGGACTTCCCGGGAGAGGGGAGATCATCCTCCAAGCTCTGGTGTTTGTGGCACCCTGAGGAATCAAGTCAGGCCAGGGCACACAGGGTTGCCATGGGAGCTGGGGCAACTCTAGGCCAGGCAAGAAGAGTGGGCCTGGCCAGGTGGAGGTGATTCATGAGCGGAGCACAGAAGGCTCTCCAGTGGTGGGAGCATGAAGTGACAGCAGTGTTATAGGAAGATGGGGAAGGTAGATACTGTCAAGATAGATACAAGGTAGATGGCTCTCCAGGGGGACCGGCGGAGGCTCTGGGCTAGTAGGTTCTACATCAGCAGATATTGGCTGCTAACAGGCTTTGTCAGTGGTCCAGGATGTGCTCTGTGGACTTGGTCTTGGTGGAGCCTAAAACTCCGCAAGTCTGGCCCCATATCACTGGAAACAAAAGGTGGTGGCATGAGTGAACGTGATCGTGCATCTCCTAGTGCCTGCTTATGCTATGTTGATGGTTGTGTGTTAACAGATGCCTATCTGTTGGGTATGTCCAAGAAAAAAGGAAGGCTGAGTAATGTTTTTGTGCATGCTGGTTATTTAGGGGGTGTATTTATTTATGAAGTGAATCTGTAAAACCACTCTAATGGTTTCATTTTCTTAGCATTTTCACATGCTCTGTCTCTCAAATGATGCTTGATTTTATGAACTGCCTAATGTTTCTCGCAGAGGGTTTCTCGTGGGTCAACCTCACCTCCTTGGTGAGAAAGTAAGCTCTCTGAGGGCAGGCCAATGAGTCTTTTCCCCACAGTTCCCTCAGGGCCTGTCCATAGGGTAGAGACACAGTAAATGTTCAAGACACACCTGTTGCTTGATTATGGGCCATCTCTCAGGTGTCTCATCCTTCAACTTCATTAACCTGTAGAAGAATGATATGACAGAATGGACCATGAGATAGGAACCAGGGCCCACATCCAGCTCTGCCCTCTTCAAGTGGTGTGGCCTTGAACTGGTCATTTTATCTTTCTGAGCTTGAATTTCCTCAACTCCAAACTGAGAGCATCTGGGCTAGTAGGTTGTGAGATGGGAATAAGGGTATCTCAGATTCTTTTCCATCTCATGTTCTTTCACATGCTCATGGAGTCGCAGGGTTAGGGATCCCAGCCCTGTAATCAGACATATCTGGAATGTACCAAAGGAGAGAGAAAGTCACCTTTATTCCTTCTGGCCCTTCTGGCCCATCCCCTTCACTAAACCTGAGATGGCACCTGTCCAAGGCATTCTGTCCAGACCACCCTCTCCCATTTGGTGCAAGAAATAGACCTTGATGAGATTTGGAAGACTACATCCCTAAAATGCCTTTTCATGACGACCACATCCTACTTAAGGGAGGGTTTGGGGAGGCCCTCGGAGCCCAAGCCGAAGCCCCCTGACACTCACTTTCCAAGAAGAGGTGACAGTCAGAGCCCGGGGTCTATTTGCCAGCCTGGAGACCATGACGTGAAGTCACTGTGTGATGCAGGGAATGACTCCAAGGAGAGGAGCCTTTGGGGTTGGAGGGTTGCGGAATCTAGGCTGGAAGGCATCCTTTAGATGAACTCTTATTTTACAGAGCATTGTCCTCTGAGAAAACAGCTCTCGGAAGCCTGTGACTTAGTGCTGTCTTTCCCACATAGTTCTGGCAGCTCCGGGCTGCTATTACACACTACAGCAATAATCATCACCATGATAATAACAACACTGCATTTGTTCAGGCTCTTAACTTGAAAATAAATAAGACAGCCAATCCAGGGTGAGTTCCAACTCCAGTCTCTCTACCCCATCATCACTTAATAATGATTACGGAGGGCCCCCTGGGCAAACGGCGCCCTGCCCAGCGCTCCAGATATTAAATTCACCTAGAAGCAGGGCGTAATAATGCTGACCCCGCAGGGATGTTTCAAGAATTAATTCCTGCGGGCTCTCCATCCCGCTCTTCTCCGACGCATTCAATCTTAGGAACCCAAGAGTTGGTGACGTTTATACCATGAATTAAGACATTCTGCTGTTGCCCCCGGACTCTTCATTACAATCCTGAGTCGATCAATGGCAAAGAAGAACACTATTTATTAGTTAAGTGGATGCTATTGAATTCTTAATTTAAGTGGCTTTTAATTCAGTGTTTTACCTGCTGTCCTTCATTTTGCCCCTGTTCATACAAATTTGCCCATTAAACCTGGTACAAGGCCATGCTGCTGTGTTTTATCATAATTTTGTTTTTCTGGAGACCAGTTTTCAGCTGAGAAGGCAGAGGTTCTCAGAGTGGGCAGAGAGGCGGGGTGGCCGGGCCTGACAGGCTCCTGTGCTATCAGCTGGGGGAAGTGGGCGATCGGGGAGGGGGCGAGTCTATCAAAACTGCCTTCCAGATAAGGTCCTGCAGCTCATTTGGCCTTCACTGTGTTTCTTGCTTTGGTTTTACCGGCTTGAAAACTTGACTGCAGTTCTCCCACTCAGATATGAGTCACAGAGCTAGTCGGTGGGAGGCGTGGGCTGTCTCCATGAGCGGAAGGAGCTCAGACTGGCTCCTGCACGGTGGCCGCTGGAGCCTGGCTTGACCCCTTCTGCTGGATGCCCAGTAGCAGCTAACAGCCGCTCCTCACTGCAGCCTACATTATTTATAACAGCTTTACTGCTGTATAATTGAAATATAATAAATTGTACTTGTTCAAGTGTATAATTTGATGTTTTGACTTATATACAACTGTGACATCCACATCGTAATGAAAATAATGAACAGATCCTTCAACCTCGTGCCCCTTTGTAGTCATCTGCTCCCACTTCTTCCTGTCTCTGGGAGCAGGGGATGCTGGACAACAGATTTGCTTTCTGTCACTACGCATTATTTGCATTTTCTAGAATGTTATACAAATAGAATCACACAGTATGTACTTACTCTTTTTTGTCTGGTTTCTTTCACACAGCACAATTATTTTCAATTAATACATGTTGTGGCAAGTATCAGAGTTCCTTCATTTCTGTTGCTGAGTAGTATTCCATTGTATGAATATATTACGGTTGTTTATCCACTCACCTGATGGACACTTGGCTATTACAAATGAATTTGCTGTGAACGTTCGTGTGTGAATCTTTGTGAACACATGATTTCATTTCTCTAGGAGAGAGAGAGAGGTTAGAATGATTGGATTACCTGATAGGTAACTTTAACTTTTTAAGTAACTGCCAAACTGTTTTCCAAAATGTTTTTACCATTTACCACTACCTCCAGCAGCAGCCTGTGAGAGCTCTAGTCATCCCACATCCTCCCCAACACTTGGTATGCTCAGTTTTCTTAATTTTAACCATTCTAATTGTTTCATAGTGGTGTCTCATTGTGGTTTTAGTTTGTATTTCCCTTGGCCCTGGCGGTGTAGCTCAGTTGGTTAGAGCATAGTCCCAACACACTAAGGTTGTGGGTCAGATGCCGGGTCAGGGCACATATCAGAATCAACTGAGTGCATAAATAAGTGGAACAGCAAGTCAGTGTTTCTCTCTCTCTCTAAAAGCAATCAATAAATTTTTAAAAAATTTGTATTTCCCTTTTAACTAACAATATTGTTTATCTTTTCATGTGCTTATTTGACATTCACATATCTATAGCTACTCTAGCTTCCCTTTGACCAGTATTAGCATAGTATATCTTTTTATTTTTATCTATTTACTTCTTTATATTTAAAGTCAGTTTGTGTAGGAAGCATATAACTGAGTCTTCCTTTTTCTATTCAATCTAAGAATCTCTGCCTTTTAATTATAGTACGTAGAACACTGATGTTTAATGTGAAAATTGCTGGTTAGATTTAAATCTATCATCTTTCTAATTGTTTTCTATTCATACTATCTCTCATTTCATTTTTCCTGTATTTCTTTGGATTAGTTTATGATTCCCTTTTATCTCCTCTGTTAACTTATTTACCTATAACTCTTTGCTTTGTTATTTTAACGGTTGCTTTCAGGTCCATAATATAAATTTTTAACATCACATCTATCTTCAAATGATATTATGTCACTTCATGTATAGTATATGAACCTTACAATAGTACATTTCCATTTCTTCTCCATTTCTCCTCCTTCCATTTCTTCCAAAAAGGCCTCCTGGCCTTTATGCTAATGTTGTCATACATTTTACTTTTATGTATATTATAAACCCCATACTAGATTGCTATTATTTTTTGTATAAATACTCAATGATTTTTTAAAATACAGCTATAAACATAATTACCATTTCTGATACTATTATTGCTTGGTGTAGGTCTATATGTTACCTGGTATCATTTTCATTGTGCTTAAAATTTTTCCTTTAACATTTCTTGTGGTGTGGGTATGCTGATTATGATTTTTTTCAGCTTTTGTATGTCTGAAAAAGCCTTTATTTCAACTTTGTTTTTGAAAGATATTTTTTCTGTGTAGACAATTCTAGGTTGAGAGTTTTTTCTTTTGGTGCTTTAAAGATATTGCTCCACTTTTTTGCCTGCATTATTGTTTATGAAAAATTTGCTATAATTCTTATATTTGTTACTCTGAATATAACATGTCCTTCATCTCTGGCTGCTTTTAAGATTTCCTTTTTATTATTGGTTTTGAACAATTTGAGTATGATGTGTCTTAGTATGCTTTTCTTCATATTTCTTGCGTTTCAGGTTTGTTGAGCTTCTCGGATCTCTGGTCTTATAGGTTTTGTTTTGTTTTAAAGTCAAGTTTAGCGATTTTCTGGCTATTACTTTTTCAAATACTTTTTCCCTTTCTCTTTTCTTTTGGGGACTTCAATTACACATATATTAGGCTGCCTGAAGTTATCCCTACAGGGCACCGATGCTCTCTTTGTTCTTTGTTTTCCATTCCTTTCTTTTCTGTGTGTGCGGGCATGTTTGTGTGTTTAATAGCTTCTCTCACTATGTATTCCAGTTCTTTACTCTTCACCTTTTCCTTTTATTTTTTTTTAAGGTCTAATCTGCTATCAATCTCATCTAGTACATTTTTCATTTTAGACATAACTTTCATCTCTAGAAGTTTGATTTTGGTCTTTTTTACCTCTTTGTGAGCACATGGAACAGTTAAAGAACTATATTCCTTTACTAATTACACTTTGCTCACTCTAGCTCCTGTATTAGCTCTGGGTCTGTTTGGATTAACTGCTTTTTCCCTCCTCGTTATGGGTCTTACTTTCCTGCTTTTTTTTTTATAACTGGCAATTTTTGGCTGGATATAAAACTTTGTGAGTTGTATCTCGTATGCTGGATATTCTTGGATTTCTTTAAATATTCTTAAACTTTATTTTGGGACTCAATTAAGTTATTGGGAATAGTTTGACCTTACCTTTCTGATTTGTGAGGTGGGACTGGATCTGTATACAGTCTGGTGTTAAGACCTTTCTGAGTACTCTAACCAATGCCCTGTGAGTTGTGAGGTTTTCCAGTCTGGCCACTGGGAACAGCACTATTCCTGTTCCATATGAGTGCCAGATACTGTTCCCTCTAGTCCTTTTGGGTGTTCTTTCCCTCGCTTTGGATGTGTTTTGTCACATATGTGCATTGATTAGTACTCTGGTGAATACTTGCAGGGAACCCTCTGCAGCTCTCTGGTTTCTCTCTCTGTGCAGCTCCTCTACCTGCTGCTCTGTCCTATGAGCTTTAACTGCCTTGGTCTCCCTGGACTCTCAGCTCTGTGTCCTCAGTTCAGGCAGAACATCAAGCTCTGCCTCAGTTCTGCCTTCCCTCTCTGTGCCTGATACTCTCTCAAGGCTATAACTGGGCCAATTGTAGGGCTCACTTCATTTTTTTTCTCCTTTTTCAGGTATCTCTGTCCTTCATTGCTGGATGCCCAGTGTCTTAAAACTATTGTTTTATGTATTTGGTCCAGTAATTTGGTTGTTTCAGGCAGGAGGATAAATCTGGTTCCGGTTTCTCTATCTTGGCTGGAAGCAAAAGCCTGCCTGAGCTTTAGTTACTTTTTAAAGCATTTTTATGTCCATTCTCTTATTTTGTCTTCACTCTATCCCTGGCCTGCGAGGGGTTTTTAAATTTTCACTTGTGGATGAGAAAACTGAGGCCTAGAGAGAGGAAGTGACTTTCTCAGTGTCACAGTGGCAAGAGAGGAAAGTAAAAGATTTTGAGATCCAAACATCCCCAACACTGTATTACACTCTCCACACAAGTTGTCCCAACTCATGATGCCTCTACCGTGAGCTATGATCGTGTAGTGTGAGGAAGAAGTGGGAGATCAGGGAGGTGAAGAAACTGTCCCCAAGCCGCACAGCTGCAAACAAATTCTGAACCTATAGTTGAATCCATAGCCGGCAGTGCCTTATAATAGTGCCTCCATTCTTCTAGATAAGTGCTCTTTTCACTTGTTTTTAAAGGTTTATTTATTTTTTATTAATTTATTATCTTAACAAATAGTTATTGACTATCTTTTATGTATTGGTTACAGTGTTAAGTCGTGGGTAAAAATATGGGTGAAAACAGCTATAGTCCCTGCCTCCCAGGGTCCTTACTCTAGAATGAAAATTAGAAAACAGTACAAATAAATGCTACAAATTATTTTATGTGCTATAATAGGTTTCTTAATTTTTTTTCAGACATTCTACTTTTAAACATGTATTAAGGTTTTAGTTTAAGCAGGTCACAAGTAAGGAGGCTTAAGCAGACCAACTCTGGCTTGTCCCGTAAAAATTTTTATAGGAAGCAGAATGATGCGGTTATCACTGTGAGACTGGATGCAAGAAAAAGGATTGTTTCCAGATCATTAGATTCCGACTGACAGTCAGCTGAGTGGGTGGGTAACTGGCTTCCCAGAAGAGGTCTTAATCTCATTAAAGTTTATCAGAAAATTGCTTTAAGCATTTTATCAATGCTAATTTCTTCCCAGAAGGAGGTTGGGGATTACATCATGCACAAAGGTTCTGTCCCATACCAGGTTTGGGACTGTGTTTCTTTACTAGGAATGTGTGTGGAATAGAGTGGAGAGGAGGGATGGTGAATTCCACCCAGGGCGACCGCACAGCGATTACTAACATTGTGCGAGTGAGTGTTTACTACATGGCACACACTGTTTCCTCCGCTCGGCGGATATTAACTCCTTTGGTTCTTGCATAGAGCTATGAGGTAGGGGCTCTCACTATCCCCATTTTACAGTTGGGGAAAGTGAGGCACAGAGTTTAAGGAACCTGCTCAAGGTTCACGAGGTTCATAGGAATAATTCCTAATAGAGGAATCAGGCAGGTATCATAAGAAGGGCTGGGGAATCTGTTCTCAGGTAGTTGATGGGAAGGAAAGCATTCTGGGCAGATCAATCTGCACCCCATTGGGTGCCATCAAGCTGTGCTTGTCAGCAGGGTGCAGAGGAGCTGGGCTAGTGGGTACACTTGCCTCCAATGCATGATGCCGGGGAATCCATTCGGGCTTGTGTCTTTGGCTGTAGAGGTGACAGATTCAACTCCCAGCTGTGTTTCAGACCAAATTTTCTGGTTTGGGTGGAGTGGAGACTTGCCCCCTCCTAAAGCTTTCAGAGATACAAGCAAAGTTTCTGACCAAGGCAAAACCACGTTAGCCCAGCTGGCCCTGAATGAACAGGCAACTTGAGTGGTTATGAGGGTCATTTTGGATCTAGGCTGAGTGGTTTTTGTTTATTTGTTTGTTCGACATATTTCTGCATCTTTGCTACTAAGTGCCATAACAGAGGGAGTGTTGAAAGTGGTGGTAACTGGGGTCCTTCTGTTGTAGTGTAAATACAGTAAAGATAATGAAGGTTTACAGGAATATAGACAAATTGGTAGTTTGTGCAGTGTTATTTCAGGCACAGGAAGAGCCTTTCAGAATCTAACTTGTTAGACATCACAGGAGCTTCTGGGTAGAAATTTAAAGAGTACATATAAAGAAATAGTATTTTTTATAACTCACTATAAAATTCCACTAACCTAGGTTCAACCAGTATATTATTTTTACATATTATCTTCTAAATGTATATACGTGCTGGGTGTTTTGGTCATGGTACATACCGACTATTTTGTATTCTACTTGTTTTCAATGACCAGTGGATCATAAACATTTTTCATGCTTCTGCATAATTATCATTTTAATGGCCACATAATATTCCATTGTGCGGAGGTACTGTAATTTATTAAACCATTCCCCTTAATGTTGGCCATTTATGTTTTCATTTTGGAGCTTTTATAGATAACACTGCAGTGAGCATCTTCTTGTAAATAGCTTTTTGCTGCTGTTGAATTTCCATAGGAATAATTCCTAATAGAGGAATTACTGGTAAAGGGCACAGACATCTATATGGCTCTTTCTCTATATTGCTGAATTGCTTTCCAAAAATATTGTTTAATACAGTATCATCACTCTGGAATATATCTACTGCTTTCATCTCAACTTCAATAGCAGTTAGCGAAAAATATATATACATATATGCAAATTTGACAGATAAAATGGTACCACAATTTGCTTTAATTTACATTCCTTTGTTTGCTACTGAAGGTTACTATTTTTCCATGTGTTTGTTTATAATGTATTGAATCGTCTGTGAATTATCTGTTCTTTAATCTAGTATGGTCTTGGTGTTTTTCTTATAAATTTAAATGGGCTCTTTATAGACTATAAGTATTAATCATTTTTGTCCTGTTGATTGAAATATTTACCCTAGTTTGTTGTCCTCTTTTTAATTTTAATTTTCATTATAGAGAAGCTTTATATTGTTATATATAGGAATTGTCGATCTCCTCATTTCAGTGAAGAGAAAGTGATTCTTCTACAGATCTTTTGAGTATTTTATTTTATAATTTTTTTGTTAAAATATATCTTTATCGATTTCAGAGAGAGGAAGGGAGAGGGAGAGAGAGAGACAAAAACATCAATGATGAGAGAGTCGTCACTGATCGGCTGCCTCCGGCACGCCCCCTACTGGGATTGAGCCCGCAACCCGGGCATGTGCCCTGAGCGGGAATCGAACCTTGATCTCCTGTACAATAAATAGGTCGATGCTCAACCGCTGAGCCACACCAGCCAGGCTCTTTTATTTTATATACCTTCCATTTAATCATTTATTCGACAGAGTTATCTAATGCCTTTCATGGGCCAGATATCCCTCTAGGCTCCAAGGACATAGAATTCCCATTTTCTTGGAACTTGCATTCTAGTAAGAGCAACAATAAGCAAATACATAATTAATATGCAGGTGGCAATACATCTTACAAAGAAAAAAAATAATGATAACAAGGGAAAGTTTTAGTGCTCAGGAAAGGCCACTCACAGAATGACATCTGAGATGAGAGGTTACTGTCAGCAGGGATCATTTGGCAGAGGAAACAGCAAGTGCAACAGTCCTGAGATGGGGACATTCACAGCATATTGAGGAGTAAGGAAGCCACGTGTTTGGAGTGGAGCAGACAAATAGAAAATGGGGGGAAATGAGGTTGTTACCAGATGATATGGGGCCCTCGTAAGGACACTGGATTTAATCTCAATGAGATGGGAAGCCATTGGAGTTGAGAGAGTATGAGAGATATAACCCATTACATTTTAACAGAATCACTAGATACTTTTACATCTGAATCGTTTTTGCTGGTTTAATTTTCTAGGTATATAATCACATCATATACAAGCAATATTTTTCTCTCTTCCTTTTTAATATTTATTTCCCTAACACTGTCTTTATCTCTTTTTCAACAAAAACTTTCAAGATAAAGTTAAGTAATTACATGTTTATTAATGATTTTAATAACAATGATAATAGCAGGCATCTTTATATGTTCTGAAATTTAGAGGAATTATTACTAATTTAGTATAAATATAGGGGCTCTGTGTTACCAACAGAAATTCTTTTCACTTTGGGTCTTAAAGTTTTATTAGAAATTATTGTTGTATTCTATAAAATATCTTTTAAGTATACATTATAATTATAATATGCTTTTCCTATTAACATCCTGATATGATGTAGCATATTAATAGAACTCTTGTATGAAACAATTCCTGCTTATAGCCATCAGGTAGCCCTACTTGGTATAATTTTAATGTATTGAATATATTTTTATTCTTTTACGACTGTACTGTCTGTGCTGGTAGTTAAGCCTGGTGCCCTCTGTCTGTGACTATGGAAGATGACGGCTTAGCTCTCTACCCTAGATCCACACCAGAAACACAGGTTTCCCGTCTCCCCATCCTTGTATCATAACTGTAGTTGGATCAATACGTACTGTCTACATTATTGTAGTCTGGACTCTGGCTGTAATGTCTAGCATAATGGTTGTATGTACAGTTTTAATCATATTGCCTGGGCAATGTAGGATACTTCATGGTTCCTTTCTCACACAACTCTTTGTTTTCCCTGGAGTTAATAATTATCTTTGGTTTTGTTTATATATTTGATTAATTTTCTGTGAATTTACCATTGATTCAGCCCTAACTGTTCCCTTAATTAGATAAATACCTTCCCAATCCTTTCAAACACGTCAAGCAACCTGTCAATTTCATCTCCTGTTGAAATCTCTCTGCAGACTCCTGACCTGCTCCATTCTTGTCTGGTAGCTCCCTGCTGCGTATCTGTCAGCATGCAGTCATCATTCACATCATTTTAAGGATTCCCTTTCTCTCTCTTCTGTTTGGAACTCCTGTTTTCTGGATTCAATATCTTCTTCCTTGGTTTGCTTTCTTTTAAAAAAATATATGTTTTTATTGATTTTAGAGAGAGAGAAAAGGAGAGGGAGAGAGAGAAACATCAATGTGAGAGAGAAACATCCATCAGCTTGCCTTCTGCATGCCCCCTACTGGGGATCAAGTCTGAAACCTGGGCATGTGCCCTGACCAGGAATCGAACCAGTGACCCTTAGGTGCACAGGACGATGCTCCAACCGAGACTCATTGACCAGGGCTCTGTTGTTTTGATGGTTCACATCCCCCAGCAGCTTCATGAGAAAGGGTGCTGGAGACACTTTCTGCCTCTGTCCCTCCATTTTTATTCTTAGTTTTTATTATTAAACATATCACATAGAAAAGTGCATAAAATTTGTACATAGAGTTTAGCATATAGTTATAATGCAAACACCCAAGTAACCACCATCCATATGAAAATCTCTGAGGTAACTCCTCTCTCCTGAGGTAACTATTAGTCTTAATTTCCTTGCATTAACCTTTCTTAGACTCATCCATTGGTTGTGTATAATTGTAGCTCATTTTCGTCACTGTATTCCATTTGTGAACATATAAGGATATACACTAATTTTTTATATTGCTTCTATTCTTGATTGGATTACTAGTTATTTCCAGTTTGGGGCCAATACAAACAAACTGCCGTAAATCTTCTTGGCACATAACCATGTGGCACACATTATTCTAGCGTATATTGCTAGGGATGGAATTGTCTAACATAGAATACGCCGGTCTTCCTTTTTACTAAGAACGCCAAACTGTTTTTCACCAAAGCAGTTATATCAAATTACATTTCCACAAGCAGGCAAAGACTGTATACCAAATTACATTCTTCACTGCCACACTTTTTTGCCAACACTTGATATTGTCAGATCTTTTAATTTTTGCCGTTCTGATGTGTATATAGTATGGTTTATATTTCATGCCCCTGGTGACTGAGGTTGATCCTCTCTCAAAATGGGCCTGCAAATTCTGTTTCCTGAGGCTGGAGCGGGTTTTATGTTGTGCCTCCTCTGACTTCCTGAGCTATGAGTTTATTTCCATAAGGCTCATACATCTATTCAACAAAGATTATCAAGCTCCTAGATTATCAGGCTGGACCGTGAGCCCCCTCCGATGGGTCCCCCTGCATGTCAGGTCTTCCTGCTCGTCCTTCCTGTAGCAGCCTTCATTAGCTTGTCCTCCAAGCCCTGAGTCCAGATGAGGTCGCTGCATGGGCAGGACCTGCAGAGATGGGCACCTTCTAGTGTGGCCAGGGTGGGGGCTCCATGCTGCTGGCCTTGGGCCACCCTTTCCTCTTGGAGCATCACTAGCTGCTCAGCTCCACCCACTGGCAGTTTATGTCCCTGCACTGGATGTGGTGACATCCCCACCTCTCCCCACACCCGTCCTCTCACTGGCCTGGCATGTTCCCTTTGATTCCCTTCAACAAACATGTCCTGAATACCAGTGGTGGCCAAGCATCTGTCCTCCTCACAGGGGCAGCATGCCAGTCATGGCACTGAGAACTAGAAAGAAACTGGAAGCATCATTTTAGTTCACTGACTTTATATTAAAAGGGAAACTGAGGACCAGGGAGGGGAAGGAATTTGCAAGGATTCAGCAGGAGAGCAGAAGTTTAAGCTCAGCTATCCTTCTGTCCATTCCAGGGCTGTTTCCCAAACTGCTTGGTCCCTGCTTCCTTGGTCCCTGCTTCCACGCAGCTTTCAGTTGGGTTGGGCCAAACATCCCCCGAGCACTGCTGAACCCAGGCAGCTGAGGTCCTGCACGAGGAGGGTACCCACAGAGTATTGAGTGGTGCAGGGGGTGGGCAGGATAGAGCTCCCAAGCCTTCTTCAAGGGAGAGTTGCTTGGTGAGCCTGTAAGAAGGAATGTTGATTCCTGCACTTTATTTCTAATCTGCCCAAAGAAATGTTAATGATTTTAATTATGAGGTCGGGTTAATACATCATGTAAATGATTTTATTTAGAAAGTGCAAACTAATCCCCTTTGCAGAAAGACTGTCTGTGGGCCCTCCCACCTGCTTGCCTGGCTGGGCAACGGGAAGGAAGGGGGAAGGCAGAGGGAAGGTGGGGTGGTCGCTTCCTAGGCCACGTGCAGGACACGTTCCCCACCACAAGGAGGCCCAAAGGGAAGGCTGGGTCATCTGGACAGGCCCGAGCACCTCTGCGGTGCTGTTCCCTGGACTGCTGGTCTCCCGAGGTTGCCGCCCCACCAAGTCTTCCTCACTCCGTCCTGTGGACTCTGAGACAATTCCCGCCAACAGGGCTGATTATTCCTCAATTTGTTCGAACCTGAAAATAAAGACAGATAAAGTGAAAATATTCCGGGAACAATGCCAAGCCAAGGGCATTAAATTATTAAGCGATCTCTATCTGAGTAATGGATTTATGCCTTTTAACAACTTTAAAAGAAATATAATGTTTTTCAATACCCTCTTTTAGGGAACTTCTTATAAATGAACTGTCCATTTTATTAGTATTAAAGGAAATGGGTATTGAATCAGAGCTTCCAGGGTGGGTGATTATCTGCAGATTTCTCCTTACAGCTGGGAAAATTAACAACATGGACTAATCCATGCATTTTTTTTTAAAGGGCACTTTACAAGATACTGTAAAATAAATTGGAAAATGTATAACTATCCATCAAGGTAAATCTTGGGAATAAAATAATTAGAAATCACACAACCATAGCCAGGGAAGATTGGAGCTAAAATTGGACTTTGTATGGCTGTTTTTAGATGTCAACAGAGTGGGTGCTGGTGGTGGAATGGGGCAGGAAGGGTGGGTGACCAAAGCACAGGAAGAAAGTTGGAGTTGGAGCGAGGTGCCCAGGTGGACATGAAGGTGCTCTGTGGGGGAGTGAATAGGCTTTTTTAAAATTAGAATCTGACAGCTGCCTCATTTTCTCTCCTCCCCTCTTCTGACCTGGGCTCTCTTCACCTCCAGCCTGGCACAGTTCTTCCCTGCTTATAATTCCAGATGGTTCGAAGTGCTGTGGTTGCCACTGGAGAGCCAAGGATTCCTTTTGTGGGGGGTGGGGCACTAAGGAAGGGGAGAAGAAATATCCTTGTTGTTAAGTCTAGAGTGTGTGTGTGTGGGTATGTATATCTGTGTGAAAGTATGCATGTGTTGGGGTGTGAGTGTGTGTGTGCATATGCATGACTGTGGGTGTGAATGTGTGGGTGCCTGTGTATATGTGGGTGTGTATGTCTGTGTGAATGTGTGCATGTGTGGGTGAGTGGGTGTATATGTATGTATGGGGGGGTGTCTGCGTGTGTGAGTGCATGTGTTGAATGCCCTCTAGGCTGGAAGACCGCCCCCGTCTTTAATTTTACTTCTGCTCAGAGCCTCCTGACTCCTGCCTTCCCAGGCAGGGGTGTGGCGGGCAGGGGAGGCCACTACAAGGTCCCAGGGCTGCTCTGCTCTCCCTGCTGCAGCCTCCCCTCCCTTGGCAGTGCTGTGAGGCCAATGGGTGGGGTGGGGCAGAGAGGAGGGGTCCTGCCAGGGAGGAGGTGGGGGTTAGGGCAGGGAAGAGGCCCCACCCCACCCTTTAGCAGCCAGCCCAGCAGTCCCATAACCCTCTCCCAGGGCAAGGACCCCGTGCCATCTGTGCCGTGCGTATGACAAGCAAAACCCCTCCTGCCAGGGCAGGCTTGGGAAAGGACTTCCTCCAAGGGCTGACCCTTAACAAAGTTACCCGTGGTCAGAACCAGCAACTGGCCTTGGAATTATAGTCCATTGCTCCCATGATACAGATGAGAAAACCGAAGCCTGCACAGGTGAACTGCAAGGGTGGGAGTGACGTGTCTGTCGGTTACTATGACTGTCACTGCTCTTTATTGCCCAAGCTTCTACTTTCTGCCAGTCCTGTCTCCCTGGCTGAGGAGCCACACTGTGGAGAACACACCCTATCATCTAATTTTGCTTAATGGCAACCTCTTCCTTAATGGAGAAGCCGGGAGCATCTGCTGGTTCCCTGGAGGGCCTCTCCACCACCCTCTTAGCCCTGAGCTTTCTCTTCGGCACCCAGGCGTGTTCTCCTGTTGCCGCATGGCAGCCCCTCCCAGATCAGAGCTCGCCCTCCCTTGTTAAGAGCCAGCTATCTGAATCGGGCTCTTTGTATGGACTAAGGGGTAGCGCCTTTAAATGTCCCCTTCATCAAGATGTTTCATTCTGACTCCTGCCCTCCGGATCTGAGACAGAGGGAGAGGAGGGGACCCTTCTCCCTGCCATGTCCGCAAATACCTTCCAGATAGCTTTTTTCTTTTTTTAAAAAAAATATTTTTTCTTTTCCTAATTTCCTTATTTTTTCCTTTAGTTACTAGAAGGCAGAGACTAGTCTAATGAAAATCCTTATGGTAAAGCAGGGTTTAGTAAAACAACTACTGTTTAGGGTCTGAAAAGATTAGCACGACTCTAACAGGTGGTCAGTGTATTCCTATTTGCTATAGGCTGAGGCCATAATAAATACTGAACAACAGCGTAAACAACTATTGGTACCGTTAAGATCATGTGAAACACTGTGGCAGGAGGGACCCCAGGAGCAAACAGGTCCATGAGCTCTGATGATAATTCCCAGTGTTTGATGGAGGCCCGTCGTGACTAGAGCTGGCCAAAAAGGAAGGGGTAGGTCAACCTGGCTCACCTACAACTCTCAGAAGCGCAAAGGTACCTGCCTAGAAGGTGGAGCTGCCAATTCAATGGGGGGAAGTTTGCGAAGGTGCTCTCTGAACTGCTGGGCTCTGCAAAATGTCAGCCAGCAACAGTAGCAGCATTCCTGCTGGACATAGTGACATCTCCCGCTTTTCTGATGGACACAGAATACAGTGCCCTTCAGTTCCCAAATGCTTGTCTGGCCCCTTCTGGCCTAGACACCCTTGTCAGGACTCCTGTGAGGGTGGCTCTCCTTGTGGCTGAAGACAGGAGGTAGGACAGCTGTTGTGTTTTAGGGGTGCAGAGTGGGATGTTAACTAGCTAGAAGAAGACAGTCACTCTCTTAGGGAACATGAACTGGCCGCCCAGTGTGGGTGAGACCCCGTGTGGCACATGGAGGATGCTGAGGTATGTGACATGCATACTTACCCACAGGTGCTTTTTCGGTCCAGGTGGGGAGAGAATAGTCATGTCATACAATTTCAATTCCCTGGCCCTCAGTTTTAAAAGGCAAGAGTTGGCCTAAAATGCCTCTGGAGTTCATGAGCTCATCCCTGCCAGCCCTACCATTGTCTAAAAGCCTTTGACTGAGATGTGAATCCCCAGCCCCACAGCGTTTGATTGGTGTGTCTGTTAAGGACTAAGACAGTGGGAGAAAGTAAGACCCAAGGTGGGAAGAGAGGGCAGCCATTTGGGGTTGTCATTGCATAATAGCCTGGAATGGAGGGGCTTAGAGGACACCTTGGAGGTGTTTTCAGTTATCTACTGTGTGTTACACAGTCCCAAAACTCAGTGACTCAAATATAATCATTTATGTGTTTACTGTTCTGTGGTCAGCGGTTTGGGCTGGGCTCTATGTGGTGCTGGTTGGGCTCGCTCACACGTCTGGGCTCAGTTGCAATGGTCCAAGGTGGCTGGAATTCTCTTCTCGTGTGTCTCTCATCCGTGAGGCGGCTAGCTTATGTGTCTTCTTGGGACGGTGACAACATTCTGAGAGGGAGAGAACAGAAGCAGTAAGACCTCTTGAGCCCAAGGCTCAGAAGTTATACAAGCCACTTTCATTGCATTCTGTTTGTCAGAGCAAGTCACAAGGCCAGCCTCTGTTCTGTTGGAAATATTTCAAATATGTATATAATAAAAGTAGCTGCCTTTGGAACCCTGTTTAAGGATTTCATTTTAATTGCCCTTCACTGTGCAGAGTATGTATTAGACTATTTAGCTATTATTTATTGAGCATGTACTATGTGCCAAGCATTGTGCAAAATATGCAGTTTTAAATACATTACCTGTAATCCACAGCCACTCTAAACAGTTACTATGATTACCCCTAATTTATGGGTGAAGGAACAGACCTAGCAAACTTAAAAGTCTTGCCCACAGCTAGTGAGCAACGGTGTTGGCCTTGGTCCCCAGCTCTGTCAGACTTGCCATGATTTAGGGATTGATGTGACTTGGCAGAGCCCCTCATGTTAGCACCCCACCTGAATGTCCCAGAAAACTCCGTTTTTACCATGGTTCGCCTTTAGTGCAGTACAGCGGGAACCTAAGCTGGGGTGTGGAGCCATTTACCCCAAAGCTGAGACCCCCTCAGGTGTTTGCTGTCCTCATTTGTTTCCTTTCCCTCTGTGCGAGGCCCTCTCTGTTCTCCGTGGCCCCTGCACCATCTGTTTGCTCATCTGTCCCGTGGGCTTTCCACCTCGCCTTGTGCTCGCGGTGGCTCTTTTCTCCCATACCTCTAGCTCTCCTCCACTTTATGAATCAGATCTTGGGTTTTGAGGTGTCTTCATTGGTTCCAAATTGATGACTTTCATGGACTTTTATGGGGCTGACGGCAGGAGGCTGGACCTATGAGCGCTGTGTGAGTTGGTTCTTATGATAGATGCCTGTGGGCACTGTATCACTTAGAGAACTAATGAGCTACAGAGACCATACACAACAGTGACTTAAATGATCTCAATGCTTCTTTTTCTTTAATGCAAAGAAAGCCCAGAGGTAGACAGTTCAGGGCTAGTATGAAATATCCACAGAGATCAGGGGCTTCTATCACACCCTCTTACCATCCTTACCTTAGCATCTTCATGATCCAGGATGGTGGCTAGAGCTCCAGCTATCATGACCCTAAGAGAGCTTTTTTATGGTTCCCCAGAAACTGCTGCATACATTCTATTAGCCACCTCTCTCTGCAAAATTATTTTGGAAATATGCTTTTTTGGATAGGTAAGTCACCCAGGTTCCTACATCGTAAAGGGAGAATGCCTATTAGGTAAACAAACAAACACCGCAGTGTCTAAGGCAGAGCCTCTTCCCTGTTCGAATGGACTGGAGGAGAGAACAGGCAATTCTCCCATTTCATAGATACAAAACTTCAGGCTAAAAGAGGTTAAGTGACTTGTTCAAAGTCATAGAAGCAAGACCGGGACTCCTGGTCATTTCTCTGTTTGGCCAGTCTGTGGAAGAAGTAAGGTGAGACACCATGCCCGCCCCTCGTACACACACACACACACACACACACACACACACACGGAGGGTCTGTGAGTGAAAAAGCACACTGTGGTGTGCTCAAGTAGAAAAAATGTTCTCAATCCCAGTAAGTTCTCCCCCTCCCAGCCCTTTCCCTGCAAAGGCTTGTTAACTGGTTCTCTCTGTAAACAGGCACTGCCTGCTGGCTGGTGGCGTGAGAGCCAGGGAGTCCGGGCTGGAGCCCTTAGGGTTATAGGATGTGCCGACGATGGCTATTAGAAGAAGGGACGTGGGTGAGGACACCCCTCACCTCTATTCTGGCACCTCAGCCTTTGCTGGGGCAGATCCTTCACCCACACTCCTGGGCTCAAGGCTGACCTGGCCCTGAACCTCACCCATCCCTTCTGCAAACCCCAGCGTGAAACCACCCTCCAGCTCTTCCCTGAGGAAGCCGAGCAGCTCTTCAGTCCGGGCCCGTGTGTAATCATGGGCAGTTACTGGGCTGGGCTGCTACTGTCAATCTAGTCTTCAGGATTTGCTGGCTTGGATTTTCATTAATGCTGCTGGCACAGAGCCTGAGCTTGGGCCTGCTATCTCAGAGTGCAGCTCAGGGCTGCAGCCCCAGGGGCAGGGGCGCTCTGGACCTAGGTGCTCTAGCTCCCCTGTCTCCTCCTCTCCCCTTCTCAGATATCTAGCTGCTTCCTCTGAGGTTCCTTTGGGTGCAGAGCACAGGACACAAGGTTTTCAGAGCTGGTCGTTTGCAAGGCCCTGTGAGGTGATAAGGAGATGCATGCTCATGCCCTGGAGTAGGGGGACTGCTTGAAAATTCTGGTAATGAATTTGCAGTCACATATGTACACATTAAAACAGGAATAGTCCCTTGTGCCCTGTGTCTATTCGGCAAGCTCTCACCTTTCTTCTGGAAGCAGGGTGTGCTGGGAATTGCCCTGGGGGAGGTGTCCAGGGCCAGCTTAGGAAGGCACTGGGTAAGGTCCCAGCTTCCCTGACCTTGGATTTGCTCATCTGAGAAATGGGGATGATACCATTACTACCTGCCTTAGTTACACCCCAGGGTTGGTCATAAAGAATGACAGGAAAATGACCGTCAATGTGGAGGATCCTTGTGCACAGATGGTCCTATTCTCAGCACAAGATAGGTGCTCCTCCCACTCTCTGGCTCTCTTTGGCCACAGTCCCTCACTGGACATGCATCTCCCGTGCTTCATATACTCTCCAGGTTACCCAGAGTGGAGGCTGGTGGGGAGCAGGGAGCAGCCCTAGCTGTGCCTCTTTCATACGCAGCCTTGGTCTCATCCTGAGCTCACAGAATACTTGCTAGAGGCAGGACAGAGGGAAGCGAAGGGTGGTGGTGGAAGGCAAGGGCACACAGCCTGGTTCTGCCACCTACTCAGTGTGCAAGACAAGTTACTTTACCTTCTGTGCCTCCATTTTCTCTCCGGGAAAATGGACTCGATAATATTTGCTTCACTGAGTTATTCCGGGCATTAAATCAGTTAACATCTACAAAGCACTTAGAAAAGTACCTGGCACTTTGTAACTTTTAACTACCATTACTGCTAGCTGTCAGCTGTCTCATTTTTCTGCATGACTGGGTAGAGACCTTCTGAACCAAGCTTTAAGTCTGGACTGCATGTAAGCCTGAAAGTTGGGATCCTGGGTGCCTAGATGTAAGGCCAGCTGTACGTGAAAATCAGAGCTCTGTGAGTTGGCCATTGGCAGTTTGGGTCCCCAGTTATTTTCCCCTCACTCAGCATGTGCCTGGCACTTAGGTACTCAGTAAATATTTGTTCCCTAGAGGCAACCTTGCTCTCCCCGCATCTGTAGGGAGGATGTTAGACATGGCCACCATCTGAGCCTTAGTCCAACATCCTTGAGCAAATTCAAGGCTCCCGCCCAAGATGCCAGTACTGAGATTTCAGCCATAGCAAAGCGGTGCATTAATTCATCTCTTCTCCACCCTGGGTGTGTGCCTGATTTGAATAGAATCCAAACTATGCTCACGACAGGCCAAACCTCACTATGAGTGAACCTAGCTGTGCTCCACTTCAGAGGGGCTGGGGCTGGGGCTGGTGGTGGGCTCTGGTCGGGCACCTTCTGGAGTGGGTCTTCCCTATGTGAAATGGGTGAAGCAGGGCTTTGGCTTTCTGGTCCAGCAGCAAATGTTGGGCTTACGGTGGGCATAGCCATAGGGCCTGTGGGATCTGCACCACAACAGAAACTCATGGGGCAAATGTTGGCCAGCACCCTCGGCTGCCAGAGTGTCTTCTGGGGCTATGACAGGAAATTTGGGGGCCTTCTCTTTACCCACTGTCTCAGCTTCGGGGTTCCTTGCCGTCATCTCTTCCTCTATCTCTCTCCATTCATTCAACCCTCTGCCCTGACACCAGCTACCAAGGCAAGTACCTGGCCCAGTCACTCTACTGCTTCAATGCTGTGACTCACTCTGGCCAAGCAAAGGTCTTGCAGTGTGCAAGACCCCTTGCTCAAATCCCTCTCTTCCTCACGCTGCCACTCACTGCCCACCCTTTCACCATTTGAGACGCTCCTTCCACAGGTGGAAGCATCGGCCCCTGTTAAAATGTAGACTGCACACCCTGGCTGGTGTTTCCCAGCGGTTAGAGCGCCAGCCTGCTGACCTAAACGTTGCGAGTTTGATTCCTGGTCAAGGGCACGTACCTGGGTTGCAGGTTCAATCCACGGCCCCAGTTAGGATACATGCAGAAGGCGACCGATTGATGTGTCCCTCTCACATTGATGTTTCTCTCCCTCTCTCTACCTCTTCCCATCCTTCCCTCCCTTCCACTCTCTTTAAAAATCAGTGGAAAAATATCCTTGGGTGATGATTAACAACAACAACAAAATAATAAAATGCAGACTGTGCAAGCCCACATCAGGTACCGGTTCCTTAGTGCGGGCTGGTGCATAGAGCTCTGAATCTGCCGCCTGGGCCTGAATCCTCTCCCCACTACTTACTGGCTGTGTGACCTGGGAGGTACTCAAGCTGTGCACCGCAGCGTCCTGCCCTGGAACGTAGAGATAATGATAGTGTCTGCCTCACAGGGAGGTGGCGAGGAATCAGTGAATTACTCCGTGCAAGTGCTTGGACCAGGGCCCTGCACATAGCAGTGCTCCTGAGGTGTTAGTGTTGTTATCATCATTGTTATTATTTTCTCTTCCTCCAGCTAGCTGAGGCCAGGTTTTGCCAGGAGGTTGAGATCAGGGCAGTATCTGAGGGCAGGAGCTGGCGGTGTGTGCATTGCAGGAGGAGAGATTTGGACTCAAAATGGGGACACCTGCTCCGGAACAGCGCTACCAGGGGGCAGACAGTTCACCTTCGGCTCTTGCTGCCGCATCTATAAAATAAAGACAATGGGAATCTTAACCCAGTCCTCAGTCAGGTCCCAAACTTGAGGGTCCATTGAGAGTATAGATGGGAAGGGCCTCATGGCAAAGACTATTATTAAGAATGGGGCACGGCCCTGCATGCATTGGGTGGAAGGGATAGGGAGAGCTCCCTGTGGGCCTTTGCTGAGAGCTGCCTGTGACAAGGGCCTTCACTCTCAGCACCCAGGCAGCGGCCTTCACAGCGTAGCCTGAGTCACCACCAGGCAGCCCCAGCCAGCTAGAGGACCAAGAGGAAAGGAGTCAGGTGCATGTGGTAGGCCCGGGTGCGTGGAGCTGCCTTGGCAAGAATGAACACAGAAGGCTGTTAGGTGGGGAACAATGGCTGGAGCTAAAAGGGAAGATCAGCAGCCTTTTGGGAGCTCTGATTCTCTGAAAAGCACCAGAGATGCTACAGGGAATGGGCTATGACCCTGTCTGCCCAGGCCTGGGGTGAAGGTTGAGGACACAACTCCATAAGGGCAGCTGAAACATGCTACCAGCTTCAGTGAGCCACCCCAGAACCCTGCTGTTCAGGTGCTGATTTTAAACCAGGCCCAAGGATGAATAGGGGCAGGGCAGGATGGCAGCCTTTCTGCGTCATCACCTGTCCTTTGCTGAAGCTCTCTCTACCTCAGTGCACCAAGTTGGCAGCAATGCGGCTGCTCCTAGGGCCACCTCCGGGGCAGCGATGTTGAGAGCATGTTTTCTGTTTCAGAAGGACTCTGCCATGTACAGAAGCTCTCTATCACTATGTCTTAGTGATATTTTTGATGATTGTGCGGAGACTGACTGTAGGGAGGGCAGACAGGAGGATTGGAAGGAGGGTTTAGAAGCTACTCAAGAGGTGGGGGGGAAACAGCCTGTTGTGTGCTTGGGCTGCCGTAACAGAGCACCACAGACTGAGTGGCTCAAACCACGGAGGCTATTCTCTCACAGTTTTGGGAACTGGCTATCCAAGATCCAGGTGTGGGCAGGTGTGGTTCCATCCCAAGGCAGCGAGGGGGAACCTGCCCCATGCTCCCCTGGCCTCTGGCGGTTTGCTGGCCAGCTCTGGCATCCCTGGGCTTGCAGCAGCATCACCGGGTCTCTGCCTTCATCTCCACTGGGCGTTCTCCATGTGTGAGCGTCTGTGTCCAACTTTCCCCTTTTTATAAGGAGACCAGTCATATCAGATTAGAGGCCCGGCTTTCTCCTGTATCACCTCATCTTAATTATGTCCACAATGACCCTATTCCCAAACAAGAGGAGGGACGGGTTCCAGAGGTTTAGGACCAGCCTTGGCTGTCTCAGGGTGGATGGGATGTGGGTCTGAGGGGAGAGTATTTTAGAACGACCCCTGGCTCCTGACTGAGAAGTCAGTGAGGGGAGCCATGAGGAAGGTGGGCCGAAGACTGAGGGATGAGTAGTCCGGCCTGGAGACTGGGTTTGGAAGCTCTGATGCCTCCTTTCTCACTCGTGCCTTTGTCCCCCAAGTAGTAAGTGCCAGTGACCAAGTCACCTACATCTTTCTCCCCTCAAGTCCTATCGACTGTGCAGTTCTCACTACTCATGTTGCCTAAACAGCTCAGTTTGGTTGTGTAACACCCATATGTCAGCTGTCACTCTCGCCACAACAGGCTGTGAGCCTTGGAGACCGGACGGCATCTTCTACCCCCTCCGGCTTCACCCACGCCGAGTGAGTTCACAGAATAGCTCTGCCTCCTTACCACTGACTGGAGAAAACAAATTTCTCTTCAGAGAAAGAACCTGGAAACAACAAAAGCTGCCACTGAGAAGTTGGCTGCCTGCTGGGGTAGTGAGCACCTGGTCACTGGGAGGACTCCCACCCTGTGAGGCGACCATGCACTGGGGGGGGGGGTTCCTGTGGAGGGGTCTTGCACCAAGCAAAGAGTTGGCTTGGATGTCCCCTAAGGGACTGCCAGGATCAAGATGGGATTGTTGGTGGTGAGCAGGATCCCTTGAGCAGGATTGTTAGGACTGGTCTTTTAAACCAAGATCCCGGAGGAGATTTATTTACTAAACCCATTTATTTATTATTTTGTATTGTGCCCACTTTGAAAAACACAAACAAAAAAATGGTGGCATTTTGAGTTTTTAAAACACATATCTAAATTAGGGTAGCTAATAGATATGAATAGATAAAAATAGATATGAAGACCATAGGGCCCAGCGATTCCATTTCTGGGTATAAATCTAAAAGAACTCAAAGCAGAGACTCGGATACTTGCACACCCATGTTCACATCAGCATGTTCACAAAAGACACAAGGGTGGAAGCAGCCCAAGTGTCAGCAGATGGGTGGATGGGTGGATAAGCAACATGTGGTCTCTACATACAATGGAATGTTATTCAGCCTTAAAAAGGAAGGAAATTCCATCACATGCTACCACATGGATGAGCCTTGAGGTCATTATATTGAGTGAAATGAGCCAGTCACACCTCTACTTCTCTAGGTATCTAGAGTAGTCAGATTCACAGAGCGAGAGTTGAATGGTGGGTGCCGGAGGCTGGGGGAGGGTGGGGAGCTGGTGTTTCAAGGGTGCAGAGTTCCCGTCTGGGCAGATGAGAAAGCTCTGGAGATGGGTGGCGGTGAGGCAGTGAATGCACTTAATGCCGCCAAACTGTACACTTAAAAGTGTACAGGTTAAAAGGATACATCTAATATTATCTGTATTTTACCACAATAAAAATAAATAAACTTGGAGGAAGAGAAGCCGCCAGCCTTGCCAGGCTGATGCAGTGCAGAGGCACCTGGGCGCTCACACCCAGTCCCCTGCACACAGGGCTCACTCTCACCAGGGAGCAGGCTGATGCATGTCCAAGGACCTTTTGACTCACCTAGTTCCTCATTTGCCACACATGTCGTCACAGCTGTGCATTTCAGAGGCCATTTTTCATCCTAGCCCTACATTTTGACAGCTCCACGGAGCCACCCACACTTGGGAGCTCAGCCCGGAGACAGACCCCTGCACTCTGACATGGCCCTTCACCACTTCTGCTCGAAGTTTAGTGCCAGTCCCCACCCCGGCCCAAATTCTCTGCGTGCTATTAACCACAAGGGATGTGATGCTTTTGGTTCTGGATAATTGGGACCAGTGCCCAAAAAAGAGGTTAATAAATGTGGACAAAGCACATGCTGTCTGTGACTTCTAGCTGCTTTCTTTTCAGATTTGATGCAGTTAGGAGTTTGCCTCATTTACGTCGAGTAACGAGATGTGAATGAATGCAGGGGTGGTCTGCGAAAATATTATCCGGAGCCCTCATGGCCGGAGCCATTTGCCTCCCCGTGCACATGAGAGAGGCCGCTAAAGATGGGGAAACGCAGGGCAAAAGTGGGTCCCGCTCAATGCAAGCACAGGATGCTCGGAAGTGAGTGTGCAACCATCACCTCAGGAGCAATTTGGGCCCTCACTACAGGTTCTGCTGCTGCAAGCCCTCCTGGCCGAGTTAATTTCCTGACTGGGTGGTTTGGGAATAGAGAGACTGTAGACAAAACCGAAGGCCCTGGAGATTGCAAAAGTTAGAGGACAATGGGATTTAAGATCACACCCAGGGCATAAAGCCACCCCGGACTGCGTTCTGGTCCTCAGACACACTAGCCCAGCTCCTTCCTAAGGCCTTAGTGCCAGCTGCTTCTGCTGGTAGAACACAGTTCTGCCCTCACTGGCTGCTGCTCCTTCTCAGAATTCAGGTCTCTGCTCAAATGTGACCTGGGCCTTCCCTGGCCACCAGTACAGAGTTGCCACTATCAGCTCAACACCACTGTGCTTTGGTCCTTTGTAGGACACTTCACACTTCTGCTGTGTCCAAGCTCCAAGGTTTCGTGTCTGTCTCCTTCACGCTATATTTACACCACCTTGAAGAGTGCCTGGCAAATAAGAGAGCTAGGCCATCTCCTCAGCATTGGGACCAGGTTATTTCATCTGGGAAGGGCACATGTTCTCAGGTGAAGGGAATACTGGACCCTCCTGGAACAGAAGCCAGGCAAGTGAGCAAGCCCGGGCAACAGCAGAGCAAAGCCTCTCTCATTGGCTGGAGGAGAGGCCCTCCTTTGTGTGTCTGAACCAGACCAGCTGCCTAGCTGGAGTTGGGTCTAAGAGGCTTTGTACCCCCTCCCACGTGGTCATCCAATCTATGGCTGTAGAGAGGGCTTGTGGCATCCCCTGAACTTGGCCTCTATTACCCTGCTCCACACCTGGATTAATTCTCCTTTCCAAATTCTACTTCTTCTTCAAGACCCAGTCTGTATCTAGATTTTTGTCTGGGATGGATACTCTCCTAGCAGTGACCTCCTGTTTTACCCACTGAATCAGCCTTTCAGCAATGAATCATAAACTATCTTGGATTTTTTTTAATTAATAAAGATTTTTAACAGCATTTTAGGTTCACAGCAAAACTAAGCAGAGAGTACAGAGAGTTCTCAGATATCCCCTGTTCCTACACATGCATAATTTCCCCAGTATCAATGTCCTGCACCAGAGTGATACGTTTGTTACAACTGATGAAACTTTATTGACACATTATAAAGGGTGTCAATCCTTTGGGTGATTATAATCACCCAAAGTCAATAGTGTACATTGGGGTTCGTTTTCGGGGTTGTACATTCTATGGGTTTAAACAAATTTATAATGACATGTATTCACCAATATAGTATCATACAGAGTAGCTTCACTGCCCTAAAAATCCTCTGTGCTCTGCCTACTCAGTTCCCCTTCCCCCTAACCCTGCCAACCTCTGATCTTTTTATTGTTTTCATAGTTTTGTTTTTTCCAGAATGTCATATAATTGGAATCATGCAATATGTAGCCTTTTCAGATTGGCTTTTTTTAACTTGTAATATGCATTTAGTTCTCTCCACGTCTTTTCATGACTTGATAGCTCATTCTTTTTCAGCACTGAATAATATTCCATTGCCTGGATATACCACAGTTTACTTACCCATTCACCTACTGAAGGACATCTTGGTTGCTTCCAAGTATTGGCAATTATGAATAGAGCTGCTATAAACATCCATGTGCATTTGTGTGTGTGTGTGGACATAAGTTTTCATCTCATTTGGGTAGATACTAAGGATTGCTGGATCGTATGATAATAACATATTTCCTTTTACAGGAATTTGCCAAACTGCCTTCCAAAGGCACTGTGCCATTTTGCACTCCCCCAGCAGTGAATGAGAGCTCCTGCTGCTCCACATCTCACCAGCATTTGGTGTTGTCAGTGTCCTGGAGTTTGGCCATTCTAATAGGTGTGTAGTGCTCTCATTGTTTTAATTTGCTCCTGATCACATATGATGTAGAGCATCTTTTCTTGTTCTTATTTGCCATCTATCTTTTTTTGATGAAATTTCTATTCAGGTGTGCTGCTTTTTTAAAATTTAAGTTTTATTGATTGATTTTAGAGAGAGAGGAAGGGAGAGAGAGAGGGAGAGAGAGAGAGATACATCGATTTGTTGTTCTACTTATTTCTTTATGTACTCTGGTTGATTCTTGTATCTACCCTGACCAGGGATTGAACCTACGTGTCCTTGGCCAGAATCTATTCTGGACATTTCATATAAATGGAATAATATGTAGTCTTTGTGACACATCTTTCACTTGGTATGTTTTCAAGGTTCATCCATGTTGTAACATGTATCAGAACGTCATTCCTTTTTATGTCTGGGTAATATTTCACTGTATGAATATACCATTATTTATATGTCCATCCATCAGTCTGTGGACATTTGTTTCCACATTTGGCTATTTTGAATAACGCTGCTGTGAATACTTATGTACAAGCTTCTGTGTGAACATATGCTTTCATTTCTTTTGGATGTACACCTAGAAGTAGAATTACTGCATCATATGGTAACTCTGCATTTACCCTTTTTCAGGGACTGCACTATTTTACATTTCTACTAGCAGTATATGAGGCCTCCAATGTTTCCACACTCTTGCTGACATTTGTTATTAGCTGACTTCTTGATTCTAGCCATCCTAATAGCTGCGAAGTGGTATCTCATTGTGGTTTTGATGTGCATTCCTCCAGTAGGTAATGATATTGACCATCTTTTCATGCGCTTATTAGCCATTTGTATATCTTCTTTGGAGAAATGTCTATTCAGGTCCTTTGACTGTGTTTTAAAAATTGGATTGTCTTTTATGTTTGAGTTTTAAGAGGTTTTTGTACATTCTAGATATAAGATATATGATTTGCAATTTTTTCTCCCATTCTGTGAGTCATCTTTTCACTTTCTTGATAATGTCCATTGAAGCAAAAAAATAAAATAAAAATTAATGCAGTCCAATTTATTTCCTCTTTTGTAACTTGTGCTTTTGGTGTCATATGACTTGGGTTTTTAAATGAACTGTATTGTGATCTTCTGGTAACTTTGTGTAATGCTAACTAAACTAGATTTTAAGTCTGTCAAGGGCAGAATTCCTGTGAAGTTTATTGTTGCGTCTGTCCCAGCATCTGGGCTTAACTTGATTTGGATCCAACTTGTACCTGGAGTCAGAATGCAAACTCTTATCTCACCAAGGTTCCCAGACACCAGCTGCCTCTTCAGACTCTTTAGCCTCTGCACATTCACATTCGGAGCCTGAGGGCTGAGTCGCAGGTGCCAGCATGGATCACCCATCACCTCCTTGGCATCAGAGAGGGTTAAACGATGTTGCGTTCCATGAGACCCCTTTCTTCTCGCTCTCGTTCTGTAATATCCATCTCTATATAAATATATCCAGGGGAATATATTCTATTTTGCCTTATGGGCAACAGCTGCTGTTTTTGCCAGGCTGTCATCTATTTAGTTGTTACTTTTTCGACTTTATTTTTAAACAGTATAACATGGAGTACAGCAACACTGAGTGTGGGACAGATGGAGAGCAAATCCAAATAACAGACTTCCAGAGCCACCCTAATACAAGTGACTGGGCTGGGTGGAGGAATAAAACCAGATTGTCAGATCGCTCAAAGCAAACAAATATCAATAAATCGCAATCTAAGCGGGGAAAGGGGCAGCAAATAAGGAAGTGGCACACCTAAGCCATTCTGCTGCCACCAAGAGTCTGGGAAGGGGGTGGATGAGCCCTAGTTGCCCGGGCTGCCAGATCTGGCTCAGATGAAAGGACGCGCCGACAAAGCCCTCCTGGGGCAGGCGACAAGTTCCACATTTAGTGGGCGGAGACCTTAAGGAGCTTGCAGGAGTGAAATGGAACTTAAAGCCACATCTCTCGTGTCTGGGTCGGGAGGCTCCAGGCTCACTGCCAGCTAAGATATTCCCCCCCTTTCTCTCCTGGGCAATAAAGAGAAGTTAGAGAGAAATGAGTTTGCAGATTAGGGTTTTTGAAAAAGGAAGAAAAGAAAACTCATTTTGCTAATTTCCTCTAGAGCTGCCAGCATTTGATACAAGCCTGGGGCCGGGACAGAGGCCTCTGCCCTCCCCAGTGGCCACCTCGGTGTACAGTCCCCACAGTGGCAACTGCACTTGATGACCCCTCTCCCAAAGCCGCTCTTGTTTACTTGCCTTTCACAGTGGACTAGGTGCTGGCGAAAGGTGCCTTTCTATTTTTGGGACTGACCCCCGATGCCGTAAACTCCTTACTGAAATGCTGCTTCTTTCCCAGGGCTCCTGGGCACAGGGAAGGCCACCAAGGAAGGCCACCAGCTTCAACTCTCAGCTATACTCTGACTGGTCCTGAGCTATCCTCTCCCTGTCTTCTGGTTACAGGCCCCCCCACCTCCACCCCACTCCCTTATTCATAAAGTGCCCAAATCTTAAACCTACATCTTAAAGAATTTTTACATAAGTAAACACTCTTGTCATCATCAAACTGTGATCACGTTATAGGACATTTCCAGCCCTGCAGGTGGCTCCCTCTTGCCTCTTTCCAGTCAGAACCCCGTGACGAGGAACTGCCACCCTGGTTCCTCTCACAGAATAGTTTTGCTGTTTTGAATGCATATAAAGGGAATCGTCCGTATTCACTCCTTCTGTCCCTCAGCTGGCATTATACCCATGAGATTTATCCGTGTGGTAGAATGTGCGAAAAGTCCCTTCTTTTTCATCACTGTGTAGTATTCCTGGTGTGACTATACCACAATTTATTCACCCATTCTATTGTTTGATGGACATTTGGGCCACTTTCAGTTTGAGGCTATTTTGAAAGAAGCCTCTATGAGCCTTCTTACTGATGTCTTTTGTGTACATAGTACAGTTTCTGTTGGGCATATAGTTAAGAGTGGAATTGCTGGGTTATATGGTTTATGTATAGTTAGCTCTCATGGGTATTGCCAAGCTCTTTTTTGAAGTAGTTGTATAGATTTACAACCTAGCAGTAATTTAAGGAGTTGATTGCTCCACAGCCTTATCAACACTTGGTGTTTTATTTTAGCCATTCTGGTTGGCGTGGCGCAGTGTCACTGTGGTCTTGTTTTTGCATTTGCATGATTTTATGTTTCTTGGCCATTTTGATAGCCTCTTCTGTGTGGCACCTATTCAAATATTTTCCCAGTTTTTAATGGGCATGTCTGTCTTTTTCTTATTTGTAGGCTTTCTTTATATATTCTGGATGTCAGTCATGTAACTTCTACCTATGGCTTACTTTTTTGCTCTCTTAAGGGTGTCTTTTGATTAAAAGGTGTTCAGTCTTTTCATTTTTGGCTAGTGTTTCTCCTGTTCCTGTTTAAGGAGCTTCTTTGCCTACCCAAGGCCATGAAGATCTATTCTCTTATGTTTTCTTTTAGCAGCTTTATTGTTTTTACTTTTTATGTTTAGTTCTACAATCCATCTCGAATTATTTTTTTGTTCAGTGTAAGGTTGAGATCAAGGTTTATTTTTAAATACAGATCTAGTCGACTCAGCTCCATTTATTATAAATACCATTCTTTCTTCACCGAGTTGCAGTGGAGCCTTTGTCATCAGTGACCGTATATGAATGTGTCTATTTCTGGACTCTATCCTTGCAATCTGTCTCATTGCTGAAACTTTATAGTAGAAGTCCTGATATCTGGTTGTGGAATTTCTCTTTGTTCTTTACTATTGCCTTGGCTATTCTAAGTTTTTGCATTTCCATATAATTTCAAAATCACTTGTCAGTTTTCATACACACATACACAAACACATGCAGACAAATCTGCTGGGATTTTGACTGGACTTGCATTGAATCTACACATGAAATTGGAGAAAACATATATCTTAATCCTACTGAGTCTTTCAATCCTTTAATGTAGTACTTCCATTTATTAAGAATTTGATCTCTCTCAGCATTGTTTCATACTTCTCAGGATAGAGGTTGTGCCAATATTTCATGCATATATTTCTTAGGTATTTAGATTTTTTGGATGCTATTGTAAGTGCTATTTTAAATTCTTTTTTCATTCCATTTGTTTGCTACTAATCTATAAAAAATACAGTTGACTTCTGTTTATTGACCTTGTATCCAGCAACCTTGAGAAATTCATTTACTATTTCTGGTTGTCTTAACAAAGCAGGATACTAACTAGGGGAGGACACCCCCTAACCTCTTTTGCAGAATGCTGGGCCTCAATAAATACTGGCTGTCCTGAAGACCTTCTTACAGCAGGAGGAAGGGAAAGAGGGATGTCCTGGAGGCTCTGGGGGCACCAATCATTGGTCCCTAGACATAAACCTCCTCAAGGTTGCTCTCCACCCACCCCCAAACTGGCTTGCTCCTTTATTACTTATAGTCCCAAGTCAAAATTAAAATGGGTACTTACCTATTTGTTTAGTGGCTAAGAGAAGTCAGGCAGATGCCAAATGAAAATCACCGGTGGGCCTGAAGGAGATGGAATTCACATAGCCTCTCTCTCCCCTCGAGGGATGTCAGCTGGATTTCAGTGGGGGCTCTGCTGTGGGCTGGGCTGTGTTGGCAAAGACAGGCAGCACTCACACCAAGGAGTGGGTGTGTGAGCTTATTTGAGACCTCAGAACACATGACACAACCACTCTCCAAATACTCACCAAGGTCCTACTCTGGGTGACTCCTTGCTTGGTCCTCAAGCAGGGATACAGCAGTTGTGTAGCATGGTCCTGATCTTCCAGGACTGGGCTGTAGATGAGGAGACAAGGACCAACACGAAGAGGAGGGGTCCCTGAACCACAGTCAGGGAACCTGGGTTGGAGTTCTGGCTCTCACCAAAGGGCTCGAAGCCTTCCAACGTGGCCTTCCCACTCTGCATGGGCCCTGCCTCCCAGCAGAATTATAAGGGGGAATTTGTTGTTCTTTGCAATGCCATTCAGCTCTGAGGTTGTACCTTAGAAACAGTCCAGAAAGCAGCATTCATGACCAGTGGCCAAGTGAGCAGTGGGGCAGTGAGAACAATGCATATTTAGCTGGAAACGTCAGTGTGGGTTGGGGCGTTGGGAAGGTTCATGAAGGTGGGCCTTGAGCAAGAGCTTGGGCGTGGAAAGAGTTGGGTGGGTGGAGAGGAGGGGCCAGCGTTCCAGTGTGACTATTGTCTTTTCGAAGACACTTTCCCCCCTGGAGACTCTGAGCTGGTGGAGTGGCCTGGGTGTAAATCAGGGATGGAAAGGATGCAGAAGAGGGTGGGCACCTCGGAGAGCTGTGTGAGGGAGGCATTATTCTTTGGTTTACAGGTTGGGACATCTGGTTCAGGCTTAGAGACCCAGGAAAATGGTCGAAGAGGGTCTACAGCTATCACTAAAGAATCACTGGAGAAATCATGGGTGGAGGAGACGAGCCTCCTCAGAGACTCTCCTCCTATAAACCCTGTAATGCAAAGGCCACTTGGGGATGGTCCTTCTTGCATTTAACTTTCATGGAGCCCTCTCCTGTGGCTGGGTGCTAGGGATATAAAAACGAGTGAGGCACAACTCATTTTGGGGAATGACTTACAAGATGGTGTGATGGGGAGGTGGCAGAGCTAAGCACTGGGCCACGGGAATACCTAGCCCAGCTGGTGGGGCTGAGAATGGGTGGCCACGGGTTGGTGTGCACGAGGGGTAGGGGCAGGTGGCTGTGGACGAGTGGCAGGACCTAGTGGGGGACAAGGTCAGGAGTGCAGGTGGGGAGGTGGTGGTGAACTCTAATCTGGAAATACCTGCAGTGGTGAGGAAGGCACCTTCTCTTTCTGCCCCCCTGCCCAGGGTGATGGGTGCCAGGTACCATGGGAGACTCCTGGCGGAGCCCTTTGTCTTCTGGGGCAGGCTGCAGGTGAGTGGCTACCCAGCAAGTCATCTTCTGCCTCTGCCCGGGTTGTGCCAATGTCAACAGTGTGGTCAGTGCCTGGGCTGTCCTTCCGTGTCCTCCCACAGGCTGTGTTCAGAGGGCCTGGGTGTGGCGGGCAGGTGGAGAGCAGTGACAAAGGGTTTCTTAACACACACACACCCTCCCCCGAGCCAGGATCTGAGAATAAGGCCAGGCCTGGCAGAGGTGGGGGCCCTAGCTTTCTTAGCATCAACACCAACACCCACTCCCTTGGTTCACCGCCACCCAAGACCCTGCCCAGCCTGGCTCACCTTGCCTGCCTCACCTCCACCCTTCCCAGCCTGGCTGGGTCTCCTCTGCTCCCTCTCCCCACCCTACCTGTCTCTACGGATTCACCTTCTCTCACCTGGGAGGTCCCAACTTGTCCCTCTCTGTTTCTCTCTATCCCACCCACCCTGGAGCTCAGGCTCCCATCCTTCTCAGCCTCCGCAGGTCTCAGTAGCCCCCATTCTCACCGCACAGGTAGCCCCCAGATTCCAACATGCCCACTTGGCTTTGGTCTGCCCATTGCCCCCAAGAGACTGCGAAGCCATGGAAAGCAGAGTGTCCTTCCATCTCGCCTCCTCTCCAGCCCCTGCACTGTGACTGATGCACAGAGTGGCCATGGATGCAGCAGAGGGCACTAATGTGGGAAGGAGGCATGTGGTCCAGCCCAGTGGTATCACCCAGGCGTGACTTCTAACTAGGCAGGACCCCCAGCAAGTCTCTCCCCTCTGGGACAGGGAATCACAAAGGAAGATGGCAGGCAAGAAGCTGGGGGAGCTTCCTGCAACCACAAAGAGTAGAGGAAGAATTAATACAGAAAGCCCAGGTGACAGTTGGCTGGGCCTTGGATTTATGCTGTGACCTGGGCTTTTTCCAGGGAAAAGATGGAACAAAGTCTGCTGGGAATTGTGGTGTCAGGGACGCAGGTGTTTGCTATATGATTTTTGAGCTTTTTTGTATGCAGGGAATATTTCATAACAAATTTTTAAAAGAAAGAGGTGCCTGAGGCCAAGACCGAGGAGGTGGCTGTGGAAGAGATGGAGGGAAGAGGCCGGAGGAGAGGTGGGACACCTGAAGAGCAGGTGGAAAGAGGGGCAGGGCTCCAGAGGGGAAGGAGGAACTGCTAGGGAGAGCAGAGGCATGAACCACTGGGCTCTGTCAGGAACTTGCCAGAGTGTGGACCGAGACGGAGCCAGAGGTGATGTCATCATAGGAATGGACAACAGATGAGGTTCAATCGAATTTATTAGAGTACCAAAGAACCCCCTTTTGTGGCCAGCTTGTGCCTTGGGTTTTTATACTGGGCTTGCCATCATGCTTCCAGGCATTAGGCATGGCTGTTGGGAGAGGGTGGAGAGTTCCTTTATTATTGTTGTTATTGTTTAAAAGAAAAACATTCAGAAGTAAGTAAATCTCCCTTTCAGTGTGCCTGGCATTCAGAGTCTGAATCTCTAAAGAACTGGGGGAATGATTCACTTTCCAAAATTGAGGCACTTAAATAACAATGCCCTTAGCGGCTTCAGTGAGATCTGAGGCAGTTTGGGGGTGATCTGTGTGGAGAAGGGAGTTCACCTGCACAGGTTCTGTGACTGCTCTGCTGTTGGCAAGCTCTACCTCTGCGCTGGGCCCAGAGAGGACAGTGTCCAGGGCGGTGGCCTTGCCCTTCACGGTGCTGTGGGGAGCTGCCTCCCACTGGCCCCTTCCCCAAGTGAATGGGCCCACATTTGTTGCTTTTCATGAATGTTGACAGCCCCACAGGGAGCCCACCCACGATTTGCCTACCACCCAGGCAGCTTGGACCACAGGGCCATTATTTAGATAGCTGTCCTGTAGAGCCTGAGCCGGGATGGGGCACATGGCTGGTGGCATTTCTGGGCCATGTTCTGTAGGGGCACAGTGTGCCTGTCTTTTCTCTGAGGTGTTTCTGGTAAAAGGATCCATTTCCTGCGAAAGGGCATCTTTCTGCTGAATGACTCCCCTAATAACTCAGTGGGCTTTCATATTATTTATGAGAAAATGGCAGTAATGGCATGATTTTACACCTGGTGCCTATGGTAGTGGGCATTTCATCCCTGCCTGCTTGCTGATGAGCCTGGTGTTGGTCAGGAGTCTGTTTTCTTAGGCAGGGCTGGGTTTGACACCTTCGTCTTGCCCAGCTGCAGCTTGTACTATGAAAGCCAGCCACGCTGGGCCATTCACTGTGACTAAAAATGGAGTGTGGGTCACAAAACAGTTCTAGGTGGGGTTTCTGACATGTGAACCTGAAAGGGGTCATGAAAGAGACCAGCTGGGAGATACGGGCGAGTTCATGCAGCCAGTGCCAGTGAAAGGTTTCTTTGCTGGTTCTTCCTGACCGATCCATGCAGAAGCGCCTCTTGGAAAACCCCTGTGTGCGCACTGTGGAGGAATAGCTTGCTGTGGACAGGGGCATTTCAGTTACTGGACTCAACTTGAGCGGGGTAGGGAAGCACCTCAATGGAAGTGGGAGCTGAGGGCTGTTAGCAGAGTCAGGAGAGCTTACTTGAAGCTCCTGGCACTGCAATCAGAGGCAGTGTGAACACTGGAGAGGGGCCTGTGGATGCTGAACTGGGCAGTGTACTGGAAACTGGCTGCCCAGGTGGGGTGGGCGGCAGTGTGGTCATGTGTGCTCCAAGCTGTGGGAGGGGAGGTGCCTGTGATGTTGCAGTGTGAAGCAGGATGCAGTCTGCCTCATGGGACTGGAAACCCCACCTAGAGCATTCCAAAGATCAAAGAGATTTGCTCGTTAAGCATGCTGACTTGGCCGCATCCATTTATCTCTGCCTCCTTCCTAGTCATCCCCTCGCCCATGGCATTAAAGAAATTGGCAAAGCCCAACTCCTGTGAGAACAGGAGAAGAGCTGACAGCAGGTAAGAGATGTCAACCAACTGTGGAGGCCCGAAAGTCTATGGATGGACTGTTACTGATGTAGCAGAGGAGAGCTGAGATCACTTGCTTTGAGATGGAGGAAAGGAGCCATGAGCCAAGGAGTGTGGGCGTCCTCTAGAAGCTGGACAAGGCAAGGAAATTGACTCTCTTCTCCCCTCGAGTCTTCAGAATGAGTGCAACCCTGCCAACGCCTTGATTTCGGTCCAGTGAGACCTGTCTCGGGCTTCTGACCTCCAGAACCAGAAGATAATAAATGTGTGTTGTTTCAAGCCATTTAGTAAATATGGCAACCTGTTACAGCAGCAATGGAAATGGATGCAGCTTGGATCCCAGGAAACAAGGGATCTAATGTAAGAAGCCCCAGGTGACAGCTATGCAGAAGGCTCAGGTCCAGACTGGAGTTGGAGGATGGGGAACTCTGGGTGGGAAACTCTGGATGGGAAGACTCCTGGAAAGACTCAAGAAGGAGCTGAAAGATTCCTAATGCGCCGAAATGTTTGGGAGTCAATTTGTGTGTAAATAGGAGCATATAAAGTTATTTTTAACAATAGAGAAAATAAATTATGCAAGAAAGGAAATATAATGTGGCTCATCTGTGAGCAGTAGCTGCATAGTCACAATGCTATGAACACTGACAATTGATTTAACCCAAATGGTGCTATCACTCCATTGGGAGGGTAGAGGAAACAAATGTGGGTGTAGAGGAGGTGGAGTTGGGAGCATGAGAGAGAAAAACTCATTTTCCATTATGGGGCACTAACAGATAATATCTAAAAGTGGAAAACTAGAAATAGTAGCATATACTATGAACTGAGTTGTGTTCGCCCCCAAATTCATAGCCTGAATCCCTAACCTCCAGTGTGGCTATATTTGGAGTAAGGAAGCAGTTGAGGTTAAATGAGTTCATAAGGATGGAGCCCTGATCTGGTAGGATTATTGTCCTTATAAGAAGAGACACCAGAGAGCTCACTCTGTCTTCACTATGTGAGGAAACAGTGAGAAGCTGGTTGTTGGCAAGCCAGGAAGCAGGCTCTCACCAGAAACCAGATTAGCTGGCACCTTGGCCTTGGACTTCCCAGCCTCTAGGACTGTGAGAAATGAATTCGTGTGTTTAAGCCACCCCGTCTATGGTATTTTGTATGGCAGCCCTAGCTAACTAACACAGCGTGTTATTTAAAAATTATGGCAGCCAAGAACATAAGAAATAACCAAAATAATTGAGCGTGGTTATCTCTGGGAATTGGAACTCAGTGTGGGAAGGACTGGAGCAAGGACTGATATTTTTCATTGTTGGGCTTTTATCCTTTTGATTTTTCAAGCCATGTATATGTATTAGTTTAATTTTCTTAAAGTTAATAAATTAAAAACACTAAAGGGAACATATTGGCTTAGGTAAATGGAAGTTGAGAAGCCCAATGATCTTCAGGAGCAGTTCAGTGAGTCTCCAGCTCTCTTGTTCTGCAGCTCGGTGCTGCCCTCTGAACTCTGTAATAGTAACAAATTGGTTACTATTTGCAGCAGCTCCAGGCCTTGTATGTGCCCTCAACAACTCCAGTGATGGAGCTTCTGCCCCAGAGGTTCCCAGCAAGCATTTCCTTGCATCTGATGTGATAGAATTTTTTTCCAGTCACTATGGCCAGGGAGCTGAGCTGAGCTGAGCAGATCAGCTTAAGCCAACCGTGACCCACCCCTGAAACATATTGGCTATCAGGGGCAGGTAGTGATCAGGAAATTACCAAGAGGAGGGGGGAAAGAATGAAGGGTGGTTCAAAATAGCCAATGTCCAAAGTGCTCCCCTGGAGAGAGTTCCCTTCTTCCTGAGTTGTCGGTTCCTGCTAATGCTTATGATTGAAGATTGTTTGGTTGGTTTGATGGCATATAAGTTAAATGTTAACATGCTCTATGCGACCTATGACATCAGGAAGACTGGATATAGAGAAAATGACTTTGACAAGGGTGGGTAAAAGAGGGGAGGCATCCCATGTTACCACATAAAGGGTTTGGGAAACAAAGAAGAAAGCAGAGATGAGTCCACAGCCCCCACTTGTTAGGGGAAGTGGGTACAACTGGGACTCGGTTGGACATGATCCAAAATTTCAACCTCAGAAAAGACGGTGTGGTTGAGGGATGACTCCTAGATGTCCCCCTGACTCCAAATCTCTCCCTAGCCAGCTTACTACAGATGCCTGACATGATATCACTAGAAACGCTCTCTGTGGAAGAATTTCCCGTCACCTCTGGGAGGGTGTGCACTTGGCTATTGCCTGTCACTAACGCTGTGGCATTAGTTTGCCAAATCCTTCCTAGACAGCTGCAATGGGTAGACGCCTTGAGTGAAGGAGGGGAAGAAGCGAGAAGCATCCGGAGGGCTGAGGCCCACTCAGCACGAGGTGGAGGTGGGAGGAAGCAGAACCAGGAGAATTAGCCTTAACCTTGCTCCTGATAAGGGGTGCCCTAGACAGCTCTCTACACCGCAGTTAACCATCCTGCCAAACTCGCCAGCTCTCTCCTTTCCCTCTGACCGATGCCCACTGCTGGAGGGACACAGAACAGGAGGATAGCTGTCCAGAACCCCCGCCACTCTGCTCCCACCAGCTGAGCTGAATGCTTTCCTAGAGGCAGCTGGCCTCGTTCCCAAACCTGTTTATGCCAGTGGAACTTGCAGTTGTAATTATACAATTTAATTAAGCATTCTACAAACCAATTAAGTGCCATTGCAAAAAAAGGGGGAAAGAAAGGTTGTTTCAATAAAAATGAAGTTGAGGCTTAGGAAAACTCAAAGACTCATCATTGTTCAAGAACACCGTTGAGTTCCATGTGGGTAAAACAACTGTGAAAGGTGAGGGGCATGTTCCAAAGAAGCAAAGGAGACTTTGCACTCAGATTATTTTGCAAGTATGTTTGATTTCTTATTCCACTTAAAAAACCACTGTAATTGGAAATGGTAGGTAATGTCATATGAGTGTGATTTATGCAAGGAAGACAACAGGAACTATCCCATCCAGGGGGTACAGAGTTAAAGGAAAGACCTTGGCTTTACACCCGAGGTTTGGTGAAAAAACGAATGTGCAGGAGCTCGTTAGGTATTAAAATGTTGCACTCAGCTGGCCACTCATCTCAGCTGAGAGGACATCTACCAAAGCAGGTGTACATGGGCTTCAGCTCCTGGAAACTCGCTCCAGCCCCTCTGCCTCAGAGGCTGGTGTGCAGGGTGAGAATACATTTTTGGACCACAGATGCTTAGTTGGCTGGGTTCCCCAGAGGTGGCAGAATTGGGAGCAGCGAAGGGGAAGCAGGAAGAAACTTGGAGATCCCACCATTGCCCCTGCAATAGACATAGAAATTCAAGAGTATTTGTCCTGAAGGTGACTTATAAGCCGATAGGGGAGAACCAATGAACTCCCAGAGGGGCAAGGACACCTTCTAGGGCCCTGGGTCCCTAGTGCTAAAGGGGAAACTGCAGGAGTCCATTCAACTCAGTTCTGTCCAGCAACTTTAAATCAGAGACTACCTATAAGCAAGGCACTGGGGTGGGAGGAAAGAGGAGGGACACTGGGGTCCAGAGACAAACAACACATGATAGTACCTGCCCTCCAGGGATGAATGAGCTGGTGGGGGAGATGGCCACATGCACGAGGAAATCAGATACATGAGACACAATACACCGAGAGAAATGGGGTATCGGGGCAGACCTCTTACAGGAGGCAGTATCTGAGGTGAGGGATCTTGAGGATGGGCAGGGTCAGATAGGAGAGTCCTTACATGTCACATGGATGCATGTGGTGCTTCCACTGGGGCTTAGATAGGCTTGGTTACCTCTCTTGGGACAGTTCTGAAGCCTCTGCCTGAGAGGGGAAGCTGGGTGGTTGGGGCAGGCATCTCTTTCCTGAGCCATGCCATGGAAGTTCCAGAAAACAGCTCTAACTGGGTTTTCCCAAGCCCCAGAGGTTAAGTGACACTGCTGGGGTGACGTATTCTGCTTGACCTGGAACAACCACTTTATGCTTGCTGTCCCAAGTAACTATTAACAGTGTCCCCTTTCACTCTCAGAAGTGTCCGGGTTGAGACACTCAAATGTATGGCTTCTTTACCAAGGCTCCATGTAGGGAGGGAGGGGTCCGGTGCCCGGAAGATAAGGGGCAGGAGCTGGAGGGGACAATTTTGGGGAGAGCTCTCTCCCAGGGGTCCCTATCTGCTGTAAGGGTCACTTGTCCCCTCTTCTGACATCCATGAGACCATCCACATGGCCTGTGCATTACTTGTCATTGGAGGTCACTGCTGGGTTAGCTGTCATGACACAGAGTAAACAGTGGAGTTCGAAAATTAAAAGCAAAATAACCTCGTTCCCAGGGGTCAGCTTTTCCTTCCCCCTGAGAGGGGGCTGGAAGTGCCCTTTCTCTGAACGAAGGGCTGGCATTAAGTACTCCTGTCACATTGGACACCAAGTAGAGGTAGAACATTCTGGAAAGCAGGTTTAGATAAAGGGAAGAGTATGAGTAATGGGACTTAGGGCGCCAGGAAATAGGGCAAAGGACAAAACCACAGAGACAGGAGAAGGCTCCTGTGGTCCCGGAAGACAGACCAGGCCTGCCTCCCGGTTTCGCTGTGTGGAGCTCCAAATGCCACCATTACCCACCTGACGTCGGTCCCTACAGGGACAGACGAGCCTTGCTCCGTCTGGTTTACTCTCTCAACCCTTGCCCACAGGTGGCCTTGACATCCTAGCCCCTCGTGGCAGCAGAACCAAGCCGGCCGGGCTGGGGGTATCGCTGAGGAGATTCCACGGCACAGGCCTCCTCAAACACCACCTGCCAATAAAATGGGCACAGAGAACCGTGATTAAACCCGAGACACCCACCTCCCTTCACCCTGCAAGGGGGGAGTTCTGTTGCTGCTGAGATACCTTCCCCACGAGCCCAGCGGACATGAAGACCTCCTGCTTGCTTTCTTTTACGAGTTACAAAAATAAATGTCTTCCTTTCTCCACATGGGAACTCGGTCAGTGTTATATTACCGAATATTCTTTGTCAGTCCCCTGCGCCCACCCATATTCTGACTGAGAGTTAACCATCCCTGCTTCGCCAACCAGAATGCAGCGGGAGGACCCCTCATCGGGCATCCTGCCCCTTCTTACCCTGGCAGTCAGGGCAGGGGCCACTGGGAGCCAGGGCCCCCTACGCTCTCTCTCAGCTGCTCCAGGCCACTCCCGCTGTCCACTCTCCCTCAGATTTGCCCAGCCCAGTGAACACTTCGCTGAGGCCAGAAAAAATAAAATGTGCGTGACTGAGCAGCCTGGCCTGGGCCGGGCAGCCTGACCAGGGAGATTAGGCTTTTGTTCCTTGGACAGGCTCTTCTCCTCTCCCCCTCCCCCAGGCCCAGGCCCCAACTCTTGACCTTGGCTTCTGGCTCAGCCTTCCATCCTTCTCAGAGCTATTTTAAGATTCTAGGCCAAGGTCACAGAAATTGGGACTTCTAAGGGGCCAGCACCCCAAAGCAATGACTGAAGGAGGGAGGATTGGGTTTCCTTAGAAGACACTGTTCCCCAGTGACACACTTCCCTTCTCTGTCTTTCTGTCTCTGTCTCTGTCTGTCTCTCTGAATCAGGCCCGACCAAACTGGCTGGGTACCCTGCTGAGCTAGGTGAGGTGGCCTGGACCCCAGTTCATTCTCCACAAACACTTCCTGGGTTTCTCCCAGGTGCCTCCAGGTGGGGTTCCTGGGCCCAGCCAGGACCTTCATTCCTCTTTGGCATCCCTGCTGTTTCCACCATCTGCTTGGCAATGACTCCGCACACTTGCCACCCCATTTCAGGGCGCTCTGGTCTCTCAGCCCTTCCCAGCTGGAGCAGAGATATGTCCATCATACTAGGTGGGGCTCAGGGCCAAGCAGACCAGCGTGTGCCAGATGTGCCCCCTTAGAGATACGTTCTCAGGGCTGTGGACAGTGGCTCTGTGACTAAATACAAAGTCTCTCCCAGCTGTGTCACTTCCACCTCAATTCTGCTGTTCATTCTGTTCAGCAAATACTCTGCTGAGGGTTCAGGGAGGCTTACAATTGGTTCTTTCCTTTACTGGGGAGAGCAGGAGGCATGCAAACAGTCACTGTTTGACTCAGTAAATGTTTATCGGTCACCCACTGTACCTGGATTGGGGGTAGAGGGCACAGGAAAGGCTGGGTATAGTCTGGATTTCAGGCAGGGGGCCAAGCCTCTTTTTGACACACCCTCCCCTGGCCCCGGATGGCAGGGATGGTGAGCCTGGCACCAGGCATGTGCTTAAGGAGGGCAAATTAAGGCTAAATCATTGCCCGGTAGCCAGAGCTCTCCTGGTTGCTGGAGTGCATGGCCCTTTCTGTGTCACCAGCTGGGGGTCATGCTGGCCTCTCCACTTAGCTTTCCCACCCTGTCTCTGACATTTTGACCTGACCTGGTTGTACGTAAGTTGGGAGCATCAGCCTGGTTTCTTGCCCCCCCTCCAAGTCCCCAGCATGGGGCCTGGACACCCAGTGAGGGCCCAGTGGTAGTCTATGTTCTGATTTGCCTGAGTGCTGTGTTTTGGCATGGTTGATTTTTTTTTTCCATTAGTAAATTTTATTTTTCGGAGCAGTTTTAGTTTAGAGGAAAAAATGAGCATTAAGTACTAAGAGTTCTTATACACCACCATTCCTTCCTTCTCCCCCAAGTTTCCCCTGCTTATTAATGTCTTGCGTTAGTGTGGTACATTTGTTGCAACTGAAGAACTAATACTGATACATCATAATCACCTGAAGTCCATAGTTTATAGTAGGATTCACTCTTTGTGTTGTGCAGTCTGTGGGTTTTGACAAATGTACAATGAATGACATGTATCCACCATTACAGTATCATAGAGTAGTTTACGGCCCTAAAATTCCTCTGTGCGCACCTATCAGTCCTCTCTTCCTCCTGGGAACCACTGATCTTTTACTGTCTCCATAGTTTTGTCTTTTACAGAATGTCATGTGGTTGTAATCATATGGTACATAGCCTTTTCAGATTAGTTTCTTTCACTTATAACATGCATTTAAGTTCCCTCCATATCTTTTCATGATTGATAGCTCATTTCCTTTCAGCACTGAATAATATTCCATTGTTTAGATGGATGTACCACAGTTTACTTACCCATTCACCTACTGAAGGGCATCTTGGTTGCTTCTAGTTTGGGGCAATTATGAATAAATCTGCTCTAAACATCCATGTGCTGGTTTTTGTGTGGACATAAGTTCTCAACTCCTTTGGGTAAATACCTAAGAGCAACATTGCTAGAGCCTATGATACAATATATTTAGCTTTTTAAGAAACTGCCAAACTGTCTTCCAAAGTGGTTGTGTCTTTGTGCATTCCCAGGGTGTTGATTTTAATATCAGAGAAAAAGCTCATTGCAACCCACCCAGCACAGCCTCTGCAGGATGGCGGGAAGAGCAGCCACTGCCTCCCTGTCACCACAGACCCTGGGCAGGCCAACCACAGTCACCCACTTCAGTGACAGCTCTTTACACCAGGCCTCTTCGTGTCAGGTGCAGGGAAGCCACTAGCCCCAGCAGCACTTCCCATAGGGGTGTGCTCAACTCTCTTTTATGTATCAGTCCCACGCTGGGCACTGAGGACTTAGCAGTTTCCCTCCATTTTCTCATTTAATCCTCATGTCCGCCCTGTGAGGTAGAAGGTAGGTGCCATTATTCTGCCCATTTTTCTGGTGAAGATTTGAAACAGAGAGGTTAAGTCACTTGCCTAAGGACACACAGCTGGTCAATGGTAGGGCCAGTCTGGCTCTAAACCACAGGAATTATGGCTTGCTTCCTGGGAGCTGAGGAGCCTGCAGCAGAAACTGTAACCTCACTGTCCCTCCCTGTGAGGCTCACCACAGGCTCCCTAGAGGCCAGGGGGCAGAGCCAGTCATTGCAGTGTCATTTGGGGGAGGTGAGAAGAGGACACCAAAGAGCCCCTTCCCAACCATGCATGCTTGCTGAGGGGCTGCTGAGGGGGCTCTAAGTAAGCAGAACACAGCCTGAACCTACCCTCCCACCATTGTAGGGTAGATGCGTGCAGGTCCAGGCTGGGAGCCTGGACACCCGGGTTTTGGTTCTGGTTTTGTCTTTGGCGTGACTTTGGTCAAGTCACTTGCCCTGTTTGGGCTTGGGCTCAGGTGCCCTGGCTATAGAGTGAGGGATCTATTGGGCTCCTCTAAGAATGGACATTTTATTTTTCAAAAAGCCAAAAGACTGCCCCAGCCAGTTTGGCTCAGTGGTTAGAGTGTCGGCCCCACAGACTGAAGGGTTTCGAAGGCATGTACCTCAGTTGCAGGCTTGATCCCTGGCCCCTGTTGGGGCACGTGCAGGAGGCAACTGATCGATGTGTCTCTCTCACATTGATTTTTTTTCTCTCTCTCTCCCTTCTACTCTCTCTGAAAAGCAATGAAAAAACGTCATTGAGTAAGGATAAAAAAACAAAAATCCAAGAGACTGAGAAGAGCAATACCAATTTTGTGTCGCATGCTGGTTGTCAGTGCTGTAGCTGTTCCTAGAAGAGAAAGGTTAGGCAGATTAACAACAACGAAAAGATTTTATGAATTTGCGTCCACTCTCAAGGCAGCCTCTCTATAAAGGCAGCTGATGAGAGGAGGGTCTATCAAAAGGCCATGAGGGGCCAAGGCCATGTCTACAGTGGGCTCTGACTTGTCCCCAGCCCAGGGCCTGTCCCTTTGGGGTGTGCCGGGCCAAACATGGCCTGACACATGCATTGTTTCATTCTTAACATAAATTCCCACTTGTCCCTGTACCATGCCATCCTCTGGCTGGTCCCTTCTGGGTGACACTGTGCAGGCTAAACTTCATACTAAATTTACAGGCCATGCAGGAACAGTGGGAAAGGCCTCTGAGCCCGAGAGCTTGGTTTGAGCGTGGCTAGCACTCGCTAGCTGGGTGACTGAGAATGTCACTCAGCTTCCCTGTGCCTCCATCTCTCTGACTATCCCCCTCCCTGGAGGGAATGTGCAAGCAGGAACCACACCTCTTCACTTCTGCATCCCCAGCAGGTAGCAAAGACCCTGGGATGCGGCAAGTACTCAGTAAAGGAATAATCTAGCCTACCTGCCTGACAAGTATGTGGGAGAATACAGGTGGTCTGACTTGGGAATTTTTTTCTCTTGAAAATCAAAAGCAATATGAGTTTAGTAGAAATTGTACTTCAAAGTTTGAATGTTGATCACTTCCCAGGCTAGCAATTTGCAAGATGACGATATGCCTCGTAATGCTGGGCAGTGGCACAGCTCCCAGTCAACCTCACGATCACCAGGGTAAAGAACTGACACTCTACAGTGTAGCATTGAATGCATTTTCGACTTGAGATATTTTCAATTTACTATATGCTTATCAGGCGTAACCCTAGCCTAAGTCCAGGCTCAGCTGTACTTTTTTAAAATCATAAAGCAACGCACAAAGAGTGGTTAATATTAACTAATATTAATGCTAATGTTAATATTAGCATGACATTGTTAGTCATACAGTTTTGATTCTGGAGGTGGGGGCATGAGTGTTCGTGGGCACACATTTGCAGACAGATTCCCAGTGCCTGTCTACGCTCAGGGCAGAGAGGAGGGACAAGGAGAGAGAAGGGGAGGAATGTTGGACGGCACAATCTGGGTAAGGGCTGTTTCTCCCCACGACAGCAGGCTGGGGCCGGAGTCCTACACTCCTTGGAGGTTGTGTCCTGCTTACCGAGGCGGGGAGCCATGGGCCTCTATCTGCCCGCAGAGGTCTGGCCCTTGACAGACAGCACGGACTGGTCAGGGAGCCAGGGGCTGCGGAGACGGAGTCTAGCTGATGCCCTTTGGCCCATTTCCAACCTTTCCTGGAGATTCGGGAAAACAAATTATTAGTCTGGAGTGTTCCTTAATGATCTAACGAGCGCAAGGCAGCCAGATTGTTGGGGTTGAGAGCCCTCACGTCAGGGTCTTGGAGGCACCTGAAATCATTAAGGTGCTTTTCCTGGCTGCGGAGGGGTTGAGACCCCTCCAGAGGTGAGTAGGGCCCAACACCTGGTGGGATGGGTGGGGGTGGAGGAGTAACTGTTAGCTCGGAAAGTTGCTAACTTTACATTCTCACCTCGGTTCATAATTTTATTTTTGTTTAAATTGGAAGGGCCCTTGGCGTCCATGCCCTCCTTTTGCCAAGAAAACTGAGGCTCAGGGAGGGGAAGAGACTTATCCAGAGCTCCCATGGGGCTCTTTCTGTCTTGAAAGCCTGGATTTCCCCCCCACCACGCACATTTTTTTTTTTTTTGTAACACTATTTTTTAAGGCTTAAAGCACATTCCAAGAAAAGAATCAGAACGCTGAAAAAAATAATCTGTGCTATTCATTCACTCTCACTTGGAGAAGCTGTTAGCTCTAATGACCTTTCCAAATTAATAAAATCTGTAAATGCTCAATTGTTTATTGCACACGTTGAGTTACACCTCTAAATGACTGGAGGGAACTGCATGGCGAACTGGAACACTTAGCTGAAGGGCTCTGTGGCCAGCTGACTGCTGTGTTCTCTCGGCAAGGGAGCTGTGGTCAGATTCCCTGAGAAAGGGTCACCCCCGAGAGCCTTGAGCATCTCCCTGTGCTCTCAGCCTTGAGCCAGGGACTGTGGCAGACAAAAAATTCAGTGACAATCCATGACCAGGGGTCCTGCTAGGGATTTTTTGGGAGAGGCGACACTTCCGGACATGAACATCAGATGAACCTAAGCAAATGTTTCGTTGAGGGCTACGACATTCAGAGAAAGCAGAAGTGGGAGGTATCTCAAAGGCTTGGTTGAAGAGGGCACTTGATGGAGATCCACTAGAAAGAGTAAGATCAGGTCAGGTGGAGGGCACAGGAAAGGGCTCTTTAGGCAGTGAGCACAGAGCGAGCAAAGGGTGAGCGTGGGTGTGCCATTGCAGCCGTGTGCCTGGGAGAGGGGACAGGCGGAGGACGTGATGAATGGCACTGTTTGGGTATTAGGAGGCCACATACTGGAGGGTGATGGTGGAGGTGGGCACAAGAGGATTCTGCGTCTCAATCCTCAGACACCTCTGCCTGAGACGATGCTGCCCAAACACCGTGCTTACAAGCCACAGGTCTCCCTGGCCCAGAGTTGTCCTCTGCAGTTTGTCCTTGAGTCCTGGCGACCGTCTCCCTCCTGAAACTTGTGAATGTTACAGACCAATTTGAGAATGCAATTTGATAAATATGGACAACAGTCTTGTAGAGAAATGTTGTGTAGGTTACGCTATTATTACAGGGGCGCTTTTTAGAATTGCAGTAAAATATACATAACATAAAATTTATCATGTTAGCTATTTTTTTACATATGTTTTTATTGATTTCAGAGAGAGGAAGGAAGAGGGAGAAAGAGAGAGAGACATCAATGGTGAAAGTCACTGATGGGCTGCCTCCTGCATGCCCCCTACTGGGGATTGAGCCCTAAACCCAGGCATGTGCCTTGACCAGGGATCAAACTGTGACCTCCTGGTTCATGCGGCAATGCATGACCACTGAGCAACACTGGCCAAGCCATGTTACTTATTTTTAAGTGTACGGTTTAGTGGCATTAAGTATATTCACATTGTTGCACAATCATTGCCGCCATCCATCTCTATAACTTTTTCATCCTCCCAGACTGAAACTCTGTACCCACGAGGCCCTAACTCCCCATTCCCCACTCCCAGCCCCTGGTACCCTCTGTTTTACTTTCTGTCTCTATGACTCTGACTGCTTAGGGACCTCGTATAAGTGGAATCATACAGTATTTGTCTTTTTGTGCCTGGCTTATTTCACTTGGCATAATGCCCTCAAGATTCACCCGTGTTGTAGCATAGGTCAGAATTTCCTTCCTTTCTAAGGCTGAACAACATTATATTGTAGGCACCTACCACATTTTGTTGATCCATTCATCTGTCGATGGGCACTTGGGTTACATCCATCTCTTGCTTGCTTTGAATAATGCTGCTATGGACGTGGGTGCGCAAATACTGTTTAAGTCCATTGCAGGAGCATTTCAAGCTTTTAAAAATAAAGTGCTTTAGGCTTTCAAATGGTCAGGGCCAATGGGCTGGCCCTAGCTGCCATCAACTCCACGAGAAGCAGGTTGCCAGCTGGCCATTTCCCACGTGCAAAGGCTCTTCTGCCTTGAGCAGAGCTCTTCATTACCCTCTGCCAGGGACGCAGATTAAAGGTTGGACTCTGGCACGCGTGGCCTTTCCCCAGACCACGCCAAGCTGCTTCAGTCTGCGCGTTAGTCAGTGTCAAGGCCTCTTTGCCTTCACTTCTTATCCTGAAACGCATCAGTCATGTTGAATTTGTCCCTTGCTAAGGTAGCAAGTGTTTTGTTCTCTCACTTGGCAAGCTGTCTCTCCCACCTTCTAAAATGTATTTAGGCATGGTTGTGAAAGCCAAGGGAAATCTCTCATGCGCTGCTCCTCTCCTTGTCCTGCATCCTGCCCCTGGCCTACTCCTCCCAAAAGGAGAACTAATGGACATCCTTTCTTGAAGCATCTCTACCTCTGGGCATTAATTGCCTCTACAGATCCCAAACTCACTTAAAACACATTAAAGTGGTGACACACTCAGGCAGAAAGGCAGGAGGATTCACGGTTCAGGTTGGCATTGTCATTAACTCAAGTCTTTGGTGTCAACTGCCTCCTGCACTGAACGTCCTGCCCGGCCTCGCAGTCAACCTCCGCAATGCGTTCTCCGGCCTTTGTTGGTTTGTGTCAGCTCTTGAACAGTATTTAAATGTAGTTTGGGGCCCATGCATGCAATTACCATTGTGTTATTATTCAGAACCAGATTGTTAAGATTCAGGCAGCTGTACAAGGAGATGCCCTGTGCTGTGAGGTCCAATTTAGGAGGGCCTTCCGAGCTGGCAGCAGGGTTGCTAGGCAACCCCATGCTACAGGAGAGGAGGCCTCACTCCAGAGTGGGAAGAAGCCCAGCGCCTTCAGGGAATTGGAGGCAGTGGTCAATCTGAGACTGGCATGGCGCCGAGGAGGGGGAGGGAGGCGGAGTGGACCGAGCCCACGGCCTGGGAGGGGTGGGATCCTGTGGGAGAGCAGGCAGGGAGGGCGCCCACCCAACTAGCACACAGTGTCCCTGGGAGGGGAGAGTGCTGCCGGGAGTGAGAATGCAGAGAAAGTGCAGAAGCCCGAGGTCAGCCAGGAAACTGCCGAAGGATGCTCAGAGCAGATGCTAATATGCTTCTCCGTCCGCTTCTTCTCTTTGCAGGAAATGAGCATGTTTGCAGAGAAACCGCTCTCCTGAAATTTAAGACAAAGGCGTCGTTGCTTGTGAGTATGAATTTTGTTTTTTTAGGTCTGTGATTTGAAAATGTTCCTGGGGAGTGGGTGAGTTTCCCTCTTTGGGGAAGGGAACATGACCCTGATGGAGTCAGCTTGCAGTTCTTCTTCGGGAAGGTGCCTCTGGCTGGGTGGGGCTGGACCCAGGACTGTTAGGCTTCGAGCAGAAGGCACGTGGTTTGAACTCCGGCTCTGCCCCTAAGTGGAGAACACTCCCACTGGCTGGTGAAAGAGCACCCTCCCTTGTTGATGGGCATGGGGAGAGTAAGACTCCTCCGGGGATAAAGAAGGTGTGTTTGTGACTTTCACTCTAAAGTCACAAACACTTTGCACAATTCTAAGTTTGCTGCTGGGCTGACCCTATTTAGGACAGTGAATTATCGCATAGGCCCTCTAGCACTGTGTTAAACTAAGAGCAGTCCTATGACCCAATCCATTCCTTAATCTGAGAATATCTGGCACTATCTGGAGCCTCTGAGAAACACAAGAGAAGCAGCAGGCCCAGGCTCTATCATAGAGCTGCTCTCAGTCCAGTGTGGGGAGAGAAGACGTCTGCACATGAGACGATCAAAAACCTGTATGACAGACCCACTCTTGCTCTCATGGCACAGGCGGAAATGCTGGTGACAAAGAGTCGTTAAGGAAGACTTCCTGGGGAAAGAGAGACTTTGAACTCGGTTGATGGAGGGGGGGAACAGGGAAGAGGCGCCAGGATGGGAATACCAGTGGCCTGCATGGAGGATGTCGTAGGCTCGGGTCTGATGGGGAGCTGGTGAAGTTGGGCAGGGCCAGGTGGTAAAGGGCTTGAAATGGCTTCATAAGTGGTCCATGTGCAAAGAATCAGGATGGAATAAAGTGTCCCTCATCTATGCAAATAAAATTAAGTTTCTGCCAGTTTGTCTGTGACTCATGGTGTGAAAATGGCTGTCATGGATTTTTCACTTTCACCAATTCAAGGTTGTATCTGATATCAATATATACGCTGGATAGATTGTAGAAAATTCACTTTGGAGATCCTCCCTATATTTTAGACACACACACACACACATGCGCAATCGCCTTCCACAGACAGCTGCAGCCTAGGGCCGCTAGACACCCATGAGATCAATGATGGAGACACACCCTGAGTTCCAGATGGACAGTCACCGGACAGTGCTCCCAACGTCCACTTGATTGTCCCTGGAACTGCTTCTCCTACAGGGAGCTCTGTGGTACTATGCCCAGGATGCGGGGCAGCTGGGATGTCTTTGTTTCACAAAGGTTAATGAACTACTTGTTCCAAGCAACCAGAGGAATCTAGCTGGTTCTAAACGTAGCGTTACCCGTTCACAGAACGCTCGGCAGTATTGCCTCACACAAGCTTCACAGAGGCTCCAGCAGGTGTTGCCATTTTGCAGATGAGGAAACTGAGGCTCTGAGTAGTCAGACATTTTGTTCAAGTTCACTCAGTTAATAAAAGTGAACTGACGTTCACACTGACTTTCTGTTGTGCGTAACTAGATACTTGATTATGGGACAGGCCTCCTGGGTCTGCCTCTGCCTCCTGCTCTTCATCCTGGGAAAGGAGAGTCCCTGTGTGACCCACAGGGTCTGGTTGGGGAACTCTCCGCTCTGGAAGGCCAGCATTTTGCTGTGCTGCCTTTTATGGATATATAGTGTCAGCCTGGTGGTCTTTGGCCGGGCAGGAAGGTGATTATGGTTCTGCCCTTGCAGAAGGCGGCTCATGTGTGCCTCTATCACCAGGGGCAACGCTCTGGAAAGACACAGGAGGGCTCCATTTGGAGCCATTGGTGACTGAATTAGGTTGGGTTCCCTAGAAGCAGAGCCCGAGACCAGGAGTCAGGTGTACTGGGTGTATCTAGGGAGAGGTCTTAGGGAACACATGTCAGAGAGAAGAAAGCATGATAGGGAAGGAGTAGCTGAGCGAGGATGTGCCAGGGCAAGTGTCTCCTTGGCATGATCCGCATGAACTGTCCTGCAGTGATGTCTGTGTCAGAGGCAGGGGGCAGGCCTCACATATCCCCCCATTAGTCATCGGCACCAAGGATGGTGCTGCTGATGCAACCTCCAAGGCATTGCTTGACCTCGAGAAGGGGTCTGAGAACACCACAGGTGGAAGTAGCAGGGGAGTGGGTGCCCCAGCAGGTAAAGGGGATCCAAGTGGGGCATCTGTTGCATTGACCACCATGTCTGTGAGCATCCCTGTTGTGAAGATAGCCAAATGCAGTTTTCAACTGACCCGGCAGTAATTTTCGTTCTAGTAAGTTTGCATTTTAAAGAGTATAGGTATTAAAATAGTAATCAATGGTGTCAAAGTCTGTTTTCACTGAAACAAACGTGTGCCTTTTAACTGTAATTACACTCTTAATGGGTAATACAGTCCCATGGCTCTAAATTCAAAAGTGCCAAAAGGTATACCGTGAAAAGTCTTCTCAATATTACTGGGGCTTTGTGTTACTTTCCAATGACAGTCTATGCGCCCCCCAACAAAGGTGTGGTTAAGATTTCAAAGGTTTGGTGATTCTGAAGTGGTGTAAGGGCCTCAAGAGTCAACAGTTGTGGCTATTCCAGAGGATGGAGCCGAAATGGGCCTTTTCTTTGGAGAGGGAGCAACACCCTGAGTCAGCTCTCAGTAGAATGTTCAAAATCCATAAAAACTTTACAAACATTTCCAAACTCCTTAGAATGCCTATGTAAACAATTGATATAAGAATTGCAAATTATTATTTCCTCATTACAACAAATCACATATAAAGAGTTTGAGATGCTGTATACAGCCCTTGAAATTTCCAAACTTTGAAATAATTTAAAACTTCACTAGATTCATTTTTAATCCAAAGCACTGCAGTCCTACTGCATTTATCATATAATATCATCTGCATATTTCTCAATGCCTTACCGAAATGTCTACTGTTCCCAAAGAGTGTTCAGATGTCCTGCAGTGTCAGACTTTGTGAATCTCACTGTGGTTTCCTTAGAAGTGACTGGACTGTAATTTGGAGGTGCTTTCTCATCACAGGAGCGGGCAGTGATGGAATGGGCTTCTTTATTGGCAAATTCTCTGTCGTAGGTGGCGTCACAAGAGCGGCTGGGTCACCTGCCAGCAGTCGCACAGGAAATCTACCTCACATGACAGGCAGGTTTAGGAGGCTTCTGAGGTCCTATCACAGCTAAGAGTCCATCTGTGTAGCTTGTTGTCATTACTGCCTTTATAACCATTTACCCCCCTTGAAATCCAGACTACCGGGCTCACCTTGTATGCCTTTCTTCCAAATTTTGGTTTCACAAGTTTTGTCTAATGTCTGTAAATGCCCATGTGGAATTTGGGACCATGTGGGACCACATAGGCCTGGCATGTATGTTTTTCTCTTGCAAGCAAGCTCCCTGCTTCCAGTTCTCCTTCATGTTGACTCTCAGGTTGCAAGAAAATCCTCTAACTTGGGCATGACCTGTTCAAGCCCCAAGACAGATGTTGGTGGCACCCCAACAAGGCAATGAAAAAAAAAACTCATTTCCTCCCAAGAAATAGAATCATTATCTTGATTGAAATAATATCTTTCCTCAACCCACAACCAGATAAAACATCAAATTGCTGGAGTTTCCTTATCGCCGCCCAGAGTGTGCAGGACACAGAGTAATGGCCTGTCAGCTGCCTCTGGTGGGGTGGGTTTTGTAAGGCGGAGCCACAGCGCGTGGCCTGATTTGGATTACACGATGCCTGGTGCATTGTAAAACAATTCCATTCATCACAAATATTATAGTAGAAGGGAAAGTTAGTATAGAGTTTAGAGCAATGTAAGTAATAAATGCGACCGTTATTGGTATGGCGATTGCTTTTAATTAGCATCTCACGTATGGGCAATTGCTGGAGTGATTAAAATCTGTAGATGTTCAAATACTTCCAGTAAGTGAGTGTTCTGGAACCCTGTGCCCACTGGGCTTGAGCCTGCCAGGACTGCAGTCAGAGTAAGGGGGCGACTGGGCTTGAGAAGGCAGACCAGGTCCTACTTTGGGATGGAGAACAGGACAGCCAGAGGCCAGCAAACCAACACCTTGGGGGAGGAAACAAAGGGTGGTGGGTAGGGAGGCAGGGCGCCTGGATTCCAGCCCAGACCCACCATTTCTACCATGTAGCTTTGGGCTTTCCGAGCTCAGTCTCCTCATTGTTCAGAGAGGGTAGCACGGGGATGTTAGGAGAAGGAGGTGAGGCGCTGTTTGTGCGAAGTCTAGGATACTGGCTGTAACCTCCATCCCGCTGTGCCCGATCCACTGTGAGGGGAGGCTCTGCTTCATTCCGGGAATTTTTTTAGTGCTCCCTCTGTGACGGGCATGTTCAACCATTTTACATGTATTAATTCACTTAATCCTCACAACAATGCTACACATTACAAACTTGTATTATCTGCCTTTCATAAGTGAGAAGGAACAGGGCAGTTAAGTAACTTGCCCAAGGTCACACAGCCAGTAAATGGTGGAGCTAGGATTTGAAGCCAAGCAGTCTGGTTGGAGCTGTTGAAAACAAAATCGACTGCAAAAAGACTAAATAATATAGTTCAAACACTGAGCTTAGACCAGACCTTCAACCATAATCCTGTAAGAGGCAGAAACATTAATAAGAACATCTTTGTAATGTTTCAGGTGGCATCGAGGCGGTTCCTGCGGTAGAGGTGGAGGGTTGAATAATATTCTAGCCAAGGTTCCTGACCTTGGGCACCTGGAGGCTCAGACCCCCCTTCCCATGGCATCCTACAAAGCTGCCCCCAGCCAGATACACACACACTGGAGAGCAGCAAGGTTTGCAGGACTCGCCCTCATTTACTTGGCCCCTACCTGGCCCACCCTCACCTTCTGCAGAATCCTCCTGGGCGCTTGGGGCTCTACTGTCTGCGAAGGCTTCACCAGAAAAGGAAGCCATCCCCTTGCACCCCGCCCCATGCCCGCTTCCCTCCCCTTTTCCCCCAGGCATCCCCTAAGTGAAATGAAAACCCGTAGCTTCAGAACCTTGTTTTCAAGAGGAGTCCTGGTCTTCCAGGGAGCCTGCCTGATTACCATGGTAATCACCAGCTGAATGGAGTGTTTCTATAAGACATTTCCATCAGAAATATGAACAGGTGTGCAGGGAAATCAACATTTATCAACAAGATAGGTGTTGGGAGATTACTAGTGAATTTAGGATTACACAAGGAAGCAAAAAGGAAAAAGAAAGAAGAAATACCTTTGTTTGCAGTCAAGGTCCTTCCAGCTTCACCTCTGACCATTTCCATCCCCACCTCCCTCCCACCCGGGCCTCTGAGCTTTTCACTCACAGTCCTCCTTGCCCATCCCTCTCCTCTCTCCTTTCCACTGCTTAACCATCTGTCAGATTCCAGCTCCTCCAGGAAGCCCTCTTTGGTCTACTCAGCCCCCAGGAATCTCTACCTTTCTGACCTTCTGCAGTCCCCACACTGGGCCTTGTGTCCCTGGCTCCCCAACTAGCTGGAAGGCCCCCCTTGGGACATGCATCCACTGACTCTGCAACCTGGGCCACCAGACCCAGACCTGCTTAGCTGGTGCTCTGGTCCCACTCAGGCTCCCCAAAGACAATGAGCCTCCACTGAGCTAAGAACCTCATTGTTTTCCTCAGGGCTCAATCAGAAACACCACAGTGGCACCTCTGCATGACCGGAGAGTGCCCAAAGCCAGATTGTGGTGTCCTTCCAGAGGTGAAGGCAGAGGGGATCCAAGAAGACATGCAAAGCACTCTCGATTGCTAAGCCTCAGGGTCCCTGAGCTATCAGCCCCTTGAACCCCTTCTGAATCAGTTTTGGCTCTGCAGATGGGAACCACACTCCTGGGGCCAGGAGAGGCCTTCCCACCCAGCCCAGGCCACCCTGGGCTCCTGGGGGGGAGGGGTGGTGTTCAAATGCAGGGGGGGCCAAGGAGGAGGCAGCATCTCCTGCTGGGCCCTGACACAGTGGACCTCTGCTTTGTCCCCGGGCCTGCGCATGTTTCAGACACAGCACTCAGGGCTTCTCTGTCACTGAAAGGCCTTGCTCTTCACTTTCAAGCAGGACAATGCATCAGAGAAGTTGCCAGGCTATTTTGATTTTACTAGAATGAATAATAAAGAGCCCCGAGTGTCTCTCGGAACTAATATTGAAGAACGTGTTCTGCCACATGTCCCTCTCGTTGAATCAGCTCCTAAAGAGTTGATAACAAAAGGATTAAACCAAAAAAATAAGGCATTCCTGCACCAACTTTTCTCTTTTAATTCCTTTCTTATAATGCTTCTCAGTTAACAGTAACTTAAAAAAAAAATACCAGTAACATGAAAAATAGGAAAAGATGAAATATAGTTGGAGCAGGAAGCAGTGAGCCCCAGAAGGAGGCTTGAAGTGGTGGTGCTCGCTTTTGTTCTGCAGCGTGAATGGCTTCATGGTGGGTCCCCTCCCTCGCTGAGCCTGGTAACAGGGGCCTCACTGGGGCAGGGCACTGCCTCCCTCCACAGGTGTCCTCTCGAGGCAGGGCCCTGGCAGGAAACACACGGCACACTCAAAGTGGGCGATTTGAACAGAGCTGAATCCAAAGGCCAGTGCTGGGTGTAGGGCCACCACAGGACCCAGGGCAGTGTCCCCCAACACTGAGCGTGGTTACTCCTCTGGGGCTGAAGGGACAAGGGGAGGAGGGTACTGAAAGCAGGAACAGTGAGGGTGCTGTGGAAGGGGCCACCTTACCTGGGCTGTGACCTGAGGCACCCCTGGAGACAGGAAGCTTAGGCATAGACACCCAAGCTCCCCTCTCTCCCTCCTTCCTGTCCCTCTTCTGAGGCCCCACTGCGGAGCTGACAGGAAGGAGGGCATAGGACCAGGAGCCCACCGCTGTTGTCTAGAGGGGTCAGCCTCCAGGGCACAGGGTGGGGAGCAGGCTGGAGGGACAAATGGAGACAGTGACACATGCCTCTTGCCCAAATGACAGACCAGGGGTGAAGGGGAAGGCTCAGTATTCTTACTTGGGCAAACCTGATAAAAGGCCTCATTTCAGGGCCTCCAAGAAAGTCCCCAACCCAAAGAAAATGCCTCTCCCAGCTTATTTTCCAGGGAACAGGGTTCTTTTTACTAGAACAATACTGCCAGAGAGGATTTCCCTGGGAGGGAGGAGATGGGACCACAGTGAATCCATACTGAGATGCCACGCCTGATCTCTCACCAGAAGGAGCTGAAGGCAGGGCCTGGAGTAGCTCTAGCAAGGTGCCAAGGGAGTCTAGGTGTGGGCCTTGAAGGAGGGTGCAGGCTGAAGGGAAAGGACTTTGTAGGTAAGGAAAAGTGTAAGTCAAGGCCAAAAGCTCAGGGCCTGAGTTCAGCCGCCAGAAGCTAGCCCTGGGACAGTTTGCTTGTCCTGGGCTCAGGGTCCTGCTGGAATAGCCCCGTGGCTCTTGGAACTGCAGGCAGCTCTCAGCTCTGCACCCACCCCCTTCAGGGGTTTATGCTGATGAGAAACAATGCCGGTGACGTGACAGCTCACATTGATCCACCCCTTTCTATGGCCTGGCCTGAGCTAAGCGCTTGCCAGCATAATCTGTTTTAATTGTCCCACAGCCCCTGACATGGGTATCAGAGTTGAACGTCACTTGCTCAAGGCCACATTGAATTCCCAATGGCTTGATTGCAGAGCTGCCCCCTGACCTGGCACCTGGCGGATGAGAGCCTGCCCCTGTAGAGAAGGGAGCATCATTCATTCACATGTTGGCATGTACATTTAAAGTTGTTTTATTTGGAAATCATTTAAAATTGCAGAAAAACTGAAAAAATAAAAACAATGCAAAGGATACCCGTATATCCTAGACTCATCCCGCTTAAATTTTTACCCTGTTTCCCTTATTATTTGTGCTCTCCTCTCATTATTTACACTCACGTTTTGTCTGAACCATTTGAGGGTAAGTGACCCCTAAATGCTTCAGTACGTGTTTCCTAGGGACAAGCATATTCCTTGACAGAATCATAGTATGGTTGATCAATAAATGTAACATTACCACACACTTTGATCTGATTTACCAGTCTACCATTTGTATTTCTATTTTGTCCGTGAGCCTCATAATATTCTTCATAGGGCATACAACCTGCAATAACAGATCCCATCTAGCGTCGGCTGTTGCATTTAGTTATGTCTCTGGTCTCCTTTAATCTGGAACATTTCACAGCCTTTCTTTGCCTTTACAACTTTGACATTTTTGAAGAGTACAATGTCCCCTACTTATTTTTGATAAAATGTTCCTCCTTTTGGGTTTGCCTGAAGCCTCCTTGTCATTAGATCGGGTTATGCATCCCTGGCCGATTGCGTAGGCAATCTTGGGTTGTCATGCAGTCCCATCTGGAGGCACTCACTGCCCTGGTCCTCCCTGGTGATGTTAATTTTGCTCTCCCAGTTAAGGTGTCGTCCGATTTCTCCACTACACAATAATTTTCTCTTTCTTCCCTTGTAACTAGTAGGTAGGTAGTCTGTAGGGAGACACTTTAAAATTATGCAAGGACTCTTCTTTGTAGATTTTCCCCTGGATGTAGCATCCGTTGATGACTCTGGCCTGATCCAACTGTTAACAAGATGGTTGTGAAACGATGCTTTTCCAGCTCCAGCGCTGACTCTGTGTTTACCAATCGGCCCTTGGCATTCTACTGCAGCCGCAGAATATATTTATATTGTAAGCAGTATGCATTTACTATTGTAAGCAGTAAAACGTATTTATTTGTCTAAGATCTATATGGACTGATGAATTCCTATTTTTCCAAGAGTTTATTATTTCTCAGTTGGTGCTTCAATTGTCCCAGATATGATCCGTGGCAGCCCTTGCAGGCTGACTCCCATGATATTTTGATAGTCTTAGAGCACTTTCTTACTTTCTGGCATAGCAAGAGGTTGCAGGCTCTTTCCGTACCTGCCTCGCACTAGCCCCACCATCAATCATTTCTCTGAGGAGTCCTGCTTCCTTTTAGTGGGAATAGTATTAGAGACAGGCTCTGGCTCTGAGTATGCTCATTGCTGCTGGGTGTCTTTGCTTCTTGGCCCTTTCAGGTGACAAAACTAGGAGATATTTACATGTACCTACACATATACATGCACATACCTTTCACAGAACATATACATGCATATACACATGCACATAAACATGCATATACACTTACATATTATATGTTAGAAATCATGAGTCCAGTTCCAATGTATGGGTCCTTCTTGTCTTCCCCAGTTCCATATTTCTATGTTCTTCTTCCACAGTGAAAACCCAGGCTCCCAAAACCTTCAACACATTCACTCATTTGCTCCATCCTCCATTACATTTAAAAGTGTCAGAATTGCTTCACCCACACCACTACAGTCAACAGGCCTTCTTCCCCTCACCCCAGCCCACCCTGCTGTGTTCATAAATAACTTGAGTTCCCTCCCTTTCCCTCTCTCCCTTTTCTTGCCCTTTAGCTTGGTTATAGTATTTATTTGAAATACAGTTAAGTTGACATTTTTAGGTTGCTTTAAGTTTTAGGGATTTATTTTTCCTTCTCATTTGTATTGATTTAATTTTATTTTTTAACAGGCAGAATAGTAACATACTTTCAAGTCAAAATTAGCCAAAGGGTGTACAAGAGATGTGTCACTCTCCACTGTATTTCTTCTTCCCTGCCCACCCCCCTTGTAGGTAACCAACTTAACTGTTTTATTCTAACACTTCTATTGCTTTTTGTAAGGATAAGCACATTTTTATATATTTTAAATTTGTTTCATCTTTATTACATGAAAGATAGCATGTTATTCCCGCTTTTTTGTGTGCTTTGCTTTGTGCGTTCCATATCTCCTAGAAAACACTCCATACCAGTTCACAGCGGCTTCCTCACTCTTTTTTATAGCTGCACAGTACTCCGTGTGTGTGCGTACCAGAGTTTATCCCACCACTCTCCTGTGGATGACCGGTTAGTTTCCTGTAGTTTACACTTATAAATAATGCTGCAATGTTTGTCGTCTCTGCCCTGCAGAGATGGACACTTGTGCAAGGAATTAAATTCGGCCCTGTGACACAATGCGTTTCATATACTCGGAAGTGTATCTTCAGGGTAAATTTCTGGGAATGAGGTTACTGGGTGGAAGAGGAAATGTGTTTGCGGTTGTGTTAGGTATTGTCAGACACCTCTTCAGGGGGCAGTGCCAGTTTGCATTCCTACCTGTGTTCTCATAACCTTGCTGACTGAAGATGCTGTCAAGTTTTGAAATTCTTGCCAATCTCATGGGTATGAAATGGTATCTCAGTGTTATTTTAATTTGCATCTCTCTTATTAGGAGTGAAGTTGAATGTTTTTCGTATGTTTTAGGATAATTTTTATATTTCTTGTGTGAGTTGTCCATTCTTTGGCCCATTTTTCTATTACCCACTTTTGATTGGGTTTTTAGTTCTTTGTCCCTCTATTTTTAAGAGTTGGTTTATATACTAGTGATATTAATCCTTTATCTATGATATATGTGGCAAATATTTTTTTCCAGTTTATCATTTACCTTTCACTATTTATGTTATTTGACATAAAATTTTTTTATATAGTCAGATGTATCAGTCTTATTTTCTTGCCTCTGGATTTTCAGAAACAGTTTGAAACCTTTTCTTTCAGGTTATAGAAGAATTTAATTCCTTGCACTAGTGTCCTTCTCTTACAGGTTATAGAAGAATTCGGCCTAGTGGAAACATCTTTTTTAATGGTAATATTTCACTGAAAAGATAAACCATCATTTTCATATAGATTCTAAAAGATGGACTGGAGTTCCAGGGCAGAGGGCAGGAGGAACAAGTTTGAAGGTCAAAGATGTAAAAGACCTGAGCCCTGATGTTTTTAGGATGGAGATGGAGGAAATGTCATCTCTGCCTTGCAGAGATGGACACTTGTGCAAGGAATTAAATTCATGCCCTGTGACACAATCCAGTGACTGGACCCATAAGGAGAACTGTGGGAACTTCAGAGGAGGTCCTTTGGCCTGGGCAAAGGGACTTTGGGGCAGGTCTGGGGTTAGGGTGGGGCAAATGAGGCACACAGGGCAAATTTAAGGAGGCCTCACTCTCAGGGTCATGCAAGTGCCAGGCTGGCACCTGGGAGTGAGGCCTTCTTAAAATTTGCTTCCTGGGTGCCTCACTTGCCTTCCTGTGGCCCCGGCCCTTGTTCGGGAGTAGCAGGAATAGAGCCAGGGCTTGAGGAAAGGAGGGAATGAAATGGATGGGATGAGGAGGGGGTACTGTGGGTCTGGCTCTCACCCTGGTGGGAGGAGACATTCTGTCCATCAGGGCACTGGGAAGACGAGGTAGGAAGGGTCTAGGTTTCATCCTGGAGGTGGTGGGAAACCACTGCAGGACTTTGAGAAATTCTGTCCAATTTGGGGAAATGGGGAATAGCCTCTTCCCAGAGCTGATGTCAAAATTAAATATGATAATCAATATAAACAGTTTCAGTTGGCATGGAATGGAAGCTCAGTAAACATTAGTTTCCTGTATTTTGAAGGGATTTGCTGATTTTCTTAACTAGGTGTCAGGTCTAATGCCCTTGACCCAGTAGGACCCAGTAGGAGTAGAAAACTGTAACAAACAAAACTTGAAGTAAACTAACTGTTCACTCCCCGTGGAAAGAGGAAGACGGCATCGTGGAAGACTATAAGAAAGTTGGAACTGGAAGGCAGCTTCGAGGTATCCATTCTACAGAAATGGAAACTGAAGCCCAGGAAGGAGTTCCCAGCACATTAATGATTCACAGAAAATTAATGTTTGTGCTCCTGTGAGTCCTCTCAAGAGAGATATGGACACTGGCTCCCACCCAGCACTCCGCCTCCCCTCCGCCAGCCCCAGAAAGCAGTGCTGTGTGCCTCCGCCTGGCCTGCCCCAGGGCCTCGCCTAGGGTTTCCTCCCTCACCTGCTGACTGGGGGAAGGAGCACAAACCTAGAAGGAGGCAGGAGACAGGATGGGGAGAGAGCAGCAAGCCCCGCTGCCGTCTCCACCCCAGGCCACATCCCTGAGGGATGGGCCGCCAAAGGACCCCAGATCTGTCATTTCCCTGCTGTTCTCAGCAGTGGGCCCAGTGAAGTCCATTCCCCGTGGCCCTGAGTGTCAAGTCAATCAAGTTTGTGGGAAACATAATAAGTCTGCAGTTATGTGGCCGGAGCTTGTCCTTCAGATCTCACTTATCTGCCTCTCCCCTGCCTCTGCCCCCGGGCTCCGCTGATTGAGGCCAGGAGGCTGTCTGACTCTCCCAGACGACATCTGAGGAGGGAGGCATGCATATGCTCTCTCCCCACGCTCACCTCTCACACCAGCAGGGCCTCCCCTCCAGCTCCCTGCAGTCTAAAGCTCTCACTGGGATATCTAAATGACCCTGGAGCAGCGGCCCAGGCTGTCAGCCTTTCCTCGCCCACTGCCTGCTCTGCTGGGCTTGAGTAAGCGGCCAGTCCAATAACTTGCATCATGAAATTTAAGGGGTAGTTGTGAAAGAGACCGTCTGCCCCTTTCAATATGAACTATCTGAGAGCTGGGGCTATTTCTCACTCAGCTTTGAATCCTCGCACATGCTGAGCATAGAATATCGGTGATGACTGAGGTGCTGAAATGCAAATAGGGAGACCACAGTCTTTAGAGACAGGAAGGATCAAGCTTGAACTCTGGCCGGACACTTAACCTGTCTGACCTCCATTTCCTCATCCATTAAATGGGACGATTGTATCTGCCTTGCAGGGTCATTGCATCAGATAAGTAAACAGCGTGTCCAGTACAGAGCCTGGTACCCAGGAGGCACATGTCCATTCATTCACAGACACTATGTGCCTAGGATGTGCCTGCTGTGGGGCAGCCAGAGGGCAACAAGCTAAGACTCAATTGCAGTTCTGCAAACTGATGTGGAGAGCCCACACTGTCCAGGTCGTGTTGAGGCTGAGACTGGGGTGATGGATACAGCATCCCTGCCATGGAGGTGCTGACATCATTCCAATCATGGGGACAGTGGGTTTTCCAGGTCGTTCCCAACTACACAGTTGCTGAGGTCAGCTCCCAGAATTTGGTGGTGGATGACTTGTGGGAAATTCCTCACAGAGCGGAGGGCCTGGTCCGGGTGGGGGATGTGAGAGCTGAGAGGCAGAGGAGAATGCACAGAGGGCCAGATTCCTGATCCCAGTTGCTCCTGACGTGCCACGCCCGTTGCTCTCCAGGACGGGGTGAGATGGCCAAAGCAGGCCGGGTTTCCTCCTAGGGGGAAACTAGGTGTCAGCCAGCCTGGGGAAGAAGCCAGGACATCTGCTTTGTCCTGCCTTATGAGCCAGGCCTGGGAGCGCCGTAAGCCAGGGGTCCACAAGCACAGGCAGGACATTATTATAATTATAAGGGAAAACAGGTGTAAAATGGGACTTTCCTGGCAAACAGAAAACTTCAGGAGCCAATATAATTGGCCATATTTTACCCTCTCCATTTTGTCCATGATAAAAAAGAAAAAAGACGTCACACTCTGCTCCAGGTAATTAATGAGTTGTGTAGCCCTCAGGAAATCACGTCACCTTCCCGGCTCTTGGCTTCCTCATCTACAAACTTCATTCCTTCATCCTGCGGCTATTATTTTGTGCCTTCCATGTGCAAGGCAGTGTGTCAGGTACTGGAAATTTAAAAGTGACCATGACAGGGCCTGGGCGTTAGTCCAGCACTCTCAGGCCTCTGGGGTCCCTGCCCTGCCTGAGACACAATTCCAGCCCATGAAGTCATGTGGTCTGGTTTGGGGAGCTGAAACGAACAGTTAAGTAACAGCAGAGTCCGGCTCTCTCTGAAATATGTCCAGTGGTACAGAGAGTGGCAAGGAAAGGAGACCTGGAGGTGAGGAGCATGTGCCCATTTTACAGAAGAGGAACCTAGACTCAAAGAAATGGGATAATGTGTTCAGCAGCATACAGCGGGGAGTTGGCAGAATTGAAGTTTGACCCCAAAGCTGCCTCTCTATCAAGTCTGTGCTCTTTCCTTACACCTCACATTTCTATTGTTGAACCCTTTGCCTCCCCTACTCATCCTCCATGAGTAGAAAAAAGGCTTCATACTCTTCTCCAGGTAATTAATGAGTTGTGTAGCCCTTCCCAACAGCAGACTCTGTTAACTACAAGCCACTGCACTGCCAGGCTGGGACACAGACAGATCCCCACAGAGATAGGGCAAGACTACCTATAACACTTACCCAGGGCTGCTGAGGGGGTCTTAGCTCTACCACTTCTCCTCCAGGCTCTCAGATTCCACAGCTGGAAAGTAGACCCAATAAAACTGCTATTTCTAATCTTCCAGGGTGGAGAGTGTGTGATAAACATTCTAGAACTGCTCAGAAAAGGGGAAGCTAGAAGATGCCATTTTTATGCTCGATGCAGAAGACCAATAAACACCATTGTTTATGCATCTTCCATTAAAATATTAACTAGAACACTGTTCCAGGCAGAGAAAATGATTTGATGGAGCTCTCACAGGACAAGATGAGTAGATATCAGGTCTTCTATCTCTTTAATGTAGTGCTCTTCCTCTGAAATATCAGCCACCCTCACTTCTTCATAAGCACCTAACAGTTGGATTTTATATTTTTTAAAGATCATTAGTGAGAACGAGCAATTCAAATAATTTTAGTGGACCTTTATACTTCATGTTTTTCCTTATTGATTTACAGGAGCTCTTTGTATATGACAGATTTAAATCTATGTCAGTTACATATAATGCAAATACTTTCTCCCAGTCTGTTGACTTTTAAGGTGGATTAATGTAACTTTGTCATATAAAAGTTTTTATCTTTTAATCAAATCCATCATTATTTTTCTTTTATGGCTCAGGGGGTTTGTGTCATGCTTAGGAAACCTGAAAATCTACCATGTATTTGTCAAAAACAAATTTTGCCAGAGCTGCAGGATCTGAAAGCTTTGGTGCAGAGGTCCAAGGAGGCTGTCTTGCAGCAAGAAAACATTTTCTGAGGGCTTCTTTGCAGGGAGCTTCTGACCAGGAGGCCCAGGACAGCTGTTGACCAGCCCAGCCTTCACCCGGGATGCCTCACACAGCACCCCAGGTTCTGTGCCAGGCTCTGCCCTTTGCTCCGTCAGGTGGAGGCCTAGCTGATAAACTCAGTGAGGCGAACACTGACCACTGAATTTTCAAAGTATGTTTTCCCGGTCACTGAGGCCAAATCAAAGCCTGGGGATATTTTTGTTTTCCGATTTGTAGCCCGGTCCTCCTCCCTTCTCTCTTCCCCACATTCTAAAAAGAATCTGAAAATCTACTAGAACTGTATTAGGTGGGCGGGAACCTTTATCTGACTGTTGCTGCTTTTGTGGGAAACTTTCCACAGAGCCGAATACAGAAAATTATCTTTTCAAACATACCATTCAGTGTAATTTTATAAGATCTGCAGTAATTGCCCTAGCATCTTCTCAAAGAAACCTTGAAATCCAGTGGCTGCTGTGTTATAAAAGAAGAGAGAAGCTTGGGTAGCCAGAAAAGGACTATTAATCCTGTTGGGGCTCATCCTTACTAATTCATTGTTTGGGAGAAAGATTGCTTTGACAAGTGTGTTGGAAGGACCCGGAGTCTATCGGCGCATGTGGGCACACACAGCCTAGCAATGCAGTGGCTTGTAGTTAACATCCACATAGGTAACTCAAGCATCCCGTCTTGCTGCCTTTGGTGTCCCCACATCACAGTGCCACATGCTTTCAGGGTGCATTTTTTTTTTTGGCAGGGCTAAGTAGTGGTCAATTCCAAAGAAAAGAGGCAAAAAATGGAGACTCTAGTAAGGGAGCAGCTGGCAGTGGGAAGGAGCTGGACCAAAGGCTCAGAATAGCTGGTTCTGGCGCCAGGGGTGAAAGGGCAGAGGAAATGGGTAGGCTGGGGCCTGTGGGAGGAGCAGCCCGACTGGGAGGGGAAGCGAGGGTGGGTGTGCGGCTGTGGCCTGGAGATCGCTCTTCCATGGAAAGTTTTCAAAGTGGAGATTCAGGAGTGGGCGGGAGGCTTGTGAGGGTGGAGGAAGGGTTTGGACTTTGCCTCTGGCCAAGGAGGGACCGGACACAGGGCTACCTCCGGATGGCTACTGTGCAGAAAGCAGGCACAGACAGCTCTGGTGGAAGGGTGGAGTGGGGTTCAGCTGACCAGAGAGAGGTGGGGCTGACAGGGAGCAGGGCTGGACTCAGCCCTGGGCTTTCAGCTGAGGATCCCGCTGAAGACAGAGGAAGAGACTCTGGGGTTAGGAGTCGGGGAGTGGGGACACAGAATCAAGAGCATACCCCCCCCCCCCGATGCAGTAAGGGCAATGCTACTGAGCCACCTCCTTGCTCAGTATGCAAGTGCCCAGCAAGTGCGGTGGCTTCACTAAGTCCCAAAAGGTTTGTTCCAGTGTGGACAGCAGCTTCCAGGGCTACTTCAGCAAAACCATCACCAAGTGTTTATTGTGCACCTACTGGGTACTGGACAAGGATCTGCAGAAAAGAAATGACAAGCGAAGTGCAATAAGCAAAAAGAAGAAATAGAAAGTGAGAGCTCTGAGCAGCCCTTCCCACTTCAATAGACAGCTAGAACCCCAGAACCTCGGCCCCTCGCTTCCTCTTTGGGCAGCGCTGAGTATTAGAAGGAGCGTGGTGGAGAGGATGGGGCGTCACTGGGAGTCAGAGAGCACCTTACACTTGGGGTTCCAATTGCTGTTCACAAAGTGCTTTACCTGCCTGACTTGCTCCCGAGCTACAGTGGGGAGCAGCAGAGAGCATGTGGAGGCTTCCCTGTCCTGGCTTTTTCCAGCAGCGTGCTCTGAGGTCATCTGCACAGAGCCCTGCCAGGAAGCCATTGTTAGGACATTTCACTTTGTAGGGGAGTAACCAGGTTCAGAGAGGTTAAGTGATGTGTCCAAGGATACACACCCCTCTTGGGATGGCAGAGCAGAGACAAAAAGTCTTTCCTCTTCCTTGCTTCCTACCCCAATGCTCTGCCTCTCCCAAAGGAGATCAAGAGGCAGCACCAATGGAGGGTTTGTCAAGTGCAAAGGGCCAGGGCAGTGCCATTGCTTTCAACTCTTCCCCGAGACAACTCAGGGAAAGCCACAACTATGTTATTGAGTGCCAGGCACTTGACCTACCCATGTCCTCAGCAGCCTGCTTCACAATTACCCTCTAGACAAAGTGGGGAATGCATGGCTTCAGGAGATTGTTAATGTGGCTCCCAGAAGTGAAACTGCCCTGGAAGTTGCCTGTTTTGTCTGTTAAAATCATGACCAGTTTTTGTTCTTCTCCATAATCATCTCAGTTTTTTTAATATAAAAGGAATGCATTTTCCCTAAATGGTTAAATAAAATTGAGCATCAGCAAGATCCGCCATGCAGTATCTTGTATATTTGCGTAGCTTCTGCCACACGCCCCAGAGTGCAGCCGACACGCATTCTTTCTCATCCTCGCGACATCCCATGCGGTAGGTGTCCTCTGCCGGTTTACAGCTGAAGCATCTGAGGCTCCAGTGTGCCCTAGATCACCTAGCAGATGGCAGCAGGGACCCGAATGCAAAACCCTTCCATTGTACATGCACCTGACAGACAGAGCCCCCTCCCCAAAATGAGATGTGGACTGAAAAGGACCTAGCAGGGCTGGAGAAGGACCATCAGGGGAGGGAGGGCTTTCTGGAGGAGCTGGGGCATTGCAGACAAAACACAAAAAGGGACATGCGTAATGCCTCAGCGCAGGAAGGAGGTGGCCAGGCTGGAACTGATATCAGAGGAAGTGGGGAGTCCTCTTCCCCCCTGGGTGCTGCTGGGGGTGGAGTTCTTCAGATAACCTGAGAAAAAGAATTTTCTGAGACTTGCACAGGAGAACGACTGATTTTTATTTGCGTGGAATTAAGTCCCTGTGTTTTCAAAGTCCCATTTCCCTTTGTCCAGTCATAGAAGCAGTGTAGCTGGGGTTTCAGCAAAGCTAAAATCAAAGCCAGTGTCCAGAGTTTCTTTTCCATGTTGGAGACAGGTCCAGGTCCAGTACAGCATCAAATGAGTTGCAGCCTAAGTCCACTGTGTGGGGGGGTCCACACGACTGTGGGCCACACGGAAGAATGCCAGGAAGCCAAGCATGAGCCATGAGTCAAGCATGCCAAGAGGAACCAAGAGCGCCCAGCAGATCAAGCTTCTTTGTTCAGGGAGTTAAATATCCCAAATCTTTGCGTGCTTGCAGTGGCCAAGCCCATTCTGGCCAATCACCTCTGCCCCCAGGTGTGACTGACAGGCAAGTATCTTCCTTCTGTCATTCCAACTGTACTGGGCATGTGTCTATCTTCCTTTTGTCCAAACCCCTTCCCCCAATGTTTTGTAGGGAACACGTCTATAATGCCTGGCTTTCTCTTTGCTTCTTTCCTGTTATCAATAATTAGCTAATTAAAATGATATCAGAACCACAGGGAGGGACAGATAGCAGGGAGGAAAAAGGGAGAGAACTGAAGAGTCTATGGGCCCAGAATCAGGACAGAACCGGTGAGTCTTGGGGCCACCTTGTTTCTCCTCAGGGGTGCGGTACTACTCCATATGGTTCATCCAAGGCCTGCCCTTAACCCCCTGTGACAACCCAGAGCCCATGCCCCAGGGACGATGGGGTCCCTTCTTGCCACCTCTCTCTGCTTTCATTTCCCCTAATGTGCTGTGTCATTGATCCTCTTGGTAACACTGAGGGCTGAACAAGGCCCTTCTGCCTTTAGTAGCCTCCAGCAACTGGCCCTCTCCTATGACATCCCTGGGCCCCTCTGCCATAATTAACATCCCCCTATGAAGGAGGCTGGTTAAGGATGCTGTGTTCTTTGACAGGTGAGAAACTGAGGGCCTGAAAAGTTGAAGTCTGGCTTATTACTTAAGACAAAGGACGAATGTATGATTCCACTTACCTGAAATAGCTAGAATAGGCAAATTCATAGAGATACAAAGTAGATTAGAGGTTACCAAGGGCTGGGGGCAGGAGAGATTTGGGAGGTACTGCTTAATGGTTACAGAGTTTGTGTTTGGATTAATGAAAAAAATTATGAAATAGTGACGATGGTCGTACAACATTGTGATTATAATTAATGCCACCGAATTGCATACTCAGATGGTTAATATAGCAACTTTTATGCAGTATGTATTTTGCCACCATTTTAAAAAATTATTCTCAGATAAAGGGGTAACCAGTCAAAAAATATGGGGAAAATGTACTATGCAGGTGTCCCTGACAAGTATGCTGTCGACCTGGTTTTGAATCCAGGTCCCAGTAGGTGTTAGCTTTGTGTCCTTGAGCAAGCTACTCACTTCCCTTCCCCTAAGTTTCCTCACCTGAAAAATGAGGTGTTGTGAGGATGAGATGGGGCCATATGTGCACTTGGCACCGAGTAATAAAAACTGTGAAGAGTAGCCTACATGGTCATGATAATCAAATTCATAATTATTAAGCAGCTCAAGTACACAGAGTTAGGGAGGGGATTCATGTTGGCTGGGGTCCAGCGCTCTGTGTTGAGGTTAATCTTGAGAGCAGTAGCAGAGTATATAAGGGGGAGAAAACTGGGGGGCAGGGCTTGGAAAGCTCATTGTGCCACAGGGATTGAGAAGCAGTTTTGTTTCCTAAGGTGTCCCGGCAGGTTAAAGCAAGGACTTACATCCTTATGAGGCTACAGTTTTGGGGTTTGATTCCTAAAGGGCCGGGTCCTCTAACTTTGCCCTAGTTTGCTCCCTGACTATGTACAAGGCCACGGAAAGTGGGCAGCTCCACAGGGCAACATCTCATCTTTGGACACTCTTCATCTTCTCTAAAGAACAGTCTAACTTGGAGTGTTAGTCCCCAGTACATGAGTAACTGGAATAATTGTAACTTTTTGTTCTGGGCAGTGCTGTTCAGAGCTCAAAGCCAACAGGAGACAGGGTGCTCTCTCCTCTGAACTGCTGTGTGCCCTTGCACGAGAACCTTCCCCTCGCTGGTCTAAAAATGTCCTCCTCTGTGAAACGAAGGGTTGGTGAGCGTCCACTGGGGACGCCAGAACTTTGCAACCTTACTTGTTTGTAGGAATATATTCAGAGGTTGATGCCATCATTTGATCAACAACAGAGTTTATGGATTGTCTTGGTTTCAGATTTACTGAGAAGCGATATAGCTCTGCCCCCTTTACCAGCTGGGTGCCTATTTATTCATCTGTAAAGTGAGGACAGCAACAATCCAAATTTGATGTAGAGTTAGTGGGTCACGATGAGGACTTAATGAATTAATACATGTAAAGTCATTTGAATAGTGCCTTGCATATGGTAGTGCTTAATAAATGTCTGGAGCTCCTTTCATGTGCAGAGCACTGTGCTGAGCTAGCTTCCTGAGAGACCCAGAGACGGTCAGAGCCCACTCTCTGTATTCAAGGGGCATATTACTCTTTGCTTAGTGACATAAGCTGGTCTCTCAGGAAAGAGTAGCCAACAAGAAAGTGCATCGTCCAAGCACGTGAGTGTAAGTGTTGGTGGGGTCAGAAGAGGAGGAGAGCACTGCCCTGGGGCATGGGTAGGCGGAAAGAACAAGAGAGGAAATTCTAGTTGGTGAATATATGCATGTACATGTGTGTATGTGTGTACATGTGTGCGTTTTCCAAAAGAGCATGGACAATGCTTAGCCCAGAATGGTTGTGTTGCCTGTGGCTGGGAGTGGGAACGCGACTGCAGTGAGCACAGGAGCAAACCCTTGTGCATAACCCAGGGTGTGATTAATTTAATTATTTCAAAAGCCCCTTTGGTATTTCATGAGGGTCATGCCCCTGGCTGTGGGCTTGAATACAACTGCAGCAGGTTTCAATAAAATCAATTAATTTAATTTGATTTGGTTTTATGTACTTGGAGCTGGTGCCTCTTGAACTCAGTATGAAAATTATTGCAGAATAAAAGTGCATATTAGTCCTCAAGCCCAATGTCCTTGGACTCTCTTCAGGGAGCCTGCAGGCTGATCACAACAGCAAATCCCCCCTGGTCTGGCAGGAGCCACTGCTGCAGCCCAGCCCCACTGCTCACCCCTGCAGTGTTTATGGAGGCTGTGTGGGCTATTTGTATGGCTCTCTCACTTCCAGGGAAGCACTTTCTTACCTGATAGTGAAGCAAATGCATTTTCCTTTTCCTTTCATGAGAGAAACTCAGGTCTTTTGTTGGTGTTGTTATTAACTAAATTAATTGGAGGCAATATGCTGCAGTGGATTAAGCCTTGGCTGTGCCCCTGAAGAGATATGAACTTGGACAAGTCCCTTGACTTCACCGGGCTATCGTTCCTCATCTATAAGTAAGAGGGCTGGATATGTGCTTGCAAGGCCCCTTCCAGTTCAAAGAGCCATGTCACGAGACAGATGGTCTTCTGCCTTGAGAAGCCTGTCCCAGGGTGAAGCCCCCCTTCATTCACTAAAGAGGGCTCCTGGCAAATTCACGGAATGGTTGATGGAACTGAGCCCTGCACGTCCAAGGAGGAGCGGCTTCTCCCCCACATTCCTACTGATCAGAGCAAGCATTGCTTTCCAGAAGGGTGGAGGGGTGCAGCTCAGGGGACCTGGAAAGCATCCCATCAACCCTGTTGTTTTACCAATGAGGGAACCCAGCTCCAGAGTCACAGCCGTAGCCACAGGCAGTGACTATATTCAGCCACACTCGCAGCCATTACAAAGAGTGGTGACTTCACTGAGGCCTCACTTTGCAACTGTCCTTTTCATTCCTTTTTCTTTTGTCAGGATGGAAGAGAGATAGCCAAACTTACTTTGGGGCCTCCCCAGTAAAGTAGATGCTTACATCAGTCTTTCGGAGCACCTACATACCCTCTCAAGCCCGGTGGCTGCCCCCTTGATCCTGGCGGGAGAGGGTTTGGGGGGGGGATTCAGAAACATCCCCCCCATCAACGCCTGAAAATCACCATTAGCAGTTTATTCATTCTTATAGATGCCAAGGGCATCCCCCCCACACACACACCCTTCTTCTGACCTCCAATTTGGAACTGAGCTTTGATCCCCTTGAGTTGGTGATTGTTTTTGCATATACATCTTATCTCTCTAGAACTCCCACGTAGCAGAACTCTGTCCTCTCCATCCCAATTCTCTTCACTTTCTCCGTGCCTCCCATTCACTGAGAGGCACCGAGTATGTGCTGAGAACTGTCCTGGACACTCACCTTGCATTGTCTCATTTAATGCCTGCACTGGCTCTGCAAAGTGGGCATTGCTGTCACTGTTTTACTATGGAGGCGACTATGATTCAGAAAAGAGAGATAATTCTTTTCAAGGTCACACAGCTGCTAAGTGACAGGGCTGGGATTCAAACCCATATCTCACTCCCAAGACTCTTACACCACACCAAGTGGCCTCCCTTATACATAAGAGGTGCTTAACAGATCTTTAGTGGCAGATTATACTATATTTGCCAAACAGCAAACACTCCCCAGAGAAAATAACATATTTAATGTATATTAATTAATTATAATTAATATATTAATGTTATACAAATAATTTAGATAATATATTATTAATTTAGATAATATGTTACTATTTATTATTTAGATAATATATAATTAATTATATAAATAATTATAAGTAATTATATAAATAATTCTATATTACATGTAATTAATACAAATAAGCAATATAATTGATATTAATTTATTAATATTATTAATGAAGCAACTATGTGCCAGGTAACAAAATTTACAGCATGCTGTAAGGTAGGTACTTTATTACCTCCACTTTACAGATGCAACTACCGAGGCATAGAGAAGTGACTTGCCTAAGGTCACCCAGAAAATAAGTGAGCTGGGCTTTGGTCTAGCCTGACGGTGACGCCCGGCCACTAGCCTCCCTGTTGTAACAAGATCTCAAAGTGAACTGAAGTCCCTGCCTTTGGCTCTCCGTGGCTCTAGGTCCCAGGTAGAAGGTGCTGCTGTCAGGAAAGGAGGTCTGGGGGTGGTGAGGGTGGTGTCTGCGCTTCAGGGACGCCTGCAGCTGGCACTGCCCGCCACCCAGCTGATAGCTGCAGCTTGGAGCTGCCTGCCTGGCCCAAGCCGGCCCCGTCGGGAAGCCTTGCCCGGGGGTGGGGGGGATGGGGCGGTAGGGCCGGGTCGGGCGCTGCGTTCTCCCTCGTGGCCCTCAGCCCCCTCCCCGCTCCCCAGCTCTCAGCCCCTCTCCCGGGTCAGGGCAGCTCCCGCGCGGGCCCGCCAGCCCCCCTTCGCATTAAGGACCCGCGGGGGAGGCGCCGCGGCCTCCGGGGAGGCGGGGTGAGGAGGTCGGGCTGGGGCAGTGTGAGAATGCGGGGGAGAGGCCGGGAGGAAGGCTGGGCCACCCGGAGGGAGCGGGAGGAAGGGGGGTGGGGACCCGGGTGCCCCAGAGGAGGGCGAGGGCTCGGCTGGAGGAGAGGGTGTGGGACGCCTAAGAGAGGGAGCGGGTGGGCGAGGGCGAGAACCAGGGCGGGGCGCCCGGCTGGACTGGGGAGGGGCGCAGGGGGGAGGGGCTGCGCTTGTGGCCGGAGTGGAGAGGCTGTGGTTACATCACGTTCCTAATTCTGCTTTCTCGGGACCCAGGCCCGCGGGGGGGGGGGGGGGGGGGGGTAGGTGTACGAACCAGTCTGAACCGGCCGGGCAACTCAAGGGGCGTGGGCCCAGCAAACTGGGGTGCTGCCCAGCACCCTCTACCTCACCACCCTCGGGAATTTTTTGTTCATCCGCCCCGTTGGTTTTACTGTTCCCCCCTCCTCATTCCGGCCCCACCCTCTCTCCTGACTTGCCTTCCTTTCCCTCCCCTCCCCTCCCCTCCCCCTGTTGGCTCCAGTGTTGCATAGGTTAGCCAAAGGGAGGCACCAAGCTCTTGCCCTCTGCTCTCCCACTCCCGCCCCTCATGGAGAATTCAAATCCTGTGCGTGCCCTCCCTTTCTCTTTCCCCGCATCCGCCCACCCCCTTCCCCCCGAGGCCCTCTGGGGCTTAGTGAAGGAGCTTAGTAAATCAGCCCCAGAGGCCCTCCCTCCCCCATAACAGCCCTAAAGGCCTTTCAGCACCCCCTTTCTCCTGAGTCTTTGGAGCCCAGTGCCCACAAGCTGTCAGGCCCCTGCTGGCAGGGAGGGAAGATCCAGGCAACCTTAGCAGGGTAAGAACCTCACCCTTCTCCTGGGTGTCTGCGTTTTTGCACAGAGATTCCTGCAATGGAGTAATCCCCCCCCCCCACTACACACACACACCTCCCAAGTAGTTGCTCTCAAATGTGGAATTCCAAAGGCAGGGCACCAGATTGGGGGAGAGGATTTTGGGGGCTAGAAAAGCATTTCAGGGATACTTGAGATCACATCCAGAAGGCCACCACAGTCCCCCTTAGAGCCTCCAGTGCCCTGCCCCTCTGTCTCTCCCCCTGTGGCCAATTCAACTTCTCCATCATCCCCTAGAGTTCTTATATTTCCAGGTGGCAAACCAGAAACCCTCCCTGTGGCAATGGGGAACTTCATGGGTTGCTGAACTTGTATCTTTTACAAGCTTGGAGCTCTTTGATCAAGATTGCCACTATCTACACATCATGGCTCTTACCTAATAGATTAAATAACAAGGATCTCTAACAGAACTGGACCACAAATATCATCAGCCCAGTGCTGGGTTTTATAGACTGAGGCCTTTGAGACCCAGAGAGGGAAGTGACCTGCCCACAGTCATACAACTTGTTAGTAATGGAGCTGGAACTTTAACCCACCTCCTAGCTCTCTTTCCAGTGTGCTTTAATTTTAGGGTAGCTCTGTGTTAGGACCTAGCTTTGCACCTGCCTGGTACAGAGTAGATGCTCAGTAAATATTGGTGATGTGAATAGCCCTAAATGGGGAAACTGGAGAAATATATCATTTGGGAGAAGTGAGACACTCCCCCCCACCCCCTCCCACGCCCACAGGATTTGAAATCTAGTCCCTTCCCACTGAGTGTACTAGTGAAGTGTTTCTCTGGCCAGCAGTAACCATCATTTGGAGCCTGGCATCAGCTTTGGTCACTTCAAGCCCAGTCATTGTGCCCAAGGAGACTGTGGGTCTGGAGGTAGGTCTAAGCCAAATTGGCAACTGCAGGTCAGAGTGATTAATGCTGGGACTCTTTTCCATTCATTGCCTCAGCCAATATAGAGCAGGTTGCAAAAGACTGAGGCATGTCTGTTCCTGCAGGATTTCTTGTCATCCTGGGGCCCTGCCAGGCATTGTGTTAGGAGACCAGAACTTCAGGGCTAGAGGCCCCTGTTGCTGGCTCTGGGCTGCCCAGGGCTCTGGGGTCCTGCCTGCTGGACCTGGGCTGTTCATGAGCACAGCTATGCACCTGGGGCTGGAAGAGCTAAAATGGGAGAAATTCAAGTTAGTCAGGCTCCTATGATCAGTTTTAATAAAGTATTAGGAGAGGAAATAAGCTGAAATGAATGATTAAAAAATTACTTTTGATTATCATAGAAGCTCATGAACTTGGATCTTACTGATTGGGAATTTAGGATAGTTGAGCTTTGCTGTAGTAAAGGTCACCTTTGCACTGTCTGTGAACATAGAGCCCAATGAATAAAGTAACAGTGCACACATGATTTAGAGTAGGAAGGAAGGTGCATGCATGAGACTTTCTTATCATGACAAATTTTGATCAGAAACAGGTCAGCTCCATTCATCTTGGTAAGCATTTTATTTACAGACATTTTGGGGCATTTCCTGTGTGCCAGGCCCTATGCTAAGTGTTCTATAAACATTGGTTTTTTGAATTCTCATGAGAACCCTATGGGGTAGGAATTATTATTATCCCATTTTACAGACAAGACAACGGTGAGGCTGCTACTTGGAAGGCTGCCAGGATTCACACCAAGGCAGCTTGTCTCTAGGGTTCATGCCCTTAAACACCACATGTGCAGCTATTTTATGTGTTAGGACAAGGGGGATAAGACAGAAAAAAAAAAAGGACAGGCCATGGCCCCTGCCCTTCCAGATGCTTCTGATATGGCTGGGCCTGGCATATAGTAGATGCTCAATAAGTGAATTAATTGGTTAAGCAATGGTAAGGACATGGGCTGAACTCCTTGAGGGAAGAAGTGGATTTGAATCTCTCTGCATTCCCCAATGCTTTGTGAGTAATAAACTTCAAATAACAAATAAAATGCAGGAACTGAGGGCAAGATCAGCAAGTCTAGTCCAGGCATTTTTCAGATGAGGAAACTGGCCCATGAGAGGGAAAGGATGTGCACAAGGTGACAGGGGTTCTTGGTCTGCTGCTCCCGCCATACAGCATTCTGATACCCAAGAGGTGAGGTGGAGAAGGCTGTCTGACACTCTTCCCTTTGGCCTCTCCTTGCCATTCTCTGCCTTTGGAGCCTACCCTCTTCTCTTCCCACCAGGGCAAGGCAAGGGACATGGGGGCACTTGCTCCATGTGTTTGTTGAATGAACAAACACCCCTCCCCACTGCCAGGAAAGGGCCCTGGAGCCAGGAGAAGGCAGGTGCACCACAGCCATTCAGAATTCTGCAGCTCTGGCTCCAGAACACTTCCTCCAATCTCACAGATGGGAGAGTTGAAAGGGGCCTTTCAAGTTCATTACCCCCCTCTGCCTCCCAAGACCCTCATTTTACTGAGGAGTACGGTGAGGACCTGGAGGGAAGTAGTACTTGCCCAAGGACATGCAGCCCCTTCGCTGCAGAGCCCGCGCTGGAAGCAGGAGCCTGCCTCGCACTACGCACCCTGCTCCTAAGCGATGGGCCCTGGCCGTGGGGAAACACTGTTCAGGCCCATGGTCATCCTCTAGCCTGTTGGGGCCAGCATTAGGAGGAAGCCAGCCAGGGCTTGTTTGCGTGACACTTCTGCAGCCCTCCCCAAAGGCAAACCACCCGTCATTTCTGATGGGTGCCCTTGGCAGCACCTAAAACAGAACCACCAAAGCCAAGGGGAGGAGGAGGAAGACGAGGAGGAAGGAGGCCAGAGCTGGAGCTGGGATTTGCCCCTGGTGGAACCTGGACATATTGAATTTGTCAGCTCATCCGGCCCAGATACCATCTCAATCCTGCTTGGCACTGGCCTGTCTAGCCTATGTGTTCTTCCCTGGCAAAGGCCTTGAAGGAAGAGGAAGTGGCACTGTCCCCAACGCGCTGGGGAAGGTTGCCAGGTGCCCACTCCCCACCTCCCCTGTGGCTCTAGCCCCTCTCTCCACCCCAAGTGGCGCCTCTGACTCACAGTGAGTGGGATTAGCATTTCTCCCCCAGGATGGAGCACGGTACTTGGGCTCCTGCCGTTGATCGGTTTTGGTTTGGGGGCTGCAGAGGAGGGCTGTGAGCTGGGAGTTTATGTGTTTAACATGTTTGTGTGGCACTTTATATGTGTCAGGAACTGTTCTGAGCACCTTACAAATATTGGCTCAGGTAATATGTGTATGCCAATAACTTTTACAGATGAGGAAACTGAAGCAGAAAAAGGCTAAAGACCTGCCTAAGGTCACACAGCAAGTGAGGGCAGAGCCGAGATACAGAATCTGGCTTCAGAGTCTATGCTCTCAGCCCTGATTCCAGGCTGCCTTTCTGCTAAGACAACCAGATTCTTGCCATTTTGACAAATAATTTAACCAGCCCAGTGTCAGTTTCCTCATCTATAAAATGGGGATAATAATATTAACCCTATATTAACCTCCCGTATAGTAACTTTGAGAACTATGAAGGGCTCTACAGACAGGAGGGCTGGATCCTATCACTGTCTGAGGTTGATTCATCCCACTGCTTACTTGTCACCTCTCCCCCACCCCCCACCTCACTTTCAGATCAGGGGCTTTTGGCAGCAATGGCCTTGTGAGACCAGTGATTTCCCAAGGAGAATACTGGACCCCTTTTGCCCATAGTGACCTTCCCATGTTCAACCCAAAACCAAACATATTGTCTAGGTGTTATTTAAATGATATTTCTATTATTATGATTGATACTTAAGATTCCCTCTTGCTATTAATGCCCCTTTTTTATTGGAAAGTTCTTGGTGAGTACAGCAAAGTCACATAGGGGAAGCCGCTGAGGCCCCCAAAGCTCCCCTCACCCAGATTTGGTGGCTTCTTTGCCCCTCCCTTCCCTTTGCAATCATAGCATGTCCATTTCAGACCACTAGTTAAGCTTCCTGAAACTCCAGGCCTGTGTTCAGAAGATGCATCATTCCACCCCCAACACCTAAGGCTGAGGACACCCTCTGAGTGACACGGAGGGCCAGTGCCTGCCAAACTGCAGCTGGGGAGAACCCTGAAGGGTCCCCTGTGCCCTTCCCCAGCCCTGCCCTCTCCTCTCCATTACCTAACCTCATTCCCATGGCAGAGAACAGAAATTTTCTAGGGGATACTTAAACTTTACATTAGAATTTTTTATTCCCTGCTGCTCCTAGGTACCTTAATTTTCCCTGTTAAAGCAAGAAAAGGGGAAAGGTGTGATGGTAGAAATGGGTGTGATTTGGGCTCAGAAAATGGTGCAAGGCTTCTTTTCATCCAGTGTGTGGACAGTGTTCTTAAGCATGCATATAGAATTCGCTTTGACCAACTTAAACCTGGTGGCTGCACAGCCAATGGAAAACTGGTAGTGTTTAATTCATTACAAGGAGATCGCAAGACAATACAATGGTAAACCTTATGTGCCCTGTACTTTTTTAGTGCTTTCTTTTACATACTAGATTTAACTTGATCCTCACAAAGATCCTACAAGGCAAGATTGGCCCATTTGACAGACTGGAAAACTGATGCCTGGAGAGGGAAGTACCAAATCCTAGAGAATAAGAAAGCAGAGCTCCATGGGATTAGTGTCTTTCCTCCTACTCTTGACTGCTGGGCATCTTGATACCAAATCTTTAGCCATGCTGGAGTAGGCAATAGCTCTTTCCAGTGTCCGTTTTGGGTGCTGACCTTAAGCCTGACTCCGTCTTCTCTCTTACTTTTCTCTAGCCTCATTTTTCTTTCTTATTTTTTATGTATGTATATCTTGCATCATAGGCACATTCATAAGGTAGTTCAAATCCTTCTGGAATAAGATGGGTTATAAATGCACACATTCCTACACAGGATGTTGTTGGTAATCATTTCATAAGGTCTCCTGTGGAGGAGATATTTGCAGATTGGCCAATAGCTCCTTTTGTAACCTGGGACACACCCTACTTCTATTTCCTTAGGGGTAAAGTGAGGGTGTAGGTTTGTAGGGGCTCTGGGTAGCATTGCAGCTCTGGTGGTCTGAATATGCTTCTGTTTCCAACCCTGTTAGACACACAGCTCCATTTAGGATAAAGTAAGATCTAAAAATCTGTTTTTTTGGCCCAGACTGTGTTCTAAGTGGTTAGAGCAGCCCATGCAATGAAGGGTCTCAGGTTTGGTTCCTGGTCAAGGACAGGTACCTGGGTTGCAGGTCGATCCCCTGCCCTGTTAGGTCGGGGAGTGTGCAGGAGGCAACCGATCCATGTGTCTCTCTTGCACTGATGTCTCTCTCTCTCTCTTCCTCCCTCTTCCCTTCCCTACCTCCCTTCCTCTCTCTCTAAAAATCAATGGAAAAATATCCTCAGGTGAGGATTAACAAAAAATAAATAAATAATAGAAATCTGGTTTTTCTAGTACAGCTCTGTTTGCACTAAACTAGTGGTTCTCGGCCTGGGCAGAGCAGCAAAACCTGGAACCTGGAAGCATCCCCTTCTCCCACCAAGATGACCACACCACACAAATGTCACAGCATTGAGAAGGAAATCTTTGAAAATTTCAAGAAATAAAGCCCATGTACCATAGTAAAAGAATATTAGAGGTACAGGGAAACATTTATTTGCCTACTTCCTCTATTTAGGACACAGCCAAGAACCCAAGAGAAAAATTTTGTACCATCAAAAGAAGTCACAGAACACACGCTCTAACACTCATTCCCCAGGGCTTGTGTCACTTGGGGGCCTCTTTGCTCTTGTTTTATGCACAATTCTAACATATTTGGTTTTCTAGTTTCTCACCTGCATGAGACCATACGGAAGAAATGAGAATATAGGGTAGAGGACCGCTAATAAAAAATGCAGTTTTGTATCAGCTCTCTCCCTGTTTGGTGACCCTGAGAGGCAGCCCTGGCTGATGGCTGGCACTGTCTAGTGAGGGTTTCTCTGGCTTTCTGTTATGCAAACTTCTTTAGGTTGTTTAAGCAATTTACATAAAGAAACCAGGATTTGAGCATTTAGAAGTGACAATGTGGCTCAGAGAGTATCTTGCTTAATCTGAGTACACAGAGCCAGCCAGACACACTGGCAGGTAAGACTTGAAATGAGGTGGCAAGAAGTGCAAGGTTAGGGGACACAGGGCGAGTTCATCAAGGAAAAATGCTCACCATAAAATAGCCAGTGAGGAAAACCGGATAAAAGAGCTGCCTTTATAATAGAATCATAAACACATAACGTTTCTCCAATGTGTGTATACTACTTTCAAGATCAAGAAACATAAAAGTTTTATTTTCTGAAATGAAAGGAAATAACTAGACCCAAGGGGACTATAAAGTCAGGAGAGGGAAACCTCTAAGAACCAAACAGGGTAGATTTGGGAGACACTGTGGAAGAGAGGCAGCTGTGGGGTTGCCTTGGCGTCTGGGACAGTCACTAGCCACGGTTTTCTGGAGGTTCCACTCTCCCTGGTCAAGCTCAGTCCTCATCTTGCCCCAGAGAACAGACCCAAGACTCTGAGTGTGAAACACCATCCCAAGAGGGTATCTCCCTTGCCAGGGTGTCCCTAAGGCTCACTGGCTCATTCTTGAGGGGCTCCTCTAACCCCCACCAGAGCCTGGGATCCACCCCTGACTGTTTTCTCCTGCCTTGACTGACCTCTTGGCTATTCAGATGGACCTCTGACCCCTGGTCATGCCTGCTTGTTAGGAGCCCAGGTAGCAAGGTCACACAAGTTTGGCACTGACATGACTGAATTTGACCTCTGCTCGCTTACTTGAAATGTGGGCTGCATTTTCTGCTCCAAAGGCTTCTCAGACTCTGCACCCGGCTTTGGCCTCTGGGTTTGACAAGACTTGCACAGTCCTCCCCTTCAGGTTTTCGCAGTCATGACCCTGAGCCACAGATGTGACCCTGTCTACCCCACCTTCCAAGGGGCTGACTGACCCTCCTGCCTCCTGCACTGCATGCCTTCCAGGCTCTAGAGTTTCCAAAATCAAGGTCAAAACCCAAGAGAGAAGGGAAATTAAAAGGGCCACCAATTTTAATCAAAGGCTTATGCTTCACCTTAATCTGAATCAGAAATAATATGAGAAGCAATTGATATTTCTAGTTGACTTCTACTTTTCATCTGAATTTTATTTTATTTTTTAAAAAATATATCTTTATTGATTTCAGAGAGAGAAAGGGAGAGGGAGAGAGAGAGATAGAAACATCAATGATGAGAGAGTCACTGATTGGGTGCTTCCTGCATGTCCCCCACTGGGGATGGAGCCCGCAACCTGGGCATGTGCCCTGACCGGGAATCGAGCCCCAATCTCCTGGATCACAGGTCGACACCCAACCACTGAGCTAAGACAGCCAGGCTGAATTTAATTTTTGAATTCCTGGTGGGGCGGGGGGGCACGTCAGAAACTTTTTTGAAAATCTGATGAACACGTGGGCTGTCTCTCCAGAAAAAGGAACAGGCTCACGTACTCATACAACTTTACATATGGTTTATCTGGGGGCTTAAGTGTCCTCTGAGCCCACAGAGACACTCTGTTAAGGACCCTGCTAAAGCCGGAGCCCAGCTTCTCTATGGAAATGTGTGTCCCAGTAGCAGCAGATGGCTGGTGAGGCATGCGTTCAAGGGTCATTCTATATGAACTCCCTAGGATGGCATGCCAGGCCCCAACCACCTTCCCCTGTATCTTCCCTCATGGGGCACCCACTGCTCTGGCTAGTCTGGCTAGCCTTGGTCCCTCCTCCCTTTGGCTGTAGCCTTGCCTTTGTCCCACTGCTTTCCTACCCACTTACCTACATCTAACCTGAAGTTCAAGTAGTAATGACCTCCTCTGAGTGAGCAGGTTCACAGAGAATGTGGAGCTTGAGCAGAAATGGAGAGGCCCAGGTTGTAGAGGCAGAAAAACAATGAAAGCACTGAAACGTGAGCTCCTGGTGTGGCTGAAGTCAGAGCTGGCAGGGAGAGCGGGACAGAGAGGGAACGATGCACCAGGTGTAATTCTTCCCTCCTGCCTGGCTGAGGTTGAGGAAGCCAGCAGCAGCAGAACACCTTGGCCGGTGAATCAGAAATCCCTGGTTTCATGTCCCAGCTGTGGCATTGACTAAGTGTGTAACCTTGGACAGATCACAGGTTAATCAACAGTCCAACCTCAATTTTCTTATCTTTAAAATGAGGAGTGGAAATGCTGGCAGCACTGTAGTAAAATTTACACTCTTGAGTATTGCAGGTGTCAGCCCAAATGTGCAGCCTTTTTGGAAAATGCAATTTTGCACTATATTTTAGGAGCCATGAAAAAGTACAGACCCCTTTCATCTCTCTTCTGAGAATCTAATCAAAGGCAATAATCCAAAATATAAGGGAAGTATGCATAAGAATGTTCACCTCAACATTACCCATGACATAGAAAAGCCCTAAGTGTCCACAAATCAGTAGTGGTTACATGTGTAATGGTGTGTCCACTCGGTGGCATTCTATGCAGCTATTAAAAATGGTGGATGCAGCCCTGGCCAATGTGGCTCAGTTGGTTGGGCGTCTTCCCGTGTGCCAAAAGGTTGCTGGTTTGATTCCCAGTCGGGGTACATGCCCAGGTTGCGGGCTTGATCCTCTGTAGGGAGTGGGGCAGGAGGCAGCCAATTGATGTTTCTCTTACATCAATATTTTTCTCTCTTTCTCCCTCTCCCTTCCTCTCTTCCTAAAAGTTTATATATAGAAGTTTATATAATCTCTCTTTTTTTAAATGGTTGATGCAGAGACCCTGCTTAAGGTGCAATCCAGCAGCTGGAAAAACTCCTCCTGCTCCCCACCCACCCCCACCACACACCTGAAGGACCTAGGTCAACACCAGTGGCTCTTCACAGCCCAGACTCCCAGCCAGGGCCCCCTAACCAGCAAGGCCAAACCAACCAACCACCAATGACCACTGCTTCTGCCTCGCCAGCATGCATCCCCCAGCAAGTCTGTGAACATGGAAATTTGGGGTTCCGATTCTGATTGAGTGGGCCTGAGGTGGGGCCCAGGAACTTGCATTGTAACCATCTTTCTAAGAGATTCTAGCAGAGGATTAGAAATCTATACTGCGAGCCGTCACCACGCTTCAACCGTTGCGCCCCATCTGCCCATACAGCACGCAATCCAGGCTGCTGCACCTTTCCTCTTCACCAGTGAATGGTAAAGTCTTTATCAAGACTTTTACATTATATTTGTCCTGGAACTCGCTGCTAGGTGAGCCTGCGAACTGTGACTGTGCCGGACAGATGGCTATTTAGTCTCTGCTTTGAGATGCCCCAAGCTGCATCTTCAGCCTCCAACAAGGGCCTGGTCTACCTGTTCTACCACTGTTACGACGAACAGGTCTTACCTTCTGTCTCACCCTGGTTTCTCCCATTTTATTTGAAGTCCAAAGATACTCTGAACTGCCTTATGCAGTTCCCCAGGATTGAAATGGGCTTTTAGAGGTGGTCGGTGTGACCTGAGTTCAAGTCCTGGCTCTGAGCTGCCCTTCTGTAAAAGGAGATAATGATGAATTGACTTGTCAGACGGTTGAGAATTAAAAGAAATTATGCATGTGAGGCTCTTAGCACAACTCTTGCAGCTATGATAATTATGATTATTTTCTTGCCTTTGGGGGTTAACAGTGAGTCTTTTCTTTGACGTGGTCCTTGTAGGAGGCCAAGTCCCTTGTTGTAATCTTCATTATGGCCATGCAATTCTGTCCTGTTCCCCTGTCCACCCTACAAGCTTGACTTTGAACTTACGGAAAATGCCAGCTTCAATGAGAAGGTCCCTGCCACCCTCACCATATGGTGAAGGTCACTGTGCTGACTGTCCAGTCTGGCTGGTTTGTCTAGCTCTGGAAAAGGGCTGTGGATTGGCCTAGCCATACTCAGTACCTCCAGCAATGGCACGCTGACCAGTACTAGCGGTAAGGCCAACCTCTGCTGGAAGGCACTGGAGCCTGTTAAAGCAGACACTTTCTGGAGGGTATCAGAGCCCTGTTTGCTGCTTTCTCCACTAGAGAAACTGCTGTACCCACACCCTCCCCAGTTAGCAATCATCCACCCAGCCCATCTGCCACTCTTCTACTCACCAGTCCTCCTCACACAGGACACCCATGAGTACGCCTGCATGCATACACACGCACAGAGCCCTGTCCTCATCGTCCCCATCACTGTCACCAGGGAGATGTCAAATGCCAGTCAGAGGACAACTGGGCACTCAGGAAGTATTTGTTACACCCCAAAGATCCCAATAACCTGATAGGGTAATGGGGCCCTCACACATTCACAGGGACTCAGGAGGGACAGGCCAACTTTCACAATATTTAAATATTTACCGGAGGGAAGTTGGGTCAAGGCCAGAGTTTGCAGCTAGGATAGCCTAGACCTCAGCTCCCAGCCTACCTAGACCCACAGGGTCTCATCTTGCAAGTGTCATTTAATATTAGGAGAGCTAGTTGTTTGTCTAGGTTGAAGTTCTTAGTTATTGTTGTTTTTGTTGTTTTTCTTTTGTGGGGTTTTTTTGTTTTGTTTTCTGTGTATAAATGTCCCCTTTTAAAAAAGTTTTTCTAGAGGCACAGAGTTAAACCCTCCCCTTGCTTTGCAGGTAACTCTAGGTGACTATGCTAAGAAAGAGGGACAGCTCTGGGAACACTGGGCAAGGAGTCAGGTAGACAGTACCCCATGGTAGTGTGACCTTGGGCAAGTCACTTCCCCACCCTCAATCCCATGTCTTCACTCTATATGGGACAGTGACTTGGCCTCATCCATATGACTTCATGGAAGATGGTTATCTGTTTATTGTCTTTCCTCTGCTAGAAGGTCAGCTCCTTGAGGGCCAAGAGATGTCATTGTATTTACCACTTTATAGCTAAGGCCTAGAGTAGTGGGGGCAGGGGGCACATAAAGGCAATCAATACATACCTATGAAGGGAAGGGAAGGAGAGAGAAAGGAGGATGGGAAGAAAGGAAAGATAGAACTGCCTCCTTGGGCTGGTAGTGACACCCCTTCCCAGCCATTGCCCCGCCCCCTTGGTCAGATCCTGACTGAGCCTTGTCCCTCCCCCAGGCTCCCAGCCTGCTCTGGTGGTGACAGGCCCAGTCACCCAGAGCCCCAGCCAGGTCTAGCTGAAGCTCTTGGCACCCTCCCTTCTCCCACTGTGGGTGCCTGACTGTGCCACCCAATATAATCTGGGAGGAGGGTGAGGCCCTGGCAGCCACAGGGCCCTTAGGCTGTGAGCAGAGGGCTGGGACCCTGCTCGCTCACCCTGTCTATTGTGCAGCCAGCCCTTCCCACAGCCCAGTCAGGCAGGGTGCTTTCCCCTCACTTCCCCCAGGAACAATCCGTGCTCCCTCTGCTTAGCCAGCACCTCCCTCCGAGGTCAGGACAAGCTCCAGCTGGTCTCCCTGCACACCTGAGAAGGGGGAGGAGGCTTGAATATCAGGGCCTCCCCTCTGGGCCTCACCCTCACCCTCCAGCTCCCACAGGACAGGCAGCCAGAGGCCAGCCGGCCACAGGACTGGGCTTCTCTGGATCACCTCTTGAAGAAACGGAGGAGTTTGATCTAAGCATTTGGCAAACTGCCAGTGGGTTCCAGATGACTGGGTCTGCCCCCCTAAAACACAGTGGCAGTAATGTGTGGAGCATTGGCCACCAACAGATCTGGATAACCTTTGCCACCATATAAAGGACTGTTAACACCTTTCTTAGACTCAATTGGTACCTCTTCAGCTGTCCGTGCTAAACAGCAATAAGTTATTTCAGATCGGCATTTTAATGCATTTCAGTGAAATCTGATCTGTGAATCAGAGTGATAGAGCCTCGTGGTTACAGAAAGGTCCCCTGAAACAATAGTACAAACAGAAGATTTCAGAATAGTGAGTGCTTGGAAGCTAGAGGGCCACAAAGGAAAAGGTTGGTGTGTCCCCGAAGTGCCACCTCTTCTTCTTGTTCCAGTTTTCTCTCAGTTTTTCTCAAAGTTAAACATTTGTTGAGCACCTAAGAAGTGGACAGTGGGATGTCAGATGAAAACTGTCCGATGCAGTGTGGACGGTTCACTCCAGTGAGACAGAGAAAGAGAAAAGAGAGACACTGAGGCTGAGACCAGCCGCCCGAAACTGCTATGATGCTACAGCTATTAGCCTGTCCAGTGTGGTGACATTATGAATGACCCTCTCCTCTCTGTGTCACAAACTTCCTCTAAGATGGAAGAAGTTCATATACATATTTTTCAAATACATTTCATATATATTAATACTCTTAAAATTACATATCCATATATAAAACATTTTGAAAGAATTAATCTCACTACAATTTTCCATCCTTAATTTCAAAGGTCTCCATCCTGCCACTCACGCACTTTATAATCTTGGTCTCAGTTTCCTGATCTGCAAAGTGGGGGGGAAAATCCCTTCTTAGTCCTATCTTGGTTGTCATGCAGGTCACCTAGGATAACAGGTTTAGAATGCCACTAAGGCACTGAGGGAACAGAAGTTGACAGCATAGGAGGTCAGGCCCTCAGACCTGCTGGGCTGAGGAAGCTGGCTGTTGGCATGGAAATCTCCAAATGAAATCATCCCTGACTTGGTGTTTCCCTAGTTTTGTCCCACGTAGGAACTGCTTTCTCTGGACAAGTCTCAGTCCTCATGCTGGGGCAGCAGCAGGTGCTGTGGGGCTGGTTACAGCCCTGAGAATGCCTCAGTTCTCACAAGCTAGTTTTTCTAACAAGTCAGCAACAGAAGCCTTCTCAAAGCCACATCACGTGCATTATGGCCAGGATCCTCTTCCTGTTTGTTGAGTGGCACCTGCAAGTTCTTGGAGAACGAAGGCCACCCTGACTGCAGAGCATCAGACCTGGCAGGGCTGTTGGTCATCCCCTCCATTGTCCCCATTTCCAGAGGGTAAAGCTGAGGATCTGGGAGGGCATGGGACATCCCCAAGGACACACAGCTCACTAGCATTAGGGGTGCATGTGCAGAGAGAAGCAAGACTAGATCCATCCTTCCTATGTCCCAGATCTGGGGTTCTCTCAGCAAACCTTTGTCCTGCACGATTTGCCAGGGGCCTACTGTATACCAGGTACACACAGTGAAAAAGACATACTAAGTCCCTGCTCACAAGCAGCCTCCATTCTAGTGGGGGAGGGGGGGGCGTCAAAAATAATTCAATGTAAGCATGTAGTTAAATAAAAGTTGCATGAGGGTCTGAAATAGATAAGAGGGTGGGGGAAGCTTTCTAAATTATGTGTGGTGGTCAAGGAAGGCCTCTCTGCAGAAGTTGCATTTCTGCAAGACTTGGGGGAGAATGAATTCACACATGCCAAGTCCCACAACTGGAAGGAAAAGGAACTCAGGAAGGCCTGCCAGTGATTGGAGGTTGGGGGTGGGAGGCAGGGGTGCGTGTGCAGAGCGAAGCAGGACAGTTTAGGTTGCATTTTAAGTGCCCTGTGACACAACCAAATGCACATTTTAAGGCTATTACTTGAGCTGCCCTGTGGCTCTGGGCTCAAGGAGCAGGATAGGAATGTGAGCAGGGGGACCAGTTAGGAGTTCCCTTCAGAAGTCAAGGTGAAAGGGGGTGGTGGCTCAGCCTAGGGCAGTGGTGGAGGAGGTGGCAGGAAGAGGGCGGATGGGAGATCTATTTTGGAGATAGTCTTACAGATGGATGGATTGGCTGGGGCTGGGTGTGGGGTGGGAAGGAGAGGGAGGCAGTGAGGGTGACTCTGAGTTTCCGGCTTGAGTAACACTCAAGCCCAGTCCTGTGTGCATTCTCTAGGGACAACTTGCTTGAGCCCTTTACCAAAGTCCAACCTCCATCTCAGCCTCCTCCTGGCTAATAATAGCCTCTCAGTTCAGTAAGGGTCATTACCTTGCCTGTTTAGCAGGTGGAGAAACTGAGGCACACTTCGGCAAAGTAGACTGCTTCTTAGAGAATCAATTATAGAAACTAGACCAAGAACCAGAGCTGAACCCTGGGCCCAGCCTTTGGGCACCAGAGTCCTAAAGAGCCAGGTGTCATGTCCACTTTTACGATTTATTAGGCCATGTAACATTGAACAAGTGATAAGACCTCTTTGAGTCTGTTTCTTCATCAGCGAAAAGAGGAAATAGGAGAATCTACCTCATGGGGTGGTTGCAAGGATTAAGCAAGGGGTAGATGCGCAGTAGATATTAGTTATTGCTATTTCTGAGTGGCACGGTCATCTCTGCATCCACCTCTTGATACAGGTGCACACAGACGTCCTGGGTGTGTACATGTGCTCCTACAGAAGCCATCTGTGTGCCTATGTCACAACTCATGCCCAGGGGCCACTAAGGCTTCAGGTGAAGGCAGTAGCAGATTCGCTCACTGTGCTTCTGTTCAGCTTCTGAGCACGGCTTGGCGGTTGCAGTGGGAGCTTTCATCTTCCCTGGAACAAGAGTGAGTTGTGGGTTTGGAGGCAGATGTGAAAAGCCAGGCGCTTGTAAGCCAGCCTGTTTCCCAGTGCTCTGACTGACCTGACCTGGGAGGGGGGTAGGGAGGGAAGGAGGGGGAAGCAGAGGAGGGTATGTAAGAGGGAGCAGGCGAAAGAGGGCCTAGAAAGGGAATACATCCCAAAAAGAAATGCACAATAACAGATCTAGGGTCTGGCCTGCCCAGAGCCCCTTCTGTGGTGGCTTTGAGAGCCTCTCCTTTATGACTCCTTTATGGTCCTATTCCCAGGAGGCAGCTGGCGCGGGGCTAAGAACAGCGAGGTGAGGCTGGAGGGGTGGTGGGGCAGGGCTCCCCACTTTTTGCCCAGATCCATTCTGGAGGGTGTGTCTCACTAAGGCACACACACACAGTGATTAAGGGGGAGGAAGGAATGACATTCACTGTCCACTGAGGGACCCAGCCAGTGGGCTGGACAGTGGCCAGCTCTCCCCAGGCTCTTGGCTGCAGTACCATCGGCCTTGGCACCACCCACTGGCCTACTCAGAAACTCCTTCAGGTTCAGGGGCTGGAGCCCCACTAGGAGGGGCCGCCTGGGGGCAGGCGGGGTTAGGCTCTGCAACTCTCCCCCACCCCTCCCTGCAGCCTCCCTCCTCCACCATCCCCTCTGCCCACATCCAGCTCCAACCGGGTTTGAAAAAGGTGTTCCAATCCTCCCTCCCTCTTGCCCCACACTCTCTCCTTTCAGGCGGAAGCTGTATCCATAAACTGGTTTCACCCTCTAGACCCCAGCCTGATACTTTATCTACTGGCAGAACCCTCTATACCAAGCCAGCTGCCCCCTCCTCCAGCCTTTCCTCCCCAACCTGAGATGCCCTCCTGGGCATAGCAGCACAAAGTTCCTGGCCTATCTAGCCCACCTCCTGAAGCCCTCTCCCCATGAGCCCTGTCTTCATGACTGCTCTGGATTCCTTGTCTGCTCTGTAGAATGAGTGCCTTGTTCCTTAATGGACCCCGCACAGTTCAGTGTGTACCCTGCCCCACACTGACCAGCCACCTGTGCTTTTATCTCCCCACAAGACAGGAGGCTCCGAGGGTGGCACCTCACTGTACCCACCCCACTCACCTCCACCCAAGCCACTGAGGCAAACCCCTACGGTGCACAGCAAACTCTTCTGGATTGATACTGATTCCATCCAGGTCATGTGCTGGCACCTTTATCTACCTGGTCTGGGAGTGGAGTGCGGAGTTACGCTTGATTGGATATTTAATTAGTGACTTTGTGAACAAAAGGATTTGACTTTTTATTCTTTGGCTTGGGTGTCCCAGGAGTATGTGAGTTTTGATAAAAAGCTATGGAGTCATCTGATTTTGGAAACTGTCCACCTGTTCCGATTAGGCTACTCCCCTTTTGACCTTCAGTGCCTTATTCCCTGATTTAGCACCCACCTTCCTATGCTCCCTGACTGCAAGCCTGTCTGTCCTCTCACAATGCCATTCATGGCCCTCCCACCATAGCAAGGAGGGTCTGGGCCCTTGTGGAGATCCCCACCCCCCAGGCTATGGGTATGCAGTTTTAGAATCACACAGAGAAAGGCTCTTCCCACCTTACTAAAGCAATTTTGCCTGCCTGGCACAGACTCAGTGCAGGGCGTGCCCCACAAAAGAATGAATCACTAACACTGGGATTTCGGGCAGAGGGGCACTTGTTGGCGAAGATATTTTAGTCTAAACCATTGTCCTGGGGTCTGCAAATCAGAGCCCAGTCCTTGGCTTCCATGGACCTTTGGGATTTATCATTGGCTTCGGGGTGCTTTAAGGCTCATGGTCTGTCCCTGGAAGAGTGGCAGAGGCCACAGAAGGCCAGGCCTCTCATTCTGTTTGTGCTGATTGTGGCACACGGGGCAGCTGGTCACCAGGGAAGAACTCCCCCTGGCTCCTTCCCCATTTCTGAGAGCAGCCAGCCTAAGTACCAAGGAGTTAAGGGTGGTTTCCCCTGGGTGAAGGTCAGTTCCAGTGGAAAGAGAACTGACAGCAGCTGGAGACTGTCCTCTGGCAGTTTTCAAAAAGGGTGTGGGGGTTTTAAGGGACAGCTTGGGAGAGGGTGCTCCGGCCACACGTCTCTGCGATTGGCAGTCGGCCCACCTCAAATGTGCACTGTTGGATCTCTGGCATTTCTGAGTCAGTCTTAGAACCAAGACAAAGCAAATGAGAGCCTGTATGATTTGTGTGTTTGTTGGGAAAGGAGTGTCAGAAGGGGCCCCCACCTCGAGCCTCAGGGCTCCACCTGGAACAAGCCCCGCTGGGCAACGCTGCTGGAGAAGGCTGCCTTTCTGTGCTTACCTCCTGTTTTTCTCTTTTTTTAAATTTTATTTGCCACTTGATATTTTTTGTGCAGTGCTTGAATTGGTTAAGTTACACTCACGACCCTTTAAGGAGAAAACATAATTCTAGTCATTTTATTGGGCTCAGGTTTCAGGCAAATGGAAATCAAATTGATTCTAAAAATAAAAGACAAGCAGAATTGAGTAAAACAATCATAAAAAAAAAGCCGCCCGATTTGAGATAAGTGGTAAGGCATTCTGTGAATAGTAGAGAAAAAATAAATAAACGGAGAACCCAGAAGAAAAGGGGTGGTTTGGATATGTGTGTGGTTGGGGGGGGGGGTGTGGATCTTCCACCACTCCTGCTTTCATTTCAGCTTTACCTTTAGAAAGAGCTTAATCTGCGTGCTATAAAGTGAGGCATAAAGCCGACTGGTGAAATTGGTCCTTACTCCGCGCCCAACAGTACAGGTGGACGAAAGGGGCTGCCTGCCAAATACTTCTGGTTAGAGGGAGGGGTGGGAGTGCTTTCTGAAAACCACTCCTGGAATGGCTTAACTCGCCCAGCACGAATCAATGACAACCTCCCGCCGGCTGCAGCAGGCTCCCGGAGCAGCGCGGCCGCGTGGACTCGCAGCCCGGGACCCCGGCGGCGCTCAGGACGCGACCCGGGCACTAGCGCGGCGTCCCCGGGGCGGCCAGGTGGGTCTTGGCGGCCTTGGCCGAGAGCGGGGTGTGATCGGGGCCGGGGGGGACCGGGCGGCCGGGCCGTGGGGAGGGGGCGGGGAGGGAGCCCCTGCGGGAGTCCCGGGGAGCCCGAGAGCGCCCGGCCGCTGCGCCCGCACTCGGCGCTGCCCGCGTTCGCTCCCCGCACCCGGACCTTCTGGCCGGGCGGCGGCCACCCCTGGCGCTCGCTGGGCGGCGTCCGCAGGAAATTCAGCCCCGCGCCCGAGCTGGAGCCCGGCGCCCTGGGGACCCCGGGGCCCGCGCCCGGCGCTGCTGCGAGGGGTTGCGGCCGCTCACCCCCCAGCGAAAGGCGAGGGAGAGCCTGAAACTGTGCGTAAAGCAACTCTCTGGCCTTCTCGTTGCCCCCGGCCCGCCGGGCGGGCTTCTGGGGGTGGGGGAGTGCGAGGGGCACTCGGCAGGTAATGCTGGATACACATTGTTAATTTACCCCCGCACCCCCCAAAGAGCTTGGTCCTCCCCAGTGTCAGATGCAAAACTTGGAGGGCGGGGGGGGGGGGGCGAGTGGGGGCAGAAGCTATGCCAACTCCTGGCCCAAGTCGAGGTCCGGACAGGGGCAGAAATTAAAGAGGATTGGTAGCAGTCTCTCCGCGAGCCAGAGGGAGTCCCGTGGCGGTCCCGGGTTTGAATCGCCGGCTGAGCTGGGTGGGGGACCCTTTCCTTTGCTCCAACCTGGCTGTGGGTGGACGGTAACAACTCCCTCCTGGCGATCCAGTCAAGCTCTGGGCTCTGACTCCGGAGGCGGCCAGAGGGTAGAAGGGGGGGGGGGGCGGGCAGGGATCAGCTCCGTGCCCCCCCCCCCCCTCCCCAGCCCGCGTGGCGATCCAGAGCGCCTGGTTCCCTGCAGTTGGGCTCAGCGGCTGCAGGGCTGGCCTGGGAAGGACTCTGGGAAGAGCTTGAACCCCCTGGCACCCCAGAGCAGGGCATTGGGTTAAGCCTTAGTGAGGGCTCAGGGGCATCGGGACTCCGTTGTCCCCGTTCTCTGGCTGCTGTTGTCCAAATGTAGGCTGTAAGCGGGGGTCAGGGGACAGCTGCCCTCTTTCTTTTAACCCCTGGTACTGGACTCTGCACAGGAGGCAGCCCCATTCCCGAGACTCATTGGCCCACTAGTGGCATACCCCTTCCAATATTTGCTAAATTTAAAATTTTGAAAAATGTAAAGGAGGTGGTTGAAACAATCAGGCAGTTTTCTCCAGATTTGAAAGAAGATTTTGTGGGAAGGGAGGGAGAGGAAGGGCAAAGGCCCTGCCAGGTTCAAGTTTCAGCTTCACTCCTTCACCCAGTTAAGTCCTGGGGGAGTAAAAGGGTTCAGGAAGCTCCTTTGGCTAGATCTCCAGGAAGGGAAAGTAACTTTGGTGCCACCCTCCCCCCTTAAGGTTCAGCCTGCACTGAAAGGGAAAAGATATGTACTCTCCCCCAAATAATACTGGGGTTAGCCAGCCTGTGCTCCATTTCTCAGAGTATGGTGTTTGGTACTGTTTCCTAAGCTCTCCCAAACTATCACACTAAGGACCATGCAAGGACAGCCATCAACATCATCATCTCCAGTTTATAGATGAGGGGTTGTGGTCCAGGGGGCCAGGTAAGTTCAGTGCTCCTTACACAAGACCAGGGGACACCAGTGCCACACAGGCCCTGAGGCCACCAGCTTGGGTTGCAGAACTCAAGGCTTAACCTGCTGTGTCGGTACTGAGAGATAAACCAGAGAGGAGGCGGGCAGGGAGGAAAGGGATGGGATATTCAGGGGCCACCTACCCTGAGCCAGACAGACACTGGGCTTGGCATACATTATCTCCTCTAACCCACAATCATTAGACTCACTTTGCAGATGAGGAAACTGAGGCCCAAAGGGTAAATTAAGTAAGCTGTCCAGCTAGTTAGTAAAAGAGCCAGGAATCAAAGCTACCCATTATACCATACATCTTTTAGAATCTTATAGTTGGGGAGACACTCTGGTATAATTATAGCACAACACAAAACAGTGTGTAAGGCCCTGGCCAGTGTGGCTTAGTTGGTTGGGCACTGTCTCGTGCACCGAAGGGTTGCTGATTCTATTCCCAGTCAGGGTACATGCCCGAATTGCAGGCTCCATCCCCAGTGAGAGCCCTGCAGGGTACAGCCTGTTGATGTTCTGCTCTCACCTCATCGCTGTTTCTCTCTTTCTCTCTCCCTCTCCCTTCCTCTCTCTAAAAATCAATAAAAAAATCTTTTAAAAAATAGTGTGCAAGTGTTACACAGAATATTAACCTTTTGGAACCTCAGTTTCTTTCCATTCAATCAATCATTTATTCGACAATGATTGCATTGTCTCACGTGTGGTTCCAGGCACCATGCTAAATGCTGGGCATAGGTCAGTAAGAAGACCGACCTGATCCTTAGCCTCTGTGAATGGGAATAGTAATAGTAATGGTACATTCTTCAGTGGGTATTGATAGAGTGAATGAAATGAGACCGTATGTGAGAAGGTGTTACAAAAGGATTTCCATGAGGAAGGAGAAGCAACAGGAGGCCTGGGTGAAGAGGAGGGATGAGCAGTTGGAATGGTGAGCTGTCCCCATGCTATAGTCAGGGGGACTCATCCCTGGCTCCAGGGGACACTGTGAAGTACACATGGTGTCCATGAAGCTGTTGGAGCCCCTGCTGTTCAGATTATCAGTTTTTGATTGTGGGTTCCAAGATGGGCCTTTAGTTCGAGCACATCCTAGCTGGAGATGACAAGAGCTGCTGGGCAGCCTCCAAGAGGACAGTCTCCTGTGTGGAGCAGTTCCAGCTGGGCTGAGACTCCCCCCGAGAATCAGCCTCCTAGTGCATCAGTTACATTCCTCAGTGGCCATGATGACCTGCCCCACTTGCTGAGCCCCTCATCCTAGTGTAGGGGAAGCTCTTCCATATCCACAAAGCTTGGTAGCAAAGACAGTTCTAGAACCCAGGTCTCTAGGCCGTCTACACTTCTCATTTGCTTATGTCTCCACTTACAATGCCATTTCCCAATGCTCCTGTCTGTCTCCATTTCAGCTGACCTGACATATCTGTCCTAATAAAGTGGTGTCGGAGGGATCTTTGAGACAGAACAGCCATAAATATTCCAGGACATTTGGACTCTTAACTCTCCTTCCATCTTGAGTGGTGTAATAGGTGTAAGATAACTACCTCTAAAATTAACTCACTTTGGTGGAAGGTGCACCAATAAATCTTGCCTTGAAGCTAAACGCATCTGAGTGATGCTCTGGGGCCTTCCTTCTTCAGAACTGACACCAGCTCCTTCGCGGAGAACAGTTTTCCTTCTTCCTTAAAAAAAAAATCACAAGATCCTTTCTTATTTCATGTTGATGTCGTGGTGGCAGAATAAAGGCACTTTTCTCCCAATATTGAGATTATCGGCCCGATACAAGCGGTGAGCAGCCGCCGGGCCGTCCCGTGTTTGCAGCAGTGACGCAGGTGTGTCGTTGCGTGGGGGTGTTTGTGTGCTCAGGCCTGGCTCAGCGGCGCAGCCCTCCAGCTTGGGCCAGGAGGAGAGCCGTTCAGTTTGTTTTCCTGCGGCTGGGAACTGCGGAGATGAATAGAGGGAGGAGGATCTGGGGCTGAGAGATTATTGCCAAGAGCAGTTTGGAGTCTCCTTCATATTAGTCAGAGATTGTGTTTTTCCTTTCTGGAGCCACCCGCCTCATAGTAACTTCCACGAAGAATTTTTTTCCATCTTTGAGTGAGTTTGCCTGTGTGTGCACGCGCTTGTTAGTTTTTGTTTTGATTTTTAACTTGCTGGACTTCTCATGACTTAGCAAAAAAAAAAGCTCAGGGAATGGGGTAATGAAACAGGCCCTTTATACAATGCATTCTTTATGTCATTGCTTAATAAATTTGAATACTGAGACTATGATGGAATGAGGTGGGTAGTTCCTTTGAAGGGAAAGTTTATCTCCAGCGGAGCAAAATTGCAGCATAATTTAACTTTCCCTCTGTACCTCTTGAGTCTTTGTTGAGAAAAAGAGGACTGCGTATTCTCCTCTCTCATACTTCCTTTTATTCCATCTGGGAGGCCCCCTCCATCTGGGCCTTGCTTGGAAGGGGACCAGCCAGAGTGGGCCTTCTCTCCCTGTCCCCCTTGCACCTCTCCACCACGCAGGAGGCCGGCCAGTGAGGAGGAAGCTTCCCCTCCGGGTAGATCTTCCCCAGTGGTGCCCCTGCTCAGCTCGGGGCTGCCTAGGATGCAGAATAGGAAAGCTGGCATGACCAAAGCCTGCCCCTCCCCAGGCAGGAACCTGGGGAGGGTTGTTCTGCATTAGTCAAGAAGTGAGTCCATCCCCTGAGCAAATAGAGCAGGGCAACACCAAGACTCCGAACTGGAAAAATGCCTAATAATAGAATAAATGATCTATGTTGGCTTTTTCAAATTAGACACAAACCAGAAACAAATGTACACGTGACCCTTCTAAATGAGAGCACAGAAATGAACTTGACCTTCTGGAAAATTCTGCCTTGCCTGTTGGCTGTGGATTCTAGCTGACAATTCTGTGAGGCTGTTTCTGGAGATAACAGGTTTGCCCACTGGTCTTTGTGAAGTTACTGGTCAAGGTCGCTGGAGAGGTGATAGTGACTCCAGTTCCTGTTGACACCTACCTTCCTTAAGCCCTAGGGAAGTCTCACAGAATCTAAATAACAGGGACTTTTCTAAGTTTTTTTAAGTAACAGCGTTATTGAGATGTAACTTATATACCATGCAATTCACCCAGTTAAAATGTACAATTCAATGGTTTTTAGTATATATACAAAGTTGTGCAACCATTACAACAATCAATTTTAGAATATTTTTATCACACCAGAAAGAACCCCATACCCATAAGCAGTCACTCCTCATTTCCCTGCAAATCCCCAGTCCTAGGTCATCAATAGTCTACTTTCTGTTCCTATACAGATTTGCTTATTCTGGACACTTCATATCAATGGAATCTTATAATACGTGGCCCTTTATAAGTGGCTTCTTTCACTTCACATAATGTTTTCAAAGTTCATCCACTTTGTAGCTTATATAGGTGCTTCATTTCCTTTTAGATCTGAATAATATTCCTATATGGCCGTGCCACATTTTATCTATCAGTTGACCGATGTTTGGGCTGTTTCCATGTTTGGCTTTTATAAAAAATACTACTATGTTTGTGTGGACATAGGTTAGCATTTCTCTTGGATATGTACCTAAAAGTGGAATCATTAGGTCATATGGTGACTCTGTGTTCTACCATGTGGGAAACTGCCAGACTGGTTTTCACAGTGACTGCACCATTTTCCATTCCCATCAGCAGTGTTTAAGGATTCTAGTTCCTCAACATCTTCACCAAAACTTGTTGATAATCTTCGCCTTTTTCTTATAGCCATCCTACTTTCAAAGAGTTTTATGTTCAAGGAACCAACACCAAGAACTATTCTGGAATCAGCTTAGTCACATTTACTTGCCATACCTTTGGTGAGAACCTAGTGTTTCCTCTGCACGTCCCAGAGCTCTCATCAGGTTTTTCCCCAGAAGTTTCTGTAGGACAGTGCAGGGCCCCAGAGTATTACCCAGGCATTGCTGCTCTCATTCTGTTTTCCTGAGGACTGTGCAAATGCTGCAGAGGACTGGCAGGGGGGACCACTCCCTCAGCCCCACTCTATCCAGATGCAGCTGCTGATGAGAAGCCAGGTCCTGGGAAGGAAAGACGTTGACCTAAAGGGAAATGAATGTGACATTCTTAGACATGTTGTTCAATGTTTGAGACTTTGAGTGGAGACTTGAATAAGATTCTAACCTTTTGATTCCCTTAAATCACCCCTTAGGGACCACAAAGAGAGCTGTTGGAGAGCCCTGACATCTTAGCCAGGCAGCAGCTGGTCAATGCAAGGCCACCTACCTCATCCCTTTCTTGTTGGGGCCTTGAGCTGCTGGCAAGATCCATTGATTTATCCAAATTTGCTTGGTGCAGCTAGCTGGGTGTTCCATGTTACACTGGTATTTCAGCTCCATGATGAAATAATTTTATCTCGTTATATCTGTGGGACTGACTGGGCTAACACTCTTAACAAAGGTACATTTGAGCCAAGCGGCACGGGGAGACTCACCTAGCTTGAAAGACTATGAAAGATTACAAAGAGTTACCCTTTCACTAGAACATGCTGGAGTCCTGGTCAGTGGCCATTCTGTGGCATCATGTTCAATATGAGCAAACCAGAAATCAATTCCAGCAGCTTCTTGGAAGTCATTGTCATAGGATTTGGCCTGTATGACCCTAAGAGCAGCTGACATCAGGCTCTGCTACTAATTTACTCTTCACCTTCAAACCAATACTTCATCCAGCAAGTCCTAAACCCGACTACAGGCCCGAATCACCTGAAAAACCCTTTGAAAAGATAACAGGCGCCCAGGCCCCACCCAAGGAGTCCTGAAGTAGAATCTCAGGGGAGGAGGAGACGAGGCACCAGGGGTGGTTGTGATGAAGTCTGAGAACACAGGTTGACCTCTCTGGGCCTCAGTTTCCTTACTCAAAACAAAGAGTTGGATTAGGCTGATGTTCTCCAAAGGGATTCACTGAGCTGAATCAAGCAGAACAGGTCTGTGTGGGTCTGTTTTCTTACAAAATTTTATTTGTAAAAGGGGGCTTTTGCTTCTGAAAAAATATCAGAGAGCTCTTGAGTAGATGGTGTCTGAAGTTCATCTATGACAATTCTGAGTGTCACGTTCTCCAAGGACAATTTTCCCAACTTCTTGGAGGAGGATTTTGCAGGAGGCATGCACATGGCAGTTACTTGATAATGGTGAGGGCAGGGCCTATGCTGCCCAGCTGGCCAAGGGCACACCTGTGATGTGGTAGAATCTGACTTGGCACCCGTTGCTGCTCCCACCCCATTGGTGGCATCCCTGCCCACTTCCCTGGAGGTCTCAGAGCTTCCCTCCCTTTCTTCTACGATTTCTAATAGTAGCCCAGAGTGCCTGCGTTCCTCCCTTCCTTCCTTCCTTCCTTCCTTCCTTCCTTCCTTCCTTCCTTCCTTCCTTCCTTCCTTCCTTCCTTCCTTCTTCATTTCTTCATTCTTTCATTTATCCACTTAACCAACATCTCCCCAATACCTTCTATAAATGACAAATTGACTAACATTCCATTTCTATCCTCAAATAATGTGCCAGCACATCTTAACCAGAGAGGCAGCCAGCTGGAGGCTAATGCCTGGAGGTGCTATTTCAGGGCTCCTTGATTTGAATGAAGGAGGGTTTTGGAGAGGCCTGAATTCATGGCAGGTAGGGAGAGCCACCCCACCTCCAACCTTGTCTTCAAGCTGTGCCCCCCCACCTTCCTCCACTGGGGCTCTGCCCTCAGCAGGCTGCTCAAAAAATGCTTCTGTCATCCCAGGTCTCAGTCAGAGCTGTGCCCTCCTCCTCAACTCCCACCTGCTAGGGAGCAGGCTGGCAGGCGGGGTAGGGAGGGAGGGCCAGTTTATTCAGCCATCCGAGCTCCGTGCTCCAGCCCTTGGCTCCCACCCCATAACCCTGACTGGACAATTCACAGGACAGCTGTGCTCTGAGGGCTGAAATAATCACTGTTTATTAAAGCTGCTGGAGGGAGGGGGAGCAGGGTGGAGGAGGGAAGGAAGGGTCGCATTTCTGCTTTCCAACAAGAGAAGCCAGGTGAGGCCTGAGCTCTCCCTCCCTCTCTGGTGAATGCACACATGATGACATTAGAGCCGCTGCTTTGGGGTGTTTTGAGAGACTTTTTTTTTAATGAAGGAAGAACCTTGAAGATGCATTTGAATAGGGATTAATGTCTCTGTGGCCTGGACCTGCAAAGAAGGAGAAATTCTAGAAGGGTAGAAGTTGCAATAAAAGGAAACAGGCTTGATCTGCCACCTCCCACTGACTGGTGAGGCCTCCTCAGTTGGCAGTTTGGAAGGGAACAGACTTGGGGTAGATTTCTGGGCATTACTGTATTTTCCTTTGGAGTATGTGTGTGTGTGTGTGTGTGTGTGTGTGTCCCCTCAGTGGAAGCTCCACTCTAAGAATATTCACTGCCTAGACTTTGGAGTTCTAACCAGGTGACAGGGACAGTGGGGAGTTATGAGCCACCCCGAGTGTGTCTTCAACCTCTAGTTTTTCATCACTCCCTTTTGACTTTTTTTTTTTTTTGCAGAGGGCAGTGAAACAGACATTTACAGTTATCTTTTTCCCCTGGTATTTTCATGCTGTTCCTTTACTGCTCAAATACACTCCCACCCTGCCTACCCATCCAGGAATCCTTCTGTGCTCCCAAATCACTCCTCCCCAACCCACTCTTAGCATCCCTTCAGAACTCTCGCTTCACCCTCTCTTTCTGATGACCCAACCTAGTTATTAGGAGAAAGCCAATTCTTGACACAGATTCACACTGAGGTGTGTAAGACACTGACTACCATGTTACCCCCTTCGTGGGGTGCCTGTCTTTGAAAGAGGAGGCGTATGGGCACACATGTCTGATGGAGGGGACTTCAGGCACGAGGAGAAAGCAAAGCAAATCACTCTGGGCAGTTCATGTGGGAATGAGGATTCCTAGAAGCTCTTTGATCAAGCACGTTGGTACCTGCTTGTGAGGCCTGAGCACAGAATTGGCAGGGTGGTGGGGGAGTGAATTGAGAGGGTGAGTGAACAGAATGAGGGTGCCTGGGGAAGGACTCTCAGTTGTGGTGCACTTCAGGAGAACCAAGGGCTTTGAAAGGGCAAGCTGGACTAAATAACAGACCAGAAGATGATGTTTGGGATTGGAAAACTAATGGAGTACATGCAGAAATAGAGCTTAAGGGGTGCTCCGGAGCTAGTGGGCTTTGGTGTTGCGGGCCCCTCAGGCTGGGCTGGGCAGAGATCCCTGGCCAGCCTTCATGCACACCCGTGTGGGGTCCTCAGCTCCACTGCTTCCTCCACCCTTCCCTTGTCAGGGCTCCCTGCTGAGGGGCACTTCCCTACCCCATCCCTCCCACCCCCTCCCCACTCCCGCAGTGCACCCTCTGAGTGAACCTGGCCTCCAGCTTTTGGAAGCCTTTCCAATAACATGGTGCTGAACTCTTAGCAGATTCAGGCAGAGGAGAGGGGCTGAGCGTCAGCCAACCCGAGCCCATGCTGGGATGAAAGGCCAGGCCAAGGGAGCCTCATTTGGTGGAGCCAGGAGAGGATGGGTGGAGCCCTACAAGGAGAAACATTGGCCCACAAGGCCTTCCCCACAGCCCCTGGCACCCCTGCAGGTGATGCCTAGTCAGCAAGTACAAAGGCAACCCCGCCCATGTGCCATGCCCATCCCGGCCCCTGCTCTCTGGCCCCTGCCCTCTAAAAGGCTGTCATTTGTTTACCCAGTTAAGACCTGATTTTGAAAATGAAACAAGATTCTATAGCCTTGAGTGTTACACTCAGCTAAGTCATCTGGAAAGATGGTTCTGTTCAGAGTCAGAGCAGGGGACCAAGGGTAGAGGGCTCGGGGATGGGCTCACTGAGGTGCTCTGAGCAGAGACTGAAGGCCAGCAACATGGCACAGCCTCTCAGCACAGAGGCTCTGGAATCAAGGCCAGGTGCAAGTCCCAGGCTCTGAGGCCTTGGGCTAGGTACTTAACCTCTCTGTGCTGCAATTTCCCCATTTGTAAAATGGGGGTGAAACTTCATAGAGTTGTTGTGAAGACTGAATTAGAGAGCCCCTCCGTGCCCAGCCTGTATAAGTGTTGGTCTTCACCATTTGGACAATACCAACTGTGATGCATCACGAGGGCCCATTCCAGGCAGGTGTCCCCAGGAGACATGAAGCTGGATGGGGGCATCTATATGCCAGGATATCCCCTGGGGGCTGAAACTGTCTGAATTTTGGAAATAAGCAGCATCCTGTGGAAAGCAATGGAGGTCTAAATCCACAATTGGTTTCAGATGACTGCACTCAAGAACGACTGTGATCACACAGAACAGGGCTAGGCTCTGAGCCCTGCTCTGATGGGGACAGAGGGGGCAGCACACCAGGGCTGTCTTCAAGACCCAGGGTGTGAGAGGTAGATTAGAGATACAGTTACTCAGGCATATTTAATAAGAAACTCCTTAGACCTGTCTATGACAAAATCCTGGCCTACTCTTCCCGCCCCCTCCCTCCACCTCCTGCAGAAGTTGAACACTCTTAAATAACATCCTCACACTCAGCTGCCACCTAGTCACTGCCCAGACCCTCCAGACATGGAGAAGCAGGGACCAGGACACCAAATACAATCCCTACAATAACATTCAGAGTTAATTTCGTAGTTCAGACTCTAAGTGCCAAAAGAATGGTGGCTGTAGTAATAAATGCTGCAAGATGCAGCCTTGAAATACAATTCACCTAGGAATGACTATGTAAGATTTTATTAATTTGTAAAACACAAACATTTACATTACAGTCCTGTTTATGAATATGAAGAGTTGTTTCTCTCGTATTTTATGTATGTTGCTCAGCTCTGGGGTCCCTGATGGACAGGAGGTGATGTAGCCTGGGGACACTGAGGTGGTTTCTTTCCTGCAGGGCTCATCCGGCCAGGAAAAATGCCAATTAAAGCAAAGCTGTCTGTGAGGCAACATTTCAGTTGTCACATTAACCCCGCAACTTGGGGATCACAGGCTGAGTACTAGCTCCCCAACTCTCCAGGCAAATTGGGCCCCTTTAATTAGCATCCGTTCCTTTGGGGCATGGTGATGTCGTAATGTTGTGCCCTCTTCAGCCTGTATATAGCTTATCTTCCTCACTAGTTTGTAAATGCCCTGTAGACAAGAAGTATATCCTATCCTGCTCTCCCTGTCCCCCTCCGTCCCTAGCATGGAGCTGAGCACATGATAGGCATCATAAAGCAGTCAGTGATCTATGTTAAGTAAGGTACAGCCACAGGCAGCAGGCTTGCTGGAGGTGTCTGTGCCTGGACACCTATCTCCCAGGCCACAGCTGCCAGGAAGGATGTTATAGCTCAGGGTGTCAGCCCTTCTGGACAAGGCCTCAGGGAAGGCTCTCCCAGCCACTGATCCACACCCTTCCCTTCTGCAGGGAATCAGGGCCCAGGAGGGAATAATTTGACTTTATTGGGAGTGGCGATAACACTGTGTGAGTTACCTAAGCTGTTCCCATCTCTGTTCATTCATTCATTCATTCACTCATTCATTCGTTTACTGAACTCCTTCAATCAAGCTGGCACAGAGCCACAGAGGCATAAGGTGTGGGTGATTTTCCTTCTTCGTGCGGTGGACAGTATGTACAGCTGAATGGGAATCCCGGGCTGTGAGAACTCCCCAACCTGGGGCCTCCCCCACCACCACCCAGGGAAATCTTCCTCGTGTTCATTGGACCTCTGGTCCCCAGAACCTGAAGTGGCTGGTTCTCTGCTCTCACTTGTGTTGTCTTCGTCCGGATCCACCCTTGCACTTTGCTGCCATTTCAGATACTTCACCAGAGTTTGTTGTAACATGTGAAGTCAGCCTGATTCCCATGCTCCCAGCCTCCACCCGCCTCGGCTACTGCAGGTTCTCTCAGTAAAATTGGCTGTGAACACACACACCCTGCCCCAGCAGCTATGTGCCTGTAAAATAAAGAGGAGACAACCACTCCATCTTCATAAGAGAGAAAAAAATCAGTAACAATCAGTGTAGCCAAAAATGGGATAATGGTAATATCCACTGTCATATTGTAGACCATGGAAAGGACAGACGCAGACATTGCACAGCAACATGGAAGTGGGTTTATGAAGCACCATCAAAAGAAACAGAACAAAAATCTTGCTGCCCACACACTGTGCCCCCACTGGGCTGTGCTGGCATCGCTGTCAGTCCAGGTAGATCCCAGTTTCCAAGCCAGATCTCATGGCTCCGAGCTCAGCAATCCTGGCTGCAAGACCCTCGCACCTCCCCCCGACCTGCAGCAAACCTCCAGTTACTGCTGGAAGTCACCAGGGACCTAGCGTTTCACCAGGCCCAAGACACAGGTCAGCTCAGGCTTAAATTCTCCAGCCTCTGCCATTGCGTGGTGAGAACACCACCTCCCCGGGGCCACTGGGATCCCTCAGGACACCAGAGCCACCATGTGCCCAGCACAGCCCTCTCCCTCTCCCTGCACCCCTTTTGGCACCAGTCCATAGCCTCTCCTGTAAACCCTAATTTCACGGACCCTAACTCTCCAGTGGGGGCTCACACCATCAATCTCACTGTCTTTCTTGCCTGTCCCCACCCCTGTAAGGCAAGCTCTTTCATTCAATCCCAAATTTCCATATGAATTACTGCCCAATCGGTTCCATACACAGCTAAGCCCAGAGTCCCATTTGTATAAATGGGAATATGTGGAATGACAGCTCAGAGGGAACTAAGAAATGGAAACAGGTATATTGAAGTGCGAATATGGGGGGGCAGGGGACTCTAGTCTGCATTTTTCAAATCACCCTTCAATATTGTGATAAAAATATATATTAAGTGAACATTAAGTCAATCTTAAAAAGGATAAAAGGGGGGACAGAGCAATTGTAGAAGGTCATAGAAGGTTCAGGATACACAGCAAGAGCAGCTCGTGTGTGTTGAGAAGAGAAAGGCTCTGGTGACAGTGGGGGGTATGGGCTGATGGTGAGGGTACAAACAATTGGGCGCCTGGAAGATTAGGCAATGATTTTACCACCCATCTTTCCGCCCCACCCATCTTCTGGGTTGTAGTCCCCCTGGATCTCCGTCTCCCAGGGATAGCTCTCCCTTCCTGGAGTGGAAGACAGAGAAGATCGGAACTCCTGAGTGTGGCTCTGCAGGACGTAGGAGTGAGCATGGGAAGCAGCTGCCTTCCCTGAGAAGAGCCCCAGGACCAGGGGACAACTCTCTGGGAGGGGCTGGGCCAGCTAAGAATCCTGGCAGACCCCTGAGGTGCCCACTTGCTCTCTTGGGCCTCCTGGACCTCCCAAAGCCCACATGCCACCTGTAGCCATGCTCCTTCCTTTCTTAGTTGGTGCTCCAGGAGGCCTCAGGTGTGAAAACTTAGGATGTGCTTTCCTAGCCTCCCCTGAAGGCAAGTTAGGGACGGCCTGGGACTCAGGCTGTGTGTGCATGCTGCCAAGAGACCACTCTCAGTCCCCAAGTGGATCCCTGATGGGTGAGGGGAGGGTGGGGCTCAGCACCATCTTGCCTTTTGTTTGGGGTTATGCAGACCTATCTGCTGGGTGGCAGCTTAAATCTCCTTTGCTTCCCACTCTCCCTCCTTCCCCCATCCCTCTTCCCAGTGTCCAATCCCTCAGCTTGTTCTTCCAGCCCTGGTTCCAACACATTCCCTGGAGCTGACCATGCATGCACCCCTTTACTGCCACCTCCGGTGGTCCAGGGCCTTGGCTCCCACCCAGCTCCTGCCTCTCTGCTTCTGCTCTTGAGCCTCCCACGTATTCTTTCCCCCAGAATCATATTTTTAAAACATGAATAGGAACTGTCACTCTCCAGCCTTAAACTCTCAGTGGTTCCCTATTGTAATTAGGTTGACCTCTTTACTCCTTGCTATGGCCTGAGGTTTTGATCGGGGGTGGCCCTTGGATCAGCTCAGACCCCACCTGGGAGCCTGGTGAAAATGTAGCATCTCAGGCCCAATCCTAGATCTACCAAATCAAAATCCTTGGCCATGTGCATGTCACACTAGCCTAAGGGACACAGCAAGATCTGTCCTGCTGTGCCTTTGACCTCACTTAGGACCATCACACTGCAGATTCAGATGGTCCTCTCTGAGCCCCCAACTAAAGGAGTTCCCCCCAGTCACAATTTATTCCTCTGTTTTATTTTCTTCAGAGTGCTCATCCCCCTCAATGAAATCGTTATTTCTGTTTTTGTGATACTGTGTCTTCCCGCTAGAATGTAAACTTCACAAGTGTAGGGCCCAGCCAATCCTCTCCACCATGTCCTCCCAGCCTATAACAGTTCCTGGAGCTCAGGAGGATCCCCATCAAACCAACACACATTTACTGGGCACCTGTGATGGGCCTGTGCAAATTGCCTGGGCCCACCAGGAGTTTATGGTTGGACTGGGATGACCCACCTTCCACAGTGAAAGTTAACTCAAAATATAGGAGCTAAATATTAAAGAGAAATGATGTCATTCTGCGAAGTTCATTTGGTTGGAAAATGAGAAGGGAAGGGAGGTGCCCAATGATTTCAGGGAAGGAATGCTCAAAACGTAGGCCTTCTGAGTGTGCGGGGCTGGCAGTGGAAATAGGGTGTTTGCATGTTGGGCTTGTGGTGATGTCTAGCTCCCCTCTCACCTGGAAGAAACAATTAACCAATCTTCAAAGATTAAGGAGATTGGGCACCAATGCTCTTCATCTCCTTAGCCTAGATGGAACAAAGCAATGGGAGAAGGATACCCTTTAATATAGAGCCTGGTCCTCGAAGTGTGTTCCCTTGACTAGCAGCAGTAGCAGCAGCAGCATCTGGGAACTTGTCAGAAATGCAGAATCTCAGGCCCCACCTCGGACCTACTGAATCAGAAGCTCTGGGGGTGGTACCCAGCCATCTGTGTTTTGACCAGTCTCCAAGGGAGGCATCTGATGGCGCTGGATTTTGAGAGACTGACTTGATTAATGTAAATCTCTTTTTTTAGTTATAAAATAATACATTTATTATAAAAGTTTTGGAAAATCAGAAAAGTACAGAGAAGATTAAGACATCAGTAAGTCCACCACTCATAAATAACTCCAATTAATACTATTAATATTTTAGTATATCTTCTTGCAACATTTTAAAAAACATATGTATATATATTTTTTTACTTTACCTAAATTGGGATTATGCTGCTTTTATCACTTAGCATTTTAGCTGTGAGCGTTTCCTAATCATTCATAGAAAATCTCATTTTAATGGCTTTGTACTATCCACTCACATTAATGTATGTAGCTATATAGTTGGGTAGTTTCCAATTTTCCCTAACATATGTAGCACTACAGTGAACATCCTGGCTCAGAAAAATCTGATTATTTTCTTAGGATAAAATGCTAGAAAAGAAATGACTAGGCAAAGACTAAATATTTTATTATTCATATTAATGATTCATATTTCTCAAAGAATTTTTTACTATTAAAAAAGTTTAAACATATATGTATGTATTTTTAACACATATAGCCAAAAAGTTAATATAGTAACCCTATGAGAAGAGCTTCCCTAAACCTTAAGGGAAAGGCATATGTCTCAGTGACTTTTATCAAAGGGAAAGAGGACCTGGCAGTTCACAAATGTAGATTACATATGGCATATGGCCAATTCACATAGGAGGCAACGTTGAGCCTCATTACTAGTGAAAAAGTCAAGTTTTAGCTCCCAGATACCACCTTTAAAAAAAAGAAGCTCATCAATTTCACAAAACTTGGTTAAAAAAAAAAAAAAATTAGACTGGCAAGCAGAGGTGCAGTGAAATGGGTATTTCCACCCACATCTTCTGGAAGAAAAACAAATTGGTAGTGCCTTTTTGGAGAGCAATTAGTTATGTTTTACTGAAGATTTATTCCACTTGGATAGCTCATTAGATGTCATAAAGGCTCCATCCACAGACCACTGTTTGTTAGGTGAAATGAACGAGTTATTTTGTTTTACAAGAAGAGCAACCTCCAACTCAGGGCATATGATGGCCAAGCACTGTTTTAAGTGCTTCATTTGTGGTAACTTGTTGAACCTTCACAACCACCCAGTGAGGGGCTATTTATTATTTCTCTTTTATAGATGAGAAAATGAGGCCAGAGAGGTCAAGTAACTTGCACGTGGTCACACAGCAGAAGAGTGGCTGAGCTATGATTCTAATCCATAAATCTCCCTCTAACTTCCATGGCAGGCTGCCTCTGAATGTAGCAGAAACTGAGACAGAGAGGTTCAGTGACCCTTCCCTGCGCCACCCAAGACTGGGAGGGCCTTCTCTTATCTATTAGTTCATCATTCATTCATCCCTTCCATTACCTTCCATCTACTGACCTCAGTTGTGGATTCTGGTCAGCCTTGCATCCAAGACACTCTGCTTTTGCAGCATCCACATTTCAGATAATATAAAGGAAGATTTATGGCTTATAAAGAGCTGAAAACTTGCCTTGTCCATGGAGGGACTGGTTTGTTCTGGGGTAGCCTGTTTTTCTTGAGAATATAACTACATTTCCTATGGCTGCTGGGTCGATGGAGCAAAGGGAGGCACCTGCTAGATTCAGAGCGCTAGCCCATTCCCAGACAAGTTTCATCAATGGAACCCTCAGAAAGTTAATAGTGAAGTCCTTTCCCAGGTCACAGCTTTTTCTCTGGTGTCCAGGCATATGCTTAGTGCCATGGGAGGCACGAAAGAATTCCAGAGGAGAGCCCCTGCCCTTGAGGAATGTAATGCCCTTTGGGGCAGTTCAGACCTACTCCCACAACATGACTGGAATGAGATAGACTCAGGGATGCAGGCCCTGCACTTTCTCCATTCAGACACCAGGGTCTGGTGTGGTTAACTGGGAAGGCTTACTAGAGGAGGTGTCACCTGAATGGGGCCTTGAAGGATTTCAACAGCAACAAATTAGGAATAACAGAAGGAAACACATGGTAGTGGCAGACTCAGATATCCTCAGATTAGGTGGTGTGTGTAGGGGAGAGGCAGGATCAGCCAGAAATGTAGGTAGGTCCCTACAGAAAAGGAATTCCAGGGACAGGTCAATGATTGTGGGCCGTGTTTTCTTAATCTTTGTCTCTCCCAGTTCCCAGCACGGCCTGCAAGGGTCTTAGGACTTGCTGAGGGCTCACTGTGTGTTTGTAAGTGAATGAATAGCTAAATCAAGGAGGTGACAGAGGACACGGATGATATTGTAGCCGGGGAATGCCATGACTAAAGTGAGATTTTGCTCAGACAGGTGTTGCTTAGCTCTGTTGATATGAAAAGAAGTCCCAGCAGGGTGGTGAGGATAGATAAGGTGATGCCCAGTGGGAGGGATTTCAAGGCACCAAGACTAGAAGGAGAACGTGTCAGTTCTGGCAGAGGCTGCACCCATAGGAAGTCATTGCCAGGTGTGTGTTCATCATTTCACATCTGCAAGGATCTCTGGGAGAATGGCCACACCCCTTTGGCCCTGCCATCCCAGGGACTATGGAACTCTGATAGGCACAGTTTTATACCAAAGATTTGGCCTGGCTCCTGCTTAGGCCTCAGAGTGCTTGCTGGGCCACCTCTGTGAGACAGTCTCTGCACCCCAGGTGCCTGAGACCTCCCCACCCTGGGTGGGAATGACAGGAGATATGGGCTGAGGTGAGAAGTGGAAAAGGCTGCATGTGTCAGGGTCCTTGGCCAAGGGCAGTTTGGTTTTGTTAGAAGAATTGGTTCCATGTGGCATGCAGGATGGGCACCTGCCTGATGGGGACAGTGGCAGAGGGAGGTGTGGAGTAAAAGCAAACCAGACCACACAGAGGCTGGCTCGCTGTTTGTCATCCTTCCCCCAGCACTGTCAGCCGCTCAATGTTACAGCAACACAGGAGCCATGCTTGTCCAGCGTCCCCCAGCCATTGGGCAATGAGAACTTGTTGAGTACCTAAAGGGATTGCTCCAAAGGCGATGCACACAGAGGACCAAGGTGCAGAGAGACAGTGGCCAGAACAGCCAGCAGAGGTGAAGGGTCAGAGCAGGGACCCTTTGACGCTCTGGCAAGTGGCAGGAATCAGGAGAGGCACTGGCACAAAGGGATCGGGCATGGTAGCCAGGGAAGATCAGCACTCAGCTGGCCCCAGTGCGACTGGCTTAGCGATTGGAGAAAGTAGCAAACTCAGCAGAGACTGGGCAGAAGCTGACTTTGGGCTTGTTTTCATGTGCCCTAAGGACTGAAGAGAGAAGGTGGCCTAAAGATTGTGACTAGACATGTGTGATGTGGCTAGAAGGGATGGCTTTCTGAAAGCCACAGCTGTTAACTTTTGAAAAGAGGCTGCTGAGAAATCTTGACGTCTTCATTTATTCATTGAACAAATGTGTATAGAGCAGGCACTATTTACCAGAGTCCAAAGATAAATTAGATTCCAGTGCTGCCCTCAAGGAATGTATAGTCTAGTGGAGAGACATGCCGACATAGGGTTCTGACCTTGACTGTCATTTGAGCAAGGTGGGGGGGGGTCTCCCTCTTACCAAGAGCTATGACACCAGGGAGAAGTGTTTGTGTTGCTGATCTGTTGGGGTGCAGAGAATGGATTATTTTTTTTCTTTACATTTTTCTTTTTTTAATGTAGCATTGATACATGCAAAAGAGTACCTAATGCATATATAAAATAATAAAATAAACTCCTGTGAAAGCATTTCTCAGTTTAAGAAATAGAACATAACCAAAAGTATTAAAGCTCCTTGGTCTCCCTCCCTTCCTCTCAGAAATTATTATCTTGGGCTTGTCATTCCCTTGCTTTTCTGATGGTCTCATCACTTATATAGGACTGTACAAGATTTTGTGGCTCCTAGAAAAGTTAAACGTGGAATTACCATATGACCCAGCAATTCTGCTCCTAGGTTTATACCCAAAAGAACTGAGAACAGGGACTCAAACAGATACTTATAGATGAATGTTCACATAGCAACATTGTTTCTAGTAGCCAAAAGGTGGAAACGACCCAGGTGTCCATTAATAAGAGATCAATCAGTAAACAAATATATATATTTGAAGTATTTTGTGGGTGTGTATGTATATATATATGTGTGTGTGTATATATAATGCAGTTAGTTGGTGTCACAGATATCTCTACTGGGCAGGCGCTGTCTGCTTGGACACCCCGCATTCCCTTTCCCCGAAGCACTAAACCCACTTTAAGCATTTGTGAGACCACACAATGATCAAGTTCAAAAGGTTTTACATTGAAATACTCATTTTATAAAGAAACATTTAAACAACAAGAAGAGGGAAAACTCTTATAGTCCCACTACTTTGAAACACAGTCATTAAAACTGTATTAGATATTTGTAGCATTTTCCCCACTTTTAGTGTCTTCCAACACACACAAATAAGAGATTTCTGTAATACCCTTTGCAAACTCATTTTCTTAACCATTTATAAGGGTTTTATTTTCTTGGAAACACCATGTATAATTTTAAATATTTTTTTTAAGTATAAAAGTAACACGTGCCCATTTTTTAAAAGGAAGGAAGGAAGGAAATAAGAGAAAGATAATTAAACTATTGTAATCCTCCTACTGAGTGTGATTGCTATAAGTATCTATTACTCCAGATATTTTTATATAAACATATATTTTATTAAACAAATTGGGGTCTTTCTGTACAACATAGCACATGTCACAACACAGTATATTTCCATACCAGTAAAATATTTACCTATTATTTTAATGGCTACAAGTAATTTTATTGTATAAATGTATAAGCTCATACTTTAACCTTTTTTGTTGAACATTTTAAATTTTTTCCATGGCATAACAATAGTGAGATTAGCATTAGGTAATAAAACCATTGCACATACTTAACTATTAGGATAAACAGTAAGTGGAATTGCTGGCTCGGAGACAATGTACATAATCTTTTTAGGGTCCCAAATTGCTAACTTGCCTACCAAAAAAATTGTGTATTTGTGTTTCCCCTCTTTTGTTTTTCTTAACTGGCTATGTCTGAGTTCTCTCTCTCTCTCTCTCTCTCTCTCTGTGTTTTCTGTTTTGGCAAGGTTTGTCTTTAAAAATGAATGAGCATAGGAAGTCCATTCACAAGAAGGGCCCCAGACTCAGGGTCACTGATGTGGCCAAGCTGCCTCTGCAGCCACCTTATCATCTGTCCCATCTGAGGTGAAACAGAACATGCCTCCGGGCACCCCCTTCCTGCCAAGCCACCCATCCCCCAGGGCTCTCATCTTCTCCCCTCTGCCTTCTCCCCTGGACACCTGGGACAGCGCCAGAACAGTCCTGGGTACTAGCTCACCTTGGGTTACCAAATATTTAGAAAAGGGGAAAAAAAGCCATCTAAGGACTCTTTTGAAGTTTCATATTGAATTTTTATTAATTGTTAATTTCACAAATATTACATGAATTCATTCTACTCAGTAAAAATTATAGCATGAGAAATAAGTCCCCACTGACATTTCTCCCAATCCAAATATTCCACTTTGTATCCGTGTTGAGCTTTTACGATTTGTTGAATCTGGGCTTGTTTTCTGTTCTTCCTCAATTCCACAAACGGTCACTGAACACCTGTCCTGGGGGCTGTGAGAAGGGCTGTGGACACAGGTATGAATCAGGCACAGTCTTGGCCTTGGGTTGAGGTATGGGTGACAGATAGACCCAGACACCTACAATCAATTTAAGGGAGAAAGTGGCATAAGAGAAGGAGGGCCCTTCCTGCACCTCAAAGGTTGGGGATCCAGCAACTGGAAGCTGGTTTGCCCCCAAACCATCCCGGGCATAGCTCTGATTGTCAGAAAGTTATTCCATGAAACCCGAATCAAGCCTCCACACAACGTACTCACTGATCCTAGTTCTGTCCATGGAGCAACAGAGTAAGACTATTTCTCTTCTGCCTGACAGCCCCGTCAGATTGCTAACAGCTGTGCTGTGCTGATCCCCCTGCTCCCAGCCCGGCTGTCCCCTGCATCCGGGACCCCCTCCTTCTCCTTGGTCCTCCTGTCCAAGCGCGCCCTCCGCAGGACAGGGCCTGCTGGCGCAGGGAGACCCCAGCCTCAGCAGCCCGCTGAGCTGCAGATGCTTTCGGTCAGGCAGAGGGTAAGGCTGCTTGGCTAGAAGGAGCCATGCTCCCTGTCACCCTGGAGAAGAAAGACGTTCAGAGCTGTGTATTCTAGGAAGGCCAAATGATGAAGAGAATTAAATCTCAGGGGCTCTGACGGGAAAAGGAGTGATTAAAAATCGTAATTAATAATTTGACGCAGACAGCAAGCCTGACAGCAAGGAGCCGCCTAGCACAATTGTTTCGTGGGTTGTGCATTATTATCAGCCTCATAACTTAAGCCTTCCTCTAGATGCACTAATTAGGTAATTAGCTCCCTAAAGAGCATCCTCTTAAAAACACACTGCAGCCTGCATAGAGGTGCCAGCAACCAAGGACTTCTAGAGCTCTGCTCTTCAAACCAGACGAGCGCACAGGGCAGCCATGGTGTGCACAGTAAATAGAGATGTGGTCGAGGAGCTGACAAGGCGCCCACTCTCTGATCAGTGTGGGGTGGGGCTGTGAGGGACCCCAAGGACTGTGTGTAAGAGACACACACAAAAATGGTCCTTTTTGTGCCTGTGAGACAATAATACTGTGCCCATGGATGATGATGATGGTGATGGTGATGATGATGATGATGATGATGGGTCTTTCCCACTAACCATGTCCCATAGGCCTATGGTTAAGCCACTTTACCTCTCTGTGCCTCAGTCTCCTAGTCTGTGAAATGGGGCCATCCCTACAGCCTGCAGTTCATCTGGGCTGAGTGGTCCCCTTCAGCACCATATCTGGGGAATGGGAGGCAACCAGGTTTCCTCAATCTGGGGTGAGGTAGAGAAGTGTGGAGAGGGTAGCTGCCTGTGGGTGAGTTGATATCTGCACAAGATTGTTTTTCTCCTTTCCATAAATAACATGTATTTGTGTCTATTGTAACAGTAACGCATGCTCAGTATAGAGCATCTAGAAAATAAACAGTTACAGTCCTTGTCCTGCTCTTCGACTTAGTACATCCCTCATCCCAGGCCCTGCCTCATTCATCATTTGGCTGTATCCCTCCCACTCCCGTTTCCCCTCATGCTGTGTGTGTGTGTGTGTGTGTGTGTGTGTGTGTGTGATGCTCTGTGTGTGTGTGTGATGCTCTGTGTGTGTGATGCTGTGTGTGTGTGTGTGTGTGTGTGTGTGTGATGCTCTGTGTGTGTGTGTGATGCTCTGTGTGTGTGATGCTGTGTGTGTGTGTGTGTGTGTGTGTTGCAACATAGTGATGACTATATGGTTTGCAATTCTGTAGCCTGCTTTTTCACTCATCTTCATTAGCATTTTCAAGTTATAAACTGTTCATAAGCATCATTTTTAATGCCATTTTAATGTCACCTATGGATCTTTCCAATTCTAGAATGGGAAGGAGCTCTACAGAAAGGGCACAAGCTCCAGGTGTTCAGAATTGGGAAACCAGGGGTGGGACAGAGCTGGCTGGCTTGGGTCCCTCTGCTCAGGGGCTGTAGGCTTTGGCATGTCCTTGGCCCCTTGCTTTCTCTCCTGGACAGCCATTTGGCCTGTGACTGCCACCTCTGGCCTGGGTTCCTGTCAATGCCCCCAAGGCTATTGCTGGAGACCACTACCCCGCCCTTCACCCTGCACTGGGAACTGTGTGTTCTTTCTCTCCAAGCTTTTCTCCTCCAGGGAGTCTCCCTACTCCAGAACCTCCTGAGGAATGTCTTCTGCCAGGGCTTCATCTAGCTACAGCTTACTGCCCCCTGCCACCCCCAGCCAGGGCTCCCCTTTCCCCACTTTTTTACACAGCTTCAGGGACATTTAACAATTCTAGTAATTCCCTTACCCCATGGCAAGGAGCAAGTTCACTCTCACTGAGAACAGAAAAGGTGGAGCCGGACACAGAGCAGGACAAAGGGGAGAAAGGCCCTGGCCAAGCCCAGAACTCGTCTGAACCAGGCTGCTTGGTGTTTGGATCACATCCCAAAGATGCTATAAATATAGTGTGCAAAACACAGTGCCTCAATTTCCCCAGTTTATCAGCCTGGGATTCATTCTGGCATTTCTTGAGGGGCGCTTCCTCCTTTAGGTGCTGCTGACCTCCCCGCTCACTTTCCTGTTTTTGCCCAGAGTTCCTTTAACTTGGTGGCACTTGTGAGTGCTTGACCCTGAAACAGAGAAGGGCAGCAAGTCAGGGAACCTGTGGTCTGACCCATCTGTCCCAGGCCCACTATGGGCAAGTACTCCTTTGTCTGAGCTTCAGTTTCCTCAACTGTAAAAGGGGTTCATTAGGCTAAATGAGCCTGGAGGTCTGTGCAGTTCCTCCTTATGTATGTCTTGCTCTCCTTAACCTGCATAGCCAGGCTAGCCTCCTGTCCCTTAAATCTCTCCCATGCAAGGTTCCTCCCATCCATTTTTTATTTCTTACTTTCCTGCTCTAGGTTTCCCCTGCATGAGAAAAATCTCAGTCCCTGGAGCCTTATAATCCTCCCACATCTGCCTGTAGCTACTGTTCCTGGGTGCTTCACCCCTAAGGGCACTCTACTGTTCCCCTCAGGTTCAAAGGGCATGGGCTCTGGAGTCACACACCTGTGACCATGAGCAAGTGACTTACTTCACTCTCCTAGTCTCAGAGGTACTCAAAGGAATGACTTTCTAATGGTGGAATTTTCTGACAAATATTTGGAGGGAAGGTTTTGTCTTCCTGAGGTGTAGAGGAGAGGTTACATTTGTCTAGGCATACAATCAAGCCCCAGGAACTTCTGGACTCCTTTTGAGAACAAAGGAGGCTGGGGGCTAAAGAAAGCAGCTTTGCCAGCCAGTTCTGCAGCGACTTTCCAGGTAGCATGGGTTCCAGGTAACTTGCCCTTCACTTCATTGGGCCCTTGAGCCAAGCTCATGCTGGAGCTGGGGGGACTACCCTAGACTCAGCGCTTATTTGAAACCCATGCCCCAGGGAGTAAGGGAAGGCTGTCCAGGCAAGATCCCTTGTCAGTGCAGTGCTGAGACTTGCCACCTGACCCCAAACACTGAAGGCCCTGCCAAAGACCAGGGTTCTCTCCAGCCCAGCCTCGGGCCTCCACCCAAGCTGTGCTTATTTCCAGAAACACTTCCAGGCTCCCCTTTCCATCCTGGCTGCCTGAAAGGTGTTGGTGACCTCCGGGAATCTTCTCTGGGAGCCCACTGTGCGAACTTCTCCTGGCCCTGCTGTGTCAGCGCTTTTCCTGCCCCTTCCAGGCCCTCTTCCCTCCCCTTCCTCCTCCGCTTCCTGCTTCCCCCTACCCAGCCCTTCCCCACTCCTTTCCCTACTCCAAACCCTCCCTCCTCCGCAGCCTTTCCCACCCCTCCTCAGTCCTGACCCTTCTTCCACCCTTCTTCTCTGCAAAGCTCCCGCCCCACATTCTCTACCTCTCCGCCCGCCCTCTCTCCTATCCCTTTGGTAAACTTTGCATCCTGGTATTTAAATCTCCACTTGTTTCCTGGTTGAGCTGAGGCTCTGATTCCAATTATATCGCCTTCATCCTCAGTCCACAGTTCTGGGCCGTCCGACGCTTGCTGAGCATGCTTATATAACCATTTCATCTCCTCCCTTCACCCCTCCCTGCCCCTGCAATCCAGGCAGTTTGGCGGTGGGCAGCAAGAGAGGGCCCATCCTCCCACCTCATCCCCCCACCCTGCCCCAGATCCCCTTTCCCTGGTCCTTCTAAGGCCAGGCTCAGTTTGTTCCAAGCTGCTGGGTCCTGAGTCCAGCCAAATACCCAGGCCCAGTTTCCCAGTTTGCCTGGGGGACGTTTCACCGCCTTATTGATGTATAATTAACACACAATCAACTGTGTGTGTTTAAAGTACACACAGGTTTGCCTGTGAAAGCAACACCACAACCAGGATAGTGAAGAAACCCATTACCCCCCAGGTACCTCCTGCCCCTCTGTAACCCTCCATCCTGCCCTGGCTAGGGCGCCCCTCCCCCAACCAGGGAATAGTCTCAATACATTTCTCCATAAGGGTTTTTAGGCTCTTGCTTTGCACCGTCTCCTCCGCCTCCCTCCAAACCCTCCCTCACTGTAACAGGGTAACAGGGTCTGCACCCCTTGTTTCTTGTGACAGTTGCCATCTCTGCCCTGCTGGTTTTGCAGGGCTGCCTTGCCAGCTCGAGCCCAGGTCTGGGATTCTTTGGTTTAAGTATTGCCTTCTTTTGGAAATGCAAGGTCCCCTGGGAGGAGGCACACAGGAAGCCTGTACCACCTGGGGATGAAGGAACAGTCAAGTGCTTTCTGAAGGTGAAATGCTGGGAAGAGATTCGAGCTGCGGGCTGGGAAAGGCTAGGAGGGAGGAGCCAGAATCCTTCAGCCCCTGACAGTGTGGGGCGGGGACTGCCACCAAGTGGGGTGGAGTGTGAGGAGCAGGCAGCTAGGGCCCTGGCCCCGTGCTTGCCTGGCATTAACTCAGCAGCACTGCCATTCGGTGAAACATTTCTCATTTTTCCACAGCCTGGTCACAGGATGCTATCAGGATTTTTATTAGTAAGAGTAGTATTAGGTTCTAAAATATGACCATAGCAAGAATATTCCAACTGAGTTCATAATGTGGTGCCCTCTTTTCATTAGCAGTTAGAGCTAAGACACACAATGCCAGGCAGTGGTTTGCTGGGCCCAATCTGTACCAGCTTGTGAGCACCGTGGCCAGTGGTTACATTTTAGGAATTTTGTGAACCACTTAGTTGTTCAAAGCAGCCATCCTTATAATTGGCATGGTGGGAGTATTTTTTCTGGAGGGCTGGTTGTTTTTCTATCATCACACCACTGATCTGGGCTGGAAGACCCCTTGGAGATCACCAAAAACAGCACCTTCTGCCCCATGCCCTGGAGCAGTATCTCCTCAAGGAGCATTTGGAAAGTGGGCAGGGGCCTTATTTGGGACTGTCCCACTGGAGGACACTACTGGTATTAAGTGGGCCAGGACCATGGATGCCAACTGTCCTTCTGCAAGGCCCTAACGTTGTCACACCTGAGATGCAACAGTGCCTCTGCTGAGAAGCATTAAGATTCTTCGCCAAGCTCCTGGCTTTGTAGAGAAGTTTCAAGAGTCGGCTTCAGTTCTGTCGAAGTGTATCAGGCACCACATGCAGGGGACCAAGATGAACACTCAGCTCCACCTCCCAGGGGCCTGTGGTCACCTTGCTATGTAAGGTCTGCAATGGGCATGGGAGCCAAGGCTGCCCATATCCCAAATCCCATTCCAGACTCTTTCCACATCAGCAGAATTGGAGGCCGGAAGGGTGGGGCTCTTCTATTCTGAGGAACGGACACAGCCTTTGCAAACACTCTGGACCTGGTTTAGCCCTGTGCAGGGGAGCTGCCCTGTTGAAACACATCTCCTACAGAGCTGCAGAGACATCTATCAATATGCTGGCAGCCAAGGCATGCACTAGGGGAGTGTGGCTTTAGCAGAGGTCAAGGCCAAATTATCCTGTGATGGCTGGGCGTGGGCTCTTCTTATGTGAGCCCCACACTCAGCCGCCTGTCGCTGCCGGGCTTGCCTGTCCAGGGCCTGGGAGGCACTGCAGGTGTGCCCTGGCATTGCACAACACACCCACACCCTGTTGGGCAGGCTCCTTGTTCTTTGTACCCCTTCATGTCCCAGTCGGAAATGGGCCACCCAGGGAAACCTGAAGCTCCCTGCCTGTTGGGAGACTGACTTAGGAGGGGATTTAGGTCCCCAGGCTTCTTGCTTCTCTTGCATCCTCATAGCAAATAACAAAAAAGGATCTGTTATTACCAACAGTTGCTAGATACCTTCTATATGCTTTTCATATGGCAGCAACTGACTGGATTTTATATATATTCTTATGTCTTTTTTGAATTATAGTTCACATACCATGCAATTCACCTATTAAAATTTTACAGTTCAAAGTTTTTAGTATATTCACACAGTTGTGCACTCATCACTGTCACCACTGTTATTTTTTTAGAATATATTCATCCCCTTGAAAAGAAACCCCATATCTCTCAGCAGTCACCCCTCATTTTCCCTAGAGCCCCTGGCAACCACGAATCTTCCTTCTGTCTACAGATTTGCCAATTTTGGAATTTTTCACAAAAATAGAATTGCACAATATATGGTTCTTTGTGACTGGCTTTGTTCACTTAGCATGGTGTTTTCAGGGTTCATCCATGTTGTACCAGGTGTCAGTACTTTGTTCCTTTTTATTGCCAAGTAATATTCCACTGTGTGGATCTGCCATGTTTTGCTATTCAGTCATCAACTGGTGGGCATTTGGGTTGCTTCCCCCTTGGGGCTTTTACGAATAGTAAAAGGTTGCTATGAATATTCATGTACAGGTTTTTAGGTAGACAAATGCTTTCATTGCTCTTGTGTAAATACCTCTGAGGGGAATTATTTGGTTACGTGGTGTCTCTACCTTACATATATATTTTTTTTACCAATTTCTGCAACTTGCTAAGGCAGCTGTCATTATCCCTGTTTTATAGAAAAGGAAGCGAGGTTCTGAACTGTAAAGAAGTTGCCCAAGACCACGAAGCGAGAGGGTTGCTTGAGCTGGATTCAAACCAGGTTGTGTGGCTCTCCCGCCGGCCCCGTGAGCGCTGCTCCAGGTCAGAGCGCTCCGCATCCCGGCAGGCTGTCACTAAGCTGTGCCTCACTCAGCCTTCTCTCCTCTCAACTCAGTAACCCGTGATCCTTCCATCTGCCAGAGGCCTCGGTTGCTTGTGACATCTTTGTTGTTTCCTGGTAGGGCCAGACCTGACTTCTGGGCCTCTCTTTCTGGGAATGCGCTTTTCTGACCTTTGGAAATCTTAGGCAGGCCTATGAGCCACTATGACCCTCGGCATTTTCTTTTACTGTAAATACCTACAACCAGGCTTTCCTGCCTTCTGTTTGCCTTTCCCGCCTCCCTCCTCTATAAATTTAGTCAGTTGAATTGATTCTGATAAAATTTAAAACCAAACGGTGTTGCTCCGAATTATAACCACCTTTTTGAAAGGCTAGCATTCCTTCTCCACGTGCGCCCTTTTTTGTGAGTTTTGGGGCGAATCTAGTGAGGGTGACTGACCGTGTGAGACATAAAGGCAGGGTCCCCAGGAGTCACCACATTTTCTCCCCTCCTGCCTTCATCCTCACCAGAGGCATCGCTCTCCTCGCACGCGGGCCCAGCCTGCTTTCCTGGTTTTGATAACCATTCTCGGTTGTGCTGGGGTAAAACCGTCACCGAGGATCACTCATCAAACCCTGTCTACTTTCTCCAAGCAGGCGAGGTTAGTTAATTCTTTCAGGCAGCATTTACTGAGCATCCACTTGGCTGGAGTAGGTTGTGCCTTTACAGTGAATGCATTCAATTTGATGAGGAGGTGATAATAGCTGGGAAAACAGTTTACTGTTACCTTTTGCTCTCTAATGTTTGACAGGGAATTTTAGGATGTTTTTCAATGCTTCAGTGTCAGAAGTTGTCGGTGTCAGAAGTGTTTTTAGGAAGTTGGTTTTTTCTTAAAGGCTATCTTTTTATAGCTAACCTCTTGATTTTTTTTTTCTTTTTTCAAAGTAAAGACTACCTGTTCCCTATTTGAGGAGGATCTACTGGTATTAGACATGGGCCTGGGGCTTTCATGGCCAGAGACAGGGAACCAGATGTTCCCAGACGGCTTGGAGTGGTTAGCACCTTTGCCAGGTTATTTAAGGCTCAGTTGAATTAAGTATCAAATATATGTGAAGCCCATATAGCTACAGCGTGCCTCATTTGTGTGGTAGCACTCACAAGCTCTGGGACTTAGAACAACTTACTTAACCTCTCTCTGCCTCAGTTTCCTTACCTGTAAAATGGGCATAACAGCAGTATCTACTTGATGAGGTTGTGGTAAATGAATTAATATATGTAAACCGCTTAGAACAGTGCCTGGCATAGAATAAGTGCTCAGTAACAGCTACTTGGAAAACCAAAACTTATACCTGTTCTGTCCAAAACAGTAGCCTCTACCCACCTGTGACTATGGAGCACTTGACCTATGGTTGCACTAAATTAAAATGTGCTACAAGTGTAAGATTTACTATGTAAAAGGATTGTAAAATAGCTCATTTAAAAAATACTGATTACACGTTGAAACAATAATATTTTGGATAGACTGGTTTAAATAAAAAAATATGTTGTTGAAATTAAATCTACCTGTTTACTTTTACTTTTTAAATGTTGCTACTAGAAATTTTAAAATTACACATGAGGCCTCCCACTGTGGCTCACATTATATTTCTACTGGACCCTACCAGTCCAGAGCAATAAAATGTAGCCAACAGTGATTGTCAAGCTCTTGAGCATTCAGTCGCAGAATGGCCAGTGTGGAATCCGCACTCCAGAAGCAGCTCTGAGGCTGCCTGTTGCAAGAGGCCAGAGGAGGGAGAAACAAGGCTCTGATGATGAGCCGAGGCTTAGGGAAGCCAGGAGCTGGGCTGGGCCTGCAGACTGCCTCCTTCTCCAGGCAGCAAGGAGGAGTCCAAGGACCTGGGTACAAAGGTATGGTCACAGGTCAGAGAGCTCCTAAGTGATGCAGAATAAGGCCAGAACGTCGCAGACTAGGATGGCCCTTCCAGCCCCCCCCCCCCCCGTCTCACAGGCAGGCCCTGCTCCCTCTCAGGTTCCTGGGTTTGCTCATCTGCATCCCCCTCTAGGTCTCAGACTTGATCTGCAACCTTGTTTTCCAAAGGCAGGCCTGCCTTCCCCTCCCCCTCCCCCCCTCGAGCCCCCAGGGGGTTGCTTCAGTCTCCATTACCAAACCCTGTGACAAGAAATGCAGCCCCCTTATTAAAATAATGTAATGTCTAACTAAAATAGAAACCCCAGATAACAGTTTTTGATGTTTTAATGACTGGGCTCATTAGACAGACTTCCCACTTAAAGTGTCTGTCTAGCAATTAAGGCTAAAAAATCATAAATGATGACCACACCTTCTGTGGCTTAATGGTTACTCTGAAGGCTGGTCTTATTATCTTGGTGATACAGTCTGTGATAAAAAAGAATTTAAGATACTCTCCCAAGATTTATTTCCCCATTAGCAAGCTGGAGGAGGAAGGTTAAGAGTACTCTTAAGGTCAGAAAGAGAAAGGAAAGGGAGAGGGTGTGTAATAAGATGCAGAGTTTCCCTCCTGCAGAACCAGCCTCCTCCTCACCCCACGGGGAGGTCCCCACTGCACTCCAAGGGGCTTAACTTTTGCTTGTCACAGGGAAGTCTGTGAATTGTTACTCCAAGTGACCTCAAGCAGTTTATTTAGTTAATTGTCAAGCATGCAGGCTGAACTGCAGAATCACACTACCTCCAAGAAAATTATTTGCCATCCTAATGTGCTGACAACAGGGGAAAAGTAAAAGGGAGCGTTTGATGAGAAAAGCCTGGGAGAATGTGTCCAACTCCCCCAAACCAAATGTCTAGAATGAGGGGTTGCTGCTGGGAGCAAAGGGAAATGAGACCAATAGTTTGCTATTGCTGAAGAAATGGGGACGTGGGTGCCCTATCCCACCAGAGACTCTGGGCTCAGGCTTCAAAGGAGCAACCTGAGAAGGCTACAGTGCAGCTGCTTAAAGGAGACACACATAATTGTGTTCAGAAGTAAGTATGGGAGGGGACATCTTTAGCTTTTTATTAGATTTGTCTTAAGTGATGAATGATATTTGGACAGCTGAGGCCATTAACAGAGCCATTGTACCTGTCCTGATGGGAGGGGACAGGGACAGGCTGCCAGCTGCCTGAGATTGGAGGGTGATAACCAAGCTGCTGCTGCTTCTTTTTTTCAATCCTCACTCCAGGATATGTTTATTGATTTTAGAGAGAGAGGAAGGCAGAGAGAGAGAGAGAGGGAGAGAGAGAGAGAGTGAAACATCGATTGGTTGCCTCCTGTATGCGCTCTGACTGGGGATAGAACCCTAAACCTAGATATGTGCTCTAAGAATCGAACCTGAAACCTTTTGGTACACAGGACGACACTTGAACCAACTGAGCCACCTGGCTGGGGTGATAACCAGGCTTCTTATAGAGGGACCACTCAGAACCACCTGGGGCTACCTGACCCCTCTTGCATCCTAGCTTGCAGGAGGGGTTGGAGGGGGCTGCGCCCTGCCAGTTCATTTTCAAGAATCACACTTAATCCTCAAACTTGCCCAGTCCCTCAGCTGGATCTGTCAATCCCCTAGTAGAACAGGTAGCCTGGGGGTTTTGAAAGGTGTGTATGGGGCACAGGGGGTGCTGGGTGGTCACAAAGTTTAATCTAACGCCAGAGTGAGGCCCTAGCTGGCTTAGCTCAGCAGTTAGAGCGTCAGCCAGCAGACTGAAAGGTCCCAGGTTTGATTTTGGCCAAGGGCACGTACCTCGGTTGCAGGCTCAATCCCCAGCCCTGGTTGGGGTGCATGCAGGAGGCAATCAATTGATGTCTCTCTCACACTGATGTTTCTCTCTCTCCTTTCCATTCTCTCTGAAGAGCAATGGAGAAAATATCCTTGGGTGAGGATTAATAATAATAATAATAATAATAATAATAATAATAATATAGCCAGAGTGAGAATAGAAGTCTACTTTAATGCCATCTACAGGATGGAACCTCCTTGGGCTGGCTTCACTCCACGCAGAGAGATTGGGGAAGCCCACAGGGTCAGTGACAAGGCATTGAGGTGTGTTCTTTCAACAACTTTCAACACCTTACCATTATTTATTAAGTTTTTATTCTGTGCCAGGCTCTGTGTTAGGATAAATCATGTGAAAGATGAGTCAACATACTTCACATTTATTTTTATTTGGAGAATATTCAAAACCATCCTAAAACCACTTATCAGAGTGGTGTTATCATTTACTGCTAGGGCCTGCTTGGTAATTAATAAAGCATTTCTAGGCACTCAGTCATTCCTGGCAGCAGTGCTATGTGAAGGATAGCTATTGTTAATCCCATTTTATTGATGAGGTAACCAAGGCAGAGTGTAATAGAACTTTTATGCAAATGAGAGAAGACCCAACTCAGACTGGCTCAAGTGAGCCAGAATTTGTATTGGCTACAGAAGGCCATGAACTGAGGGCAGGGGCAGATTCCCACACCCCTACACTCAGCCAAACTCAGAATGTGGGTATCATTGTCTCTTGACTTCTTCCCACATGGATTGGCTTTATTCTCAGGTTTGCAAGGTGGCAAGATGGTAGCAGTAGGGACAGCCTCACAGCCTTTCCAGTTCAAGCCCAGTAAAAAAAAGAGAAGACCTCGTGTAGATTGTTAAAGACAAAGCCTGATTGGCTGTACCTATCCCTGAACCAATCCCTGTAGCCAGAGCATGGAACTCATTGACTGGCTTATGTCTGGTCATAAGGTTCACCTTCGAACCAGATATGGAATCCTTTCCCCCAGCACATCGACCACAGAGAGTAGGAGCCAGAATCCACAAAAAGTAATCAGAAGCTGCTGCTAACATGGTGGGATAGACTCTGGGAAGCCAAAGCACAAGATTCACTAGAGAGGGTGCCCTGGTGACAAAGCCAGGCTCTCCAAGTCCCACAGGGAACTGGGAAGCAGTGGGAGAATAACACCCTGACTCTGGCCGAGGCCAACTTTTGGCTTTGGTTAGTATCCCTTTTCCAAGCTGATCTTTCTAGAGCATCCTAAACAACAGGGATAAAGATGGTATGCTGAAACCCAGAAATAGCCTGGTAATATGTGGCTAGGAAGACACTAAGGTGTGTATTGGATCCATCCACTATGCAGTGGCTGATCCGCAAAGACTGCCCTTGTCCTCCCTCACACCTGCATTGCATCCTGTTCAGCTCTGCCTGATAAAATCACACCCAGTGTTCAAGTTCATGCTCAGAAGTCCCTGACAGAATGAATCACTTCCTCTCGTGTTCTCCTTGTGTATTCATTTTGGTATTTAGCCCATCGTAGATTTTGGTTAGCCAATTGTTTGTGGGGTTTGTTTTCTACCAGTTGATTTTTATCTTATCTATAAACTTGGCTCCATTGGTAAATGATTGTCAGAAGGAGGATTCTGAGGCTTTCCAGGAAGACTACTGTGATTGATTGAGCAGGGTAGTAACTGTATTGGTTAGGACATTTTTTTTATTGCAAGAAAAGAAAACCAACTCAAACTTGCTTAAGCTGAAAATACCATTTATTATAAGGATACAGTGATGTCATGGGTCTTAAAAGCAGAGAAAACACTACAGCCAGGCCTCATGAAAGACTAAAACCAAGACAGCCATTGGAAACCAATTATTTCTTCAATATTTATTTGTCTTTCTGAAGCCACATGCTATCTCATCTTGGCTTCTCTCTATACAACTGATTGATCCTTTCCTCTCTACAAATCAGTTCTCTTTTAATTTCTTTGCACATGACAGAAGATGGTCATACGTGATCTATATTTATATAACCATCAGGTCTAGCAACAGGTAGAGAAAGTCTTGGCTAGTGTAGCTTAAGTCAGTTATCTACCTTTGATCCCATCAACTACAGCCAGTGAGCTGGGTTCCTTAATAACCAGAGGAACCCTATGAGGTGAGAGAAGGGCCAGTTTTCAGGAAAAGAGGGTCATCAAGGGCTGTACAGACACTCCAGAAGGAGTCTCCTTTCTATTTATTCTGTGTATTTGCTCCCCACACCTAGTAGTAGTGGTAGAAAACAGTGGTAATGGTAGTAGCAATGGTGGGGTGATAGTGGCAGGGATACAGAAATAAGTAAAACTTAGACTTCCCTTGAAGGACTTGCAATTCAGCAAGGAAAGATGACTTAGGCCCCACACAAACTCTGAAATTTTCCAAAAAGCTGATCCTAGAGGGGCAGGATTATTGAGTTGAATTGGTTTACCCTTCCTCTTTGCGCTCTCCTCACCAATTCCTCTTAAACTCCACACAAGATGGGACAACGTTTATTCATAAGCTTTGTGATCATGTTGAGATTCAGACTTTTGACCTCAGATGACAGCATCTTGTCAACTGTCCCTGCCCCACTCACCCCTGCCCTTGACAATTAGAGCAGTACCCTCAGCTCCCCAACCAACTTGATATCCAGCCAGCCCCCTGCCCTTCCTTTTTGCCATCTCCTTGTCAAACATTGTCACATCCTGATAATTATTTTAAAAGAAAAGATAAAATAAAGGTGAAGTCATGCCAGAGCCCAGGAAGTAATCTGTAGCCCCTTGATGTCATCAGAAACCCTATTTTCTTTAGTCTAAGTACCCTTGCCAGAAAGCGTATTGCAGTTTGAGAACTTACCATTTCAGAGCTTCCATAAAAAGTCACAGCTCAGCATGTGACCTGCCTTTCAGGGATCAGGCCTGTGATTCAGTTTCCTCCCTCTCTTTCTCTCTTGCTTGCTCTCACACATTGCCTTAAAAAACCAAAATCGTTTCTTTCTTTTCTTTTATGGGAGGTTTTCCAATCAGATGTTCACAACTGCCACCTTCTTCTTTTCATCTTTCCTACTGAAAGGATGTAACTGTTTACCTGCCTGAATTAAAAGGATCTTCTATCAAAGGAGTAGGAGAGCATTCATGGGACCAGGGCCCCAAGCCCCCAATAAAGGCAGAGCTGCAGGTGCTGTAGGACAGTGACAGGAGTTTCCGTAGGAAGTGCTGCTTTGAGAAGAGATTGGATGATCACCGTGATTGAAATATGGCTTTTGGTGTGTTGCTGGGTTCTGCATAAGAGGTCTCCAGCTGTTTGTCATGGGCTTTTCCTCATCTGGCTACTCGAGGGGAAGAAAGGGTAGGAGACAGACATCTGTCCCTCAGCTGTGGGCTGCAGGAGGACACCTTAGAGAGATCTACTCAATCATTCATTCCTTCACCCAGTAATTAGTTCCGGAGATCCCCACTGGTTGAGCCTGCCCCAGGACTCTTCCAGCTTATTTGCCCTTGTTTGTTTAGACCTCTGGCTTGAATGAAACCGCAGGTCTACAAATGGCTTTGCTTTTCTCAACCCCTGCTCACCTCTATATAAAATGGCAACACCACTGTATGCCACAGAACTGCCTAAGAATAGCCATGGGAATTCAAGGACCCATTTTTCTCCAGGCTCAAGAATGCCTGAGTTCTGATGCACAACATTTGGGGAGTATTGACATAATCTGTTACATTGCCTAGCCATACAAAGTTAAATTATGGTCACTACTAGGAGGAGATTGGGGGAGACTTTTTGCACCAAATTTACCTGCCCCAGAGTGAGAAGAACAACCTAGAAATGCCTCACCGAGTTGAAAAACACTGTGATGTGCAGCTGTAAATGCAATTACTGCCTCTCTGGTGGGGCATCTAGTGTATGGGCACGGTTGGACACTGCTTTTCATCACCCTGACGGCTGTTTCCCCAGAGCTGTATCCAGGTGAAACCATTCTGCTCCATGCTCTCATCTTCATTTCTAAGTGTTCAATTTTAATAAAACAGATATGAGGTCGGGGAACAGAAGTCACTTAAGAAGTAACTGCATATGCAAACCACTGTGTAACTCACTGCAATTGAAAATGCAGTAAAACCTTGATTAACTGCACCCCAAGTAACCAGAACTCTCAATTAACTAGGATTTATTTCCTAGAATTCTGCTTTTAGGAGGAAAGGCATATGATAAGGGAGAAAAAAATCTCATCTCAGGGATTTTTTAAAAACTTTTTCCAAGGTCTGTCGGTCTCAATCTTCCTTCTTCCTAATATCCCTTTCCTCTTCACCTCCATTTAAATGCCTATGTGATGAAAACTAATGTCAGAAGGGCCAACCTGGAACATATAATGTCAGCTCAGCTCCATCATTTTACAGACAAGGGCCCCGAGACCAAGACAGGTGGAGTGGCTTGCCCTAAGACACATAGCAGGCAGTTGCCAGCAGCACAGTCTCTTGAATGCCAGTCAAATGCTACAACTAAGACATGCAACATTAGCTGTCTAGTTTTGGTAGTCACCAAAATGGCTGCATAGGTACTAGAAACATAAGGGGGGGAAATGAGAGGGCCCGGGCAGGTGATAGCATCGTTACCCAGGCAGCCATGACCACACTGGGTCCAGAGCAGCTGACTTCGAAACCACAGTTGGACAATAGCCAAACAGAGTGCAGTGGCCATTTAAATTAGCCATCCTTTGGATTTTGATTATAATCAACAAGAAGTCTATTAAATTTTAAAAGCCTTTTTTAAAAAAAACCTTTAAAAGCCTTAAATATGAAAAGGCTGGGGTGCAGTAGGCATTGCCTCCCAGTGAAGACTTCTGATTTCTCTGGGCTCTTTGGCACCTCCTCACTTGTGAATGCCTATGTCTACATCTCTGCTCCTGTTTTTGCCTTGTAGCTGCCCCTAGGGCCAGCCTCACAATAGCCAGTCACTTATGTAGCTTCATCATAGGGCACCAGGTGGACAACCTTTTTTCTGCTCTGGCCCCAAATATTCACTTACCCATGATCAACCTTATAAGTGTCTTAAGCCCTGGCTGTTTTGGCTCAGTGGTTAGGCAGGAGTGGGGAACCGTTTTTCCGCCAAGGGCCATTTGGATATTTTATAACATCATTCATGGGCCATACAAAATTATCAACTTAAAAATTAGCTATGAATAAAGCTCCTAGATTTATTGAATTCTGAGTCCCACCTTCAGGCCAGACATTCTCCACCCTGGGGTTGGAGTGTCAGCCTGTGGACTAAAGGGTCCTGATTCAATTCCTGGTCAAGAGCAGGTACCTCAGTTGCAGGTTCAAATCCTGGCCTGGTCAGGGCAAGTGTGGGAGGCAACCAATTAATGTGTTTCTCTCACTTCGATCTTTCTCTCTTTCTTTCTCTCCCTCCTCTCTCCCTTCCACTCTCTCTAAAAAGTAATAATAAAAGCGTCTTAAATTCCACTCTGAGTCATTCACTGGAGACTTTTTGAATTTCAGGAGATCTGGGCCAGGCCTGGGCCTGTTTGCCCTCATATGCATTTCTTCCCTACTCTGCTCTGCGTCCTGGTGCTGGCCCACCAGCTGCATTGCCCAGGATCCCTTGCCAGTGAGTTTGTGGCTAGGTTTGGCCAATGACAGACACCAGCTTGGGGCAGGCTTCTCACCAAGAATCTTTCCCTCTTCCCCACTCCTCTCTAAATCCAGTGGCATTGCCATTATGCCTGTGTCCTCTATGTGGCTCCAGCTCCTCCCAGGTCCCCACCATGGTTCTGGCACCTGTGGGAAAGCTCTGAGTCAAAGCTCTGTTAACACCTTCTCCTCTCTGGGTCTTCTAGCAGCTTCTTGCTATTGTTAGTCATGAGTTCCCTCACATTAAATTCTTTGTTGAATGGCCTGGTCCTGACTGGTCCCTGGCCAATATAAGATCGTTGTATTATAATACAAGACTCATGTACACCTCCAACCTCAATGTTCAATGGAGACCAGCTGTATTTCATGGTCTCTCCCTGGCAGCTTTTATCTACTTGATCAGAATCCATAGTTATTCAGTCAGCTCAAAAAGTCAAGTAAAGCAGTGATCGGAAACCAAAGGTATATGAATACCTTAAATCTCTTATTTTAACCAAGAGCACATAAATGTATGTTTCTTCACGAGTCTCTTGAAGTCAGTCAGGGCCTTTTATTTGCACATGAGTCTAATGGTTAGGCTTCCCCACTGTTCTTGCATAAACCATTCTCATAAATGAAGCATCTTCTGAGGTTTCTAAAATGAATATATTAAAGTCGAAAACTTAAAGACAACATGCAAAGTATATTTGAAAGCAAAATCCTCCTAGGTTTCTGGTTTGCTTTCCAATATTTTATTATCTCATCCGCACCTAATTCAACAGCATTTTTAAAATCTCACTTTTAAGTCTATCACTTTAGTTTGCATGAAAACTTCAGATTGCTTTCTTTTTGTAGTTCTATTTTATCACTTACATTATACTTAATTAAATTGTGAAATAGTAACAAACACAACTGACGTAAACAGGTTTGGGTACAGCACAGTTGCTCAGCTGAGGGGTGAGGAGAGAGAGGTGTTCACAGTGTGGAGCACGTGGCTCAGTAGATTTGCAGAGGGGACAGAGAGTGTTGGTTAGCGCAGTGAGCCTGGTAAGTGGAGGGGACGCTTCTATAATTTCAGCCTGGGCTCTGTGGTTGGACATGTGGACTCACTATGGAGAAACAAACATTTGGACTGATTGGATGGATGTTTCCCTCATTATTGCAATATCAGTGCATTAATGACTCCCAGTATGGCTTCTCCTGCCAAAATTTGTATGACTGGCATCCGCACCCCACGTGTTTGCCAAAGTTCCTTCTTCCTGAGTCCCTATCACTCCATGGCTTAACCAAAATTGGATGAGTTGGGGGTAAAGGGGAGTGCTGGCCTGAATGTGAACACTTAGAGCACTAGACTATTTCAAGTGGATAAACAAAGACCACTGAGTGGCCCCAAGGTATCCCTGGGCACTGATCAGTCGGCACCTTTCTCAAGGATCCACAATGGGTGAGGGACAGAGTCTTCTTGGATAGAGAAGATCACACAGACTGAGACACAGAAAGATTGATCACTGGGTATTGTTTGGAAGAACTCCAGCCTGGCTCAACATTCTAGTTACGCTGACCTAGAGTGAGTCACTTCCCTCACAGACTGAGGCTGTTTCTGCGCCTGCAGAATGGAGGAGTTGGACCAGGTGGTCCTAAGATTTCCTCTAGCTCTCCCATCCAATGTGTGTCCATGAGCTCTAATACGTGATTTCTGCCCTTGAAGTTTATATAGTCTGGAGCTGTCCAATACAATAGCCACGAGCTGCCTGTAGCTATCGGGTGAATGAAATGTGGCTACAACAAATTGGGCTGCTCCTGCAGCAGGCCCTGCCCTGGGTGCCTATTATTTCTTCATGCAGCTTCTCTCTGCCCCATGCTCTCCATTTGAAATATGTCACAAGTCACATGTGTAAGTTAAAAGTGTCTGGTAGCCACATGAAAGAAGTTTTAAAAGAGTGAAATTAATTTTAACAATATATTTTAACCCAATATGTCCAAGATAAGATTGTTTCAAGATGTTTCAATCTTGAGGTATGTTAAATTTTTTTTGTACTAATTCTTTGAAATCTGGTATTTACAGTAATAACAGAAAGAACTTGCTTTGTTCTTTCGCTTTGTTTGTCTGTAACACCAGTTCAGTGTTGCTCACCTGGGGACGATGATTGTTCATAAAAGGGCAGAATGGCACCTAGAGCTCTGTAGGTGTCATTGCAAATGACTTTTTGGTCCCATGGCAAGAACTCCCTTTGATAGAAATTCAAACCCCAGGATAAGGCTGGATAGCCAAACAGCAAAGAGGAAGCCAGCTGGTGGAGTTCGGGCTGTTGAGCACATTTCCTCGCCCATGTCCTGGGCACTTGTACTTCATACGTCAGCACACAGACAGCACATGTGACGCCTAGTGTATGTAGCCGCCTAGCCTTCCCCTTTTATGACCTGAGAAAATCCGGGGGCTCATAGGAAAAAGCATGCGCTGTCTCTGATGTGGGTGTTTTCCTGTCACTTTCCATGCCTGCATCCCGCCCATGTAAACCTTCCTGAGTGCCAGCTTTGGGGAAGGGCTTGGGGCTGCCCACCTTACTGATGGGATTCTGGCCGAGCTCCTTCTGCCTGTGCCCAGTTCTCAATCATTGAACTATCTTGATCGTCTTGTAGAGAGAGGAGCACTCACCTTCCAGAGTTAGAAGTGGCAGATCTCAACCATGCCTGCCCACTAGATGTACTTGGGGAGCTTTTAAACTATACCCGGGCCTGGCTCTACCCCAGAGAGTCCAATTCATTAGGCTGGAGTTACCAGGTGGAAGTATTTTTTTTAAAGCTTCAAAGGGTGGAAAACAACTATTTAATTTTAGGACAAAATTTGAATAACAGCAACCCAGATGATTCTAATAAATTGGAATAATAGGTTTAGGACTTCAGTCTTTTTGAGCACTTTTCTTCCCTGTGTGATTAATACACTGAGCCCGGGGTGGTTTTACTCACAGCACCATGAGGTGAGTTGTGTTTTCAAACCATCACCCTTGAATCCAAATATCTTCAGTGGTTCCCTGCTGCCGATTAAATTAAGGTCAAATTCCTAGTCCGGCATTGAAGAAACTCCATAATTTGACCTCCTGTCGATTGCCAAGTTCACACCCACAGTTTCTGTCAATCCATCACACCAACCAAGGTGGAACCACCGGATACACCAAACACGTCTTCTGTATTCATTTCTTTGTTCCTCTGTTTATACAGGTTTTCGGGGGGGAGGGGGGGGCTTTTTTTGTTGATAGATCATCTGCCCAGGTTCTTTTCTGCCTAAAACTTACCGATCTCTAAATGTTGTTCATCCTTCAAGGCCCAGTTTCTCAACAGCCCAACCTCAGAGCAATGCGTCCCTCCTTTGAGTTCCTGTAGGGCCCTTTTAAGACTGTATCATTCACTGGATGGAGCCCAAGGTAACCGGAGGCTGTGGAGTACTTGTTTATTTTTTGGGGCATGTTTTTTTTTTTCCCCCTGTTAGACTGTGGCCCATGCATGGTCAGAGTTTCATTTGATTGAAGGTGGATGTTCAGAGTAAAACCTGGATGAGGAGAATGTTAATGCTGGTGCTGATCACACATATTTATTTATTTGCATATTTATGTAAACCTGCTGCTTTTAGGCTTTTTGAAAAGTAAATGGTAGCTTTAAAGAATAGAAAGGAAAGAGTGAAGTACATTAGGAAAGAAGGCAAAAGCAATTCTTTAAGAAATAAGAAAAGTCTGGAAAAATGCCCCCTTTGGGTTCTGCCAATCACTGGTCCTGGGTCCTGTATTGACAAGCACCAGAAAGCAACCACTGAGCAGCTCCTAGGAGCAAGGGGATGGGGGTGAGGGGGCAGCTCCCCTGAGACCAGCTTTCATCACCCCCTTGAGACATAGGAGAGGCCTAGACACGAGGTAGGCCCTTGAGTTCAGCTGAATTGATTTGAATGAACTCATTCATTCTAAGAAGTGAATGACTGATAAGATTTTAAAGATGCCACACCCAGGGATGGGCATTTTAGTATGGGCTAAAGTCCAGGTTGGGCTTGCCCCAAAGGAAGGAAGGTGTGATTGTGGAATAATAGGCATCAGCCTCCAGGGAGGCTTGGGGGCTTGCAGGAGAGGGGTTAGGGTGACAGAGGTGCTTCCTGCCCCCCCAGATATAATACCCCACACCAGCAGCCACCATTTCTGCCTGTGCCCTGCCAGGTGCTGCCAACTACATACTTTTCAGGTCTTGATGCACATGAGGAGCCCAAGAAGCATGTGGGAGGGCTCAACACAGCTGAGAGTGTTCTGGAAAGCCTGTTGAACCATGCTGGCTCTGAATCTGTGAGACCTGGGGCTGGGGGTTGTGTGGAAGGGGCCTGAGAAATTCCTCTACCACGGCTCCCAGCCCTTTGTGGTCCAGGTGTATGAGGAACACCCCAGTGAAGTGCTGTCCCCACTGGAGTCAGCCTGAGGGGCACAGGAGCAGTGAGGGGAGGCTGGCCAGGACCCCGAGAGCCACCTGCTACCACTCCAAGGAGTTAACCCAAAGCCTGAGACAGAACCACTCCCAATGCAAAGAGAGAAATGAAAGCGTGGGATGAAACACAGGGCAGTAGGTGGAGGGCCCCTAAAAGGCCAGTGTGGGGAGGGGACAGCACAGATTTCGCAGGACCTCACTCCTTGTTTGCTCCATGACCTTTGTTCCAGGCTGCCAGTCCCCTTCCTCTGCCTTCTGAAAGCTCAGCCTCAGCGGGGCTTGGACCAGCCCCCAACACCCCTCTACCCTCCTCAGCTGCTCTGGGGCTGTGGCACATGCTCACCTCTTGCCTCCCAATGCTGCACTTCAGCACAGTGGAACATCTACTCGGGGGGTAACGGACAAGAAACCTGAGTACAAAGGGAGCCTCCTTCTGGAATGCTCAGGTGTGGGGACCTTCCTTGGGCACTCGACAGGAAGGGGGTTGAGGCTGTAACCCAGATAGACATGTCAGCCGCGTCTAAAGGTCTGCCTCAGCCAACACGATTCCCCATTCGCCATGTGGGATGAAGGCACGTCTGGAGGCCTCTCCTCCAGGGACAAGATAGGAGAAGCTATAAGTTCCTGACAGAGGTCACTAAAATAAGGCTCTTTATTACCTGATAATCAGGAGAGGCAAAGGGGTTCCTTATACTGGCACCGTTTACAGTCAGGAGAACTTCAATTTCATCTTTTTCAGGGCTCTGAAATGTACTTTGCTGCCAGATTGGACAGTAAAGCCCCATTACAACAAATTCTATTACAGAGACACATTTCTTTTTAATAGAGAGATTTCCGTGTCCCTGCAAACAGCCTGCAGAAACGGGGATCTGCTGATGGGTTCGAGGAAGTATTTTTGTGCATCAGTCTCCTCTCGTTCCTTCCTCTGACTCCAGTGTGCCCTTGGCCTGTCTGTGCCAGGAGGGTCGGGTGTGTAGAGCTCAAAGGGCAGGGGAAAAGAAATGAGACAGGACAGAGGAGTACTGAGAAGGGCAGAAAGCTGATCTGAGACCAAGGTGCTCGCAGATATTCAGTTTGGCATCAGTAATAGCCCCTCAGGATGTTAGTTCTGGAGAGACTCTTTAGAGCAGTGTTTTTCAAGTTGTAGGTGGCAACTTATTATGGGTCATTTGATCAATCTAGTGGGTTACAAATCTACCAGCTTTGTATATATAGAATAGAATAGAAAATACCAACCTGCATAATATGTAGTTAAAGTGATGCTGTTCAATCAAACTTTTTTTTGGTTTTACATCCTGGTCATGAAAAAAAATGGTATAGTGGATTATAGTTGAAAAAAATTAAACACTGGTCTTATACACCAATATGTACATTTTCATTTTAAGAAAATTGAGGTCCAGGGAGGGAAAGCCACTTATCTAAGGTCACCCAACTCCTGAAATTTGACTCTAGGATGTGTGGCCTGATTTGTAGGCCAGGCTTCATTCCCCACCTGGCAGTTCTATGCATCAGAGTCTTTCTGTGGGAAGCAGTCAGAAGCAACCTGCACTAGGCCCTGGGAGAGTCACTGAACCTCAGTTTTCCCACCTATAAAATGGGCCCACATTCACCCAACAGGGTCATGGTGAGGACTCTGAGATTATATAAAACTCATGCCCAGCACATGGAAAGGACCCAGAGTATGCAACCTACTTTTATCTTTTCTTCCTTTCCAAATATCTAGTCATAAAATACAACTCCCCTAACCAATACCTCAACACCAGCAAACATCCTGGGGAGAAGGTGAAGAGCTGAGACTGTTTGCACATGTCTCCCTTCTCAGCCATTTCTCTGAGGCTGTTGGTCCTCTGCTGAGGGCCTGGGTGACATCTCTGTTCCATCTTGGTTCCCTGCAGATAAGTAACATGATTGCTAAAAACATAGGTTGTGTTGAGAAAACTCCAGCATGACTTAAAATTTGATTGCACCTGGAAGCCATTGTGGAAGTTTTACTTGTAGTCACCTATGGAGAAAAATGATGGATCAGATTCTTCCTCCTGCCCCAAACGTTCTTATACTCTGTTGCCCTGTTATATGGCTCAGTGTGCTAGAATCTTCTCCAAGGAGGTGGTGCAAGGGGATGGTACATAATCATGTGGAAAACAAATGCTTTGTGGGGACTTTTTTTATTTCAACTCACTTGGAATGCCCCAGAGCCCCAAACCATCATGATGCCCGAAGGGTGAGGACCAGGTTTCTTCTCTAGATATCCCTAAAGTATAGACCAGCACCGTCCTAAAGAAGATCAAACAAGCCACATAGTCACATCAAAATTTTCCTCGTGATCACATTTAAAAAAGAAGGAGACCCCTGGCCTGTGGAGCTCTGTTGGTTGAGCGTCGGCCTTTGCACCTAGAGATCCCCTGTTCAATTCCAGGTCAGGACACATGTCTGGGTTGTTGGCTCGATCGCCAGTAGGGGACATACAGGAGGCAGCCGATATATGTTTCTCTCTCTCTCCCTCTTCCTCTCTCTGGAAAATTAATAAAAACGTTTAAAAAATTTGAAAAAAGAGAAAGAGAAAGAAGTGACATTAACCTTAGTGATGTATTTTATTTAACTCAGTGTCTCCAAAATATTATGATTTCATTATGTAATTCATATAAAATGATTAATGCTCTATTTAACATCATTTTTGTACTATCTTCAAAATCTGCTGTGTACTTTACACTCACAGCTCACCTTCATTTGACTAGCTGAATTTCAAGTACTCCATGGCCACAAACGGCTGGAGGCTTCCATGGTGGACGGCTCAGGGAAAGCCTTTTCCTGACCTGAGCCTGATGCTGGCCACCTGCTGAACTGGAGGCAATATACTGAGATCTGAGGATAGGAGCTAAAAGAAGAAAACGAGAGAAGGAGGGCCCTGATGGCAGTATTGGAAAGAATCCCTTAGAACAAGCAAAATCACAGCCTTTAGAACTGCCACAGAACTGCCTCCCTCCACAGGCTATTTCGGACTTGTTTGTGGGTCATGACAGTTCCAGGGATGTGGGGAACCAGAAACCCCCAGTCAGAAGTGCAGACTGGATGCTGCTGCTGTACGTTTGTGGGGCCCGTCGCAATATGGGGGCAAGGGGCACATTAGGCCTCACCGGAAGTGTGGCTGTTGAGTTGGCTTGGGGTTGAGAGCTGCCCCCCTGAGGTCTCATTTTCCTTGCAGGTGAGGTTTCTACTCACCTTCTTGAATATTTGTACCAAGAAGAATCATAATTTCAGCTTTCGTTGTTCATGCATTTCAAGGAATCCACTCAAAATAAGAGAAGCTCTGTAGTATCTTTGGAGAGGATAGCTCCCTGGGGAAAGTGAAATTGGACTGCCCCGGCCCCATGGATAGAAGTCCCAGCCTCCTGGAGGAGAGGAACTGTTGCTTTTCATTGTTGCGGCAGCACCTAGGCCACGGCCATCTGTTGCACAGAAGGAGCTCAGCTGGCATTTGTTCTATTTGCCTGAACCTGCCCTGGGGAGGAAGGAGTTAAGGGAGGGAGGACGAGGGCGCAAACATTCCCTCAGCACCTAGTTCTGGTGCCAGGCACTGCGCTGTCTTAGGTGCAAGTGGATGGATTATGTGTTCAGTCTGCAGAGGACAACTGAGGTCTCTGGGGAGGCAGGAGCCCCTTCACCCGGTGTTTCTGATTTCTGCAGGTGTTGGGGGATTAGCCAACTGAGCACTAACCTGAACACTCTCCCATTCAGATGCAGGGAGCAGAAAACCACTCTGGAAAGGAGCAGGAGGGATTTATCTGCCCTCCCCCACTGGAAGCAGGCCTGAGCTTCTTGATCTCCCGGAAGCTGCAGGTGAAGCCCTCAGATCCCATCCTGAGGGGGGAGGGGGGAGGTGAAATAAATCAGCTCAGACTGTGCAGTCATCATTGAGCCGATGACCTCAGCCAAGCCCACAGTAGGGCGAGAACGGCCGCTCTGGGGCTTCCTCCTTGTTTGGAGGTTCAGGCACGTGCCTCTCTCTGGGCTGGTGTGGCCACTTCTATCTTGCTTCCTGTTGTTGTCTCAGGGCATGGGGCTAGAAGCTGTCCCACGCTGTCACTCCACCCCAGGCAAGAATGCAAGGAGCTGTAACTAAAACCAAAGGGTCCGTCTTGTGTCCCTTTTCTCCCGTAGAACGAGGTGGGCATGGGAGCGGGGAGAGTAGGACAAGGTGGAAACTGAAGGTGTACTGAGTGGCTGCTTACAGTGTGATCCGTGGTGGCACCCATGCTGACAGAGCTCACATACAAATCTCTCAGCGATAATGCCTGCAGGCCGGGGGCTGGGGGAAGCAGTGCTTGAGGGAATACACAGCAGAGAGGCCTGCACACTGGGAAAACTGTAAAACAACCCTTTCTCTTCTCCTCTTGTGCCTTGTGCCACCTCCCTCTGCTCTGTGCACTTTGATAGATGACCTATTTTGATGCTGGCAAAGATGTGATTAAATTAACTCAAGGGGGTCAAAGGGTCAAGGAAAATTTGAGAATTAAAAAAAAATAATAAGTGCCAGTATGTTAATAAATCTGTGACCCATCACAAGAACATCACTGAGTGGGAAGGACTTTGGACAGCAGGAGACCTAGGTTTCATGAGCCAGGTGACCTTGACCATGCTATTTCCCCTCTTTGCCAGGCTTTGATTCTGTTTCCTGTGTTGAGCCGTACAGAGCATCGTTGAGAGTAGGCTCGTACTCTTCTCTTCATTCTGTTGCTGGAAGGTTTGTGGGAGTTGGGAAAACTAGGTCACTCTGTCCCAGGCCATGTTCTATCTTTAATTCACCTGAGGATATCATGAAAACTCTTTAGACAAGAAATACGCCACTGACCCAGCTTCAGTGTGTAGTTCTCCATGCAAGGATGTAGGAATGTTCTAAGCCACTATACTCTCTTTGGGGTGGGTCCCCTTGGTGCTCAGTGGTACTCATTCATATGACAGACACTAACTGAGCCCCTACTTTGTGCCAGGCCTGCCGCTGGAGGACTAGTTGGCCACCAAGACAGGGGAGGTTCCAGTTCCCGAGAGTTCCTGTTCCATGGGAAACTGTCACCAGTCCCCTACAGTAGGCCCAGCCAGGGGCCTGAGAGGTGGGGACAGGGGGTTATATTAGGGTGAAGAGAGGAAAGGGAGAACTGAGGAGAGGGAAAAGGCCGCAGCCCAGACTGGGTGCTGAGCACAGCAGGAGAGTGGACAAGGGCTGAACCCCCACACCAGCAGCAGGACGGCCTGGCTCTTCACCAGCGTGGGTAGAGGACCAGGCGCGGGACCGGCTGGCCAGCCACAGCCAGACTTAGCCCTGCAAAAGGGAATTGCCAGGTCTTGTTGGGTGCGAGGGGAGGACAGGCCTTGTCTCTCTGTTCAGATTCAGGGCCTGTTTGAATTCTTTGGCCCATAAGAGCAGCCTGCTGGGAGCCTGTCTGTACCTGCCTGCAACACTGTGCCTGTCCCAGCCCCAAGGACTCTTCTGTTCCATTGTTTCCTGCACCCCACTCCCCAGCCCAGGAATAAAGATAGCCACCCCTTCCTTCACTGCCCTCCCTCTCCACCCGGGTGACTCAAGCTGGTGGCCGGTGGCAGCCGCCCTGCTCAGCCTGGCTCCACTCAGCTGCCTACATCTGCTGTTGATTTGCCTCGGAACCAGTAGGCTTTTGTGTCTCTGTGACCTAAATTAGGGTGGGGTTTTTTTCCTGGATTAAAAAAAAATGGTACCTTTCTCCCCCTGTGGTGTGCAGATTATTATAGTGTCTACTTGCTTAGAGGGGACAAGAAAGAAAGTGAACTCGAATAAGTCCAGTTTAATTGAGACATACAGCTGCCTGAGGTCTCCTGTCCACTCTGGCTAGTTCTGAGCCAAACCAGTTTTCCATGGCCAAATGGGGCCCGGTTTCCACAGCGTTTCCTGTCAGGAAGTTCCCTCGCCCAGTATGTGCTGTTAAATAGGATCCTTTTCATTCCTTTTCCTCTTATAAACTTCCCTTTTGGGTCATCCTGAAGGGAACATGGGGATGTGGCCGCGCAGTGGGGAGGGAACTCCAGGCTCCACTCCCAAAAGGGAGGCATCTCGGAAAGGGAGGCCGGAAGGGCACTGGGGAGGGTCAAACACCTGGGGTCCCAGCCCCAGGACAAAGCAGAGGGTGACTTCCTCCTCTGCCAAGGGTGCCAGCTGCCTCACCAGTCAAATGAAGCTCGTGGGTGCCCTCTCTCCTCCCTGCCCCACAGAGGAGTTGGACACTGGTGAAGTGGGATTTGAGGAGTCGTGGCAAGAGTACCCCATTCTAAAAATACCTCCCTCCTGCCCCCATCCTAAAAATACATCTGCCACAAACTTCCCACATAGTGCAATTCTACCTTTCCCACTTCAGTCTTGGCTTGTTTGCTTGTTGCCAGCACCCTGGGGAGGTACTAGTACAGCTTTGCCTGCTGGCCCCTGCATCTGTCCGTTGAGTTCTGGGAAGCTGGAAGCCCCCCTTGGGGAATGGGACATGGGAAGCCTGCACATCGCTGGGAAAGGTGAGCTGGAATTGGGTGCCAAAGGCAAGCCTGGTTAACTGAGACCATTGCCCAGGCCCTGGGTGGGAAGAAGGGAGGAAGGGGGGAGGTCAGGGGCGAGTTCACTGCCCCTGACCCTGGACTACAGCCTTCACATCTGTCATCTCACTCAATCCTTTGATCTGTTTTGTAATGTGGGTATTTTTCCCCTGTTTTGAGTGTACTTACCCCATTTTACAGATGAGGGACTTGAAATTCAGAGAAGTCAAGTGTCACCCGATCTCACACAGCTGGGACTAGAAATTATGGCTGTCTGATTCCAGAGATCTAATGCTTTCCTCAGATCCCAACCTGCCTCAAAGGAGCATCCACGCTTCATTCATTCATTCTTTCATTCACTGTAAGATATACATCACATAAATTTCATCATTTAGGTGTGTAATTCAGTGGCTTAAGGACATTGAGTTGTGCAACCATCATCACTATTCATCTCTAGGGCTGCTTCATCATCCCAAACTGAACTCCACACCCATAAACAAGACTCCCCATTACTCCTCCCCCAGCCCCTGGCAACCATTCTGCCTCATGTCTCTGAATTTGACTATTGTAGGTACCTCATATAAGTGGAATTTTACAATACTTGTCCTTTTGTCACTGGCTTATTTCACTTACAGTAATGTTTGGAAGGTTCATTCATGACATAGCATGTAACAGAATTGTATTCCTTTTTAAGCTTGAGTAATATCCCAGGGTATTGATATACTGTTTTATTTCTCTAGTCATCTGTTGATGAATGGGGTTGTGTCCACATTTTGGTGTTGTGAATAGTGCTGCTGTAAACATGGGTATGCAAACACCTGTTGAGTTCTTGCTTTCAGTTCTTTGGGGTATATACCTAAAAGTGGGATTGCTGAATCATATGACAATTCTATGTTTAATTTTTTGAAAAGCCACTGTACATTTTCCATAGTGACTGTAGCATATTATATTCCAATCAGCAACACACAAGAGTTCCAATTTCTCCACATCCTCACCAGCACTCATTATTTTCTGTTCTTGTTTTTTTTTTTTGTTTGACAGTAGCCATTCTAATGGGTGTAAGGTAGTATCTGCATCTCGTTGTGGCTTTGATTTGCATTTTCCTAATAATTAGTGATACTGAGCAAAATATTGAGCATCTTTTCATGTTGATCATTTGATCTGGAGAAATGTCCATTCAAGTCCTTTGCCCATTTTTGAGTTGGGTGGTTTGTGGGTTTTTTGTTATTGTTGAGTCATCTGTGCTTCTTTACTCAAAATTACACATAATGAGGAGTTTTTCAGAGAATCTAAAGTCATCATTTGTGTTCATAACAAGGACCCCTGGTTAAGCTGCTGTGCTCTCTGGATCTGCTAAATAGTTCATGCCGTGGTTTTGGGTAAGGTGCCTTTTATTGCATTTGAAATACCTGAAAAATCTACCCCTCTTGTGAAATTTTCATTCATTTATTATGCATATATTAGGAACCTACTATGCACCAGCCACTGCACTACAGGCATAAAAGGAACATAACGTGGTCCCTGCCCTTAAGGACCTTAGACCCTGCTGGGGGAAAGTAGTTACAATACGAAGTGATACAAGTACATTTTCTAAACCAGAAATCTCAGTGTATAACGTCCTGGGAATTTTGAGTGCTCTAGACTGGGCTCTGAGATAGACTGGGAAAGGGGAGAACTCAGGCTCAGAAACCTCATGAAAGAGGAGGATGGGGTGGGAGGGGGTGGCCTGGGTCTCTAGACCCTTCTTGTCCAGAAGCTATCATGTTGGCATGTTGGCACCCCACCCTCACAAAATGCACAGGCTCCTGTCCCCCTTGGCTGCTCTGCGCTTCTAGTCAGTGCAGGCTTTTAAGGGAGAAATGGGTATATGAAGGCAAAGTGTGACTCGGGCTCTCTGACCTCTTCATGCTATTTCAGGATGGGGGTTTCCCTTCTCCAGGAGAACACTGTGTGGCAGAAGGTGCGGCCCTCCGGCGGAGATGAGGCCGGTCCTTGCCAGCTCTGCTGGGCTCTTGACTGGCATCCACTGGGGTTAGGGGGCAGCCTTCCTCCTCCTCTTCCTCCTGCTGCCTCTGGACCTTGACCAGCAAGGTAGCATCGGTTCTTTTCTCAGATGACACCACCTGATGAGTGTCTTCATGGTTTTCACACCATTTGATGAGAGCGTCTTTGTGGTTTTCACACCATCTGATGAGAGTGTCTTTGTGGTTTTCATACCATCTGATGAGAGTGTCTTCGTGGTTTTCACAGCTGGAGACCAGGTACCCGTCTACAGCCCAGGGTTCATATGCAAGGTCCTGGTGAGGATAATTCTGGAACCAGGCAGGCAGGCCCAGTCCTCACCTTCCAGAACGCCAGGGCCTAAAAGTATTTCATCCTTCATTCACTAGACTGGGAACTCATTGTGGATTTTTGTCATCATCTCTGTGCTTGGCAGTACCTGGTAAATGGTACATGTTTTTATTTTTTTATTATTATTATTATTTTAATTTATCTTTATTGTTGAAAGTATTACAGATGTCCCCCCTTTACCCCCCACATTAATCCCCTTCACTCGGCATTCACACACCCCAGGCCTCCCCCACACTGTCTGTGTCCATGGGTTATACATATATGCATATAAGTTCTTTGATTAATCTCTCCCCACCCACCCACTCCCCCACCTTCCCTCTGAGATCCCTCTCTCTGTTTCATGCTTTTATGTCTCTGGATCTATTTTGTTCATCAGTTTATTTTGTTCATGATATTCCACATAGGAGTGAGATCATGTGATACTTGTCTTTCTCTGACTGGTTTATTTGTACATGTTTAAATTATCTGTTGAGTGGATGAAGGAATGAGTCCCTGTCTGCCTCTTTGACATTCACTGGTGCCTCCTTGAAGTCACACAGACCTGGGTTTGGGTCCTGGCTCTGCCACACAGGAGCCCCAATGCCTTGGGTAAATTGATTCATCTCCGTGAGTCTCAGTTGGCTCACCTATGAAATGGGGTAGTGATTCCAGGACCCTCATCCAGAGAATGTGCTTGAAGGGCCTAGCAGAATGCCTGACATATCACTTCCTTCTCCTCCTGCTCCAGGGGCCAGACTTGACTCCCCCAAGTATTTCCCAACCGAGGACTCCCTAGCCTTTATCAGATCTTCTTTCTAATCTCCCAAAATGGCTCAAATCCTGCCCTTCATTCCTGCCTTTCTCAGGGTCAATAAACACCCTTTTCCGCTTCAATTATAGGGCAACGGGGAGGTGGTATAGTCTAATGGGTAAGAGCAAAGCCCTGGAATTTGAAGGAACAGGGCTAAGATAATGCATGTACAGCTTAAAGCCTTGTTCCTGGTAACAGAGGTTCCCCAAATGGCAGGTGCAGTGGTGGGAGAGGTTAGAGCACCCCACTCACCTCTGTTGAACACAAAGCTGGGAATTCTTTGGCATGTGCCATGAGTTCTCACAGCTGCCTGCTGTGTGCCAGCCCCGGGTAGACTCTGGAGGGTGGTCTGTCCTCTGGCTGCTCAGGGTCTGGGGACAACCCAGGAGAAAGGTGGTGGAGATAACTGGCAGGGTGCTATGTGGCAGCTCCTGGGCCTGCCCATGCGTCCATCAGGTGCAGTGTGGGGAAAGAGAAGAGGCAGGGAAGATCTTTCAAAGGGAAGGGGTGTACGCTGGACCCTGGAGAATGGTTGGAGCTGAGATGACAAGGAAGGGACAGACCTTTTCAGATGGTAGCAGGGAAGAATTGGGAAAGGGGAAAGGCATGCCACCCACGGAAACACCTGGACAGGTACAAGCCCGTGGTGATGAGATAATGTATTCATTTATTCAGTGAAGCACACAGATGTGTGAGCGCCTCTCTGCGCCGTGCCTGCACCGGAACTGGGGATTCAAAGGTGAGTGGGATGCTGTGTGTGCCCTCCAGGCGTGTAGTGACCTAGCTGGCGGGTGGCCTGTGCCCTAGGTGGAGGAGGGGAAGATCCAGAATTTGTCCCCTTTTCAAATCATGGTGCTCTGCTGGCTTCTCCCACTATGGCCTTGGACTCCACCTGAGAGGGGCTATGTGTCCCAGCCCCAGAACTTGGACCCAAGAATGGTAGATTGTCAAAGTGAAGAGGGCCCTGATGGGCACTCCATGCCCAGAGCTCTCAAACTTTAGAAAGCATCTGACCCATGTGCTGGGGAGGTGGTTAAATCTAAAGATGATAGGAGTCACTCCCAGAAGTTCTGATTTGTAGGTCCTGAGTGAAGCCTGGGGAATATGCATTTTTAATAAGTTCCAAAGTGACTCAACTATGAGTCTCAGCCTTGGCACCACATGGGGAGGCCCTGGGGGGTTTAAAATACTGATGATCTGGCCCCATCCCAGAAAGTCTGATTCAGCTCATCTGCACTTGGGGTCTAGACGCTGGTGGTTTTAACAGGTCCTTCAGTGATTCTGCTATGCAGCCTGAGTTAATACCAGGTCTCTACTTCATCTAAATACTTTGCATTAGTCAGGGTTCTCCAGAGAAGCAGAACCAATAGGGGGTGTGTGTGTGTATGGGTGTGTGTGGTGTGTGTGTGTGTGTACACATACACAGAGAGAGAGATTTATTTTAAGGAATTGGCTCTGATGATTGTGAGGACTGGCAAGTGCAAAATCGACAAATAGGTTAGAAGGCTGGAGACCCAGGGAAAAGTTGATGTTGCAATTTGAATCCAAAGGTAGTCAGGAGGCAGAATTCTCTATTCCTCTGGGGATCTCAGTCTTTTCTCTCTTAGGACCTTCAACTGATTGGATGAGGCCCACCTATATTAGGTAGGGTAATCTGCTTTACTCAAAATATACAGATGTAAATGTTAATCTCATCTAAAAATACCTTTACAGCTACATTCAGATTAATGCTTGACCAAATATCTAGAAAGCATGGCCCACCCAAGTTGACCCATAAAATTAACCATCATAACTTTCATTTTACACATAAGAGAATTGAGACCCAGGAAAGAAGAACAACTTCCCCAGGGCCCCATACCTGGTTCCTCCACTGCTGACTTACTTGTCATAGGCTTATATATTGTAAAACCATGCAGAGACCGAATAGGTAAAGTCCAGCTACTTCACTTACACAGGGAAGCTCTGACTCAAGGAGGCTAACCACCATTTCCAAGTCCTGGATTTTGGCAGGGAAGAGAGCTGGTCCTTAAACCCAAGCCTCCTAATGTCCAGTGGCTGCTCCTTTCTCTACTACAAATGGCAACATAGCGAGAGCTCAAAGAGAAGTATCTTTCTGTGATCACGTGAACAAGCCCTGCCTCTCTGTCCAGCCTGCAGTCTTGCTCCTCAGGGTCTTGGGAACAGGGGAGGGGGAAGCTGTAAATTGACTCTGCTTCTAAGTAGAGGGGAGAGTTGGGAGGCCTCCTCGTGGTTGCTGACTCCCTGCATTTATATCCAGGCCCCACTGGTATCTGTAATTTTGTGGCTGCTTCCTTGGGTTTGCACACTTAATGCCCTCATCCACAGAGATGGTCTCTACACATCCACTTCTTGTTTAGCATTAACTATGGTTTATGCTTTAAATCAAAACCCAATTATAATTATTGATCTCGTTAGTAGCATGTCACCCTTACCTCTGCCCCCAAAGGGCTTGGCAGCACCCACATTGATGGGGTGTGTGGACCCTCTGAAATAAGCATGTGATCTGGGCCAGAGAGTGTGACCCAGAGTCTGGATGAAGCAGGCTATGGGCAGACAGAGAACTCCAGACACAGGGCTGAAAATCAAGGCTGGCAGAGCTAAGGTGGTCACTAGGCCAGGCCCCAGGGATGCCCTACAATGATTATAGGGCCTCAGAAGGTGTATGGCAAGGAGCTAAAAGTTCATCTGTCTGGGAGATGATACCTGGTTGGCACATGGAGAGAGAAGACACCCCATGTTGGAGACAGGAGACCTCCAAAGGCAGGGCTGCCTTACACAGGAAGCTTCCATGGGCTGCCTAGTGGGGCTAGATCCAGGCACAGGAGAGAGAGGGTATAGAGGAAAGAGCTGGCAAGTCCTGACCCTAGGAAGGTGGCTTGGAAGATGGGCTGCCCCACCCTGCCCTCTTCATCTGGTGACAGAAAACAGGCATCCTCAGATAAGATTGCTTCTCCAAGAGCTCTGGACAGAAAGCTGTGTAGTGTGGTGGAAGAGGCCCAGGCTGAGAGTTCAGACACCCAGGCTAGGCCCCAGCTACCTGGGTGACCTCAGGGAAGCTGATTTTAGCCAAAGCCAAGGCAGGAGGTCAGGCCTCTAAGCTCCTGTCCCAGAAGGCTCCGTCTTCAGTCTCAGAGCCCTCCAACCAATAGCATTGATTTGCTCCAACACAGTAAATGACTCCCTAAGTCCTCCTGTCAACCGAGCAGGCCAGCAGCCTCCTAAGATCCTTCATACTCCTGTGTGCCATGAAAATGGTAGTTCTCTGTGGATTCCAGGACTGAAAAGGCTTGGGAAGCACAGCTCCATCCCAGTGTTCCCTGCAGGGGTCCATGTCACACCAGTGCTGCAGGATATTGAAAGATGTTCAGCAAAGCAGAAAGATTAAACAAGGTTAGGAAATGTGGACTTAAACAAAGTTAAAAAGGTACTATGGGCTTTCTCAGGTGGAGGTGTGTGTGTGTGTGTGTGTGTGTGTGTGTGTGTGTGTGTGTGTGTGTGAGATAGTCAATGTGAATCTTTAACGGGGCTCTGGTGTTCAGGTATCCCAAACATATTTGTGCTATTTGAAGTTCATAGTTGTAAATGAGAGACAGGAGCTGCTGCTGCTAGCTGTCATTCACTTAAGATTCAAGCCCAGCTGGCGGGGCCTGGGTTGTGTGCCTGTGAGCTTGCTGCTAAGGGTGGGAATGGCAGGAGCCCCCTCTTCCCTACCGAGAGGTAGGGTTCAGCTTCCCTCTGAAGCTTTCATAATGGGGGCCCCTCCTGAACCAAATAGACATGCCAGATCTTGGCAGTTGAAATCTTTGACTATGCAGTCCTTTTCTAAGGCGAAAGAGGGAGAATGCTTAATAAAGACTTCCCACCCCCACCACCAAGGAGCCAGTATTATGAGAGGCCCACTGTGGGCTTTGCCACTCAGCACTAGGCTGGGCCCTGCTGCTTTTCTCAAGCTCCTCTCCCTTTCATTCCTGCTCCTTGAGAGGCCTCCCCTGCTCCAGCCCCAATTCTCCTGGTCCTTATCATGGCTAGTGGTGTGGACAGTAGGCGCGAGGCCTGCAATGAAAGCTCCCTGGGCCTTCTGAGGAGACAGTTGACCTGATGTTCTCACACCTACTACTCTATTAATCCAAAAATCCTTGAAAACTTGGTACAGGAGAAAAATGGCCTTGGGTCATTCCCACCAGCAGAGTTACTTGTTCTAGTCTCTCCTGGTGGAAATTCACAGGGTGGGCACAGCAAGCTGGGTGACATCATATCAGGCTGGCAGAAGAGAAGAACATTGGGGTGGGTAGGGCTTAGTGAAGTGCCCTCCCATTACCCCACCCAGCAGCTGCCCACATATGGAACCAACCCTGCTCTTTCCCAATGGATTGGGCCACTTGTCACCCATAATGGCCATATTGCTCAAATTTCCAAGATAATTATCCAGCCTTGTGTTGACAGTGACTAGGAAAGACCTGCTGAAGAGGACTGGATTGCCAGAGATAACTATCACTATTGTCACACTAATGAGCATTTAAGAAGCTGCCACATACAAGATTCCATGAAAGTTCTGGTTTGGGTGCAAAAAGTAGTGTAACATGATTTCTACAATGGAGGGTTTTCCCTTCCAGTCCCACAGCCCTCAGTTTTCTCAAAATTTACAAAACGAGAGCATGAAACCAGGTAGTTCCACAGCCTCACATAACTCTAAATACATCTCGGCCCAGCAGGTATTCGTTGAAACCTGGACCACAGCTGGCCATGGCGATTGGTCGTCCCCTTATTTATAGGACCATGCCACCACCTCTCCTTCTTTCTCTCCTTCTCCACCTGCCTGGGCCCTGCCTGCCTTGCTCCCTCTTGTCCCTGTCTCAGTTTCATCAGCTTCCCTGCCCTCCCTTCTTCCCGTCTTCATCACATCTTTCTCCCCCACTTCTGCCCCTCCCTGCCCCATATCCCTCTGGGAGCCTGAGGCAGAGGGCTGCCCTGTCACAGGTAAAGCAGAAACATGCCAGGGTTGAGCAATTCATGGTGACAGCAGAAATTCTTTCCCCAGAATTGACTGGGGTAGGGCAGTACCCCAAGGGTGTAGGCTGGGGTCCAAAGTCCTGCTGTATCTAGTGAAGCTGGGTCAAGTGATCATGAGGGCACTGAGGCAAGGGGTTTAGACAGGACGATGGAGACGGTCTAGGATGACCAGCTACCCCACTCTACCTGGGGCCTGGGGGATTCCCAGAGTGCAGTGCTTTTAATGCTTAAACCAGGAAAATCCTGGGAAAACTGAGATGCAGTGGTCCCACCTCTTGGCTTTGGGTAATAGGAGGGAGGGTAGTTTTGGAGATTAGAATGGTATGTTATAATCCTTTCTGGGATGCTGGCTGGCAGAGTCACAGACTTCTCGCACCTGCTGTTGCCTGGGCCCCAGTGGAGGCTGAGCAGCGGGAGCCAGGACTCGGTGTCTCCATCACTGTGGTTCCCTGTGCTGGACTGAGCACCATGGACCTGGCGAAGAGCGCACCTGTCCTGCTGCCATGACGCGGTGGACGGGCCCTTTCCCTCTCGGGGCCTCAACAGCCTCAACTCTCAAAGGTTCTGTTTCGTCCTGACAGCCTAGAAGCCCTCTGCAGATGTTAGGCTTTCCTAGCTCTTTGTACTGTTATCCCAGTTTCTGACCTTTGGATGCTTTCAAATGGAGCTCCCAGAATGGAACACACCACTGACTCGTCCTGGGACATGGGACTTCATCACTCCTGGCCCCACCTCCTCGTAGGAAATGGGGGTTGAAGTAACCAGCTCACAGGGTGATTGTAAGGATTAAATGAGGAGCTATCTGTAAAAGAGCCCACTCAGTACCTGGCACAGAGTAGGTGCTTAAGAAATGGTGTATGAAATCAAAACTACTCGGATGTGGTCTGACACACTCTCAAGGTTCAGTGGTTCTGAGTGTGACAGGATATGATGTTTAGCACAATAGTGATCTTATGGGCCAAATGGCGTTGAAATCCAGTTTTACACACGCTTCCAGCTCACTCAGGTCCCCCTGGGAGAGGGAGAGGGAACTGCTCTCCTCTCCCTTCCCAGGGTATGAACCAGATGCTCCCCTCACCTCTCAGCTGTAAATACTCAGGAATAGAACGGAGAGTCTCATTGCAGCTGCATCTGTTATATTTTGAGATGATAGCAATTGTGAAGCAGTATTGGGCTGAAGTTTTTCGGAGGAAATCCTTTTTCTTTCAATTCATAAGTTGTTTATTCAGAAGAAGTAAGATTCTCCCATTTTTCCGTTGGGAAATTTAACTCACATGAATTTTTGGTTTCACATTTTGCTCTCCTTGGCTACACTTAAGCACGGCCAGGCCTGGCACGACCAGAGGGCGAAGCATACACAAGCATTAGCTACTTACTTTGGGCTTTGCCATTCTTTATTACTTATGTTCCCAGGTTATTTCCTCTATGGGCAAGTCAAGGTGATACTGATCATTTCAAAGTAACCAAGCCCATGTTTGCTCAATAAGTCACTCAACAAACACGTGCCAAATGCCTGTTGGTGTGAAGCTCCATGCTTCATCCTGTGGGGGTAAGGAGGAGCAAACCATTCTCACCGTCAAGGAACTTACATTCCTGTTCTGTGGGCCCCATCGTTTGAAAGACGAGGATCCTTTATAAAGCTGAAAACATCTCATGGACATCTACCTGGCTGTGCCCATCTTGTATGATTCGGTAATGTTGTTCTGTACATCTGTGTTACTATCCCATCTGCACGCATGTGAAAACTAGCCATGCATGTGCGTGTGCAAAAATGTTCGTTCAGCATCCTAATGGTGCAGGAGGTTTTTATGGGTCTGAAGTTCCCCTGCCCTTATCTCCAACTGTCTTAGGGGCTTGATAATGTTTAGGACTATTGGAGAGAGGCAGGGGCTAAGGAGAGAGAAGGTGAGGGCACCTCTGACTAAGGAGGAGGCCAAGAGCTCCACGGTGGGAATGCGTTGGGCGGCTGGCCCCTCGGTGGCAGACCATGGTGAATGCTGGGGTGAAAGGAGAAAGGGAAGGGGTGACACTTTCCTGGGGTGACTTAATGATCCAACTTTTGTGTAACCCTACTCTTGTCTATTTTAGGAAACTTTTCTCACACCCTTCTTTGCATCTGCTCCTTTTACAATTTAAAAGCTGAAGCTTTGTAAATTGTCTGTAGCCATGTCTCAGGGACTCTGCTTCCCTCACTGCGTGGTAAATCCCATGGCCTGTAGAGACCAGGGCAAAGTCCTGCTCCTGTCTCTGTCCAATCCCATCCCAAGCCCAGCGCTCTAAGGCTGCTCAGTCCCACCTTTCATACACCTGGACTGAGCTGCATTTCCCTGAATTCCTGGCAGCCCCCTCACCCCATGAATATGGAGATCCCTAACACCCCAATGCTCATCCTGCAGCACTCACTGTGTTCTGTCTACATTCACCCTGAACCCACCTCAGTACCTCACATCCTGGAGTTACTTCCCCCTCCTCTTCCCCACATAAATCACAATAACACCCATTTTCCAGTTACATCTCCATGTGGCAAGGGCCAGGATAGAGGGAAGGAACAGAACATGGAGAACAGGCACCTAATTCAGGAAGGCTTCCTGGAGGAGTTGATACCCAACTAAGTCTTAAAGGATGAGTAGGAATGAGCCCAATAAAGGTGGGTTAGGGCGAAGAAGTTGGGAGGGAACAGAATGAGGGAGGCCAAGGTGGTGGGAGCTGGGTATGCTGATAACACCTTCCAGTTGTTAGAGGCAGATGAGCGAAGTAATTGGGGCCACATGATGGAGCCCAGCGTGTGTGCTCTGGGAGCCAGTGGTGAGGACAGACTCGCTCCTGAATAAGCAGCGGCAGGAATGGAGAGGAGGGACAGGTGAGAAAGGCAGTGCAGAAACAGTGGGCTGATGTCGGGAGCAAGGGAATAAGAGAGAGGGAGACCCGTAATCTCCGCCAAGGTGTTGGACCTGGTGGCTAACTTGGAAACAAAGACATGGTGGAAGGAAGCAAAGGGTGGGCCTCCCAAGTCCCTGCTCATTCTGCTCCATGCTTTTCCTTTCTTCCAGGGAACTGTAGCCTGTTTGTTCCTTCACCCCTCTGCTTCCCCCACTGGCACAAACTCCCCAGAAAAGCTAAAAATTCATCTCATCTGACCCAAATCAGAGGGTGGATGCGCTGGGGCTTTATTACACACTGGTTAAAATGGGTCTTGTGGGAGAGGATGGGCTACGTTATAATTGTATCCTTGGTCACCTCCACCCACCGGGCCAGAAAAACGGTGGGGCTGCCTCTGTTTAGACACCATTTTACAAAAGGGCCTCCTCCTCCCTTCCACTTTTTCTGATCAGTCTTGAAAAATCAGCCTGCAGGCCTGGGAACGGGAGGAAGGAGAGAGTGGAGAGAGGATCGTGTCCTCCCACCCAGCTGCCTTTAAGGAAAAGAGCCTGGGCGGATTTGGAGATATGTCTGGGGACAGGGCGGGCAGGCTCCGTGAGAGACTGGGGCAGGAGCAGCCGCTCCCTTCACAGCATTTTACTTTAATGATTCTTAAATTCCCAAATTGTTCTTTGAGTTTAAGCATACCATCTACTTAGAACTGAGTGTCAGAAATACTGAAAGAGGGGGCCGGGCAGTCACTCTGTCTTTGAAAGAAATATTTTTGGAAAGGGTGTGGAGCAAGCAAATAAATCATGAGTAGCATTCAGTGTAATAACTGGGAAGCAAGAGCCCTTTCCAGGTCCCCTCCCTCCTTCCCTCCCTCCTTCCCTCCCTCCCTCCCAGAGTTGGGCGATGAGCCTGACTCACTGTGAACAGCTGGAACGTTCATACGTGAATGCTCCGGTGCGAAGGTGAGTTGTAGGCCTTAGGTCATGGGTTTGCAGGTAGTTTGTGTGTGAGTTGCTTGGTACTTAATGAGGGTACCAGTCAAGCAGGAAGCATTGTGCAATTGCATACTGTAACCTTTCTATACACCTGCCTTCTCTTCACAAAACAGTAAGCTGGAAAACCCCTGTGAATCCCTCCCTCTGTTCCCAGCCCCCCACTAGTCATGATGGAAGATCCAGGGGAATTAGAAACCACATGTTTATTGTTTTTCCAGAGGAGACGAGATTACACACATGGAAAAGTTGGGTGAGACAATAAATGGGCCAGGGCCAAGAGGTTAGGTTCTAACTCCTAAAGGGGTTAAGAAGAATATGCGTTAGTTAGTTGTTGCTGTGTAACAAAAATGCTCCACAACTTTAGCAGCTTAAAAAAACAATAAACATTTATTATCCCCCTGATTTTTATAGTCAGGAATTCAGGAGCAGCTTCGCTAGGGAGTTTTAGTTCAGCGTTTCCCATGAGGTTACAGTCATCTGAAGGCTTGATTGGAACTGAAGGTCCTGCTTCCAAGATGTCTCACTAAATAGCTGGCAAACTAGTGGTGGTTGTTAGTGGGAGTCCTCAGTTCCTCCTCATTTGGGCCTCCTAATGGCTGCTTAAGTGTCTCTCAACAAGGCGACTGGTTTCCCCACAGCAAGAGTTCCAAGAAAAAGCATGGCAAAGGGGCAATGTCTATTATAACCTAGCTTTGGAAGCTCACACCATCACTTCCCTGTGTTCTGTGGTCACACAGACCAGCCTAATACCATGTGGGAGGAAACTACACCGGAGTGAATACCTAGACATGAGGATCATTGAGGGTCATCTTGAAGGCTGACTGCTGCATAGTCAAAAGTCACCTTAGATTAGAAAGGGAGGGTGTCAGGGAAACAGTGAGACTCAAACAGGGTCTGGAAGAGACTGGAATGACAGAGAGGCGGTACTGGAGGTGTGGCAGGTTAAAAGAACAGGTGCAGAGGCTGAAATGAGAGTGGTGTGCTTGGAGGGCAGTGCATAGACCAGCTTTAAAGCGAGAATCCAGGTCAGAGAGCCCGGGTAATAAGGTGAAGACCAGACTGTGGAGGACCATGATGGGACAGTGGGATTCCCTAAAGGGAAGCGTCAAAAGTTCTGTATTAAAGAGATGACAGGGTTCAAGTGGGGAGACTCAGCCTCTTCCTCTCTGGGCACTTTGAGTGGGTCACATCAATTCTTTAGTGCTTAGTAGCCACATCTGTAAAATGGACAGAACAAATAAGTTAACATATGTGAAGTAAGTGTTTCTATTTCTTCCACTACTGAAGAATACAGCTCTCGTGCATGGTCTGCCTTATTAGCCACAGGAATATTGCTATACAGTAGGTAGGCGCTAGACAGAATATGGGCCACGCTAATATCCTACATTTGTATCCTACAGGACTTGATGGCAGCCAAAGCCTGTTCTCATCCCATTCTCATCTGATTTTCACGACCACCTGTGATGTAGACAGCCCTGTGTCATTAACTCCATTTTACAGACAGAAGAACGAAGATAGAGTAGGTGAAAGGCCCCAGGACAGATTGGCAGTGATCAGATGTTACCACAAATCCCAAAGAACATTTGGGAGTTTGTGAAAGAGGGGAGAGAATCCAAATCATTCAACATTTTAAATAGTAATGGCTTTCAAATTCAAATATCACTAACGAGAACATATAGGAAAATAAATCTACTTTCTACCCCTCAGTGGCAGCTCTCCGACCCCATTTCCAAAAGAACCAGTAACCAGTTTTTAGAGTCTTTCCAAAGATAGCCCATGTGTCTATAGATACATGCACATGGTCATCTTTTTCTTTCTAAATGTGATAACTAACCATGCATGATACAGCGTGCTTTGCAGCTCAATCTTAGAGATAGTTCTCTACACAGTGGTGCCTCGGTTTTCGAACGTCTCCGTTGACGAACATTTCGGTTTAGCCGGAAACCCAGAAGTAAATGCTTCGATTTTCTAATCCGCCTCGGAAGTCGAACATGCCGCACGGCTTCCGCTGAGGGCAAGATCCTGAGGCCTAGCTGTCGGCTGTGGATCCCTCGGTTTTCGAACATTTCAGAACTCGAACCGTCTCCCGGAACGGATGACATTTGAAAACCGAGGTACACCATACACCCATATGCAGATTGCCTCGTTCTTTCTCATGGCTGCATAGCACTCCATGATCTATCTAGACAGCCTCCCACTGGTGAACACAGTTTGCTTCCAGTCTTTGACTACAGAATCAATGCCGCAGGGATGATCTTTTTACATAAGCTGGGTACATGTGATAATAAAACTATAATGACAAATATCTATAAGGGAAATTTCTGGATCATCAAAATTTTTATTTTGCACATCTGATGGAGAAAATGAAAATCTATGTATTTAATTTTTATGTTTCATGCTGAGTGATGTCAAGCATTTTTCACTTTTTAAAAAGCTATTTGTATTTATTTTTCTGTGATCTCCCTGTTCATGTTTTGGGTGGTTTTTTTTGCCAATTTGTCTGGCAAACTATAGGTCTTTTCCTAATTTAATATAAACTCTCTCTGTAAAAGAAAATAGCCCTTCATCATATATTGTACAAATATTTCCCCCAGTTATTTGTGTCTTGATTTTGTTAGGGAATTGTGCAAATATTTGTTATTATTTAGTCAAATTTATCCGTCTTTTGTGGCTTCTGGGTTTTCTTACTTTAAAAAGGATTTTCCCTTTGAGATTATAAAATAATTCTTCAATATTTCCTTTTCATCATTCTTCTTTCTTTCAAAACTTTGCTGTAGTTGTCATTTATTTTGGTGTAAGGAGTAAGGAAGGGATCCGAGTTTTGATTTGTTTTGTTTCCTAGATGATTGGCCAGTTGTCCCAATCTCATTATTTTAAAAAAACCTATCTTAAAATAAAAATTGAAATTCCACCTTTATTATATGCTAAATTCTGTATATCAATTTATGTGAGTCTGTTTACAGACTGTCTATGACTCTCTATTGATCTGTCTTTCTGTTCATGACCCAGTACCAAATATTTTATTTTTATGGCTTTATAATGTGTTTTTATACTTGGTAAGGCTAGTCTCCCTACTCCCATTGCTCATCTGTCTCAAAAATCTCGGCTAGTCTTAAATGCTAATTTTTTTCTATGTGAACTTTAGAATCAGCTTATCTAATTTCAATAAAAATTCTGGTTGATATTTTTATTGTAATAATATTGCATTTATTGAACTATTTAGGGAAAATTGGCATATTGACAATATTGTGGCTCCCTATCCAAGAGTAGGGTATGCTTTTCATTTAAGTCTTTTTAAAAGTGCTTTGGTCATATTTTTAAACTTTCTTTCTATGGATCTTCCACATTTCTTAGGAGCTTATTCCTAGGACTTGTATCTATTTTCATTGCCAAGTAAATGGGATCCTCTAACCTATTTTTGGATTTGTCTGTTGTCTGTATAGAAAAGTATCCAATCATATCCTCTGCAAATAATGATGTTTTTTGCCAACTCTTCTCTAACTTTCTAACATTGTATTTCTTATGCAACATTTTTTGGTCTTAAACCAGCTTTCCTAGGTTTGAGGAAATCACTGAGTCCATTCCAGCTCATCACTGGATCCTCCAGTCTTCTTTGGGCTGGGGGCTGGAGAATGGGTGGGTGGGTAGGTGGGTTCTTGGGCCATGAGAATATTTTCACTGTAAGTTATGATAGTCTGGAGACCAAAACTCTTGGCGCAAATAGATGATGAGTCACAGGGATGGGGTGGAGAGGGAGTGGGTAGTTATTCTGTAAGGTGCTAACAGGTGAGAGGCTGTGAGAGTCTAGTCCATGTTGCTGGGCTCCTGTGGCTGGGGGCGAACATGGCAGAGGGAAGGCAGGTTCCTGCCTTTGAGATGTGCACTAGGGAAACTGAACATACAGGGGAGGCTGGACTCCTGGGCTGTGCTCTAAAGGGGGCCCTTGTTACATACCTTCACGCAGTCCCCACCATGGTGGCCTGACACTGGAGTCCTTCCCAGACACCCACCCATTACTTACTGGCTTCCACATCCCTGATCATAAGACTCAGCCCACATGGATTCCTTCTTGGTTCCTATTTCTCTCTAATACAGCAGGTCCTTAAATAACATCAATTCTCTCAACGTTGTTTCGATACAACATTGATGAGATGCTATAGGAACTTAACCTTGTTTATATCAATTAGCCTGTGGCAAAGTTGGTTTTGTTATACATCGATGACTCTAGGTGAGGACTTACTGCATATGCTGTGGGTTAGTCTTACCTGCCCAGTGAAACCAGAGACCCTCAAAAGTAGGTTTGGGGTCTTGCTTAAAACCCCACACAGCATGAAGCCCAAGTCAAGCATATGATGAGTGATCAATAATAGTTGTTAATTGAGTTTCCACTCACATTCTAATTGCCCTGGAACTGGATAGTTCTGCTTCTGCAGCAGGCAAGGCGGGAAATTACAGCATAGGAGGGACTGGGCTCAAGTATAAATAGGAAAAGGAAATGCTTGGACTTTCTCAGCGCAATAAAAGTTATATTATAATATTATATGTAACTGTGCAATTAAGCCTGAAAATTGCAAGCTTCCAGTTTGTTCTTCCCAGCTGAATGCCAGGCGGTTCTCGTGGTGGATGGCGTCTGCTTAGGAGAAAAGGGCAAGTTCGAAGGCAGACCTGAGGTTTCACTTCCTTTGGAAAACATAGATCCTTGAGGCTGGCCAACTGGCCCGCTGATCTGGGCCTCATTTCCAAATTGAAGTGGGCAGCGGCAGGGAGGAAGGAGTGTTTTTCAATGCATAACAAGGACATCTTCCACCTGGATGAGACCTTGGCGTTTAACTCTGCCCTCCTTCCTCCCTCAGCCCCTCCCCCACTGGAGTCCCTACCCACCGATCCCACCCAGAGGTCTGGGGCAGGGAGAAGGGCAGGGGCACAGGCGTGAGTAATGAGGAGCAGCTTCATGGGTCCAAAGGTACAATCTTCTAGCTGGTTTCCAGTCACCCTTCCCTGCCTTCTCCAGGACTGCCAGTTGCTGACAGCTGTCGATTCCTCTCCCCTCCAGAACCTTCCCTGACTTCGTTCCTGTGGACTCACTTGCCTCTCTGAACTCACTGAGCCTCTGCCTTGGAACCCAGCACCTCTCCTGCTCATTGCTTCCGCCATGCTAAGCCCAAGCTTCTGTGCCTTACTTTCCACACACTGTTCCCTTTGCCGGAATATTCTACCCCTCCCCACACCCCTGGCTGCCTGGGAGCCTCAAAACTCAGCTCATCACTTCCTCACTGGAGTCCCCTCCCTGACCCCAGCAGAGCCCCTGCCCCCTGGCCTCTGACCCCAAGGTACCCTGTCCATACTTCTGGTCTAGCGCTTAGCATTCGTGCTAGGTCTTGACTTGACTTGTGTCTATCCCCCACTCTGCTGGGAGTTCTGAAGGCCAGGAATCCCATCCCTTTCACCCCCATTTCCCCAGCCCTGAGCAACATGGGTCAAATCTGGAGCTGAGAGGCAGCATCGGAATTGCTTAGGAAACCTGGATCCTGGCTGCTGGGTTCAAGTCCCAGCTCTACCTCAGTTTCCCTATTTGAAAAAGGGGGTAATGATGATAGCACTAGCTACCTCCTGGAGTTTTTGAGAGGATTAAATAAAGGCATCCAATTAGAATATTTAGGACAGTGAGTAGCATAGAACAAGCACTCACTACACCTATTATATGTTTGATTCAGTTAGCAGAATCTCAGAATTAACCCTCTGTCTCCCGTATATTGTCTCTGTCAAGCTATGTCCCTGTCTGTTCCCCACACTCAGGGCCTGTTGGTAATGAATTTGTACACAACTTCCAACATGGCCCCAGCAAACATCCTTGCCACTGAGTGTCGAGGACGTTAACTCAGATCTGCTTTCTCGCCTCCCTCAGGGACCCAGTGAGGAAACATGTCAAGCACTTTGTACCAACCTGCCGCGTCTCCATCACTCTGCCCCATGTGGTCAAGTGCTGCTCCCACCCACACTTGGTAGAAAGCTTGTCCTTTAAAAGCCCAAAATATGCTATTCATGACCTTGGAATCCAAAGATCCACACTGGAACCAAAATATTTAAGTGGATTAATTGCAGGGCAGCATAGAGGCATAGAGCCATTGAGTGTGTGGGCCACAAGGGACCTTCAGAACCTTCTAGTCTCACCTTAAAGAAGAAACTGAAGCTCAGAGGGAACTCAGTTGGTCCAGGGTCACCTGTAACTCAGTTGCAGAGTGGAGACTAATTGTAAATGAGGTTTTAATTATGCTACCTCCCCAGCAGGGTGTTGGTCTCTCTTTGCCAACTGGGCAATTCTGAGACTGCACACCTGGGCACTTCTTAGCCCTTACTCTTTGTGGTTTTTCCCCAAAACAGAACTTATACTCCAGTGGCCCTCTCGCCTGGTGCCCGCTTTCCTTTCTCCCACTGTGAAGTCCCCTGGCTTGGTGGCCGTGGTGTGGTGCTGGGAAACCTTGCACACTGGTCAGGGTGGCCTGCCTGCAGAGCGCACGCAGAGGCGGGCCAGCTGTGCAGCTGCACTGGTGCCTTTTAGGAGAGACACTAAAATCTCCCCAGAAAGATCAAAATGCCACTTAACCCAGGTGTCCACACACAATCCCTTAATAACTAGCAAAATCTAAGCCATCCCCTCTCCTCCATAGGATCTGAGGCCGTTGGACAAAAATGCTAAAAAGAATAGCACTCCTACGCAGCTCCTGTGTGTCACTCGCCTCCCCACTCCCAGTGAGTGTGTGACTGTGGGGAGGACAGCAGACCAGCCGGGACACCTTCTGAAAAGGCAGCCAGAGGCAGTGGGATTCTAAAATTCAGTAACACGGCCTAGTGCTGTTTATGGGGGATGAATGATTTATTTTATTATCTAAATTTTCAGTGGTTTAATAAGGTTTAGTAAGCCTCCCAGGGAGTTTTCTGGCTCGGGAAATCGCCTGTAATAAACATGAGTAGTAAATCCTTTATTTTGAACATAAAGAGCTGTGCAATTTTTCTTTTGAGGAAACAAGTCTCCCCTCTACCCCCGCCTCACTCTCTAATAAATAAAGAGTGACTGAATAATTAAAGAACAATAGTTTGAAGGGGCACCACTTTATTTGTCTGGCCCAGACTCCCACGGGTCAGCCCACTGGCAGTCCTGCCATTGGCGTGGGACACTCTCCCCCACTCCTTGCTTGTTCTGCCTGCCCTGGGCCCCTCCAGCTCCTTCCAGCTCACTGGAGAGGGCCCTCATTGCCTTCTGAGGCCTTGTAGCCCCTTAGAGACCCACTCTTTCTATCTTTCCTGCAAAGTTACCTCTCAGTGTGGGAGAAAAACCAGTGGCTTCGAGGGACATGTGGCTTGTTCATGAGTCATTTAACCACATTGCTTTGTGACCTTAACGTCACTTGCCTTGTCTTTCCTTATCTATAAAATGGGTATGCTGGCCTCATCTGACATCAAGAAGGTGAAAGTGCTTTGACAAGTAAAGGCTCCAAGCCACCGCTTGGGTTCCTAGTGGGCAGCAGTTGTGAAGAGGAGAGGGTTCCTCCAGGGGACGATTAAACAGCTCAGACACTCAGACCCTCCACCCCCCATCACCAAAGCCCAAGGGTGGAGCTGCCCCTCACTCTTCCTCATCCATCTCTCAGACCACCTTCTAGGTGCCCCCCAATCTGTCCCAAGTATATGCTTCATCCCTGTAAGAACTGAGGGGGAGAGAAGCTCACCCTGGCTTTTGTCCCTACTCCCAACCCTTGTGGGTGGTCCTAGACCTTGTTCTGATAAACCCAAACCAATTCTGGTGTGGGGAGGCTGGAGATGTGATGATGGTGAGGGAGGGGTCGGCAAGGGATACAGCATGATACCATGGACAGAGGAGGCCCGGCTCTCTGTCACTTACCTAGTGCTGTGACTTTGGGCAAGTCAGTTCACCAGCGTGAGTTTAGGGTTCTCCTCAGGAAAGTGGGCCAAATAATTCTTTCTGTACCCATGGATCCTGAGAAAATGTATGGAAGGGAGACGTGAACAAGATTTTCTGAACCTAAAGCTCAACAGGGCCATGGCATTGCTAGCTCAGGGGGCTTCAGCAGAGAACAGTGAAGAAGGACATGCATGCCTGGTCAAAGGGGAAAACACCCAGGCCCTCAGATAGAGAAGCAAAGGGAAAATCTGTCTGTGGCAAGGGTGAGAACCCAAGAGTGCCTGCCTACCAGGCCTGGCCTCTGCCCGGGTCCTCAAGCCTTATTCTGTGGATAGGGGGATGAGGCATTGCGGGGGCTGAGGGCATAATCGTGTGAATCACGGAGGGCCTGCATTCCAGCTATAAGGGGACATGTGGTGGAGAAGGGAAGTTCAGAGCTCATTTCACAGAATCCAAACAGCTCTAAGCCCCGGGCCCAAGGTAAGCTGGGGACTGTGGGCTCCAGACAGTCCTGGCAGAGTGGCAGAGCAGGTGGTGCCGGCTTCACCCAGCTGTGGGCACTCTGCCTGGGTTGCTCTGGCAGACGGGGCACAGGCTAGAAGTTGAGGTGTCCCTGCCCAGCCTCTTAGCCCACATGTCTGGCCCCAGCCCGTGGAGTAGCTGAAGCTCCAGGGCCTTCTGGTGTCAAGAGGTGTGGCTGCCCTGCTTTGGGGAACTGCCAAGGGCAGGGTGGGGTGGGTGCAGCAAAGATCCAGCTGCTTGGACCAGGCCTCCCCACCCTCTCTCCTGCCTACCACCCCCTCCCAGGTTTCAGTGCCTACATAGACCACAGGAACTCCGAACCTGCTCAAAGGATGCAGGTAGCTGCTGCCCCGCCTCATTCCTACATCTGGAAAACAACCCACATCCTGTTTCCACCCCTGTGCAGCACCTCTTGTTCCCACCGCAGCCACCAGTTCTGTCAGGTAGCTTTGAAGCTGCAGGCTTGGGCATCAGAGGAGCCGGAGGCTGGGGATAGGACCTCTCTCAGGGAGGTGGGAATCTGCCAGCTGGGGCCAACCTGGCCTGGGAATTTGGCAGATGGAAGCATCATCGTGAGCCTCAGATTTGCTGAGCTGAGAAGGATTTAGGAAGGCACTGCACTTGTGGATCAGAGCAATAGAACTGTCTCAAAAGTCACACCACCAAGGCAGCCATAGAGGTCAGAAAAGAGATGGGACTCAGGAATCAAATAAACCAAGAAATCACTTTGCCTCTGATCCTCACCAAATGAGGATCATAATAAAGATGAAATGAATGAATGTAAGTGCCTTATGAATGACAGAGCTCTGTTCCAATGTCAGGTATCCACAAAGCAGAGGATTGGGGCCGCCCCACCTCCTTTGTGACTTCAAGGCTGTCTCTACTCTCTGAACTGCTCTCATTCATTCAAGATCTACCATATTCATGCTTAATGGCATCCTGGGAATGGCACAGGTATATGGGAAACAGACCCTGCCCAGAGCAAGTGAGATCCATGCATTTAATTCCCCATTTCCCAGATAGGCAAACAGAGCAGCAGAATTATTTACTTTGCCTATACCCCTGCACTTCACATTCCTGGTAAAACCAATCCTAGAACATGGGCCCCTATTAGCCACGCAAGCCTGCACCTGGCTGAGGGCACAGGCTTGGCATCAAAACACCCTGCTTCTAGTTCTAGCTCTGACACCAATTTGCTGTGTGACCTTGAGCACGGGCTCCTCTCTGTGCCTTATTTTCCTCACCTGTCAAATGACATAAAGTTAATACTGGCCTCACCTGCCTCGTAGGAATACATGAGATAAGAGATATGAACAAACCTTGCAAGATAGGATGCCCCACACATGCCGGGGGTCCCCTGGGAGCTTGTAAAGGCTGTTCTCAGTGTCTTTGGTTGGGAGAGGTGCTTAAATAGGGTGGATCTCTGCAAAACTATGTGGAAGGCAAATTGGTTCCCTGTATGGTCCCACCTCCCTCTGCCAAAAGATCTGTTAGGGTCTATGTCCTTCCCGGACTTCATAATTGCTAACATTTTGGTTGAGCACCTACTATGTACCAGGAGGCATGTTATGTGCCTTAGCTCATTGGATCCATAGAGCAACTCTATGGGGCCAGCACTATTATTGTCCCCATTGTGCAGATGAAGAAATTGAGCTCAAGGACGGAAAAAGTAAATCCCAGAGGCCATTAGCATGGGTCACAAGATGTGACCACACAGGCGGTCTGAGAGCAGGGCTCTCACCCTCCACCACTCATCGTGGGCCTTGGGTTGTCAGATGACCATCAATCAAACTCAGCACTTGCTGGCTGAGAGCAGCTTCTTATACGATCCCACTCAGGATCCAGGTGAAGCACATTTTTAGAGGGGACTCTGGAAATCCAAAGCCTTCCCCCTCTACCCAACAAAATCCGCTCTGTCCTTCACAGCTCAGACAAGCCCCCTCCTCCTGGAAGCCTTCCTGATCCCCCAGCCCGCATTTATACTCAGCACCGAGCCTCCCCAACCCCTGGCACGTGAGGGTCTCAGCTCCCTGGTGTGCATCCCTCAGCCCTGGCTCTGATCAAATCTCTAAAGTAAGAGACAACTTTTGAGGGGAAGAGTTCAAATCCCTCCGCCCCCAAATTGAACTCTGTAGGGGGCAGTGTGGTAAAGGGGGTGACTGTGAACTTCTACACCACATGCAGCTGGGCTCAACGCCTGGCTCAGACACCTGCGGCACTGGGCAAGTCACTCACCCTCCCCACACCTTTCTTTATCCTTCAGTTGGAGGTGACAATACAAATATGCACCTTTCAGAATTGCACTGGTTGAGGAAAAATCGGAGGTGAGATGGCTGGCATGTTGCAGGCGCTCAATAAATGGTAGCTGGTATTTATTGTTTTTGTAAAGGCTGGCTGGCTCGCTTGCTTCATTTGGTTATTAGAACAGGATACAAATAAGAATAAAACTCAAGTCACGCTCAAGAAACTAGTACTGGAGGACTTCTAGAGCCAGATTTCTACATCGCACTCCGTGGTGGAAGGTCCTCTCGCTCCTCCCGGTCTCTCCGCCCCCACCGCTTCTCTGCTTTGCTCACAGAAGCCCCCCTGTCTGTCTTTAGGTGGTAAGCTGAGGGCAAGATCCCTCTCTTGGTAGGGAGAGAGGGGAACGCAGGTGAGTTACTGAACCAAGTAAGGTTCTCATTTTACAGTTGAATAAACCAAGGCCAGACTCGAGAGGCACTGCCTTTGTCAGACACTGCTGCTTGGACACACTGGGCTCGAAAAGCTTCCACTGTGGGCGGAGGCCCTGGGAGGCCATGGCAGCCTCAGGACCGCTGGAATGGGAACCACACCTGAGAAGGTTCTGCCCGCCCTGCATTCTTCCTCTTGACTCCGTTTCCAAGCTTCTCTTCCCCTCTTGCCCTCCTCCGCCTTTATTTCTGATCTGTCTATACATTTTTTCTATCCCCTTTGTACCAAGGGATCATGTTCTGCGCCAAGCCTCTCCTGGCTGTTAAGAGTCTTTGTTTTGTGTATGTGTGTGATTCTGTTTCCTGAGAGTATTGTTCTTGGAGACAGAACTGCCCTGGATTGGGCGATGGAAGGGAGGGAGAGAGAGGGCCTGGGCCCGAAGGAGGGGAGGTGGGGGCAGGGTATGGCCACCCTTTCGGAGTACTGCTGTCTGGGCCCTTCAGGGCATGGGATCCTTAGGGTCATCAGGGAAGCTCCCAGAGTACAGGGCAGGGACAATTCTTCCCAAAGAGACAATTAAAGAGCAAGGTCAGGCCTTCCCTCCTGCCCTGAAAAACAGCCCCCAGCTACACAGTTACATCCCCTCCTCCAGGAATGGGACAAAGACTCCAAACCAGGCCACTGTGAGAAGTCGCCACTGGGCAGACTAGCCTTCTAGTCCAGGGTCACCTTGGCTTGTTGCCCTTTCCTCATCCAGATCCACTTTGCGCTTCTAACTTCTCGTGGTCATGACACATTGGTTATTTGGTTTCCCATTACCATCCAATGACAAGATGAGGTCAAGGGAGCCCAGAGAGCCGGAGCAGCCTCCCAAAGTCTCACAGCTATGGGCTTCTGATTCCCAGTCTCCAGCAGACATTCTACAAAAGCACTGAGATGGGGCAGTTAGGGGAATGGACAGCAGTCTTCATCCCTCAGTGAGCTTGGCTGAGACACTGACCGCCGACACATGGTCCAACGGGTTTGACTCCTCTATTTAAGAAGGTGGGGCAAAGCTTAAAGAATTGTGGGAATCTTCCCCTAAATTAACATTTAAGAACATTTTTATCTTTAAAGGCACAAGCCCTTAGTAAGCAAAGAAACTTGGCTCTAGTTTTTGAAGTTTTACTGATTTGGGCTTTTTACTTAATAGTCCAAGGGGAATTTCATTCACAGTCTTTTCAGATGGGAGGGTCCCTCAGAGGGTCAGGACTCTACTAACCATATGGAAGATTCATAAGAATTAGAAAAAGATGTCATTTCCTCAATACATATTTAGTTTTTTAAGAAACTACTAAGTTGTTTTACAGAATGGCTATATCATTCACACCCCCACCAGCAATGTTTGAATGATCCAGTTTCTCCACACCCTCGGCTGTTCGCACCCTTTGTTATTTAGTCATTCTGATAGGTGTGTAGTGATAGCTCACTCCTCTCCCAGGAACCTTGCAATATCTTTCTCGCAATTATTATGTCCCTGTAAGCTCTGTTGGAACAGGGGCCTTCTTGGCCTGCTCTCTGTGCATCCCCAGTGCCCGGCACAGGGAGAAACCCAATAACTAGGGAATGAATGCATGGCCTGTAGGGTCTCTGGCTCTTTTAAAGATGAGAAGGCGGGAAAGCAATGAGGCCTTCATTTTGGAAAATGTCCTGAGCACTTGCCAGGTGGGATTGCTCAGGGATGGCTGTGGCCCTCCAGGATAGAGGGAAAGGGGGGACAAGGGAGGAGTAGCTGGCACCCTGCATGCCTCACCAGGTCCCTGGTGCCTCCGGGCTTCACTTGGGGCACATATTGTGGGGCCTGGCACTCTTCACCTCCCCGGCTCCCACTGCATCGGCGTTCCCAGGGCAGAAACATCCAGAAGATGAATGCGTGGGGATTCCCAAAGCTCTTCCCTCTGGGGTGTGGGGCTTTCAGGCTTTGGTTTTCTTCTTCGCCCTACTGTAATTGTACCAGGGTAAGAATCAGGCCATGGGCCACACTCAAGCTTTGCTCTGAGTAAAAAGGCCCTGTGTACTGGCATAAAAATGGAAGTGGCTTTTTGTACAGGTTGAATCTGCTGAGTTGGGCTGTGAGTTCTGTTGTTCTTGTCCTGGGCTTCTCCCTCCTGGTGGCTGTCGCTGGCCATACTTCGTGTTTAATACATACAAGGCTAAGGTGTCTCAGGGAGCTTCTCCCCATAGGGATATGTTTCCCTGAAGGTATCAGGATACAGAAATGATAAATAAACTAATAATGCGCTTGAATTTAATAACTGAATTTAAATGCTTATTTATAGGTAAAATGGCTTACAGGGATGCATAGATAGGATATCAGCATTTAGTAGAACAAAAGAGCAAGAACTGCAAATGAAAGGAAACTTCAACAACTAAGATGAAAATGGAAGGAAGGTCAGAAGGCAAAATATTTACCTTAAGGCCCCCATTCCCTTGCTGAAAATGGGCCACAAAATTCGTCTTAGATTTCCTAGTAGCCATGCCGGTTTGCTTGGGCTGCCATAACAAAGTGCCACAGACTGGATAGCTTAAACAACAGAAATTTATTCTCACAGTTTTGGAGGCTGGAAGTCCAAGATGAAGGTGTTGGCAGGGATGGTTTCTTCTGAGGCTCTCTCCTTGGCTTGCAGATGGTCTTTTCCCTGTGTCTTCACAGGGTCTTCCCTCTGTGTGTCTCTGTCCTAATCTCCTTTTATAGGGACACCAGTCATAATGGATTAGGGCTCATTCATATGACCTCATTTTAACTTTAATCACCTCTTTAAAGGTCCTACCTCCAGATACAGTCACATTCTAAGATACTGGAGGGTTAAGACTTCAACCTATAAATTTGGTGGGGATGCAACTCAGGCCATAACAGTGGCCAGTAATAGCCAAATGTTAGATGTTAGTCTGTTGTAGGAGTCAGAGGATTTGTGAAATAAACCAGAGCATTTTCTCAGCAGCAGCGCTGAGTCGTGAGAGAACATTCCCCCTTTGGCCCTTGACCCACAGACACTGTGTGAGGAAGTGGTGGACGTAGTTCACAGTGGCCGCTGAGTGTCTTGTGGCTGTCCATCCTGGTGTCTCACCATTGCACATTAACAAAGTCGAATTCAGTGAAATCATGCCCACAGGAAGCTTATACAGCCTTTGCTAAACAGTAAACACCAACTGCTTCCATGAGATCTCAACTCCAAGGGCCTGAGGGGTCCAGGAAAAGCCCCCATTGGTGCAGTGAAAAGCCCCAGCTTATGAGCTGGGCTCTGCACTGCAGATGGGATTTTAAAAAGCTGAGAAGAGGGGGGCTGGATTTATGGTGGAGAGGGAAGCCTTAAGCAAAGGCAGGGGTGGTTTGGACCAGCAAGCCCACCAGCCTTGCCTCCCCGGCCCAGCATCCCGGAGCCGGGTGTCCCTTCCTGGGACCATGTCCTCTAACCCTGTTCTCCCTCTCCGCGTCCACCTGCAGGGCTCTGGCTGAGACCATGGCCAATGGCATTGACGAGCTCATCGGCATTCCCTTCCCCAACCACAGCAGCGAGGTTCTGTGCAGCCTGAACGAGCAGCGCCATGACGGCCTGCTCTGCGACGTGCTCCTGGTGGTGCAGGAGCAGGAGTACCGCACGCACCGCTCCGTGCTGGCGGCCTGCAGCAAGTACTTCAAGAAGCTCTTCACGGCCGGCGCCCTGGCCAGCCAGCCCTACGTCTACGAGATCGACTTCGTGCAGCCCGAGGCCCTGGCCGCCATCCTGGAGTTCGCCTACACCTCCACGCTCACCATCACCGCCTCCAACGTCAAGCACATCCTCAACGCCGCCAGGATGCTGGAGATCCCCTGCATCGTGAACGTGTGCCTGGAGATCATGGAGCCCGGCGGCGCGGGCGGCGAGGAGGACGACAAGGAGGACGACGACGACGACGACGAGGACGACGACGACGAGGAGGAAGAGGAGGAGGAGGAGGAGGAGGAGGAGGAGGAGGATGACGATACGGAGGATTTCGCTGACCAGGAGAACTTGCCTGACCCCCAAGACATCAACTGCCACCAAAGCCCTTCCAAGACGGACCACCTCACAGAGAAGGCCTACTCAGACGGCCCCAGGGACTTCCCGGACCCCTTCCGGGCCAGCAGCCCCGGCCACCTGGGCGTGATCCGGGACTTCTCCATCGAATCTCTGCTGAGGGAGAACCTGTACCCCAAAGCTAACGTCCCCGACAGGAGGCCCTCCTTATCTCCCTTCTCCCCGGACTTCTTCCCGCACCTCTGGCCAGGGGACTTTGGTGCCTTTGCCCAGCTGCCCGAGCAGCCCATGGACAGTGGGCCACTGGACCTGGTCATCAAGAATCGGAAGATCAAGGAAGAGGAGAAGGAGGAGCTACCCCCACCCCCGCCGCCACCCTTCCCCAACGACTTCTTCAAGGACATGTTCCCGGACCTCCCCGGGGGGCCGCTGGGCGCCATCAAGGCGGAAAGTGACTACGGTGCCTATCTCAACTTCCTGAGCGCCACCCACCTGGGCGGCCTCTTCCCACCCTGGCCGCTGGTGGAGGAGCGCAAGCTGAAGCCCAAGGCCTCTCAGCAGTGTCCCATCTGCCACAAAGTCATCATGGGGGCCGGGAAGCTGCCGAGGCACATGCGGACCCACACCGGGGAGAAGCCATACATGTGCAACATCTGCGAGGTCCGCTTCACCAGGTGCGCACGGCGGGGGCCCGAGCTGGGAGAGGGTCAGAGGCGGCAGCGATGGCAGCAGAGAGGGGCATGGGCCGGGGGGGGGGGGGGGGCATGGGCGGGGTCAGGGCAAGATGGAGAGAGACCCAGCTCAGGGGAGGTCCAATTGGATCCTAGATGCACATCAAGTTCATTGCTAGAAGGCATGCCAGGCATTCCCTGGTACAGTGATTTTCAAGCTCTTTTTAAGAGCTAAAATATTTTCTTTTGAAAAAACAATATTTTCTTAAATGCAATGTTAGGTGGAAGGCCAAGATATAAAACAGATCAGAGCCGAGCTGTTCTGGCTAAGGCAGGAGTGAGGGGCCTCAGTGCCTTGCTTGCTTGGCCTCCCTCTACCTTTCCTCTCTATAGACCCATGGAAGCCGTTTGAAGTTCTCCAAAAGGGTGCAGCCCCTTTATTTTATTTGGAGGATGTTCCACATGCCAGGGACTGTCCTAAGTGTATGCCATATGCTCTTACCCAGCTATGCCCTGGGAAGATGAGGAGGTGCCATATAGCCTTCGTTTACAGGTGAGAAATCTGTCTCCCAGTGGCTGGTTGGCCACTCGTAAGTGCAGCTAGGAAACAGCGGAGCTGGGACTTACTTGTGTGACAGCAAATTCTATGACACATCTCTCAAGTTTTGTAGCCAAAATTGATGAGTGGGATGTGTGGGTCAGTGCTGGATATTGATGGGCCTTATTTGGGGAAAATATGGTGTGTCGGTGCTGTGTGTGTGGTCACTGGTGTGAGGCTGATCTTCCCGGCATGTCTTCAGTGGGGAAAGTTCTGGTGGATGGCCTTGCACCAGAGCTTGTCATTTCAGTGTGTTGGGTGTAAACACAGCCTGGTGGATGTCTGCCTTGCGACCATGACTTACTAGATGAGGTCCTTTCCCCGCACGGCCACTATCCTGTCAAATAACTCACCTTGAGAGCCCCACACTTATGCCAGGGGTGCTGCTGTCACCCCGCATCTTCTTGGAAATGTATCTGCAGGAATTGCTGGGGACTCGTTCTTTTGATTTTTTTCCATGGGCACAAATCTTTGGCCTTTGAGGATAAAGTGAAATTTTTTGATTCATGTCAAATATTGAACCAGGGGCCATGTTTTTCAGGGGAAAAATAAGTTTTATAAAGTAGTGAGACCTACTCTTTTGGGTGGCTTGAAACTCTAGTGGAAGTTTCCAGAGAAGGCCATCAGACACATGTTCAGGTGACAGTGGCACTGCCAAAATAGCTCAGCAGGCTCATTCAGTGACTGCTTTGAAGGACAATACCAATTATTTCCAAGGGGGCCTTGAGGTCCCCACACAGCTGCTTCTGTGAGGGAACCCCAAAACACACTCTCTCCTAGACACTTTGAGCTGACAGTGGAGGCAGATCTGCAGGTGCAGAGCAGCTGGATCTAAAGTGCCTGAGATTCACCTATTCTCAGGTGTCTTTCACCAATGGCCCTGCCACTCTGATACTGCCTTAAGCGATTCTTCCTCTCCCACCCTCACCTCCTCCTGAATTTACTTAGCCTCACAGGGGCCCAGCTAGAACATCTGAACAAGGCTGACAAAAGCCCAGGATAGCATAAGGGAGACCAACCAGAGCAAAATCCAAAGTCAAGTACAGTTCACTCATCTCCAGCCCACGGCTCCCAGCCTAGCCCCAGGGAATGACTTCAAAGAGGTGATACTCTGCACAGGCCAGATCTAAGAAAGGCAGCCCCAGAGTAGCCTGGAGCTTCCCTCCTGCCATCCAGGGTCCACCTCCCTAATTTTCATGCCTCTCCCCTACGCAGATAGCTGCCATTGAGACACTTCTCCCTGCAGGACAGATTCAGGTCCATGGCTTCAAGAGGATGCATGTCTCAGGGTACCACACAGTGACCCTGCCTGACCCCCCAAGTCCCCATCTTTATTCTGGCCCTGTTCCTCCCCTCCAGGCATTTCCCACACACAGTGTTCTGTGAGGACTATGCCAGTCCATGGGCCCTGCCTTCCCTAGGGAAAGTTTTAAACTTGGTCAATCACTGCAGACAGATTTCTTACCCTCCTATCACTAGAACATTCTCTGAGTAGGCCTCCAGTTTGGGCAGCGATGCTGGGTTGTATAGGAGGACTGCATTCCAGAACCTCCCTCCCAGCACATTCCTGATGACCACTGAGGGTGGCCTCTGTGCCTGCATTCTCACCACCCCTCCAGGTAGGTCAGATCAGCCTGTGGCCCTTCCTGGACATCCAGCCATCTGCCCTGCCCTCCCTCGGGTTTACTCCTCCCAGCAGACTGACAGCCATCGGCCCCCAGACCTGTCTCCAGCTGAAGCAGCTGCATTCCAGCCTCCATCAGCACCTCCCACCCCCTCCTCCTCACTCTCTCCCTCTCTCGTTCCCACTGGGCTCTGACAGTCCTGAGAAAGATCAGAAAAGATCTTGCCGCGCCCGCCCCCCCCCCCCCCCCTTCTTGGGAGGCTGGAGGAGATTTTCCTGGCTCCTTTGAATAAGGGACTGCATTTCTCACCGTGGGCTGTGGCTATCTGTGCTGAACACCTCCCCACCCCTTCCCTGGCACATTCTTCAGAATCACTGGTTCCTCGCTTCCCTCCTTAGAGCTGCCCTGCAAGGATTCTATTTGGTCTTTAGAGAGCGCCAGCTCTGGCCTGTCCAGGTTGGGGTTTCCTGTAACTGTCTGTAGCCAAATCCCCTTGCAGCCTTACCCCAGGGACCTTCTTTGTGGCTGAATTCCTACAGCCACCATCCATAGCACCTTCCTTCCCTCCCCAGCTGAAGGCTCTTCAGCAGCCATTGAGAGCAACAGCTGCTGCCTCTTTGACTCAGTCTATGTCAAGATTCCCCTACATCCTCCTCATCAGGAGTCTTGCTATTCCCAGAAAGTCTGAAGCAGGGCCAAAGATCAGGACCACAAGGTTCTGCCAGATGTGGCCCCTAGCAAGGTCTTGAAGAAAGGGGAGGAAGTGAGCCCAAGAAGATGAGAAAATGTGTGTTCTCTCTGCATGCAGAGGGATGCTGCTGCCCTCGGTGGGCATTTTTTCTGCCCACCTGGACCACAGGTGGCCCCCTGGTTGCCCCCTGGTTGCCACACTGCGGCCCTCATCCCTGCCAACTGGGCCTAGCCCTGGGCTGTGAAGGCCTCAGAAGACCCTTAATTCCTCCTAATGTATGTCACATTGGTCTCTGAGTGCAGGCAGCCTGTGGAAGGAACTCCTAGAGAGCATGGCCGGGCATCCTTCCCTCCTGCAGCCCAGCTCTCAGAGGTGCTCCAGCCATGCCTGGCCGGGCAGGTAATAAAGGCATGAAACTGCAGGATTTGTGAAGGGGCCAGCCCCCGAGCAACAGAAGCCCCATCTTGTCCCTGGGAGAAGATGGACAACCTTTGCGCCCTGCGAAGCTGCTCTCTGGTGAGCCATGATCTCACTAGTTTCCATTGGATGCCCTACCAACATCCCCTAAAGGCTGCGACTTCTAGTCTTCGACTCCTGCCTCCATTGTGAGCCAAATGCTGATCCCTCCTACAGTAGGCAGCTGTCTGCTCTCTGAACAAGGCCAAGAGCCTGGCTTCTCTTTTGTTCTGTATTTTCCTTTTAGTCCTCCCACTCCTGGCAGCTCTGGGGACCTTATTAAGATAATGTAATGTCATTAGCAGTGGCAGCAGGAAGAGAGTTGGTCTCAGACCATCAGGTTACCAAGAAGTCTGGGAGGATGGTGCTGGGAAAGCATTAGCCTGAGTGGGGGGCCTTCGTGGAGGCCGAGGACCCGAGGCAAGACCTGCGGCCCCTTCCTTTCATGCGGGATGAGCTCATGAGTACGGGCACATCTTTCTCGACAATGAGTTCTCCCGGGTGGAGGGGGGAATGCAGATCAAGGTTTGGGTGCACGTGACCAGGCTAGTCCCTGGTGCAGGGTACAGGGCAAACAAGGGGATCAGGGTGAGACAGGACCATGTGGGATTTGGAGTTGCGGGTTCTGAAAACTGGCCCTGTACCAGCAGGTCACTGGTCAGTCGTCAAATGCTCCAGGAGCAGCCACCCCACATTCAGTGTTGTGCACTGAGCAGAGCACAAAAGCGTCTGGCAAGTTCTTATCAAAGCAGGTATCAGTATCATCCGCACCACGTGCTGAATGAGGACCAAGGAAGCAGCACCTGGCACACGAAAGAGCTGCTGAGTCAGTGACTGTAGAGTCAGTATCTCTCAGTGGACTGTGGCACCTTGGAAGGAGCGCTAGAGCGATAATCGGGAACCCCGGGTTCAGGGCCTGGTTCTGCCTCTAACTAGCAGTGTGACTTTGGCCAAGTCTCCTTCCCTCTCTTGGCCTCAATTTCCCCATGTGAAGCATGAGGGTGTTGGAGAAGGTGCTCCCTAAGGTTGCTCCCAGTTTTCTGACTTCATTCGCATATTGCCCAAAATCAGTAAAGCTGTGGACACATGACTGCACCCTCTTTGCGTTCGTTTCCTCATGGGAGGGGAGCTGGAAGTCCAACTCATGCCAGCAGGTGTTCAAAGATGCAGAGTTGACCAGCACATGTCCTGCTAGGAGCACCGCATATCCATGTGGTGTGAGTACAGGGCTATGTACAGGGAGGGGTGAGGCTTGCAAAATAAGTGAGGTGATCCTTCTTCCAGCTTCACTGAGATAAAATTGACATATGCCAGTGTATATGTTTAGAGTATACAGCGTGATGATTTGATATGTGTATATATTGCGAAATGATTGCCACAATGTTAGATAACATTCATCACCTCACATAGTTACCTTTTTAGTGTGGGTGTGGTGAGAACAGTTAAGACCTACTCTCAGCAACTTTGATGTATACACTGCAGCTTTGCTAACTGTAGTCCCCAGGGGCCCCCAGAACTTAGTCATCTTGTCACTGGAAGGTGTGAGCCTGGAAAGCCATGCTAATGGGTAAGCCCATAGGCCACTGGACATAGGAGGCCTCGAGAGATTTTAAGCAGGACCACAGACCTCCAGTCCTGGTGGGAAGTAACTAAGAGCTCAGCTCCTGAGGTTCAGGCTAGAAAACTGTCCAGCTACGCTCATGCTGTCTCCACGAGCAGCTCAGATTCATGAAGAAGCAGGAGGGGAAGAGCCATAATACATATATGAAGCCAACGAGCAAGAAAGTAATTCAGTTATAAGCCCATTGCTCAGATGCAAACACAGAACACCAGAGATCAAAATGGTACAGCCCAGGCCCCCATTTTAGAGGTCAGAAAATGGACCCAGGGCAGCCAAGGACTTGACCTAGTTCTTGGAGTGTGCCCAGGTCCAATTTGCCAATGCATGTGCATTACAGCCATGTGAAAAGGTCATTCCAGGAATAAGGAGGCTGTGTGACTTTAGAAAGCCCTTCCCTCTCTGGTCTTTGGTTTCCTCATCTTGAAAGTGATGTAACGGGATTAGATCAGTATTTTCAAGGTCCTGGGAGGTATACTGCTAATAATGCAGGTTACTGCTCCCCCTGACTCAGATTATGAATCAGAACATGTTAACAGGCTCTTGGTAAACTAGATGATCTCTAAGCTTTTTCCAGGGCTGACTTATCATGAGCTTCGCCCACTCTACTCACCCCCCTGCCCTGCTCCCACGAAAAGCCTCCATTAGGGACAGCCAGCTCCTGCCCAGGGCCAAGCTCCTACTGCAGCATTCCCCAGTCTTCTGGGCCCAGAGGCGGAGAGCTGGCAGCAAATGCCCTGTTTTAACTGTTCCTGGTCTTTACTTTCTGGGTAAGCCCTTATAGGCCTTGCACTGAGAGTCCCAGGTTTGAAAATCCACCTTTTTTCAACCTCAGAACAGCTTGCAAACAAACCACACCCCAAACAGCCACCCTGCCCCCTTTGCCCATCACAGCGATACCTTTGGGAAAGCTGCTTAACTTCTCTGGGCCGCAACTCTTCCTCTAAGTGAGGAAACTATTCCAGGTGTGTTAAACCTAGCTCATACAAACCTAGATTCTCTTATCAGCCCCAGACAATAGGAATTGATGTCTGCCCCTAGGTTTAGCTCTGTACAGAAGAGTGAGACTAGCTGACCACCTAACTTCAGTGTTTCCATCAAGCCTGGGTGAATGTGTTGGGTCCCAAGACATATCCCTCAGGACTGTGCAGCTATCAGGGTACAAACGCACTATGCACCCCACTTTATTTCCTACAGTGGTGAGGAAAGAGTCCTGGGCTGGGAACCAACAGGCCTGAATTCTAGTCCCAGTTCTGCCATTAACCTCTGGGTGACCCCGGTGAGTGTCCCTCCCTGGGCCTCAGTTTGCCCACCTGCAGAATGAAGGATTAGCCTAGGCCCCTGGTTCTCAAAGTGGTTTGTGGACTAGCAGCAGCAGCAGCAGCAGCAGTCAACTTGTTGGAAATGCAAATTCTCTGTCCTCTCAATCCCAGATCTACGGAATCAGACTTTCTGGGAGTGGGGCCCAGCACTGTTTCATCGAGCCCTGGTAATGCTTCTGATACATGCTCAAGTTTGAGACCCACTAGCCCAGATGCTTTCTAAGACCTCTTCCTGCTCAAACATCCAATCACCTGGATGAAATGAGAATTACAGATACCACAAGGGCAGCATGCTGGGGGGGGGGGGCGGGGGGAGGCATGGGATGTCACAGCAGGGTACTATGCAGCCTGGGGACAGCTGGTGGGTTGTGGGAGGGACAGGGGATGTGGAAGAGAGGTCGACACCAGCCAGCTCACTTCCTCTTTTCTGCCCATCCCACTCCCCACCCCCTCCTCCATTTCCCAAGTACCCTCCAGCCCTCCTGTGAGCACAGGTGGAAAGGGCAGATCTGTCCTCTGGGGTCCTCCTCCCCTGACCCCTGCCTGTGTACACAAAAACATCCTGCCCCGCCCTTGGGGAACTGGGCAGAAAATGAGAGCCAGTGAGACCTCTAGTGGCCAGGGGACACCAGGAGGCCAGGCCCTCTGCTCCTGCTGTCTTGGGGTTATGTTGAGGGTGGTTTATTTAAATCTGGCCATTTTAGGGTGGACCCCTGAGCTCCACATCTGTTCCGACCTCAAAGCTGAGCCAAAAATTACAGGCAGACGTTCCACCCAAGCCACACCTGCAGGGAGGAGTGGGGAGACTGGACACAGAGCTGCTTGGCCTGCAGGCCTGGCCAGGGAAGGCTTCAGAATGATCCTGAGAGGAGTCCTTGCAGCCCAGCTGACTCCACCTCAGCCAGGCTGGTTTATGCAGGCTCAGTCTTGAGGGGAAAAAACCCTCAATTTTCCTCTCAAGACCACCAGGAGGTGTGTTGAATCTAGGGCAACGAAAACCCTGATTCTCTTCATCAGCCCTGGACAACAGGAATTGATGTCTGGTCCTAGGTTCAGCTCTGTTCAGAGAGGTTAAGTAACTTGCCTACGGTCCCCCAGTATGTTAGTGGTGGGTCTGCAGCTGGAGCAGGGGCCCCCAAACCCCCAGTGCGCGCCCCACCCCTACACCATACCTTACCTCTGAATAATACTGCTTAAACCCTGAGAAGCTTTGCCATAGATTAAGCTGCATTCTTGTCGCACCTGGCTCTTTTGTAAACCCTGGAATTGTCTGCAGACAAAGAGCAGAGCCCAGGGTTTGGGATAAGAAACCACAGTGCAGGAGACTTGCACAAGGTGTGCCGGCTTCTATAGCCTCCCAGATTAGCCCTGAGGACAGACAGAGCTCAACAGCTAGGCTGGGATGGGCCCAGGGGCTCTGGGAAAAAGCACATGGCAAACTGGAGGGAAGTGGGCATGAGATTAAGGTGCAACCCAGTATCAGAGGTCACTGCCCCACTGAGGACTAAGGACTGCTGACTTGTGGGGATGTGTGTCGCCAGCAGGTCTATTTTCCAGCCTGTGAGAGGGGCCCCTAACAAAGAGTGGGAGCTTCATTACTCAGAGCTCACAAGTAGAAAGGGTTCCGGAGTGGAGGAGGTCTTTCAGGACACTGCTCTTTCTCCAGCTCTCTAATCCAGGTGATAACCATGCCTGTTTGGGGTGGGGCAGGGGTTGAAGGTAAATTCTAGCCTGGGTCCATTCCTAGAGTTTGAGACTTGGCAGTATAGCAGGTCCCGGAGGAAGGGGGGAGAGGGGAGAGAGGGTAGGAAGTGGCTCCCAGTGTTCCCTGCGGGGACTGACTCCCGGCTCTGCATTGCAGGCAGGACAAGCTGAAGATCCACATGCGGAAGCACACAGGGGAACGGCCCTACCTGTGCATCCATTGCAACGCCAAGTTCGTGCACAACTACGACCTCAAGAATCACATGCGCATCCACACGGGCGTGCGACCCTACCAGTGCGAGTTCTGCTACAAGAGCTTCACGCGCTCCGACCACCTGCACCGCCACATCAAGCGCCAGAGCTGCCGCATGGCACGGCCTCGACGAGGCCGCAAGCCTGCCGCCTGGAGGGCAGCCAGCTTGCTCTTCGGGCCCGGAGGCCCAGCCCCGGAGAAGGCGGCCTTTGTGATGCCCCCAGCGCTGGGCGAGGTGGGCAGCCACCTGGGCGGGGCCACCATGTGCCTCCCGGGCCCCAGCCCCACCAAGCACTTCCTGGCAGCACCCAAGGGCGCACTGAGCCTGCAGGAGCTTGAGCGGCAGTTCGAGGAGACACAGATGAAGCTGTTCGGGCGCGCGCAGCTGGAGGCCGAGAGGAACACGGGGGGCCTCTTGGCCTTCGCGCTGGCCGAGAACGTGGCCGCAGCGAGGCCCTACTTCCCGCTGCCTGACCCATGGGCCACGGGCCTGGCCGGCCTCCCTGGGCTCGCTGGCCTCAATCATGTGGCCTCCATGTCTGAAGCCAACAACTAGGCTTGTCCTTGTCTGCCCAGTCCAGCTGCCCTGCCCTCTCTCCCAGCAGGCCCGCCCTGCCCCATCCAATGGTTCTGAACTTATTTCAAAATCACAAAGAAAAAAATGAAAGAAATATATATCAGCAGCAATGGTATTTTTCCAGGCCTCTTGAGGCACCTGCCTCCCTTTTGCTTGTGTCTGAGATGAGCATCTCCTCTCAGCTGGGCCAGCCTCTCCCTAACTGGCTCTCTCTAGCTCTCACACAGGAACTCACAGTGTCGCAGGCCTCAGAGGAGGCCCGACGCTGGGCGCCCTGGAGCACTTTGGAGCTGTGCATGCAGGGAGGTGGCAGGGCCAGAGGCAGATCAGATGCAGCAGGGATGAGGTGAGGGGCCTGGGGCACAGGCCCTGGTTGAGCCCCACATCCCTATGGCAGAGTCCCTGGTGACACTGCTCTGATGGGTCACTTTCCCAGTCTCTAGAGGTCCTGGGATCTTTATGGCAAATGCCCTATTGGCAGGGAGGCCTTCTGGAGTCAGGAGCAAGGCTCCTGGAGTCCTGGCCCATTTTTCCCTCACTGTCTTGTGACCTTGAACAGGTCAGTTTTCTGTACTCCGGTTTCATCCTACTATGAAAAGGGGCCGGTAATTTAGTTTTTCCTCCCACACCCACCCGCCAACATCTACATGCCTGTCCCGCCAACCAAATTCTGTGAAGGTAGAAGCTTTTCTACTTAAAGTCCCAGATAAAATCAGCTGTATTATGGGATTTCGTTTTATCACATCCACCTCTTTATTAGCACGGGTGAGACAAGTGGCCAAACTAGACACCGGTGACAGAGAGAGAGAACTAGGGTGGGGATTGTCCACAGCCCACATGCAGTTTTGTGGAACTCCACATATTCCCTCCTCTTCTCTCTGGGCAGGCCACTGTGTGTGTCTGGACCCCTGCGATGACTTTAGCACTTACTCCATCTCCATACACACCCTCCAAAGCTGTAGGGAATCTCTTGAGACCCCTGAGGCCAACAAAGAAAGGATGGGGATCATGTCTTAATGCCTGTCAACTGCCTGCCTCTACTTTGATCCCTGGAAATAGACAAAATTCCTGGTTCCGTGGGCTTATCTATTTGCTTTTCAAGTTGTGGGTTTCTCTTTGCTGCATTTGAACACCCTGGACCCCTCCCTCTGGAGATGAAGCTGGGGTATGTGGCTCCCCTCTGTGTGGGGAGGCTGAGCCTTGGTTCTAGTGTGGGTTTGAAGGGCTCTGTGAGTTGGGGCTGTCCACACACTCTCCCCGGTTCTTGAGTTTGTAGCGGGTCCTGAGAAGGAAGACAGCTCTGCTGGCCCAGTGCCTTCCTGCTCTTCTCTCCCCTTTCCTGCCTTCCCTCCCTTTTCTTGCTGAGTTTGCTTTGTTTTCTCAGTAGCCAGGAAAGAAGGAGAGTTCACCTGCACAATTGTCCAGGCCGGTGTCCCCAATCCCAGAGCTGTGGGCCTCGGAGACTTCACTCTTCCTCTCGCCTTGGCTTCTTCCTGAGCAAACACAAAAAACAAAAAGGCCAGAGAAGACCACAGACTCCGTCCCTACCCCAGCCCCTCAGAAGAGACCCCTGACGCCACACCATCAGCTGCCATTACACCAGAGGGAATTGCTTCAGACACCCTCTCACCTTCAAATGCCACCTGCTTGGGCAGCCTCCTCTCAGATTCCTGTCTCCATTCCAGACACTTCCCAACATGCCCATGTCCCCCCATCAGCCACGGGATTGGGCTGACCCGAACTTTAAAGGCAAACAAGGAAAAATGAACAAATTGGAATCCAGTGGTATCGGGGCTTTTGTTTTTATTTTGTAAAGGTAATGACTTCTTATAAACTCAATTTTTTCAGATGACTGGTTAGTTCTCTTTGTTTCCTCTTGGCTGCAGTTTGGAGTTGTACATTGTAAAATATCCAAAGATGCTGAGTACTGTATGTTCAAGCACTTGAAGCAAATGGGTTGTGGGGTAGGGGGGCTGTGTTTTGTTTTTTTCCCCTTTTTTTTAGATGTTTCAATTTCCCTGTCTGTCTGTGGGAGAACTACTTTGGAATTTTTTCTATTTAAAACTCTCTCTTTTTTTTATGTGACTGCTTTATGTAAAATGACACTCAACAAAGTTTGCCTTAGTGATTCAAGGGACAATCTTCCATAACTCTGGTCGCACGCCGCATCCCGCCGAGAAAAACTCTCAGCTAATTTTCTGGCCTATTTATTAAACAGTATTAATTGACTTGATTAAATTATATTGAAAGTTGCACTTCTGTGAGAGGTGACAGCAGCAAGCCAATCTGTAGACATTTGTGGCTTAAGGTTTTGACGACTGGGTGTCATAAACTTGCAATGTCAAAGACACCTTTACAAAACAACACAATCCCTTCACCTTAATTTAATATTTGAGGGACAGCGTTTTGAGTAAAAACAAACAAAAAAAAGCTACACTTGCTCAATTCCCCGGTTAAGGCTGACTTCTCCCTTCCAATTCTCATTTTGATTGCCAGTGGGTGGTTGCGTGATGGGGAGGCCAGAACTCGGTTCTTTAATGGTTTCTTGCATTTCTGCTTTGTGAGCCACCTTTTGATCATAAGCTTTTGGACCTGTGAGCCCGAGTGAGAGGGTGTGTGTGTGTGTGTGTGTGTGTGTGTGTGTGTGTGCAGGTACAGCCTGTCATATGTGAGCAAGGGAAAGTCAACATGTCTCTCACTGTTTTAACATAGCCAGTCCTACCAGTTCCCTGGTATGGCATCCAGAGGGGCTGCCAGGTGGCCCTGCTACCATATTGGCCTCCTTCCCCTTGTTCCCTGGCACTGGAGTTGGATTTCTCTTCTCTTCTCACCTGAGCCTTTTTCCCAAACAGGGAATGCTGGATCCAGAAAGAGGTAAGGAAATGTACTCTGTCCTTGAATGGGGTAGACTCTCAGAACCCAGAGCACAGATTCTGAATAAAACTGTTTCTTGAATTCATTTTCTGGATCACCAAGACTTAACTCAGAGCCCCTTTTCTGTTTTGCTCCCCTTTCTTGCCATGGTAAGCACTCTTATAAACCTAATTGCAGCATTTCATGGTACAGAGGAAAGAACAAACCTGGGTTTCAAATCCTCAGAGCTGTGTGTCCTTAGGTTAATTCTCTACTCTGGTCTTCACTTCCTTCTCCTCTAATAATAAAGGAGGTTGAGTACAGCAGAGTTTCTCCAAGTTCTCTACCCAAACACTACTCAGCAGAGGGGGCCAGTGCATTGCAGGGTTGGGACTGAACTCTAAAGAAATAACCCTAAGTAGCCTTCCCATAGTGTAAAAGTCCTCTGAAGTTTCATGTTTTGGCTTTGAATTTCATGCTTCTACATTCTTTTACATAATATATATGCATTTGTCTTCATATAAAAATATTGTCTTAAGCCTGGCCAGCATGGCTCAGTGGTTAAGCATCAACCTATGGACCAGGAGGTCATGGTTCGATTTCTGATCAGGGCACATGCCCAGGTTGCAGGCTCAATCCCCAGTAGGGAGCATGCAGGAGGCAGCTGATCAGAGACTCTCATCATTGATGTTTCTATCTCTCTCTTTCTCCTTTCCTCTCTCTGAAATCAATTTTTTTAAAAACCATAAAAATATAGTCTTAAATTACTTGACTTACATTACTTGCCTTTTTTCCAGAATCTTCTAGTAAAGACCAGGTGTTTCTGTAGCTACTCTGAAGCTCTGATAGACCCAGCTCATGGCTGAGGGCTTGGGGGTAAGCATAGCCCAGTGTAAAATACAAGGTTGGATGCTCTTTAATATTCCACTCAGCTGGGGCATTCTGGGATCACTGGGTCCTCATTCTGGGGTGGGTGTCCACTGAGGGCCAGGGGTGAGCATAGAGAAGGAGTAGGGAACTGGACACAAAGGGCCCTGACCTTGGGATGCTCCTCAACTCCCCATGTGAATAAAATCTCCTCTAGCCCTGGCCAGGTGGGTGTTCATGAAGCGGTGCTGAGTGTGGCCAGCTCCCTCGGGCCCCAAGGTGCTAAGGGAGCTGAGGTGCTGACAGGAAAGGGTCCTTCAGTAGACGAGGGAGGGGAAGATGGGAGAAGGAAACCATTGAGGACACGCCAAAGAAACCTTGGCCTGGAGGAGAAGACTTAAGGGATGCACTAGAGCAAGCTGGCAACTTCTGAAGGCAGAGAAAGGATTTATCAACATTTGGCCAATCAAACCACTAGGAGAGAGATCCCAGGAGGTAGCTGGGTACCCAAATGAAGGAAGACAACTTCCTAACAGCTGGAGTTGTCCTAAGGAGGAGGGAGGTCCTTGGTGAGGGAAGGAGCAACCAGTCATTGGAAGGGTTCACCCATTGCCTCTCAAGAAAAAGTCTATCCTGCATAGAGGGAGGGCTTTCTTGATGGTCCTTTCTTTGGGTCCCTTCCATCTGATTTTGAAAAAGGAGAATATATATTTTCTTGTGACATGAAAGAAGGACTGTGCCAGGGAGAGCAGGTAACAAGTGAGAAAGATGTGTTGAGACAAGTCCACAATTCACCTTGGTGGCCTATGGCTGCCCCCAGCCACGTGGTAACCGGCAGTAACTTGGGGCCAGAGAGACAGGATTCTGTGTAAGAAAGGCCCTGGCTCTTATTTGGAGACCCCAAATATGTCACAGGAGAACAGTAATGAACCAACAGGCAATAGCACTGTCTCTTATCTCAGGCCTGCGTCTGACTCCAGGGCCTGCCCTTTCAGAGGAGCATGCAGGGCCTCAGGAAAGTGTCCACCTGCAGGACTACATCCTGACAAACCACTTCACCCACCCGTTTCTTCTCTCTTGGGACCTTGCTTGCTCTTCCTCTCGGAGGGTCCTCTGAGCTTACTGCAGTGGCTTTCCCAGAAACGGCACCACCAGGTGTTCCCCTTTATGCGCTTTCCCATCTGAAAGCCGGGGGAGTTAGGGCTTCTAAGGGAAAGAGAGAGGGTGAGGCAGGGAGGCCTCATCTGCAACAGATCCCTTCTCTGAAGAGCCTGCCCCTTTCCAGGAGCAACCCAGGAGGAGGCTGTGCAGGAGGGAAAAGCAACCTGCATAGAGAGGCCCTCCAGGGACCTGGGACAAATTCTGAAGTCAAACATGTCAATATCCAGTGGCCCCACCTCCCAACCCTTCAGTGTCCTCCTCTCTCCTTCTCTTGGTGCCCCTTCCTACCCCAACTGCCCTTCAGAATATGGCCCTCTCCTCTCTTTGCCCTTCCCTCTGTCCAAACCCTGACAGGAGCCACTGAGGGTGAATGCGACCCACGGGCTCCCTCTCCTGGCCTTGGCAGCCCCTGTTCCTTCTTTTGGGCTGGACAGAAAGGCTCTGAGCCAAGCAATGTGAGGCCTCAAGCAGCAAACAAGGGTGGCTGATCTGGACAGGCAGCCTTGAAATCAGACCAGTGGGCAGTTACCAGCCAGCCTGGGCCTGCTAGCCGCCCCCACATCTCTTCACCCCGCTTCCCGGACGCAGGACGCATACCTCCTTCCCTCCTTTCAGGTTTGAAACGCTGAGGATTAAGTCAGGCATGCAGTTCCAGCAATGGATGGGGAGAGGATTCCCTGGGGTAGCCCCACTCATTTTCCCTCCTCGCCACATCCTGGGCAGAAGCTGCTGTGACCTTGAGCAGTAGCACCCACATGACCTAATGACAAACCAAAAAATATGGGCCCACAAATGGCCTCACAAATAAGGATAAGACATCTTAAATCTGGACAACCCAGGAAAACCTGAACACCAACCGATCACTTTACCTGCAGCCAGACATGCGCGCGCACACACACACACGCACGTGCACACAGTCATCAGACAAATGATACACAAGCTGATGTCACCCCTCCTGTAACAATAGGAGATGTGACAGTGCATAGACAAGACCCGGCAAAACCACCTTCTCCGCGAGTCTCCCTGCTGGCATATTTATAACACACACTCTCATTTCCATCCCCGGGGTTCCTCTGGCCCTGACAACCGTGAACTCTGGCCCTGACAGCAGAAGCAAGAGAATAAACAAATAGTTTCCTGGAATAAGGAAGGAAGATAAAGTGAATCAGATCCCCTTCCCATGTTCCTCTAAAAATTAATAAATTAAGCACAACCCTCTGAGTAACGTAAGTGCTTTAGCCTTCTCGGAGGACTTGGACATCATTGGCCAGCTGGGATTTAGCCCTAGGGGGCATGTCATAAATGCATATCCTCATTTGTATCAGTCAGAGTTCCCAGTCAAGCACCAGAACCCACTCTAGGTAGCTTAAGTAGAAAAGGCATTTATTAAAAGAAATTAAGTCTCTCATAGAATTTCCACAAAGGCCAAAGAGTCAGGCTTGCAGGGCCACCAAGGTCAGTTGTGCAGGTCGAGCACTGCACAACACCACCACTTTTGAAGGGGTGCCCTTCGCACCCTGCACAGATTTGTATGTTACAATATTCATTAGATTTGTATATCGTAGCAACTTCCAGCAGGTGGCAGTACTGTGTCTAGAAAGGGTGCCCTGGTCTAATTTTGCACAAAAGTCCGTGGCCTGGAAGCCAGGGAGAACCTCACACCACGGTATCAGTTTGCTCCTGCAGAGATGTGATCACTGCTGCTGCTGCTAGGCACAGACCCCACAGCTCGCCCCACTAACACGAGGCTGGGACACTGAGTCTGTGCTCTGTGGGCCACCCTCTACCACTGTTCTCCCCAGATTCCATACATCTGGACTTGCAGTGCTCTAGTGCTGGTGCATCTGATTGGAAAAGCCAAGCCCCAGGCCTCAGCTTGACTGCAGGTTCACTAGGAAGTAAGCTTCTGGCTCCTAACTTGAGAAGGATGGATTCATGGTGCAAATTCTCCAAACAGAAGAGTTCCAGTCATGTAGGGAGGCCTCAAAACATGTCACATAGCCATGCAGGATTTACAGATATGGGCCTAGAGCTCAAAGTTACAAAACAGTGAGGAAAAGTCTGCAGAGCGAGCTCTGGCAGAGTTGAGGCTGGAACCCTGATCTGCTGACTCCTGGCCACTGCCCTGCACTGTCCCCTTAGAAGCTGAGGCCCAGAAAGGCAAGGACCACTGGCAAAGAAGAAAAGTCTATTTAGACAAAGCTCACACTGAGAGTTTTCCTCCTGACATCTCAGCCCTCTACAGTCCTGGTAAACAGTCATTCAGTTTTGCCCTCCCCAAGCCTATGGAATATTCAAAACTGACCAAGCAGTAAGCTTGGTCACCTTGGGTCATCTTCACCCCCTCTCTCCCTCTCAGTGGATGCAGCCAGCCTGGTTTTCAAATCACATTCGGGGACCCAGAACTTGAACCCACACTTCTCTGCCATTGCTGAGAAATCAGCTCCATGCTGAGCCTCCCCCCTCAAAATGGGTTTTCTTATTTTAATTGGCACAGCAGAGCCTGTGTGGTTTAATGAAAAATGGGGTTTTTTTATTTTGCCATTTTAGCATCATTCCTGTAGGAGCCGCACTCTCCAATGCAAAAGTGCATTTTCATTTCCCAATGGCTGGGAGGTTCCACAAAGGTAGGCTTTTGTGGGTGAAGGGGTTGTAATGGTCAGCGGGAGAGGGGGTGGCCTAGCAAGAAAGAGCACAGCGAAATGTGCAATATGGGTGCCTGTGCATACAGGGGCTCCTGCCTTATTTTCCCCTCCAGACAGAGTTCCAGGTAGCTGGACAGGACTCAGAGACTCCTTCCAGTCTGCATTCGGGCCCAGCCCTCTGCCCTGGGGACACTGGCAAACTGACCCAAGGCTCCTGTCCAGTGGAGTCCCTGTGTCACTCAGCATCCTTGCCCAGCCTGTTTCTCTGCTCATAAGAAGGAGGGGGTGACAACATCTGCTTAGAGGGTCTCCGGTGGGCTTAGAGGGGGCTTAGGGAATGCCCGCCTGGCCTGCCACTTAGTACCTGCTCAGTCAAGGTTGGTCTTCTTTCTTCTTTCTTCCGCAGTCCATCAATAAGACTTAAAATAGTGGTGCTTATTTATGTTTCCTCACCTTTTACCCTTCGCTTGCCTTTTATTCTTCAAATGGAAAAGGAGAGAACTAAGGAGAGAGGGAAGGGAAGAGGAGGGGAGGGGAGGAGGGAAGGGGGAGGAGATGCACTCCTTACTAATCCCAGTGATTATCTGAGCTGTTGTTTGGGATAATCTGATGATGGTGGTTAATCAATTGCCAGTGGGAAAGCTGGAGGAGGAAGTGACAAGGACACCCTCTTTTTAAACCGGAGCGTGGAGCTGGTGATTTCTCCGAGTTTGTTGGCATGTAAAGCTGTTTGAAGGCACCCAGGGAGACCCATTCAGCTGCAGAACTTTGATTACCTGTGGCTGGAGCCTCCTCTCCAGGTTCTGCTCAGTTACAGCCCAACCTCCCTGGGCTCCCCAAGGCACAATGGGGACCATGCTGGGGCTGGCGGCCACCACACCCTTGTGGGGTAGCGAGGGCAGCAGGGCTGCGGAGCCTGCACCACATGTTGGGAAAAAGGCTTCACAATCGGACCCTAAGAATTTGGCTTGAGAAGATGGGAAGAACCATCAGTACTGCCTTTTAGTCTGGCAACCAGGCTTCTGCCCTGGCCCCACGCTTTGAAGGGCTCCCGGGATCATGGAGTTTAAGGAGACAAGGGGCTGTGCTCTCCAGGAGCCTGTGCCCCTTACGGACAGTGCATGGGCAGGTACCCGGGATCCCTCCATGCCCTGCCAATCAGCTTCAAGCCTGTCCCCAGCATCTGCAGGGACCTCTCCCTGGTCGTCCTTTCTGAGGCCAGGTTGCTCTTGGCACCCCTCAGCTTACACTGAGGGACAGCTGGGGTTCCTATTTGTTGTGTGGATGGACAGGGCCTAGCCATGTGGGCGGGGTGATCACATGTGAGACCGGCCAGTGTGCCTGACAGAGGCAGGGGTAGGAAGAGGTCGGGTGGGGTGGGGTGGCTACCAGCTAGCAGACTGGCTCTGCCCCACCACATCCCAAGGAGTCTGAGGATCTAACTGGGATCTGGCTTTCCAGGTCTCTATGCTTATCAAGATAGGAAGATAGACCAGAGTTTATTTAACAACTTGTTAGCTGGACTTCTGTGTTTAAATATTTAGACATGACACGTGGACGTCTACCTGCATTCTTGTCCAGGCCCTGCAAGTGTTGAGGAAAGATGGAAGGAAAGCCATGATGGTCCCCTAAGTTCTGTAAAGGAAGGACATGGGGTGTGGAAGTCTAGTGGGGTGGGGGTTGGGGTGAGGGCTGTCCCTGCATTTGCATCTTGAAGTTGCCTGCACTTTATTGAAGGAGCCAGACACAGTAGGGTGTCTGCAAGAAGGGGCATCATTTCCTCCCACCACTTCCCTTCACCTCCACTCTGTTGGGTCTCCCTTCTCCCACTCCCCATTTCTAGAAGATTCCATACATTTTCTGGGCATGTTAGCTATAAGTCTCATTTTAAGTTACCTAAACAGTCCAGCCCAATCCAACATCAAAACTTCCCCCTCACCCATCACTGCATTCCCTTCCTAAGGTCCTTCAAGTAGCTCAGGCCTGGAACAGGCTCAGGCTCCTGCAGTGGGGAAAGGAAAGAAACTCTATTCATCTGTTCAGCTGCTATAACAAAGTACCACAGGCTGGACGGCTTATTAACAGCAGAAATGTGTTCCTCACAGTTCTGGAGGCAGGAAGTCCAAGGTTACGGTGCCAGCATGTTCAGGTTCAGGAGAGAGCCCTCTTCTGGGTTGCAGATGCCCATCTTCCTGCCATATCCTCAATGGCAGAAAGCACAGAGGAGAAGCAGCTCTCTCAAGACTCTCCCAAGGGCACTAATCCCATTCATGGGAGCCCCATCCTCATGACCTCTTCTAATCCTAATGACCTCTCGTGAGCTCCACCTTCTAATACCATCACTTGGGAATAGGGTTTCAACATACACATTTTGGGGGGCGCAAGCATTCAATCCATTACAGGTGCATTTCACTCTTTGCTCCACATCCTCAAACACCTGCCAACCTCTCTTTCTGGCTCCCCTGGGGGCCAGCAGAGAAGAAGGAGGCAGGAGAAGGTAAGTTCGCACTGCAGGGGGACAGTGCCCTCTCGGTGGTAGATGCTCAAAAGCTGATTGTTCTTGTCCCTTTGGGAACCCTGACCTTACACTGTTCCCTGATGGAAAAGAGGTCCTTTCAGCCGATCTCCTAGATTACCTGCAGTATCCCCACAAACCAACCTGAATCCTGATGGAAATTACAGAGTGGAGAAGAGCTTAAGCTCCTCCTTCATGCACCTTGGAGCTGCACTAAATATTCCCCTGCCTGAAGGTGGGTCTCTTCAATTGCATGAGTAGTCTTGAGTCCCAGCATTGGCCACTCCATGAATGGAGACAAGTGACAGAAGGGGTGCCTTACGCACATTTCTGCAGGCTCCACTGGGTGACCAGCTGGATTGGAGACATTCTGACCTTTAGAATTCCTTTCCCTGGGGCAAGGCTGTAGACCCTGGTGAAAATTAATTATAACCTCCAACTTGATTTGATTTGGACATCAAAGACAAGTGCCTCTTTAATCTTTATAGTGAGACATACATAACAGAGCCAACAAGAGCCAACAAGGGACTTGGGTAGGCTATTCATTCTCCTTCGAATGCTTCTGTCAAGGTTCTTGTACACGAGCCAAGGGTGGCTGACAATGAAGGAGAAAGAGGGTTTTGCAGCTCAGAGGACTGACAGAAAGTTGAGAGCCAGCCTCAGAAAACAGGGAGGAAGCAGGAGGGGCAGCACATCAGCACCACCACTACCAGCGTGCGCAGCCGCCACTCTGTGAATATTGCCCCGTATGGGTGTCACCCTCTCCAGATGCAAAGTCCCAGGCAGGAGCATCCAAATGGCCAAGGCGACAGGACAGGTCCCCCAACTTTAGCTGCCAAGAGATGGGAGAAGAATGTCCCTGGCCCTCTTAGCCTCTGCTCACTCTAATACTCATTTATGGAGGCGTCTCTCCAAACAGGAGAGAGACTGAACGCAGGGCCACCAGAAAGCGACAGAGGTCGACTGCAGTCAGTGTGCTTGGCCTGAGAACTAAGGTCACATTCCATTACTCTCATCTGTCCATATGAGGAAAAAACATCATTATGGCACCAGATGCCAATAGCAGGGTCCAGCCATTGGTTTGGAGCTTTGTATTTCCAAGCCACTTATTTATGATTTGGGCATTTAGGGAAGTTTCCTTAATCATTTGCCATTTTCAATCCTTTATTCCCCCTGCTCAGGGTAGACTGATGGGGTTACCAGAAATTAGGAGGCTGGTTTCCAAGCCTCCCTCTGCCACTGATCCTTAGGGCAACCAGGAGAAAGTTAGCTCAACTCTGTAAATCTGTATTTTCTCATCTGGAAAATGAGGGGGTGGAGGAGATGATCCCCAAGATTTCTTTCTGCTCTCAGACCACAAGATTTCCACGCTTCTGTGCCAAGGAGCGTTTGAAAAGGGGCTAATTTTCCAAAGGCCAGCCTCCTCTCTTTCCAGAACTGAGGTTGCCTATTACTCAGGATGTGCATAATCCTAGGTTGTTTGATGTAAATATTATTGAGAATGACTCCACTCTGGGACCAAAATCACCCACTGGAGATGCCATTTAAATCAAATTACCAAGCAACACACAGAAGTGCCCCTGCCTTTGTTTTTCCTGGGTAGGAAAACTTGCTAAATATTTTCTCATTCATCAGACTTGCAGGCAGATGCACACATGTGCCTGTGTTATCACTGTGGCTTAGAGTTGCATATGTGATTACATCTGTAAAAAGCTTTTTCGTGGGTTTTGCCTTAATTGAAGACACAGAACAAGTCCCTGGGCTTTCTTTCTTTTCACACTTCAGTTTTCACTTTATTCTCTATGTTGGTTACCTGTCTCAGGCATGCCAGTTGACATTTATATACAGAACAGAATGTGGCCAGGAATGTCCAGACACCAGACAATCGGTTTTCTCTGGGGTGACCTACTATGAAGGGGTGGGAAAGAGGAGGAATGGGGATGGGAGTGGAGTCTGATGAAAAGTGCCTTTGAAGTGAACACTTGCAGGACCCTAAATAGATATCCACATCTGATTCCAAGTTTTGTCTGAAGATAAATTAAATTTCCATGACCTGTGTCAATGTTGTACCTTGATTTATGAAGGGAGGCCAAGTTCCCAGAAGCCCTGAGGGCACTGTGGAGACAGCAATGCAGAGAAGTACGTCAGGGCTATGACAGGGCCATACATGCTGGGATGTGTGAGCCCTGGCAGGGTCCCCATCCCTGCGTCTTCTCCCAGGACCACTCTTTCCACCATTTCCATAAACAGAATTCTTAGTGATAAGTATGTTCGCAAACTATGCATATTATTCTATAGAACATACACACACCTTTATCATATGAATGGCCCAGAAAGTCTACATGACACGTATTTTGAAATCAATCCCGGGCTATGGTTTTCTGAGGGTCTCCATGGTAGTCTCAGGCTGGCCTCATAGCAGCTGGAAAGTGAGAGAGGATCTCTCCTGCATCCACAGGTGCAGCCTGTGCCCCGCCAGCCCACCGTGGAGTTAGGACCGAAAGAGCAGGATCAGGCAAAAATTGTGCTTGTGGTGGCAGGGGCAAGGGGCAGGGTAAGGCATGGCAAGATAATCCAGTCACTCCCACGTGAAGGGCAGCAAAAACAACCAGTCGTTTCCTGAGTGAGTACATGGACTTCAACAGCTATGAAAAGCAAGATTCATGACTTGCTTTCAAGCAAGAATTCAGCAGGGATCTTTCTTTACATGAGCTGCATGGAAAATTTGCCTTTGTATGTTCCCAGCCTTTGACCTATTTGGGATCACTCACATTACAAGGGGGCTAAAGATTCCATTTCCACCAATGGCCAAGTAGGATATATATTGGACCAACTCTTCCATTAATGTCATTTACAAAATCTGGAAAAATATTTTTAAAAACTAATACTGTTTGAAGGCATCAGAAAACAATCGAGGTAGCATAAATTTGGGGTTGTTTAGAGATTACTTAATTGGAAGGGTCTTGACAAAAACCCTAGACTTTTGGTTGAAATCTCAAAGGCCTATGTCTTAAGAGCATGAGTGAACAGAAAATAGACCAGCACTCACAATGACAGAAGCTATGCTGCATCCCTGAATGAATGAGAGTGAATTGCTCTTAGCTTAATATCTGCAAGAAGTAAAAGCAAATCTTCTCTGAAGAAACATAACATCATTCAGAATCTCAAAGGAATTTCTATTGGTTTTCATAGATGATGTTGTACAGGGACATCAAGGCTTCCAAGAAGACAAAATCTGACCAAAAACCAAGAAAAAAAATGAACAATAGAAATAAACTCACAGAAATCCAGATTTGGGAATGACTAGAAACAGACTTTTAAATAACCAGGATTGATATGTCCTCAGAATTAAATAATAAGAGAGAGGATTTGGGCAGAGACTGGAAAATATTTTTAAAAAGTTAAACCTGTAACTAAAACTACAATATATGAAATTCAGATTGTGATGTAAAGGTTTATGGCAGATTACATGCAGTTGAAAAGACGATCAATGAGCTGGAAGACAGGGAAAAATGTCCAACTTAAGGACAGAATCAAAAAGCTAGAAAAATGCAGAAAAGAGCAGAAGAGACCAATGGGATATGTGAAAAGATCCAACATATATGTAATATTCCAGCAGGAGAAGGGAAAGAGAACAGGACAGAAGTAAATTTTTTTTAAATATATCTTTATTGATTTCAGAGAGAGGAAGGGAGAGAGAGATAGAAACACCGATGATGAGAGAGTCATTGATCGGCTGCCTCCTGCACGCCCCATCCTGGGGATCGAGCCCACAACCCGGGCATGTGCCCCAACCAGGAATCAAACCCCGATGGCCTGGATCCTAGGTTGATGTTAAACCACTGAGCCATGCCCAGCTGGACTCAGAAGTAAATTTTAAGAAATAATTATTTAGAATTGTCTAAAACTGATTAAAGAAATCAAGCTCCAAATTCAAAATGCTCTGGGTACCCCCAAGAAGGGTAAGCGCATGCATACACATCTAGGCACATCAGAGTAAAAATGCTGAAAACCAAACAGAAAGACGAATTTTTTAAAATCTAGCAGGAGGCAGGGGGAACATATCTTAAAAGAAGCAACATTAAGACAGACACCTGACTTCTCAACAGAAACAGAGTAGCCAGAAGTCAACAGACTAGTACTTTCATAATGCTGTGAGAACATAACAATCAACTTAAAATTCTATACTCAATAAAATGTCCTCCAAAAACGAAGCTAAATCCATTTTCACAGACTGAAGCCAGGGAAAATTTGTCACCAGGAAAACTCTACTAAGGAAATACTAAAGGAATTTATTCAGGGAGAAAAAAAATAATCCCAGATGGAATCACAGAAATGCAGAAAAAAAATGAGAACCAGAAAGGTCAAATTTGCAGGTAAACCCAAATGAATATTGGCTGTATAAAACAACAGCAATTACCACAATTTCTAGCAGAATTTAAAATATAAATTAAAATATTCACTAATAAGCAAAACACAAGAAGAGAACAAATGAAATTAAAGTGTTCTAAGATCATTGCATTGCCTGGGGATGGTAAAAATATCTATTTATATTAGACTTGTGGATGCATATTTTTATCTCTAAGGAAACCAATAAAAAAAAAATCATAAAATATTGCATAACTAACAAGCTACTAGAGGAGAAAATGGAATAACAAAACATAATTTTTAAAAAGCAATAGATTTACAGTAGGAATGGAAATCTTTAAAGCAAAATAAGGTCAGTTATAGAAAAAATTTAAAGTTAAGATTTTTGTACATTTGAGTCTTGGCGTTTAAATTTTGAATGTCCCTTTTCACACCAGTAAACAAGGAATTGCATTACAGTGTGGTACGTACAGTATGGGCAAATTTAGGAGAATTTGCTGTAGCAGACAGCAAGATTTACAAAGCTTCAGTAATTAAGTCAGTGTATTATTGGTGCAAAGATAGACAAATAAACCAATGGAACAGAATAGAGATTCCAAAAATTTAGATACATATGTAAGCTTAATTGATAACAAAGGTACATCACAGAGGGGTGAGCAAAGCATAATCTTTTCAATATTTGGAATTGGGTGAACTGGATAGCCATACCAAAAAAAAAAAAGAAACCTGAACCTACCTTACACGATACATAAAACTCAATTCCTGGTGGAATTGTAGAGATAAATGTGAAAGGCAAAATAATAAAGCTCTACAAGATAAACATAGGAGAATACCTTCATGACCTCGGGGTAGAGAAAGATTTTGTAAACATTCTGCTAAATGCATAAACTATATAGGAGAAGACAGATTAATTAGACTATAGTAAAATGAAGAACTCCTGTTCATCAAAAGACATCATTAAGAGAGTAAAGAGAAGCCACAGAGCAGAAGATATTTGCTACACATATAAGAGACAAAGGGGTCATATCCACAATATAAAAAGGACAGGCAACTCATTTGGAAAAGGAATATGAAACTTTTACAGGCACCTCCCAAGAGGATATCAACATGGCCCAGAGGTTTTCAACCTCTTTAGTCATCAGAGTAACACAAATTAAAATCACAATGGAGGACCACTACACACCACCAAAATGACTAAAATTTTTAAACTGATAATACCAAGTGTTGGCAAGAGTATAGAGCAACTGCAACAGCTGGTGGGAGTTCAAATGGGCACAATTCTTCAGAAAACTGGTAATATCAACTGAAGTCAAGCACATGCACACCTTGTGAACCAGCATTTCCAGCCCTACCTGGGTGCCCAACAGAATGCATCTTCCTATTCAACAAAATGTATGTACATTAATAAACAGCATTATTTGTCATTGTCAGAAACTGGCAATGCAATAACAGAATGGGTACCTGAATTATGATCAATACAGGAGGGGTAGACCAAGAAAAGAAAGAGAAGGAGAAAGAGGGAGACAAGAGGGGAGGGGAGGAGTAGGAGAGAAAGAGGGGAGGAGGCAAGCTCTGGTCTAGAAAAGAATTTCCCAGTGTTTTAGGTGGCACATAAGAAAACAACTAAAAATAAGCAAACAAAGCGCTTCACTAGACTCCAAAGTCAGTGGTGTGGGAAGCAGGAGTGGGCCCTGTCCAAGGAGAGAGGGCTTCCTGCGGGTAGGCCGCAGAAATGCGCTCAGGCCAGGGGGCGCTCTCAAGGCTCAGAGCCGAGGGACTTCAGAAGCCAGCAGGAGCCCTGTGGGTTCCAGCTCCAGCACCGAAGGCGCTCGCCCTCCTCTCCGCGCCCACTGCTATGGCCTCCGCCGAGGCCACCTGCTCACCTGGACATAGAGGTAGCCCTCTGCCCCGCTCTCCCTGCCTCCTTCCAATGCTGCGTCTCTAAATCCTGACTTCAGTGGAAACCGGAGTCACCTTTCTGAACTGCACATTTTGCTGTCACTTTCCCTGCTCCCTCCCTGCCCAGAGGACACCATCCAGCCTCGGGGTGCAGGCAGATGGTGCCCAGGACTCTGCTCTATCTGGCGTCCCCTCCCCAGGCTCTCTCAGGTTCTCCACTTGCCCTTCCCCACCCAGCTCCGTCCAGCGACACCGCCCCGGGCCCTGGAGCGGCGCCAGGGCGGAGCAGCCGCCCTCCAGCCCTCGGGAGGCAGCGGCTGTGTCCGAAGCGGGAGGCTCCGAATGGGAAACAACCCTCCAGGAGCTGTCCCAGCGCTTCCAGGGCAGAGCCCGGGCGGCCGAGGCTGGGCGCTTGGGCCAGAGCAGCAGAGCAGGGGACGGGGAAGGGACGAGGCAGGGAGACCCGTCCCCGCCGGCCGCCGCCGACCCTGCTGCGCCCCCGTGTGGCCGCCGCGCGCAGCTGAGGAGCGCGGGGAACAAAGCCCGCGGCGGCGAGGGCGGGGGCGGGGGCGGTGCTGCCAGGGGTTGGAACCCGAGGCTGCGGGAGCTCTGCAGCTCCGGCTCTGGGGCTCCAGGTCCAGGTGGGGGTACCCCTGGGAGGAGCGAGTCCCCAAATCAAAAAAACCACGATTCTAGTCACGGCTGCTGAAGATTACTCATAGGGAAGCAAGCAGGGAGGGGAGGAAGCGCTGTGACACCTCACCTTCTGGGAAAGGTCACCCGCCTCCCGCCCCGCTGTCCCTGAAGCTCCAGTCCCAGCTGATCAGCTGGCGGAGAGCGACTCCGGGAGTGAGGCGGAGAGAGGGAAGGGCGCGCTGCCTTGGAGCAGGAGCTCCCCTTCCTTTAGCGAGGCCCAGCAGAGCCATGCTTGGGCTAGATGGCCCCGGACGCTCCACCTGCTGGGCCTTGGACATGGACAGAAGTTAGCAGAGGTGCAGAGAAGCACATGGCACAGGGTCCACCACCCAAGGCCCCTGTTCACACAGTCAACGCAAAGTCCCTCGTGTGATGGGCCTCAGGGCCTGTGCTTCACCTGGTAGGTTCATGAAGAAGCTGGAAACTTTGAAATATCGCTGACTTTCTCTCTCTCTCTCTCTCTCCTATTTTTTGTATTTTTGAAATATTGGTCAGCAAGCTGATGACTTTGCACAGCTCTTTAAGTGTTCTGTGTCTTCAGTTTCCACTTTTTTAGCTCCAACTGGGCTGAAGGCAGCTGCAGAACAGAAATTCTTTCCAGAGCCTTAGCAATAGCGAGCAGAGGAAGAGCCCCTTCTGGAGTGGATGGTCTCTGGCACTCGACCCGCCCATCTCCTGCCTGGATAGAAGGAACACTCGCGGACTCCATCGAGCCTCAGCGGGAGGCTATGGGGAAGGATGGAAGTGGGTGGACTCTTTGTCCCATTTCTCCTCTTGCCCGGGACGTGGACGCTTCCGAGGTGCTCTGTCTGCACCAGCTCTTCTGAGAAGCATGCTGGTGCCATCTCCGTCCCAGGGGCTGGGCCCCCGGAGCCTCAGGGTTTAAGCTGCCTGGGCATCTGGGCGCCACTCCAGGGGCCGCTGTGTCATTTCCTGGAGACCTTCAGCACACAGAGTTGTTAGGTGGGGCAGGGCTGTTAAGGCCCAACCTTTCTGGGAACCCGGGATAGCATCTGAGGAAAGGCGTCAGCCTGCTGCCCTGGAACTCGTATTCTCACAGTTCGACCTCTACTTGGAGGGCTCTGCACTTTCCGCAGATTAAGATCCCACGTACTCACTTTACAGTTGAGAAACTGAGACCCAGAGAAGGACCTGACAAGCCCTTCTGGTGAGCAGCACAGCTCTGGAGTCTGGGTCTCTCCCAATCCTCCATGGCAGGAAGCTTCTTACACCAACATTAATTATTTTATTTAGTGCTTTCACCCTCCCTACTCTTCCTCACCCCCATGTATCAGTAGAACGGCTGCTCAGACCCTCAAGAGGTGGGACCTCGCATATCAAGGGCTCAGGACATTGGCAGAGCCTTGGAGAGCTGGAGCTGCCCCGCAAGGAGGCAGGGTCCTGTCCTCCCTTCCCGGGGGACCAAAAAGGCCAGTGAAGTGAAAGGAAAGGTTAGGTCAAGAAGAGCAGCCTCCCAGCCTGGGCCTGCTTGCTCTGTCCCTCCAAAGGGAGGTGGCAGGATGTGTCAGCCACCGAAGGAGCCCGTGGGGTCCAACCCCCAAAGCCTGGATACAATGACCTCATCAGACATTTCTAGCTTTTATGATCTGCCAACAAGGCCCTCAAGTGACGCAGGCTGACCTCCTCTCGCAGCCTATTTTCCCGGGCACAATGATCTCAGCCCCATTGGAATGTCACTGCCATTCGCACGCCCCTTCCCAGACCACAGGCCACAGGCCACAAGGAACAGGCCAGGGCACTGAGCAGGGGCCAGAGGGAGTGCAGTGGCCTAGAAAAGGACAGGAATTCATCAGGTGAGTGAAGCTGTCACCCAGGAGGCCAAGAGGCTGGAAATGGGAGCAGGGAGTCAGAGAGTGATCAGCCCTAGAGAGATAAGAGAGTGGGCTTGAAGTGTCAAAGAAGTCATGAAGAGCTGCTCAGTTGTTCCCCTATCCTGGAATCCCCAAATTGGCCCACCTGGGGCACCTTCCAGCTGCTGCTCCCTCTTTGCTTGCCTTTCGTGGCTAGGAGATCTCACACAACCACTGTCTCCCTACACAACACACACGACTTATGCACCCAGGTGACAAACAACTAGTATTGAGTTCAATCCTAGATTGGACACTTAATAATGGAATGACCTTGGTCAAGTTGCTTGCCCTTTCTAAGCCTTCGTGTCTTTGGAAAAAAAATGGGAATAACATTAATAGTGCTATGGAGAGGCAATAAATGAGGCAATACACCATGCTTGGCACATAGGAAGTGTTCAGGAAAGAGTAGTTATTATTGTTACTATGTTCCTGAGCAAGGAAAACAAGCTAGAGAATATTCGGAGCCCCACTCCCACCTTCATCACCCAGGTCAGGAAGCAGAAATTCCTCACAAAGACAGCAACTTGTCTCCAAGTGTGGCTGTTAGGAAGGAGCAGCAACATTTGAGTGATCACTTAATGGGTCTAACCCATTAAGCTTTAGACACTTCAAGAAATTATTCTCCCTGTTTTAACAAATGACACCATTGAGGCTCAGAGAGTATAAACAGCTACTCATAGTAGCACAGCCAATAGACGGCAGAATCAAGGTTTAAATATAGCACCTCACTGTCCAAAGCCCCATAGTTCACCTATCTCTACTTTTCCAGATATTTGGATTCAATAATGCATATTTGCCTTCATTCAACACATGGGAACTTGTTCCTTCCATGACCCTGAACCAGGTATTTCTACATGCAAAAGAGGAAGAGATGCAATTGGGAAGAGCAATGGACACAAAACTATTCACATAAATGTATAAAACAGAAGACATAACAAATCATTTCTACCTGGATGGAGTAGCTGAGCTATAGACTAAGCCATTGCAACAGAGGCCCACCATTGCAACGCTATGCATTTATCTTTCTCCCGTGATAATCTGAAGGTGAGTGGCCCAGACGTGTGGGCAGCTCTGCTCCCCATGGACATTCAGGCATCCAAGTTCTGTCCCTCTTTTTCTCTGCCATCCTATCTCTGCCGTTCTCAAGCAGGGGTTCTCACATTCTATTAATGAGAACTTAGTCACATGGCTAGCTTTAAGGAAAGTGTCGAGCAAGGTCTCTAGCTTGGGGATCATTTACCAAGACTCTATTGTAGGGAAGGGAGGGAGGAAACATTTCGAGGCATATTATTTGGGGTTTTCTTATCTGTAAAAGTGGAGGTGGAAATAGAGTAGTTTATTTTTCTTTGATCAGTTAATACCTTTTTTCAAATGAAAGCACATAATACAGACAAATCAGAGTATCTTGGTGAAGTAAGGCAAGGGACCCAGGGCCCTGCTGGCCTGGCCTCCCCTTCCTGACCCTTCCCCTAAGGTGGCTTCCTGAGGCACCTCCCAGGAACCCCTGGGCCCAGAACAGTTTGTAGCTCACGGTCGGGGGTATCTGAGGCCCCTTCCAAACCCGCCTTTCCCTGCTGACCCTGCGGTCCTGAAGATAGGTGGTATTAGACACTCAGCAAGGGCTGCGCCATCTCCAAAACAGAGGCCCATCTCTGTGGGTGAGGTAGGAAGTGCAGGAAAGACCGGGGGGAAAGGCCAAAAAACCCCAGAGGTTGGTTGTGACGTACCAGTGAACACAGAAAAAAGGCAACATTCATAACACTCTTTTGAAAGGCAGAATTTTAGAGTCAGTCGCACTTATTTCAAATCTTAACTCTACCACTGCCAGCTGCATAACCTTGTGCACGTGACCTCTGTGACCCTCAGTGTTCTCAGCTATGGAATGAACCAGCCTGGTTTAATTTCTGTGTAAAATTTCTGTGAATATTCAATGATATAATGAATGCATCTAAGCATTTAATACAGGAGCTAAAATATAAAGTATCCAGTAAATGTTTTGTTATTATTATTACTAACTAAAGGTAGGAATCTTTAGTTAAACAAAAATTTTGCAGCGTTTCCTGCAAACCACTCTGAAAAGTACCAAAATGTCGATTTTAAACCAGAGACTGGAAAGAGCATAGGCCTAACTCTTAGTTATGTGGTCCCATATCCTCCTCTGCTATTGCCTCTTTTCAGTGTTTCCTTTACCAAAAAATAAATAAACAAACTCTTCAATCCCATTTATATAAAATATCCGGACTAGATAAACACAGAGGCAGGAGTAGATTGGTGGTTGTCAGGGACTTGAGGAGAGCGGGGAATTGGGAGAAGCTGCTAATGGGGATGGGGTTTTATTCTGGAATGACAGATATGTTTTAGAACTAGCTGGAGGTGGTGTTGGCCCAAGACCGTGAATGTACCCAGGGGGACTAAACTGCTCACTCTAGAACAGTTAATTTTATGTTATATGAATTTCACCTAAAGAAATTATCAAAAGCTTTAAAATTGTGAGATATATGTATATATATGGAGAACTTCAGTTGCATTGCTCTGCATGTATTTGAGATGTGTTTCATGGATATACACTAGTAATTGTATGACCAGCCTTAGATACAAGTAAGGACCTTTTATTTTCTGTTTTAAAATAATTAAATGAAAAATCACTGCCCGTAGTAACAGAAAACTCAGCACATCCATCCAGAGACCTTGCTCTGTACCCAGAATTGCCCGGGGCCTCCTTATTCCAAAGGACTCGGTCCAGGATGCAAATCCCGCGCAGAGAGACGTGCCAAGTGTGCTGCGCTGAGTCTCCTTGGTGCTCCCGTGGCCACCCGTGGGGGAGCACAGCCCAGCAGATGCTCTGCCAATGTTGTAACAACAGTATCCACACTAACAGTATTACTAATGGTAAGCAGCACTGTCAGGGACCACAGAACCCCAAACCCAGGGCTCTGCTCCGGGCTGCTGCTCCTCTCTGCACCAGAGAAGCTGGGTGGGAGAGGCTTCCAGCCACAACCTTCCTCACTGTCTCTAGGCCCAGGTGGGGGGTGGGCAAGCAACCTTCCCCTGTCCTCCTGCTTGATGACTTTGACTGCTATGCAAACTTACTTCCTCCCCAGCCACCAACTAGCACATCAAGACATATTAGAATAAGCAGAACTGAGCCAGCCACAAAAGGTCTTAGTATACACTTTCTCCCAAGACGACTGGTGCCTTGGCAACTTTAGATATTTTCATATAAAGAACATCGCCTACAAGACACCTCTCTGCTTCAACTTAGACCAAGAAGCAACTGACACTGTCATCATCATCATCATCATCATCAATGGCTAAGACCTGTTGAGTACCGTATGCCAAGCTCTCTGCTATCTTACCACAGCCTGTGAGGTAAGTACTATTATTGACCCCATACTGTGGGTGAGGAAACGGGGCTTTATCATTCATCCCGGCCAGGTAGACTATATGTGTGCTTACCAATGTAATGCCCCATTTGGGGAGGATCATTAGTAGAACTGATTACCTTACTTTTTTAGTCTTGCTGCCCATATTAATTCTTCCTTTTACTCTCCATTAAGTAAGTTTAGAAAGTTCTAGAGAAAATAAATGGCAACGAGTTAGTGGGAATGGTATTGGACTAAAAGTTGGAGATCTGAGTTTTAGTCCCAGCTCTGCCATTCTTTTGACATGTAAATTTAGGAGAAATCACCCCTCTGAGCCTCAGTTTCTTCAGCTGTGAAATAGCAGGTGGACTAAATATTGCCTGAAAGTCCGTACTTCTGTGCACCCACACTTTAAATCCTGAATCCACGAGGCATGACAACGTGTGTGCGCACCCATGCATGAAACATTTCAGGAGCAACCATTTGGCCAGGCCACCCATTTATTCATTCCTTCTAGACCGCTTGAAGGGACCCTCTCCGAAAAGATTAGTGGCTTGAAGCAAATGACTGTGAAATCCCTGGGTGACCAGATGCTCTTAATCCAGGGCTGGTTATTGGATCACTGCTGATTCATCTCTCTCGTCCGGTCTTAATTTTGCTTGTTAATAGCTTGCCCTCTTTCTCCCCCGCTTCCTGTTATGGTCCATTCTTGTTTCTTTCAGGACTCGTGGGGACCAAACGTCACTCTTCCGTTGGGAGAGACGGTTCTGCCTGAGGAGTCCCAGGCCCCTCACGCTCTCCCTGCTTCTGTGCAGACGTGTGGTTTGTAGAACGCATAGCTGATTGTAACAGCTGCCATTTTTATCACCTCCTCTGGAGCCAAATATTTAAGTATTGTGAGGAACTTTAAAGTTTAGTGGGTGGTACCTGCATTGATTGCCTGTCCTGCCCGTGGATGCCAGTCAGTCTCTCCTGATGCGACTCTTTCACTGCAATGGAAAAACAAAAACAAAACAACAAAAAAACAAAAAAACTTACCACTTTTCAGAGTTTCAAAAATCTTGCAAAATCCAGTGCTGATGAAATAATCATAAAATAAGCACTTTTAGATGCCACTGATGGGAGTACAAATAGATATGACCTCTCTGGGAGGCAATTTGACATATGAATCAAAAGTTTTAAATGATGCACGCCTTTGAGCCAGTGTTTCTTGTTAGAAAGCTGAGATCCAAGAAATAACCATAAGCACGGCAACATTTAGACACAGTATAGGGCTGTTCATTAAAGCATGTTTGTAACGGAAAAATGTTGGACACAAAGCAAATTCCCAAGAACAAGGGATTGCAAAAATAAATTATGGTACATCCAAATAAATTATGATACATCCATTTCAAATCACATTGTAGAAGAACAATTAACAACATGAGAAAATGCTCATGATACTGTATTATGTGAAAAAAAATTGAGTTCCAAAATAGTACACAAGGGATAACTCCATAAAGTCTGTATATATATTTGTGTTACTTAAAAGCAAAACAAAACAAAGTAAGCATATATGTCAAAATGGCAATGGTGGAATAATACACAATGTTTATTTTCTTTTTTACACCTTTTAAAACATTTAACTTTATGAAAGAGAAAATATATTTATATATACATATGTAACTTAAAAAAACAAAACACACACAGCAAATCTTTGTGTCCTAGGTCATCAGGCAAGAGAAGGGCAGGAAAGGGGGTAAGTTTCCTCTCTCTTCTAGGAACAAGCAGTTATTTCCTTCTGGCCGCTCTACCCTCGTACTTTCTGATCCTCATTCTTCTAGTGGGAGGCCTTGGGAATCCTGCATGGTAGCAGCCCTATGAGTCACTCCATCAGACTGCCCAGCCTACAGGCCTGTTTCCCACCAGTAATCCAACCTTTTCTGGGGTATTAAGAGAATAGACTGTGCACATCTTTCCCCAGTGGTAAGTGGCATCACGTTGGTAACTTGAAACTGACCATGATGAAAGTATTTACACCACAGAAATGGGCAAAAGCTACAATCAAAGTTTTTTTCTGGACACCCTGAGGTGGGTCCTTGCGATCTGTGTTTTAACAAGCCCTGCAGGTGATTCCAACACACACTCAAGTGTACATTGGGCAGGACATCCCTGGGCCCCAATAAGGACCATTCTTACCCACAGGTGAGAGGGCCATGTTCAGGGCTATCCTCTCTAGATCTGGCTTTTCCAAACAAATAAATCCTAAACTTACCTCTGCCAACCAGAGAGTAACATTCTTACACAAATCACAAAGGCCTCACTCTCTCCCATTCTTCACCTTTCCATGGGGGAGAAGGTGTCTAAGATCATTAAAGCCCTAGATCCTGAAAAGATTGTATGCCATGGCTTATTCTCACACATACACCTAAATTAAAATGGTACAAAAGGAAGCCTACCAATGTTCAGATCTTGCTACACTGAGGGAAATATCAAATACCAAAAGTTTAATAATTCTCCACTTCTCTTTTTTCACCCTGCTTTGCTATTTCCCTAAATAAATGCTTTATCGGCCTCTTGGGTAATCAACCCAGCACGAAACTGCCACCAAGAAATGGTATAAATTTTCATTGAAGGCCTACCAAGCAAACCTTGGAAGCTCCATTCCCCAGACACATCCTTTCTGCGTATTCTAAGGAGGTAGTGATGACAAAGGGTCCCAGTTGATACTAGTCTCTTGCCATGAGGAGCCATCGAGGGTCTATAAGAATGAGACAGATAATTCTGGCCTTGATCTGACATCCCACAGGACAGATGGGACTTAAGTACCAATGCTCTAGATTTGATTGATCATTGGATTTGACCAATGCTCTGCCAATCAGGACGGAGACATTTTCTTCCTCTTTCCCCCTGCTGAAGCTTAGGCACAGCTGGGTTGTCTTGCTATATGAACTATCTTGGAGTCCATTAGTCTCCCTGCATCACCTCCTGGCTGTTTGACCATCACTTATCCCCTCTCATTTCAAAGAAAGGCATCTTTCTATCTGCACTCATAGAAGAGAGCAGTCACATAAATAACTCACACACAAATAAAATCACTTACATTTGGCTCCATTATGCACAGCATGTTTCAGGAACAGCAGATTTACTCCTCTAATTTGCTTTGGCTGCAATTAATATTAAACCGGGGTGGCAGGGAGCAGGGACAGAACCTGGCTTTAATAACTTGTCAGAAGCAGAAAACTGAGAGCAGTCAGCAACTGGAACCGCGCCCTGTGACTGTGAATGGCTGGCTCAGCAGAGGCAGGACACCAAGCAGGCAGCCACCCCCACAACTGCCACCCCAGGCCCAACCCAGGACCACAGCATCACCCTCCTCATGGCAGTTCTCAGAGAGATCCCTGCTTTCCATTTGTCTGGTGCCAAGAGAGACCAAAGCTTGCAAAGGATCAGTGCATCCCCACCAGCTGCAGCAGTTCTCAGATGGTGTGCATGGATGGCCATACCACATGGCCATGGGAGGGACTTGTGAATTTCAGCCCATTGGTTCTGCTGGCCATGGCTCAAGGAAAAATTTCAGCACAGAGTAAGGGAGAGAAGCATCAGTTTTGACATAATGTGCTATAATTTATTTTTTAAAAGAAAATTATCTCCACACTTCAGCACGTTAGTGTTAATAATGCTTGCAACTTGCTTCCTCTCTGCTAATGAAACATCAGAGAGTCACCACAGTAAGGTGAGGAAACTAGCTCCAAGAGGACAGAGACCACATCCTGTGTCTTCATGGGCCCAGGGCCCAGAGGATAACAGCTGGGACTGGGCTAATGGCCATGAATTGGACAGAGATGGGCAAGAATAAAAAATCCATGGGGCTTACTCGCTAACTTGGAAAACCAGTCAGAGTCCCTTGTGTGGAAGAAAATGAAACAGCACATATATATAATCATATCCTAAACTGGGTGCCTCCAAGGAGCTAGAGGTCAGAGGAGGGGCTGATAAAGCTGAGTTCGAGTGTTCAGGGAAGGCTGCATGGATGAGGGAGACTTGAACTCTGCTGAAGATTTAGATTAGCCTAAGGGCTTGTCCACACACTCAAGATAGTGCATTGCATTGGGGTCAGGACCTAAGTAGGCAGAAGGAGTTGAGATGAATTACAGTTGAAGGCAGCCGACTGTGTCCCTGGTTAGACACCTTTATGTCAGGAGGTGAGAGTCCTGCCCATACAGAGGCCATGTGCAGAACAAGAGCAGACCAGCCCAGAGCACCTCCAAGGGCTGTGACCTCTCTTCTTGAAAGGTGGAACTCTTCTGTCCTGGCCACTTCTTGGAAGTATGTGGCACCCAAGTCCTGGATCAGAGGACTTGGGCAGGGAGCTGTTGTCCCCAGTGCCTGCTGAGTGCTAATTACTGTGCTACACGTTTGCTCCAGGCTCCTTTTCAACTCTGGGGAATCTGACAAACTGGGTTTTAATTTTCCACCAGATCTCTGCAGTTCAAAGTCAGAGGTGAAGGAAGTGTCTCTGACTCCAGAATGGTGAGGCTCTGAACGTTGATCTAAAGCTTGCTGAGTCCTGAGGACTGTGCAGGCCTCTTGCTGGGGCAGAGTACAGGCCCTCCTTCCTGACTGCTTGTGCTCTGCTGGGGGAGCACCTGTCCCTCACACTTCCAGCTCTTAGGTTTACACAACCCAAGGGGAATTTTCACTGTCAAGCACTGGAAATCCCAGCCACCTGGGGCGGGCTCAGAGTTCAGTTGCACAATTGTTTATTAAGCACTTACTCTAAGCTTAGCTCTGGGGACCATCATTTGTTTAGGGCCTCCTTAGATGTGACAGGTGAATAACTCCAAGGTCACAGTCAGTGGGGGGTGCACCATGATTTCACGCACAGTCTGATTCCCAGACCTCTCTCTGCTCTTTCCCACTGTGCCCCATTCGTTCCCTGGCCCTCGAGTACTTCTGAGTCACCCAAGAGAGAAAATTACAGACGTGAAACAGTGGCTAACACTGTGAAAAGTGGCAAAGCTACAAACACTCAAGATGAGACAAGAAAGAAAAAAAGAAAGGAGCCAACTCTGTGCATGGAACTTCATCCTTACTACCACATCTGATTCTCCTGCAGCCCCCTGCATAAGGAAAAATACCTTCTTCTCACCGACATCACACAAAGACATCACACAAACACAGCATCACATAAATAAAATCGGCACTACTGTTGATGTGGGCTTATAGTAACATTATTTTAAGTTGAACTCCAAATTACTTTTTGGAGCCTGTTCTAAAGCCCATGCTCTTGGCATTCAACTTGTAAAGAAGAGAAAAGAGCCGTATGCACATGATGTCAAGATGGTTGCACATGGCCCTGGCCATCTCGCCAAGACCAACCCTACCAGCCCCACTGACCGCAGTTCGACTCTCCTCTGGTCCCCAAACTGACCGCCCCATCTCTTCGGGTGCCTTCTTTCTTCTGCAGAGGAACTATACACCCCCTGTCAATCTTGATTCCCTCATCCTGCCCCTTCATTTTCACCACTCTTTGGCCCCGTTAAACTCATTGTAACTCTCAAAAGTCAGGCATTTTTAACCAGCTTCTTTCTCTCCCCTTTTTTTCCATTTTTCTCAGAAAACATTTCTCCTGTCTCTTCTCCTCTCTCACCCCTCCCTCCTCTCCTTCCACCCCTGCTTGCTGTCTTTCTTTCTTAGTTCATTGCATTTGTAACCTCCAAAGAGCATTCGGGTCAAGGTTGATAAAGTTAAGTGCTGTGCTGGTAATGCTCCGCCTCCGGGGAAAGGCCTGTCTCAAGCTTTGAAGTGCGATTAGAATTTGATTAAAAAGCCAGAGTCCTCCGCCACTGGAGCCACGGACAGCGCCCTGAAGTTTCCCCAGCCTATCAGCGAGACTCTCTGCCGTCTAAAATTAAGCCTGCTTATCCTGGGTAGCCTTTCTGGTATGTGCCAGAGTGCAGGAATGTACACCACACAGCCCACTTTCTCTTGTCCTGTGAAATACTAGAAAGCTGCCCCTCTTCCATATGCCCAGATAGTACGTTTTAGCAACTAAAATGCATAGACAATTTCCCATCAATAAGTTGGATAATTATATTTTAAAATATATTTTCCCTGTGAGACTCAATCAAGTTATTTTCCTTTGAGATGAAAATACATAGACTCTGAACATTTTAATTTTTTCTTGGATTGGTTTTCATGAAAAAAAAAAAAAAGATTTACTCACAGCTAATATTTGGTGTCAATTTAACTGCTGCCTCTGCTGCTTACCAGCTGTGTAATCCTGGGCATGGTACTTAAATGCTCTGTACCAAGTGGAGTTAGAAATAACCAACTGGTGAGGCTGTGTGAGGAGTAAGTCAAGTGGCGTGTGACACCCACTGTGATAGTTAATTTTGTGTGTCAATTTGACTGGACCGCAGTACCCAAATATTTTTCAAACATTATTCTGGGTGTTCTGTGAGGGTTATTTAAAAATATGAGATGAATATTTAAATCGTAGACTCTCAGTAAAGCAGATTGCCCTCCACAATGTGGGTGGGCCTCATTCAATCAGTTGAAGTACTGACTGGAACAAAAAAGACTGACCTCCCCTGAGCAGGAGCAAATTCTCTAGCACACTGCCTTTGAATTTCGTCTGCAACATTGGCTCTTCCTGGTTCTGTGGGAGAATGCCTTTAGACTCAAATAGAAACACGGGCTCTTCAGGGTCTCCAGTCTCCAGCCCATTCTGCAGATTTTGGACTTGTCAACTTCCATAGTCTTGTGAGCCAGTTCCTTATAATAAATCTCTTTCTATGTATTTACACATCTTATTGGTTCTGTTTCTCTGGAAATGGAACATTGCCAGCAGCCCAAAAGCTTCCAAGTCCATCCTGTGATTCTCATAATAATCTCTTTCACCCAGCAGACGTAACTCAGTGGCTGAGCATCAACCCATGAACCAAGAGATCACAGTTCGACTCCCAGGCAGGAGGCAACCGATCAATGACTTTCTCTCATCATTGATGTCTGTATCTCTCTCCCTTTCTCGGGTTTCTTTCAGTTTTCCCACCCAATAGTGCATCACTAAATCATTACCATACATATTACTTTCATTCAACATTATGTTGTGAGATTCATCTATGCTGTTGAGTGCAGCTACACTTCATTCATTTTCGTTGTTGCATAATATTCTGTTATGTGAATCAACCACATTTTGTTTCTCTGTTCTACTGTTAATAAACTTCTGCATGAAAAACATGATCTAAATTCAGAAAAGTTGGTGTACAACTGGGCCATGCTCACTTTTTCAGTAGACACTAAAATTGCAAGGATGTTGAAAAGTTATGAATGCATCTGAAAATATTGGTGGTATAAAACCAACAAAAAAGAAGATAAACTCTGATCTATCAACAAATGGATCCACTGAGTGTGAAATACTTGTGCTGATATGAACTCTCTTTAAGTTTAACCAAAAAAATGTAAAAACTTATGGACAGCTTATTGTGAAGTAAAGCCACAAATGAACAAACACAAAACCATGAAGAGTTCTGGTAAAGAAGCAAGTCAGCAACCAATGCAGTTGCGCCGTCGATCATGTGACTTTAAACGGTAATTTTTATAGACCAGGCCCAGCAGGGGTGAGCACTCAGCATGGGTGAGGAATGCCTACGGGGTTCTCTGAGAGAGTGGCACCCACGTGAGCAGAAGCAGGTATAAGTGAACCATTCATGACCGTGATAGGCGGCAGTGGCTCTCAGAGCAAACCCTGGCAGCCAACCCGTAAGGGGCAGAGAGAAGTAAAGCATAGAGTTCCAGTTTGATGTTCACACTGTGACCAGTCCCCCTCCCTGCTTCAGAACAGCCAGCAACATTTGCCCCAAATCCGCAGGCAGTGTTTGAGGTTTCCTTGAGCTTGAGGTCAAGGTTTGCATGGTCCTTCCCCACCCTTGTTAGCCTATGCTATTATTAAGATGAGTAAAAATCACCTTCTTACTCTCTTTGTTTATTTAATTGTCAATTTTATTGTCTATTAATATCTTTTTTCGTTCAGAGTTTCAGGTACATCATGGTCTAAGCCAGTTTTGTGGGTTAGCCTGGCACTGTTATTTATAAGTTAAGAGTTGAGGTTTCAGGATTTCAACAGTGTTTGTTGGGAGGAGACTGGAAGATTGTTTCTACATCACACCAGGGAAAAGGAAACCAGTGTTTCATGAGCAATTGCTCAGTGCCCAGGCCACGTGTGAACCACCTCATTTAATCTTCATAAACCACCATTCCCAACCAGGTCCATAGTTTTCTCTGCATTTCAGTCAAGGAGAAGAAGGCCTGGAGAAATTAAGAACTTGCTTATAGTCAGACAGCCCATATAACTAGTAAGCAATCATCAGGAACCTGGACTGTGAACTCAGCAGGCTTGGGGGATGACCCAGTTATATCACTTCCAAGTTGTGGACCTTGGCAAATCATTTCACTCCCCATGGGATGGGTATAATCACGGTGCCCTCTCCATGAGATAATACATGCAAAGTTACTTAGGACAAAGCCTGGTCCTAGTGAGCACTTTCTACCAGTAAGCAGTTCTCCATAAACAGCAGAGCCAGGATGTGGACCAAAGTGGGAGCTGACTCCACACACCCTAAAAACAACAGCCACTTATTTGCTCATGACTGCAATTTGGACAGGGCCCTCAGGAGGGCAGCTTGTCTCTGCTCCACATGGTATCAACCGGGGCAGATTTTCTGGGGCTACAGGATCCAAGGGAACGTCATAGCTGGGTTGGCTGGGTCCCTGGGGTCCCTCTTTCACTTTCCATGTGGCCTTTTTCTCTCTAGCAGGGCAGTTAGGCTTCTTTGCATGGTTTCTAAGGCTCTAAGACTCTGAAAGGGAAGTGCCTGGTCTCTTTCGGCCTACGCCCGAATTGTCACAGAATTGCTTCTACTGAGCTCCATTCGTCAAAGCAAGCCACAAGGCCAGGCTGGGTTACTGGGGAGGACAAGTAGACTACAGCTCTTGAGGGGAGGAGCAGCATATTCCTGTGGGAATGAAAGCGCCTGTTGGCAGCCGTCTTTGTGGATAATTCTCCACACAGAGGCTGTCGGAATTTAGAGCAGGCAAGCCCAATGTGGTTAGACATCATAAGGGGAGACATTTTGGAGGCACTGAGAAGAAAGGATAGAACTGGTTAGGACTAAAACCATGGCCAGCTTGACTGAAGGTGGGCCTGTGGGAAAGAAGCTGAACTGGAGGGAGGGAGGGGAGAGAAGGGGCGGTCGAAGTGCAGAGGGCTTTGAAAGCTAATCTGAGGAGCACAGATCTTATCCCAAGGGCAATGGGTAGACACTAATGTCCTCTAGATGGAGAGTGACCTGCTGGAAGTGGTGTTTCGGGAAGAGTAATCTGCAGCGTGTCTGGGGGCAGGGGCAGAGACACTGGAGTCAGCAGAAATGTGGGTCTGAGGAGGTAAGAGACAAAGTTGTCTAGAAGGAGGAGGGAAGGGGAGAGCATCTCTTGTTTATGATTGTTTGCCAGTGTTTTTATATCCTTTCTATGGTTGTCCTGGAGGAGGGGAGGGAAGAGACTAGGCCTCCTAAGCCCCCAGCTCCCTGTGTGACAGACCAGACTTCCCATCAGGAACCCACATCCTTCAGGGGAGAAGGCAACACTCTCAGGAGGTTCAGCCCAATTCTGTTTTTGCCCCAGAAGGACCAGTTTGTTGGGACCCATTCTCATTCTTCTGCCCTCAGAGCAGGGCACGAACTCCTCAGTGCTGAGCCAAAATCCCCAGACCCCACTCCTTCCTCCATGCAAGCCTTCCCTGCAGAAAAACATCCCCTCAGGGACTTCCAAATACACCCCTCGTCCCCCGCCTTACACTGTGGTCTCCTGGGACATCTCTGCTCTCTTCTTGTTAACCTGCCATAACCCTTCGCCCATTCAGAGCCCTGCTGCACCCCCTCCTCTGGGAAGCCTGCCAGGAGTCACTCGGTGCAGGCCCTCCTCTGCACTCACACCCTCACCACCTCAGCACGCCAGGCACTAAGGTGTTGTGTGTGAAACTGCAGGGCAGGGCCTGTTATCTTCCTCCTGTTTCCCTCACAGAGCTCCAAGCAGTGCTGACTAGTAAGTACCTAACATAAGGTGGAGAAGATGAATTATTCCTGGCCTCAAGCCCTCTGTTTTCTACACAACAAAGGCACACATTCTTTGATAACTAGCTGGGATTAGGGGCATCACAGTGAGGTCAAGAGGCCCCTTGGAAATCAGTCAATATCTATTATTATTATTATTATTATTATTATTATTATCCTTGAGCAATTTTTATCAGAACCATTAAAGGCGGTGAAGAATTGCCTCTTCATTTGTAGTTTGTTAATGGTGTCCATGGGGTTGGGAGATGGATATCTTAGGCTGGGTTTGCTAGAAGCAGAACCTGGGGCAAGGATTTGGCACATGATCAATTGGGGGAGCGCTCTTGGGAGTGAGGGAAGCAAACCTTTCCCGAAGGACCTTAGCAAAGGATGTAGTTTCTGCTGAAGTCTATTCTCAGCCTGGTGGGGGTGAGGGCGAGGTGGTGGTGGTAAGCCTACTTTTCCTGGAACTGTCTTAGCTTTAGCGATGAGAGTTCTTTGTCTCAGGAAACTTCTCACTTATGGTTAACACTGTGAGAAATCATATTTTGCATCCCAGGTCCATCTGTCATTGGTTGAGAGCTGCTCCTGAGCAGGAGAAGAGCAAGGGTCCTAGGCCAGAGGTGTTCATTCACCCCAAAGGCAGGTCTCCGGTGAAGGGGCAGGTGGTGGTGCAACAGCCTTGTAAAGGGATGGGGGATCACTAATGGTGTTCACTCCCCCAGGCAAGCCCTACAAAGCACCCCTTTGCCTCTCCATGCACATCTGGGAAGCAGCACCAAGCACCTGCCAAGCCACCTGCCCCTGTAGTTGGGGGATGGGCCCACAGAGCTCAGCCTCTTTCAGGCCCCCTCTCTGGGATGATTCTGAGAACACCTAATAGGTTTCATAAAACCCTGTTGGCTCCCTGGTTGTTTGCGATTCAATTAAATTAACAAATTGGTCTCTTTGCCCAGAGTCTTTCCACCGCCTGTATTTTAGCATATGTCAGTCAGGGCGGCCCAGCATCTCCAGATGGCTGTGAGCTCACGCTACAAATCCGATGCCAACTCATCGCTAGGGAAGCGTGGGGTGGGGGGGGGGGGAGAGGCCCAGAGACAGAGACACGAAGCCAGAATGAGGAGAGATGGAAAATGAGGCAGGCAAGACAGAAAAGATGAGAGAGAGGGGAAGAGGGAAGGGCCGCTGAGGCAGAAAAGCCTAGCTTCTCCCTCCCAGTGAGCTAGCAGGTGCCAAGGACCCTAATCTTCCTGCAGGGAAGCCCTCTTTCCTCAAAGGTGCGGGCTGGAGGGTGGGTCCTGAAGAAGACTCTCTCAGCCTCGAGTTTCTCTGGAGGACAATGACAGTGGTGGTTCTCGAAGTGTATTCCCTGGACCAGCAGCATCAGTGTGACTTGGGAACTTGTTAGAAACGCAAACTCTCAAGCCTCACCCCAAGCCTCAAAGACTCTGCAGGTGGGGCCCAGGTACCTGGGTTTCATAAGCCCCCCAGGTGTTTCTGATGCCAGTCGGAGTTTGAGAACCACACCCCTGACGGTGCAGCGCTTGACACCCCAAACTGCAGAGCTGGGTGGGCTCCATGCAGTGAACCCACCGCAGTCGTGGTCATGGGCTGCTGCCTTCCAAGAGGAGTGAGGTGTGTGGTCTTCGAGCTGGCACTGTGCTCAGAGTCACCTGAATGATACCACTCTGGCCTTCAGTTAAATGTAGGAATTGGAGAAATAGGAAGAGGAGTCAGGGAATGGCCCAGAGGAAGAAAAAAGAAACCTGGAGAAAGAGATGTTAAAAGGCCAAGGCTTCTACCCGCCGGTGACAGCTCTGAAGCAGCAGGTTCTCAGCTGGGGTCACGCAGGACCAAGACGGAGAGGAGGCGCTAATGGAAGTTCAGCCTGACCCCAGCTTCAGGCACATTGATGGAAGATCAATTTGGGGATTAATTGTGGCGTGCTGTCTGGACTCTGCTGGGTAGGGGCGGAGGAAGACAGGAGGGGGGTGGGGGGGAAGGAAGAGAAGTGGGAGAGAGAGAAGGAGAAAGATGCTGGGGGACAGGGGCCCAAGCAGAGGCTCCTGCTCCAGGCCTAGAGTTTTTAGAAGACCATCGTCATTGTCCAGCCATCCACTTGGCTCCTCTGGCTTCTGAGACAAAGATTCTCATAGGGAGGGTCCCGCAGGTGGGGAGGGAGGAAGGGAGCTGGAGCGAGCAGGGCTCTCCGCAATTTGTATTTATCAGAGAACTCCTTTGGCTTTGGCCTTGAATAGCAGCTGTAGCTCTCCTCACCTTTGCCTCCTCCAGATGTCCTCACACGCCCAAAAATGTATTTCTACTTGGAAATAGCAACAAATCAATGAAGGAATGTCAGGGACACTGCTCACCTTCCTCTAAAAGGTTCAAAACCCCATGTCTTACTTTCCAATTAGTACCTTTGGGCCTCAGGGGGGTTCACTGTGGTTTGAAAACCAGAGGTCTCAGGTTACCTGCAAACTCTCATAAGTGGTTTCTTTTGCTTTTCATTTTTCCATTGAACTTTGGGTGGTGGGCACACAGAGCAATATATAGATCTCGTAACATAGAAACCTACACCTGAAACCCATACGTTCATATTAACCACTGTCGCCCCAATAAATTTAATACAGTGTTTATAAAGTAAAATAATTAATTAAATATAAATACAACCATGTCAAAAAAATTTTTTCACTTGAAAAATTATGGTTATTTTTTACTTCTTATACTTCTATGTGATTTGAGGATTTTTTTTAAAAAAACACACAACAACAACAAAGAGCAGGTATGTCACATTAACATTTTAAAAATAAGAAAAAAGAAACAAAAGGAGAGGTGAACAGAAATTATTATTTGTGCCAAACTGTTCACTCTTTGGCTTATGTTAGTTTTGTTTTTGGTGGTGGTGCTAAACTCTAAATGCATCAGAAGCAAATGAATTCAGCATTGGGGCTGCTTGAAGCTCTCTGCTCTGCCAATTAACACTCCCTTCCTGGAAGGCTGAAGTGCCTCACAGAATTGGCCAGTGAGCCTCAGGGCTGTTGGACTTTTCTATTTTAGTAGTCAAATAAGGTGGGTGGGGTGGAGATTAAGGTGGATTAAAGGATTACAGTTAGGAATACTTAATCGAATGCCCAGTGTCTACAGAATTGAATTTGGGATTGGGGTTAATAGCATGTTCCTGTGAAATAAGGTAATTATTTTAGCGTGTACTGCTTAATTCAGTGGGAAAGCAGCTTCTGGTTCACTAAGCACTTGTACGTGTCAATATCTTCAATGCAGGATTGACAGGGATTGCTTCAGCAACGACCGGAGGTGGCCTTGTTTTCTTTTCTAACCCTATTGATTAACTTGGTTTTCAGCAGGGTTTTACTGTCCTTTCTAAAGTTGGAAACAGGAAATGATGTGCTGAAATAAATTTCCCTGGAGCATAGCCATTCATTTAAAAAAAAAAAAAAGAGGCAACAAAGACCAAAACACTTTCTTCAATATATGGAAGACTCAAAATCCTGTGATGCTATGCAAAACAGAGAGGGGCTGTAGGCAGGAGTGTGGCCAGGAGCCCGAGAGCCCAAAATACTCTTTGATAAAAGCAAAATAAATAGACCTGGCCTCATCTTAGGAGGAAAGAGTAGGGAGAAAATAACCCTGATGTTATCTCTGCTCCTTTAGCCCCCACCCCCTCGCCCGCACTGGAATAGCTCATTAACCCTTGACAGCTCCTTTCCTGGGATAGGTTTTGAAAAAAGAGAGTTTTTGAGGGTCCTGAAAACCTGAGGTGTGTTGCAGGAGTGGGGGTAGTTTGGAGGACCCTGGGCTTTAGAAGGCTAACCTTTGGCCTGAAGTAAAGGACATTTGTGGCCCCTGAAGGGAGGCTAGGAGGGTGTCCTTAAGGGATGGAACAGCAGGTGCCCAGGCCCAAGGGCCCAGCTGGGGTATTGGAAAGAGGGCATAGGGCTAAGGGCAAACTCAGGGTCAGCCTGATTTCTTTTTGTGTCCTTGTGGCTTTGGCAGTGTGGGGGCCGGTAATGTTGAAAGTGGCCGAACGGGGAACCAAACTGAGCACGCGTTGGACATTAGTTTAGCCCAGTGGTAGTGCCCTGGGTCCAGCATCTGGCTTCTTTCAGGGCGATGGTGTTGACCTGACTGACATTAGGTGCCCTGCGATCGGGGGGGCCTGGAAGCAGGGGCCTGCAGAGGGGCAGTGCCTGGGACAAATCCAGCCCTTCTGGAAGATGAGAGCCGCCACTGCTGACCCTGGGGAAGCTGGCGAGCTGGTACTTCTGAGAGAAGCAGTGGGAAGCCCAGAACTTTTGTGAAGGTTCAGATAAATGTGGTTTAAAGCACAAAGTCTGATGCAGTCAAAGAAGAGCACCAAGGCTGAGGGGGTTAAGAAACGGGTGGGAACATGGAAAGTGAAGCCAACCATTGTGGTCAGTTCCAAAGGTAGGGTTGCCAGATAATACACAGGGTACCCAATTAAATTTGAATTACACATAAACTGAGTAATTTTTAGTACATGTATGGCCGAAATGTTGCATTTCTTTTCTTCTTTTTTTCCAAACCCAGTAATTCTATCTGAAGGTGATAACAAGTGCTTTTCATTTCCTCTTTTGATTCTTTCTGTATTTGCTAAATTATTTCATGAACAAGTATTACTTTGGCATCAGGGGGAAATAATTTTAGTCCTAATCCTACACTCTAATTTCTGCACAAAGGGCAGTTTTGTTGTTGGGTCCGGCTTAGGGGACAGGCAGTCTGGAGACAGGGAGGATGCTGAGTAGCAACAGCACCCGGCCAGCACCCTGTCTAGGTCCAAGGCCCCCAGACTTTGCAGCAGCTTCCAGTCTCTTATCCTGATCATCATGTATCAGTCACATCCAGTCTCCTTAAAACTCATTTTTCCCCTTCCTTCCCCTTTAAATTCATGAACAGCCTTTGCACCTAGAGTACTTAGGGCTTACGGATCTTCCTGTCCAGCAAGCTCTCCTGGGAGAAAGGGCCCTCAGCAACATCCTACAAACTCAGGCATCTTTCCTGTGCTTTCGCTTATCTCTTAGGACTTCCTCACCAAGAGGCTATATATAAAATCCTATAGATACCAGAGTGTCCAATCTCATTCCCATGGTCAACCCTTGCTTATTTTTAGCCTATTTGAATTCTTAATGAAATTCTGTTTACATATACTTACGTATGTATACCAAAAGCATCTTAAAATATTTAACATCCAGACCACTGTCAGAGTATTCATCTGGATCTCACTACTTAACACTGATTATAAACAACCAGTCTGGCCTTTGTCTTTAATGATTTTATAAGTGTGAGGCTTGTCTTTCTAATTAGAAGATAAACTGGTCTTTTGCTTCTTTAATCCCCCACAGCACCTGCCCCGGAGTGGGGCACACAGCAGCAGTTTAATGACATGTCTCAAGCCACTTGGCTCAGGTCTTCTGTTCGCACCTACCTGCCTAAGTCTCTCCTCCGAGTCCAGTCCCCTCCACCGTTTAAAATAGGCTCAGTTTTTAATTTGTTTAATTAAAAAATAATGTTTTTATTGATTTTTAGAGAGAGAGAAAGGGAGAGGGAGAGGGAGAGAAAGAGAGAAACATCAATGTGAGAAACACCCATCAGCTGCCTCCTGCGCACCCCCTATTGGGGATCAAGCCCACAATAAGAGCGTGTGCCCTGGTGGGGAATCGAACCGTAGACCTTTTGGCGCATGGGAGACACAACCAACTGAGTTACACCAGCCAGGGCTGGGCTCAGTTTTTTAACCCATCACTTGTAACATCTGTATGCCCTGATGGACGAGTTACACTTTTTAAATTTAATTGGCACATCACACTTCTTTAGCTATTAATTATGCCCCAAATAAACCTCCACTTCTCTCAAATTGGGGGGCAGAGGGTATTGAATTCCTGGAGTCTGTGAGAGTATTAATTAACATGCATTAGTTATTCACCAATATTGTTATATATAAACTTGGATAGCAATGTTGCCATGTAAAGTCATTCAAAAAATAAACATGAAATATATGTTTCTCTAAATACAAAAGCAATGCAAACTTTAAAAATATAGACAAGCACAAAGGCAACACACAGAAACTAAACTTTAATTCTTCTATTGTAATCACTTCCTATATATCTTTCCAATATTTTTCTATGTATAGAGATATATGTATATGTATATATTTACATATATACATGCATAAATATATTTTTATCACAAAGCAGAGGCACATAATTTTGTTTTATTATGCAACTACAACAAACATTTTCCTATGACCAGTACCTTATTACACTTTTAGGTTATTTCCCATTTTTCTCTGCTGTAAATAAGGCTGCGGTAAAAGTCCTTGCTCAGCCACCTTGTGCTACCTCTGCCATATTTCTGTAGGGAACGAGTTCCTAGACAGGAAACATGTGTCGGGCTTTCAGTATTCGGCTAACCTGTCCTTCAGAGAGGACTGACTCTTCACCCGGGGCCCTTGTTAATCTTGGTGAGAAGAAGATGGGGCTTTGTATTCCTCTTTCAGCTGTTCACTCGAATCACTTATTGGGGTGCAATAACAGCTTTGTCCAGGGGTTCCCCAAATGCTTCAGTATTTCTAGCTGCTAAATTCCATTCCAGCCTTTCTTTTAGGTGCTTTCATTTATCTATCCAAGAAATATATTTTTGAGCACTTACTATATGCCAGGCACTGTTCTGGGTGCTGGGGACATGGCACTGAACAAAACCATATTTAAGTCCAGGACACAAAGGATCGTATTGGAAGCTCTGGGCTATAGATGAACTTGTCAACTATAAACTTCGTCATAGTGTGTGTGGGCCTTTTTTTTATGGAGATGCCATGCCGGTATCTGTAGGTCTTTCCTTTGGGACTGGTCGGATGATCATAGGAGACTCCATAAAGCTCCCACTTGAAGGCTGAAGGTTTGATTGCCAGTCTTCCAGGAGCTGAGTGGGGGAGATGGCACCTGGGAATTCGAGCAGACTCAAGCTAATCTGCTGGCATTGGATTCTAGAACCACTTACCAGCTGAGTGAACCCGGGCACATTACTTAACCTCTCTGTGCCTCAGTTTCCCTAGCCCAGATAATAACAGTACCTCCTAGGTTACTGTGAGAAATAAAGAGTTCAATATCTATAAAACACTTGGAAAATTTCTTGGCACATAGTAAATGCTCAGTAAATGTTAATCTTGCAGTTATACTTGGGTCAAAAATGTGATAGAAACCTCAGGCAGTCTCAGGTTCCTCCCATAAAAGAAGCACCATTTTAACACCTTCTCTTCTGGGCACCTGGTCTTGCTGTTGCTGTCTTTTCGTTATATCTTAAATATCAGGTCAAACCTTACCTTTAAAAAGTACTTTTGAAGCCCTAGCCTGTTTGGCTCAGTACTTAAAGCATCAGCCCGAGGACTGAAGGGGCTCAGGTTCCATTGCAGCCAAGTTAATGCACCTCAGTTGCAGGCTCAGTCCTGGCCCCAGTTAGGGTGCATGCAGGAGGGAACCAATTGATGTGTCCCTCTCACATCGATGTTGTTTTTCCTCTCTCTCTCTCCCCCTTCCACTCTCTCTGAAAAGCAGTGGAAAAAATATGCTTGGGTGAGAATTTTTTTTAAAAAAGTACTTTTGAAGAACATGCTCCTTGCTGAGAGCTTGGCCGCTGGCCCAGGCCCCAGTATCCCTGTGTGTGAACTTGTCTTTTTAAACCATAATACTACAGAACATTTGAAAGATTCAGTTAGACAATGAACCTTCAAAATAAATGCAAACACAGTGAATTTCCAGTTGTGCAAAGTTGGAATCAGTGTCCAGGTCCTTAGCAATTTTGTTCTACCCCAGGCCTGATGAATTTCTGACTCATCGACACAGTCATCACAGAGCAGGCTGGGCAACTGAAGATGACCCCAAAAGAGGGACTTCCACTGCTTAATAATAAACTCTTCAGACAGAAAGAGTTTTGTTATCCTTTTTGTAAGGTAAAGAAGATCTAAAGCACTTGACTAAGAGAAGTTTTAAACTTTGTGAAACCTGTGTTTTGACCCCATCACTGTCTCTCGTCAGTGAACAGGTGACTCAGCCTTTTAGGAGACCACCTTCTTCATCTGTAAAATGAGAGAGTTCCCTTCCAGAGAGATGGCAAATTGCACAGTTTCATCACCCCCTTCTCTCTGAAACCCACCAGAATGAACAAGGGCCAGAGCGAAGAAAAAATGTCAACCATAATATGACTAGGGAATGACCACAACCTCACACCACAGATTAAAAAAAATTCATTTATTCATTCTTGTTTCATTCATTCAACAAATATTTACAGAGCGCCTCTGAGGTGCCAGCACTGTTCTGGATGCCAGGAGCTCCACCAGCCACATGTAAAGAAAACTGAGCCCAAAGAAAGGAGAGCACCAAGGTCTGACACCTTTTTTCTCTAATTCAAAACAGGTCCAGATTTAGGAATGTAAGTAAGACGATCGTAGGAATTCTGTAGTCAAGACTTTAATCTTTCCCAAAGAGAGGTCTGGTCTTTGCCCATAGCTTCTGGGAAGTAATCTCTAAAGCCCGTGGAATGTCATGCCTGATAGGAATGTTTTTGTTTGTGCAGGGCCTTGGGTCAGTCCAGATAGTCTAACAATGTGATTGGGGAGTGGGGTGGGGGTGGGGTTGGAGTAGCAAGGTATCAGCGGACTGGAGGGGCTGGGGACTGAGAGCAGTCACTTGGACAGTCAACCGTGCCTATGTGACAGAGCCCTAATAAGAACTCTGGCCACTGGGGCTTGGGCACTCTGCCCTGGTGGACAGTACTCTGTGTATTGTCACACATCACTAATAGGAAAAGGGGGACTGTCCCTCACTTCACTGCGAGAGGACAGTACCCAGTGGAAGGTCTGTGCTTGGAACTCCCCTAGACTCTGCCCTATGCACCTCTTCCTTTGGCTGATCGTGAACTGTATCCTTCCAGTGTAATCAACTGTAACTCTGAGTGTAACAGCTCTCAGTAAGTTCCAAGTCTTTCTAATGAGTTATTGAACTTCAGCATGGTCCTGGGGACGCCCAGACTTGCAGTTATTGTGATTATTAAAGTGAGGGTGATCTTGTGGACTACTGCTCTTAATGTCACCGGGTCCCTTATCATGGATATGAGATAAGGGGCAATGAGCAGGGCATAGAAGAAAAGGGGGATGTGTTGCTTGGGGCCCATTTTCATGACAAAGAAAGGCCAGGTCAGTGCAGCTGAAGGGGTGCTCCCAAAACTGTGGTCCTGCCATGCCACTCAATTTCCTAGCAGAGCACACCCTTCAGAAGGACTGTCTGGTCCCAAAGTGAGGGAACAGCCCAAAGCAAAAGAGAGCTCCTCTTTCAAGGGGTGAGTTATGTGCAAACAAGGGAGGAACAGAGGCAGCATGTTTAGGTTCCTTTCTATGGCTGCTCACTCCCCATCGTTCCCTGTGGGCAGACGTCACCCTCAGAGGCTGCCATCAGTGACCTGCCTTCCCACTCAGATTCGAAATATACTTAACGCACCACTTGGGAAAAATAAAAGAGAACAATTATAGATGATCTACAAGCAGGATTCTAGGGCAATTAATAAGCTGGGGTAGAAGGTTCCATCTGAAGATGAATGAGACGCCTCCCTCACTCCCAGGAATTCTATGTAATGATACTACAAAGAGAAAAGAGGAAAAGATGGGACTAAGTATGTCAGTACCAGTTAGATAAAGAACCAAAGAAGAATTACTCTAGAAAACAAAATGCATTTTTAGAGTAAATTCTTTATAGTATTAAAACCATAGTTTGCCCTGGCCAGGTGGCTCAGTTGGTTGGAGTGTCATTCCGTGCACCAAAGGTTGTGGGTTCGATCCTCAGTCAGGGTGTGTACAGGAGGGAACCAAGATGCTTTGAGCTGCAAATAATAGAATCCTTGAGTAAAAGTGACTTAAATACCAAGCCATTTATTATCCAACCTAGCAGAAGTCTGGGGTAGGTGTTTTGTTGTTGTTGTTATTGTTGTTTTAATTGGTTTTAGAATGAGGAAGGGAGAGGGAGAGATAGAAACATCAATGATGAGAGTCACTGATCTACTGCCTCCTGCACGCCCCCTACTGGGGATCATGCCCACAATCTAAGCATGTGCCCTGACTGGGAATTGAACCGTGATCTCCTGGCTCATGGGTCGACCTTCAACCACTGAGACACACAGGCCAGGCTGGGGTAGGTGTTTTTTATTATTGGCCTCTGACATTTAATGAGGCCCTCGGGGACCACAGCCCCATGCATTCTGGCCCAAGAGGTGAAAGGAGAGCCAGAGTTGATAGGTAGAGGTAGATCAGAGAGCAAGAACCAACCCCAGAAATCCAGCTGTGTGGCCCTCGTTTGCTTACCTGCACCCATCTTGTGTTCCGATGTGTTGATGCCCTGTTCCGAGTGATTGGGGAGTCTGTGTTGTATGTACTTTTAAATATTTTTGCTATCACCCATAAATACACCAAATATTTTTGGAAATAAAGTAGCTTCTAAAAATGATGTTTCAAATCAGCAGATATGACTTATACAGATATACACTTATTGTTTAGAAGAAAATAAAGCTGGTTTTTTTGCCTTACCTATCCTAGTATTCATTCAAAGATGAAAATGTTAAAGAGAGAGAAAGAAAAAAGAAGCTTACTAGAGAAAAATAGGAATGAATTATTTCTATAATCTTGCAATAAGGCCTTTCTAAACATGATGTGAAAAGCACAAGCAATAAAGAAAATGTTTGATGAATTTGACTACTTAAAAAACTTGAACATTTTGTGTGGGGGCAAAAAAGACATTCTAATAAAGTCAAAGGTCAAAAAAATAAAAAACACACAAGATCACTGCAAAAATTTATTTACAGCACATTAAACAGATAAGGGACTAATTTCCCTTATGTAAAAATCAATGAGAGCTCTTACAAATTAAGGCCCAATAATTAAGAAAAGTATATAACATCACTAATACACAAATAAAAATACAACAAGAATTAGATTTACTTGTTTGTTCACTAGATAATACCCAATGTTGGCCAAGGTGCGGGGAAATGGCCACACTCATGTTTGTTAATATAACTTTTTAGGAGGAAAATTTGTCAAATCTATTAAAACTTAAAGTATTTATATTTATTGACAGAATCATTCCTGGCAGTATCATTTGTAGCTTCAGAAAATTAAAAATAACTCAAACATCTATTTATATGGGATCAATGAAACAAATTAGAATACTTTTATTAATTCAACAAAATGTTGATTGTCTGCCACTAGACGAAGCATGCATTTTTGTGGGAGGAATGGCACAGCAAATAAGTAAACAAATAGAAGGATTGTCATAAATGCTTCAAGGGAAATAAACCTGATGATGTTTTATAGCAAGGAGTGGCAAAATATGTTCTCCAGACCAAATCTGGACTGCCACTTTTTTTGTATGACTTGAGAATTAAGAATGATTCTTACACTTTTATTTATTTATTTATTTTTAAATATATCTTTATTGATTTCAGAGAGAGGAAAGGAGAGGGAGAGAGAGAGAGACAGAAACATCAATGATGAGAGAGCCATTGATGGGCTGCAGCCCGCAACCCGGGCATGTGCCCTGACCAGGAATCGAACCCTGATGGCCTGGATCCTAAGTCGACTCTCAATTGCTGAGCCATGCCTGGCCGGGCTGATTCTTACACTTTTAAATGGTTAGGGTTGGGGAAATAATATTTCACGATGTGAAAATGATATGAAATTCAGCCTTGGCCAGTGTTGCTCAGTGGTTAGAGTGTAAGCCCCTACACCAAAGGGTCTCTGGTTTGATTCTTGGTTAAGGGCACGTACTAGGGTTGCAGGTTTGATCCCCAGCCCTGGTCGGGTGCGTTAGGGAGGCAACCAATCAATGTGTCTCTCTCATGTGGATAAACAATTGTTTATTTGTTAAGCCACTGTAGTAGGGTTACTATAATGTGAAGCTAAATGTACTTCCCAAATGATACAGTGGGTTAGAAAGCCAGGGAGAGGAAAGAAATGGTCAGATAGCTAGAAGGAGAACCAGAAAAGCATAGCATCTTAGCAGCCAAAAGAATAGAGTTTGCACCAAAGAGGGCCATTTGCTGAGAGTTGTAGAATGGGCCAGAGGCAGTTGTAGAAAGGGCATTCTAAGGACAAGGGTGGCAGAGCAGAGCTGTGAGGGAGACGGGAGGCTGGCAGGACAGCTTGTATGCAGTAGAGGAGAGATCTGGGCAGTTGAGGAGGCAGAAGTCAACACATTTGTCAGGCTGTTGACGTGGATGTTGAAAGTGACTGGGATAATGGCAGGGTGTAAAGAAAGAATGAGAATCGGGTGCCAAAGAGTTATCTAGTTGCTTAGGAATGGGTCCTAGAGAGCAGGACTGAGTGCTGCGCTCACAGGGAGGAACAGCCAGCGCCCAGGCAGTGTTTCAGCAGCCAGTCTTGTCTTGGTGATGTCACAGCAACTGTTGTTTCCATTTCTCCATGGTTGGCCAGATGCTCACGAATGCTCTCTCACTCTCATGATTAAGAGAGTTGCACCTAGAAAGCCATGTGCCTATTGACTAACTTAGTGAGAAATACGCCTTTCGTTAGATCAGCACACTGAGAATTACGTCTTTTTCTTGGCCTCCTTTACCTGGTATCCAGATAACTGGAAAACCAAATCCATAGTCAGAAGATTGCTTGATGAGCTCAGAACCAGAATGCTTAGATCAGTGTGCTTTTCCAGGAGTGGTGGTGTAGATGAGTCCCCTTCACCTGGGCTGTGTGCAAATGTCTCAACTCTGGTCCCCAAGTCTTTCTTCTGTTGTGCAGAACCCCTTAGGGCTGCTGGAACTATGGCTTCCTTCATGCTGTGTTCGAGTATAAGGATATCCCCTGGTCACCTGAGCAGGTCTGATGTAGGTGTGTTCCTGTCATCTCAGCAGCTCATTTAGAAGCCACCTATAGTTAGGTGGTGAGACTTCTGTAGATGGTTATTTTCATCTGTCAAGCATTGATTAATACTATTTTCGCTTTCAGGGAGTAATAGTTATTTAGCCTCAACCTCACAATCGGGGTGCAACCGAAGACAAACATGGATAATCATCACTTCAGTTCTTTCCAGGTTGATATCATAACTTCAGATCACAGAACCAATACAACTACTGATGGTGGCCATAGGCAGGCCAAGGTGCCAGCCGACCTGTGCTTGTCCCTGCTCCTTTCTGCATAGTGGACAAGGGGTGATCTTCCCCACAGAGAAGGCAAGCATTTGCCTGGTAGCAAATGAATGTACTTTTGGGCTCAGAAAATAGAGCCACTAAACCCGTGGGATGACACTTGTTCTGGGTGTTTTCAAAGAAAGTAGGGAAATATTTGGAAAAGGTAAGCAAGTAATATCCTTTATCCCTAGGCACAACTCTGTGCAGATCGCCCTGAGCTAACCAGGCTCCCCTCCAGCAAATCCCCTGTCTCCCCTACCCCACCCCACCGGGCAGCCCCCCCCCCCCCCCCGATCTGAGTGCTCCTCTCTCAAACAATACGGCAGCAAGGCATCTGTCCAGGATGGCAGGGGTATGAACACCTAGGTGCTCCTGAGCAGTGGGAGGCCCTGGAAAAGGGCAGCCTCAAGATAAGACTTGAGGTGCCATGGCAGCAGTCAGCAGATTCCTCAAAAGACCCCTGGAAAGTTAAGTTGGGTATAAGAAGACTGTACAGACCCAGCAGTAGAATGGCTTAGTCTGGAGGGAATTGGATGCTTGTGGAGCCTATCTCAAGCAGGACTCAAGTGACACTGTCAGGAAGAATATGGAAGGGAGATTCTTTTACTGGGAAAAAGTCAGACCTTATAATTTTTGAGGCCCCTTCCAACACAGATGTGCTGGATTCTGTGGCCTGAGACTATGGCAACTTACCAGACTCATATGTGGAGAGTACCCCATGTTTATGTACATGTGTGTGTTTACATATATTCTGGCCATTGGTTGTCAAGCTCCTACCAGCCATAATCTTGAAATAAACAGAAAAGTTTTGGTTGAGTATAAGTAGACACAAAACATCATAACTTTGGAAGTAGATGTTAAAGCACTAGGTATACTTGGCATTGAAAGTACATAGTTGCCTTGTTTTGTCTAAGCTAATATGAAGCATAGTCAAGAAATATTAAATGAAAACAAAGCAAGGTTCAACTGTGTGAACAGCATGCCTCCATACATTTTCAAAATGATATATATGTATGTAAATACATATACTTGTATATTCATACATAACTCTGGAAAGATACCCAAAAATCTGATAACAGCACTGTAGCTAAGGAAAACTGAGTGGCTGAGTGTGTAAAAGAGAATTACTTTCCACTGGATTTATTTTTGGTATTTTTTTTTTACTTCTGTGCAATGTGCTTGTGTTACCTATCAAAATAACAACAACAACAATAATAATAAACCTTAGCTGCCTTACTGAGTTAATGACAAGTTCGGATGGGGGTCAGGTCTGAAGAGGGCAGCCTCTAGGGGTCCCAGGGAGGCAAATGCCCATATGTAAATGAATTTTGACCTTGCCCAAGTTTAGGAATCACTTGTGGTGAATTCCATGTGAAACTAGATGAGTTTGAACTTGAGCCGCCCTCAAATGGTTCATAAAAATGAGAAAGGGTCTCATGACTGTTAATAGGTAAACAAGTGGTATTACCTTGGGTTGTGAAGACTCTAATTCCTATACTCCTGGGTAGGCAGTCCTGACACTTGGGCGGGGTTTTCATTTTGCCACCAGCTAGTGGTGTGACCTTGGGCAAGGCACTTTGTTCCTCGTGGAGGAGTAATAAGCTGAAATATTCATTATCTAATTCATTCTGTCTGAATCAGGGTGTGTGTGGAAAAACCACTGCAGAGCAATAAGAACCTAAGGTCTTGGGAAATCAGAGAGTCCATCAAGGACAGTCTCAGCCAAGTTAGGGTAAGCCTCGAGAGAATTACCATATCCTGTTTTCTGCTGGAGTCTCCGCATACCCCTCACCAGGTTCCAATGAATCACCAAGTCTCTGTCCCTCGCTGCTCTAGACACAGCTCACTGCACAGATGGTCCTAGGAGCCGAGCGAGCCTCGTTAGGCAGTAAATTTCTTCTCCAGCGCTAATCCCAGTAAGCATATGTTTAATTAGGCAAGGCTGTGTGGGACCTCCACAATACAGATGATTGAAAATCGGTGCAGGAAATGGCTCAGTTTCATCTTAAAAAAATTTAAAAAAATAAAAAATAAAGATATGCATATGGGTAAGGTGTCACTAAATTAAGGAGACTGATTTTGTTAACCTATGAATTTTTATTGTACACTTAACTTTACAGAGACTAATTTTAACTAAAACACTACCCTATATTCTTTTCTGATCTTATTTAATAGGCAAACATATCTTTAAAAACACTGTATTTTATTCTTTAAAGTTAATGCATGCTTTTATAGAAATATAATTTCATTTCAAAAGTAATCATGCTTTTTATAGAAAAAAATTGAAAATACGGAACTATATAATACAAAATATAAAACTCATGAAAGACAGAGAGAAAGAAAAAAAAGGTACCATGTTAACAGGGCTGCAAATTATTCGTTATACTTGGCTGTTAAGGAATTGGAGTTTCATTGTGCTATCAAAAATGTTAAATGCTCAAATATTTCACGTGAACGCCTCACCCCTGGATGGTGGAAGTCTTAAGACCTGCCAGTGAATAAACATATACCTTTGGTTAAACATATACCTTTCGCCCTAGCCAGCTTGGCCCCGAGGGCAGAGTGTCCGCCCCAGACTGAAAGGTCCCGGGTTTGACTCTGGTCAAAGGCACGTGCCTTGGTTGCAGGCTCCATTCCTGGCCCGGGCCAGGGCGCGTGTGAGGCACCAATCGTTGTCTCTCTCATGCTGAAGTCTCTTTCTTTCTCTCCGTTCCACTCTCTCTGAAAAGCAATGGGGGGAAAATATCCTTGAGTGAAGATTTAAAAAACCCAAACATGTACTTTTAATGTACAGATTCAGGCACCGGCTGCTCGGCATTGGAGCAGCCTGCCGCATGAGCCTGGTTACCGCTGCTGGAGGGCACCTCCTCGGGTAGGTGCCTTTCCGAGGCCTTGGAGCCCAGCCCCTCAGCCGTTTGCTGCTGCTGGCCCCTGACCCTCCCGGCGCTGTTGCGTTCCCTGCCAGCGGTTGGGCCCCTCCTGGACCCCCTGCTCCTGGGAGCGGGCTAAGGAGGACCCGCACACACTGTTTGTCCAGCTCGTGCCCAGCCCACCTCAGCCTCTCTGCCCCTGAAGCAGCCACAGGCAGGGTTTCTCCTGCGTTACATCCTGGGAAACGAGCTGCCACCTCACGGTCCTTGGGCTTCCCTTTCTCCGTGTCCCACCCCCTGAGCAGGAAAGGTCTGCCTTTGGGGTTCACCCTGTCTCTGTATTATACCGTCCTTGTCGCCGAGTCCTCAGGCCTCGGCCTTTCGTCACGACGGGCAGAGTGGGAGCTGCTTCCACAGTGGAAGGACCTGCGTGCCTGAGCCCCCCTGCGTTAGTCCCCAACCCGGTCAAACAGGAGCTACAGGAAGTTAGAAACGCTGTTTGTGCCGACAAAGTCTGTCTCTCAAGACTTTTTTCATGTTATAAAACCCGATTTTGAATATCAAAAGCAAATTATTAGCTCTTCTTTTTCTTACAGCACAAACTGTAAGAAAAAAGTAAGGACTGCCCCTCCTGTCCCCTGTAGTCCCCCACATACAGCTCTCCTTCCCCTTCCCCAACACAGATGGATTTCATGGCCTGATTAAAGTCAAATGCATAGAACCATTAAGCAAAAAAACACATTAATATACTTAGAAATATCACTCCAGTTACATAATTTTTATTGTGCAATTTTTCTGGTGACTAATAAGATTGAACATTTTTAAAAAACATGTCTCATGTTTATATAAATATACAATATTTTTTATTGCTTTAGAATAGTTCTGTATATAGTAAGGCTATTAACTCTTTGGTTTATTTAATGTATCATTTTTCTATAATGTTTTTTGGTCTTATAAAATGTTTTATGTAAACAGATATATCATTCTTACATTTCTATTTCTTTCATAATATTATGCTTAGAAAATCGGTCCCAAGACCATTTAAAATATTTGCTTGTATTTTTTCCACATTTTTAAATCGCTAAGGTTTTTATGATTTTATTTTTTCCCTTTAATATATTGGGAATTTACTTTAGGATATAGTGTAAAGTGAAGCTCAAATCTGTCTACTTCTAAGTTGCCAATTTTTCCAGTCATTTGGTGAATATTCTAGAAACAGAAATATTTACATTGCTGTATTGGGTGTGGATGTATTAGTATATGCTTTTCACCACCTGCCTTTGAATGACAAGCAGATACAACCTCTTACGTCCCAGCGAGTGGTTTCCTCCTGAGTAATCTCTTTAGAAGACTATGTAATCATTTTAAGGATGCTTCCATTGCCTGAAAATTCTTTGCTGATTTCCTTTGGAAATTATTTTTTGGAAGCAGCTTTTGAGCCACATAGAAAACCAGTCTTATAACCCAATAATACTTCTTTTCGGACCCAAAATTGCATACTGCCGCTCGATTACCCACCTTATTTGCCAGAGACTCAAATTCCAAAAGACTTCTTCCTGTTTCCAAAAAGAAAATACACTTTGAGGCATGCTGAAGATGGAGAAAAGGGTGGGCCTCAGCCTGTTATGTTCATTTTAACATTAGTCTTATGACGTTATAGTTGCGTTTGGTCAGGTGTGTATAAGTTTCAATCTTCCTGCTCTACATATTTGACTATAACTATAAATTAAAGTCTGACAAAGAGAAGCATTAGAAAGAGTCATGTGCTCTTGGGAAGAAGATGACCTTCTAAGGATACCGGCCTCTAAATAAACTCAGAGGTCCTTCTGTCTACCCCCAGGAAGAGATATTGGAGCTTGCTCCTCCTAGATTCAGACTCACCAATGGAAATAGCAAATGTTTCTTGGAATGGGATAAGCTCTGTGTGTCAGTAGTAAAGCCCATGGTTCCATTTAATTTTTTCTAGGGCTCTACACACTTGTAACAACAGCATGACTAAAGGAAAAAAATGCCAAAATTGATATCCTTCTGGATTTTATACATTTCCCAATTTTCTAATTGCCACAGCTATTGCCAACAGAACACACTGAAAGAATGCCCCATAAGGAGAGGTCTCAGAACACACCACAGGATAGGACTGCAAATTTCAGTGATTACAAACAATTAGAGCAGGCAGCCAACATGTAATTTTCCTTTTAGGCATGGACATAGAATGAGAAACTACTTAACTAGGGTTGGAATAGATAGAAACAGAGCCGTTTCCCTTTGTGTAAAAATCATACTCTATCAAGTGGAGATTAGAGCTAATGTGTTTGCCCTCCATTTGCTTTTAAAATTGAGGGATGTGGAAATTAGTGAAATTAAATTCACAGCTGCATTAGTTGCAAGTAACAACAACAAAAAAATCTTATTTGATCTTGCATAAGCAAAAAAGAGGAACATTTTGGCTTGTGGGGAAATAGAAAGAGTTGAACATCCAAACAGTGGGAGAGCCAGGGACGTGATGGGGCCTCCAGGAAAGATTGGAATCACGGCCCCAAATATGACCAGAACCATCTCCCTCTGTTCTGCATTTTGGCTTCTTTCCACATGTTGATTCATCCTGTCTCACCACAGACCAGCCTTCTCCATGTATCAGAGTGGATGTCCATCCCCAACTCCTAAATGTTATTCTCTCTACTACTGGAGAGACACTACCTGTTATATTGTTTTTAGTCTGAGGTTCAAAAATTCTGCTGTTGGAAAGCTGCCATTCAGACTTATAAATATTGTAGATCTCGACAATATCTGCACAGATCAGCATAACGTTTCAAGGAAGGGGCACCTTTTCTAATTTCCGCAAAGATGCTGCATAGGCTTGTAGTGGCCCTGGGTAGGGTTCTGATTGGCACAGGTTGGGTCACATGCCCATGGTCCAATCAACTATGGAATTGAGATAATCTAAGAACATGGCAGCCCTTCTGGGACCCTTATAAGTGGAGGAGGAACAGTTTCTAGAGAAGAGATGAACAGTTCCCTAAAGAAAGGGATATTTGCCTTATGGGTGGACAAACTATTAATTGTCCACTATACCACTATAGCAGTCTTGTGAACCTTGTGCACATTTTCTCTCTCCTTTGAAAGAAGTTTTTGCTTCTAGTCTTCTTCTTTGCTAAATATAAATTCTAATTCAAGGAATGAAGCGCCACATGTTCCCAGAGCCAGCACAAATGCTATTTGTTAAAAGAATCAATCAGCCCTGGCTGGTTTTCTCAGTGGTTAGAGCATGGCCTATGGAACAAAGGGTCCTGGGTTCGATTCCTGGTCAAGGGCACATACCTGGGTTGTAGGTTCTCCAAGCCTGGGGCTGGTGTGGGAGGCAACCAGTTGATGTGTCTCTCTCACATTGATTTTGTTTTCTCTCCCCCCCCTTCCACTCTCTCTCTGAAAAGCAATGGGAAAAAAAAATCCTCCTTTGAGGATTAACCAAAAACAGAATAAATCAATTCATTTATTAGATGGTTCATCTGAGTATGGAACCTCTTTCTCTTCTTCATTTCTTACTTCCTTTTAGTGAGGGTTTTATACACAATTTAGCTGTGTATAAAATTCTAGCTTGCCAAATATATTTTCTTGCATTTTGAGGCTATTAAGCCATTATATTTTGGACTGTATTGTTGCCAATAAGAGCCAGCTATTAGTCTAATTGTCATTTATATTTAGGGGATATCTCTTTCTCTAATGATTCTTAAAGATTTTTAATTTTGATATTTTGCAACTGTGAAGTATATAAGTGCCAATTTTGTTTTATTTTATTATCCAGTCTTGGTACTTTTAAGCCAAGGACACTTATCATTCCTTAATTCTGGTAAGTTTTCAGCTTCCACCTCTTCAATTGTTGTTTCTCCTTCATTCTCTCTATTCTTTTCTTTTGGAGCTCTTATTAGGCATATTATACAGTTTCTCAATTTATTCCCCATCTTTTTAAACTATTCATTAAAACTTTTTATGTTTTGTGCTGCATTCTGAGTGAATTGTAATACTATCACCTAATCCATTCCTTTGTTCTTTAAAAGTGCCAAATAGCCTAAGTTTTTAATTTAAAAATCTACATTTTTATTCCAAAATTTCTAATCAGTTTTGTCCTATATAGCTATTCTTATTTCTGCCTATTTGCTTTTTTAGTTGTCTTTCATTTTATGGGTGTGATTTTAGCATATGACATACATATATTTAGGTCTTTTTTTTCCCCTTCAGAGTAACCTCTAAAATTTATCTCTAATGGAGCAAATTTGAATTTTATTTTATATTTTTAGAGACAATTTTAAAAATTTTATTTTTCAATTACAGTTGACATTCAAAGTTGTTTTGTATAGTTTCAGGTGTATTGGCAAATTTAGTACTTTAATTACTGAATTTGACTGTGGCCTTTCTTAGCCTTAGATTTCTTCATATGCCTTGCATAATTTTAGTTTGTAAACTCACTTTGAGAAGGAAAGTTGTTTCTGTCTCTCTTCCCTATTTAGTAGATTTCTGATTGCTTCTTATTAGTTTTCCCCAGCTTCACCCTAGAATATCAGTCTAGGTCTTATATATGTGGGTTATATATAACTAGGTCTTGCATATGCGGTTGGGGGTTCTGGCCCTGTAATGATAGGAGGGTGTTTCAGATCCAGTCATTAGGCCAATGGGCAGCTTATTTCATTTTCTGGTCTTGGAACTGTTTCTGTCTCCCACCTCCCTAGATTTCCCTCCTGCCTTTATGAAAGCTGTGAGCAAACACATTAGTCAGCAACAGTTTTCTTTCTCAGTTTCCCTTCATGATCAGGAAAGTCATCTTGGCTTCAATACTCTCCCATGTGGAGCACATTTGGTTCCATTACTCTGGGGAAGCTGAACACCTAGCCACTGCTACTGACTCTAGACCAGAAGCCCAGCAAGCCCTGGCTTCAGCCCTATTTACTTCTTGTTTCTGTGTTGTTTCTGGGTCATGGGGATTTTTATCTTGTTTTTGAATGGGGTAGTGTTATTTTAGTTTTATTTTTTTATAGTCATCTATTACTGTTGTACTTTGGCATAAGAAGGATGCTTCAGCATTTGCCATCTCCGCTGGAAATTTTAACTACATTATTTCACACTAAAGAGGTGAAAGGTATTCATCAGATTGAATGCTGGTGTATGTGCTTATTTAGTCATACTTTATTCCATAAATGACTTGAAGAATTTTTATATAATACTTAAAATTGTAAAATAAAAATTTGTGTTATGAAAAAAATATAAATTAAAATATTAAAATTAGGAGGAAAATCAAAAATTCATATATGCCCATTTTGGGCTGCCTTTGGCTCTGAGCTTCCAGGATAGCCAAAGCAAATAAGCACAATAGATTACCTAGTTCTCTATTTCTACAAAGTAAACCCTTGCCAGTTCTTGAAGAGAAGTAAAGTTTTTTCCTGGCAACAAGTTCTAAGTTAAAGTGGTCCTGTGTGCATCATAGTGGGGCACTGAGAAGTGAAGTAGATGATGCCTTCAACAACTCTGTTACATTAGTTTCCCAATGAAACCCTAAGCCATAATACCTGTTCAGCTAGCACAAGGCAGGTTTGAGACAAACTCGGGTATGAATCTTTTTTTTTTCTTTTGATTTTGAGAGTATGTTTATGAAACAAAGGAAGGGCTTAGAAGGGTGGCGCTCTGCTTTAGCTCCCTAGAAATGTCATAGGAAAGAAATGAGCCAAGACAGGGCTGCTGTCAGCTCACTGAAAAGTCAGGGAAAAGAGGAGACACCCCTTGGAGACAGGCTCAGGGGTTAACCTGGGATGAGCTTCCACTGCACACCGTGCCCCTGGTTGCAAGTCTCATGGGGGCCCTTAGAGTTCAGGAGAAAAAACCAACGATGCACACCTAAGAGGGAAGAAAGGCGCGGGGATGCTCCAGAGAGAGCCCACTGGGTATGAGTCTTAATCAGATGTTTATTAAAGCTCACAATACTTCTTCCTCTCTGTGGCTCTAAAAGATCTCCATGTATGAACCTTGTATTAGATCACTGACCAGCATGAGGCAAGAGGTCACTTCCCTCATTATTTATTTTACTGTTTTTATTGTTGTTGCAAAAGACAGGAACTCGACTCCAACTAGCTTCAGCAAAACAAAATTAAAGTTTTTACAAAATGTTTATTGTCCCATGAAACCAACTAAATAATTACAGAGAACACAAGGGGAGCTCTAGCTGTAGAGACAACTGACTCTTGGGAATCAAACATTTCCAGAGTCCTGCTTCCATCTTCTCTCTCTTCTGTCTTGTGCTGCCCTAACTCCTTTCTTTCTGTTAGGCAGTGTAGGTGGCCGTAGGCAGTTTCAGCCTCACAACCAGAGGAAAAAGTAGTTCTTCAATGGATTGAGATATAACACACCTTGGGAGGATTAACTGGTGTGGTTTGGATCCTGTGCCCACTATGAACCTCTACTAATATTTATTAAGCACTTACTATTTACCAAACTTTGTACTAGAACCTTTGTGTGGATTATATCATTAAATCCTCAGAATAGCCCTACAGGAGCAGTAGAAGGCAAATAAAAAACAATCACTCTTCTATAGGTGATTTTCCTCTTGGCCTTGGCCTCTCAGTTCCTTGCTCCCTCACCTGCAGTGATCTTACCTTTCACCCCACCACGTCACTTACATACTCTCACAGTTATGCCCTAAACTTTATCTTCGATAAGTGCATAATCCCAAATTGAAGCATCCAATCACTACTTCTGATACCCTGACTCCAGCATTCTTGGACTTCATTGATCCAATCCATTGATCCTATTACCTTTCATTGTCTTCTCAACACTTTCTTTCTCATACCCCTACTATCATGTCCTTAATTCTCTCCTTATCTGGGTTTAAAACTATGGTTCATCAATGTCCTGGTTTGGTCTGCTCAGAAGCTGATCCTGAGACCAGGATTAAGTGCAGATAGTTTATTTGGGAGGTGATCCCAGGAGGTGTTGGTAGAGGTGTAGGGAAATCAGAAAGGGAAGGGAAGGAAGTGAATAAAGAACATTTATTGAGCAGATGTGTAAAACACTCCTCAGAGCTATTCCCCTCTCTGAGGCAAGGAAACTGGAGTAACCCTTCCAACATTGGCTGAAGTTTACTCCTAGGGCATTGACGTCCCAGAAATTCTGGCCTGCCCGGAACACAGGCCAAAGAGAATTGAATGGAGAGTGGCAAGTGCTTGGCATAAAAAGCTGACAACTTGCATTGTTATGGAGTGGACAGGGTACTGATGACCCATTGTGGTCACTCTTTTGGATACACCCTGTCCTTATCTCCGCTCTTTGACTCGTCTAGTAAAATCCCAGTTCTGGTGAAACCTAGTCTCTGTCTAATCTGAGCAGCTGAGTGTGTCTGGAGAAAAGCAAAGAATCCTGTTCATTGGTCTCATGTTGAAATGTCCACCAACATCAAGTGAACCTTTAATTCCCTCTCCTGCCCTCTGAAACATCAATTTCAAGCTTTCTCATCTCTTGTGAAACCTGAAAAACTCCTCCTCCTCACGTTTGATTTTTCTTGCACCTTGTTTCACTAAGAACAAAGATGTTATCAGAAGAGAGCTTCCACACATTTCTTACCACATCTAACTGGTATCTACTCATATACTCTGCCTTCTCTTCAGTTATGAGACCTGTATTTCCCAACCTTTTCTTTTATTGCCACCCTCTTAATAAATCTTTTGAGATATATATATTTCTAATTGTGTTCCGCCACCCCCATGAAATTTTAATACCGCAGATATATTGTATATCTATCTGTTCGTGAATTATGTGTACATCTGAGCTTTATACATAAAAAGAGTAAGAACCAATTATCTCTCCCACTGAGAATATATGGAACAGATGAACCATCCATGCTGCCATCTCAGGCCAAACCCTCCGCTGTGCACCAGGTCTCATTCCCTCTCACCAGCTCCAGGACTTCATTCCCCCTGATATCCACTTTCTCCTGCACCATCATTTCCCCCTTTCAACTAGATCACTCCCTTCAGCCTGCAAACACGTTATATGTTCTATCTTATGAAATCTTCCCTGAAACCCGCATCTCCATTCAGCAATCGGTCCTATTTCTCTGTTACCTTTTACAAAAAATACAAATAAAAACAAACTTAAAAGACATATCTGTCTTTGCTGTCTCTACTTTCTCTCCCCCATTCTCTCTTCAGTCCGTTCTCAGACTTTCATCTCCATGGCTTTAATTAACCTGCCATTGTCACGATACTTTGCCATGTCCAAAGATCACATCTCAGCCTCATCTTCCTGGCCTATTAGCAGCACTGGGCACAGTGGGTCATTCCCTCTTTCTTGAGACAATCACCACATTCTCCTGGTTTTCTTCCTACCATCTTACTCTCCTTAGCTGAGTTTTCTTCATATTTCCTACTTCCAAATGATGGAGTGCTCTTGCAGGTATATTCCTATGGTCTCTTCTTGCCTATAACCACTATCTCTCCTTACATGAGTTCGACTAGGCTTGTACTTCAAGCACCCTTCCTCCCATCAAGTGGTGGGGCCTATGTCTCCTCTCCTTGAATCTGGACTCTGCAAGGGTGTGACCAGAAGATCATGGTGAAAGTGACCGTGTGCCAATTTCCATGCCTAGACCTTAAGACGCTGGCAGCTGCCACTCTCTGTTTCTTAGAACACTCACCTTGGGCTGCCTTGTAGGCTGCCTGAGGCCTCTGGGCTGTGGGGAAGCTGGGCTGCAGGAAGAGGCCACGTGTGGGTGTGCCGGCCAGCGGCCAGCATCGCCCGCCAGACGTGCGAGTGGAAATGCCTCCAGGCAATGCCAGCGTGAGCTCGGCCAGCCTGCCCTCCGCCCTTCAGGCTGTCCGGCAGAGGCCCCAGACATCATGGGACAGAGACAGGTCATCCCACTGGGTCCTGCCCCAATTCCGGACACATGGAATCCATGGTAGTTTTATGTCACTGTGTTTTGAGGTGGCTGGTTACATAATGATGATAACTGGAACAATCCATCGTTATAATTACTCCTCAAGTCCTTTGCCCCCTCTCAATTCTTTATTTTCACTTGCCAAAAACCCAGCCCTGGCTGACCAACTCTCCTTATTCCGTGCCTGGAACCTCACGGCTGAACGTGCAGGAAGTGTTCATCTTAGATTAAGAGGCAGGTCCCTAAAACGGCCCCTTCCAACTCCTTCCCCTCCTTTGTCCATGCTGTTCCTCCTGGCCAAGCCTGGAGTGGCCTGTCGGACATGCTCTGCCCCGGGGTCTTGCACTCTCCCCACCTCCTGAGAGGCCCCTTCCACAGATCTTCACTGCCTGAAAGTCTTTGCTCCAATGTTACCTTCTCAGTATGAACTTTTGTAACCAGCCTACTAAAAACTGAAAACAGCCCTCCATCCCCACTTCAGCATGTGCCAATTCTCCTTCCCTACTTTATTTCTTGCCACCAAACTTAACAGTCCCTGATATTTACTACCATTTTCTTTATTTTCTACTCCCCTCACCCTGTTCCCATCTAGAATGCAGTCCCTAAAAGAACAGAGATTTTGTTTTTCATTTGCTGCCATTTGCTGTTTTCCGGTATCTAGAATAGTGCCTGACACATCGTGTCTGCTTAGTAGATATTTTGGAATGAGTGACTCTCCATTCTAGGGATGTGCTTCTCCAGGCAAAGTCCTGCTGAAACACTGCAGTAGAAATTCCCCTGCATCATTAGGCCTGGCTGTCCCACAGCCTTCAGTAACTCCTTACAGGGGGCAGTTCTACCCCCAGGACCTTTGGTCACTTGCCCTTATTTCTCTTACTGGAGCCTCTGGGCTACATTGCTCCTGTATCCAGGCTAAAGCACATTGTTCCCAGCTGCAGCTCTTCTCCTCCCCCATGCTCATGCATACATACTCCCTGAGTCCCCTGTACTCAGGATGCAGCTCTGTTTTGGGGACCCAGGGAGTAGAACCAAGGCCCTAGAGAGACACATTATTTCCCTGGTGGTTGCCAGTGTCCAAGTTCCAGGACTTAGGTCGTTTCATTGCCTTCTCCAGAGCTAAAGAGCAGATATACAAACTAGACCCTGAAGGTTAGTTATGAGAGAACCCAGTCTCGTTCCTACTCAGCTGAACTAGGAGGTTGCCCACAGGTCTGCACTTGGCGTGGATTTTCTGGGTTTTTACCACAATTGGAAATGACTACTGTGGCCAGTTGATCTTAGGCATGGTATTTTACCTCCATGGGGACTTTTGTTGTTTATAAGAAAAATTCATTCTTTTTGGGGTCATTTGAAGATTAAATGAGCTAAAGTAACCATTAAGAGCCCTGTTCAGTGGTAAGACTAGCCATATAGATTCGCTCTCTTCCTCTCCCAACCCTCCCCACACTACCTCCCATATTCCCAGTTGAACTGGAAGTTCACTGAGACAAGGCATCATACTTACCACTTCTTTATATTCTTCAAAGTCCACAGAGTAGTACTTTTCCTGTAATGTTTATAAATGCCTATTTATTATACTTCCAGTGTTCCATTCAGAATTAGACCACAGGATACAAAGATTTTCAAACCAAAAATGTTGAAAAGATTCTTAGGTGAAGGCTTGGTTAAAAGATTCTTAGGTGCCTGGAGAAGCACATCCTTAGGACTCTTTAAAAAAATTATATTAATTATAATTGTGCTAATGAGAGAGACTAGTTCTCACACTCTTTGAATTATTTTATGGTGCCTATTTATTTGAATAAGTACATATAATATGTAAAACAATATATATTTTTTCTTTCTTCACATCTTACTTGATTTACCACTTAATGCCTGGAAGTGAGGAACCAAGCATTATTAAACATTTTATAGCCTCAGGGGTCAGAGTAATCTCTTGTTCATAGGAGAGGCTAATCCTATATTTATTATAATAAAATAAAATATTTTGAAACAATACTATTAATATAAGTTGAAACCAAATTTGCAAATTTTGATTAAAAGAGAAACAAACTTGCTTCAAATAAGATTGAAAAGTAGCAATCCATGAATTTTTTTTCATATTGTCCATTTTCAACAAGCTCTTTTGGTTTTTTATTTTTTAGAGGGTCAGGCATTCAGTGACCATTTAATTCTGCTGAATTTTGAATACTTCCCCTTCGAGCTGTGGGTCTTTTCCTTAGCTTGACCTTCAAAGCCCTGAAAGGTGTGGCTCCTCTTTACTTGTTCATCTCTTTCTGCACCTCCTGATGCCTCTCTCCTCTCTCTCATTTCCTTCCTCCTTTCCATGCAGACATGCTCCTCCAACATCCCGGCATTTGCACGCGTTTTCCTTTGCTTTCCTGACTCTTTGCCTAGCTAAAACCTAGCAGTATCAGCTTACCTATAGTTGCCTCTGCTTCTCAGAAGCCTGCCCTGATATCCAAGACCAGGCAAGCTGCCTCCCCCACAGCTGTTTCCCCTAACAGAATAGGTCCTACAGGGAAAGGACTGTGTCCCAGTCCTTCTCTTCCCAGCACAGTGCACAAGCAGATTCTACAGGAGGACTGTGAATGAATGGAAAACTTCAGTCTTTGACATCTTTGAACAGAAGTCACAAAATGTTACTGGAGAGATAATTGTTTCATTAGTTCAGGAAAATTTTTATATATTGACAACCAACTCCAATAGTACCATGTTGTATGCTTGCTGGGCCTTCAACAGTCATTAATAATCCTTCATAAAAAGCCTGGCAGAATCTTTTTTTTTTTTAATATATCTTTATTGATTTCAGAGAGAGGAAAGGAGATAGAGAGAGAGAGATATCGAAACATCAATGATGAGAGTCATTGATCGGCTGCAGCCCGCAACCTGGGCATGTGCCCTGACCGGGAACCGAACCCCGATCACCTGGATCCTAGGTCGATGCTCAACCGCTGAGCCACGCCCGACCGGGCCTGGCAGAATCTTGTAAACTGATTGGCAGCATACTCAGTGACAGAGAATCAGAAGAGGGAAGAAATTATAGAATAAATTTATAATCTAGAAAGCAGTAGAGAAACTTATACATGAATGTTAATAGCAGACTTCTCTTAATAGCTAAAAAGTAGAAACAACTCCAATGCCCATCAATTGATGACTGGATAAACAAAATGTGGCATATCCATACAATGGAGTATTATATGGTCATGAAAAGAAATGAAGTACTAAGGCATGCTACTGCATGAGTAGACCTTGGAAACCTTATGCTAAATGAAAGCAGCCAGTAATAAAAGGCTATGTACTGTATGATTCCATTTTTCACAAAACATCCAGAATAGGGAAATCTATAAAAGCAAAGAGTAGATCAGTGGTTGGCTAGGACTGGGGTAGGGGAAAGGAGGAATGGAGAATAAATGCTAATGGTAAAGGGGTTATTTTGGGGGTCATGAAAATGTTCTAAAATTAGATTGTGGTGATGGTTGCATAGCTTTGTGGATATACTAAACCATTAAATTGTACAGTTGAAGTGGGCAAATTGTATGTTCTGCGAATTGTATCTCAATAAAGCTGTTTTTAAAGAGAAGTAGAGAACATGTTATAAAGTTATACCTCAATAGGCTGTGAAAAAATACTTTTCTAAATAATTCTTACTTGTAATAGTTCTACTTGGTACTTCTTGGTTAAGTAAAAAAATGAATCTCTAAAATCTGGGCCTTTGAAGTCCTGTATGCAGAGGCCAGGAAGTCCCACTTACGCTGCCCAGCTGATGGTGAGAAGTCACAACAAAAGATACTAAAGATGCCAGCAAAGCTGATGCTGCCTGATGAACTCAAGGGAGGGAGCAGTAAATGAGGTAAATAGATTATGCAAAAGACACAACATAATTCGGAAGGAAATAGCAAAATCACATTAGTGGTGTAAAACGTAAACACATACCTGGGAACTGACAAGATTGTTTTTGTGTAGACTTCTCTCTGGCTCACTGTCAGATTTGTGGAGTTTTCATTTCAGGCACCAATGTGGTTGATGCAGTTGGATGGAGTGCTGATCTGGGGTTTAAGAGACCAGGTTCTAGTCCTGGCTCTGTCATTTATTCACCATTCAACAAACAACTATTGTAATCTTGCTGTATGCCAGGCTCTGCATCTAGCCCTGGTGATCCAAAGTTCAAAGACATATGCCTACCTCAAGGATCTCACTTTTCAGAGAAAGACAATAAGAAAGTGTGATAACTGCTGTGACAGGAAGGAGGGGACCAATTCCCTCTTGAGGAATGAAGAAAGAAGAGGCAGGGGTGAGGAAGAGGCTTACCATTCTTGAGTCTATTATTTTCTTGTTAATTGTTTGCTATCCCACAAGCACCTCAGCTCCTTGAGGAAAAGGAGCCTCTTCTATCTTTTTTTTTTTTTTTTAAATATACCTTTATTGATTTCAGAGAAAGGGAGAGGGAGAGAGAGATAGAAACGTCAATGATGAGTCATTGATCTGCTGCCTTCTGCATGCCCCCCTACTGGGAATCAAGCCTGCAACCCAGGCATATGCCCTGACCAGGAATCGAACAGCAATCTCCTGGATCCTATTAGGTCAATGCTCAAACACTGAGCCACGCCAGCCGGGTGCTTTTTCTATCTTATTCATTTCTTAAAAACAGCTTTATTGAGATGTAACCCACATACCACACAACTCATCCATTTAAAGTATACAGTTCAATAGTTTTTACTATATTCACAGATTTACACAATCACCACCACAATATAATTTTAGAACATTTTTATTACTGCAGAAAGAAATCCTGTACCCATTAGCAGCTATTTCCCATCCTGCCCTCTTTCATTCCCAGACTTAGCTACCACTAACCTACTTTCTATCCTTACAGATTTGCCTATTCTGGATGTTTCATGTAAGTGGAACGATACAGTATGTGGCCTTTTCTGACTGGCTTCTTTCACTTAGCACAATGTTTTCAAGATTCATCTATGTGGTGGCATGTTTCAGGACTTCATTGCTTTTCATGGCCAAATAATATCCCATTGTATGAATATGACACAATTTGTCCATTCATCAGTTGATGAGCATTTGAGTTGTTTCCACTTTGGGCTATTATGAACAATGCTCCTATGAACATTTGTGTACAAGTTTATGAATGGACATGTGTTGCCATTCCTCTTGAGTGCACACCTACAAGTGGAATTGCTGAGTCACTTGGTTACTCTGTTTAATTTTCTGAGGAACTGCCAGACTATTTCCCAAAGAGAATGCACCATTTTATATTCCTCCCATCAATTTCTCTAAGTCCTTGCCAATATTTGTTATTTTCTGTCTTTTTGACCATACATATCCCAGTGGCTATGGTCACCCTATTCATTTTTGTATCCCTAGTTCCTCAAAGAGAACCTGGCACAGGTAAATGCACAATTTGCTTGATGAGCGAATTTGAGAACATTTGTCATTTGGGAATTCCCCAGCATATGACCCCCTTGACTTTATTTGGGGTAATCTAATGGTTACTGGTGAGAAGCAGATCCCAATTACAATATAGAAGTAAAAAATGTCACCTCCTTACTTTCCCAGCCCTGACTGCAACTACAGCAAAAAAAAAAAAAACCCCATATGCTGAACTTGGTAAATCTAATGGATCTGCCCCACCTTCAAAGAGGGAGCTCTGGTAATGCAAAGTAGGTTTGGTGGAGAATCCATTCTAGTGGCAATGACAGGTACTGCAGTGACATCTGGTTTCCAGGAGCAACAGTGCTGGTAGTGCCAGTGGTGTGTGGTACCAGTGTCCAGTGCTATTGAATTGGAAGTGTAAACCGAGGTATCCTGTGTTGAATGGTGGTGGTAGCGATGGCCACCTCCCTCAACATGCTGTACTGTGATCTTAGCTGTGATCCTAGCTGCTGCTCAAACTTCCTTGGTTTTGCTTGTTTGAATCTATTTCTGCAGCCTTCCCAGCAACTGTGTGAGCCTTCCAATCTTTTCAACAAATTCCCTTCTTCTTAAGTCAGCAATGCCAATTTCTTCTGTTGCTTGCAACTAAAACCGCTAGCTATTACAAAGATTACTGGATGAGTGGGTGGGTGGATGGATGGATGAATGGGACTACATGAACAGATGCTCATCAGGCACAAATGCATTTCAGGTAGAAAGAAATGAGAGCATGGTGTATGGGAAAAACTGCCAGGAGTGTAGTCTGGTTGCGGTCGAAGGAGTAAGGTAGGGAGTGGTGAGGTATAAAGCTAAAGAGACTAGACTAGGACAGCTCATGGAGAATCTTTTAGGCATGCTAAATGTCTTGATTCTATCCTGAAAAAAGAAAAATATATCAACTTAACCAGGATAGTGACATCAGATTTGCGATTATAAAATACTCTATTTAAAAAAAATCCTGACAGCAAGGAGAATGAGTTGGAGGGGTGCAAGGCTGGATACAAGAAGACCAGTTAAGTATCTATAGCAATAATTCCAATGAAAGATGACAAAGGTCTGAATCAAGGCAGTGAGCTTAGAGAGGAGGCATTGGATCTGAGATGTATTATATAAAGTTATAGCCAAAAAGATTTTTGTCCTCATTTCAACATATAGGAATTAAGGAAGAAGAAAGATCAATGATGATTCTCAAGTTTTCAGCTTAGTAGGTCAGTAGATGATGATGCCACTTCTGCATGCACTCACTCAACAGAAATTTAAGTGCACTTACTGTAGGAGGTGCTGGGTACAGAACTGGTCCTACCTTTGCTGTGGCAACAATTACTCTCCATCAGGCTCAGTGTGTGTATCTTCTCAGATTTTCTGGGCCTCAGCATCTCTGGGACCCTCGACATTTTACTGTTTCAGCTGCCACCATGAGTGACTTAATTAAGTTCCTTGTGGTTTGACTGTCTGAGGCCACCAGCCACATACCCACAGTTTCCTCCCATCACTTCTGGACTCTATGGCAGGGCACCTGGCTTTCTGAGTGGCTATCAAGGAATATGGATAACACAGCTGGGCAGTGTGGAAAAGTTAGCTTCCTTGGGGACAACATTTGACCAACAGGAAAAAAGGCCCTTAAAGTTCCTCCCTTCCTCGGATTGTTCCAAAGCACGGTTACTCCATATTGTCTGTATGAAGACGTCCTGTATGGCCAAGTGGCTGCACCTGTTAAGAGACTGGCTGGTACCCTTCAAGGCTTGTCATTAGCAGTGGTTAGGACAGTAACGCATCACCACGCATTGCTCCCCATTCTTCTTTGCCGTTTCCCTCATTGTTGCTTTGGGGTAATACCTCCTAAGTAAAGCACTTTATCCTTGCACCAGGCTTTGTTTTCCAGGGAACTGGGCTAAGACACCCATAGAAAAACAGATGAGTTTGAGTGAACTTAAGTAAAAATTATCCATCCATTAAAAAATATTTACTTCAGTGCTTCCATGTATGTTTGATTTAGGGGTACTATGGTGAAGAAAACAGACATGTTTCCTGCTCTTGTTGAGCCTACATTCATTCAGTGGGGAGTGGTAACAAATGATAAATCAGCACAGAAATAAATGAGCATGATAATTCCAGATAGTAGGAACAGTTTTAAAGAAAAATTTAAAAGGTGATATGATGTGACTGGTATATGTGTGGGGCTGCTAATCTAGATTGGGTGGTCAAGGGAACAAAGAATAGGTAGAAGAAAAAACCTCTAGGAGGATCAGGTCTCTCACAGTCACTGATGAACCTGGAGACAGGCATGTGTTCGGGGTTGTTTAGGTGTGAACAGAAAATGTGTCCCTATTTTGACTAAAATAGTTGGTTAGGACATATGCCTAGAAAGCAATGGGAACAGGAAGATTGAAGAGAGTAACAAAGGCAAGGATGAGGGTGGACACCAGGGACAGGTAGAAAAATTAGTGAGCAGTGCCAGAGCAGAAAAGGTAGCCACTATGCGTGTATAATCCCTGACACTCTGTGGCCATAGAACTTTGAAGAAGCCTGGTCTTTGGTTTCCTTAGCTCCAAAATAAGAGTATTGATCATGCTCCATGACTGTATTAAGGCAAGGAGGAGCTGATAAGAAATCTCTACATAGCTATGTAATTTATCCCTTGAAATACACCACTGAAGTCTTTAGAACCCAGGAGTAATTGGCTTTCTCCCACCATTAGTTACGTTCTGGCCGTTCATCAGCTAACACAATTGTCAGATTCCTTCACCGAAATGTCTTTTTCATAACTAAGGACTGTTTACAGCAAGGACAAACAATAGGGGCTCATTAATTCAAGCATTAGGACACTGATTATGCATCTATTGTCTACTCTAGTCAGTTATGTTAAATAAGCTCTTCAGTCTTCATTAGAACAATTATGCTAATATGCTTGAAATTTCCCAAGAGTATTATACCTTCACACTTACCTTCCCTACCAGCAGTCTGATTCAATCAATATTGTCACACACAATTATAAACAAGGCATACGGCCCAACTGTTGACATATGCCTGCCAAATTATGCCCCCTCATAATAGAACTTTAAATAATTTGTACATTTGTTCCTTTAGGGTTTAGATATTGGCCTGTTCTGCCCACCCCCAAATATGTAGGTCTTAGATAATATTTAAATGCCTTTATGGGAGTACTTATTGCATGGCATTGTATTATAACTCTTCAAATATTTTAACATTCATTGAATTAGCTATCTAATGATCAATTGATCCAATCATCACTTATGCCTTTAAATGTATAGCAAAGAAACATAATAATCAGCTGTCAGGAGAATGATGAGAAATGTAACTTGTTTTCCCCAAATAGTTTTCTCTCAACCAGAGAAACTTCTCTCTTTCCCTCTTTAAATGAAAAAAAAAAACAAAACCCCTACCTGTATGGTTTGTTTTCGTCAGTGGTTTTGGCCATAGAATAGTTTTCCATCGTAATCAACCAATGCTTTTATGATTGGCACATAACAGATACCTGATTCTTGCTGGATTCAATTCTTTTTCTTGTATGTGCTTTATTCTTGTCTCCATCAGATGTTTTCATTTTTAACAAAAGCTAGCATATGAATAAGGAATGTGCGTGTGTAGAGGTAGGTGCACACGTCTTTAAGTTCATTTAAAATGTTAAATTTCATTGTATTGAGATAAAAATTCAGCTGATGTTGAATTTTTTCTATTATTATTTACAACAAACGTAACACCATACTTTTGTTATTTACAACTTTTACTTAGGTTTACTCATGTAATCGGTGTCTTTCGGTTGCAAATAACTGTATCTTTCCTTAAGTAGCAATGCTCACTGCAACTTAGTTCCACCAGGATGAGCAAATACAGAGATTAGGTGTTGAAGAGATGCTCAATAGCTGTACTAAGGGCAACTACAAACTGGAAGGATGGGGCGAAGCTGTGCAGAATGCTTGCAGACCTATGACACACACAGAATGCTATACAAATGCTGCTATTCACTTTTCCTCATTTACTTAGTATTTTGGTAAGGGTATCGAAAGACGACTGAAAATGAGATGCTTCCTTATCCTTCAGGAATGTACAATCTAAATGGGGAGACAAAATGCACATACGTGAAAAAACTACAAACCTGCTCAAGACTAACAGATCAAGATTAATCAAAGCGAAGTCATATATATCATTCTGACCGTGGGAGAAAATTTGTGAGTGATATCCTTTGGGCTGGAGTAACCAGGAAAGACTTTCCAGATCTGGTAAGAGACATGGACTATGAGTTATATCTTTTGAAAAATCAACACATGTATAAATATTTTTAAAAATTCAATCTATAGGAGAAATAATGATGAAATTTAAGTTTTCCATTCATGACGTCCAGGTTCTTTCCAGAAGCAACCACCATTACCATTTTTCCTATATGTATTTCTAGTACATTTAACTACTTAAAAAAAAAATTTTTTTTATTGATTTTAGCGAGAGGGAGAAGAGAGAAACATCAGTTGGCTTCTCCTGCACGGCCCCTACAGGGGATCCAGCCCGAAACTGGGGCATATGCCCTGACCAGGAATCAAACAGCTACCTTCTGGTGCATGGGATGACACTCAACCAACTGAGCCACACCAGCCATGGCCATTTAACTATTTTTAAATTGATTCTGAATTGATTTTAATTTCATTGATTTTGCAGTGTCGTGAGTAATGAAAGGTTAAACTTAGTGTCTATTCACATAAAAATAAGATTCACTTAATATAATTTAAGCAATAGGGATCTATTGATGATAGGTCTTGAAGTACACTAGTGGATTTCCAAGTTGATTGTTGCCACGGCAATCCCTGCTCCATCTGCCTTTAGTTTGTCTTGACCTACTTTGGTTTAGACACATTTCTAGCAAAAGGGGCAGTAGGCATGTTACCATTTCTAAACCCTTTGGGGACTGCATTGGTAGCCAGATTGCCACTTCTCCCATTTTCTCAATCTTACAGATCCTGAAAGGCTTCCAAAATAGAAGAGTTAGGGACCCAAAGTCTGATACTTTGGAGAGATGGTCTTAAACTTCAAGCATATCACCCACTGAATTATTGTACCCTTCAATTGTACCCTAACTCCCATAGCATATTCTTCTGGAATCCCAGCCAGCCCTGCTTTTGCTTCTATTCCTACTCACCCAGATGGATACCCAAATAAATGTACATCCTGGTCACATAGGAGAAAATATTTGTGTGACCCAGGGTAGCTTGGGTCAGCAGGAAGGACCAAAAGCCAGAAACAGCGTTCCTACTTCTACATTGAAGTCTTTGCCCTAAACCAGGGGTGGGGAACCTTTTTTCAGCCAAGGGCCATCTGAACATTTATAACATCATTCATGGGCCACAGAAAATTATCAACTTAAAAATTAGCTATGAAAAGAGCTCCTAGATTTATTGAATTTCAAGTCCCGCCTGCAGTTGCCTTGGCAGGGCAGGACCAAATGATACGGCCAGTGGGCCGGACATTCCCCACCGGAGCCCTAGACCATCCTTCCTGATGGCTCTGGAATGTGGAAGCAGAGGCTTAGGAGGTGGAACAGTTCCATCAGTTGGCTTCCTGGGTCTCTTTCACAAGCTATTTTTAAAAAGGGGTGAGTAGAGCTGCCTCTAAGCTGACAATGAAGAAAACGCCCTGGTCAACTTTTGAAGAATTTCTGCTGAGTAGGTTCACCTTAGCATAAATACAGAAGGGAAGAAATGTTAACAATTACTAATTTTCTTTTCACTTCAAAGCCCTGTGATATTATTTTATTTAATCATCACACAACTACATTTGAATAGCTATCACTGCAGGTGAGTTCCACTTGCCAAAAATCAGATTTGGAACAGAGCTGAATTCAAAACTACAATTAGCCACCCTCCAGGGTTCATACCCTTCATCACAACTTTTGGATGAGAAAAGTACTTCTGTGTCTGAGGAGAGAGATGGCGGACATGAAGATTCTGAAAGGACGTCTGGAAAACCAGTAAGACTCGAAATGGCCAAGTACTTCTCCAGAAGACACCTTTCTCAGGGAAGCCTTCATTTCTGAAAAGAAAGCAAATACTTCAAGAACTCTTACTATTTGAAATGGTCATTTCGTGCTTCCTGTTTACTGATTTGTACTGCAAGTGCCCCTTTCCTGCTTGTTTAAGTCGCCAGTGTAATTCACAAAGGAGCACAAGAGATTGAGCGCTGAACAGGGAGCCAAGAGCGGTGTCTTGTGTCTGCCACAAACTACCTGTGTGAGGCCTTTCTTTTCAGCTTTAGTTTTATGGTGCTCTCTGCCTAACGAAGTAAGTGCTTAATTTGATAAATTTGATTAGTTGGGTTCAATATTTCAGCAGAGATTTGGATGTCCCTAAGGTGAAAGTGAAGTTACCCAAGTGCAGTTACTCCCCTACTAGTTTAGGGGCAGCAAGTAGCTTAATAAGGACCTTGCAGCGCAGAGGCTGGGGGCCTACCAACATCACCTGAACCGGAGAAATGAAGAAGATAACCCAGCAATGAAGGGGCATCGAATTTATCTTTTAGACTTCACAAGGATCGTTCACAGCATGCATTATTAGCAGCATTTTTTTTTTTTTTTACCGAAGAGAGAACCAAGATTCACGTTAAACAGAACTACCTGGCATCCTTCACCCTAATGCCCACAGATCCCCACCCTGGGCTTATTTACATCTTGGACCCCACCCCCGTTCACCACTACGAGGGCCCCGCCCACTCGCTCGCTCATTCGCGTTTGGGCGCGCCCATTGTGGGTCCAGTACCACGGCTTCCGCGGAGCCGTCTTTCTGCCCCTGGCTCGTCCCGTCCTCCTGGAGGCCCCCGGTTCCTCCCCAGGGATGAGCACGTGTCCACTCTCGGCCGGACTAAGGAAGGTGGGCCTAGCGGCGGCCCTCCACAGACCCCACCCACAGGCGCTGGAGAGACCGAGAAACCGGTCCAGGGCCGCGGCACTCAGTGACGGGTGATCGCCGGGGTTGTTTCCCCCACCACCCCCTTCCCAGAGCCTCTCCTGGGAGCTAGCCGAAGACGAAGTCAACCGAAACCGCAGGCGTCCCACCCAACCTCGTCCTCCGCCGCCGGCCGGGCCACGCCTCGCCTCACGCTCTACGGGGGAGGCGGGACCAATCAGGGAGCGACGTCTCCCTTCCGATTCGAGGCCTCAGACGCGCGGCTCACACCCCGAGCTCCTCGCGCGCTGATTGGTTGCGCGCGCCGCCGGTCGGGCCGCGAGGGCAGGGCGGGCCAGAGGGAAAGGAGGTGGGGAGGTAGTGGCCGCGACTCTCGAAGCCCAGCTTGCGCCCCGGCCCTGCCCGGGCGCTCGGCCTCCTTCCTTCCCTCCTCCACTGGTCCAGTCTTCCGTGCGCGCCTAGCGCTGCGCTGTGCCGGCGTGCCTCACGCCCTAACGGGCGGCCGGGGGCGCCAATCAGCGGGCGGCAGGGTGCCAGCCCCGGGGCTGCGCCGGCGAATCGGCGGGGCTCGCGGCCTGGGGTGGGAGGCGGGTCTACCGCGCGGCCGCGGCGGCGGAGGAACAGCTCCCAGCCAGCAGCCAGCGAGCTCCGAGCGAGCCTCCTGGAGGTGGGTGCGCCGCGCCGCTGCGCCCGGCGGCGGAGGGCGCAGGGCGGAAGCGGAGGTGGGCCGGCGGGCGCGGCGGACAAGGGCTCGGCAGTCCGGGCGGCCCGGGGTTGGGGGATGCGGGCGCGCGCCTGAGAGGAGGAGGGGCGGCGGCGGGACGCGCGTCCCCACCCCCTCCTTCCCGCGGGCGGTGTCCGGGCTCGCGTCCCCTCCCCGCGCGCCGGGGCCGCGGGCCGGGCACTAGCTGGGGAGGCGGGGCGGGAGGCCGAGCGGCCGCGAGAGTGTTTTCAGTTCCGCCTCCAATCTCCCATTCCTTTCTCCCCTCCCAGCCCCTCATCCCATTCGGAAGAGGAAGGAACAAAAGGTCCCGGACCCCCGGTTCAGACGGGGCGGGACCCGGAGCCTCGGTCCAGGTAAAGCCGCGGCGCCCGGCGGGCCCCCGGGACTAGGGGTGTGTTTGTGTTGGGCTCGGGTCAGTGAGGCTCGCCGCGTCGCCTGGGCACGGGGGCTGGTGGCTGGGGTGTGGCGAGGTCGGGGCAGCGGTGCGCCGGGCTCTCGGGGTGCGGGAACGTGGGGCTGGGCAGGCCAAAGGGAAGGGGTCGCCGCCCGGAGCTGCGGCCGCCCAGAGGTCCGCTGGGGCCCTTTTCCGTCAAACTACTGTTGGTAGTTTGTGGTTCTGATTTTCAAAGCCGGAGGGACAGAGCTCTTGTTTGGGAGTTGTTGGGAAGCCGTGTTAGGAGCGTGCGATACTTTGCTTCCACTTGTTTTTTGCTCCCCCCCCCTCATTTTTTTTTGTCCTGTAACCTTTGTTGACCATTATAGTCTTGGGGTTCTGAAGTGCTTGTGTGTACTCTCACACAAACCTGCATACGGCTGCTACTCTGTCGAGATCCTTCTCTACTCACTTGTGAAAGTTACTCTGTGAGTGGAGCCTATTTGGTTTTATCCCACGCCTTTAGAAAGCATGCTAATTGATTTCACGTATTTCAAACTGTTTTCAAATTTGCAACTTTAGTAGTTTTGTTCTCTCCTGGCGGATACTGCCCTTGGATTGGGTACTTTTTTATTTAATCCTTATGTGGTTAATGGTTTCCTTTTGATCCTAAACAAAGGAGAAACAGTTCCTAGGTTGGTTTTGTTATACCTTCCTCTTGACCCTTTAGCTGAAATACTACGTGCGGGTTTGCTGTCATCTAAACCTTAAGAAAAAACGTCTCCAGGTAAAAACGAAATTAGAGATAGCATTTTCCATCTGTCATGTCTTGCTTGTTACAGTTTGGAATGTCTTAAATTTTGATGTTTTAAACTTTTAAATGACACATGTAAGGTAACTGTTAATAAATGATCATGCAAACTTCAATTCCATCTTTTCAAAAATGGTCCCTGAAATTTGAATTAACTTCCAGAATTCTGAATGATCCTATAATCTTAGTTCCTTTTCATTTCCTCTCTTTTGATTTCATGTGAATTGAACGTGTACCAACTGATTAAAGATGTTTTACCTGAGCCTAATAAGATAATAAATTGGCTCTTACTCTGCAAATACATTTGTTGTTCTAGTTTTGACCCGCTTTAAAAAATGTTTTTCTCACATAGAAGTGTAAATCAATTAGTTTAATGAAATGTGAGGAGTTTTAATGCGAATAAATAAATAAGCAAATGTAACAGAGATGGGAGAAATAATATAAAACGGGTTTCATAAGTGTATCACATTTGAGGATTTTCTTATTTGCCTTAAGAAAACCATACAGGATATCTGTAGAATTTTCTCCACCAAAAGGTCATTTAGCAAACATTTATGTTCAATTCAGAAAGTAACACTAGTTTTAAAGTTCCTTCGTTCTTGCCATAAAATTAGTTGTGATAGTAAATAAGAATAGTTAAGTCTTGTGGGCATTTTTAAGGTGAGTGCCCACTTGCACTCTTCATGTTACAGTTAATTGACTTAAAGTAGTTCATTGGCCAGTTTTACTTGATGTAATGTAATTGGAAACATCAATTTCTGAGCTTGTTTTAGTAAGAAATTGCTCCTAGAAAGAGCTTTGTTTTTATACTTTATAGCTATACCTTTGTTCAACAAAAGTTTAGTTTTTCAAGGTTGTAACTTACCTGTACCTATTCATAAGTGGTCAAATCTCTACACAGTCTGTAAGGCTCATAAAATAATAGTCTTGTAAGAACTGTGCAGGGTAATTTCCTGTTGTTTGTGGCTTGTCAGGTTTGGTATGTGTTTTAACTCTGGAGTAGGAATTTGGGGATGGTTTTGTATATTTCAGCAGGTGGTTTCCACTACAAGATGGCAAAAGGTCCCCTTTTCATTTTCATTTTGTAAATATTAGAATTATGTTGCTTTGATCTTGTTAATTTACATTGGGGGAAGATATGTGAGTGAAAAACACTCAGTTTAGCTGCATAACCTGCTGATCATAGACCTACTGAGTGCTTTTCTTATTCTTGTTTGGTTTTGATTCTGCTGGTTTTATATTTTAGGACTCCAAAGACCTCTTTTGTAGCAGCTTTTTTATACAGGTGTATTTGTAATGCATATAAAAGCTGTATTTAGTGCAGTTTGGCAGAGGAGGTTTATTCATATTCTTGGGACAAGGGTCATTTTTAGAGGATAGAGAGGGGCACATATGTCTTAGATTCCTTGTCTTTGATGGAAGTAGAAGAGCCATTTTTAAGCTTTTAGTTTCTGTAAGAGGAAAGATGTTTTCCACTAGGTATTGCAAGGATATGTCAGAAAAATGTGAGAGAAGATTTCAAAGCAATTCAGAAGAATAACTGTTATGCATTTATTAAACAAATAGCCTTTGATGTGTGTCAGGCCCTGGACTAGGCAATAGAATATCTAACAAGGAACAAGTATACCCCTGTTCCTTAATGGAATTAGAAAAGCAGAAGCTCCTCATATCTCCTGCCTGTCCTCCAGTGTTTAGCGTAAGAAAATGATGTTATTGCAAATTGAGGGAGCATGTAATGCATTACTGAGCCAATTTCTAAAGTATGCTTGCATTGCTTTCTGTAATGTAGAGGACAGCACTAGAGAAGATGTCAAGTGTTAACTCACAGTGTCACTGGGAACTGTCAGTGTATGGGGAGTGGGAACTTGTCACCATTTTTGCACACTCCATACAAACTGAAGATATGGCCAATCTTTGACAAAGATATTTGTTGCTGAGCAAATGAACACTTGTAGAGCTAAGCTTAATTTGGCCTTAGTTTGTTTAATCATTGTTCTTTAGTTATAGAAACTGGTTAGGGAAAGAAAGCAAACTTGAATTGGTCAGGTTCCAATGAAAGCATCAGAAATAAAGTGTAAAAACAATTAGCTAAACCAAGAAGGAGGATTGGGCTGCAATATCATGTAGTGGAAAGGCCATAGGTTTTGGAGAGAGATAGTTAAGCTAGTAGTTGGTTTCTCAGTTACTATATGGGGCAAATTACTTAATTCCTGAGCCTTAGTTTTCTGATTGTAAATGGAGGTAACACCTACCTCTTAAGGTTATTATAAGGATTAAATGATCGTGATTAAAGTACCTAGGACATTGCCTTAGATATACGGGTCCTCTCAGATAACCTTCTAGTTGTGGTTTTCAGTTGTTTTCTTTTTAATCAAAATGATTTGCCTACACTCTTATTTTTGATCTATTATAAAATGCATTTGAGGAGCGCACACTAAGCAAAGAAGGCCTGGGGGAGTGAAATTGTCCAAGTCCATATACCTTAAAGCTTTAGTCATAGGAGAGCCATTGAGACAATCAGAACCTGTTGGTATTTATTTCAGATATTTCTAGCAAGGAAAGTTATCTGGCTTCTAAGTCTACAAGAGATTAGAAAGAAGTAGATTGTGAGTAATGTGGGAGGTTAAGAGGAGTGTAGTGGGGGATGGGAGGATGGAGAACTGTTGCCCAGTCTGTTGTAAGAAAAAACAGATAACAGCCTGGTAAAGATAGTAGAGGTAATCTACAAGACACAAAAACAAATATTCAAAGCCTATCTAGCATGTCTGGGGCCATTCAGTGCAGGACCAGATCTGAAAGTGTAGTAATGAATGTTCATCAATTAGCTTAAGTCATGTTTGGGGAAATCTTTTTGAGGGTGCAGTAATCTACATAATATACTTTAGATTGTCATTCAGGATGATTAACAAATGTTCTTAAAGGGGTAGAACATTATACTATAGGGAATGACTTATTTCATGGAAAAACCACAAGTACATGCTAAGACCAAGATGTTTTTCATTTGGTTTGCCATTCAGTGAGCCATGATTACAGACTGAAAAGCCTTTCATGCTTAAGCTAGTAGTAAAGAAAGGTGATCTAAATGACTTAGCACCCCATACCAGACCTTTTCTTCAGAGTAAGTCATTCTTTTTGTCATTCTGCAAAGGATGTTGTGTAAAACTTTTCACTCAGCTTTGAGATAGATTGTGCTAGAGATTTCCAGGACCAAACTAACATGAACAGTAAGTAGGCTAGTCTGTCTGTCAGGGGCTTCTTGCCTCTTATATGTGACTTCTACCCAATATTAGCTTTGATAATTTTTTGGGATCCTCCTCCTTCCTACCTCAGAGTTAGTTTGTAAACCATCTACTGCACCAAATACTAAGTGGTGACATTGTAATATATAGCCTTGACTGTTTTTAAAAAAACAGGAGTTTTTATTTTTTTAGCCAGTAGTACAAAAAGTAATCCAGTCTTTTTTGCTTAAAAATGCACAGTTAGAGGCTTATTCCTTTTCTTTCATCAATTTTGATCATTTCTCTAGATTGGTATAATTGTGATGTGTTCAGTTAGGACATATTTCAATGTTGGTTCTATATATGTATCTCATGGATAGCTTTCAGCTTCAATTTCAATAATTTTGTGTAGGGAGAATATAGTTTTGGCAAGCCAGGTAGATTTAGACACTGGTTTGGCCAGATAGCCAGAAAGGTTGGGGTAATTCTGCGACTTAACTACTTGTCTTACAGTCTAGAGTGTGAGTGGTACTCCTTTAGCTCAGTGGGTTCTTTTCAGATGTAACTGAGCCACACTAATAGGACAGGTGTCCAGTAAATTAGGTCTGTGTTCAGCTTTGTACTCTTAAGAAAACAAATTCGAAAATGATTAATTTTTATTAAAATGTGTGAATTTACTGTGAAATTGTTACTAATTCCAGGTAGTTCTGTAATTTTTCAAAAAGTGGAATTACTTGGGCCTCAAGACTAGAGCAAGTGAGTGTAGACTTTAGTTGCAATCTATTCAGTACACATGTCCAGTTTCACTTGAAAAGCTGCATTTCCTTTAATAATGTACCATGTCCTATGCCTATCTCCCTTCCATTTTAGCGGGGAGGGTATAGTTTCATGTTCAATGCTCAGTAAGGAAGAATAATCTTGGGGGATCCACTAGAAGTTAAGATTTTAATTTAAAAAAGACTCTTCATCTGAGGAAGTAGCATAGTAAATCTGTGATCTTGTAATTTGCCTATGTTTAAAGTATATTCTCTCATGCTGCTTCGGCTTCTTCCAAAAATTCTACAGAAAGATAATGGTTAAGGTATTATAAATATTAAGGAAATGCTCCTTCTTAATCACATCCTTCATTACAAAATGTGGAGCTGTGAATCTGATTTGCAAAGTTCTCAGAATGAACTCCTGATGAATGGTGCCGTGGAAGCTAGGCCAGTGAGCTTTCTTTCTCCCTTGATTTGAATAAACTATGGAAACTTTTTTTTACTAATGATGCTCTGTCTGTGCCAGTGAATGCAAATTTTCCAAGTTTAGACCAAATTTCCCCCCCCCCCCAATTTTTTTCATAGACAGGTGGTTAGGCTATAGTTCATGTAAACTGGCCAATTAAATTTTTTCTTTATAAATTGTTTTAAGTATGAGGAGGGTCCAGCTTTGGCCTGAGGTTTGTGCATTGACCATTTCTGCTCTAAATCACTAGCTTTCAACTTAAAGCGCACGCTTGCACGCACACACACGCAGAATCTCAAAGTGTCAGGGAAATGGACGGGTGCTGAAATCCTGCCTGCTTAGTTTTCCTGTCATTCTTACTCCTAGGAAGCCTTGAAAACTCCACTGAGGAATAATAGATCTTAGGGAAAAATGTTTGCTATACACCCGCACTGTCCCACATGGAAGCCATTGCCAAATGTGGCTGTTTAGCGCTTGAAATATGGCAACTGTGATTGAAGAAATGAATGTTAAATTTAATAGAAGATTCTTTTGGACAGTGCTATTAGACTTTGTTTTGATTCCACTTTTGCACCCTGAGGACTGTATACACTTGACCTGGGTGTAAGTTGCTGCTCAGCAGAGGGTCAGGACCGACCTGGGAATTTGAAGGGCAGTTGGAGTACTGAATATTCGTGCTGATTTGAGTCTGGGCCTGTGTAGTCTCCTGATAGATGGATGACTTTTTATAATCTGGGAATATAAACTAGTATGTAAATTTATGTTTACAAACTGATTATAGATTCCACACAACTCATGAAAGGTGAAAGGAATATAACTCAGTTAAAGAACATGTAGTTTCCTTCCACAGCATTCCCTGTATAATGTGGCTTTCACTGAACTAAGATTACTTTAGGATTAAATTCAAGCTCTAATATGTTTAGCAGTTCACAGAATTGAACACATGAATGTTTTCTATTTGCTTTTGTTTAAAAGGCACATTACCCATCGTTCTTCATGGGGCCAACTTAGATTTCCAGTTGGCAGTATGTTTCCTTACTAGCTTACAACTTTGGAAAAAGCATAGTTAGAGTGAGAATGGAGAAAAAGGTTTGGGTTTTTAATGTATTTTTATTTTTTTAATCCTTTCTATTGTACTGATTTCTTTGACTAAAGCAGTTGTAAAAATCCAGATCCTAAGTAATGTGCTTTTTCCTCTACCTTGTGTGATAACATGTTGATGGATTGCCAAAAATCTAATAGTGATTTTATACTATCCCTGGCGGGACCTACTTTATGAAGGCAGAACCGTTACATTTCAAGTGTTTTTTGTTGCAATATCTAACTTGATTTTCTCCTGAAGTAAAAATTCATATAAGTATTTGGGGAATATTTTGTATTTGCAGTTTGAAGATATTTGAAATTACATTTGCTTTCTATATTTAATCACTTCCTTTGTTCTAGACTTGAACTTGGTGAAATGTTTTGCCATTCTTTTTCATACTCTCCTTCCCATTGCCCTTTCAGAAGTCATTAGGGAATTCTGAACTGCCAAGTTTAGCAGTCTTTTCTCAATTATCGTGCTACTTTTTCTTCAGTCTCTGCCATTATTTACTATACTCTATCTAGATTTCTTAAAATCACCCAGACATACTAGAACAGACACAGATTAGGCTCTTTTCTCCAGCTTTAAATGTTGGCTTAAATATCAGACTTGTTTTCTCTTATGTATAGTTAGTTGATCTAGAGAGAGAGAGAAGTTCCCAACAACCAGAAACTTAGAGAAATCAGTGTTTAAGTAAAAGCTGGCCTTGGGGAATTTACTAGATAAAGAATCTAATAATAGGGGATAGGGCTTTAATGCCATTAGGGGACAGGAGATATAACTCTGGTAACTGTATGACAGTACACACACACACACACACTCTCTCTCTCTCTCTCTCTCTCTCTCTCTTTCTCTCTCTCTCTCTCTCCCTCTGTCTCTCTGTCTCTCTGTCTCTCTGTCTCTCTGTCTGTCTCTCTCTCTCTCTCTCTCTTCCCATGTCATTGAAGCATCTGTGGCCTCTGGGTGGAAAAAGCCTCAAACCTCTTTATGGAGGAACTAGAAAAACGCTAGTCTTTATAGATGGACTTTAAATATCACATGAAGGCCAAGAAGCATCAATGAAAAGTCAGATACCAGCTAGGTGAAGAAAGTGGTTGGTTTTTTTTGTTTGTTTGTTTGATTTTTATAGGTATACATTATTGTAATGCAAAATTCAAAAGGTGCAAAGGATATATATTGAAAAGTCTCTTTGTCAGCCTGTCCCTTGCTACTCAGTTGCCTTTTCAAAGGCAAGTCACATTACTGGGTTTTTGTGAATTATTGCAGAGATTTTATGCATGTCTGAGCCACTTTGTGCATATGTTAGCTTTTAGTACAAATGGTCATATATTTTACTTAATAATGCATCTTGTAGTTACTTCATGCTCCTATATGAGTGCCTTTTTTCTTTGGGTTACATAGCATCCTTTTGTGTAAGTGTCTATAATACATTTCATCATTCTTCTGTTGATGGACACTTAGGTTATTTCCAGTCTTGTGGTATTTAAAACAGTGCTGCAGCAAATATCTGTTTATACATCATTATACACATATATAAGATAGATTTCTAGAAGTAAGTCAAAGAATATTTACATTTGTCTATTTATTTTTAGGAAATGTATTCATTTTTAAAATAGGTAATACATGCACATGGCACAAAATTCAGAAGGAACAAATTGGTAAATAATGAAAAGTAAGTCTACCTCAGATCATGTGCATTCTGCTACCCTGGTCTGCTTTCCAGAATGTAACCACTGTTACTACTAACTTCTAGCCACTAGCCACATATGGCTATTGAACACTTGAAATGTAGCTAGTCCAAATTGAGATGGGCTGCAAGTGTAAATGGCACACTAAATTTATAACACTTAGTCCAAAAAATACAATGTAAACTAAATAGTTTTTAATACTGATTTGACATTAAAATAATTTTGATATATCAGAGTGAATTAATAAAATTATTAAAATGATTAATTTTACCTATTTTTTACTTTTAAAATTTGGCTAATAGAAAATTTATAATTACTTGTGTGGTTTGCATCCTATTTATGTTGGACAGCACTGGTCTAAGGAAATTCATTCATACATATAAAAACATGTATTAATATGTGGGAATTCCTCTAATCAGGCAGGGCTATTTTTTTTTCTTTTGCATTGCAATGTATGGGATCAGAAATCTCTTGCTAGGATATTGGTTAAAAGAGAGGTACCAGGCTGTTCTTTATTGTTTTATTACTTACTCTCAACTATTTACCATGATCATTGTTGGTCTCATTAGTGAAAGTCATGCTTCCATTGACTTTTACGATGTTTGTTCACTTCAGGGAGAAACCTGGCATTACTCTTGGCTGCATGTGTTTGAACCTGCTCCAGTTTACACTGGTTGCCTCTCTATACCTAGTACACAACAGGCAATCTGGATCCCCGTTCACCATCATCTTACGGAATTTCTTCACTTCTTTGTTGTTAAATTTCATTCCCTTGTTTTGTGCACCTTCCTTTTGATGAAACATTCTTTAGGAATTTTCTTGCGAGAGTGTGTGTGTGTGGTGGTGGGTGAATAATTTGGTTTATGATGCACATCTGAAAATAATACCTTCATTCTACCCTGGTTGGAAGTAGAATTCTGGGTTGGAAATAATTTTTTTCCAGAGTTATGAAGACATTGCTGTATTGACTTTACTTACAGTGTTACTGTTGTGAAAACCAAAGGCATTCTGATTCTTTTTCATATGATCTGTTTTTTCTCCCTGGAGACTTAAGGCTCTTTGACCTCAGCGTTCTGAAGTTTCACAGCCACTGGCCTTGATGTTGGTATGTTTTCATCCATTGTCCTGGGGTATTGATATGGACCCTTTGAATCTGGAAATTTTCATCTTTCAGTTCAGAGGATATTTCTTGATTTCTTTGATAAACCCCCTTCCCTCCACCCTCCATTATCTCTGATTTTTTTTGGAAGTTCTGTTTGGACATTGAACTTCCTGAGGTGGTCTTTCAATTTTCTTCACTTTTCTCTACATTTTTCATCTTTCTTTTTGTTCTACTTTCTGGGGGATTTCCTCTTATTTTATCCTCTAACCCTTCTATTGGTCCCTTTCCCCATCCCTACCCCCATTTCTGCTATCTTGAGCTGTCAAGCTATTCAAGAGCTCTTTTAATCAATGTTCCCTTTGTACAGCAGCGTGCTGCTTGCTCATCAGGGTGTCTGTATCTTCTCTTATTTCTCTGTGTTATTGATGAGTTTTACAATGTTTTCTTTCTCTATATAGTCTCAGATTTCTTGAAGTTGCATTTTTCTGTTTTTGTTTGCCTTTTTTCCTCAGATAATCAAAGTAATACTTGGTTAAGTAGGTAGGGGTCTAGCAAGCTGATGGGAAATGAAGCGTGTGGGTGAGGCTTGTCTCCTTTCAGTTTCACTGTAGAGTGATTTGAATGGGCTGTTTGTTGGTAAACTCTCAATATTAGTATCTGTACATTTTTCCTTTTGGGTTTTTCAGGTACCCCAGAGAGGAGTCTCAATCTGACTAAACTGGTAAAGGTCTGGCTGCTAGTATTTTGGGAGCCAGACCCGGTGGAGGAGGGGTTGGGGGGGGGTGCAGTTAGCATGCAGTATGTTCATCTTCATTTACTCTTTGCTTCTAATGGTACCCAGGCCATCTCCTAGTCTAAGGAGACTGTTTTACCCTCTGCCAAGAAAATATTTAGTCCTCTGGAGAGGGACAGTTACCCATGTAAGGATCTAAATGCCTCTCAAATATCTCTCGCCCAATCCTGCCTATTTCATCCCCTTTCCCCTCAGTTCCTGCTATGACTGGAGCTGATAGTTAACCTTTTGAGGATTCTGGCCTGTAAATCAGGACATTTCCCTACAGGTAGCCTAGAATTAGTAGTCTCTCTTAGTAGTTCATAGTTACTACTCATCCATCCATATTCCAGTTATCAAAATTTTGCTCGTTTCCTCCTCACTTTTCTCCCTATTCTTGTGAGATTGTCTTTTTTAAAAATACATCTTTATTGATTTCAGAGAGAGGAAAGGAAAGGGAGAGAGATAGAAACATCAATGATGAGAGAGTCATTGATCGGCTCCCTCCTGCACGCCCCCCAGTCTTTGCTTTTTAAATTCATTTATTATGGGTGTGTGTTTTTTAATAGGCTGCTATCTTCACCTGTAACCCACTGATTAAAGTTTTTCATTAAAAATGTCTTAAGGATAACTCTCTGAAAGAGTTGATACAGAATGTGTAACTCCCAAGTTTGTGGGAATGAGGGGGTGTAGATGAAGAAAATGTGATCATTTCAGTAGAGGCAGGAAAGGAGAAAAAAGAAACCAAAGAAAATGCATAGGAATTAGAAAACACAAAATGCGTTGATAGAGAATATGTCCATAAAACTAATACATAATTGTAGATTAAGCATGTAACAATTATAGAATATGTATTTCAGGTACTCACGGAATTTTACAAGAACTGTTTATGTACTTAGACCTCAAAGCAAATGTTAACAAATTCCTAAGAATTTATATTTTAACAAATCACATCCTTGGATCCTAGTGCAATTAAATTAGAAACATAACAGGAGAATAGCAACAACTTCCAAATCTGAAATTGTATAGTGAAAAGCATATTTCTGAATTTATGAGATGAAGAACAACTCATAAAAATCAGAAAGTGTTTAGAACAGAATCATGAAAATACTACCTGTTGAAACTGGATACAGCAAAAGTCCATTTGCCCATTTGGGAAACTTTAGATAGAACCTTAAATGTTTATTAGTAAAGAACTAAATAAAAATTAATGAGTTAACTATACAATGTAATTAGTTAGAAAAAGGAAATTAGGTTGAGGAGCATTAATGAAAAAAATAACAATTGGAGCAACTAAACCAAAGGTGCTAAGTTGAAAAGACTTAAGTTTGCCAAGATTGATGGAGGAGAAAAAGAAGATACAGATGTATTAGAAATAAAGAAGGGTTATGACTACAAATTGTGATTTTTGAAACTAAGAACAGTGAGAACAAAAGCTTTCTGCCTTTAATTTAAAAAGGGTAGAAGAGACAATTTCTAGCAAAATATAAGTTACCAAAATTGCCTTAAGAATAAGATAATTTGACTAGATTATAATTTAAAAACTTAAATTCATAATTAGAAATCTGCCTACTCCAAAATAAAATTAAGTAAATATCCAAAAGCAAAACCCAAGTGAAAGCCCCAAATTGGCAAATTCTACAAAACATATGAGGAGTCAGGAATTCCAATCATAATACAAAATGTTATAGAAAAAAAACCAAAAAATCATTTTGCAAGTCTACTGTAATCTTGATACCTCCAAAGGGACAAGGGTATTATGAGAAGGGAAAGGTATAGGGCACATCTCAGATGGCAATAAAAATTTTAGGTAAAATGTTAATATTTTTTCAAAACAAAACAAAAATACCATAACCAATAAGGTTTATCTCAAGAATGTAAAGATGATTAAATGTTAGAAAACCTGTAAATGAAGTTCATCACATTAACACATCAAAGGAAAAAAGCTATATGATAATCTTGACTAGATTATAATTTAAAAACTTAAATTCATGCTGCCACCAAAATAAAGTTAAGGAAAAAAACCAAAAACAAAAAAGCAAAACCCAAGTGAAACCCCAACTAGGCAAATGGAAAAAAAGGCATGATAAAATTCAGTACGTTTTTGACAAAAATTCTTAGAAACTAGAAATATGAGGGTGTTGGTTAAGGGGAAAAGGAAAAAAAAAACAAAAAAACAGGCACAGAAGAGCACATACGGTATCATTCCAATTACGTGAATTTTTAGAACAGGTAAAATTACTTCAATAAAAGTCAGATCAGTAATTGCCTGGGATGAGGAGAGTAGATTGACTGAAAGGGACACAAGGAAACTTTCTGGGATGGTAAAATTGTTCTGTGTTTTGATTGGGACAATGGATATATGGATGTGTACATTTATTAGTACTCATTGAACTATGTACTTAACATCTGTGCAGTTTATTATATGTAAGTTATGCCTCAATGAAATTGATTAAAAAATTAATATATAAAAACCAAAGCATGTCTATATACCACCAGCAGACAAAATTTAAATTTATAAAACCCTCTGTTTAAAATGGCAACACAAGCTACAAAATCCCTAGGAAAATATAAAACAAAAACATGTGTGGGACCTTATTGGAGAAAATACGACACATATAATTCAAATTGTAAAAGATGTACTTGTGTTTATGACTGGAAGACATTATCATAAATCTGTCAGTTTTCCTCCACTTGCTTGTAAATTCAATGTCATTCCCATTAAAATCCCAGCAGGTGAAAGAGAATTTATTTTATCAAAAGGTACCAAGACATACTCTGTAGCTTTGGTGGTTAAGCCATGGTATTTGCCTCAGACATAAACTAATGGAAGGGGGAGGAAAAGCCCAGAAACACAGGTAGCATTGTAATCACTAGGGGAAAAGATTCAATGTATGGTGCTAGTATTGTTATCCTTGCTAGGAGGAGACGATACCTGCCTCTCACCATACACAAAAATAAATTGCAGATGTGAGAGGCAAAACTTTAGACTTTATGACTTTTAAAAGATGACAGCATATGGAAGAACTTTTAAGAAGGTACAAATGTATACATCATATAAGATTTTAAATTGATGTGCTTAAATTTAAATTGATAAATTTGAGTACATTAAAATCACTTTCTGGGTAAAGATATACAATATATGGCATGTGTAATTGATAAAATATTACCCAGAATATGTAAATAAATAATTCCTGTGAGTTAAGAAAAAGATGGTGAATGTAAACAAATGAGTCAAAGGAACAGAATCCTGAAAAGCCAATAAACATGAAAATTTTCTCAAGCTTCTTAGTAGTTAGGGAAGTGCAAAACATCAACAGCCTTATTTGTTGTACCCATTCTTTTGGCAGAAGCTTGAGGGACCAAATATGTCAAATGTTGGTGACATTGGGGAAGATAGGAACTCTTAGTTCCCTGGCAGGAATGACAGTTGGTATAACTGTGCTGACACTACTTAGTAAAGTTGTGTATGCATGTTCTATGCAGCATTTCCATTCCTTGGTATATGTCCTAAGGCTGTGCCTTTTATACATTTTCGACAGACCCATGGTGGGAAATATATTCTAGATGTGACAAAAAGAAAATATTTGAAATAATTTAAGTGTGTTGTGCTTTCTACTGTATTGTTTTTTCTCAATTCTTAATTTTACTTTTGTTGCTTTTACTTTTTCTTTTTAAAAGATATTTCTTCAGGGTCAACTAAATTGACTTCATGTTCACTGATCTTCAGGGTCAACTAAATTGACTTCATGTTCACTGATTGTTCATGACCCTCAATTCAGAGAAATAGTAGTGTAGTAACATGGTAAAGTATCTGTTTTAATTAAGAGTGAGAGAGAGAGAGTGTTTGTGTGTGTGTATGTTAGGTTGCAATGTAAAATGTATTTCTCACTGTAGGTCTTGCTTCCTTTTTGATCAAGAAGTTTGAAAATTTCTGACCTTGAAGAGCCTCATATATATAAGAAGATATACGCCAAACTATTTATGGCAGCTTGTAAGGGTGAAAAATTAGAAAACCTAAGTAGTCATCAGAAGAGACTGGACAATGAACTGTGATAGAGTCACACAACAAAATGCTATATGACAATTAAAATGGATAAACTAGAGTTGAGAATTGTATATGTGTCAGCACAGATAGTTATAATAGTGAAAAAAGTGACATGAACAATATTAAAATTTCATATAAATTTATAAAGTGTGCAAAACTTTATCGTATGGATATAATATGTAGCAAACTTAAATGACCATGGAGGCAAATCAGAATTCTGGTTATCTCTGAGAAGCAAGAGGGAGGGCAGTGGGATCAGAAAGGTATATATACATAGGGGATTTTAGCTTTATCGATACGTCTATACCATGTCTTATTTTTATATTTGATTAAATACTGCAAAATGCTAAGAGTTGACAGAGCTGGATGACCAAAGTACTTTCATTTTTTAAAAGAAACTTTGAAATTCACAATAAGACCTGAGCTACCTGGAGGAATGAGTAAATTTAACAAGATGTGTAAGACCTTTATGGAGAAAATTATACAACTTATTAATGGATATTAAGTCCCGAATAGGTGAAAACATCTCATTTTCATAAATAGGAATAGTCAATATTATAAATATATTGGTTTTCCACAAGTTCATGTAAATTAACTACACTTCCAGTTAGAACCCTATATTTAGTGGAACTTGATAAGCTAAACTTAACCAATGTAAATCTGAAAAGTAAGGCAAGGGGCTCAGCATGCTGCAGATATCAACACTCATGAGAAGGAATAATAACTAAAATTTTTTGATATTGGCGTAGGTATGAATACACCAGTGAACAGAATATAAAGCCCCCAATCAGACATTTATTTATAAGGATCTGATATGCGACTGATTTCTGATTTATTTATAGGGATCTTTAATTATGAATTACTAAAGAAAAGAAAAACTATTTAATGGTGCTGATAAAATAGTCTGTCCTTACCAGAGATGTTTAGATTTCTATCTTACCCCTTAAATAAAAACAAGTTCCTGATATGTTGGAAACCTAAATGTGAAAAGCAAAACTGAAATGTCTATAAGAATACATGAGGGGAATATCTTTATAACATCAGGGTACTTTTTCATGCATCAGATTCCTCATTTATAATTAGTGGTACCTATCCCGCTGGATTCTGATGAAAAGTGAGTTAATGCTTACCTGTCTCTTTCATAGTTAACATTCAGTAAATGTTTTCTACTGTATTTGGGGGCAAAAAGAGGTTTCTTTAAAAAGAAGCTAAGTTGCCCGGCTGAGCGTGGCTCAGCGGTTGAGCGTCGGCCTAGGATCCAGGAGATTGGGGTTCGATTCCCGGTCAGGGCACATGCCTGGGTTGCAGGCTTGAGCCCGTCGGGGGCATGCAGGATGTTTCTCTCTCTCTCTCCCCCTCTCCCTTCCTCTCTCTGAAATCGATAAAGATATATTTAAAAAAACACACAACTAAGTTGTATCAAAATATTTTAGATTAAAATGTAAATTTGTGTATTCTGAAAGGTAACATAAAATAAACATTCTAAAGATTTGGGGATTTTAAAAAAATACATATTCTGTGATAAGGTTTATTTATATCAGAAAAAAAAAACTAAGCAAAGGAAAGCACAGTTGATGACTTTGCAAAGAATATGAACTATAATAAAATACAGGGAATGCTATTTGTAAGACTTACACAATTAATAACTTGAATGTTTTATCTGCTAGTTCAGGATAATCAAACCTTTTACTTACCTGAAACTTTCTAGTGAGTAATCTTATAATCCCCATTTTACTAAGGTATCACTTAAGCTTTCTTACTTAGCTATAAATATAAAGTCTTCCTATTATATTGAAACCTGAATTATCTAAGTATCACTTAGTGCTGGAAATAGGAACAGAATTTGTGTCTGAACGTATTTTTCAATTCTTGCTGATGCTGGAAAAAAATTCTAACTTCAGTACAGAGCTTGCTGCCACACTATTGAAGGAAATCTGTATATTCTGTAAAGGACTCATTCACATTTCAACAACTTGATCATAAATTTAGTTTTTTTATTTCATTTTGTGTTCAACTTGTAACATAGTGACATTGATTTCTTGTAAAAACCTAAATTCAGTCTGTTTACATTTCAAAACAATTGGCTAAATATAATCTTTAGATATTTAAAATGCTCAATTGGTTGAAATGTATTATCAGCATGACTGAAAAATACTATTTTATTGCATAATTTTAAAATTCTTCAGAGAGAATTAGCCAGATGCCAGGCAGTCATGGTTGCTAAGACATAACTTAAGGATGGTAACTTTAAGTGATGACATAGTTCCAAAGTGGTCATAACTGCTGTTCTAAGACATGGGATACTGAAATCATGTGGCAGTACTAGGTCATGAGGCCATTCAGATGACCCAGAATAGGCTTAAACTTTTTTGTTTTTATTTCCATAAAGAAAAAAGTTAAAAGGTTTTATAGAAAAATTAAATCCCCAAGAATACATCTCAACTCATAAGAAACATTCTAACAAAAGTGTAATAGAGAACCTGTTAACTCAGATTCTAACACAATCTCTTTCATTTGTGCTGATTATACAAAAGTTTAATTTTTACTCATTTTCTTAGGCTGAATTCTCATGAATGGATTGAGTTAAAGATAGACACTTTTAGATAAGTGATTCTTAAATTATCCTTGTCATAATCAGTTTTTCATATGGAACAGGGATCCTTCATGTAATTCAGAGTTTTGTTCTAAGGATAAGATTGGTGTGGGGCTGGCCGCACAAGAGTATTTCCAAACCAAGCCTGGAGACTGGATGCTCTGCTTTTCTGCAGGACTAAGCTGTCTCTGCCTTTGCTTACTTGTGTGCTGACTCCCCTCTTCTGAGCCTCTGCTTTCTGGTCATATGATGAATGTGGCTTCTTATATAAAGGCATGTATAGTACTGACCCTGTAACCTTAGCCTTCAGATTTGCTTTTCTTTCTGTGTTCCAAATAGTGATTAGTGCACCATTACGTGCCGCTTAGTTACATTAGTTAGTAGCAGTTATCTTTGAATCATCATCTTCCCTAAACTGTCCACATCCAGTTACTCAATAATACTGTGCATTTCTCTAAAATAACTGAAGTAATAGTCCTATCATTAGCCCTAACTTCTGTCTTCAGCTTTTTTTTCTTCTTCTTCTTTTTTTTTTTTTTTAATATATCTTGATTTCAGAGCGAGGAAGGGAGAAGGGGAGAGAGAAACATCTATGATGAGAGTCATTGATCGGTGCCTCTTGCACACTCCCTACTGGGGCTTGAGCCCGAAACCCTGGATGTGCCCTGACTGGGAATCAAACCACGATCTCCTGGATCATAGGTTGATGCTCAACCACTGAGCTATGCCACCGGTCGGGCTGTCTCCAGCTTTTTAATCTGACTAACTTTCTTCTCCCCTATCTTCTACCACATTACTTATATTCCATATTCAGAACATTTCCTTGTCCCTAAAAAATGAATTTTCTATCTGGTGTATTCTTTTCTCTTCAGATTTCTGCTCTGGTGTCACTTTTGTGATACCTTTCCCTTCCAAAGGTTGAATTAATAAGTATGTTCTCTGTGCTTGGATAAGACTGTGTCACATGGTATCGAAGTTTATATAGCTGGCTCCCACAATATGCTTTGTGACATTTAGCAGAGACCAAAGGTGGCCAAGTATACCTTTTGCTGCCTGGTAGTCCTAGTGTTTACTTCGGTGGATTATTACATGTGTTTCATGGAGTTTTGTAGGTTGCTTTATTTTGTCAAGTTGTAGTTTTATATACTGTGGTGCTTGTTTATGTGCATTCTAGTCTACCACTATAGACAACAATGGTACTGTCAAATTGTATTGTTGTGGTCCTCTGAGAATTCAAAGTCCGTGTTTGAGAATTATACTTAAAATTCTTTTTTTATGTCTGTGATTGGATATCATGCCAAATAATTTTAAAAGTTTCCCACCGCCCCCTAGGCCCTGTTCCCCAACATTTGCCTAAATGTGCCTGCAGAGACTACCTGCAATTTGTGGGTAGACCCCCTAGGCTTCCATCTTCAGTCAACTGCAACCTCCTCCCTTCTGAAATTTACAGTGTGCATCGGCTTTTTTTTTTTTTTTAGGTCAGCAAAAGAAAATTTAATAACAGCGTATCAAATATTTATGCATTGGCATTTTGAAGGTTTGAAAAATTCTTAAAGAAATCCATTTAACTTTGTTTATCATGGAACTTCTTATTGTATTTGTCCCGATACTGTTTTATTTTTTGGAATTGTAATGTATATTTGATAAAATGCCGAACTGTAAGTGTTCACGTCACCTCAAAAAGGTACTTTGCCCCTCTGACCAAGCATTTCTGTATGTCTTCTCCCCTTTCCTGAGACAATTAGTTTGACTTCTATCACTGGATTAGTTTCCTTTGTTGTTTGAAGTCATAAGTGGAATCAGTATATATTTTTGTGTGTTTTGCCAATATGTTTTTGAGATTCATCCATGTTGTGAAGTGTGTAAGTAGCTCGCTTGTTTTTATTGCTGAGCAGTATGCCTTTTTACGAATATACCATGGTGGTTTGTTCCCTTTTCAGTTTTCTTGCTATTAGGGCTGTTTTGGCTATATTGAGAATGGCTGCTATGCACATTCTTTTATAAGTCTCTTTTTGTGGACATAAAGTTTCATTCTTGAATATATATCTAGGAGTGGAATTGTTGTAATACAGGGTAGATATATGTTTAACTTTAGGAACTTGATGGTTTTCCAGAGGTGCTGTAGCATTTTACAGTCACATCAGCATGTGGTAGCCTGAATATCAATTAAGCATCTTGAGGTGTCGAAATTATCGTGGAATATCTGGATGAGCCCTAAATGTAATCACAAGAGGTGGTAGAGATTTGACTACAGAAGGAGAAGGCAATGTGACAATGGAAGCAGAGATGGGAGTGATGTTCTTTGAAGATGGAGAGAAATGGGGCACACGCCAAGGAATACAGGAGGCAACTAGAAGCTGAAAAAGTTGAGGAAATGAATTCTCCCTTCAGACTCTTCAGAAGAAACCAGTCCTGAGGATACGTTGACTTTCTTTAATCCATTGAAACTCATTTAGGTAAATCTGTGTTGTTTTAAGGCACTGAGTTTGTGATAATTTGTGAAGGCAGCAATAGGAAACTAATGTACTCCATCCTCATCAACATTTGGTGGTCTGAGGATATTAAACCATTCTAGATGGTGTAAAATGGTATTGCACTGTGGTTTTAATTTGCACTTACCTGAAGATCATTGACATTAAACACCTCTTAAGGGCCATTCTGATATCCCCTTTCATGAAATTTGTCCTTTGCCTCTTTTTAAATTTTTATTTATTTATTATTTTAAAAATATATCTTTATTGATTTCAGAGAGAGGAAGGGAGAGGGAGATAGAAGCATCAATGATGAGAGAGTTGTCATTGATCGGCTGCCTCCTGCATGCCCCGGACTGGGGAACCTGGACATGTGCCCTGACCGGGAATCGAACTGTGATCTCCTGGATCCTAGGTCGATGCTCAACTGTTGAGCCATGCCTGGCCAGGCTGCCTCTTTTTAAAAAAAATCGAGTTCATCTTTCTCTTTTACTTGCAGTTTTGTATACATTTTGGGTAGCAGTCCTTTGTCAGCTATACATACATAGTTATCTACATATATATGTGACACTCTCTCTCTCTCTCTCTCTCTCTCTCTCTCTATATATATATATATATATATATACACATACATAAAATACTTTTCTCCAGTCTGTGACTTGCCTACTCATTTTTGTAATGGTGTCTTTTTGTGTTTCCCTCTAAGAGCTTAAGATTCTGCTTTTCCATTTAGGATGGTTAAAGATAATGGTTGAGGCTTATTATTTTCCATATTGTTAAATAGTAGATTGGCTTGGTGCCTTGGTGAAAAATGAGTTGACTGTATATACATAAGTCTATTTCTGGACTCTTTCTTCTATTTTACCTATTTTTCTTATGCCCACTCTATATTCTTGATTACTAAGGGGTTTTAGTAAGTCTTGACATAAGGTGGTGTAAGCCTTCTAATATCCTTTTTCTTTTTTCAAGATTGGTTTGGTTAGTTTAGATTTTTATTTTTTATTTTCATAGGGGTTTTAGCATCAGCATATCGATTTCTTTAAAAAAAAAAAAAAAAAATCCTGCTGGAATTTTGATAGAATTACATTGAATTTATGTATCAAACTGGGAAGAATGGACATTTAAACAACATTGAGTCTTCTAGGCTATGATTATGCTCTTCATTTCAGTCTTCTTTTGTTTCTTTTAGCAATATTTTGCAATCCTTAGTGTAGGGGTCTCGAACATCTTTCTTTAGATTGATCTGTAGGGGTTTTTTTGTTCCAATTTTAAGGTATTTCTTTAAATTTCATTTTCCAATTCTTCGCTTGTATGGAGAAATACACCTATTTTTTTTTACATTGACCTATCTTCAAACTTTGCTCTAAATTCACTCATTAGATTTATTAATAATTTGGAGAGTCCATGTAGTTTTCCATGGAGACATTAAAATTACTACAGAATATACTACTTTCTTTCTAATCTTTATGCCTTTTGTTTCTCTTTCTTGCCTTAGTGTGCTGGCTAAGATCATCCAGTGTTTTATTGAATAGAAGTGGTGACAGTGTACATCCTTGTCTTATTCCCAAATCATAAGGGAACAGTATTTGATGTTTCATCCTTATGTTACTGTTCTAGGTTTTTCATAGATGTCCTTTTTCAGATTGAAGAACTTCCTCCTTTATATTTCTAGTTCGCTGAAAGTATTTTTTTGTTTGTTTTAAGAATAGTTTATTGATTTTTAGAGAGGAAGGGGGGGAGGGGAGAGAAACACCTATGTGAATACAACATTGATCAATCGGCTACCTCTTGCACACTCCCTACCAGGGATCCAGATGACAACCTTGGCATGTGCCCTTGATCAGGAATAGAACTGGCAACCTTCTGGTTCACAGGACAACACCCAACCAACAGAGCCACATAGGCCAGGGCTGCTGAAATTTTTTAATCAGGGATATTACATTAGCATTGTCAGATGCTTTTGACATCAGTTAGGAGAATCTTAAGGATTTTCTTTTTTACTGCAAATGAGGTGCTTGATATTTGTAACATTAAACCAGTTTTGCCCCTTGAGACAAACCCCAGTTGGTGATGATGTATGATTACCTTTTCTACATATGTTACTGGATGTGGTTTGCTAATATTTTATTAAGGGTTTTTGCACCTAGTAGTAGCAGACTTTTCTTTGCATCAGGGTATTGGGCCCAAGCCAGCTTCTTGCTCCTGTTTCAGTGTCAGATAGCTTTTCCTTCTACTCATTCCTCAGTGTCAGTGTACCTTTGGGACTGGTAGTGGCAATGTTTCCTGCCTTCTAGCAGTAGACTGGTTATTGTTACGTGGAGAAAGCTTGTTTTTGTGTGGGAAGTGGGCAAGAAGATGCTCCTCCCTCCCATCCCCAACAGTACATAACTTTTGCTCTACTCTTCCCCTGAGGCACTTGAAGCAGGGGATCTTTTCTTGGGCAAAGGAGGCTTTCTGGCATTTTCACTTATGGTTGAAGGCTTTTGCTTTATATGAGATGCCAAGATGGAGCCCTCTTCCATCTCTTGCCCTAGGCCAGTCTTTTTCAAGAGAACTCAGTTGAGTCCTTTGGAAAAGGGCTCGTGAATGAATGAAGACTCCCCTTCTTTTTGCCTTCTTCCAGGGATTCTTAACTGCCATTTTAGCTGACACTCCCTCTTTGTCTTTACTTCTATCTTTAATATTTAGTAGGTTGACTATGAGTATGTTTCCTTTGCATCTGTGGGTTGATAACGGCCATCATATTTGGAAAGCTGCTGGCCATTATTTCTTCATATATTTTTTTTCTTCCTCATTCTCTCTTTCATTTTCTTCTGAGACTCCAGTTAAATTCCAATTGACATTTGGTCTTGGATGTTTTGGAATTTATTTCCATACTTTTTTCTCTTTGTATTTCAATTTAGGTACCTTTCTTCAAATTCACTGATCATTTCTGTTATTAAAACCCATCTAAAGATCTTTAATTTCTGATATTGTATTTTTTTATTTCTAACGTTTCCCCATCATCTTTTATAGCTTCAGTGTTGATAATGAAATTCTCCATTTCATTATGCATGCTATCTTCCATCAGATCTTTTAGTGTTTTTATCATAATTATTTTTAAAGTTTATATCTGGTAATTCCAATACCTGGGCCCTCTCTGATCTGATTATATTAATAATTTCATCTTTTGACTATGCTTTGCTACTCCCTGTCTTGTAAGATTGAATGCTGAACATTTGTATAAAAACAGTACAGATTGAAATAAATGTTATTTACTTCCAGAAAATGGGCCATCATTTCTTATGTTAGTTGATAGTGGGGCTAAGTCAGTAAGATGAATAGTTGAGCTAGTTCTGGGCTTTGTTGCAGCTTTAGTTTGATTTAGTTTAAGTGTTTTGAGAGCAGGATTAGGACTTTCTGCAAGATTTGTTGTCTGTAATTTCAGTTATTTCTTTGTGCTTTATATCTGAGCCATCAACTTTCTGACCTGTGGGTGATTTGATTTCTCTGCTTTACAGCCTAGCTGTCTGTCCCTTGGTCATTCTGAAATTCTTTTGGCTCTTCAGTCCTGTCTCAGGCTTTTTTATGTCTATTGTGATAACCTCTCTACCAGTAATTCCTTCCATGGTAGTTTAATGTCCAGAGTATCTGGGCAGAAGTGTTTCTTTCAACTCTCCTATCCAACCTCAGCCCTTGGCAGCTGAATGTCTGGAGTTTCTTGGAGTGATTTTTTTTTTTTTTTTTCTTTCACTTCTGTCCATCCCTCCCTTCTCCCCCCATCAAGGGACAGATTTATTGCATTTGAGGGGGACCATAAGCTTCTTAGGGTATCTCTCAGCTTTCCAGCTCCGTTCTCCAACCGTTGACATATTTTGAAGCGCTTGTTGAAGAAGTCTCTGTGGGTATGAGTAATTGAGTAGTGCAGAGGTTTGCTCTGAAATCTTTGGAATTCTAATGTCTTGTCAGCCTACATGTTGCTGTTAAGATTTGTTAAAGGTAGTCTGGTTTCTTCTTACACTCATCTGTGGTGGGATTATTCCTCCTTAGCCATTCCACCAGGAAAGAGACTACCTGTGGCCCTCTCTTCTGTGAAGGCCCAACACTCTGAAAGTTAGTTCTACTTAGGTTACTTTGCATCCTTAACTCTGATGGGTTCAGAAAAACCATGATTTTGTAGCTTATCTGGCTTGTTTTTATTATTAGAGTGAAAGTGATGGTCTATTGTGACTTTCTACAACTTGATTAGGAGTGGAACTCCTCTCATAGAATACTGATTAATGTCTAGTCTGGTAAATACCTTATAAAATTTATTTCACTCTAGTTGATTTTCTGTAGTATTGCTCAGAACTAGGTTTCTGAATATTTTTCATCTCAAATCTTGACTTTTTAGTTCTGTCCTCAAGTGGTAGTACTGAACTAATACACATTCTCTCTCTCTCTCTCTCTCTCTCTATGTACATATATATAATATATACCTATGATAAAGTTTAATTTATAAATTAAACACAGTAAGAGAAAAACAATAATAATGAGTAACCAGAACAATTATAACAATATATTATAATAAATGTGCTCTCTGTGTCTTTCTCTCTCTCTCTCTGATAACTGACCTAACAACCGAGACAGCTGTTAAGTGACCAGAGGATGGGGAGAGTATACTTCGTGGATGTGCTGGAGAAAGGGATGATTCACATCCTGGGTGGGATAGAGTGGGACTGTGTTTTTCCTCACTCTACCGAGAATGGCACACAACTTTTAAAACTCAAGAATTGTTTATTTCTGCAATCTCACACCTAATAATTTCGGACTATAGTTGACCATGGGTAACTGAAACCCCAGAAAGTGAAACTGCAGATCGGGGCTGAGGAGGTGGGGGTGGGGGGACTACTTTACTGAGTTATAAATAGCAAGATTAAATAAAAGTTTAAAGATTTTAAAGAATTGTACCGTGGTGAGAGAAGAGCAACTATATTTGACTATACTCACTATGCACATTATTACTTAGATAAAAATGAAAAAATATTTTTAAAAAGAAGCCTTAATTAAAAATCTCAAGGAATGTAAAAGTGAACCAAACCTTTTCTTTACAGACTCTGTTTACCTTTATTTCTTTATTCTTGTTTACTTTACACTTCTTCCTTCTTATAACGTTAGCTTTTGTTTTATGATACCAAGTGAGTTATGAAAGTTTAAAACTTTGGGGAGAGTGACCTTGTAAATTTTTTAAAAATATTTTTGTAAAGTGTTTTGGGAATTAGATTGAAGTTCTAAAAAGAACAGCTTTTCTTTTGGTGAAAATATTTTAATTATTGACACTATTAAAAGTTAACATAGTATTGATAGTGACTAACTGGTCCAGTGTTGATAAAGATTTTTCTTGTAAAATTGACCCACTTACAACATTGTGTTTTTTTTGGTAAGAGGGTTTATTTCCACAATTTGTTTAAATTAGTTGACATTTTAATGGGTGAAGAAGAGAACTTCTGAAAGTCTGTTGTGGAAGTAATTTGAATTTCTATCTCATTTTGTAATTTGCTTCCAATACCATGTTGAAATTATTACTTGATTTTAAAGTTAGCCTCTAAATTACCTTTTCCATATCTTTTCTAGGTTAGATAAAGGAGGATATTTCCCTAGTGTGGATTGCTGCCTTTGGTAAGAGTATGTCGTCCATCTTGCCATTCACTCCACCAGTTGTGAAAAGACTGCTGGGATGGAAGAAATCAGCTGGTGGGTCTGGAGGAGCAGGTGGAGGAGAGCAGAACGGACAGGAAGAAAAGTGGTGTGAGAAAGCAGTTAAAAGTCTGGTGAAGAAGCTAAAGAAAACAGGACGATTAGATGAGCTTGAGAAAGCCATCACCACTCAAAATTGTAATACTAAATGTGTCACCATACCAAGGTAAGTGCTGTTAGATCAGAAATTTGATGGTCAGCCTGTTGAAAATTGCTTAAAGGAATCTAAAGGAGAGTTATTGAAATTTTGTTACTTTCAAGTCACCTATAAATAGTGATTATTAAAATAGGACAGCTATTTTTAGCCTGTTGTATTAATTTTGTTGTACTCTTTAGACTTGTTTATTTTACAAGTCATTTTCTTGAACAGTGAGGTTTAATCAAGCAAAATAAAATACTTCGATTATATTGTTTTATCTTCCTGTCTCCATTTGCCTTTGTTGCCTAAATGCTTCCGTGTAATCTCATTTCTGTGATTGAATGACATTTGAATAAAGATTCAGTGTTTTTCTATCACTAGTGCAGCAGTGATGGACAGTTTTCTCCCCCCTTGGTTAAAATTCAGTCAGTAAAGAGTCGAAAGAGGCTGCTAACATTGTGTTAAATTATGTATATTGGTTTGTTTGAGTTGTAGCATTATTTCCAAGAAAGTACAGTATGTGAGGCAGCTTCTTAGATGTTATAGGTAGTCAGATCTGTCTTGAAGACCTACCTCTTGTATTGGAAGGACCTGTTACTTAAGAGGTTGAGTTTTAGTCTAAATTTAGTCATTTATAGGTAAGTACCACAGTTAGAAATACTTTTGTTTTTTAAATAGTGTAGCAAGTGTTTTTTAAGTGTTTCATTACTTTTTGTGTACATTCTAGGGCTTTTTGGGAGTGTCTGCATATAAGGATTTTTTGCTGTGTCATACATGTGAGCTGACATGCTTTTAGCACATGAAACCATTCCACTTGACATGTTTCCAGTGAGCTTTTGGAAATACACTCTGGATGCTTGTTGATAGATCCGGGAACACCCAGCCTATCTACTTGCAAATACTAATAGTAGAATGTTTCCTGCCTTGTGTGGTAGATTGATTATCCATTTCTTTTACCTTGTTTCAGGTATATCTTAAATAAGAGTCATTTTCTTCGTTTATTCTTTTGTCTTACAAATACTTATGAGTGCCTGATGTGTGCAAGATACCATTTCTAGGCACATGGGGATACAGTGATGAACAGAACACCAAGTTCCTGCCCTCATGAGGGATAGATGTATACAATAAACAAGTGGGAAAATTAATATAATTTGAGATGGTAATGAGTGCAAAGAAGACAATGACTGAGGGATTTAAAAAAACACAAATGCTTTGGATTGGATTGTGATGTTTAAGCTAAGCTTTGAGAAGTACCAAGCTAGCTGAGGTAGAGTCTTCTAGGCAGAAGAAAGAGCCGATGTAAAGACTCTGAGGTGGAAAATAGCTTATTGTAAAAGAAGGTTTAAAAGGAGCCCAGTAGAGTGGGAGTAATACAGAATGAGTACAAAACTTTGAGTCTGATCATATAGGGCATTGTAGGGCACTGTGGGCGTTTGAATTTTAGTTTAAATGTAATAGAAAGCAAATAAAGATTTTTAATGGGTTTCTAAAATTTAAATCCACTTTTAAAGGATTTTTTACGTTTACTTTTTACAAAGATTACTCTGGTTGCTGGAGACATGATAGTGGTGGGGATGGTGTGTGTGCATGCACGCTACAATGAATGATGGGTCTAGAAGCAGAAATCGGAAAATGATAGTAATTGAATTGAGATGCTGCAGGCTAGACTGGTGTGGTGGCGGTGCAAACGTGAAGTGGATGGATTTGGCATGTGTTTTGGAAGTAGAACTGATAGGACTTGCTAATGGGTGGCTAAGGATAAGTCAAGCTACGTTTGTTAAGTTTTCATTGTGTAGTGCCCAGTATCTCAATTCAGTAAACATTTGGCAAATAGCCACTACATGTGTGATAGGCTCTTACTCATTGGAATTATGCTTGAGCCACTTACTTTCTATTAAGGGAGATAAACTTTAAAAAAATAAAAGATAATTTTATAAGGTGCAGTAGGTGTTGTGAAAGGTGTTTGCTCAGGGAGCTATGTCCAAAGGAGGGGAACTTTGCCTACTTTTTGGCTTGTGGAAAGTTTCCTTCTGGAGGGAGATTGGTGCCTGGATTGAATCTTGATGGATGTAAGGGAGGAATTTGGTTGGAAGAAGCCCAATTCATCCAGAGTAGCACTGTGGTATTGAGAGCATGACGGTAGGGGAGGACTGACAAAGGGTTCTAAGTTGGCTTATGTCCTGAGAGTGTAAACTGAGAGGTGGGACACGGCAGGAGTGAGTCTATGTAGGTAGTAAGGAACTACAGCATGCTGGGCTGGGGAGTTTACACTGCACCTGAATATGATTGGGTGAAGGTGGATTTATTGAAGACTCTTAGGTAAGGAAGACTCATAAATCAGATTAATTTTAAGTATAGCATCTAGCTGTGGTGAGGAAAATGGTTGGGAAGATGTCAAGAGTGGAGGCAGTTAGTGTATGTTGTCTCCCTCATCAAAGGGATTGATCCAGGAAGACATGGACCCATGTTTTTGCCCAGCTTCATCTAAGGCTCAAATTGCTATTGCTGTGAGATTATTGAGAGCAGAGCCAGAGAGCAGGGCTAAGCAATCCTGTCCTTTAAGACGACACAGTAGGTAGCAACCTACTGATTAAATTCATGGACATGAGTATTTAAACTATGGAGGTCAACTTAGTCAGATTTCTTTTCCTTACTTTCCATTCTCCTTTTTGTAGCTTTTTAGACTTTTTCATATTCTAGGGCTGTTTCATCATTAAAATGGTTTTTTTCTACCCTTTTACCCAATGAAAGCAAAGTGGTAGTTGTCTATTATCTTGTGTTTTACCATCGGAAGTTCCTTGAAACTTAGAAACTTGCTTGTCTAACTTTGTGTTATTTTTATGTTGTTAGAAATGTAGATTTGTTAATATTGCTTGTGTCTATCAGAAAGTTAAGCTTCTTACTCTATAGTTTGGTGTCACATATTTTATAAAGTTTGCTTTGTTTTTAATAGTATAATAGTTACATTACATCAAGTGATTAGTCATTTCTTAACTACTAAATGTCTTTAAAGATTCAGTCAGCTCTTAATTATATAGACTGTAAAGGGTGGAGAATGGGGTGAGAAAAGTCCATTATGAATAAATTATGAATAAATCCAAACTGTAGTTAAAACATAATTCTTTAAAATGTGATAGTAAATGGATTTAATGTAAGCTTATTTACTTGAAAGTACAAGTAAGTTGTTAATAAAATACCTTAGTGTTTTACAAACCTTAAAAATATAGGTAAGTTCAATTGATGAAGAACATGAAACATACATTTCTTAATTTTAAAATATGGCAAATGTTTTCTGTTAAAGTATCTGTTTTGTTGACTCTAAACAGCATTTCTTCCCCTCAGCCCTCTACCTCCTAATGTTAGAGTGGGACTAAACTTAGGGCAGAAACATGCTACCTCGGTTTTCGAATGTACTCCATTCCAGAAGACCATCTGAGTTCTGAAACGTTCGAAAACTGAGGGATCAACAGCTGACGGCTAGGCCTCAGGATCTTGCCCTCAGCGGAAGCCGCGTGGCATGTTTGCCTTCCGAGGTGTGTTTGAAAACCGAAGCATTTCCTTCCATGTTTAGGCGTTTGTGAACAGAAAATGTTCGTCAATGGAGACGTTTGAAAACCGAGGTACTACTGTAGTTCTGGCTTTATGTCCCTTAACCCCCACCTCACATAATTACTCTGCCTTCAAAGTTTTGTTTCTGAAGGGGTAGAAACTGTAGTTACACATATGTCACTGCTTCCTTCCCACTGTTGTGTGTGGTGACACAAAGTGATTCACAGGCAGAACTTAACTTTCAAGCTGCAATGAACTGAATAGTATAAAGTTTCATGAAGTTTGTTGCATCGCAAAGATTTTTCACATGGAAGAATGGAAGAGACTACTCAGTTGTTAAATTGGAGTGGTAGTTGATCTTTAGGTAACAAATCAGTTAGAAGGAAAATGGCTTCCAATGAATGTTATGTACAATAAAGAAAAATTGAAACTGCAGTAGGGATGGAAATTCTGTAACATTTAAAGCAAGGGCCTGTGGGGTCTAAAATGGCAATTTTATATCTACTATGTTTAAGTGTGTAGGAATGTAGAACTTATTTCATAAACATAAATTATAAGAGCTTTCCTAAGGTGGCACTTCGACCACATAAATCACATTTTTGATCTTTTATCCTGAGGAAACAATCAGGAGTACGGTCAAGATTTCTGATGTTCATTTCAGTATTGTTTATAACAGCAAAGAATTGGGGAAAAACCCAATCCTGACCTATGGATTCCTTAACTCTGATAATAAAGAATATTTACCCAACTCATTTTATACCAGAATTGAACATGAATAGTAAAAGGAAGATTTATACCAATCTTACTTATAAAAATAGATACAAAACTATAAATATCAGAAACTGGAGTTTTTTCAGAACAAAACCACAAAATAATGACTATGTAAGGTTTAGTGCAGGAATGCAAGTATGATTCAGAAAGAGAAAAATCTCAATTCACAATACGCCGTACTTAAGAAGAACTCTGATCAGCTTGATGGATATAGAAAGAGCTTTCTATAAAATTCAATATTCATGTTAACAAATTAGAAACAGGAATTTTTTTTTTTTTTATTCGATAAAGCATACATTAAAAACATGTTAACATGATCATGAAATGTAGAGAGAAATACACCAAATTCTTAATAGTGGTTATTTATGGATGACCTAAAAATTTTTTTTCCGCGATCTTTTCTAATATTTATATAGAGAAATATGTTTTGCTTTTATAGGTAGCACAATCAAATGTTTAAATAGGATGTTTGGACAACACTTAGTCTAGTGTTGTCTTTAATTTGTTAGTCTTTGAAGTCAATTTTTCTGTTAAAGGACAATTATATTTTTATTTTAATATTCTTTTAAATAGATAGACAGATAGATAGATCTGTTTTACCCTTCAGAAAGTAAGTTCCTTAAAAACAGAAAGTAATGCATGTACATGATTCAAAAATCAACCACAGGTTAAAGTGTCTTCCTCCCACCCCTATTATCACCTGTCCCATCACCTCATTTTTCTCTTCAGAGGTAATTTCATTACTAGTGTCTTATGTATCATTCCTGGATAATATGTTTCTTTTTAATACTGTCACTGACATTTGTTTTCCATCTTCTGCATTTTTAAACGTCAGGGTAATTGAAGTAAACTTCGTGTAGATTGTCAACTTTTATTTCTAACTCCACATTCCTACCCTTTTACTTCTCTGAATAAGTCAAGAAGAGCTAACGAGGAAGTCTTTTTAAGTTCAAACTATGGTATCATTCAATTCTTTTTAAACTAGTGCTTTTTCATTATTTAAGAAGAGAGTAAGAATGATTCTCATTTATACATAAAGATGACTCCCTGTGTGTATATCATAACCTGTGTGGAGAACTATGATGGAGGGAACTCAGAACTGGAAGATTGATAGCTTGTTTTTGAGGCAGCTGCTTCAATACTGATGAGTGTGAATCCTGGGCATGTGACAGTTCTTTTTACTATTTCCTCATCTGTGAAAGGGGGTGGTATTATTAGTACTTTTGTAGTATATTTTTGAGTTTTTTGAAATACTGTGAAGTTTCTAAGCTATAAAGCTCTGTAGCCATGAATATGATTTATTTGAAATATCCACAGATATCCTATGCCTTCATTTCCCTCCAGCTTTTCTAAGAGGACTCACATTAAATTGTATTGTCTACCTTTGCTTAGAAAAAGTTTCTGCCGGGCAACATTGTGTTATGCAATATGTATAATTTATTTATTTTAACATTTTTTATTTTATTTTTCCCTCACCATTTATCCTCCATATGCCTACTTTCACCTCCACTCACTTCCCCTAGTTTAATCAAATGTATAACATTTATTTATAAAATCTATTAGAACAACAAAACTTATAAATGCAGATTAGAACTTTGAGATACTAGGCAATAGCTACCTTTTATCAGTCTCAACATCCAGTTTGTCGTTTTCTATATGTTCTGTCTTTAAGTTGTAAAAGCACTCCTGATGATGCCTGGCGTCCTATGAAACACAGTTGGAAAGACACTTTGCTAGAAACCTTAACCTTTATCTGGTGCCTACATTTACAGTTAGACTTTTTGAGGGAGCTCCTGCTCTAGTACTGTAGTATTCAGAGCCCTTTTATATGTATGATATATTCTGAGATGGGGCATGTTTATTATTTACCGTATCATTGAAAATACCCACCTACCCTAGGACCTTTATCCCTTTATAAAATTGCTAACTTATACCCAGATTAATCTCTATAAATTTAACATTTAACACCTAATACAATAGGCAACATCCCCACTTTTCTTGCCTCATTAATGTATTGTATTGGCTTTAAAGAATACATTTACTAATTTAGCTAAAATAATGGGCCTTTAAAAAATTACAGCCATCTTTTGTTTTCCCTGCATCCTTGGTCCATTTCCAGTCTTATCTGGAACCATTCCAGCTTGCCCCGACCCTGATGTGACTAACTGCATTCTGGGAACGTCATAGTTACTGAGGACAACGTTTAACCATGCTGTCTGGTCGTTTTTCTTCCTGTCTTGTGTGTCCAGCCTCTGTTGTCCCCACTGGTGATACAAGTAAGTGTACCACCATCTAAGGGACCTGAAATAGTCCGTACTATGCATAGGCTGTGGAGATGGAAAATAATAGTAAAACACTAGTTTAGCATATCCTGCAGTGTTGCCTTAAATCTTATATTTGGCCTAAAATGCATGGATACCTCATGTCTCTTATGCTCTGTTCTTTTCATTTTTCCCCTCTTTCTGTTTGTATCTTTTCTATTGACTTAAGTTTGAGTTTCGTGAACCTGTTTTGTGCCGTGTTCAGTCTGCTGTCAAGCACATCTGTTAACTTCGTAATTTCAGGTATTATATAGTTCAGTTTTAGTATGTTCTTTTGATATTATAGATTTCTAATCTCTATTTAAATTCTCCAACCATTTTTTCTATTATTTTAAAGTCTCTGTCTGCTTCTGTTTTTGTCTGTTCATTTTTTTGGTTATCACTCATGTATGCCATATATTGCATATAAGAGAAATTTAGGCACTGCTATGTTTTCTCCAAAGTATGTTTGACCTTTCCTATATCAGGTAGGTAGAGAGGCTCATAACCTTAACCTAATCAGAGATTGAGCTGGATTAGAGTTCAGGTGCCATTTTAATTTGATTTAGTCTACCACTGGCTCATCCCTTTTCTGTGAATAGTGCTCTCCTGGGATTTCTATAGAAAGTCTGGCAGATCTCCATCACCTACTCCCTCAGATACTGGAGAGATTCACTTCTGTCCTTTCCATAGTTTGAGTTTGGCCCTTGAGTCTGTGGTTGCTCTGCAGCTTTAAAATCTGGCAGACATCTCGGAGGGGGGAAGACTCTTGTGATGTCAAACGTTCTATTCTTACATTTTATTCAGTAGAATTTCTGTTCCCAGATCAGGTTTGAACCTAGAATCTGCAAATGACCTCAGGAAAGGAAATGGCAGACAGTTGTCACTTCACCTAGAAAGTGTTCTTTTCTTCCTACTGCTTAGTTCCTCTGGATCTCATTACCCTATTGTCCTTGTCTTCTTTCCTCCTTTTTGTTATCTTTTTCCTCTTAGTTGTAACATCGGCCTGCTGTGACCTGCTTTTTCTTACCTGAAAGTAGAACTGTAACAGAATGTTAAAATGAGAACTCTTCTGGTATTTATTGAAAGACCCCAAATCTGAGAACAGATTGCAAGTTACCTACGTTCAAAATTGAGGTGCTATCCCATTCCTGTAGGACTTGCATAAAGTATTTCCTGAGACAAGTATTACTACACTGAACTCATCACTCACCTCTAGGCCATATAAATAAAATACAAAGTTTGTGCAGGGGTTTCCATATGTGAACTGAACAGTATGTTATATGCTGTGGCATTACCTCTTTTCCTCATCCAAATTGAGGGGTTTTGGGGGGACTTCTCCGTTTGACATGTGTGCTAAGGTTTGGGAGATAAATAAACTGGTACCTGACTTTCACCAGCTGGAGCTCTCCTGTATCAGTAGAATGATGAAAGGGCACAGTGGGAATGGCCTGAACCTTCAGATTTTGATGGGTCAAAGATGCAAGACGTTTTCCATGGGCCAGGTAGACTTTAAGGTAGTTCACTTGTCTAGAAAAGGTCAAGAGGCCCAACTTGGAGAGTCAAAGTGACTCAGGCCAACCAGCCAGAGAATTCCTGCAACAGAAACTAACTGCAGGTAAGAGGCAGCATTTGGGCTTCTGACCTTCATAGGTCCCCACTACCATTATAACAAAACATAAAACATTTTTTTCTAAAGACAAAATATTTGACCGTGATACTTGTTACATTGTGCAGTGATGCTTTATTTCTAAGACTATTTTATTATAACTAGAGTTTTCTATTAGCATCGTATTTTTTCTTAGAACTGCTAAATTATTAGTCTATATTTTCAAAACTTATTATTTTAGCTTTGCTTTTTGGGTTATTATGGGAAGCACTGAAATGGTAGTCTTGAGGCACTTATAAAACTGTGATCATGAATAATGCTTAAATTAAAAATGAAATACATGATTTTTTATTAACTTTCTCATCCTAGCCTTCTTTCTTTATGAACTTCTCTTATCATTATGGTTTATATGTCTGTAAGAGGATATAATTTCTCCCTGGCTTGGTTTACTCCAAGTTTGTTAAGCCAGTGGGGGTAAGGGAGTGAAGGGAGGCTATATTTGTGTTATGGATGATATGAAAGTTCAGAGTTAGATATTGAGCAAAAATTTATAATGAAAAATTATTTAAGTAACTTAAAAGAATTTTTTTCTACAGTTTCTTTTCCTTTTCTTTTTTTTAATCCTCACTGGAGGATATGTTTTTGTTGATTTTAGAGACTGGGAGGGAGAGAAACAGTTGTCTCCCGTGTACACCCTGACCCGGGATTGAACCCACACCTAGGTTTGTGTCCTAACCAGGAACTGAACCTGCTACCTTTTGGTGTATAGGACAGTGCTCCAACCAACTGAGCCACCAGGCCAGGGCTTTCCTGTAATTTTTATGTGATGGCTTACATAATTTATAATTTGCATTAACAGGTATAAATAATATATTAGTCTGTGCACATGACCTAAACATTTTAACCTCTCCATCCATGTAAAGTACATTGTCAACTTCAAAGTGCTCTGAGTTGATTTTTATTTTGTAGAATGCTAATATTTAAAATTGTCAGATTAAAATATCTCTAAAACCAAATAACAAGCATCAACAAAAACGTTATGTATGACAGGTGAGTTTTCATCAGAAGTAAGAGAGTCAGAAGATTGTAAAATGACATCTCTGAAAAGCTGACATCAAGAAGCCATAACCATAAGTGTATCAACTTAATAAAAAAAGCTTCAAAATACATGTAGTAAAACTATAGAATTAATGGGTCAGAATCACAAATCCACAATTATAGTTGGAGTTCAGTTAGACCAAAAAAATCAGTACAGACATAAATTATATTGTTAACCATCTACTTGATACTTACAGATTACTAAATTCAATGTCATCATAATACACAGTCTTTTCAAGTACTCGTGGTAACCTCACCAGGGAAAGCTGCTTGGAGGGCACAAATCTCAATAAATTTTAAAAGGTTGAAATCAATAAGAGTATATAGTCCGCCAACAATAGAACAAAATTAGAAAATACCAATGAGACATCTATTAAAAAAATAACACAATTCTTTCAGCCATGGGTTATTTAGAAGAAAACCATGAGAAAAATTAGACTACATTTCAAATTTAAAATGATAATGAAATAACCTATCAGATGTGTGGGATGTAGCTAAAACAGTGCTTAAAGGGAAATTTATAACTTTAGTTATAAACTTATAGCTTTATGTTAGAAAAATTACCTAAGACTTCACCTAAGAAACTGGGGGAAAAAAGATGAAAGAAATGGAAAGTGAATAGAAGGAAGAAATAATAAAAAGTAGAGCAGAAGTTGATGACTAGAAAAGAGACAAAGCTAAAAGCTGGTTCTTTAGAAAGGTCAATAAAATTGATAAACCCCTATTTGACTGATGGGGAAAAAAAAGAGATTTCACAACCATACGTTACCCATGTCAGAAATGAAAGAGGGATTATCATGTTAGATTCTATAGATATTAAAAGCATAATATGCATATATGTTAAACAACTTTATGTCATTGAATTTGTAATGGTCAAATTTCTCTAATATTACCCCAGCTGATGCAAGAAGAAATGGAAAATTTGGGTATCTATACATTAATTAAAGAAATTGAATTCATAAAGTGTTTCTCACAAAGAAAACTCCAGGTCTAGGTGATATTGTCTCAGTCTGATAAAGGACATTGAAGAAACATTGACAGCTAATAATATTCTTAATCATAAAATATTGAGTTTTCCCTAAGATTGGGAACTGGACAAGGGTGTCCACGCTTGTGTTTTCAATCCCTTATCTTCAGTGGAAGACCTAGCCAGCGCAGGGAGCCAGGTGAACAAAATATAAAAGGCATAAAGGTCTTGTTAAAACACTTACTTTTTGTAGGTAACATGGTCCTGTAAGAAACCTTAAGGAATCTACAAAAATGACTACTAAAGCAAATACTTTACAGTTCAGTGTATAAAAATCAGTTGTATTTTCATAAATATTAACAGCAAACAAATGGAAGAGAGATTAAGAAAATTTTATGACTAGGAGCATCAATAAAAGTATAACACCTAGGAATAATTTTTTTTACCCTCACCCAAGGATATCTTTTCCATTGCTTTTCAGAGAGAGTGGAAGAGAGAGAGAAACACATAGATTGGTTGCCACCCACACGTGCCCCGGTGGGCTGGGGATCCAGCCTGCAACTGAGGTATGTGCTCTGGGCTGGAATTGAATTCGGGACTCTCTAGTCTGTGGGCCGATGCTCTAACCACTGAGCAAACCCAGGTAGGGCTAGAAATACATTCTTTAAAGGCACAAGAGATACTGAAATTTCAAAACCTTGGTGAAATTAGACTAAACAATGGAATTCTGTTTCTCATATAGCCAGATATGCTTCTCGTATAGCCAGATACGCTTTTACCAGTCTCACACTCCCTCAGATAACAATTGTAAACTACACAAAACTAAAACAATAACATCAGCAACAAGAGCGTTAAAGAGTAAATAAAAATAGACATTTTTCGGGGGGGGGGAGGATTTGACACTTGGAACAAGGAAGTCGGTTCTCTCCCAATTTAATCTGATTCATATCAAACCCTAAAAAAACTTTTTTAAGGAAAAGTACAAACTGATCCTAAAATTTAAATGGAAAGCATAGGACCTAAAATATTTAAAGCAATCTTAAAAGAACAACAAAGAAGATTTAAATGATCTGACTTCAAGATGTCCCATGAAGCCACAGTAATCAGTACAGCATGATTCTAGCATAAAGACAAAAATAAAATGGCATAAAATAGAGAATCCCAAAATAGTTATATGGTTATTTGATTTTTGACAGAGATGTCAAAGCAGTCCAGTAGGGACAGGCAAGTCTTTTCAACAAATGATGCTGTGGTATGAGCCTTCAAAGTCAGTGTTACTTTCTTGAACTTAGTTCTTACTGCTTCTCTTTCATATCGTGATAACAAGTACATGAATAAATATACATGTCCTTAATACAAAATATAAATCAATTAACAAACGGATGTCTGTCTGAACCAAAGTGCAAAATGTTAACCTGTGCATGTATATAGTTGGTAAATTGTACACTAGACTTTAAATTTTAACTTCAGTTTTCAAAGGTCAGCTTATTAAATGAAGAAAAGCTTTAATGTGTTAACTTTCCTGATACTTTCTGTAAAAGTGATAGTAGGGAAATTCTGTACAGGTTTCTGCCAGGTTTTACTACCAAGTCGTCTGGTGATCAATTAATACACTGTAGGCCATGAAGACTTCTTTGGCATTTTAGAGTCCTGATGATTTTAATAGCTGTTCTAACCTTTCTTCCCCAGAATTTTTTTTAAAAATTCAGTCTATCTAAGCAAGAAAGCTGCAGAGTTGAAAGGGGATAATTTGCCTTTAAGAAATTATGTTCTATACAGAGAACTGCAGAACTTAGCATGAGATTCTAACCTGGACATACTTGCTCATCTGTCTGCATTATTACTTGTGTGTGAAAATATTACAGCTATTATTATTATTATTATTTTTAATCCTCACCCAAGGATATTTTTTTCCATTGCTTTTCAGAGAGAGTGGAAGGGAGAGAGGAGAGAGAGAGGGAAACATCGATGTGAGAGAGACACATTGATTGGTTGCCTCCTATACGTGCCCTGACTGGGGCCTGGGATCGACCCTGCAACCAAAGTATGTGCCTTTGGCTGGAATTGAACCCGGGACCCTTCAGTCCACGGGCCAAAGCTCTAACCACTTGAGCCAAACCGGGTAGGGCAGCTGTTATTATTTTAAATATTTTTTTCTGGTTTGTTCTTAATTCCCCTCTTCTTGGGATTGCACATGTTACTGAGACTATTCATTTTTTTTATACAGTCTTTTAAATTCAGGTTCTCCTGCTTAGATAATTTCTATTGACCCATCTTTAAATTCACTGACTCTTCTGTTTCCTCCAACAATCAGTTTATTTCTGAATTTGTAAATTTTAGTTCTGGAATTTCATTTGATTCATTTTTATAGATACTGTTACTCAGCTGAGATTCCCATCTTTTCATTAAGTCCATGAACATATTCCTGATAGTTACTGTAAAATCCTTGTCTGTTCATGGTGGGGGTCTGTTTCTACTGGCTGTTGTCTCTTTTGACTAAGGGGTATCATTTTCCTATTTCTTCACATGTTTAGTAATTTGTGATTTTATAGTGGATTTGGGCAACAGAACAGTATAGAGACTAATTGTTATCTTCCTCTGAAGAGTGTGGATAAATTTTGGGTGGTTTCAGTGTCCAGATTGTTTGCCTCTGATGTAAGCAGCAACTGAAATCTCAGCTGAGTTCTTTCGGACTTCCAGGTGCTGGTTCTCAGCAGGCCTCTACCTTTTCTCATGCATGTGTAATTCAGGCGTTAATCAAGGATTTGGGTAGCATTCATACTCATATATTGATGTTTTTCCCCTTGTTGCCCCCTTCTCTATGGGATTTTCCCATTCTTTTTCCTTCTAATTTCCCTGTCTGATTCTGCTGGTCAGTAAAACTAGTTTTCTGCTTAAGGTCTAATTACCTTGCCTAGCTTAGATTGTGGGGTGCCCCTCGTTGTACAAAGCCACATAAACGCAGTTCTCATCCAATACATTTTCCCTCTTAAAAAGGTTCAGTTTTTATCTGTTTTTGGTGTCCGCTGTTTTCAGGTATTTATTTTATTATATTTTCAGATAGTTGATTTTATTATGTTCAGAGGCTATCCTTTTTATCCAAAGGAAGTTTTGCTTAATTGAGGCTACTCTACAAGCAGGACGTCTATTCTATTTATATTTGTATATTTTGCTAACTGCATAGTGTTTTCATTATTGAGGATTTAATGTGTTTTCAGAATTTGGTAGGGCCAGTCTCTACTCTTCTTTGTTAGAGTTTTCCTAGTCATTCTTGTTTATTTTGGTATGTTGTTTTTGAAATAATTTTATCTGGATTAAAAATTTATTAAAATTTATTTGAGCTTGCATCAAATACATAAATTTGGCAGAACTGATGTTACTGTGGTGTCTTTGTAGGATGATGTATGCATTTTTCTGTGCTCAGTTTACTTTTGTGTCCTTTGGTAATAATTACAATGTTACTTTGTGTAGTTTTGATACACAAAGTTATATAGTTATATTATTTCTGGTTGCTTTATATATTTTGTTATAAATTAATTCTTTTAAAAAATATTTTTTCTTATGTAAACAAGCAAACATTTTACTAGCTAGAAGCAAATTTATTTTTAAATCTTTCAGTTTTGTGAGAGAGATTATAGTAATGAATACAATTGAGGCTTAATACCCTATAATGGCAATTGGAAAGTGTCTGAGTTCGAGTTGGGATTTAGGTCTGTCCGCCTCTAGATTGATTGCATGTTTTTAACACCTGCTGTTTATTATTCTCTATTTCAAAGCTTGAGTAAAGCACAACCTAAGCTCTTCATGCTTTCTTTTAGATTCTGGTTCTGTGTCAGTCCCAGAGTTCCTGGAGTGAAACGTTCAGTCTGGTCTTCCTAAGAGCAGAATAGCCTCTTGACATGTTCTTTTGTTAATCACTATTCTTGAGTTATTGTCCAGGAAAGAAGAGCAAGTTGTATCCTTGCCTTCTGAGGTTTAAATTCAGATTCATAAGAGTCTAGAATTTAGTTGATCTTATTGTGATTTAAACTACATGGTGCTGGATGGTTCCAGTAGCTATTTGATAACTATTTTAAATAAAAGAACCATTTATTTTATGGTTTCTTAGTCAGTACACCTTTGGGGGAAAAAAAGAAAAGATCTAAATTGTCTTCCCTTTTTTTTTTTTGTGGGGGGGGCTTTTTCTGACTTTTGCAGTTTGGGAAATGAAAGATAGATGTTTGCAACCTAAAAAACTAGAGAATCTGTAAAATACCTGAAGGTGCTGGAGAGTGTCTGAAAATAACATTTTTTAAAACTGCCTAGGGTTACAGTGACTGTAGCCCCAAAGCATGGCATGAGATGTTTCCACATCCCGGTTGGATATGCAAGAGGCCCGGAAGCCCAGCGCCCCACATGATTGGATTTGTGCTGCCCAGCCACAGGAAGACAGTACTTTTCACCATTGGCTTTTGAAATGTTGAGTGAATTAGCTCATTCATTAGCAGTGTGTACATCTGGAACTTAATCACTTGTTTGCTTTTATTCTCAAAAGTTGTTTTGAAATGTTTTTTCCTCCTCTTTGAAATTTTTTATGATTTTGTAGTATGTAAATGAAACTGAGTTGCAGTAATTACCTTTTTTTACTCTAATTTTTAAAAGTAAAACTTAGAACCTAAGACACCTTGGCAGTCAAAAGTTCCATTCCAGGCTGCCTTTAAGCTCTTCCCTTCTCCCACAGATGAGGCGTTACTGTGAAATGATGTAGTAGCAGGGGAACAGAATTATCTCTAGACTGCCCCGGTTCTGGAAGGGAATGTGAGGGAAAAATTTTGAGTTCTTTCTGGTCTGTGTCTTTCAGGTTTACTGATTAAAAACAAAAAACAAAAAAGCTAGATACAGCAAATTTTTCAGTCGTACTATCTTTTAAGAATTTGGTACTTTCACATATCTTTAGTTCTCATAGAAATTTCTTAAAACTTTTAAGGTGCTATGCTACATTAGAATGACTTCAAAATCTACTTTCTTGTCCTTTGTTGTGATAAAAGAGCAATAATTTCTGTAAAACTGAATATATAAGTATCTCAAATAACTTGAAAATATTAACTGTGGATATATATTTTAATCGGAATTTTTCGTATATTAAAAATACCATTTGACTTTATGTTTAGATAAGATTTTTAAAAAAACGGATAGTAAAATGTAGCATCCTTAGTAAGGCTAATGGCATTAGTATTAGATCTTTTGTTGTGAGTAGAAGAAATTGAAAAGGACATTATAGGTATGATTTCATTAAGCTAGAGAGCATTGGTGTTCACATTTTAAAAACATAATCATAACTTATCTGGAGTCACATGTTTCATTTTATTGGCTTCCTTCATATAGAAAATATAGACACCAGTACTAAATGTCTGTGAAAAAGTGAAGCAGTATATATTTTCTGGGTGAAGGAAGTGTTCTGTACATTTTTCATGTTTTACATCATGGTATTCTGAATAACCATGCTTCCATGTTCACATCAATTTTTTGTTTTTCAATTTATGCACAGCACTTGCTCTGAAATTTGGGGACTGAGTACACCAAATACGATAGATCAGTGGGATACAACAGGCCTTTACAGCTTCTCTGAACAAACCAGGTGAATATTCTGCCCTCTGTCAAATCCTAGCAATCTTGTGGGCGGGGAGGGTGTTTTGGAAGACCTATAGTGGGTTGCTTAGTATAATTTTGCCTAGGATGTTACCTTAATGTAAAATAAGGCATAGCATTTAAAATACCTGCTTGCCAGTATTAAAAGTATATTAAATGTTTTAGCTGAAGTTTTGATTAATGAAATTCTAATTTTGATTCTTTAAAATTATTGCATCCCCTAAAGAATAGGAACTTTGATAACTATTTTCTCATTTTAGTTTGAGATCTGTTGTTGGCCTAATTTTTAAATAGATACATAACCAGGTTTTGCTAAATTCCTTGCTGTCATCTAAATTTCATCTGTATACTAATAAATACATAGTTGACAACTGAACACAATTAACACAAGGCTAACTCTTTTTTATGTTATCTTTTTAATCACCTCATTCTCTTTTTGAGCATACTGGTATTTGTCCATATATCATCTCCTCATATTCATCACCATCTGCATTTATGTGTGAGCTATAAAAATATACCTCAGTACTCATCACAACTGGGTAACGAGTTACATTAGTTTGAGTAAGTTTTATATCATTGTTGGTATTTACCATTCTTCACAGTAGTTCCTTTTTTGATAATTCAGTCACCTACAGAATTAATGCCCCCTAAAAGAATCCCTAAATAACAGTTTAAATTACTAAAGATAAAAGTTGACAGAAAGTTTTATGATACTCTTAAAAATCTTTTTTTCCCAAATGGTTAGCCTTTCACTGACACTTGAGTCATTTGTGTAGTATGTTTTAAGAAACATCTGTTAGAGCTGCTGCTCTTATGTCAGATCCATTAAATAGTACATTTTTCTTCCTTGAACTCACTAAAACTAACTGAATGTCTGTCGTTCTTTTCTTTGTGCTTTTATTGTACTAATTTAGTCCAGTTGACTATTTCTGTTTTTTTAAAGCTCCCACCTTTCTTTTCCCCTTGTTTACCAATAGGTCTCTTGATGGTCGCCTTCAGGTATCTCACCGGAAAGGGCTGCCACACGTTATATATTGCCGATTATGGCGCTGGCCTGATCTTCACAGTCATCATGAACTCAAAGCAATTGAAAACTGCGAATATGCTTTTAATCTTAAAAAGGATGAAGTATGTGTAAACCCTTACCACTACCAGAGAGTTGAGACACCAGGTAGGAAAAGTAGACTTTTTTAAAAAGTAAATGCTTTTTTTAAAAAGTAAATGTATATTAGGTGCTCTTACACCTAATTGACCCAGGAAAATTTTGGTGTAAAAGTCTAATAAATTACCTTAAATTCAGTATATTATTTGGTGGTCATTAAAAATACTTTTTAAATTAAAAAAATACATATTTTATGGAAAATATATCTTAGTGGGAAAGGTAGTTTCTTGGGATAGCATACTATTTCACGTCAAAGTACATACAGGAAATTCCAGTCTGCTTAGAAATAAGCTGATAAATCTGTTTATCTATCTGCTGCATTAACTGTTTTTAGTCATTTTGCTCTCTGAGTGTGTTTTTTAAGTACTTTAATGACGTCATTCCTACCTAAGCAATTTAGTAAAACTCATAGGAATACTTTATGTTTACTTAGCTGTGTACTTGAAACTTTTTAAGACTGTAGCTATAGTTTTAGAAAGTACTCTAAATTTGATTTTACAAATATTTTTGCAACCTTTCCAATGGGGATTTTTGAACTTTTATGATAATATAATATTACCAGGATCACTTTGTACCCAAAAGGACAAGATAAATTGAGTCTTGGAAATTTAGATTGTGAACTAGATGGTAAGTTAAAATCATAGTCAGATTTGTCAATTTCTTAATAACTTGTATAATACCAAATAGGTGGGCCCTAAATTTAAAAAAATTAAGCAGGCTACTTTCTTCTTCCTCTTTTTTTTAAAAGGACGCATTTCTCCATTGCTTTTTTTTTTTTTTAAATACATCTTTATTGATAATAGAGAGAGAAAGGGAGAGGGAGAGAGAGATAGAAACATCAATGATGAGAGAGTCATTGATCAGTCGCTTCCTGCACGCCCCCTACTGGGCATGTGCCCTGACCAGGAATTGAATTGCGATCTGGATCATAGATCGATGCTCAACTGCTGAGCCACGCCGGACGGGCTACTACTACTTTTTTGTGAGAAAACTTTTAATAAAGATCCTGTTCCTCCTCTCTCCCCTTGCTCCTTGCCACTAACTTGGATTGTTTTTACTTCCTAGTTTTGCCTCCTGTGTTAGTGCCACGGCACACTGAGATCCTCACAGAACTACCGCCTCTGGATGATTATACCCACTCCATTCCAGAAAACACTAACTTCCCAGCAGGAATTGAGCCACAGAGTAATTACATCCCAGGTATTTTACCTTTTGAATCTCCAAAAAATTGGGATAGGTACAAATTTTGTTCATAAACATTCAAGCATTAGTAAACTGTGGTTTGACTTTTTTAAGAATGCTTTTAGATTTTTTAATAGAAAAATATGATCTATTGGATGATTTTTTTCTTTAAATGTATAAACCTAGTACTTTAAACATTTTTGTCTGGAGAAAAGTTTTACTTTATATTTCATTTTCTTTTGCAGTGGCTTTAATCAAAGTACTCTGAGAAGCAGAAAAGAAAAGATCTTAGTAAGTTTGTCTTAGTTGTTGAAGCTGAGAGATATAGAATGTAAGCAAAATAAATGATATAGGAAAAAACTATTCCTGAAACGTAATTAAAAATTGACCAAATAATTACTTTCATAGATAATGTTTAGAGAACTATAACATTTCTAGTGGAGATAAAGTATTTTAGTTCTACACTGAAAATCAGAAAACCTCTATTGTAGTTCTTTTTCATCTGGACCTCAGTAACTCCTGCGCTAATTACTGTGTTATGTGACCCAGCAGCATATTCCATGATACGGTAGCTACCTACCTTTTCATATTCGCTGTGTTTTAGAAGGACAACTAATTTTTTTTACTTTTATGCCCCCCTCCCTTTTTTTTTTTTAAGCAGAAACTAAAGGTCTGTTAGGATGAGGATTAAACAACTATACGTTGGGTTTTTGGTGTTAGTTTTTTTCTCCTTTTGTAATTTTCCTCTCTTCCACTCTTATTTTTATGCAACTGAAAACACGTAAGGAACTTAGAATTTCAAGTACATAAAAAATATTTCTTTAATGTGTCTCATGGAAATAATACTTGTTCATTGAGGACAATTTTTAAAACATAAGGATTTTTCAGAATAGCTAATTTTAAAGTTAGTGTCTTCTGATTGTTTTAATGTGCATTTATTTACTATTTTATTCCAAAAGAGGAATTTAAGACTTCTTTTTGGTTGCTAGGAAACATACTTTTTGAGAATTTAGGAAGTAGTGCATAGATAGAGTAAGATGCAGTATGAGGGCCTGGATGGGGGACTACAGGGCTAACACAGGACGTTTCCTAGGAAGCAGAATTTGGCTGGAAGTAGAGTTGTGTATATGGCATGGGGTGGAGAGGGGGAGGCATTTTAAGTCTTTGAAGTGGGACCCACTTAGCAATACTAGGAAACTGAGGTGTAAGTCAGTATACAGTTTTACAAGACTGAGTACCCAGTAATTATTTGGGAGGATGTTAATCAAAATGCTTAGTGGCTTTCACTTGTGGGAGATGTTTTGACTTGTTCTTGCTTTATTTGTTTAGATTTGGGTATTTTACATAGTAGAAAATAAAAAATGGATTGTACTTACTTGTTTTTCTGGACAGTGGTGTTTACTTAGCTCTGACTGATAGCAAAACCTAAGGGTTCACTTTTGATTCTACTTCAGAAGAAATTTTAATATTTTCTCTAAAATGCTAATAAATTTATTATTTTATAGATAAATAATAGTGGAGAAAAATAAAATAGGATAAAGTATTTAAACGTATTTCTTCCTACTTAGACCTTTGAGTTAGGCTGTTAGATTGGCAGAGCTTAGTTCTGTTTAATTTTATCAGCTTTAGCCTTTGAAATAGTGCATAATGATATATATTGCTCTTATTTTCATGTTCTTTGTTGTTTGAACATATGTAGGTAGGTATTTTATTCTTCGAATTTCAGTATTAAAATTTTGGGGATACTGACACCTAAATGAAAAATTTGATATTTAGAAATTAATTTGTAGTTAGCTTATTGAAGGGAGACTGTAAAGGGTTAATGAAGATGCTGTGTTAACCCACATCATCTCTCTTTTGTAATTACAAAGTTCTTTTTAGGTATGTGTCTGCATTATTTAAATTGCTTAAAACTGTCCAGCAATGTTTATATTAAACTGTTGATAACCATTTAATCTTATTTTATTTTACATGAAGCTCATTCGGGTATTCAGATGTCTCCTGAATAAATATTTTGTTCATAAAACATGTTGGAAATGACACACTAGAATCTTACTTATTTTCAGGGAGTATTTTGCCTCAGTTTTTTTCAGTAGTCTGTATTTGAATTTAACTTTAGTTTTCCGCTTTAATACTCAGGACTTACTGGTTAGAAGTCTCTGGAGAAATAGACTTTTTGAGTAGAATTCAAGCTAGACCAGTCCTGAACTATAACACTTAGTAGATGTAAACCTGTATTACTCTATAATCTGAAGTTGCGTGTGTTGGGGCTGGGGTGGGGGAGGAGCCTCCTTTAATCATACAGGTATGCATCCACGGTGGCCATTAGTTCAAAACAAAACCCAAAAACATTATAGGCACTAGTCTTTGAAGTATACTGATCCAGAACTGAGGGATTTTTGAAGTTATATTTTTGGTTCTTGTCCCAGAAAATATACATATGAGAATGAGCCAGGTATGTAAATAATAGCTAAGAAAATATGCCCTGAGAGCTTGATTGTATTTCAAGTAGGCTTTAAGGATTTACCTATAAGATTTGGAGCAGGACCTGAATCCTAAGCTCTTAGTATCCAATACTGTTCCTTATAATGATGTTTTATAACATTTATGTTTGTCATTCGGAGCTATTCGTTGGTTATCTTTGGTAGCTGGGAGAAAAGGTGAGATTTAAATTGTAAGTGTACGTGATTTGTTCTACACTTCTGTAGAAACGCCACCTCCTGGATATATCAGTGAAGATGGAGAAACAAGTGATCAACAGTTGAACCAAAGTATGGATACAGGTAAAAATATTCAAAATTCCTCAGTAATTAGATAACCATTTTTGCCTTATTTGAAACTCTCATGAGTTATATTCATAACTCTTAAATTTAGAGAAGTTGGGACACATAAAAAAAAAAATCTTGATTGAATTATGTCTGCACCATCAAAGGGCCCTGTTGTCCATGAAAAATTAACATATGCTGCTCAGCAGAATAATTGGTAAGATTTTCTCTTGTTAGAGTAAATAAAAGTTTGAGGGAACACTGGATACTTCTCCTTTTAAGTATTCTGTGCTTCTGTTGAAAGTTTTAGTTATCCTCTGAATAAATGTCTTTGTGATGAAAGACTATAATTAGCGCAATAACAGATTTTCAGAGGAATTTGGAGGTAAGCGATGGGACTCAACTTTTCAGTGCTCCTTTAACATAATACTGAATTCTGAATTGCAGTAGATTGTTTACAGAAAGTACCTTGTATCTCATCTAATTCAATAAATTTCTAATATTTAGTGATCAACTCCATACACAATGGAGAAAACGTTTTAACATATAATAAATATTGCACACATCAAAGCTTTAAAACAGTTGTTATGTATAATGTATAACCCAACAGAACTACTAGGTTGCCAGTGAAGTAGCTGTGATGCCATTGTAATTGCCTATTTTGATCCATTCCAACATCTTAGATACCTTAATGTTACAACCTGACAAATTATTTCATCACTTTTCTACAGTTTATAAGTTATTTTTAAATGAATTAACATTAGCAAGTGGAGGAAGGTTGCGGGTGGGCAGGCTTTTATAATAATTCTGTTGTTTAAATGCTTCCATTAGGTAAGGAAGCTTCCACTATAGGTAGCCATACTTACAGCTGTTCAGAGTAGTAGATAACCAAGAAAGATCAATAATCTAATGATTATTAGAAATAATTGTTATATATCTTAATGCCAATGTCTTACTGCAAGTGATATTTGGCTTTCCAAATATATCTTTCTAACATACCTATATATTGAAGAACTGTATTCCTGAATCAGCCATGTTCCTGTTTACCCCCATGATGGACAAATCCTATACATTTAAAAGTGAATGCCATGATAGCCATCAGGGAAATGCAAATGAAAACCATTGACAAACCACTTCACGCCTACTGGAATGGATGTGATCAAAAAAGGAGGACAGTGACAAATGTTGATGAGGGATATGGAGAAGTTGGAGTCTTCGCATGCTGCTGGTGGGAGTATAAAAGGGTTCAGTTGGTTTGGAAAAATTTACTATTCCTCAAAAATTAAAATATAGAATAACAATATAATCTAGTAATTCCACTCCTAAATCTATTCCCAAGAAAATTGAAACGTAAATTTGTACACACCCATGCTAAACTTGTATACAAATGTTCATGTAAAAGTAGAAGCAGCCCAATTATCCATCAGATGATGAATAGATGAATTAAATGAGGTATATCCACACATTGGAATATTATTTAACCATATAAAGGAATGAAGTACTCATCCATGGTACAACATGGATGAACCTTGAAAGCATTACATTAAGAAGCCAGACACAAAAGGCCACAAGGATTCCAATTAGTGTACAAATAGCTATTTTATAATATAGCTGAAATGTGGTAAGAGAAGTAAGATGAATATACACAGAAGTCCTTTCCATATCCACACGGAATATGTTGTAAAACTCCCAGTGGATTCCTGAAACTGTGGATAGTACAGAACCCTATATATACTGTTTTTTTCCTACGCATACATACCTATGATAAAGTTTAATTTATAAATTAGGCACAGTAAGAGATGAACAACATAATTTTAAAAAGAACAATTATAACAATATGCTGTAATAAAAATTATGTGAATATGGCCTCTCTTCAAAATATCTTACTGTACTCACCTTTTCACTTAAGGGAAGCACTTTATGGCTTCTCTTTGGCATATCTGAATTTCTCTAGATGTTTTAGCTACAAGTAACATTTTTAAGTAAAATAATTTTTAAGTAAAATAAATGTTACTTGAACAACAGCACTGTGATACTACAACAGTCCATCTGATAACCTAAGCTGCTACTAAGTGACTAATAGGCAGGTAGTGTATATAGTGTAGATGTGCTTGGCAGAGGGATGATTCATATCTCCAGGTAACTGAAACCACAGGAAGTGAAACCATGAATTAGGGGACTGCTACACCTACATATTTACCATTTCTGCTCTTCATTCCTTTGCTATAGACATTTGTCTAGTTGTGTTAGCACCATTTGTTGGAGACTGTTCTTTCTCTGTTGACCTACCTTGGCTTCTTAGGTGAAAATCAAGTGATAATGTATATGTGGGTCTCACATATGGTCTGCTGTCAAGCCAAGATAGTGAGTTCATTTTAGATCATCTATTTTTCAGTTTTACAATTTTCATTTAAACTCTTAATCTGATATTTCCAGTGTCTGGTTTATATGTAGATCTGCTTCTGTTCTCTTGAATATGGGTCAGTGTTTTTCTATTTCTTTGCACTCTCCTGTGTTCATTTAATTGGATGCTGGGTATTGTATATAAGGTAATACTAGAGAGTGACATAGAACTTGTGTACAAAGATACATGCACAACAATTTCTCTAGATGTTTTAGCTACAAGTAACAGAAACTGCTGATTCAAACTAGTGAAATAGGATATTTTTTTTTACTCATAACTGGAAGTTCCAGGCCTTAGTATCAGCATGTATATATGAATAACTGATAGGTTAATTATCAGGTAATCTGTTTGTTTTAAAAAATGTTTCTGAAAACTTCTGTTAGCTAATAAGTTGTTACATTAATTTATTAAAAATTTCATGTGTGATTACAGTGAACCTTTTCTAATCTATGATTCTTTTTATCACATCTGATTGAACTCCTGTTAGTCTAAATTAATGAACTGTAACTACTGGTCATTTCTGATAAGTATTTAATAGAGGAGTAAACAGTTAAAAATGAAAAATTGGGTAATTTCCTCCTTGTCTCATAGGGGCTTTGTTTATTTTATAACATCTTCAGGAAACAGCAGTGAGTTTTATTTCATTGTTCTAAATATATTTTGACCTTTCTTAGTTGTACCTGTTGGGACTTGCTGACAGATTTTTCAAAATGAGGAACCAAAAAACCATAAGAACTTAATTTGTTATGGAAGACTGTTCTCTCTCCTACAAATTAATTTTCACCTGTTCTCTATTTTCTGATTCATTTGTTTTATATGGGGGTTACCATTTCACTGTGTTGCCTGGTATTTTATGTTATGGTTATAATGGTGTGGAGAGGAGAGAGGTACACAGGGATTCTGACCTGTGTTATTCTACATTTACTCTATTGCTGTATATGTGAAGCTTGGGAGCTGTAGGCCATGTTCTTTTAGATAACTTTCCCAAAAGGTATAGAGAATGATTAGAAAACAAAATTTATAATTATATATGATTATTTAACAAATTTACAACAAATGTTTTTCAAATTTAGTTGCATGGGATTGAGCAGTCTCTTTTCTTCTGTGTCTGTCGCTGTACCTTCTTTTTCTTACTTTGTGTATCTGGGCCCCCTTCCCATATTTTCTTGATTAGATTTAGCCTGTTTACATAAACTGGAAGACATGAGTAATTTTTTAAGAAAAAACAACTTACCAAACTGCTCCAGCTATCTTGTCAACTTTTATAGGAGAAATAGAGAAATGTCTTAGAATAAACCCTAGAAAATTTCTAACTGCAAACAACTTCACACAGGATTGCTACCATTTCAGTCTTTCAAAAGGTTGAAAGTAGCCTGAGTATCCATCCATATGGGATTGTAATATATCATAATGGAATGTTGTGCAGCTGATATATAGTTAGATAAGTAATTAATAAGGAAACAACATCGGATAGAATAAGTAATATAAAGGCAAAGTTCAGAACTAGATTACATTTGTATGTAAAATTGGGCTCAGAACAAAATCTGGAAAGATACACTGGATTCCTTTGGGAAGGGGAACTCTGGCTAGAACCAGGGTTGCTTTATACTCTTTTTTACCTTTTATATTAGTGAAGCCTCAAAAATTACACTCATATAAAGCATCTGTGTATATATATATATTTTATTGATTGGTTTTTAGAGAGAGAAGAAGGGAGAGAGAGAAATATTGATTTGTTGTCCCATTTATATATGCATTCGTTGGTTGATTCCTGTGTGTACCCTGACCGGGGATCGAACCCTCAACCTTAGTGTAGCAGGATGATGCTTTAACCAACCAAGCTACCCAGCCAGAGCCAAGCAGCTGTATATTTTTAATTCTTGAGATGTAAATTATTATTTGTGATCATTTATTACAACCTATGTAATTACTATTTGGTCAGAAGTTCTAGAAATAATTTCACATCTATTTTTAAATTAATTCCTTTTATTTCAGGATCTCCAGCAGAACTATCTCCTACTACTCTTTCCCCTGTTAATCATAGTCTGGGTAAGTTACAAATACTTTTCACCCACTGTTTTTATACTGTATCATTTACTTAAATGTCTTCTCAGGTCATTATTTTATATAAATATATATATATGAGAAAGGGAACTCAATAAATAGCCAAGTGATTATTCAAATTAATGCTTTTTAAAAATGATATTGGTAATGTGCTTCAATATTACTGAACTTCTTTTCTACTTGCACATAGTATGAGAAATTAATAATCTGTTTATTCATGGAAATCATATTCTTTATTCACGGTAAATTTTATGACATAGTGTGACTAGATTTTTGTGGGTATGTTTTTTATGACATATTTTGTAATAGCAATTTTAATACGAGGTGTGTGTATAAATATATTGATATACACATATCACAAATGCGTGCATGTGGTTTCAGGGGCTATGCATATGTGAGAGCTCGTGTGTGTGTGTGTGTGTGTGTGTGTGTGTGTGTGTGTGTGTATTTAAACATTCTGTAGTTTATTTTTGGCCTTTATTTTACCTTGCTATTTTGCAGTTTCTCTTGACACATTTGGAAATTATTCTACAAAAATGGTCAATGTTTTTGAATGATATTCCTTGTGATGGATTATAATCACGATCATAGAGGTTAAATACATGGGATCCTGGTTTTCCATGGAATATATTGATTCCATGTTCTGCTTCTGCTTGCACATTCTTTTTGTTTCTTGTCTGTGCCGGGATTTTTTATTTTTGTAACTAGGGTAACCTATGAGAATCTGATGTTAAAATAGATAAATGTCAAAAGTATGTCATTTTGTATCCTGTCATTATGACATTTTTTCCTTTATTAAGGATTAAGGACTCATTAGTCCTTACTTCAGCTTTATTCCACTTCATCCTACTGAAAATTAGCTTTATTATGTAAATTGATTTACTTTATCTAGGATGGTTTTCTGTTTGAACATGAACTAGTGTAAAACTACTAGGAGAACAAATGATCCCCCATAAAGTCTTAAAAAAAGAGTCTTGCAGAGTGGGTGATTTAATGAGATAGCGGAAATTGAAAATCCGGTATGATCTGTGGAAACTGGAGTTTGTGATGTAGATGTTAGGTCTACTTCCTGAGCTGTTGCCAGGATAGGCTGGCAGAGGGCATGTAAAGATGATGATGTTCAATCTATTCTTGGCTTGATTTGTCACACAGCATTTCTCACTCTTATGGGTTTGGTTTCCCCCCCCAGATTTGCAGCCGGTCACTTACTCAGAACCTGCATTTTGGTGTTCAATAGCCTATTATGAATTAAACCAGAGGGTTGGAGAGACCTTCCATGCATCCCAGCCCTCACTCACTGTAGACGGCTTCACAGATCCATCAAATTCAGAGAGGTTCTGCTTAGGCTTACTCTCCAACGTCAACCGAAATGCTACAGTAGAAATGACAAGAAGACATATAGGTATGTGTTTTTTTCCCTTGTGTGAAAAACCAATGTCATATACTCAAAATGTGAGCATTATGTGGTTTACCACATCAAGAGATTGTGTGCAGAAAGCCTGCCTTCTCTTTGTCAGGTTAAGCCTATAGCTTCACTGCTTTTAATAGATCTGGTGATCCTTTCCTTCTGCAAACTCTTGACTTCTTTTTATTTGCCACCCTTGATACTGAGAGGTCCTTCAATAAATAGGTGCTAAAATAACTACTTTACAGAGTCTGTAGCAGGCGTAAATTGTCGTGTTCAGATTATTTTTAGTTCATTCACATCTCCTAGTTATTGCCCCCGTCAGTGAGTTCATATTTTAAATCTCATTATTCATTTTGAAGCAAGATATCTAAAACAAGAACTATCATTTAATGAAGTTCAAAAAATAGTCAAGACGATCTCAAAATGTGGTAGTCCCGGCAGCCTTTCAGCAAGCTTGTGAGGTCAAAACTATTTTCATAGTGGTACTAGGATGGTACCACTTCCACTGTCTCACATACATAGTGAAGTATTCAGGAGCTAGATGGCATATGATCTTGCAAGAGATTAAATGTAGACTGATGAGAATTCCAGCACTCTCCTGTTAATCAGACATTTAAGAGATTTGCAAAAATACATTGCTTCTCTTCTCACTAACTTTTTTGTTCATTTTGCTTTTTGGAAAAGAGTTATTTTTTATAAATATGGTACTTATGTTAATATGTACTGAGTTTATTTGATTTTTTAATGAATTAATTAATGAATTTTTTGAATTTTAGTTTTAATATCTAGTTTGGTAAGTTTCCATAGATGTAATCTACATAAACGAAAACTTCTTGGGGTCTTCAGTATTGTTTTTTGACTGAGGTTAAAAAAAATGTTTGAGCACCACTGATATAACTGAAAAGAGTTCTCATCACCTTAAAGTAACTTCTTTTAACAGTCATTTTCTTCTGTGTCCATTGCATGAACCATCATCTATGATAAATAATGTTGGTCACTAAAGAGTGTAAAACTATAGTATTAGGGATTTAAGAGGTCTGTTATTTGGCTCCATGTGCAGTTTCTCAAATCTTGCTTGATTTTTAAATTTTGTGTATCTTGTTAGGGTACCAAGGGTCTGTAGGTGAGGAAGGCCTCTGCATATCCACCCTACTTTAACTAAAATATTTGGGGGTTTTTTGGTGTGTTTTAATTGGGGTTCTGCATAAAAATTGAACAGAAAGTTTTCCTCTACCTTAATCACTTCTGCAGAATTTTTTATTGCTGTAATTATTAGATTATCTTTTTACTTTTGATTTTTAGTTTATTAGGTGGTTCTGGTCAGAGAATATAGCCTGAAAAAAATCTTTTTAGACTTAATGTTTTCCTGACGGTCAAGTAAGTGATTATTTTTTTAACCACATATTCTATAGTCATAAGAGGATAGGGCACCAGATTTTGTATTTATATATTAAATCTGGTTTGTTGGTTCTTTTATTCTTTTTTTTTTTTTTTTACTGTGTAACATACTAGCACATGCTTACTAGCCTGAAACTACACAAATTTATTCTCACAGTTTCTGTGCATCAGAACTCCAGGTATGGCTTAGGAGCCTCCTCAGGGTCTCAAAAGAGGAACTCAAAGTATCTGAGCTCTGTCTCATCTGGAGCTTGAGGTCCCTGTCCAGCCACAATTGTTGCAGGGTTCACTTCCTTGAGGTTGTAGCACCGAGGTCCTCATTTCCTGCAGACTCTCAGCTAGAGGCTGCTGTCAGCATCTAGAGTCCACCTACATTCCTTGCCAGGTGGCCTCCTCCATCTTCATAGTCAGCAATGGAGAAGAGTCTCTTGTGTTGACTGTCTGTCTCACTTTGAATCACTTTCACCAGGGACAGCCGAGTCCCTTTTAAGGTTATCACCTGGTTAAGTCAGGCCCACCAAAGATAATCTCCCTTTCTTTAACCTCTTGATGACTTTTTAAAAATACGTTTTTATTGATTTTTAGGGAGAGGAAAAGAGAGAGAAACATGGATATGAGAGAGAAATATCAATCGGTTGCCTCCTATATGCACCCTGAGTAGGGACCAAATCTACAATCTGGGCATGTGCCCTGACTGGGCATTGAACTGGCGACCTTTTGATGCACAGGATGGTACTCCACCAACTGAGCCATACTGGCCAGGGCTTGATGATTTTTATTACCTTTTTGTCTTTAGTGGGATCTTAAAGGAAATACTATTTATTGTAATAAAGGTATATTTCTCCAAACAGTTAATTTCTTCCAGATTTACTCAGTTTCTTTTACCTATTTTAAAATGTATAACTGGTGTGAAGTTTTTTATTTTACTATCCATGTACTTTTCTACATTGTTTAAATATTTTTGATAAGTATGTATTTTTACAAATCAATAAAATCATTGTTAAGAAATATTTGGGAAAACATACCATAGTATGTTTCAAAGTTTGACTTCAGAAAAGCATAGCTGTGGAAAATGTCATCTAAATACCTTATATTATTTTAGTATTCCTCCAAGAAGATTCTTCCAAAGTCATGCTAAAATAGTAAATGTTATAAAACTAATCCTGTATGTATTTTGTTTTAGGAAGAGGAGTGCGCTTATATTACATAGGTGGGGAAGTTTTTGCTGAGTGCCTAAGTGATAGTGCAATCTTTGTGCAGAGCCCCAATTGTAATCAGAGATACGGCTGGCACCCTGCAACAGTGTGTAAAATTCCACCAGGTATGGATACAACATCAGTAAATCTGTCATTTCTAGTTGCTGTTAACTTTAGGAGCCAGGAGATAATTTGCATGTTCATATTCTAATATCTGTAGCCCTTTTAAAGTTATGTTCTTAACAATGGTACTCTTTTTACACAATTTTTTTTTCCTTTTTGCCATCATAGGCTGTAATCTGAAGATCTTCAACAACCAGGAATTTGCTGCTCTTCTGGCTCAGTCTGTTAATCAGGGGTTTGAAGCCGTGTATCAGCTAACTAGAATGTGCACCATAAGAATGAGTTTTGTGAAAGGGTGGGGAGCAGAATACCGGTATGAAATACATATTCAGTTCTTAAATTTCCACATTATAATTCTTTTTTATTCCATTCTTTGCATGTTCTGGAGTTCACATTTGCCTCTTTTCATTGAGGTTATGGAGTCAGCACATCTTTATGTGAAATAAAAGAAAGTTGGAGGCCTCTAGATTCAAAACATTGCGAATTCCTATGCAATAGGAAGACAGAATTGAAACATATAGATATGTACTGTAACATAATACATATTCTTAAATACAATAAAAGGGGTGTAACAGAAGGATTGCGTCGGTTCATAGAAGGGGAGATGTTTTCACTGGGGCTTACTGAAGGCTTCTGGTAGAGATGGTGGAGGTCATGTAGGTTCTAAAAGATGCATAGTATTTTTGTAGTCAGCTATGAGGGTGTGGCACATGATCATTCTGGCAATAAAATAGCAGTCCAGTTTGCCTGAAGTATAGAATATACTGAAGAATAAGGCTGGACAGATAAGTTGAGACCACTTGAATATAAGGTTAAGAGGTGCAACTTTATCCAGTAATAGAAGGGGTACTTGTTAGGTGCCGGGCACTGTGCTGTGTTTTAAATGCAGTATCTCATGTCTTCCAACATTGCTAAGAATTTCTGTTGCTATCCTTTCTTTATAAGGTTGCAGTCTTTGTAAATAAAAAAATGGTTCAAACTAATACTTATTTGGAAATAAGCTTAGAAGAGATTTGATAATGTGCCCAAGGACACGTTGTAAGTGGGAGAGACAGGACTTGAGGACGCTCTCCTTGACTCTTGTCCTCTTCTCTGAGATAGTGGCACGATTACGTAATTTAGTTTTACAAAAGCAAAATTTCCATCCAGGGGTAAGAGAAATTACAATAGATTGGATTCCACATCAAAGAAAAGGAAGACTTCCTCAGCATCTTAAAGAATGGAATTATAAGTAAAATACTTGATCTCTCTCCACCTCTTGCTCACTCTTTGAATGGCTGCTTAAGAAGTTTATATAGTATAGCAATAGTATTCCTATTTCATTCCACAGTTTGGGCCCTTCAGAATTTATTTCATTTGTACTTCATTTCTGATCTTAAACAAGTTGTGTGAGGTGGTAAGATTTGAGGTCTGTTGGTTGAGTACTTTCATGAAAGTATATTCTGTGTTATATATGTATATCCTAAAATGAAGACTCCTCACTATTTTGTCCAAGCTGTATTAGTAGAAAAATTCACTTTGTGACTTTGCTGTAGTTCTTTTTGCTTTAATCATTTCCCTTTTGAGATGTGATACCTCTAAAGAGTGCTGAGTTCTTTTTTTCTTTGGACTTGAATTGACCTGAGTTAATATTAAAATTAGATTCAAATACTACTATCTGGTAGTATTTCAGGTCAGACCTTTTTCCCCCCCTTCAAATGATTAGAATATTGCAGAACATGGTAGAAATTCAGTCTAATTAAATATGAACTGAATAGGTTAGGGAGAATTCCATGTTTATCTATAGGTCTCCTACTAAGAGCAGTTTAAATTGGTAGAGAGAGATACTGCCCTTCATTTACTGTGGACTCTGCCATTCTTTAACCCAGAAATAATTTAAAATCTGTAATTATGAGAAGCACTAATACACGGTATGGTTTTATGGGTGTGGAGTCAGGCACATCTATCTACTTTGGATAATTAAGACGTTTTCTTAAACATTTACAGATAACATCCGATACCCATATATCTGTGAACTGTGGGTAGTTACCAGGAACCTTTTATCTTAAATGACTCTGGATCTGAGGAGATAGATACAACTGTTGGACTTGAAAAACTGTTTTTTTGTATCTTTAATGCCAGCTCCATTCCCAGCATAAAAGTCAGAAATATAGCCCTAGCCCATTTGGCTCAGTGGTTAAAGCATTGGCCTGCGCACTGAAGGGTCCCAGGTTCGATTCTGGCAAGGACACGTACCTCAGTTTCAGGTTCAATCCCCAGTCAGGGCGAGTACAGACAATAGATGTGTCTCTCTCACATTAGTGTGTGTCTCTGTGTCTCTCACTTCCATTCTGTCTGAAAAGCAATGGAAAAAATATCCTCAGGTGAGGATTAAAAAAATAAAAAAGGGAATATAGATGTGTAAAGAATTCATATTTTATTGAGAAATGAGTGAACCAGTACTGAAGCAACTAAACAGGTAGGGGGATGGATAATACTTTAAGTGCAATTTTGTGCCCGAATAGATATAGTGACAGCTGCCTTTACTTATTACTTCCCTTCAGTGACCTAGATTAAGAATTATTCCTGAAGATTAAACTAATGTAGTAATAAAATGATTAGATTGAAAACAAACTGGGGAAAAATCCAGAATTCAGCAAATGGCAAAAGGGATTTTGACAAAATCGCTGCCAAAGTCCTGATCTGAGGGAGAGGTGGAACTCTGGAGAAACTGCGTGACGAACAGAACAAAAAGAATGGAGGGGAAGGTGTGAAAGATTCAGTCTTGCCTACATCTCATGGACAATGTGAGGCAACTTGTGAAGTGTGCTTGTGCAGTCTTAGGCTGCACAGACAAACATAGTATCTCTAAATCAAAACAAGGCGATGACTCTGTACAAATCAGATTTGGGACTGTTGTGTTAAGTTTTGTGTGTCATATTTTAGGAATGTCTTAGTGCGTGTCTCAGACCCTGAGACAAGGATTCAAGTGCAAAGAGTTTGTTCAGGAAATGGAGGAAATACTGGTAAGGAAGGAGGAAGTAGGGAAGTGAGGTAGGGGAGGGAAGGCAGCCAATACCATTATTAATCCATCTACTGTAGTGGGCGGGCCCCAGCTTATTCCCTTAGGAAAACTTTGGAAAATGGTAAAGAACATTCAGAAATATCCCACCCACAGGGAAAGGAAACTGGACATTTAAGAGCCAGTTCCTGTGTCATGGCTTGAAGGCTGCTCTTGAGGATATTGATTTCCTGGCATTTCTAGTCTGCTACCCATGTGGACAGAGCTGAGAATTTCTCAGGCAGGTAAATGCAGATACCTGCAGTTGGAAGGCACCTAGAGAACACTGAAAAATCTGAAAGGCATAATGGAATTGACACCCTCTGCTACAGAAAACCTGCATCCTTTGAAATACAGTTTTAAGTTATATTGAGCATGTGTTGCTTGGGGGTGGAATGTTGATAATGGCCTTTTCTCATGTTTGAAGGGTTGCCACATTGAAGAGGCAAGCAAATTTATTGACTTATTGTATATTAAATAAAACAAGTAAGATCAGTGCATGGAAGTGACAGGTTGTTATTGAACAATTTGTGATTCCCAGGCAGTAGCCCTTTTTGTTGAAGTACTAAGGGTGTTTGTAACTAAAAGTCTGCATGATGTCCCTAAAAGAGATGATGTTGGCTTTGTCCAGGAAAGCTGAACTACAACTCTTAACATTCTGTGATAAGCTTGGATTGGAATTTTGTTCTGGTATACTTTAACCCTGTTCCATTTAGACTTCATTTGGTACTTGAATGTCTTCTATTCTGTGGTTGATAAATAAGTAGGGTAACTATATATTCCGATTAGCATGGGTCAGTCCTGGTTTATGTCTCTTGCCTGGGCATGATTATTAATAGTGACTGCATTCTCTCATAAAGGTGTCTCATTTTGGATGGTAAATAATAAGGTCACCCTACTAATTTTAATTTGAGGGGAAAGGAATGTTTTTTATAAGTTTCTTTAAAAGAAAAAAGTTGTTGGAAATACTTTGTTAGACTTTGAGGATTAAGCAGTTTTTAAAATAATTAGATATCCAAACCTAATACTTGTTCGAAAGAATTTAGGTTTTAATATATACAACCTTTTACTTTACCTAAATTATTATTGCCTGTAGCTAAACATATTCATGTTCTTTTAATTTCATAATTATTTGCTTGTATTCTTTTAAACAGAAGGCAAACAGTAACGAGCACTCCTTGCTGGATTGAACTTCATCTGAATGGACCTCTACAGTGGTTGGACAAAGTATTAACTCAGATGGGATCCCCTTCAGTGCGTTGCTCAAGCATGTCATAAAGCTTCGTCACCAATCAAGTCCCATCAAAAGACTTAATGTAACAACTCTTCTGTCATAGTATTTGTGTGTGGTCCCCATGGACTGTTTGTATCCAAAAATTCAACTGAGAAAGCAGCACTTGAGGTCTCAACAATTAAAGCACCTTGTGGAATCGGTTTCCTATATTCGAATACTAGATGGGAAAATTAGTGTCTAGAAATACCCTTCCATAAAGGAGGAAGAGAAGATTTTAAAGACTTACTGATGTCTTACTGGGCATAAAATTGAGTGTCCCAAAGGTTTATTAATAACAGTAGTAGTTATGTGTACAGGTAATGTATCATGATCCAGTATCACAGTATTGTGCTGTTTATATACATTTTTAGTTTGCATAAATTAGGTGTGTGTGTGCTGCTTCTTGATTTAGGCAAGCCTTTATAAAGTTACAGTACCTAATCTATTCCCACTTCTCCGTTATTTTTGTGTGTCTTTTTTAATATATAATATATATATTAAGATTTTCAAATTATCATTAGGAGCAGATTTCCCTTGTAGAAAAACTAATTTTTCTGCCTTTTACCAAAAATAAACTCTTGGGGGAAGAAAAGTGGATTAACTTTTGAAATCCTTGACCTTAATGTGTTCAGTGGGTCTTAAACATTTATTCTTGTTGGTTTGTTTGTTTACTGCTAAATCTCATTATAAGGAAGCCTTGCAGAAAATCTTTCTAAACCTCTTCTCTGTTCCTACTTTTGTCCTGATACCAAAATAGCATAGCATGACATCCATCGCCAGTGATGGTTGCACTGATAGTGCCAGCACTGGTCACTTCTGGGGTACAGTAAAAATTCATATGGAGTAAGTTGCTTTGTCTTACACCACATTTCAACAAATAATACTTGACTTGTGTGACCTAGCAGTCTATTGATTTATCCTTACACCTCATAAAAAATGCACAGGTGGCAGTATAATTATTTTCAGGGATATGCTACAATTATTTCAGTATATTTATCCTTTTTTAAAAGCCAATCTATAGATGTAAACACTCTTTTTAAAAAGATATTTTAAATATTTCAATAGCAGACCTAGTGCTCTTTGATTTTAGTTTCACTTGATTTAGTTACCAGATTGTTTTATGAATGGACCTTTTGTAAATGTAATTGCTCCTGCAAAATACCTAGAAAAGTGATGCTGAGGTATGGTCAGCAGATAAGGGCCATCTGTTTTTAAAGTTTGTTGTATTCAACTTATAAAATCTCTTATTTTACATAATTATTCATCTAGAAGTTTAAAAATCTGGGGAGAAGCAGTTTAGCAACTTTTTTAGCTTATAATTACCTACAGTCTGAGCTGTTCTTAACTAATCCTGAATATATGGTTGCTATTAGAACTGACCACATTTTATGCTCTGCAGTGAGAGTCCAGAAGCTGTGTGGGTAGTCCATTCTGCAGCAAGTAACGCTTAAGTCTAATATTAAGTCATTGCTGTTTAAACATTTTGTTTGCATCTCGATAGAAATGAAAAATAACCACTCCTGGTGTCCCCTTCTAGTAAGTTTTTATATTTTTAAAATAAATATCTTAGGTACTTGTTCTTTGAAAACATAATCACCTGTTTCTACAGGTGTCATTTTCAGTACTTTCAGCATTTGGTTGTTTTCTGTTAAGTATTCCTCACTTTCCAATATTTGTGTGTACATGTATGTGTTCTTGTAAACTTGTAGTGTTTTTTTACTTATTTAACAAGTATTTACTGCTCACCTGTTATATGTGCAAGGAACTTTCTTAGCCTTTGGGTTAAGGTGAACAAGACAGTATCTTCTTTGCTGAAACAACAGTTGCTATAACTCTTTATCGGCTTCTTTGTCTGTGAAGGAAATAAATAGGGTGACAGAGCATAAGAGAGTGAAGGCTTCTCTAAGGAGGTGTTGCTTGAGCTAACACTGGGCGTGAGAAGGAGCAAGCTGCATGGAGAGCCAGTGAGACAGGCATTCCCAACAAAGAGAAGGCACCCATGCAAAGGCTCATTTTAGAGGGAACTCATTCTGGGTATGAATGCTTTATATGAACACCTCTACGCAGATCCAAACTTGAGAATTGGAATGGTTCTACAACTTGTAATAGTCAAAGGTGGCCTTATTTTGTGATAGACTGCTTCTCATGTCATTCTCAGTGATATTTCTTCAAGCTCTTGCTGTAAAGTGTGTCATTTGCACAGTCAGTACCATTTAACAACCCCTTCTTCAGATCTGCCTTGGGCAAGTTTTCACTATTGTAGTGTCTGGCTGCTCACCTCCAGACTTCCCGCTGCCCGCTAATTACTACTTCTACAGTGCATCTTGTGATTTGTGTAAATGTCCCAGTTATTACCACTGTCAGGTCTGCTGGAGATAACCAGGGGAGCCTCTGCCCCTTGGAGGTGTTTACTTGAGAACTTGGGAACAGTTCTGGGAGCAGAGAACAACTTTTGAAACTAGTAGAAGGTCTTGGCAGTCACTCTTGCATCAGTATGTTCAGCGACGCAGTGTCCGTTACAGTACATCATAGTGGAGCACTGCTCTGCAGTTATGATGGGGTTCTTTGCAGCATGAAGCTGGGACTCAACTTGTAGGAAACACCTATTGTATTAAACAGTTATACCTGTCAAGCAGTTGACTTCATGGTGGTGGCTACATTTTTGTGGATATATTTAATGGTCATGGTTATGTTTGTTTTTTACTTATTTATTTCTGGAATTTTCCAGACCATGGTAGACCCAGAATAACTGAAACCACAGAAAGCAAATCAGCAGATGAGGGTATAGATAACAGAAAGACCAAATGAGCCTATTTACATTAGTGACACAGATGTTTTTAAGCAATACCTCCCTAGAGTTTCTTTGAAGATGTTGAACCCCAAAAGCATTTGTTTGTATGCTTCTCTTCTTCACGTTCAGGTAGTCCCCCAAATATACAGCAGTTTCCGGGCTGTTCACAGTTCCAGTTTCTTGGAGTATTTTAACGAAAGAGTATCTGCAGTGCCCAAGTAGTAATCCTAGCCAGTGGCTTTTTCCCATATTTGCTTTTCATAATGGGATGCTGTTTTTGCATTCTGTTTTGTCTGCAGTGGCCTATTAACCCTTCCTCCCGCACCCCCTTTATAGGGGCTCTTTTCATTCTTCTAAATGGGGAGATATCCTTTCTGTTGAATTTTGTCTTTCTTTAAATTAGCAACATTAGTTATGAATTTCTCCTTCACAGTGCTAGTAATTTCCTCAATTTAACAACGTGAGAACTGAAGGACCATGCTATCTATCACATTTAGGCGAATGATGGTTTTCACAGTGGATTTGATTCCATAGAGACTCCTTAGGGTTGGCCTTGGAAATTGGAGGCTGGTGATATTCCCACTGATTTTGGCTTAACCAGTGGCAGCTTCATTTTAATTCCACGTAGACTTCTTTAAAAAAAAATTTATTGCTTAAAAAAAAGGCTTGAAAAGTTTATAACCACTAGTTAAAATGAGAAAAACTGGATTTCAGTCCACTTTTGGAATAACTCTGCTTATGTTCTTTTCTCATCCCACTTTAAGAAACTTGCCTGATTAGGTTTGAACTAATTATGCTAATTATACATTTTGGTATAAATTTCTTTCATAAACATTTATCTATGCCTGTTCTTTACCCAACCATTGCGATAAGCATTGAGCAATAAAAAGATGGCTGGGATTTGGTCCTTACCCTCAAGCTCTGCTTAGTCTTGTGGGAGTTACTTTCTTTCTCTGGACCTGTCACTTTGCAAGAAGAAAATCTGCCTAGTTTTTCTTGAAAGCTAGTCAGTCTTATTCTGTACTCTTCCTCTTATTCTGTATTCCAAGTTTATATTTGCAAGTTGTTGAATACCTAGGGTGGTTTTTGTTTTTGTTTTACCTTAAACCGTATCCAGTTTTGCTTATCAGTCTTTTAACATTGTCAGAGTTTCTCCTTTGTTAAAATTATTGTAATTTCAGTTTATTTGTACCTTTATTGTCAGTTTCGTCAAGACTCATACTTTGAAGGTGAAATACAGTCAGTCTAGTATCTTGCTAGTTGAAATCAAACGAAAGAGTGTGTATACCCAGTTGGTTTCTCTACCTCTTCAAAAACTGTCTAAATATGCTTTTAGGATCCTTCTGTCTTTTAAAAAAATAACATTACTTTGAACATTCATTCAATAATAGGAACACTCCTGGTTGATGGTGGGATATAAAGTAACACAAGACAATCTTTCCTGCACTTAAAATTTGTCTCATGTGCAGCCCTTGCTTTCACAGCCAGACATTCCAGTTTCACAGTTTGCCCCACTCCATTACCACCAGCACCCCTACCGCCACGTCCCATATCCCTTTAGATAACTGAGTAGTCTGTGGACATAGAAACACACAGTCTTTTTTTTTCCCTACTCTGATCTAATGCATTGATGTCTAGACATAACAAATTATTGCCCATTTTCTTTCCTCCATGAGCTTTACTTTGCTAAATCCTTCATATTTATCAGCTGACTTTTATTCTTTCTCCCCTTCTCTTGACATGTGTCCCTAATGGTTTTACCAGCTGCCCTCTTCCTTGCCAACCATGTTTTATCTGCATACATCAGAATGTTTCTCCTTTGACTTTTTTATTAAAGACCAAAATGGATGGTGCTGTTCATACCGAGGGCTCTAATTTCTGCATGAAGGTTGATGTTCAAATTGGTCAACCACTTGACAGGAGAACTTCTCTCCAGTTTAATGTCTTTGTGACTAGCAAATAGCAGATTCTATTTCAACGTATGTTTAGGATTATGAACTTTTCTGGCAGGTGCAGCCAGTGATCTTCCTACAATACTAGCCCTGTTTCCTCCTCGCACCATATTGGACAATCAAGAGTAACGATCATAGTGTGTGGTCTCTAGAGGTCGTCAGAATCCTACTATTGAGTTCCTTTCATATCTTCCTTTTCAAGCTTTCCATGAATATTTTGTCTGTTCAGACTACTTTTATGTATGGGGATTGAGGGACAAATGATCTCTTGGTGTGGAATTCCTGTGTTTGTAGCCTCAGCCAGGAAATGGGAACTATACTAGATCTAGATGGCCTTTATGAGAAGAACTTGTCTAACATGGTCACATAATTTCTTGAGTAGGGTCTGTTTTATCTTGGATATTATAGCTAACTTTATAGATAGAATAACTGCCTTAAATCTTCTTAGTAGGAAATAAACTATATAATGTATGTGTATGGATTTATATATACATACATGTACACTCATAGAAAAACCTTAACAGTAAGGATCATTCATCTGCATATATTTTTAAAATGTTGAATGCTTCTGTTGTTTCACTAAAAAATTCTTAATTTGCTTTCAGACATTTTCCTTTCATGGACAGACCATCAGAGTATAATTATTTTTCTGCCAGAGTCCTAATTTGGCAATTCAGTTAGTATGCCATTTTAGGTGCAATGACAATTAAGAATCATAACTGGAATTCATTAACATAAAATAAAGCTCTGCCATATACCCCCTCATTAAATAATTATACACTCAGTGGTCTCTGGAAGGTACTAACAATGTTAGATTGTAGCTCCCCACCCCTGCCCTTAATTCTTTCCCCTTTGGTGTAGATAACTGCTTAAGACACCCTGGGAAGTACCACTACCAAGTTAAGTTGTCCTGTATTAAGGGTAGCCTGAAGATGGTACAGACCTGATTTTCTTAGCTGTGCCCAACAGAAGTGGACTTTCCAATGTACTTTGGGCCATCTCTAATTCACAGATCTGACTAGAGTATATTAGCCTCAGTTAATTTCAGTATCAATTGTTTTGCTGCTCTGAGATCCATAATAGACTAAATTTCACCATTAGTTGAGATGTAAGGACCCCTTGAAAGAATAATGCCACTGATAATGGGAGTGAGAAGGATTTATTAACTGTACACAAAGGACTTTTAGATTTTTCCTGCAAAAAAAATTCCTGCAAAAATGATGTTCTGCCCTCCAAGGCAGAGGGGGGAAAAGCTCTTAATTTCTCCAAAATTTCCAGTTTGCTCCTTTGAGTTGGGAATAGGGATTTGCTTCCTATTTCTAATAAAAAGATAATTTATGGAATAATGAAATCCATAATATATTGATGTTAAGAACAAAAGTAAAGTTTTAGAATTATAAAAATAACATTTTCCATTTCACACTCTACTGTTCTTTCTCCCTCTGGCTTTAAAGCTTTTGGCTATTTTACAGTGTTAGTCACTAGAGAACTTGCCATATTTCTGGTTCTAAATTAAGTTCTACCCTTTACAATGCTGTAGCATAGAGTTGGTTCTAAACATTTGTAGGAATAGAAGTCCTTCTAAAGTCTTTTCTTCCAAAGAGAGATTCCTTTTCTGAATAAGTCCCTAAAAAAATATCTGCTTGTCACTTTCATCATTATTCACAATTCTTGGATTGTTCAAACAGAAAAAAAATACTGGTGAAAGAATAGGGCCTTTTTCTCCTGAATGTATGTACCTGCTTAAGAATGTAGTAATTTGTTGGTTTATGTAACTAACATATACACAGATTAAACTGGGAGAAATAATTATCATATATGTAGCAAGTAGGTAATATGCATGATTTAAAGTTTTTTTTAAAACCCTATTTCTTGGCAAAATGCAGAACCCAAATTGGTCATTTCTTAGACCACCTTTACCTCAGGCTTCATTTTTGCTTTTTTGACCCTGACCTTTAAGGCATAAATATTTGTATCTTTTTATTAGTGATAGTGAAGCTGTGACACTAACCATTTTTATACAAGAGGGCAAAACAAGAAAAACTAGAGAGATTAAGGTGAAAGCAGTTCTCAGTTGTTGAATAAGATCACAGCATTGTAGGCAAAATAAAAATTTTGTATCTGAGAATATTCTTTTTGACATTTTCCCCCAAGGCCAGACCTTCTGGTGGAGGGAGCACTATTAAAATTAACATAATTCAGGGCCTTTGTATCTGAGGGAAATAATCTCCAGTTGGTAGTCGTCTTTTCAATATATGAAGCAAGAATGTGGGAAATAGCTGGCAACAAGTATTTTCACCTAAAAATAGAATATGAAAAGACATAAAACTGGATTATTCATTTAGCTCTGAAAATTTCAAAAAGATACAGCAAAATACTGTATAACCGGACAAAAACAGAATCGTTAGAGGATTTGTCTGAAAACAGGTTGCAGGGATGAACTTATATACATTGCTCACAAATTTGCTTAAGTACCACCAACTGTTCTTAAAGTTGACACCATTAAATAAGATATTTATGGACTTCATAGGAATTAGCCATTAGCAAGTGCCCAAAAAATATTTTTGAGCTGATGCCCACATAAGTAGACTTATGCTCTTGAAAAATTATCTTTTCTCTAGAGTTACCAAGGGAGGAGTGTTGTTTCTAGGGGGAGCAACTGCCCTGGGGTGCCTGGGACTGGGATCCACTGGATGTGGCATTTCCTGCGCCAAACCCAGCAAAGTCCCAGGCATCCCAGGAGAAGCTGATCACCCCAGGTATTCTTGTGATTTCCCCATACTCCCTTAAATGCTGTAATAGTTGTGGTGAAATTCAGCTGCCCTGTGGCTGTCAGTGTTTCTGATACTTGGATATGTGCCCTTCAATCACTTATTACTGTGAATGGAATGTGAACTTCCTAACAATAGCTAGTGACACCAGCATGGTGGTGAGACTAACACTTAGAAATCCAAGGAAGGTAACTAGTGGTTTAATGAGGTAGAGAAGAGGCAACTAGATAGCTAAGTTTTTCAGATCCTGGTATATGTAAGTACAAATCACACTTTTATGGGGTTAAAGTAATCTGAAACTTAAATTTTTCACAATGAAAATTGGTGGTGTGGATTTCTTCTCTCTTGAGGGAAAATACGGCCTGTGATGCTCTGTCCTCTACTACATTCCCCAGACTATCCTGCTCAAAAAGCCAGAATTGTGGTGTTATATATATATACATTGTATTGAGATTACTAAATGCATCAGCCACTGGCAAGTGAACGAGTTGGTGTCCTGATCCAGACTGAGCTGTGCCCTCAGTTCTGATGGCCTCCTACTCCTCAGGTGCTTACCAGCTAGAACACCGACCATGGGAGGTGAGATTTTTCTAATACGGCATTAATTTTGTAATGCAATGTGATGGATGCAGAGTCTGTTCTTGTTTCCCTGTGGTAGTCCTCAGAGACTGCATTCTCTGTGCACTGTGATGTAGACGGTAGATGTGTTCTTTGTAAGCTTTAATCCTATGATTGTCAAAAGTACAATGTTCCATTTTTTTAAAATTAAACAATAAGCTGAGGCTTTATTGCAGCTGGTTTTCAATTTAAAATTGTGAAATACTGATTTTCTTTCCCCCTACCCACACCAAATATTTTAGTCTATTTAAAGTACAAAAAAAAAATAGTTTTACTTAAGAAAACATTGCTTAAATGTTCTGTGATTTCTGGTCAATTTTTATATATATTTGTGTGTGTCTGTACGTGCTTTCACTTTTTACCTTGTTTGCTCTCTACCTGTGTTAACAGTACTTTCACCTTTGAAAGGTCAGTTTTTCCTAGCATTAAAACAAAAAGCCATTTGAGTTGTTTACCATGTTATTATGGGACTAATTTTTAATTGTTTTAATTTATTTTGATTTAAAATTGAACTTTTTTAGAGGGGGTTATATTTTGCTGTCCATGCCCTAAATTATATGGAAACAAAAAAATTCTTGTGTGTATTTCATATAATGGAGGTCTGATTAAGAATACATCTTTTTACTTCAAGTTTGGTGTTATATAAGAAATTAATCCCATGCCCCTGGCAGACAGATATGCATTGCTTAATATACCCCCCCCCACACGCAGCACATACCCGACAGTGCTAGTAAGTTATGCATTTTAGTTTATTTCAGAGTGTGCCTGTGCCAAATTAATGATCTATTCTGTAAATAAAGACATAGTTGAAGGTAAAATTCACATTTACTCTCAAAATGTACTCTTAGCAAAAAAGAAAATGCTATTTTTGAGAATACTCCTTTGAAAAATATTAAGTGAGACATAGTGTGGTCATAATTAGCTCTGTCATCATCGTGAAATAATTGAAAAACTTAAAAAGTCTTTTTAGATCAACCAAACTTCCTTTGTGTCTTGCAGGAGCTCAGTTCCTAGTATGAATCAGTAATTCTTTGGTTAGCAGACCGTTTTCTTCAAGCCATTTAAAACATGCTTTAGGATGCAACAAGAGGGACCTCAAAAGCTGATATACTACCCTACCCGGTATTGAACAGCCTGAAGACTAGCATGGATTTCATTAACAATTTTGTATTGGTAGAAAACCTTAAGTAGCAAATTCTGCTTAAATTGTTACACCATATTCCTCGGTAAACAACCTTAAAGGAAACTTCCAACACTGAACTTAAAATATCACTTCAGTTGACAGACTAGCAGAGATACTTTTCCATTGTCACTTCACCCCAGGAGCATTCCTGCCAATCAGCCTGTTAGTGACACTTGTTATCTGCACTGGGAGATGTTTATAACAACCCTCGTGTCTAATGGCACCCAACCCTCAAGAGGCTGAAGCATGGGGGAGAAGTATTATGTTGTATGTTTGGGCTGTCTCCTCGTTGGTGAATCCTTTTTTCCTCCTTGCTTCAGAACAGATCACAAGCCCCTTAGTGTGGGAAGCAGGCATGTTAGTGTCAACAGATGTACGCCAGTGCAGTCATTGCAAGCACCAAACAGGAGTCCATGCTAATTTGCTACTCGAGCATAGTCACACCCTGCAGTTGTCCAGCTTCCTTTTTAACAGACACTTGTCCTTTTTATCAAAATAAACATGATGAAGCCAACCTGAAAATTCAGTTCACAAATGAAGGAATTCAGAAGAAAAAGTCAAAGGCACACATCAAAGCTATTTCCTTCTACAGTGAGAGCGGTATGGAAATACTTGTTGAGTTCATTCAACCAATAAAAAGCAAAAGTCGTGCTAGTTTGCACATAGGAAGGCAGAATACTTGGCCACGTTAATAGAAGGCAAGAATATTGAATCATTTATGTGTGACAAGTTCAGCGACAAGCTGAAACAGACTAAGCATGCTCTTTAAGAAGGTACAAGAGTAGAATGTGTTACTGTGCTCTAGTTTAAGCTACGTGACATTATTAGTTTATAGAATACATGGAGTTTGAGATAGGCATTTGCCACTCTTTACAGTCTGCAATAGTTTTGTTGGCTGCCTCTGCACCCTCCTTCATGCTATGTGATGATAAAGTCGCTTCAAAAATTTGTCAAGTAGTTGAGGGAAGATATCACGGGAAGAGAAGGTGCTTCTGAAAATGTCCTAGAAGAAGACACCACTGGAGCTCGGTCTTTAAGGTGTATTGAAGTGGGATAGATGGAGAGGACTTTCGAAGCCAGTCAAAGTGAGGTCTTGGAACAGAACTCTTGCTTGTGGGTCTGAGATGTGTATGAAAGCTGAGCCTGAGCTACTGCTCTGTATGGTGAGTAGAAAACTGACAACCACAAGCTACCATGAAACCCATATCTAATAATAGAGCCTAGACTTCCAGGAGGTAAAAGCCGCAATACACCTTGGGTTTCATAACTTGCAATGAGACTGCTGCTGAGCAGGCAAGCTAGAGCAAAGGACAGAAGAGTAGCAGCCCTACCCCCAGTCAAGGACGGGCTGATGGTTTGAGGGGAAGGGAGAGGAGTTGAAATGTGTATATTAAGTGAAATTTACAACTGGAGATTATTAATCTAGACAACCCTCCGAGGTTTTGTGCAGAATTTTGTATATACTGTATGTAGTTTTTCTGATGAGAGGTAGCAGGTATCAGATGCCTTAACACTGACCTATAGTGGTTCTCCATTGAGACCACCTATCTTGATCTTAAACTAGAAGTCACTCTGATCTTAAATCTTATTAAAAGTTTTTTTCATGAGATATCTCTAAACTATATTTGATCACACTATTTTAAATATGAATGCCATGGAAATAAGACTTTAATACATACGATTGCCCACTTTTAAGTGATGGTTTGCAGTTTTTAAGTATGTTTGAGCTGTAGTGGGACAGTGAAGATTTAAATAAGCCTCGCTTAACATATGGAATAAAAATACTCTAGGGTTGCCTTTTTATGTTGGGGAAAAAAAAGATTAGTGTCTTTGTTTTACCCAAGAACCACAAGCTACTTCCTTCCAACTTTTAAATTAAGGTCTTGAATAATGGCATGTGGTATCACCATGTTTTAAAAACGTACTCGGTCAATCACAAACACATTTTCTAAGGAATTGAATCTTACAGAGATAATTGAATGCTTTCATCTGTAACAGAATTAGTGGCCTGCAAACCACTGTGGTTTTTTTCCTATGCTCTGAAGTTGTTAAACGAGGAATTTTCTGCTACAAGTTATATGCATAAAAAACATCTGAGGGGAGGAAAATTCAGTTTTTCTAAAATGACAACCACTGACAAAATATTTTACTCTAAAAGTTTACTTTTTAATCAAAGCATTATTTTCCTGTCAGTTCCAGTATCCTCTTGCTTAAATTTAACTTAAGTATAAAATTAAATATTTTAAAATCAAGCTAGATTTGGTAAACTAAATTTGGGAGTACAAAGTTTCTAGCAACAGACATCTCGTATGGTGTGATTTCCATTTGCCAAAATGTCAACTTCATTCTCTCTGTGTCCTGCTTCCCTCTTTTCTAGTCTACCCCTACAACGCCCAGCAATGAAAGAAACCCTTAGAATACTGCCTTATCTTAGAATATTTAGCTGATTTATTTCTATGCTTCTTTTAGATCCCAAGTCACAAAAGGCAGAGATATCTAAGAATCTGGCTTCCTACATTCTTTAAAAAATCACCTTTGAAAATGAGTTCATATTTTGTGTATCCACTAATCCTAATTTATATTTGCATGGGTGTACTTTTTTTCTAATTAGTATCGCCACCAAGGAACAACTAATCTTCAAATTTACAATTTACATAATTAGTGATTAACCAAAGAGGGATATTAAACATAAAATCCTTTAAAACAGGGAAATGGTGGAGTGTCTGTCTATATGATTCATTCTAGTTGAGTGTTTCTCAGTTGGGAATAGTAATATTTTAAAGGCCATTTAAGCAACAAGAATTTTAAGAGTGGAATGCTTGAAGAAAATAGCTCTGTAATGCTCAAATATTTCAGTTATCTGGGATGATGGAATAAAAGCTCAATTGCTTTCTTTAAACAAATTTTTTCTAAAAGTCTTTAATGACTTCAGACAGAATAACATTCTGCTAGTTTTAAGCCTTAGTTATCATTTCTGATGTAATGGAAAATGCAACTGGTCTCAGAACCAGATGTCTTGGGTTTGGACCCCGATTCTGCCAATTTATGGTGACTTGAGATAATTCATTTAATCAGTTCGCCTCAAGTTTTTTATTTCCTCAAATTCCCCAAAATGAGGAAGTTCCTTTTGAGGATGGTTATGAGGCATTAAATGAGAGCCCTTTGAGAGAGCACTTTGCACAAAGTAGGTTCTCAGATGACTGAATCTGCAGTCTGCAGAATGTCAGGAGATGCTAACAGTGAAGGTCTTTACTACCAAATCTTCCTCTCAGAGAAGCTGTGAGAGAGATGTCACACTCAAAGATGTCAAAAATCTGTAGCAATTATCTGTTGCCACAAAAGTAATGCATAACCACCACCAAAACCCAGTAGCGTGCGTCAGTGAACATGCGCTTAGTTTATGAGTTAGAGCAATGATTTAGGCGGGGCAGCTCTGGGCAGGTTTTCTAGTCATGCCTGGGTAGTCTTGCAAGGGGGGTTGGCCTTGGCTGGAGCCACTCAGCCCTATTCCACGTTTCTCTCGTCCTCCACCAGCTAGCCCAGGCATGTTTTCATGGAAGTGGCAGAGGGCAAGAGCAGCCAAGCCCAATCTCACAAGCCCCTGTTCAGGTTTGCATGTGTCTGCTGACCAGTGTTCCCCAGAAGCAAGCCCATGGCTGTGTGCAGAGCGGAAAGGCATACAGAGTTAAATGGCTAAGGGGAGGTTACAGGAGAGGTGAAGAATTGGAGCCCCAAATGCAGTCGATTCATCACAACAAGCTTTGTGTTGGCAGTTGGATGTATTCACCAGTTAAGAGAGGAAACTGCAGAAGCTAAAGAGATCCTAAGCTGGGGTCGATTTGGTTCAAGGGTTTTTAATTCATAGAAAATCAAGTAGAAGCCTATTCGAACATACACCGAGGAGGTGAGTTGAAACCGCAGGAATATATCGTCTTGTCTACTCTTTAGGCTGATTGCACTTGCTCCTGGCCGCTGTCATAACTGGAATGAACACCCTCTGAACTCTGAGCCTGGCTTGTACAGACCTAGAAGAGTCCACCTCATAAATGAAGTTAAAGGAAGCATTCGATCCAGAGAAGTCTTGTTGATGAACATTGACGGTCATGAATGTCACTTCCCAAACCTTTCTGGGGCTTTCTTAAATGCACAGATGCCGTGTACCTGCTGTACTTCATGCTGGCGTTTTAGAAGCATGGAGTGCTTTAGAAAAGCTTTACCAGCAATAATGCTTTAGCAATAATCTGGTTGATCATGGTATGTCGTAACTGACACAAATTTTAAAAAAAGGAAACAATTGTCTGTGTCCTGTTTCTATATTAAAAGAGTCAAAATTTGTCTGGAGAGTCTGAATCTCTGCCCTGGAGGAAGTTAGGAAGTGAGCTGCTCTTTGGTGATACAGCTGTGCTTGGTAGCCCCAAAAGGTGGAGTTGACCTCAGCCTTCAACTTCTGTGTGCCCAGCGTTTCTTTACCACATTTTTCCAGAGAACTGAATATACTTCTTCCCAAATACATGTTTAAATGGCCTCCCCTTCCCCATGATCATCTTTAATGGTCACATAGCTTATTTTGATGATCACATTCATGTAAATACAAATACTTTAATGGCAGCCCAGTGAATGGGACTATTTTTTAAGTATTTTTACTTTCTAATATACCTGTTATCTTTGTAAAATACAAAAACATCAACAGAAAACACACATGACAACCAGAGAAAACCACTGTTTGGTGTAATTTTTTTGTACTTTTACTTTTGATGTGTGTTCATCGGGAAGTGTTTGAAGCCTCTCTAACAGCACCTTCAGTTAAAGAAAGCTATTACAAGTCTTTGAAAATCTCTCAAATGCATTAAGCCACTCAGCAAGCTGTAATGGACAGACAGGTAATTTCTTTTGACTTGCTTTGAGCAACATGAATGATCTGTGTTGTCTACTTAAAATTTGGTGTTTGAAATTAAATATAAAAATTTTAGACATCCTTTTTTTGCATGATTTTTATGTACTCTAAATTGAGTATATACTTTGGTATATTTAGAACCAAATGTTTCCTTGTTTGTTGCAAGTGTCCTAAAATAAAAGTGCAGTGGAACCACAGAATTTTATTGATCAGCTAGCAGTAATTGTTCAGATAGAGTGAGCATAGAAAGTGTATTGGCATACATAATATTAAACATTGCAAATTAGTAAGACTACATGAAAACGTTTGTGATTATTTCCTTGATAATGTTTTGATAAGTTGTTTAGGCAGTTAATTAGGTCAAGATCTGTAGTTTCTTACTTTCCAGCTTATAAATGTATTATACAAAATTATTACACATTTTACATATAATCAAAAATGTCATAATACATTTAGAGTATTTTCTTAAAGCTAGTGGGTTATATAAGAACATTATTTCATATTATCCAAATCTTCTGAACAATACATAAGTACGGTAAAAAACATGAAATTCCAACCCATATCCATTGCCCTCCCTGAAGAAAGCCTTTCGGTATTTTTGTCTTTACTAAATGTGGAATGGAAGCTAAACTTTTCAAGGGAAGCTGATCTTACCTCCAGGTTCTGAGTACGTGTCTTTTCTCTCCCTTAGGTGAACCCCCTGTTATTGCCACAGTGACTCCAAAACTTACTTTCTCACCATCGAATCCCCATCCCCTCAGCTCAGTGGCAGAGGAAAGCTGTCTTATGTCAGGGCTCAGCCATGTGCTCCAAGCCCTATCTATCTCTGCAAGACCTCCAAATGCTTCCTGTCAGTTATTCCTTCTCAGATTTTCATTCTCAGTTGCCACTTGCCCGTTCCCACAGCCTACACCAGCTTGGTAAGTCCTGTTTTAAAAGACAACAGAAAAATTAAGACATTCCTTGCAACCTGCATAAGTACTTGCTATCTCTGCTGAGCAGTGAAGTGTGTTGAGACCAGTTTTTCCCAGACATCTTCATTTTCCCTCCCACCTCTTTACTCACTGCAGTCACCTCTCCAATTGCTGTAGTTGCCCTTGGGCACTGCACTTGACTTTTCTCTCAGACCTGGAGGAAGTGATGTTCTGTCCAAGGTGAATGTTTGTACGAGTGTTGCCATGTGGTTTCCAAATTGGAGTTTTAAGAGAAGCTGTTGAAAGGCAGCTTCCCTGGCCTCCCCTGAGGCCTTCTGATTCGGCAAGGCTGGGATTGGAACACTGGGATCTGCATTTTTAGAAAGCCCAGAGTGATTGTCAGCCAGCAAACCGCTGTTTTATTCCATGTTCCCTGTGGGCTTTCAGACCTTAGCCCATCAATGGTCTCTTTTCCCACCTCCCACACAAACAGACCGGGCAAACAAAGGTGCAGTTTTTTGATTTCATATTAATTTAAAATCCCTCATAAGCCCCATCTGGCTTTGGGAGGGTATGGAAAGCGGTGGATGGCCTTAAACTTGCCAATCAAAAATAACTCTCTTGTTCTGTCTATCTTGGGCTTCAGGGGGCCAGTTTGGAATAAATGCTCAGCTTTTCAAAGGCTCTTTCTGTTTTCCTCCCCACAAGGGCATCTAGCAGATGGGGGGAGTAGAGGTCACTTCTGGGTGACAGGAAGTAGGTCCTCCAATGCTTGTGCTCTGGTCCTTGGACATCCCTGCGGCTGGTGTTCCATCCTTCTCTCTGTCTCTGTTCAGTGGCCACCGTCCTTGCTGAATCTGCTGGTTGATGTAAGTGGCTCCTTGGCTTTTGCTCACATGCTAGCATGGCCCCTGATGTTGACCACAATTCTGCCATTGCCTTTGGTCCCAAGGTCTCTACTTTCAACTTCACTTTCTAACTTCAAAACCATTTATCTGCTTGGCTCTTGCGGGTGGGGGGGTCAGCAAAGAAGGAGGTTGGAATTTTGAGTTGTCTTGAATATCTTGCTCAAGCTATGGGAAGCTGAGTGTTTTCTCAAACTAGCTAGACATCTTCCTCTACCAAAGCTGAGCTAGTGCCTCCATGCTGTTATGGGTATGCCTCTGAGACACAGGTAGGACTTTAATGAGTGACTTACAGCCTTCCCCAGGCTGTGCCTAGGAAATAGTTTATTAACCCATTACACAAGTTCGGTCTCATTCTTCATTCCCATCTCTGTCCCCCCTTACTCCCCCCCCCCAACATACAGATTTGACCCTGAGAGGTAGGAAGGTGTGGTAAAAGCTGTTCTTTACAACCCACTCTTCCTTCCTAGGTCTTTCTCTCTTCCTGCCCTAAAAATCATTCTACTTTCTCCCTAGTGAAGGGACTCTCCTTACTTCACATCCCAAGTTCCCTCTCTCTATGGCCTAGGATAAAACTGCATGTTCAGTTGTCCAAACTTTACTTTCGGTGTGTGAATGGAACTGTTAAAATTCAGAACTCCTTTTTCATTCTTGATAAAACCACACTGTCAAGACTCCTTATCTTCCTAGAGATGCCAAAGAATAATAAAAAAGACTCTGAGGGTCACAGCTAGTAGAACTGTTCCTACGCTGTTACACACCCTTTCCTTTCCTGGCGTTGGGCTGTATGGTCTAGCTTTATTGGGAAGACTGCAGGGGTTGGGGGGGGGGGGTTCATGCACAAGGAAAATGGGATCTCTAATAATATAAAAGTATTGGCCCAGAATAGACATTGTTGCCCTGGACTTGCTGTTTCTGGATTCAGTGTTTGCCTCTGCTGCTTCTAGTACCTTCAGTGTCCTCCTTTGACAGCCTGATGTAACACTGGTCAGTCATTCCCCAAAGCTCAGTTCAGATAGTGCCACCACCGTGGACCTTTCTTCTCCCCAAAAGTCATTGACCCTTCTCAGCATGCCCTTTGTAATTTGCTCATACTGGTGAGAGAGCATTTGTCATATTAGGCCTGTGCACACCTAAGTTTGTTGCTAAATTGTGAGGTCTTTTCCACCTTGGAAAGCTCCCCAGCCTTTGCTCTGCATGCCCAAATTTATCTATTCTTCAAGACCCAGTTAAAACTTGATCTCTGCAGTCTTCTCTACCACCATTGACAGTTACCTACCCCCGTGGCTAAACTGGCAGCAGTAGTTGGATGCTCGTGAGCTACATGCACAAAAACGTGTGGGACAGCAGGACATGGTGACATGGGCATTCATGGAAGAAGCCTTGACAGTGAGTTTATAAGTATAGTGGGCCTTCAGGAAGAGTGGTTTAGATTTGATTAGCATCACTGAAGTTATAAGCTCCTGAGGTCAGAAGCTAAAATTGGGTTTTTCCGCAACATTTCTTCTTTATATATACTACCTTCATGTCCACTTCAACATTTCCCTGTGCATGGCAGGCATGCAGTAAGTGTTTCTTGCTCAACTGACAGGTGCTCGGAAGACCTAGCCTGATTGATTCTCTTGTAAATGCCTTTTTTTCCTGAGAGCTCATTAATTTTTAAGTTGTCTTCCTCGAAATGCTCCCTCCTCCCATTTTTAAATTTTTTTTTTTTGATCAGCTGCTCTCCTTTTCTCTCTTGTGATCACAAGTCTTGGCAAGCCTTGCAATGTGTGTGGGGGTGGTGGGAGCAGGGGATCAACCCAATCCAGCCTGTAGAAGTAAAGTCCCTTTAGGGTCCTGAAGCACTTTGGATTTCAGAGACAGCTTCCCTCAAAGCAGTGTAGACTGTCTGATGCGGGACACCGTAAGCTCTGTGGTTCTCACTCTCCCTGCAGGCCAAGTGGACAGCAACTCGTTCTTATCTTCATTGTTGTACATTTGGGGGCTGGGGGCTTGGGGTCAGACTGTTTTCTTGGTTGAAGCTGTGGATACTGCAGTGTGGTCCTAATGACTATCCCATGGCACTCCAGTCCTTGGGAGATGATAGTTCTCATTCCAACAGAAAAGCCTCTGACAATTTCTTTCAAGAACCAGACAGGCACATTTGTTTTGGCCTGAGAAAATCGTCATTTGCACCCCTCAAATCAGCGACGAAGAAGATGATGCTAAATCCAGAAGTTGGTGCAAGAATATTAAGGTTCAAGCATGGCTGCTCATACTGGCGCATGGGGCCATTTTATTTCCATTTCCAAGTTAAATATGTTAATCAGCCAGTCTTTTGAAACACCAATTTTGTGCACTCCCTATAGGGGAGGACCTTGACAGGCTGTCATGGATGTAACCAATTCAGATTATTAAGCAGTGAAGAATTAGTTCAAAAGCACAGCCTGTGGCCCAAGTACTGCAGGGTCCTAGCAGGAGCAACTGGGGTGGGCAAGATGGGCTGGGAGGGTGGTAGCCTTGGACTTTGAGATCATAGCCTAAGCAGAGGCACAGCAGGGATATGAACATGGAGGAGGTAGGTGGGGATATGGCAGGGGGGGAGGGGGGATGGTAGAGAAGAGGGAGGAGTAGGTAAGGAGAAAACCCAGGAGATGCTGGAACAGGGAAATGACTTGCTTGGTGGCCACTTAGTGTATTTTCATATATGAACAATTTGGAATTCCCTCGGTTCTTAGTATTCCTGAGTCAGGTAGGTTCTTTCTAGGGTAAGAAGCCATTCCACAGGCCCCGTTTACCTGGCTAGGGTATTTTCCAGGGCAGCTCTGTGACTATGCTCAGATAAATTGGTCTAGGCAGCCAGGATGGCAGGAACTCTGACTTCATGTCTGCAAGGGTACGTGTTTCCATTATATAATTACCAGCACTTAACAGACTATATCAGCCCTCTTTAGGGTGGCTTTTGGCAAATGGGGTAGAACTCTATTATGCATTTAAATTATACTCAGTCTTCTCTTTAAAAGGTTTTCTACATCAAGTCCATTCCGCTCCATATCCAAGTGTGTCTCAGGTAATGAGTCAAAAGGAAGTAGGTAGTTTATTCTTTGGGGTTGGAGAATTAAGAAGAAATCTCTACCCAAATAACAGGTATGTGGTGGGAAAAATAACCTCTCCCTAAATGCTTAATCATCAGGCAAGGAGGGGGCAGGGGAGTGTTTAGTAAGAGGGAAACCTCAGAAGATTTAAAGAGAATTACAGACAGACAGGCTGAACATTGGATACCATCCAGCAAAGCTCTTAAAGGATTGGAGTCACTGCCCTGTTCTTGACTCTGACCTGGAGGGAAGAGGAGTCTGGGAGACCTGGCACAGACTCAAGAGTACTTACTGTCTTTCTGGTTCTGGGGCATCTTTAGCCCCCTGGAAAGGGGGGCTGGGGTGAGGCATTGTTCACGAGTGTGTGTTTCTAGACCAGCTAGTCAACTTTAGAATCCCCTGCGGGTTTCCTTAACCGCTTCCTGGTTCAGTTTCCAAGCTGGAGGGATAGACAATGTCCCCCACCCCCACCCTGACCCTGCCTGCTTTTCTGGCCAGGAAAGCTCTGATAGCCTTTAACCACCAACTGACATCTGCCATGTACTTTAGGGAACTGAGTAAAGAGGAAGGGTAGCGAGTGGGGAACTAGAGAGACTTGAGTTCTCAAGGTCTGAAGTAGGTGGAGGGCCTGCTTCCCTAACTGCAGAGCTGCTCCATCCCACCACCTCCCACAAAGACGCGGAGGACAGCACAGGTTCCTGGGAATTCTTTCTTGAGCACTGCCTTTGACACCTTAAGTAGTTTTTTACTGCGGGCTAGGGCAGTGGGCAGACTGTCAAAAGCCTGACAAGGGGATTTTACTGGAACAGTTTCTTCCCCAAAAACATCTTGTGAGAGACAGGAACACACAGAGGTTTCTAGACCAGAAGGGGCCCAAATGGTCGTGGAGGATATTCTACCTCTCCCACTGCCACTCGGGCTCAGCCACCTGAATGACCACACGTGCTCCCAACTGGTTCTCAGTTTCTGCTCTTTTCCACATAGAAACCAGGGTAGTTTTTTTATTTTTCATTTTATTTTTAATAGGAAATCAATTGATACGGTATAAAATTGAAAAAGTGTTAACAGGTTGAACATTAAATTTTTTCTTTTCATTCTCAGGCAATCATTGTTAACAATTTTCTTTATATTCTTTCAAGATATAGTTCCTGGCTATATAAGCACCTTGATCTATCTCCCACCTTAAATGGAAATATACTAGATCCACTGTTCTGTAATTTAATCTTGTCACTTACTATTTCTTAGAAATCATTCCTTATTAGTAAATAAAGAACATTCTCAATTCTTTTTTTCCAACTGCATAATATTCTACTGTATGGATACACTATCCCATATTTAATCAGTCCCTGCTGGTGGGCATTTAGATTGGTGCCATTGTTTTACTATAATAAATAATGTTGCAGTAAAATTGTACTTACTGTACTCATTTTGCACAGATGCAAGTTTATCTGAAGGATAAATTCTCAGTGGAAAAATTGCTGGGTCAAATACATTTGTCACATACCCTCATCAACCCAGTGTATTATCAAACTTGTTCAACCTTCTTAATCTGAAGGGTGAAAATGGAAAGAGGATTTGATCTTTTAAAAAGGTAAATCAGATTATGTCACTCACGTGTTCAAGACCATCATTGCTTTTCCATTGTTCGTAGAATCCAAGCTCCTGGAGCTCCACAAGGTACTTGCCCTGTTGTCTCTCTGACTTTGTCCCCATGTCTTTCCTCCTGTTTACTGGAGTCTTCCTGGCCCTCTCACTCTTCCTCAGGTGCATCAGGCTTGTCCCATCTCCAGGGGTTTATATTTGCCTGTTCCTCAGCCTACCTCCTTTATTCTTAGTGCTGTAGTTCTCTCACATTGTTTCATTCTCTGCCCAGAACTCATCCCATCAGATCTCAGAGAAGCCAACAGTAACCTCAGCCCCATAGTCCCAATCCGGAGAGGAAAGAGCACTTGCTTGTAGATAATACCAACCTATAAATGTGGAAAATCACTATATTTTAACTACCAAAATAAGGACTAAGTCACATAAGGATCATTAATAGCCACTAAAACCACTGGGTAAAAGTTAATTGGAGATAAGGATATTTGGTTTTCTGCCAGAATACAGAACCTGAGCCTAATCGTGGTGAAACATCAGAAAAACTGAAATTTGGGGACAGTCTACAAAATAATTACAAGGAAGAGGGTAGAGGAATTAGTAAAATGAACACAGAGAGGTAACAGTGAGCCCTATAGACTATTTTAAGGTTTTGTGTGTGTTTTTTAAGTAGATAAGCTGGAAAGCCATTAGCGGGTTTTGAGCTGAGAGTGGCCTACCTGTATGGAGGCAAGGATAGAAGCCACGTGCAAAAATCCAGGCAGGAGATGGTGGCGACTTGCACCAGGGTAGTTACGATGGCAGTGGTGGGAAGTGGTTTGATTATATATATATATATGATTTCAAAAATTTATAAAAATAGAATAGGATAATAACAAATAGCCATATACCCGTCACCAAAATGCCGAAATTATCATCTCATGGCCGGTCTATTTCATTTACACTCCTACCCACCTTCCTCTATCATTGTATTTTTATGGAAATCTTAGATGCACTATTTCATTCTGGACATGTGTTTAAGGACTTGCTGATGGATTAAGCGTGAATGTGAAGAAAAAGAAGCAGCCAAGGATGTCTGCAAAGCTTTCTGTGGAGAATGGAGGTGCCATTTACTGAGATAGGGAAGACTGTAGGTGGAGTAATTTTGGGAGGAAAATTATCATGACATTACTTCTGTTCATGCCTATTTGACATTCCAGAAACTGTTGGATATACAAGTCTGGATATGAGGGAGAGATTGGAGCTATAGATATAAATTTGGGGGGGCTGTCAGATTATAGAGGGCACCTACAGCCAAAAGATAGAATTCCAGCCTCTGATAATCACAGAGTAGCTTGTCTCAGACTAATTCTTGTGCTGATAGTAATAATAAACTCTGGAGGCATGGGAGAATGACCTAAAACAGACAGGTACTGAAGGAGATTCAACCCTTGAGAGAAAGGAGCCATACTGGATGAGATCCATGTTTATACAGGTTTGTCTCCCCTGAGGATACTCACTGGCCCATGCAATACACAGGGAGAACTCTAGCAGCAAGTAGCAGTCTTACTGGGCAGAGGCTTCTAGAGAAGCTGGAAATTGAGGGAAAAAGGAGTCACAGAGCAGAGAGCCCAAAATCTCTGTATAAACTCTTCTTAAATTCTTGCCTGATTCCTAATTGTACATGTGGGGGTCAAAACTCCAAGGTGGCTAGAGGAAAACAACAGCTGGAAAGCTGAAAGAACTGCACAAAGATTTATTTCAGCTTCTCAGTGCAGCTCAAGTTTTTCCAAGTTAGATATGCTTGGTTTCAGACTTTCTATTGAAACTCCAGGAGCTATACTTTAGGAGTAAAGACACGTCACATCACTAAGGGATTCACCCTACAATAAGGACAAAACTGAAACAGACCCACCATAACAGAACCTAAACTTAAGCCATGTAAGGATAAAGAGGATCTGCCAGTAATTAAACAGCTTGTTAGAGCAACATACAATACTTTTTAGAGAAAGATAACAGAATCCAGAGTCTATATAAGAAATCATCCATAATGTTCAACATACAGTCCAAAATTACAAGAAATTCAAAGGAACAGGAAAATACGATCCATAGTCAAAGAAAAAAAATCAGTCAATAAAAGCAGACACACAGCTAACATAGATATTGGAATCAGCAGACAATCACTCCAACAAATTCGATGTCTTTTGAATAATAAATTAATTGGTAAAGAGATTAAAAGTTCCAGGAGAAATATGGAAACTGCAAGAAAAGAATCAAAAGAAAACCCTAGAACTGGATTAAACAATACATGCAATAAAAAATTCAGAGGATTGGCCTGGACAGAGTGACTCAGCTGGTTGAGCACTGTCCTGTGCACTGAAAGGTTGCCAGTTCATTCCCAGTCAAGGCACATACTTGGGTTGCAGGTTCGATCCCTGGTTGGAGCACATGAGGAAGGTAACCGATCTCCCTCTCTCTCTCCCCCACTCCCTCCGTCCGTCCCTCCCTTCCTCTCCGAGCATGTCCTCAGGTAAGAATTTAAAAAAATTTCAGAAGATTGAATACAACCAAGAATGAATCAGTGAACTTGAAGACAAGTCATCATCCAAATGAAGCTCTCAGAGGAAAAGATATTGAAAAAAATAATAGAGCCTCAATGACCTGTATAAAAAAGTGTGACCTACATGTAATTGGAATTCCAGAAGGACAAGAGAGAGAATTGGACAGAGAAATATTTGAAGAAATATTAGCCAAAATTTTCCAAGTTTCCTCAAAAACAGCAATCCACAAATCCAGGAATTATCAGTGAATTCTAAGCAGAATAAATACAAAGAAAACCAGTACTAAGTGCACAGTGTTAAACAGCTAAACCAACATACCAAAGATAAAAAAATATTTAAAATAGCAAAGAGAAAAAAGACATTACATACAGGGGCACTAAAGTGAGAATGATGGCTGACTCCTCATCAAACAATAAAAATTAAAAATTCAGATTAAAAATAGACATGGAGTGGCATGGATACAGAGAGAAGAGGGAGAAGGACCCTGGGCACTCCTATATCAAGAGGTTGGGAAAGTGAGGAGGAACCAACAAAGGAGACTAAGGGGAAGCTGCCAGAGAGGAAGGAGGAAACCAGATGAGTGTGGTGTTTTAGGTAATGGTGAACTTGTCAAATACTACTGATGCTGATATAGGTCAAGTTAAATGAGGACTTAGAAGCCATCAAGGGGTTTAGCATCTGGAGGTCACTGATGGAGTGGTGAAGTGAGGGGGTGAAAGTCTAATCAGAGTTTAGAAGTTTAACAATGGAAAAAAGATGTTAGGAGATTGCCCACACTCTATACCAGATTCCCTTCCAGGTAAAATGTATATAGGATACTCGAATCATGGCAATGGTCTGCTACTACCGAGTTCTTCCTCCATCTCCCTCCAGAGGGAGGCTAGTACTGACCTGCAATAGAGTGGTCCAGGGCTGAGGGGGCTGCCCTTAGGGTTTTAGGGGAAAGTGCCACAGTTCTATTGTGACCTTTTCCCCATTCCCAAGCTCCTTTCCAAGGGACCCAGGGCTCTGGGTGACCAGGGAGTTTTTTAGTACACAGCTAGCATGGAGGTGTATTCTGAGGCACTGTCCTGCCATATTAGATGTGAACCTGAGGACAAGCTCATAAAGACATATCCAAAGTGGCAGTTCCCTGAGCCTGTGCTATTATGGATGGACTTCATTCAGCTTGGCTGCTGACAGGACTCTCCTGCCTGGGGCCTGTCACTCTTCCTCCCTCCTTGCCCATTGGCCTAACTGGCAGTGATTCCGTTAGGATGCTCTTGGCTAAAAAGAACAGAAATCCAATTTTAAAAAGCCTAAATAGTGAAGGAGCTAATGTCTCACAAAGTAGAAGTCTCAAAATAGCCTAGGTCCTATGTTGCCAGGGAGTGAGTTACTCCCTGTCTCTGGGCTCTGCTATCTCCACCATTAATTCATTCATAGTTCCATTCATTCAACAAATATTTATTGGATACCTAATTCATGCCAGGCACTGCTCTAGGGACTGGAGCTACATCAATGGACAAAACAAATAAAATCGCCTCTTTTGTCATTTACATTCTATTTTGGGGAGGGAGACAAATAAAAATAGGGCACGTGGTGATAAATGATAGGAACATAAATCACGCTGGGCAAGAGAGTATAAAGTCGCAGAAGTTGTGAGGAGCCTATTTTATGTAGAATGGTCAGGGACGACCTCTCTGATAAAGTGACCTTTGAGCAGAGACTTGTGGAAGCAAGCCATGTGGCTATCTGGAATAACATTCCAGGCTGAGGGAAAAGCAAGTACAAAGACCTAATGTGAGAGTTGCTTAGTGAGTTTGGGGACACTGGGATGGCTGAGATGCAGGTATGGTGGGAGATGAGGAGGAGAGGGAGTAGCAATGGCCAGATCACACAGGCCTTTGCAGGACAAGGTGAGTAGACTGTATTTTACTCTGCAATGGAGGAAGCCTTGGAGGATTTTAAAGGGGAGAGCAAAGGGAGTGCTGAGCGCCTGGATTTGATTTAGTCTTAAAGAATCATTCCATCCTGGAGGAGGGCAGGGGCAGAGCAGGGAGCCCAGTTACAGGATGTGGAGTCAAGGAATATTCACGGTTTTGAGCCTGCACGACTTGAAGGTTGGGGATGGAGGTAATAGGTTTGAAGGCTAAAATCAGAGTTTGTTTGGGGACCTGTTTGATTTGTCCAAGTGGGGCTGTTGATTAGGCATCTGGATACAAATCTGAAGTTTAGGCATGATGATAGGGTTAGAGATGTAAGGGTGGAGACATCCACATGCAGGTGGTGCTCAAGGCTGCGTGTCTGATAAGCCAGCGAGGAAGTGATAAAATGGATAAAATGGAGGTGGAAAGATTAAGTCCTGATTCTCCAAAGTTTAAGGGTTGGAAAGATGAGTTGAAACTAGTAAAGAGTGAGAATGACCAGTTAAAGGGGAGAACAAAGAGATAGTGTTGTCCCTGAGACCAAGTTTCAGGGAGGACAGAGTGACTGTATGTGTCAAATGGCGCTGGTAGGTAAGACAAGTGAGCATGGATTGACCATTGGATGAACAATGCGGAGGTCGTTGGTGCCTGTGCAAGACCAGTTCCTGTGGGTGGTGGACAAAAATCCTGAGCGGAGTGGGCCAAGAGAGAAGGCAAGTTGAGTAATTGGAGACAGAGTATAAAGACAACATTTTTGAAAGAATTTTGCCATAAACAGGAGCAAAGAAATGAGATGGGAGTTGGAAAGTGATAGGGGATCAGGTGAGTGTTTTTAAAGACGGGAGATGAGGCAGTATATTTGATTCTAAGAAGAATAATCCAGCAGAGAAGGGAGACAGAGGTGTTGTCCAGGAGTAGATGACGGGGGTAAAATCCAGTGCACAGATGGAAGGGTCTTTGGATAGGAGCATGGGAGTCCCGGCATGGGGAGAGGAGAGGAGGCCAAGAGCATGTGCTCAGGTACAGCTAAGTTGGTTGCTTTGGTGATGAAAACATTTGAAAGCTCTCTTCTGGTTGTCTCTTTCCTCTATGAAATAAGAATAGTCATTAATTAGCTAGAGTGGAATGAAGGCAGAGGTGTTGGACATTTGAGAAGAGTGGACAAGGCATAACATAGTGATCTAGCAGTGTGGGGAACTGAACAGGCTAGGCACATGGAGACTCGCTGGGAGCATCAAGAGCCATTTGAGGTGAGTGGCATGCCTTTTAAGTGAGCCTGGGAGCTTATTTGATTGATTGTATTATTTTGTGAAAATATTCACCAGCCCTCCCTGGGGGAGAACTCTATTTTCCTGCGCTAATGACATCAGGCTTGGCCATAAGACTTGTGGTGATCAGCAAATATGAAGGGAAGTGATGTGTGCCACTTCAAAGCAGGAGCTTTAGGAGACAAGGTGTGTTCACCATATCCTGTTTTCTCTCTGTCCCAAGACTGGCCATGTTCCAGCAGAGGCAGCTCCATCAACTTGGATGCTAGAGTGAAGACACTGTGGAGCAGAGCGATCCACCAACCTGCAGAGGACCTGTTCTCTGTGAGTGAAAAATGAGGCTTAGAAGTGTAAGCCCCTGAGACCTGGGGGCTGTTTGTTACTATAGCATGACCTATGCTGGCTGATACAGTACCGATATAGAAGTTGTGTGCTTTTCTCCATCTCTGTTCCCTTGCTTACATGCAGGAGCAGAGAGATAGACTCTTGACGGAACCAGAATTGGGCTTTTGCTAGGGAAGCTTGACAGAGAGGAGGAACAAGGAAATTGAGGCTGTATTTAATGAGGCCTGAGCTGGGTGAGAGGGAACTGAGGGCGTGCTAGATTCATCCTGAAGTTCCTTTGTATACTTACAGTTACAAGAGGGCTGCCAGAGACAATCAGAGCTAAATGTTTCCTTCTCATGTCCCTGAGGAGAATGTGTTCCTGTGTCCAGTTAGAACTTGTGGCCACATTGAGAATCATCAGCTTTCTTTTTGCAAGGGCTCATTTTAATTTTTATTTTCCAGCAGTGCCTGTGCCACAGCCATCCCCGGTGCCTCCCGATTTCCCCCATTGTGTTCTCTGTCTGCCCACTGGGCCAGTAGGGATTTCTGCCTCTTACAGACACCACGTGCTTGAGTGAGGATGATCCTGTGAAGTCTGCTCACAACCTCCATGTCCTGATCAGTGGTGGTTCATTATAAACAGGGAAAGGGTCCAAATCACATATCTTGGAAGCTGGACAGGCTGGAAGCTGGTCTGTCTGACTCTATGCCCATCTTTCCCTGTACCTTTCTACAAGGGGCTAGAAAGCTCCCCATATTTATTATTCTCTTTCCTTTATTAGAGAAGCCAGATGGACCTGCACAGTCATAGGCTCTGCCCCCAGACACAATCTGTAAGCTCTGGCACCAGCCTTCAGGCCCTCTGCCCAGCCAAGCTCAGGGCAACAGCGTAGTCCTGCCTGGATGCCTCGCCCAGCCACCCACTCCTCCAGCCAAAGACACCGGACAAGAGCCCACATGCTCCTTACTTTTCCTCAGCTTCCTTTCAAGCACCAGCACTTAAAAAAAGCCTACATGGCAAAAGGTGGGAGTGTTCAGACAGGCCCCATTTCCCAAGATTGAAGGGTGCATGCCTCGGCTAGGCCAAGCCACCCTCTTCTTCCACAGGAATCTGGTCTTGCTCCAGGCTGGCTCTGTGGGCCTGCCTGCACCCCCATCTACCCTCAGCAAAGCTCCCACTGCAGGCAGGGGCATGAACGAGATGACCCCACAGCCAGGGGCTGTGGGGGGCAGGTCACTCTCTAGAGCTGGCATGATCTGATGATCAGATACCTACAGCCTTTATGTCCAGGGACCCTCACAATGGCCTGAGGAGGCATGAAGAGCAGGGGTATATTTTACAGAGGAAGAGCTGGTACTCAGAGAAAGGAACATGTGCCCAAGATCACATGGCTTGTTGGTGACAAACCAACCAGTGGCCTCATGACACCAAGTCCATTGCTCTTTTCACTGTGCCTCACTCCCAGTGGCACCAGATTCAGCATGATGTTAGCTAGACCACCTCCATGAAGCGTACCACTTCCTCAGGCCTTTTCCCCCGACGCCTGCCTTAGCTAACTGGCACAGCTCACCCAAGGCTCAGGCAGTGCTGGGACACCACGGGGTAGGCAGGCACTGAAGGGAGGCTGCCCAGGAGAGCAGGCAGGCAGAGCAGGTGAGTGAGGGAGGGGGAGGGGCAGCCCCACCCCACTGGTGGGTCCCCAGGTTCTCCTAAAGGACAGGCCTTGCTTTTGTATTTTATAGGAAGCGAGTGTGTTATTTGCTCAATGACCAAAACTTAACCTCAGGTCCCTTTGAATAAGCTCTGAGCTGTTGGGTGAATCTCTTCTTGTTGCCTCAGTTTCCCCATGGGTTTGGAATCAGTGGTCCACCACAATGACTCTGAGAGGACAGGACACCTGGCCCGGCTCACAGGGGCCCCATCCTGCCACATCGAAGGAGTACATGTTAGGTGTCTGGCTAGGCGGGGAGTGTCCGTAGTTAGAGCTGGCAACAGTGCCTACCAGGAGCACTGACTCACCGCCCTTGGGGCTCTGAGCAAGTCGGGCAAGCCAGCCTCAGTTTTCCCAGGTGTAAAATGGGTTTCAGGCCATTTGCTTCCCTGGGAGGGCCTGGAGGGCTATAATTATGGAAGGGTGTGAAAGGCCCTGGGAGACCAAGGATGGGGCTGGAGCATCCTGAGAAAGCTGGCGGGATGGCCATGGGTTTTAATTGGTTGGGGGAATTAGAAAATTCCTTCAGAAGAAAGAACTGTCGGGGAGGGGGCAGGAGGAGGGCGAAATGAGGACCCAGGGAGAAAGTGTCTGGCGCCCTTGGGCAGCCATCTTAGCGTGCACCAAAGCCCTGTCTCACAATGCAATCAAGTTGTTCTTCTGTTCATACCAAAAGGGCCTTTTTAAAATACAATTAGGGTCTGTTTTATTATGTGTGACAGACGAGGCCATTAACCATTCCGACTATTAAATCAGACTTCATTAAAAAAAATGGAAGTAACTGTAAATTGCCTTGGGTCACGATCATTTAGAGCCGAGACATTGCAAAGAAAAACATTAGGGAGCTCACTACCATGATGAAGTTAATCAATTTGACATCCCTTGGTGGGGCTTGTGCACCGGAAGAGCTGTGCACACGCCTCTCCCCAGAGCTGCTCCTGGGGTAGGGGTGGGGGGGTGCACTTCGCCCCCCTCCAGAGGAGAGCCAGGGAGGCACTGAAAATAACTCGAAATTGGGGGTGAGGTGGGGGGTGGGAAATGTCTGTCCCCAGAGAGGTTTTGTTGGTTTTCTCTCTGAAAGATTATCTAAATATATCAAATGTGATACCAAGTCATACATAATACATTTTTTTTTAATGTTTTTGCATCAAAAACTGACTTTAGAGCTATAAGGAGCAGTGCTATATAAATATAATGTGTCTCCTCTACGCCCAAAAGTAGGACGGGGGTGGGGAGGGGAATGGACTTGCTAATTTTCAGAGTTTGTGTCTCTCCTCAAGGCCTGGAGCCTGATGTTGGCTTGTTGGGGGTCCTGAGGGGCAGCCTCTGTGCTGGGAGCATCTTGCCCTCCTCTCCCATGTGTAGGTAGGGGGAGGGGAAGGAGAGGGCAATAGAGCCAAGGGGACCTATAAAAGCCGGAGAAGACCCAGTCCCTGTACCCCCGAGGCCCGGCTTAGCCCAAGAGACCCAAACCCCAAGCCCCCACCAAGCTGGGGTAGAGAGCAGGGCCTGGCTTGGAGACAGAACCAAGGAGGCCCCAGAGGGGGTAGGGGCTGAGTTGTGTCTGGAGCAAGTCCCTGGCCTTGAGATGGCACCAGGGCGGGTTGGAGTGGGGGGTGGGCAGAGAACACTCAAGGCTGCCCCAGACTGGGGCGGGGGCCATGGGGAGCCATGGCCCAGTCTACGCAGGTGTTTCCTGGCTAGATAATTAGCCTAAGCCCACCTAGGCCCAGTGGGGTGTGTTCATCTGGGAGGCAGAGCTGGAGGAGCAGGTGGCTGTCAGCTGCTGAGAGCTTGTCCCCGACACCTTCCCCCTTACTCTCACTCTGCTCCTCCAGAGGCACCAGGGCCCACCCGAGGGAGCTCACCTTTCTCTGATGTGGCCTGGGGGCCTCCAGAAGCCTGCACAAGGCTCGCCACCTCCACGAAGCTTCCCAGGCTCTACCTAAGCCACGCCTCTGTCATTAGGCGCCCTCTGAAACCCTGAAACTTACCTCCCTGCTCTGCTGGCACTGTCTGAAAGCTGCTAAATCAAGTAGTTCTTGAAAAAAAAAAATGTTTTTATTGATTTCAGAGAGAAGAAGGGAGAGAGGAGAGAGAGATAGAAACATCAATGATGAGAGAGTCAATGATCGGTTGCCTCTACTGGGGACTGAGCCCACAATCCAGGTATGTGCCCGGATGGGGAATGGAACCACGATCTCCTGGATCATAGGTCAATGCTCAACATCTGAGCCACACGCCGGGCTAAAGCAAGTAGTTCTTTGCCAATAAACTTTCCTCCTGCTCCATCACTCCCTGCTCCAGCGCACCGCCCTTCCTGGTCTTCTGTGTAACTGCTCTAAAGGATTCCCTACAGCCCAGAGATAAGGCCCTGACCATCTCTGCAGCATCAGGGCCCCTCCGGAGCTGTCCTACCTACCTCTCTGCCCTCCCCTTGTACCACATTTAGTTCACTTAGCTCTTGTGGCTCCTTCCAGCCTCCTTAACTTTCTTGGGAACTCTCCCTTTGCCTGCCTGACTGGTCCTCTCTTCTCCACCCAGGGAATTCCTACCAGCCCTAGGCCACTAACTGGAAGCCCTGCTCAGGTCTGCCAGAGTTGGTCACATTTTTCCTCCCTCCCTCTCTCCCTTCCCTCAACAAATATTTTGTAATTGGAGCTGAGAACTCCGAAAAGTGAGCAGGACAAGGTCTCTGCCTTCATGAAATTGACGTTTTGAGCAAGACAATCAATAAATGTAAGATCAGGTGGTAATAGGTCCCATGAAGAAACCCAAAGCAGGGTCAGGGGACTGGGAATGATGGGGGCGTGGTCAGGGCAGGCCCCCAGGACAAAAGAATTAGAGCAGACACTAGCAGGAAGTGAGGGAGCGGCCTGAGGCCAGGGGCGGGAAGTGCCCAGTGACTGACAGTTCTGGGGCCTTTTTGCACGTTTTGCCACAACTGTTGTTACTCAAACTTCTGTTTCCTCAGGCCTCAGGAGCCACTGTGGGCAAGGACAGCCTCATACTCTCAGAATCTTCCCTGGAGCCCACTTGGCATCTGGCACAAGAGGGCAATTGGTACATGCCTGTGGAATGGCAGCATGAATAAATGCATGAACCAAAGGAGTGAATGAATTTTACACCAGGTGGTAGGGCAGAGAGAAAGAAGAAAACATGCATATGGTGTTTGCATTCAGGAATTTTCAAGCAATTAGAACATTAAAAAAAAAGTTTTAAAAAACTTTGTTTTAGATATAAAGTTAAAGAACTTTATACCTATATGCACATAGGATGATGTCTTAGAATCAATCGCGCCTTTAGCTAGGGACAGTGTCAGACCCTGTCCTTGGATGTTCTATAGTTAATCTAAGAATATTCCAGAACACTTCTCTGGGGTGGCTTCCCAGGCCCCTCCGGAGCCATGAGTTGCTCCTGACACTCTGAGATCCTTCCTTATTTTTTTTAACCCCAGATTTGAATCCTTACATGGTATTACTCCCTCACTCAGCAGTTGCTGCCCATCAGAGCAGCTTCTCCCTATTGTCTTCCTAGCAAGCACCATAATAAGAAATTCTTTCTCTCTCCTTTTTAAACATGTGCTTGGTTGGAGACAATAAGCCTGCTGTGATAGGTTATTTATTATTCCCTACCCCCCTCCCCAAATGGGAGCTACCTGGGGGCAGGGACCATTTCCATCACATTCATGTTTATATTCCCATGCTTGCAACAGAGCAGGCTCTCGACAGATAACTATGGGATAAATGAATAAATATGGAGAAAGACTGCAATATTCCCCCAAACTCAATCCATTCTCAAAAGGTGGATATTGTTAGCCTACCATGGAGAAGAATCCTCAAGGAGCTCCTTCGTGGTAGGGCCATGTCACCTTGGTCTCTGGATTCCTCATCCCTGCTAGGTGCGTAGCATGTAGTTAGTGTTCAACATGTATTTGAATGAGGGGCCAGGCAACAGAGCCAATTATAATATATGACAGTGACTGGAAATCTTTCTGTAGCCAGCCCAGCACCAGGTACGAGAGGGTGGTTGGCAGATGCCTGTTGAATGGAAGAATGAATGAGTGCATGGGCCAAGGAAGAAATGAATGGATTTTGGGACTTGTGCCAGGCGCTATAGATTGTCTGTCCCCAGGTGTCCACTAATGTTCTCATGCCCCCGTAAAGGTGGACAGAACCTTAAGTTCTGGCCACAGTGCTCTCCTGCACAAGAGCTCCATCCTGGGGCTCTCATCTCTCGAGCCAGGAGCTGACCACCGGGGAGCTTCTAGAGAGCCACAGTACCAGCATTGTCATTCTTCTCTCCTGACTGTGCCAACACCGAGAGGCAGAAATCTGTGTTTAGAGAAAATCCTTAAGGGCCTGGGACTGAGATTCAGGGGGCTCTGGCAACAGAGAGCATGGGTCTGAATGTCTGCCTTGTTTTCTTGTTCAGATCATTGCCTTATGTGTTGTTTTCTGCAAAGATGGGGTTTGATCCAGAGGAGAATCCGGCTTCAGACTTTTCTTTTGGTAAGAAGTCCAAAATAAAAGTCTGAAAAAAATGTTAGCCTGGGGCAAGGACATCTAAAAGATTCTCTCCACAGCTGCTCACACCTGTGGGTGTGATGGGGCAAATGACTCGTGGCTAGGTAGTCACATGATTTGGTGCTTATAGAAGCAGACAAGCCCATGTAGGTCCAGCTCTGTCTTTGTCCCTGCTACCAGGCTGGAGGCATCCTGGAGATCAGGACTGCTGCCAACCGTGGTGATTTTAATCCTTCTGTTTTTCCTTCCTGGAGACCAGGACCTTCCCCAGGTCCCTCCATGCAGAGTTCCTCCCATGTGCTCCTCCGCCGTTTCCTCCACAGGCCGTTCCCTGGGGAGGAATGAGTCACTAGGAGGGTCACAGTCCCTCTGCAGAGGGGTGGCTGTGCTGAGGGGCTGGGGGTAGGGAGCTGCCCCCTAGGGGTAGGGGTCCTACTATTGTTTTCTTTGGCCCTTTGCTTGTGGTTCAATAAAAGCAAAGTTCTGTTCTGGCCTGGCGCACGTCTGAGCCATGGTCCGAGCTTGGCAGGCCTCTGGTTTTCCCTGGCAGTGGAGGTGCTTTTCACAGCTTTCAGCCCTGAGAGGGCCACTGTCTTTGGAGGAGCAGAAGACTTCCTGTTTCTCTGCCGCTGTGGCCGGTTAACAATGCCCACTCCCCGAGAGGGCCCCCGGGGAATCGCTGGTGTGCCCCGGGGAGAGCTCTCTCCCTGGTGTCCCGCCTGCCACTGCCTGAGTCCCCATGCCCCCAGCTTGTCATCCCTGAGCCCACAACCCTTGACTCCAGAGCCCTGACCTGGGAGCCAGAGATGATGGGCTCCAGTAGAATCTCTGCTTTTAATAAGTTGGGTAGTCTTTGCAAATCGTACCCCCCGCCCCCCCCGCCCAGGCCCCCAGTTTCCATGTATGTTAAATGAGGATTAAAAGGAAAAATTTTTTAAATCACCACTCTGTCTTGCCGGCCTCATGGAGATTGAGCCTGTGCGAAGCTCCAGTTAGCCAGGCTGAAGACATGGCTTAGCACGTGCAGGGCACTAAGCAGGTACAGGTTTGTCGGTAGTTTTCTTTTTTAAATTTTTTTATTGTTCAAAATATTGCAGATGTCCCATGTTTTCCCCATTGACACCTTCCATCCAGCACCCACTCCCCGCCCCATGCCTCCACCACACTATTGTCTGTGGGTATTTTTATTTTTTAACATTGTGGCCTTGTGCTTCTCCGGGCAGTGCACCGGTTCGCGCCCCTCCTCCCCCCGCTCCGATTTCTCCCTTTCTCCTGGATCAAGCTGCTCTGTCCCTCCCATTGCAGAAGAAAACCTTCCCTCAACTCCTTGCCCTTCTGCTCTGGGTCACAGCCGAGCTCGTCAGAAGAGGTGCCCACACACCCTCCTGCTCTCTCTCATCTCTTTTCTTCCTCAGATCGCTCCAGGCAGATTTCTGACACCAAACCTGCTTCCTTGGCACTGCCTTTATGGAGGCTGCCAGCGGCCCCCATGTCGCTAAACCCATCGGGCACAATTAACCATCCATCCGACTTGCCCTCTGAGTCCCTGACGATCGATCCTGCTGCCATCCTGCTCCTTCGGGGCCTCGCTCCTGTTAGCGTCAGCGACCCCGCAGTGCTGGCTGACCTCTGCCCCTTTGGCCACTTCTCTTTCCTTTGCAGGCTTTCCTACCTCCTCCATCTCACTGCTAAATGCTGGAGGTCAAGGCTCTGCGTTGCATCCTTGCTTTCCTTTAAATCTTTTTAGTATAGGAAACTTCAAACATTTATAAAAATAGGAAGAGTAGTATAATGAACCCCTCTGTGCTCATGACCCATCTCCAACAATTACAAACTTATGGCCTAAGTATTCATACTAGTCATTCTTCCCCTGGTTTACTTTTAGGCAAATCCCACACTTTATATTATTTTATTGTAAACATTTTGGTATATTTGTCTAAAAACAAGACTCTTAAAAATGTAGCCTCAATATCATTAACACATTCAAAGACTGTGTGATAACTGGTTAGATCCTTTTTGGTTCTCTCCTTAGGAATCTCATTTACATTCATAGTCTTAAGTAGCTTCCCCAGGCCACTGACTCCCAGGTTTACATCTTCAATTCCAACCTTTCTTTCAGCTCCCAAATCCTATTTTTAATTCTTCTTCTTTTTTTTTTAAAAATATATCTTTATTGATTTCAGAGAGATAGAAACATCAATGATGAGAGAGTCATTGATCGAGCCCACAACCCAGGCATGTGCCCTTACCGGGAATCAAATCCTGGTCGCCTGGATCCCAGGTCGACGCTCAACCTCTGAGCCACGCCCTGATGGGCGTATTTTTAATTCTTTACTTGACATTTCCACATGCTGGGCTCAGAAGCACCTCAGATTTAATGTGTCCAAGACAGAACTCATGATTTTCATTCTAACCCTTTCGTCCTCTGGTGACACTACCTTGGTAAGTGACATTAGCCTCTGCCCAGATGCCTGCCTAGGAAACCTGGGCTTGGTCCTTCACGCTTTCTTCACCCCATTCCCTCATCCAGTCCATCACCAGGTCCTGTGAATTCTTCCACCAAAATATACTTAAAATATACTGACAACCTGTTTCTTTCTGTCTCCACAGCCAGGCTCAGCCACGTCCCTCCTCGTGTGCACCGTGGAAGCCTCTCAGTGGGTTTGCTTCTCTCACTTGCACCCTCTGCTGACACTCAGCTTTACACACAGCCCATCCAGGTTGGATATTAAAATATCTGAATGTTTTCCTTCCAGGTAGTAAATAATAACTGCCCTGAGCCACTCCCCACGCAGGGCTCCACACCTCCAACCCCCCCAACTAGACAGGACCTCAGAGACCTTGCTATAATTTGGGCCTTTGTGCTGAAATATTTAAAAATTCATATGGTATTCTGATGACCTAATCCTTCAGGTACCTTCCCTAGTGAGGAGAATCAAGGGAAAATCCAGAGAATTCTGCTCTCACACCCTTCCTCCAACAGCCAGAACAATATATTTTTAAAATATAAGGAACCCTATCTCGGGAGGCGAGATGAGAGGAACTTTTGGGGTGTTGGTAATGTTCTGTTTCAGATCTGGGTTGTGGTTACATAAAAACGTTCACTTTGTGAAAATTTATTGGGCCGGCACTTGCAATTATGTACTTATTCTGTCTTATATTTCAATAGTGTTTACTTAGAATATGTCACACCAGATTTTCCTGTGGTTGCTCAGGAGGGCAGGAGCCGCTTGATCTTGCCGTTTCTCTTGTTCACTTTCTCTTCAGAAGGCTCCTGGAGAGCTGTGGGCTCCTGTGCCATCCATAGCCAGCTTTGCAGTGATTACCATAGGATACCACGAGGGGCGCCGTGCTGGACCCAAATTTGGATGAATGGATGGGAACAGGACCCTTTAACCCTGTTACTCTCTCCCTCCTGCCTCCACAAGATCAACTCCTCCAGACTACTCAGGTAGCTGTGAATTTCTTATTCAGGGGTTATAAGATTTCCTGGAATCCTGAGAGCCAGGGTAAAGATTTAAGTTCTGACTATTCTGCACTTTCCTTTAAATCTCACTGGAAGCAGTTCCTAAAGATTCTGGCCATTAAAATAAAGCCATGAGAAGATGCTCAATTTCACTGCTAATGAGGGAAAATGTAAATTAAAATCCCAGTGAGACACCATTTCATACCCATTAGCTTGGCAAGAATTTAAAAGTCCAATAATAGCAAGTGTAAGGAAAGGTGTGGTGAGTTCTTTGGACTGCCTACAGGTGGCTGTATAAATTGGTAGAACCACTTTTGATAAAAGTTTGGCAATATCCAGAACAGGTGAAGATGCTCCTGCCCCTGACTCGGGCACCATCATCTAGGTCTACACTGCAGAGGAGCAAGGGAGCCTCGTCAGCACAAGAACCTTGCAAGATCATTTGTAACATTAAAAACAGGGCAGGGACAAACAGAGATAAATTTTTAAAAATTGTGATGTATTCACTTAGCAGTTAAAATGAATGAACCACAGCCACATGCAATCAACATGGGTACAAAGACATCACGACCCTTAAAAGAAACCAACTCTGTTGACACGTTGATCTTGGACTTCCAGTCTCCAGAACTGAGAGACAATACATTTCTGTTGTTTAAGTCCCCCAGTCTTGGGCATTTTGTTATGGCAGTTCTAGCACCCTAATCCAGGGATTAATGGTACCACTTTCTGACTGAGGAACTGAGGACCCTGAGAGCCGTGGCTTGCTTAAGGTCACGCAGCAACTAAGAAACCGAGCTAACACTTGGTTTCTCTGACATTGTCACAGGCTTGTTTGACACTTTATATGTTGGAGTCAGTGATTTCATTGGGGCTGGGAATAAAAACATTGCAATTTATTCTTCTATTAAGCGTGACAGGTTGCAACTGCTTTCTGGGTGGTCTGTTTCAGACTTGATCTAGATGGTGTTTGGGAAAAACAATACTTTCCCTTATCACCCATGCAAATCGTATAACAAGCCAGATTAATGTCATGGGACCCGTCATAAAGACTGCAGCCTTCAGACACACTGTCAGCGTGCTGGGTAATTATAACGAGTCTGGCATGTTTGGCTGCTTACTTTATGGCACCTATGGCATTTTGGCAGAGCCTTGGCCTTCTGATCCAGGCGTCCTTTCTGCTTTATATCCTTGGGTGTGGATGATTCCAAACCTCTTTCTCTGGGAGCAATCCCTTTCCCCCCTGCGACTCTGCCAGGCCGGTTCCCACACTATACTGTCAGACTGTTGGTGGGGTTTTGAACTGAGCAATGGGGAGTGTGGAGATGTGGGAAGGACGGTGGCCACCACACAGGTCTAGCTCCATCTCTCCATCCTCAGCTCAGTGGCCTTGGACAAGCCGTTTTCCCTCCTGGGCCGCAGTTTTCCCACTAGTAAATTGAGGAGATTGGACAGGAAGATTAGCTCTTTCCAACCTGGGAGGAGACTAGAGACCAGCAAATATAGTAAAAGATGCCAAGAGTGAGACTGGTTCACCAGCTCTTTCTGGTGTTGTTTAAACTCCCACCTAAAGTGCTGGCTTGTTCTCAAGCATGAGCCTAAGCAGGAGGCAAGTGTCAAGCATCTGCCAGCTCAGTTATTTTATTCATGCTTGCTCACCAGACCCTCTGACCAGCAGATATGTGTCTCAGGTGAAAAATACAGGAAACCGGAATTAATTCTTAATTTGTACAATTTAATTGGCAAGCAACTCTTAAAACAGAAGTCCATTGGGGAGATAGTTATTAAAATATGTATTTGATTATGAAAATGTCGAGAACCACTGGGTCTCTAGATTGCCTCCCCCTCTAAAAACTACACTGGAGTGGTGATCTTAGTGATCTAGGTGGGCGGTCACCCCAGTATCTCTGACCCATCTTTGAGGTTATCAGTGACAGTGCCCATAATGTCCCTTCCTCCCTTGACCATGTCACATCTCTTTTCAGGTTATAATTTAAGGTCATCTGATATGAGGGGCTTTCCATCTACAACTTGCTGATAGTTGTGAATACCATCCTTGGCAATTTTTGCACATATCTTCATGTTGAGAATGACTCGTGTATGTCTTTGTGTCAGATGTGGCGCACCTTCCCTTTAAGATGCAAAACTCCTTGAGCACTGGGCCGGAGTTACTACAGCCCAGAGATTCTTCTAGCCCATGGCCAGGACCTCTGCTCTGGCTCGAGGTATCAGGTTTAATGAGAAAGAGCCTCAGAGAGTGAACCAATGACGGCCACCACGGCCGGTGCAGGGCAGAGTCGGAAAGCAAACCCAGATCTGACCGACTCTCCAAGCAGCGTTGCCTCCTCTGTAACAGTGCTGTGCTGCACCACAGTCCTCTTAGCTCAGGGGGCCTGTAAGAGACAGGCTTGCGGATCAGGACAGGCTTTCAGGGGCCTAATAACGAGATGTAACTTCAGTGGGGAAAGAGAAGTGCTTTCCTCAGCTTGGAAGGTGTCCAGGGCAGCAGCAGGATCAAGGCCAGCTTCAGAGGCAGGTGGAAAGGCCTGGGCTCGGCCTGACATGGGTGGTCCACCCAAGGTGAATCCTGGAGGCAGACCAGGACAGCACGGAGGCTAATAAAGTCACAGAGACTGCTGTGGTCTGTCCATTTCCCTCTTTTTCTCTAATAATATAATTCTCTGTTTTTGTTTTTGTTTTATGTTAGGCACTTGACTGCCCGACATAAAAACTACGGTTTCCTGTCTCTCTGACTCTGTGACTAAATTCTAGCCGATGGATGCAAGCAGCGGTGAGGAGGTGTTCTTAGGAGAAGGGGTGCTCCTTTCTCTTCGCCTTTCTTACTTGCTACTCTGTAGAAAGCAGGCGTGATGGCTGATGTCGGAGCAGCAGTCTTGGGCCTTGAGGGATCACAAGATAGAAAGGGCCTCTTCACAACACTGTGGTGGTATCAACCAGCAGCGCTAGTCCACCTACCTCTGGACTTCTGTGTGAGTTAGAAATAAATTTCTATTTCGTTTAAGCTACTGTTCCTATGGGATTTCTATCACTGAATCCCAAATTACAGACAAGACTATTTCTTTTTTAGTTTTTTTTGTGTTTTTTTTTAAGTAATTCTTTGGCTATCTTTTGGTGCTGGTCTGCCATGAACACCTCTCTAACATTTGCTAAATCTCCGATTTTAACAGAGAGAGAACAGAGCTCACTCAGGCTCAGAGCCTTTGGCAGGCACCAACATGTAACTGTAATTTATTGACATTGTTTTGTTTCTATGGCATTTATTTTTAGGTTACCATTTACTTAAGGTAAACGATACTGCTTTTCCATTTGCAATAGTGACATGAGGTCACTTTCCTTTTTAAATAATTTACTTAAGCAAAAACAATAGAGTTGATTTAAAAGATATTAAGTGACTAAGAGTCCAGGGCATGTCAGTTGTGGCAGGAATCAGGAGGTGGCTGGAGAATGACTGGAGCTTGGGAAATAAGGGTATAGATTGTGCTGCTTCAGAAAGAGCTAAATATTCCTCCCTACAATATTTTATGGCTCTTATTTTTGATGATTCAAAGTATCCTTTTATTGGAGCGTCCTGATTCCTCAAGGCAATAATTTAATAAATATTCCCATACACTGAGCATGGGAGTTAAAGAGTGTAAGTGCTGAAGCCAAACTCCCTGGGTTCAGTTCTTGGCTCCTGCAATTGCTAGCTGTGTGACTGTTGTCAAATGACTGCACTTCTCTTTGCTCAGCATCTCACCTGTAAAACACAGTTGATGATGTTGAGAGGATTAAATGACACACTGTATGTAAATGTGTCAGGCACGCATTAAGTATGCAATAAACAGCAGCTGCTATTATTATCACATCTGACCTGAGCACATCAAGAAGTCAGTGTTGAAAGCTTGATACTAAGCCCTCTGCGGTGGAATAACTCTGTCCCAATGCTCAAGAAGTTTCACATCTTTTCCAGTGTTTCTGCTTATGCTCTTGTTCTGTTCCAGGACCCAATCCAGGACACCATGTTGCATTAATCTTCACATTTACCTCACAGTAAAATCACAGTAACAAAGGTTGCAGGCAAGATCCACCAATGAATGCTAAAATTAGTGGGTGAACGTTTAAGGAAAAACAGGATATAGCTTCAAAATATCTTCCTCAAAATGTTTGTTAATTACTGTGGTGAAATATGTTCATAATTCTTCGATATGCCTCACTCAGAGAGGTGGATCTTAATTTCTTTCCCCATGAGTGTGGAGAATTAATCTTCAGTTACCTTCAACCTGTGACAGTTCCCCAGCCTTTACTTGTCTATCCTGATCTTAACACCTTTTAGGAGTACTGGTCTGATATTTCGTAGAATTTCCTGCCCTATGGATTAGCCTCATGCTTTCTCACTATTAGAGTGATGTTATAGATTTTGGGGGGAATACCACAGAGGTGACAGGTCCTTCTCAGCGCATCCTGTTAGGGGGTGCCTGATGTCAATGTGTCTTATTACTGGTGACGTTAACCTTGAGCACTTGATTCAGGTGGTGCCTGCCAGAGTTCTCAACTCTGCAGTGAGTATTTTTCTTTTTATACTCTATTTGTTAGATGAGAGTCTAAACCCAGCCCACACTATACTGTAATCCCCAGTGCAACCTCTAAAATATAATGCAAATAGTTCCAGTTAAAAGGCCAATATAAATACATTAAAATGGAATTCTAAAATATATTTAGATAGTCCAAAGTGGAAGGAAAGGGGGATTAGAGGAACAAAGAAAACAGTGAAGATTAACAGATACATGGCAAAATATTTGACCTCATTATCACTATATCAGTAATTAAATGATAATGAACTAAGCACATAATAATAATTCCTATTACCATCATTATCACTGTAGACTGCAGAGAGGTGAGGGGATTATCCTTCTGATCTGATTCATTTTTTAGAATATTATTCATCCCCTGAGCATCTAGGGTTTGGCTTTGAGTTATCTGCTGCTTCTGGAAAAAACTTCCTTGTCTCCCCAGCAGGTAGGGTGCTCCTAAAGAGACCATCTGTCTTCTCTTTCTGTCTCTGCTGAGTTCCCAGACCTTCGCTCACCCTGGATGCTTAGAGCACAGTCCTAACTACGTCAGGGGAGCCCAGCCTGAGAGGGCATAGTGATCCTTGAATCAATCTATCCTGACAAATGCCTCAGTTTCCCTTAATAAAAATCTCTCGTATTAGTTTTTAATAGATTTTTAAAAAGTAATTAAATGCACACTATATATTTTTAAATGCTGTACAAAAAGGTTTTCAGTGAAAAGTCAGCTTCCCTCCATCCTGGACCTTGAATCAATGAGCACAAAGTTTTTGTGTGTTCAGCCTGAAGCCCCTCTTGACGGACTGGTGGGGTAGTGTAGAATGGGGTGAGGTGGGGTGAGGTAGCCACAGGAGCAGTTGGGTTTTTATTAAGCAGATGTCTGGCTCCTGTTTGTTTTTTAGCATTTGAAGCCAACTTCCTGGAACCTATGTCATCCCGATGGACACCCAATGGTATTCCAGAAAGCTTATTTTTATGGAGAAAAATTCAGCTAAGTATGGTGGGCTGGTCCTGCCAGCTTCATAATATACAGAATTTGCATGAACAGGAAAGTCCTTCCCAACTGAGAGTTGAAGGGGGGAGGAGAATACACTTAGAAATAATCTCTGCTGGTTAAATTTAGGAATTTGGGGGGTGGGGGAAAACCTTCAGTAAAACACCATTTCATAGTCACATGGTTTGGGATTGTTTTTCTTTAAAGGACAGAACATAGAGTGGAAAAGTGTAAAGGTCATGGGCTGTGGAATCCGATAGAACTGGTTTTCATGCTCCTTCTGCCACTAATAGCTGTGATAAGTCACTAAACCTCTCTGAGCCTCAACTTTGCCAGCAATAAACTGACCCTGGCACGTAGTAAATATTCAACAAACCCAATTTTTCTACCAGCTCTTCTCTCTCCTTGTGTTTTCTAATACGACATAACAAACCATCACAGAACTTGATGGATTAAAAAACAAGATACCAGTTTTGCTCAATGTGGAGGTAGCCTCTCCCTTGTAAAACCCCCTCTCCCATGTGTGGCTGGACTTAGTGACTTGCTTCTACTGATTAGAATGTGGCAAAAGGGATGGGAGCCGCTTCTGTGATGAGGTGGTAAGATGGTGGCTCCCATCTTGCTACCGTTTTCCCTCCGCTGCCTTCTTGGCTTGCACGAAGTGAGCCGCCCTATGACACGGACCTCTCGTGACAAGGAACTGAAGGCGATAACCCAGCAGGCGTCAAGGGACTGAATGCTGCCAGCCACCACTGAGCGGCCTCCCGGGGGCACCTGGAGACAAAGCCCCAGCCAACACCTTGATGACAGCTCCTGAAAGACCCTGATCAGAGGACCCAGCTAAGCCAGCCCAAATTCCTGATCTACAGGGGCCTTGGAAAAGTGAAGGTTTCAAGCCCCAGAGTAATTGGTTACGCAGTAATAGATAACTAATATCTCAAGAATCTGCAATTTGGGGAGGACTCACTGGGGACAGCTCCTCTCTCGGTCTTGCCAGCTGGGTGGCTGTGGAAGCTGGGAACTGAAATCATGTGATGGTTTCCTCCCCCCTCCTCTCTCGTCTGGCTGTTACGCTGGCCGTGGGTGAGACCTTAGCTCCTTGTTGGCTGGAACACGGCCGTGTGGCCTCTCCATGAGGCCTGGGTTTCCTCATAACAAGAAGGCTGGGTCCCAAGGAGGGGGGAGGGAGGAGAAGGGGGGAGAGAGGAGAGAGAGAGAGAAGGGGGAGAGGGAGGGAGAGAGGGCCCCATGGAAGCAGTATCAGCTTTTCTAACCTGGCACCAGGAACCACACAGCATCACTTCTGCTGGATTCCATTCATTAGAAGAGAGACCCCAAGGCTGAACAGTCTTCAAAGGGAGGGGAATTAGACTGGACTGTTGGTAAGAGGATTGTCCAAGTATTTGGAAGAGCATGTGGGATCAGAAATATCACTGTAGCCGTTCTTGGAAAATGCGGTCTGCCACACCTGGGGACCTGTCTTCCTGCTTTCGTCCTGTGTCCCCTTTCTCTTTCCTCGCCTTACTTAGTGGGTCCCCTTTAGAGGATAGGGTACCTGGGTAAGAGAAGATTTCAGAATAGTCTTTTTAAACCTAAACTGTTCCATTTTCCTGGGAATCCACTTGACTATAGGCTCTATCAGCCTTAGGAGGCCTCCTCCACTTTTTTCCTTTGAAGACACATCTATGCGATGTGCAGAATATACTTGCGTAACTCACAACTGTGACAAGGGGAAGCCCTGAAGCCCATTGACTCACCGGAAAGCCACTTGTTAATATCAGCCGTATGCGTGAGCAAATCCGTAAAGGAAGCGCTTCTGGGAATTTCCCAGAATTCTTTTTTGGGGGAGGAGAGAAAGAAATGAAGTGGGGGAGGGATAGGAGAGGGGGAGAGAGAGGAAGAGAGAAAGGACTCAGGCACACCAGATCAATGATAAGAAACATAAACCCAGAGAGATGAGTGAGATAAAAATATGGAAGAGGGAAATAATAAAAAACATGAACTGTAAGAAAGCAATGACCCAATCCCACCCAGAATGAGGAAGTGGGGCATTTCAAAAACAGCTTTATTGAGTTGTTTTCACATATCACACAATTCACTCGGTTAATTTGTTCAATTCGATGGTTTTTAGCGTGTTCACAGAATTATGCAGCCATCACCACAATACTTTTTAGAGCATTTTCATCTCCCCCAAAGAAATCTGCACCCATAAGCAGTCACTCCCCCTCCCCACCCTCCCGGCCCTGAGCAACCACTAATCTACTTTCTGTCTCTATAGGTTTGCCTGTCCTAGACATTCCACATAAATGAAATCATACGGCATGTGGTCTTCTGTGACTGGCTTCTTTTATTTAGCATAATGATTTCAAGATTCATTCATGCTGTAGCATCTACCAGTACTCCATTCCTTTTTTATGGTTGGACAATATTTCATCGCATTCATATACCACATTTTAGTTGTTCAGTCTTCAACTGATGAACATTTGGGTCATTTCCTTTTCTTTTGGCCATTCTGACTAATGCCAATATAAATATTCACATACAGGGTTTCCTGTGGGCATTGTTTTCATTTCTCTTGGATGTAAACCTAGGAGTAGAATTGCTGGGTCATAGGGTAACTCTGTGTTCAACATTTTGAGGAGCTGGTAAGTTGTTTTCCCAAGTTTCTGAGCCATTTTACATTCTCACCAGCACTGTACGAAGCTTCCAATTTCTCCACATCTTCACCACACCCTTTGTCTTCCCCCCCCCCCCCCCCAATCTTCACCCAAGTATACTCTTTGCATTGCTTTTCAGAGAGAGTGGAAGGGAGAGAGGGAGACACAGAGAAGCAGAGCTGTGGGAGGCGACTGGGTGGGCTGCTTCCCGCGTGCGCCCGACGGGCCGGGGCTAGGGCCGCGCTTTGTCTTTTTTCTTCTAGCCATCCTCGGGGTGTGAAGTGGTATCGCATTATGGTTTCGATATCTCATTATGGCATTTCCCTGATGGTTGATGATACTGAGAATCTTTTCACGTGCTTACTGGCTATTTAGAAATCTTCCAAGAAATGTCTATTCAGATCCCTTGCCCATTTTAAAATTGAATTATTTGTCCTTTTATGACTGAGTTGTAAGAGTTCTTTCTATATTCAGATGGAAGTCCCTTATCAGATAGATGATTTTCAAATATATTAGCCCACTTTGTGGGTCTCCCCATTTTCCTGATGGTATTGTCTGTATCACAAAAGTTTGTAATTTTGATAAAGTCTATTTAATCAATTTTTTCTTTTGTTACTTGTGCCTTTGGTGCCATATCTAAGATTTTGTTTAACCCAAGGCCATGAAGATTTACTCCAGCGTTTTCTTTTAAATTTTTTTATTGTTCTAGCTCTTACATTTAAGTCTTCCATCCATTTTGAGTTAATTTTTGTGTATGGGTAAGCAAGGGGTCTAACTTCATTCTTTTGAATGGGGCTCTCTATAACGTTATTTTCTCTAAACAACACGTGTAAATTCACCTTTTAAATACTGCTCTTCTAGACTAAGCAAGAGAAAGTGGGGTCCACTTTCTCCCGAGATTTCTGTGGCCACTTTTCCTTTTTTCACCCTCACTTGATGTATAATGTGAATATGGGTACATTTCTAAGATAAACAGTGATGCAAAAGGCTTCAATTTTTTCATCTGTAAAAAGAAAAATAAAGGACTGCCCTAGGATAGTGATTGTTAACCTTGGCTGCTCCCTAGAATAATTTAGGAGCTTTATAAAGTACCTGTGATAGAGCCCTAAGCTCAGATATTCTGATTTCATTGGTCTGTGATAGGGTCTGAGCACAGGTATTTGTCCAAGTGTCTCAGGCAATTCTGTTGTGCAGCCAGGATCATAACCCCTGCTCTAGACTCTCTTCGGGGGCTTCCCAGGACTGTTACTCTGTGGTTCTGTGGCAGTTCTGAACTGCAGGACCCTGAGAATGTAGTTCTAGCCCAGGTGAGTTCTGACCCCAGGCATGCACACCAGAGAGCACTCCACCAGCGGCTGGTGCCCCTGGGGTTTGACACGGAAGGCATGCCCATCTCTTCCAAGAGCAAGTGGTGCTGTTTCTACCCGGTCCCTGACCCCTGAAGTAGCCTTGAGGGGACCTCTGGAACAGTGCAGACCGGTGACACTGTTCATGGGGCCGCTGCCTTCCACCAGCTGCCCTCCTTCTTAGCTACTTTCACCTTCACACCTGCTGTTCCCGCTGCCAAGGGCTCCGGCCTCCCTCCCTTCTCCACCCGGCTCCCTCCTCTCCTCTGAGCTCAGCTTTAACATCACCTCCTCAAAGGGGCCTTTCTTCCTTCCGCTCCTTTCCTTCGGACTCCCACCCCCTCGTATATTTCCAGAGCATGATATTCCTGGATCCCTGTCATTGTTATTATTATTATTATTATTATTATTATTATTATTATTATTTTAAGGAGAGGGAGAGAGATAGAAACATCAATGATGAGAGTCATTGATCAGCTGCCTCCTGCACACCCCCGACCAGGGATCGAGACCGCAACCCAGGCGTGTGCCCTGACTGGGAATCAAACCCCGATCGCCTGGATCCTAGGTCGATGCTCAACCGCTGAGCCACGCCCGGCTGGGCCTGGTCATTATTAATTATTAATTAAGGGGGTAATTATTTTCCAGAGTGTCTTCCTCACTAGGTTGAAAGACAGGGACCATGTCTGCCTCAAAGGCCACTGTTGTATCCCCAGTGCCTGGCACATAGCTGTCACCCAGTAAACAAATGTGGAATAAATAAATAACCCTGCAATGTTGAGAAAATTCTTAACTCTGCCCAGTGTCTTCTCTTTAAGAAGAGAGAATGGCCATCAGGGTACCAAGAGGGGTAAGTCTCTCCTATGTCCTGATCTCTGCCTCCTCTCCTCCTCCATCCCCCATCTCTGTGCCCCAGTATGCACATGGTAGTGGAGTCATGATTATCTTGAGAAAAGAGCACCAGTGATTCATTTGAAAAAACAAACAAACAAAAAACCCAGGCCGGGGGCTCATAGACAATCAGTCCACAATCCCCCAAACCACAAAGTCCCTCCCATTTGTGTAAGCCCCTCCCCTCAAACAAGCTAATCTTTTGTGATTTTCTTTTCTAGCTCCTTTTCTGGAGCAGTTTGCCCAGATTCACCAGGATCAGCATGGAAATGGGTTTGCTCACAGGGAGCAGAGGCAGTGGGACTCGTTTATCATCCAGACAAGGAGGGAAGTGGCTGAGACCAGGGCAGGGATTTCTAGGCTGACTCACAGAAAATTCTACAGGATCCACAGGCCTTTGAGGTGGGTCTAAGGGTACTCTGAAGCTGTATGAGGATACTGAGTGTATGTGCTGGGGCATTTCTCTGGACAGAGGGTCAGCTGTTCTCATCAGATTCTTAAAGAGGTGTGTGGTCTCCAAAAGGCTAAGGAGGCTGGCCTGGATTATCTCCACTGAGGTCCCTCTGCTTCAGGCTTCTGCACTTTTGAAATTATACATTGTCTCAGGAACCTCAGAAGTGGAGATACAGGCGGTGGCTGATTCCTTGGGGCCACCTGATGGTGCTGGGGTGCATTGCATCCTTTGGGACATAGGGAGAGCCCTGGGCCAACTTCCTGTCTGGACAAGTCCTAGGAAAGTGTAAGGAGGTTCTGAAATCTAGATGCAGCTGCTTTCTTTCCCAAGAGGGTAAGAATAGTGCTGGTCCAAAGCTGGAAGGAAAGGACTGGCTGGTGGGATCTCCTCCTCTTTACCTACTCTGTGCTTGGCTTCCTCTGAGCCCCAGTGGGAGGCCGTGCAGGAGTCCAGAGTCCAGAACCAAGTGAGCCTGGGTCTGTTCTGGGTGGATGGTTTGCCAAGAGTGGCCTTGGGTGGGGAGGGAGGTTTTTCTGGTTTAAGTGGGGATGGAAGGGCTGAGGAAACCTGGCCAGACTTGAGAATAAAGGCTGAGCTTTGTGTATCTCAGAGGGCTTCCCTTGAATCAACTTCACCGAGCTTCCATCCTGAGAGGCAGACAATGTTTATGCCCAATTCACAGATGAGGAAACTGAGGCCCAGACAGGTGATATGACTCTCCTAAGACCATACGCCTCAGGCCCATAGCTATAAGAAAATGAACTCTGTTGACAACCTAAAGGAGCTCAGAAGCAGATTTTTCTACAGCGAAGCATCTGATCAGATGGCAGCCCTGCAGATACCTGGATTGCAGCCTTATGGGAACCTGAGCATAGGCCCAAAAGCTGTGTGTGCCTGGACTCCTGACCCATGGAAATTGTGAGATAATAAATGGATATTGTTTTAAGTTGCTATGTTTGTGGTACTTTGTTACACAGCAATAGAAAACTAATACAGTAATACTATATTTTTCCTAATGTTTTATTGAATTTGCTGGTAAAGCCACTTGAACCTGTTATTTCCTTTGTGCAAAGATTTTAAATTATACATTTAGTTATTATAACAGTTACAGGACTACTGGGATTTCCTACTTCTTCCTGTGTCAGTTTTAGTAGTTGCATGCCACTAGGAATTTGTTTCCTCTGAACTGTAAAATATATTGGCACAAAATTGTTCATATTATATTCTTTAGACCTTTTTACTGTGGGTAGATCTGTAGCGATAACCCGTGTTCTTTCCTTATACTGGTTATTTGCTCCTCTCTTTGTTCTTTCTTAGTCTCACCCAAGGGTTATCAACTTAGTTTTTCTTTTTAAAGAACCAATTTTTAGCTTTATCATCTAGTATGTTTTAATTAAATTAATTTTTTCTCTTTTATTATTAAACTCTAAATCTCGTGTTTGGATTTTCTTTGTTATTTCTCTTCTAAATTCTTGAGATAGATTTTTTTAACCTTTTCTTTTCTTCTTGGTAATATATGCATTTAAACCTATTAAATTTTCCTCTGGTGTTTTAGCAGCATCCAACAAGTTCGAGTGTTTAGCATTTTATTGTCCCTGAGTTCCAAATATTACCAAATTTCCATTGTAATTATTTTCTTTGACTCATGGGTGTTTTAGAAATGTATTTCTTTAATTTCCATGTACATGGGGACTTTTCAGTTATATTTGTATTATTAATTCCTAGCTTAATTTAATTGTGGTTACTCCTCATAACTTGGTCTTATTTTTAAAATTGGGGTGTAATTTACATACACTAAATTGTATAGACTTTCAGTGTAGTTTGATGAGTTGGGCAAAAGTATACACCCATGTAACTGGTAATTCAGTGAACATATAGAACATTTACACCGCTGCAGTGAGTTCTTCATGTGCCCTTCCCAATCAATTCACCTCCACCCCCTCCTCTTCTGCTCAAGGCAACTACTGTTTCAGTATCTATCACCAGTGCTTAGTTTAACCTGTTCTATAATTTTATATAAAAGACACCATACAGTACACATTCTCCTGCATCTGGCTCCTTTTACACAACATGACAGATTGGAGATTTATCCATGCTATTATGTGTTTATTCCATTTTTATTGCTGGGTAGTATTTCATTGCATGACTATACCACATTTTTTTCTTTTTTTAAAAAAATGTGTTTTTATTGATTTTAGAGAGAGAAGAGAGAGGGAGAGAAACATCGATGAGAGAAACATCTCTCCTTTGATGGACATTGAGACTGTTTCCAGTTTTTGGCTAATATGAATAGCCAAATGAACATTTTTGGAGAATTCCTTTTGTAGATTCATGTTTCCATTTCTCTTCGGTATATATACCTATGAGTAGAGTTACTGAGTCAGTGAATAGGTGTATATTTAACATTATAAGAAACTGCTAAACTAGTTTCCAAAATAGTTGCATCATTTTACATGTTCACCAGATAGTTTAAAGAATTCCACTGGCTACATATTTTGTCCACATGTCAGTCTATCAATTTTAGTTGTTCTAGTGGTATGAGGTTGTTATCCCATGGTAGTTTTAATTTGTATTTCCCGGATAACTAATGATGGTGATTATCTTTTCATGTGCATATATGCCATTTATATATATATTTTTTGGTTAAGTGGTTCTTCACGATTTTGTCCATTTAAAAATTTTAACTTTTTATTTTGAAATAATTATATATATTCACAGGAAGTTGCAAAAAAAATAGTAAAGAGGTTTCAGTTACCCTTCACCCAGCTTTCCCCAGTGGTAAAATGTTGTACAGCTATCATACAACGTCAAAAACAGGAAATTGATGTTGATATACCCACAGAGCTTATTCCGATTTCATCAGGTTTATATGAACTAGTTTGTGTGTGTGTGTGCATATGTGTATGCAATTCTGTGTAACTTTATCACGCATATAGACTCATGTATTTACCATCACAGTCAATATATAGAATTGTCCCATCACCTCAAAGATTTCCCTTGTGGTACCCACCCCTTTATAGTTACTTTTACCCCCATTCTCTACCATCCCTAACCCCCTGGCAACAACCAAAATGTTCTGTATAATTTTGTCACTTTGGGGAATGTTATATTAATGGAACCATTTATGTACGTAACCTTTTGAGGTAAGCCTTTTTCCCTCCTGCAATGCATAATTCCTTTGTGGTACATCCAAGCTGTGTATTATCAGTTGTTCATTCCTTTCTAGTACTGAGTGGCATTCAACGGTATGGATGTACCACAGTTTGTTTAACCATTTCCTCGTGGAAGGACATTTGTGTTTCCCGTTTTTGGCTAGCTTAAGTAAACCTCCTATAAACATTCATGTACATACTTTTGTGTGAACACAAGTATTCATTTCTCGGGTGTAAATGGCCAGGAGTGAAGTTGGTGGACTGTATGATAGTCACATGTTTGTTTTTTAAGAAACCGACAAACTGTTTTCCAGAATGGCTGTACCATTTTCCATCTCCACCGGCACTGTCTGAGAGGCCCAGTGCCTCTGCATCCTTCAGCATTTGGTGCTGTCGGACTTTGTTACTTTAGGCATTTTGATAGGTGTATGATGATAACTTACTGTGGCTTTAATTTGCATTTCCCTGATGATGTTGAACATCTCCCCCTGCCCCAAGGTTTTTATTGATTTTACAGAGAGAGAGGAAGAGAGAGGGAGAGAGAGAGGGGGAAACATTGATGAGAGAGAAACATCCATTGGCTTTCTCCTGCGTGCCCCCTCCTGGGGATTGAGCCCAAAACCCTGGGCATGTGCCCTGAGCGGGAATTGAACCAGTGACCTCTTGGTGCATGTGATGGTGCTCAACCAACTGAACCACACTGGCAAGGGCAATGTTGAGCATTTTTTTATGTGCTTATTTGCCATCCATATATCCTCTTTACTGAAATCTTCTTCATGTCTTTTACCAATTTCTAATTGGATTGGTTATTTTCTTTTAAATGTTGAGTTTTGAAAGTTCTTGGTACACCCTTTTTTGTACATGTGGTTTGCAAATATTTTCTCCCAGCCTGATACTTGTCTTTTCAGCTTCTTAACACATAGCCTTTTTCACATGGCAGAAGTTTTAATTTTGATGAAGTCCAGTTTATCAATTTTTTCTTTTATGAATCATGCTTTTGATGTCATGTTTAAGAACTCTTCTTCCAATCCTACGTCCTGAAGGTTTTCTTTTGTGTTTTCTTATAAAAGATATATATTTTACATCTAAGTCCGTGATCTATTTTGAATTAATTTTTGTATGAAGTATGAGGTTTCGGTTGAGATTCTTTTTTTTGCTTTTTTCCTTTTTGTGTGTGTGGCCTATAGATTGCTCCAACACATTTGTTAAAAGACTCCTTCCTCCCATTGAATTGATTTGGCACCTTTGTTAAAATCAGTCAGGCATATTTGCATGAATCTATTTCTGGATTTTCTGTTGAGTTCCATTGGTATATGTGTCCATTCCACAAATACCACACTCGATTACTGTAGCAATATAGTAAATTTTACGTGGGGGAGAGTGATTCCTTTCACTGTAGTCTTTCCCTTCTGCCTAAAGCATGCTCATTGGTATTTTTCTTATACCAGGTCTGGGTTAAGGTTACACCATAACCTTATGGCATATGGAACGGTGCTCCAATTTGGTGAATTTCTCTCAGTTTTTATATGTGTGTATATATTTTTATTTCACTTTAATTCTTAAAGGATATTTTTTGCTGGGTACAGAATTCTAGATTGGCAGTATTTCTTCCAGCACTTAGAAGACATCTTTCCATCGCCTTCTGCTTCCATTTTTCTGTTAAGAAGTCCTTTAAAGATAATCTTCCTTTTTTTTTGGTTTCTTTTAAAGAGCTTACCTTTCTATTTATTTTTCACCAGTTTCACTGTGAGGCTTTAAATCTTTCATTGATTTTTGAAAAGCCTCAACCACTTTATTTTCAAACATTGCTTTTACTCCTTTTTTACTCTGGGATTCCGATTGCATTTACTGTTGACTTTCTCATTCTATCCCTTATTTCTCTTATACATCAATGTGACTTCTATTCTCTTTGTTCTCTCTATGATTCATTCTGATAATTTTTTCTGACCTTGGTGGGTGTTGTTTTTTTCTTTTGTTTTTTTTTACTAATTCTTTTATCACCTTTGTCTAATCATTTGTTAAACCCACCAATTAAGTTCCTAATTTGGGTTATTTTATTTTTAATTTTTAAACATTTTCATTTTAAAAATTTAAAATATTTTTTTAGTTCTTTTCTGAAACTCTAAATCTTTCTTTATCTTATTGAACAATGAAGACATGCTCACCTTTCTCCATGAATTTCTGGCAAATATTTCCTCTACTCTTGCACTTTTACCACTAGTATTCTGAACATGAAGTGTTATTGAACATATTTTCAGTATTTTACGTTTATGTTATTAGTTTCTGCTCATCATTCTAAAATTTCCAGATCTTTTTAAATCTTAACTTGCCTCATCATTTTATGAGAAGGACAAGATGTCTGGAGAGAGGACCCTGACTCAAAGAACCACCAACTTTATTCTCTTCTGACACAAGCTTTTCGTGCCTGAAGGCCTCTGAGAATAAGTTTAGCATGAGTCCAGGGATGGTGCAGCCATGGTGGGAAATCCATTAAGTGTAAATTCAGCACATGAGAGAAAGTCCCTGCCCATCAAAGAACTTATCACTTAACTTGAGGGACAAAAAGAACCCAGATTAATGGTTAACAGGGCATATTAAAAATATGCTGTACAGCTTCTGAGTGTACTTCACTTTCTAGATGGAGACTGTGAGATCTGGAATAGTTGTGAAAGGCCTTGTGTGCTATCGCCAGGCCTAAGAGGAAAGGCCCTACAATGAATTACCTTCTTAAAAGTTTAATTCATTCACCCACTCAACAAATATTTTTCTTTTTATTAATCCTCACCAGAGGATATTTTTTCCATTGCTTTTCCGGGAGTGGCGGGGGAGGAAAACATAGCTGTGTTTGTGTGAGAGAGATACATCGATTGGTTGCCTCCTGCTCATGGGCCAACCGGGGCTGGGGATTGAGTCTGCAACCGAGGTATGCCCTTGGCTGGAATCAAACCTGGGACCCTTCAGTCCATGGGCCTACGCTCTAACCACTGAGACAAGCTGGATAGGGCTCAACAAGCAGTTTTGAACATTTCTCTATGCAAGCACTGAGTGTTGTGCTGGCCCCATTGGCTAATAAGATGGACAGGACCCTGTTCCCATGAACCTACTTTCCAGGTACTCTGGGTTCTGGAGGGAGCAGGGCTGGGGCAGCCTTGCAGAGGAGCATCCTGGAGGAGTGAGATGGGGCTTGTCACTGATGATTGTCTGCCACCCAATTTCCCTCAAACACTTGGCCTTTTTATGGGGGGGGGGGGATCCTGGAGATTCTTCCTGCTGAGGGCACAGTACTAACAAATGGCCTTCACCTTTGCCCTCTGTGTTTGGTATGGGGTTGGGGGTGGGACTGAGAGGATGGTGTGAAGAAGCCCACCACCTCTTCTCTCTGTGATATAAGCTAGATTGTACTTTTGAGGTGAGCAGCTGTACCTTTTCACTTTTGAATCCCCATAGCCTGGCACAAGCAGGTGCACAGTACACGTGGATCCCAAAGGATGTTACCCCAGGATCATCCGCTTGAGTTCCCTACCTTCAGGTACTCATCCCCACTGAAAGATGACGCCTAAAGAGATTCATTGACTTTTCATGGTCACAGGCCCTACATTTTCTGCAGGATCCTACTCAGTTTTCACCAAGTCCGCTAAGCTCTGTGTCATAATTTCAATTCATTTGAGTTGACCTTTTGTTGATTTCTTACAGTACTTAGCCTGGATTAATCCTTGTATTATCTCAATAATTATAGCATCTATTAAAAAAAATTATTCACTGTCTGCCAAGCACTGTGCTAAGTGTTTTTTTTTAAAAAAAATTTTTATCCCCATCCAAGGATATTTTTTTTATTGATCTTAGAGAGAGAGGAAGGGAGGGAAGGAAGGAGAGAAAGAGAGAGAGGGGTGGGGGCAGATATTGATGTGAGAGAGAAACATTGATTGATTGCCTCCCGTATGGGCGCTGACTGGGGATAAAACTGGAAATCTAGGTATGTGCCCTGACCAGGAATCGAACCCACAACCTTTTGGTGTATGGGATGATGCTCCAACCAAGCCACCCAGCCAGGGCTGTGCTAAGTGTTTCAATCCTTCAGCTCAGTTCATTTTCACAAAATCCCTTTGAGAGAGGTGCTTTTATTATCCCCATGTTACAAAAGAGGGAAATAACATGCCCAGGGGAGCACACCTAGTCAGTGCTGGAGCCAGGATTTGAACCCTAGTGGTCTGACTCAGAACCTCATGCTCAAAAGCAGGCTCCTTCAGGTGCAGGGGGAATGTCCTAGGCTTTTTGCTTGTTTGTTGGCCTTTGTTTTTCTTTTTGATGTTCTGCCCAAAGTCCCCCCACTTCCCACCCCGCCCCCTCTGCAATGGCCTGGCATCATGTTTTGCATGCTTGAGTCACTGAAATTTCAACAGAGGCACTGGCAGGCTGCAGGCTACCACTAGGTGGTGCTACATTCCAGAGGGTGGACGGCGGCTGGCCCTTCGGCCTGCAAGAGGCAGGCTCGGGCAGCTCCCAACGCTGGGAAAGGAGCATGGTGTGTTCAGAAGCGACAAAGCTGGGGTAGATGGAGGAGGGGGCTCACATTTCCTGAGAAGAGAAGGGTGAAGAGAGAATCTACTATCCCAGCTGGTGCCTGACGCTGCCTCTCAGAGACCAGGCTGTCAGAAACACGTGCTGACTGGATAGCAGCAGGACCAGAAAGTGGGTCTGCAGCTCGCATGTGGGGGATGGAAACAAGCCAGGGTCAGAGGCTATCAGAAAAGCAGCCCATAGGGCTCTTACTAAAGAGGGCCTAGCCTGGCCCGTCCCCCCTGCCCCACCCACTCGAGACCACAGAATGCAAATGGTCAAATCAACCTTTTAATCCCAGTTCCACCCAGATGTGTGCTTCCCCATCTCCCAGTCGAGCCCTCAGGCCGCTCTTGAGTTTCAGGTCCCCGGAGAGAAATGTGCAGTGATTGATTTCAGACCCTGGCCACCTGGCCCTGCTACCTGTCTAACCTCTTCCACACTCCTTCACGGGCATGCTCCCCTCTAGCCCAGTCACATTTTGGTGGAGAAACAGTCAGTGCCATGCTCAGGATTTAGATGGCAAAGCTCAGATGTGGGCGGGTCCCTTCCGGCTGCCCTGGTCAGGGAGGGCTTCCTGCAGGAAGAAGGTCGCAGTAAGTGGGATCTGATTTTGTGGGCTTGAGTGCATGGCCTTGGTGCTTGGCAGTGGATCAGTTTAGTGGGAAGAACACAGGATATTGAGAGACCCAAGATGGACTACGGACTAGCTGTGGGTGGTGACTGCATCTTGGCCTGTTTCCTCCTCTGTAGTTTATTGGCCATACCAGGACGATCTTATACTGAAAGGAAATATCATTAACAATTACCCTGGGACGGCAGGCAGAAACTGGGACAGCTGTCTGGGCAAACCAGGACCTGTGGTCACCCAGCTCATCTGTAAAACCTAACCCTGTAACTCTGATGTTCTCTGTTTTTTGGCTAAGGGAAGCAAGAGTCATCGACATAGGAGTGAGGCCGGAATGTCCTGGCTCTGTCATATTCTGAGATGCACAGAAGCTCTAGGTGGAGCTCAGTCATTGATCCCTAGATCTAATCAACTAATCCGTCTATTGATCCCTGGATTATACTGATCCAGTAAATTTGCACGAAGCACTCTGGTGTCCCTGGCCCTGGACAGTTACACAGACACACCCCTGTGGTCAGGGGAGAGATGAGGCTCCATCTGCCCAGCCAGGGGCTCTCTGTGAGGTGGCTGGCCCCTCCCCTTCCTTCCTGACCCTAGCTGAGCTCTGCCCTTGAGGAGCCCTTGGCCTATCCTCACCTTTCTCCTTGGTTCCTGTTGCATGGAGTATGCCTCCCCTGGGATGATTTCTAGAAGAACAAGGGCTTGTCCCTGTTCTCTCTGGCCCTGCCTTGCCCACCCTTCCTTATCCCATCTAGCTTCTCCATCCTAACAACCCCATGACAAATTATCCCACAGTGAAGTTAAATTGGCTGCTGCATCAAATGCTGTGGATTATAGGGGAAGGAAAGTACATAGCTCATTAACTCAAATCCAGCCCCTCCCCTAGACCTCAGCCTTCCTCCCTCCCCCTCCACTTCTTTCTAGAAAAGGGACTTGGCCAGAGGATTACCACCTCTTTCTTTAAAGGAATTCTTCGGTGAGGAAGGGACTTCAGGGCAAGGGACAGTGGTTGGGACACCCAGGGACTCAGGACAGGGCATGAAATCTGCAGTCCTTACACACACCTCCTGGGATCCACCAGCAGAGGGCACCATGGCAGAGCGCAGGTCCCTTTCAGGCTCAGGCCCAGGCCCAGACCCAGACCTTTCTCTGGACTCCCCCGGGTTGGAGAGGAAGCTTGGGGGAGGGTGCTTCCTCCCCAGGCCTTTCCATGTGGAAGGTGGGCAGGTCTCTCCCTAGAGCAGGGAGAGGGGACAGCCCTTTCAGTGGTCTTGCCTGGGGATCCCTGGAAGGCTTACACAGCAGCAATTACTGTGGTGGGGAAGGAAGGGGAGTTTCTCTGGATGCTGGGGTGACCTTGCCTTGACCTGGCAGTGGGGATTCTGGTTTCAGCTAAACCGCATGGTTGACATCTCCAAGGGGAGGAGGCTGGAGGAAGGAGATTCAGGGAGCCCTGTTCAGAGAGTCAAGAAAAGAAAATGGTTGGTTAAGAAGATAATGTCTTCCCCCATTCAAAGGCCCGCCTGTGGACAACAATAGGAGGGGCCTGGAGGAGCCACGCTTTCAGAGGGTCATGAAGAATTCATCAGGCTTTTGTGTCCGCCCGCCCATGAACTCCAAGCAGAGACAATGGCTGGGCTGGGGGCCTTTGTCTCCCTCCCCACAGGGCCAGGGTCAAATGTTGGCCATATGTGGGTGGAAAGCCCCCTTCTCTTGGGAGAGGGGCAGTCCTGTAACCTGACGAGGGGCACCAAATTCAGGGCTAATTAGTTGGAAATTAGATTTTCCATTTGGCTGGGCCAGAAGCAATTGGGGCTTGGGACCTAAAGACAGGAGAGACCATTGGGAAGACGGATGTTGTCAGTTTTGTGTGCCCTGATGAACCTCACATCATGAAGAAAATGGAATGTCCCACAGGTCCTCCCTGTCAGAGAATCAGCCAAACAACCAAACATACAACAGCAGCAAAACGGTGATTGTACATTGAATGCCTTCCTAACAAGGGGGTGAGCTGACCACATGCCTTAAGATGGAGACGAAAAGCAGTTACTGAGACATCAAGAAGGCCCATCGTTCTACAGATTGTTTCTGGCACTCACTCTCTGCCACATCCTGTGTCATGTCCAATTGCAAGGCATGTAGGGCCTGAAATTCCACGCTTAGAAATTAATTTCTTCGTAACTTTATGACTGTTCAATTAATTGAACATTTATCAAACTTTTACTGAGCTCACCTTATGTGGCTTGAGCATGCAGGTCTTGGGGGCTGTTGGGAGAACTTAGCTTTAACCCTGAGATGGGCCACTGAGGTTTTGCACAGGGAGTGACATGACCTGACCCACCCATGTTTTACCAGGTCACTCTGGCTGCTATGCTGAGGATGGGCAAGAGGTGGAGGCACAGGCGGGAGCGGGGAGGCCAATTAGAAGCTCCTGCATGGTTCCCATGGGAGATGCTGCCCACAGATTCTCTCAGAAATCAGTGCCTCTGCGTGTGCAGAGGATGGCTCCTCAGCTTAGGCCCTTCTAAGCAACCCACCGGGCGTGCCCAGGAATTGAGATGGTGAGGTCACTTGAGAGGAGAAGCAGCACAGCCAGCCTGGAACCCTGGGTCCTGGTTTCTCCTCCCCGCTCTGACTTACTGGCTGTTTCCAGATATTGCTGTCTCAGTTTCCAAGCCTCTATGCCTCAGTTTCCTCAACTAAAATGAACCCATCAATGGAACAGTCTATTCTAGTTCAGGTGTGGGGGAGATGAGTGAGATGCCCTGTGCTCTCCAGATGCCCAGGGTTCCTGGGCAACAGATGGCTGGGACAAGCGATAATGGGGACTGAGAATGCTATTTAAAGCATACTGGGAGCCAGTGGGAAGGAGGGCTAGACTGCCTCTGCCTGGAGCTGAGAGCTTCCTAGAGGAGGGAACTGTCACGGTGAGATTTGCTAGGCAGAGAACTGCAGGTGCAAAGGCTTGGAGGTGGGAAAATGGGTGAACTCAAAGAAATAATTTTAAAATCTGAATTTAAAAGTCAGAAGAGACCTTAGAGATCACTAAATCCAGTGGTTTTCAAACATGTCTTGGTCTTTGTTCAAGCATCGTATGTGAAATTCCATTACATAAATCAGATAATATCAATAGCTAAGCTTTATTGAGTGCTTATTGTATGCTAGGTACTTGACATGTGTTGATTCATTTCGTTTTCCCAATAATCTCATGTTAGGTTACTATTATTTTACATTTGAGGAAAATGGAGCACAGAGAAGTTAAGAAACTTGCCCATGGTAACACAGCGTGTCAGTGGAAAAGCCAGGACTTGAACTCAGGCAACCTGGTCCCCAGACTGTGCATGTGGCTGCCAGGCTGAAGGGCTTCTGTAGATGTAAAGGTGGGGGAGCAGTGCACAGGCTCCCCGGTCCTGGCCCCATTCAAACGTTCCCCAGGGACTTACAGGTAAGTCAGGGAAGGCTGAGGGCCCCAATTCAGCCTGAACACTATGGCTAACCCCAGGAGCGCTTTAGGCAGAGAGGGGCCCCCTCCTGCTTGTTCATTCCAGGGTAGCCAGGCTGGCGCCCAGAGGCTTGCTGGCCCACTGCGCAGAGCAGCAATCTCCTCTGCGACCCTGATCTCCCACGTCTGAGGAAGGCCCGGGTTTTTGGCCTTGTCTGTTCCAACCCCGTTCCCAGAGCAATCCCCCAAATCCACACCACTCCGAATCCCTAGGACTATTTAGGGGTCTACACATTCCTCATTACTTGACTCCGTTCTCTTTCCCTTGAGGTCCAACCAATGGTGAGGTTGACCCTTGTCAGCAGTCCCCGGAAAGGCGAAGAATGCAGGAAAAAGTCCCAACGCGCAGTCCTCGGTTCGCAGGACCCCAGGCCGGCCCTGAGGTCAGTGCGGCAGCGCGAACACTGGGGGGCACCCGAGCGCCGGGGTTCGCGCGGCGGCTCCTCGAGGCCAGGCGGGCGCGGCGCGCAGCGGCCGCCAGGGGGCAGCAGAGCGCGAGGCCTGGGCCCCCGCGTGCGGCTGGGCGGCGGCAGCTGCGTTCCGGCTCCGAGCGCAGTTCTCTGTTAGGAGGGTAATTTAGAGCAATTACACCGATTATTATTGGTTTTCTAATTAGTGCTTTTCCTACAGAATTAGCCGAGTGTTTATTAGGAGCTGCTTGTTGCCAGCAGCTTAACTGCTTCGCTGCCGGGCTCGGGGCGGCGCGAGCGGGGAGGGGTCGCCCCGCTCTCGCCTCGGCGTGTGGCCGGTTGGTTATGTGGTTTCGCATAAAAGCGCGGATTAAATATTCATTCTGCTTTGTTACATATAGCATTAAATTTTTATCAGCTGTATGTTTTCCTTGAAGTTTTCCCTGCGTGTTAACATTCAGGCGGGCTGCTGAAAAACTCCTGGGCCTTGGTGGGTGGGGAGGACTGATGGGGAATTTGGGGGTGTTGGGGCTACAGTGCAGGGGCGAGCGCGGGGTGGTCGCCCCTCTGACATCTGTAACACCTTTACACTTTTCCCAAACCCCGTGTCCCCAGATCCTTCTAACGTTCCTAGCAGGTAGGCAGGAAAGGAATTATTCATCCCATCTGACAGATGAGTAAACTGAGGCACCTGCGGTGAGGGATCTTCAGGGACATTCCCAGGACTGACAGGAGACCAGATGGTGGAATCCAACTCATCTTCTCCAGCCCATTGTCATTTTTAGGAGCTTCCAAACCCTGAGGCCCCTCTCAAACTGGGGACACCCCAGAGGTCTCTTCCACCCCCAAACCTCCCCTCCCACAGGAAAGCTCAATCCCAGCTAAACTGGGGCCCTGCCTGGAGGCAAACTGATCCCACCCTGTGCCCCTGGATTGGGCCACCTCCCATATAGGTGCTGTTTCTGGAGCCCTGACCCAGAGAGGCCGTTGCAGGGTGGTGGCAGGCAGAGGAGAGAGCTCAGGCTTACTCAACGCACTGCTTTCAAATTGCCTCACTAACTTACTACTTACTTTGCCTTGGGGAGGGGAGGGATTGTCCTCCATTCATCAATCCTGGGGACCCCAAGTGAGAAAAACTAAATGCACCTATAGCAGAACCAGAGGGTGCAGTTTGTGTCCCCAAACGCTGATTCACTCTTCAAAAGGCTTCTTGGAAAACCACCCACCTCTAGTGTTTGTTTACAGCTCATTAACTACTTGATGGAAAGGCTGGGGTGGGGACAAGGCAGGAAATATTGACAGAAAGTCAATCAGAAACGAAGATTAACGATCTCCAAAATGTTTCTGTGGGTCGACAGGGAAATGGATTCGAGTTGGAAAAACAGGATCTTTTGATAAGCTGAGATTTCCTTGCCCCATTTGTCGCTGTCCAGAGTGAGGCCCACTGGGCTGAAGGCTGGGCTGCTGGGAGGTTGGCAGGGATTTGGGGGTGGGGCCGAGCCCCAGAACCGGCCAGCCTTGGTGTCCCCTCTTCCCCACCTTGGTGGGGAACGGAGTAGACAGTTGGGCTGGTTTACCTCACCACCACCCTGCGACCGGCCAGACTGGGCCCAGGACACACTCCAACGGGACCTGCCCTGCTTCCTACACCTTGGCCAGGAGTGTTTCCTTCATTTTGACAAGGTCAAGTTTCTCTGATGGGAATGAAGGGGAGGTGAGCAGGTAGTTTTAAACAAGTCCCTGGGTGCCATCGGGCTAGGAGTGGCTGGAAGATGCCTCAGCACCTGGCCGGGGTGGCCCCAGGCGCCTGGCGGCTCCGGGATTTCTCCAGTTGCAGGGGCTCCGACAGCGTGAGGAGGAGCCGTGCTCACATACCCCTCCTCATACTGCTTGTCAGCTCCCTTCTTTCCTTCGCTCTTTCCCAAGCGACTGCCTTGCACAGGGTAGAGTGGGGCTTCCCCACTGCCTCCACTGAACACAGCGGGTGGAACCCCCGGTGTCCCAGGGACCATGGGCCTTCCGTCCCGGCTGCTGTGGTCTCCGGGGAATCCCCAGGCCCCTGCTTGGAGGCCTGTTTGGGGTGTGCGTGCGTGGGCAAGGCTGGCGCCCCGGGCCTAGGGGCTGGCCTCTGCAGGGGAGCCGCACAGCCAGGTGCCCCGGCCTGGCCTCCCCTCCTAGGTACTGCCACTCCGGCTGCCTCTCCTGGTCTTTTTCCACTCTCCACCCTGCAAGAATCCTGGGGCCTAGGAAGGAGAACAGGGCATGGCTCCCTGCTTGAAATGGAGAGGGAGAAGAAACAAAGGGTGACAGCCCAGCAAGTGTAGGGCACCCTGCATGCCCTGTCTCACAGGGCTTCACACAGGAGGGCTTGTACGGAGTCTGGGTCCGTGAGACTGGGGACCTCTGGGAAGACAGACGTGCCACTGCAGCTCCCTGGCATGGGAGGGACTCATGTGTGTCACCTGTAAAGTCTGTTCTTCATGCCAGTGTCAAGACCAGGCCCACCGAGGGCTTTCTGAGACGCTGCGCTGCACGTACCACTGACATTACCGACCTGTCACCCAGGGGCTCCCGGGGCTGGAAGAGGTCTTAGAGGCTCTGCGCCAGGTGTCCCCACCTTGGCAGCCCTGACATTTGGGGCCATATCATTCTCTGTTGTGAGGCTGCCCTGTGCATTGTAGGAAGTTTAGCAGCATCCTTGGCCTCTACGTGCAGGATGCTAGTATCACCTTCTTTTTTCCTGCATTGTGACAATTAATAATGTCTCTAGACATTGCCAAATGTCCCCTGGGGAACAAAGTCATTCCTGGCCGAAAACACCAGTGCTCCCCATTAATCTCCTGTAACACATGCATGAACTGGTATCTGGAAATGGGATGTGACATATGCAACATAATTTAAGGCAAAATTATGGAGTGGCCAAGTGCTCAGATTCTGGAGTCAGACGTCCTAGACTCAAATTCCATTTCTACTATTGGGATGTGAGGCAAGTAACCTCTACCTGCCTTAGTTTGTCCATCTATTAAATAGGGATATTAATAGGACCATCCTTATGGGTTGCTGTGAGTATTAAATAAGACAATGCACACTGATGCTCAGCAGATTGTCTAGCACCTTGCAGGGATGCAATTAACAGCCGTGAATATCAGGATCAGAAGATAAAGTTCTGGACTCTCGAAGAGAAGGCCTGAAGAAGTTCCCAGAGCACAGCATTCTGAGGACACAAGACTTCCTTCCAACCAAAAAATATTTTCTAAAAGATGTGGAGGCCCTAACTGGTTTGGCTCAGTGGTTGGAACATTGGCCCAGAGACCGAAGGGTCCCGGGTTCGATTCTGGCCAAGGGCACATACTTCTGTTGCGGGCTCTGCCCTGGTCCAGGCAAGCATGGGAGGCAACCAAAACCAATCGATGTGCCTCTCTCACATTGATGTTTCTCTCTCTCTCCTTCCTTTCCACTCTCTGAAAAACAATGGAAAAAATATCCTCAGGTGAGGATTAAAAGAAAATAATAAAAAAATAAAAGATGTAGAGGCTTTTGGATCCACAGAATCAACTGGAGACCATGGAAATTAAAATTTTATTGATTAAAATCTAAAAAAAAATTACAATTGATGGGCTCTATTGCAAAATGAGCACAGACAGAGAGGAATAATTGCTGAAAAGTCAGGCAAGGATTTCTCCAGGAATGGAGTGCAGAGGTGAGGAGAGAGGAAGCATGAAAGAAAAGCTAACTGGCACAGAGGACACATCAATAAAGAGGGCCGAAAGGAAAAAATGGACATAACGGGGAAGAGGCCATACTTCCAGAATTAATAGAGAGAATTTGTCAGAACCAAAGAAAGAGATAAGCCCTCAGACGTAAAGGGCCCAGGGGTGGCCAGCAAAGTTTTAAAACCCACAAACATAGACACGTCATAGTGAGATTTTAGAACACGAAAGATGCAGAGAAAATCCTGAAAACCTTCAGCGAGAAAAAACACGCACGCACTGTATGCGTTTCCTAGGCCTGGGATAGCAAAGTGCCACAACCTGGGTGGCTCAAAACAACAGAGATGCAGTTGTCACAGTTCTGGAGGCTGGAAGTCTGAAATCAAGGTGTCAGCAGGGTTGGTTCCTTTGGGATGTGCCAGGGAGATTCTCCCTTCCATGCCTGGCTCCTGGCTCCGGTGGCTCCTGGCAACCCTTGGTGTCCCTGGCTTGTAGCTGCATCACTGCAGTCCCTGCCTCCGTCTTCACGGGGCCGTCTTCTCCATGTTCTCTCTTCTCATGAGGACACTAGCCTTCCGATTTGGGGCCCACACCCATCTCGAGATCCTTAACTTAATTATATCTGCATCCCCCCCCCCCGTCTTTCCAAATAAGGTCACCCTCACAGGTGCTGGGAGTTACGACTTGGATGTGTCATTTGGGGGGACACTATTCAACCCACTAGGCATAGGTACGAGAATTGGATTGGCACTATATTCCTCATCAGCAAAATTGGATACAAGAAAATAATGCAGCAATATTTTCAAAGCTCTGAGGGGAAATGGCTTTGAACATAAATTATCATTCAAGTGTGAGGGCAAAATGAAGCCCCATCAGACAAGGACGGACTCAGAACATTTACCAGCTTTGCAATTCTTCTTTGGAAGAATTATTGCATTTGGCTGGTGTGTAAGATGCTTTCCTTTCTTTCCCCATCACCTCCCCTGGCGACAAAGAAAAAGTAACCCCAAACTGTCTGGCATTATATATTTCTTTAAATGTATTTGATTTATATTGTTATGCAAACTGCTACATTTATGTAGACAAAAAGTGTTACTAGGGGTATAACGTAGAATAGTTTGCCACCCTGGCTTTCTCCATCCTATTCTCCCTCTCCCAAGGCAACAACTCTCAACTGTTAGCTATTTCTTCTGCTGTTTGCTTCTTTATTATCAATTTCTTGTATATGTAGCTATTTCTTGATTTCTCAGTTTTAAGAATTATCTATTGACTTTCAAGTATGGAAAATTAGATTTTAGGTTTCTCTGCCCATTTTCTCCCTCCGAAAACACATCCACTTATCCTTCCCTTATCCTGCAATATAGCTCGAGCACAAGTTGTGGTTAAAATCACCGCTGGCTTAGATCAGGATGCCCACATCAATGCCGTTCACAGCTAAGTCACGTAGTGTGCTATGATTACAATCCCCTTTTCTTCCCTCTGGATTAATACTTGTTTTTATTTTTATTTGCTCAGTTTCTATACCCATTAGTACCTAACAGCTAATCCATCCCCACATTCTCTTACGGGCATGAAAATCTCTTCCAGATCTGCTCAGGTGCATTCGCTGTTCCCTCAGCTAGTACCCTGGGAGTTTTTCACCTGTCCTTGGTTGGGTTCCTGTTTTCTAGGTCCCATGCCTTTCTTTTTCTTGGTTCCCATCTTCATTCGGATAAACTGCATTATTCCATAGCCTCCTGTGAAAGATGAGGACCCTCTCACTACAGGCTTCTCCCACAGACCTTTGAAGGCACCTCTCTGCTGTCTGTTAGCTTCCGCTCTTGCTGTAGATATTCTAATTCCAAACCATTTGAATATGACTATTTATTTCTTTATTATTATTTTTTTAAATCCTTACCATAGGATATTTTTTCCATTGCTTTTCAGAGAGAGAGAGAGAGGGAGAGAGAGAAACATTGATGTGAGAGAGACACAGGGCCGGAGATCGAGCCTGCAACTGAGGTATGTGCCCTTGGCCAGAATTGACCCCGGACCCTTCAGTCCGCAGGCCGACACTCTAACCACCGAGCCAAACTAGCTAAGGCTACCATTTATTTTTAATGTGATCTTTTTCTACTCTCTGGGAGCTTTTCTGATCTTCTATTGACTCCTGCCATTCTTAAATTTTACTATGATGTGCCCTAATGTAGGCACATAGCCATCCAGTTAAAAAACAAATAAACTCATTTCTTAGCCTCCTTTGCAGCCGGTTATAGCTTATAAACATAAGTAGAATTATTGTGTTCTAAGAAGTCTCCTTAAAAGGATAGGGTACCCTGCTTTTTCTGCCTTTTTCCTTCCTATTGCCTTGATGAAGACGTAATGGCTGGAGTCTCAGCAGCCATACTGAACCATGAGGTGGCATTGGGAGCAGGAGCTGTGTTCTGTGAAGCAACAAGATAGAAGAAGTCTGAGTGCCTGAGAGCACGCAGTGACCACACTGGACCTGATTCCTTCTGGCCTTCCTTCCTTTCTTCCTTCCTTCCTCCTTCCCTCCCTCCCTCCCTCCCTCCCTCCCTCCCTCCCTCCCTCCCTTCCTTCCTTTCGAGAGAAAAATACATTTTTACATTTTAAGCTATTTTGTAAGTTTTTTTGTTAAACAAAGCCAAACTTATTCTAAATGATAATAGGGGAAAATAATATCTTTTTCTTCATAAAATTACTTTTAAAACGCTTTCAAATAACACTCAATGCATGATGGAAAAAGCATGTAATTATTTCCTCCAAAATATATCTGAATAAAATTGAGATGGTCTCATACCACTGAGCATCTCACATGCAACCAAACAATGAGTCTACAAGGAAGACACAATAAAGTAAAAAGAAATTTGTAAAACCTGTTTATTGTAAAAATATTTAAAAAGTAAAAAGCAGAACAAAAAATTCAGATACTATCAAACAGAGGAGACAACAGGGTAGAGATGGTGAGGGAGGGAGGGAGCAATAGACAAGCAGCTTGTTCTTAGTTTAAGCTCGGGGTGAATATAGATACTGAACATTGGTAGAGAGTCTAGAAATGCAAGGGACTGTGGAAAAAATTTTAAGGGTAAATACTAGAAAAATAGAAATATAGGGTACAGCTTTCAAAATATTTAAAAAAAAAATGAAATCAAATGAAGACAGCTCAAAAAAATTACCAAAAGGCAGAAGTGGGTACAAACTAAATCAGAAAGCATGATAAATAGGATACACACAGAGACATGTGCACATGACATTGTTAGAATAGCTCTAAACCTATTAATAATACTTGTGGATGAGTTAAATACTTCACAAATTGGATTTTAAAACATCCAGTTTCGTTACTTTTTCTAGCAAGATGCATATATAAAGCTAGTAGAAAAATTGAAAACAAAAGAGCAGATGTAAAGATGTATATCAAGGGAGGTTAATAAAATAGAAATAAGAACAGCAATTTTAACAGCAAATAAAATAAAATGAAATAAAAAAGAGAAATATTTTGTGTTAATGAAAGGAGCTTCCTGTTAAGATGATCTATAATAATCTTGAACCATTACACATGTAACAAAAGACTTGAAAATATTTAAAGCAAAAATTGATAGTATTACTAGGAGAAATAGATAAATACAATATCATAGTCAGAGACTTAACTTTTCAACAGATCAACAAGACAACCAAGTAAAGATATAGAGGCTACAAATAGCATGATTAACAAGGTTGAGGAACTAAAAAATGTATGACATAGGCTGAACAAATAGAGAATATAACTCATTTCAAACACATGTGCAACATTCACATAATGACTCGTGTGTTTGGTTACAAATAAAATATTGACACATTTTTAAAGATGACTATCAGACCTAGTCACATTCGCTTACCATAATGCAATAAAATGAGGCCTCATCGACAAAATGATAGCAAAGTAAAACCTGTACACCTGTCATTTAAGTAACACAGTCCTCTAATTATTGGGCTAAAGTCAATCACAATGAAAATTACACATTATTAAACTAAATATGAGCAGACAGTATATCAAAACATATGGAGTGTGGGTTTTCAGAAAGTAATTAAAAACCTTAGATCCATTAATTAGAAAACACCAAGTCTGAAAATAAATAACTTGAGGTTTCAACTCAAGAAATTAGCTGAAGAGCAACAAATAGAAAACCAAATACGATAAACACAAAGAATTAATAAAAATGAAAGCTCAAATGAATTGAATAGAAAAGAAAGAGCAGAGTTAATCATAAAACCAAAAGCTTATTTTCTTTTTTTAAATGCCATTAGAGTAGACAATCCTTTGCCAAGATTGATGAAAAACAAGGATTGATGCAAATAATCAAGAGTACGAACTAAAAATGGGCCCAGTTACAACAAAAGGAAAACAGAAAAATAAATTATGATTGCAGAAAAAATCTGCATTAAACTTTCCATTCCTTGCCTGGCTGGTGTGGCTCAGTAGTTGAGAGTTGACCCAGGAACCAAGAGGTCAGGGTCCAATTCCTGGTCAGAGCACATGCCCAAGTTTCTGGCTTGATCCCCAATAGGGGGCATGTAGGAGGCAGCCGATTGATGACGTTTTTCTCTCATGGATGTTTCTATCTCTCTGTCCCTCTCCCTTCCTTTCTCTCTAAAAATCAATTAAAAAAATATTTAAAATGTCTACTCCCCACCCTCAGCTTTTTGAGTCTATAAATATACTATCAGTACATGAATGAAGTGACTTTATTAGTAAAATTTAATGGTCTACCTTAATGTTTCTTACTTATGTATCTTCAGGTGTATAAGGGGCCTCATTGTATTTTGTATGTATTTCAAATTTTATTCGTCTTCTAAAAGCTCCCCCTCTCTCCATGGTTTCCTCCATTCGGGAAATGTCACACGTCAACCTACACATCTGATGTTGGGCCTCTTCCGCTGCTCTGTGCGCTTCCTGAGGGAGGGCCTCACGCCGCGGATGTTTCCTCGCTGAGTGTATTCAGGCTAGACTATTGGCTGTAAGGGACAGAGGCTGACTCGGGATCAAAGGTCTCTGTCAAGTCACTGTTGACAGAAACAAATCTGTCACAGCACAGGCAGAAGCAAGCTAAGTGCCTCCGCTCTGTCTCTGTCTCTGTCTCTGTCTCTGTCTCTGTCTCTGTCTCTCTCTCTCTAGGATAGGCTGACACATTGGCCTGGGGGCATGACCACAGTCTCTCCAGCAAGTTATTCAGAGGGTCTGTGTCTCTGCCTCCCTCCCAACTCCGGGGAGAGAGCCCGTGAGCTCTGAGTGTAAGTACCATGTCTGGAGCAATAAAGGTGCCAAAGGGCCTGCCGCGTCCTCTGAGACTGGGCATCCTTGGGCTGAGATAGAGCCATTACTCCAAAGCATCAAATTGGCCTTTGGGCAGAGTTTCCAGAAGCTCTGAGTGCAGCTGCTGCTACTTCCATCTTTGGAAACATGGAAAATGCACAGGCTTCCATAAGCCTCTGGGGATACTCCCCTGTAGTTAGGACACAGCACAGTCAGCTGTCACCTAAGAACTCCTTTTGGGCTCTGAAATAAGTCACCCCTCATGCTTCACTTAGTTGAAGTGCTGCATCCCTGACTGATCACTGAGGCTCACAGTGTCCCTCTATATAGTGTCTGGGGTTGTCTACACTGTGGTTCAATATTTGCTACTCCTGACTGGCTGTGCTATGTGCTTTGGACAATGAAATGTGGGTGGAAGTGACATGTGCCTCTTTGGAGCAGATGCTTCTAGAACTTTCATGTTGCTCTATTATTTCTCTTTTCCTTCTGCCATGGGACCTGCATGCCTGGAATGGTGGCTGCTCCTTCCACCTTGGTCCTGAAATGAAGAAGTGTGGAGCAGAGGCTCACAGACGACCTGTGAGGCTCACACATGTAGGTAAGAAGTAAACTTTGCTCTTGGAAGCCACTGAGGTCAGGAGTCAGTTATCACTGCAGTGTCCTCAGCCTGAGCTGACAGAGCACATGACTTCCACACTGCAACCCTCCATTTGTTTCTGTCTCCTGCACTAGACTTGAGAGCAGGACTGAGTCTTTCCTTTATTCAGCAACTACTTGTTTGCTCCTTTCTATGTAACAAATACTGTGCTAGGCCCTGAGGATGCAGAGATGAAAACATTGGTCCTTGACCTTAAATTGTCAGTCTTATGGACTGAATGTTTGGGTCTCTCCAAAATTTATGTCGAAATGCTAACCCCCAGTGTCATGGTAGTAGGAAGTGGTGCCTTTGGGAGGTAACTAGATCGTGAGGATGGAGCCCTCATGAATGGGATTAGTGCCCTCTTAAGGAGGGCTTGCTCTCAATCTCTTTGCTCTTACCTTGTGCAGATGTAATGCAAAGACAGCCATCTATGAGTCAGGAAGTGGGTCTTCGGCAGACACCAGATCTGTCAGCACCTTGATCTTGGACTTACCAGCCTCCAAACTTGTGAGAAATAAGTGTTGCCTATTAACCAGTCTATGGCAATTTGTTTTAGCCACCTCAACTGACTGAGACACCCACATAAATGACAATGATGTGGGTTCCACAGGAAATGTACCTAAGGGGCAAAGGGAGCCGGGGAAGGTATCCACATCTGCTGGGGGGGGGGGCCAGGGCAGGTGCCGCATAAACCTTGTTGATAAGTTTGACTATGTCTGTCAGTTCATTTATTGACCTGTGCCCCACTTCATTCCAGAAAGGCCTTGAAGGTGATAAGCCTTTGGGTTTGTGCCTATGGTCCTCTTGCCAGGCAGAAGGCATGTCACAGCAAGTCCCTCAACAAGTAGTGCTGAGAGTTGAGGGTCCGAGTGCCCCTCTCCTGTTGTCTTCCTTCTGCCGTTGCAAATCTGTCCTCCTGCTCCCTCCCTCCCTGGGTCCCCCGGATTTAAGCTCCCTCACTGCCAAGCAGATGGCTTTGTTGATATACGTTAACACCTACAAGCAGAGCCACAGGCCTCGCATATAAAGAAGGCTATGTTTGGTGTAAATGTTATTCCAGAACACAGATTTAGGATCTTCAGAAATCCTCCAACACCTTCTGGCTTCGATACCTTAGATTGGAGGTATGAGAAGAGCAGTGTGTGAATGGCATTTAGAGCAAATGATTAACGTTAAGAACCTCTTTATTAGACAGTCGTACACAAAGGAATTTTATTTCAGAGCCTCTGACACATGACAAATGGCTGCTCAGATGAGAAGTAAACTGCGTCCTCTGGCAAGCAGAACCGAGGGCTGCATCAGCTGGGGGAAGAAAATCCAATTTGCTTTTAAATGCCATTTACAGACTGTCACTTTCATACTAACAACCCAAGTTATTGGAGTTGAGAATGTAAAAGTTTAGACGTTAAGAAACTTCACACAGGCTCCGTCTAGGAGAGGAGGTGCCTTCCCCAGACTGCGCTGGGGCAGTGCTGGGGTTTGGGGGCCGGAGCAGCCCCATTTTTCATGCAGCTTCTTTCTCTCTCATATGCCAGGGGTTTGTGGAATAAACGACTTTGCCAGACAGTGAGCAGAACATAAAATCCACCGAATTACATCCTACTTAGGAGTTTCCAAAAGGCAGCTTTGAAACAAATTCCCGAGGATAAGCAGGACTGGCAGGGGACCGGGTGGCTGACATGTGTGCACGCATAGTGAACAAAGCCACCTTCCAGCTGCTTCAGTAGCCAGAGGTGCGGAGAGAAACGGAATTCACGGTCACTGGCCCATTCTGCTGGCCCTCTCCCCCACCCCCGGCCCCGTCCAAGTAGTGGGCATGGCATGCTAGTTTCTGGTTTCCAGGCAAGGTGAGGAGTGAGGTGGCACAGGGGTGCCATGTTGCATGGTGGGCTACGTGGGCAACTGCATGGGGAGCCAGAGCTGCTGAAGCTGAGCTGAGGCTGAGAGCAAGGCTAGATGGACAAGGACCTGGAAGCCAGCAGTCAAGACGCAGGCAGGTGCCCTGACGCCCAGGAGGGCGGACGGGTCAGTAGACACACAGCAGCGGGAGAGCACAGGTTTCGGGGGGTAATGTGATAGAGGTGGGCATTCAGGGGTGTGACTGTCGTGGGTGCTGGTGAGATGGACATCAGGGAGAGATAAATAGGACAGAGATTTGGGACAATGTGAGGCAAGGCACATGATTAGAAAAAACCAAGGAGCACACAGAGTCCTGAAGTCAGGGCATGGCTCCCAAACCAGGCAGGCATCCCAGCAACCACCCTAAGGTAGCAGAACAGGGAGACTAGGCAAGAGCTCATGCCCAGCTCAGCCTCAAAGGCTCTGGCTGCACTGTAACTGGCAAGAGTCATTTTGAGTTAACTGCTTGTGAATGTGGGGTTGGGGTCATGGCAGCTTGTAACGGGAGTGGGAATGGAAGTGGACAGAGAGCCAGTCCCCCAGTGTTGGGGAGCATAGAGCGGTCCAACATACAGGGACTGTGAAACGTGTCTTGCTGCACCAATGCAAGGGATTTAGTTACAAGGAGTGATTGCTATGGTTGGTATAAAACATCCCCATTCCTCACTCAAACTGCTTCCATGTGCAAAGATCTGGTTTCTTCAAGACCATCTAGTAAATATTGTGGGAAAGGTGGATTGATCCAAATGTGTGTTTGGGAAGATAAGTTAGTGAACAGGAGAGGGGCACCTCAACCTTCCCAGGACTTCCACAGGCCTCTCTGCACCTACAGCATGGCTGGGACCCCCTGTGAGTCTCTGTAGCATGGACTCAGAGAATGGCACTCGGGTCCACTTCCTGCACCTTCCTTTTGCTCTCTTGATTACTTTGGCAAAAGAGTCAGCTTGGATTAGAGTCTGCCTCTCCACCTGTGGCTAACCAACTGCCCCTCGCTCCCCAAAGCTGCTCTCACAAAGGATGTGAACCTCAGTTCTATGTCCTCTATTCCCAAGGCAAAGGGCTGGTTCCTGCTTTCCAGCACAGGCACCCCAACCTGTGCCAGAGACCCTGTCCTTACTTGCCCGGTATTGCTTGGCATGCAAGGTTATTTGGCTGACATGGGAAGTGGAGACAGAGATGGTGCATCCCAGAGGTGGGGGGACAGGAGAGAGGGAGTTAGGGATTCTTTTTTTTTTTTTTTTTAATGTCTTTATTGATTTCAGAGAGAGGAAGGGAGAGGGAGAGAGAGAGAGAAACATCAATGATGAAAGATTCATTGATCGGCTGCCTCCTGCACGCCCCCTACTGGGGATCGAGCCTGTAACCTGGGCATGTGCCCTGACCAGGAATCGAACTGCCATCTCCTGGATCATAAGTCAATGCTCAACCGTTGAGCCATACCGGCCAGGCTGGGATTCTTTTTTGCCTATACCATTAAATAGGAACTGAGGGACCAGAATCCTAGTCTCAACTCTGCTAACTCTATTCTGTTCTATTCCTTTCCATTCCACCCCATCCCTTCCACCCCACCCCATCCATCCCATCCCATCCCATCCCATCCCATCCCATCCCATCCCATCCCATCCCATCCCACCCCATCCCTTTCATTCCATCCCTCCCATTCCACTCTTTTCATTACATTCCCTGTATTCCATCCATTTCATCCATTCTCTTCCATTCCATTCCACTTATTGGATTCCATTCCATTGGATGAGCACCTACTATGTGCCAGGTAGTGTTCTAAGTACTGAGAGACAAAACTGACACAACGCCTCCTCATATTCCTGTGGAGGAGGCAGATGGCAAACAATATCATGCCATTGGACCTTGGGCCACACCACAGGCAACAAACAGAGTGGACAGACCCTGATCTGGGGATTAGCAGACCTTGGGTTGAATCCTGAATCCATTACTAACCTTGGGGAAATCCTGCAGCTCCAGAGGGCTCAATGTCCTTGTCTGTTAACTTGGTGGCTCAACCAGAATTATTTTTAATATTCCTTTCCAGCTCTGATGTTCCTGTCTTTTAAAATTTACTTACATTTTGCTTCCTTCCTTCCTTCCTTATTCTACTTCCCCTTGTTCCCAAAACAATTTGAGCCTGTTGTCTCCAACATTCTTTCCTTCCCTGGCACACAGTTTCTCCCAGTGTTCACAGTGGGACCTGCATTTGACCAAAGTAGAAATGAGAGCCACGCGCTTCAGCCGTTCTCTCCTCCAGGCCTACTCTTGTCCTCCCACTAGTCTCTGCAGTGTGTTTCTGCTCAGCAGGTAAACACTCAGCGCCTGTGCTTGTCAAGCACCATTGCTGTTTCCTGTCTGCCCCTAGCTCACAACTTCTCAGGTCCTAACCCAACCATGACCTTCCTTGACCTTTGGCCTTAGCCACCCAGATGTACTTGTCCCCTTAGGCATTAGCTCGTTCTTTGTGGCCCATGCTCATCCAGATATCTACTTTTATAATGACAACTACCCCACTCATTGGAGATGATAATAATAATAATATTGGAAGTAGTAAGTTGGAAAGAATAATAATAATATTGGCAAGAATAAAAATATTGGAGATAATTATAATAATATTGGAGACTATAATGTAATATGATATAATATAATCCACACAGATGCAATGCACAGAGCAGCTATTCTTGGGAAGCCCTAATGTGTGCTGACACATAATGATCACAGCCAGGAAGTGGTGGGGTACGGGGAAGGTGGCCAGGCAAGGAACTGGTGTGGAGAGTTGTGCCATAAGAGCTGGGATGCAGGGTTATGAGAAACTTGATAAGACCTCAGGGGTCAGAGCTATAGGACCAGGACAACCTGACCCCACATCTGTGCTAAACTGATCAGCTGTGAATCACGTCAGACCCCAGGCCCACCTCCTCTTGGCCTTGCCCCTTCCTAGTTCCATTCAGTATACATTTATTGATCTCTATGTGGCATTCATTTGTGGCATGAGAATAGTGATGAAGAAAACGCTGGAGCTTCCTATAGCTACCGCATCTCCCAGATCCTCAGAACTGGGGTTGTCTGGAAATCTTAAGGCACGATGACAAGGGATGGATATGATTTGGAGAAATGTACTGAGAGAGAGGAGCTCAGCAGAGAGCATTTTGAGCCTCACTCCTTTCCCTCAACCTTCCCCAGAGCCTCTGGGAGGTCTTTGGTTGCAGTTAGTTGGGCCTCCCCACCTGTGCCTGTCCTCCTACAGGGTCCTGTCCTGGGGTAGTTTGGAGTTGGTGATGCAAGCTCTGGCTCTTTAGTGAATTGGGTGGCTCTGGTCTTTCACAAAGGAAGAAAAGGCACTGGGGACAAGCCAATCACCTCTGGAGACTGGCCTGGTTAGAAAGTGAGTTGAAGAAGAATCTGTGTGGCTCTTACTTCATGCAACCACTTCTGCTTATAGGCCAGTTCTTAATTTCAAGCCTACCCGCCATTCTCTTTGCCTTCTTTTAATTAAAAGATATTTGTGTGATGACTTCAAGTTGTATCTTCAGCTGGGTTTTTAGTTCTCGAGGAGATACCACATCTTTTTTTCCTTCCTGATTCTTACCAGTTATCCCCAAACCATTCATAATTAGACCAAAAATATTATAATTATCCAAACACTATTGTTATAATAAAGGATTTTTCAAAAGCAAAACAATCAAACAGTCTCGCCACACAATTATTACTAAGGGCTTTCATTTTTCTAGGTTGTCATTTAATTTTTATCCTATTCATGCTTACCTTGTGTAGTTTTAACTATAGTGAATCATATTTTATGTTCTTGTGGAGCCCGAGAAGGAATGTATATGCCAAGTAGGACTCCTCATGGTTACTTGAGCCTAAATTCATAACCAGAGGCTAGCGGCGATTGCTGATGGAGGCTTCTCACACACTGAATTTCAGGGAAATGAGCTACTAAGCCTCCTGCATTGTGTTACTGCTGGCTGAGCTGACCCTTACAAAGGAGTTCCGGGAATCATCTTTCAACCAATGGGCAGACCCATCCAATGGGCTGACCCATCCAATTAGAACTGTGCAACTATATCCTTATTTGCATCTATACTAACCAATTGGAGCGGCTCCGTAACAGTCAATCAAAACGCATGATTCTGACCAAGCAGGATTGTGCTATTTGAACCAATCAGTACTGAGCAATTTGGATTCCTCATTTGCATAAAAGTGGGCCAATCAGGAACCAGGGCAGGAACTTTCTCTATAAAAGGCAGCCTCCCCTTTGGGAAGGGGAGCACAGTTTCGGCTTCCTCTGGAGGCTGTGTTTCCCAGATTTGTAAACTGTTCATTTGAATCAAGTTTCTCCTTTTTCTGCACCTCAGAGTAAGATGGATGTTGACATTCTTCTCTTTAAACTTTGAAATACCCTTTAAAGGGTATGTCAAGAGCATTTTCCACATTGTCCCATGAAGGTTGCCTCTGGACTTCCCTCCATACTTCCCTTCTAAAACAATGGCCAAGGTAAGTGAAGTTAATGGGGCAGTGGGGTGGTGGGAGTGCAGCTTCTACTGGGGATGTGTGAGTGGAAATCATTCAGCAAACTCTTGAAAGAAGCAGGCACAGGGGCTGCACTGGCTCTCCCCACTCCAGACTTTTTCTTTCTCCTTCCCTTCCTCCCCAGTCTCTCCCTCCAACAAGTTCCTGTTTGGTTAAACATGGCTCTGCTTCAGTTGTTTGTTCCCGCTTGCTAAGGCTTGGGGAATGACTGCATTGCAAACTATGGAGCAGAGGCTGAAATCACGCATTACATCCTACTTAGGAGTTTCCAAAGGCGGCTTTGAGACAGATTCCTAGGGATAAGTAAGATCAGAAATACATCGGGTAATGTTTGTACACACACAGAGTGAGCAAAGCCTGCCAGATTCCTTAACAGGGGGAGGTGGGGAGAGGAGTGCATTTTATTGCCTGGGGCTAGAATAACCTTGACCCCAGCCTGGGTGAACGGGGAGCTGCTCCAAGATGGAGCTGGCCCTGGGCCTCTTTCAGGACACATTGTTTCCTAGCCTGGTTTTGGGTTAGCTGGTATTGTTTCTCAGAAGCCCGTGGCCATGTTATTGAAAAATGGGCTCTCTGGGGTGCTGCAGGAAGCTGGGCCTCCTCACCAGGGGACCTCTGTGATGTAAGGCCTGAGATTAAGGTCTGGTGCTAGGTGCTGCGTAGACATCTGGGAAAATTGGGAAGTCCCTGAATGACCTAAATGCATGTTCACTTCCCCATTCTGCCCCCGCAGGTAAGGCTCCCAACCAAGCAGCCTTCCTTATCAAGGGGACCAGGAGCACTTCTTGTTTACCCCTGGGGAACCAGTCTCAGTTCCCAGAATTATTCAAACAAGCCAATCACATCTTCCCCTGGGAACCAGGGGTCTTGCTGCTACAAAGCCTGCCTCCCAAAGCCCCCAGCTGTTCACCCTGTTCCCAAGTGCACCACCTTGTGACTCCATGTGGTTTGTGGTGTCCTCGCCTGGCCTTTGAGCATGCATGACTAAGAAACCACTGTCCGTCTCACCTATCTAGGGTTGGGTGCTGTGTGTTCAGCCCACCCAGAACCTTAGGGCATGAGACCCTCCTTGGTCAATGGGGGCGGGGGTAGCAGGAGGGGACTAAAGCAGCCTCAGAGACACCAAGGGTTGGGGAGAGGTTCAGAGTCTCCACACACCAGCTCTGTGTCCTCTGAGAGGCACTGAGACCTGCTGGGCCTCATTTTCATCACCTGCCCATTGACAATAATATTTCTGTCCTACCTTATGAGATGGTCAGTGTACAAGATGATGGTGTCATCACTGTCCTGACAAGGGAGCTGGGACAGGGAACGAGAGGCAAAGAGAGCCCTGAGAAATGGCAGGCACGTGTGCGCATAATGGTATTATCATCATTACTGTTGCACAATTGGATTCCCTTCTTTCGAAGCACATTCGCTCTATTTTCATTGTTTATCTTTTTCCACGGGAAGCAGCTAGAGACATTTTGCTTGCAAGTTTCTCTGTCATGCCTCCCAGCTCCTCCATCGAGAAGTCGATGATCTGTAAACAAACGCTTCCATGCACAGGGGAACTCCCCCATTTAAAGGCACCTTAGGGGGAACCCTTTTACAATAAGAATTATTGCCCTGCAATGCCTCTTTTCGTGAATTTGGAGTTTGCTTAGCAAGTTACTTTGAAGTGGAGACCATGTGTTCTGGGCAAAACAGACCAAGAGCAGGGTGGATGAAACTCTTCCAAATCCCATGACTGGTCCCAGCCACAGTTGCTGTGAGACAGGGCCTGCTTCCATGAAGGACTCAGAGGCTAACGGCAGGTGATGCTGGGGAGATGGTACATGTGTTGGAAAGAACTTCAGCCTCTGTCTCTTTCCAGCTATGTGACCTTGGGCAGGATTCCTCAGTTTTCCCACCTGCAAAATGAAGGTAGTAATTTCTGCCTTAATTGTTGCTTTGAATATGAAATGAGACATCATGTGCGCCGTGCATGAGTTCTGCAAACAGGTTTTGCTCGGCCTCTGAGCTCCCTGTCATTCATCTTTTCCCTGCCCTGACACAGAGCACCCAGGAAAAGGGTGGTTAACTTGGCCACTGTCCTCCTTTTCCAGCCTGATCGGGGGACTTCTGCACGAGCCTGTTACCCTTTAAGCTGGGGTCTGCAGCAGAGGCACTGCCTTCCTGTAAAAGTCTTTCCTGCAGCGAGTGCAAAGGCACCATGAAGGCCCTCGCTTCCAGGCAGTCGTCTCTGATTAACCGCACCTTTGCCCTGATGGCGCCATTGTCTTTTCTTACTTATGTTATATATTTTAAAAATTAAACTTATTGGGGTGACATTGGGCAATAATGATGTTTCTTTTTGATCCGAACCTCTTCTCCCTCATTTTTTTCCTTTGCTTCTAGTTCAGTTCCCACCTTCTCCCTGGCTTGTCCTCATTTGCTTTTTCCTTCTACATCACTGCCTCCTCTTAGGTTTCCCCTCCCCTCCCCTCCCCTCCCCTCCCCTCCCCTCCCCTCCCCTCCCCTCCCCTCCCCTCCCCTCCCCTCCCCTCCCCCTTCCTTCCTGTTTCTTTTCGCTCCCTGCCCCCCCCCCCCCTCCAATTCCACCCTGAACCTTTCAATCTGTGTCACGGAATTGGGAAGGCAAGCTCGGCAGCCTCTCCCTCCGCAGCCTCTCCCTCCGCGGCCTCCCCTGAGCGTCACCAGGCGGAATTGCCTGTGGTCTTGGCCCATTTTGCCCTTCTGTGGTCAGGATGTGCACAAATGAACACCAGGCCCCAGCTGGGGGGACTGAGGCACTGAGATCTGGAGTGTCATCTTCCAGCTCAGCCCAGTGACCCCCTGGAAATAAGCTGCTGTCTTGCCCAAATGACAAAAATAAAAGAAATATGGGGATAGGGCCTGTACAGGCAAACCCAGCAGTACCGAGTGAGACTTCACGCCAGCCTGTTCGCCAGCTACTGCGAGCTGGACTAATTAGAGGGGCCTTGCAGTCCCCGTGGTAATTTGCTGAAATGGAAGAAGTTGATTTTCTCTCCTTTTTCTGTTCTCAGGAATTCCAGTTTTAGGCTCTGGCAGTCTCTAACCACCACTCCCTTCGGCCCTCTGGGGAAGTGTTTGCTATGGAAATATGCAATTAATATTGCAGCGATCATAATTGCTAATTATTAAAACAATGCCACCCCCTTTTCCTGGCCTAGTTTCATGTTTAAAACCATTTAAATAACAGGGAAGAAGAAAAAAAAGAGGAAAAAAGTTAAACACCAGTGCTGAACTTGTGCAAAAGCCAAATGAGGATGTCCCTGGGCTGCCCGGGATGTGTCCTGGTGTCTGGAAGGACAGTGCTCTCTGAAGCTCATCACTCAAGCTCCCCTGGAGCCATGTGCCAGATAAAAGCGAGGCACAAATTGCATTTTGGTCACAGGAATCCCATTTTCACAGTGACACAGAGCTAGTTTCTCTCCATCTGGTGGATCTCCAATAGGCCCCAGACCTCAGGGACTACCAGTGCCCTGTGTCCGGCCCAACCTTTCCCCAGTTTGCTTCCTTAGAACCAGCCCAAGAGTTGTCTGGAAATAAATGGTTAAGTGGATTTGATGCCTGGTTACTCCAAGGGCAAAGTGGAGGAGTTTCATATCTCTAATGCGTAACTATAGCCATTTCTATTGGTTCTTTCGACAAGACTTTAAGATATCAGCAACAAATGTCGCTTGGTTGATACCCTAAAGCACAATTTGCATGAAGTTATCCCACCGTAAAACTACCTGCCCCTTTCACCTCCCGCTCAGCCCACAGACACCTGCCTAATCCTCAGCTTGGTGTTTGAGAGTTCTGTGATCCAGGCTCAGCCCATTTGCCCAGCCTTCTGCTGCTGCTCCCCATCCCAGCTGGTCTGGCCCTTCCCCAAATAGTCCCCAAAGGCAATGTTCCTGCAGTTATGTAGAATGTCCTTGTCAGCTTTACTCAGCAAAATTAATTCCATTTTTAAAAATCCTCAAGGCTCTCTCCTTCCTAGGACAGAACCCTCTTCTTAGAAGGACTCCCCTGTTCCCTGAATTCTCCTAGCAAATAGTTTGTCCCTTGTACTTGAGCCATTTCTATAGGTATCTTCTAGTTCTGACTAAGTGCTAAGCTTCTTGGGGATGTTGATTTGTACTTACTGACCTTGGGTTCCACATGTAAGTAAGATCACACGGTATTTGTCTTTTGCTGTCTTATTTCACTTCTCATAATGCCCCCAATGTCTATCCATATTTTCAAAATGGCAAAATTCCTTCTTTTTTTATGGCTGAATAGCATTCCATTGTGTGTATATATAATATTTTCATCTGTAAATGGACACTTAGGTTGTTCTCATATCTTGGTAATTTTCTCATCCAAAAAATGGGACTATTTGACCCATCTGCCACCACAGGACTGGGGTGGGCTATACATGAAAGTGCTTTGTCGGCTGTGAGGGCTCTAAGCTACAGACAGACACACAGAGTAGAAGCAGATCCCAGAGCTGGGGCAGGGTTGGAATGGATCAGAGATTTTGAGTATGGGGTCCACATTTTCAAAGCTGTGGCATGTTCCTGCCATCTAGTTTGCCAGGCAGTGTCTATCCCACCCCATCATTTTACCAGTTCCTAAACCTTCGATTTTTAATAAAGCATCCTGGGATTCATTCACTCCTGCAACAAACAGAGTTTGAGCATCTGTCATGTGTAAGGCATTGTGCCAGAGGCTGAGAATAACATGAGGATTGAAACACACAGCGCTTGTCCCCATGGGACTTACAGTCCATAGGAAGGCAGATGTAACCAAATAGTCAAACAACTAAAATAATATTACAAGGGTTGTGATGGTTACAAAGGAGAAGCTGGAGGCACTATGAGAGTATACAGAGGAGGGGCCTGAGTGCAGAGAGGGCTCCCCCCAGGGGCATAGAGCAGGGCAGAGATGAGAAGGATGAGAGTTAAGGTGTTGCCCAGGAGCAGAGGGTGGGGGTAAGAGGGGCAGGACAGAGCTAGGGCAGGAGGAGCTAAAGGACACTGGGTGGGGCTGGGGTGCGCTGAGTGAGGGGTCTGTGGTGCATGAGGCTGGAAGGGGCAGGACCAGACTGAGCAGGGATTTTGGTCTTCATCCTAAGAGCCCTGTGGATCCATTGGAAGCTTTAAGCAGGGAGGCGATGGGATCAACTTTGGCCCCTGCAAGCTCACTCTGGTCAAGCCAGGGGGAGAAAGCTCCCTGTTCTCTCCTGCTTCCCTGTCTGGACACAGAACCAGTGGGGCTGCTGTCCTTGATCTGGGTCCAGTTCCACACTTCCCCTTGTCCTCTCTCTCTAAAATGCTTGAGCTATAGCTGTTATTTTTGGAGGCTCTCACAAACAAGCCTAGTTCTTCCTTTACCTTTACGAAAACACAACCCTGCTTGCCTGGGAAGGTCATTGCTTTGTCCACTCTCATAGCATCTGGAGGTTCTGACATGTAACAGCAGGGCTGGAGGGCACTGGGGAGACCTGTGGAGCTGATAACGCAGTCCTTTCAGGCCCCACTTCCTTGTATTTGAGGCAGCGTGGTGGTGTGGAGAGAGTCCGGGCTTTGGACTCTGGGGTTCAAATCTCCCCTTGACCACATGGTAGCTGTGTGATGGGGACAGGGGACTTACCACACAAGAGTCTCAAAGGTGAGCATCAGAGGCTCATGAGACTCATATAGATGATATGAAAACATGAGGAACCTTGAGCACCCAGCGGTGTCATAAGGTCAAGCAGCTCTGCTGCTGCCAAATGTGGACACTTAATCCAGGGCTTTGCCATTGCCAGTCCAGGCACAGGGCCCCGGCTCTCTGTAGGACAGTGGGCATCTGTCCGGTGTCCCAGTGTCCCCGTGGCTCTCTGAGGAGCCCAGTTCAGGAAGGGAGGAACTGGACGGTGGTTGTGACTAGGGATGTGGTTTGGGGAGGCAGGACAGAAGCTGGGCCCGGGAGAGTGTAGAATCTGGGCTCTAGTGGAACAAAACGGGAGGATGTGGTGGGAAGTGGAAGCATGAGCTTGTCATGCTGCTCCGACTGGAGGACAGGCACAGGCTGGGAATCCGGCCACCCGTGGGCCCCCAGGGGCCGAGAGCCCTTTATGGCCCCAGTTTCACCAGGACGATGGGTTCCAGGGCACAGCAGCTGGTGGGGTCAAGGTTGCTGGTATTTTGCCAGTGGAGCTGTGGGCGGGCTCAGCAGTGAGGCTAGGAGTGGCTGGGGGAGGCAGGCATCCATAGAAGTGCTATAAGAGCCTTGGTCTGTGACTGAATTTGCTGATTCCTCCACCCTGCTGAGACAATAGCTACAGCTGCCAGCTTGGGATATGCTGGGGGCCTGCTGTGCTGTTGGGGGGAAGCAGGGGTTGCACCATCCTGTCCACACAGGGTCTGACCCTGGGATGTGTGTAGTTGTGACCTTCATGCCTCTGAATGATACTGGGGGACAGAAAGTGACCCTGTCTTCTCTACCTTTGCTGAACTCAAATTCACAAACCTGAGGTAGGGGGTTTGCTTTCTACAAAGCTGCCCTTCTACAAGTAAAAGTATACCTCTGACTCTTTTCCTAGAACCAAGACTCCATTTTCTCCCCCACATAAAAGGAAATGAAATATGCAGAGCTCTAATAAAACGTGAAAGGCTTAGGTGGAAGCCAGGAAGCAGGACTTTGAATGGGATCTGGCAGTCCCAGCTGGTTGCAGGTGTATCTATTATATGTCAAGCAATCAGAATAGGTTTCTATTAACTGGCTGACTTTGTGCATAGTTACCAGTGAAATGGACCACTTTCCCAGTGGCATTTGCCAATACCTGTGCACCCTGGGATCAGTTACAGGTGTTTGGGGTTGTAGATCTTACATCTGTGTGCTGAATATGCACATGGTTTTTGCAAGGGTGCCGGGGCCTTAGTTATAATGCCGACATCAGATGGTTTAGTCGTCATTCATTCATTTACCATTCATTTATCAGCTATGCAAGCTTGTAGATACTGTGAGCCGATGAAAACAGTTAGCTAGGTAATACAAGGAAGTAAATAATTGTCGCCTGTGTGTCGCTGGCATATGTTATGGGAATTTAAAGCAGGAGGATTGTGTCTACGGGGCTCCCTGGAGGAGGAGGCACCTGAGCTAGACCTTGGAAGATGGGTAGAGGTGGAATGAGCCATGAGGGGTCAGAAAACAGTAGAGCCAAACAGTGGACCTAGCTTAGGGGACAGTGAGGAAACAGTGATCTGGGCAAAGAGACAGGTGGGGGAGAGAGAGGAAGGTAGGTGTGGTGGGGAGGCCATGGGGAAAGAGCAAATCGAAAGATCCAAACACCTCTTCTCCTCTGCTTAGTTGGCTGCCTTGCCCTATTTGAGCATGGCCCAGCCATGGACGCTGGCTGCGGCCCCACCGAAAAGAGCTGTGAGGATACCTGGAGGAGTGCACGGAGAGCCCCAGTAAGGCCTCTGAGCAGATCTCAGGACTCTCCACACCAGTGCCTTTGAAATCCTGTTTGAAGGTAGTCCTCTGGTGGTGGGTGGCAGGGATCTCTGGGCATCCTGGGCCACACCCCTGCTGAGTCAGAGCAGGGCTTGGGAGCTGCTGGAGCCTGGTGTTAGCTTAGCCTGGGTGTGCCCAGGAAGGAACTGGGAGAGCCTCCCATAGGTGGAGGTAGTTGTCACGTTGTCCTGACACTGAGACCAGAGGAAAAATCTGGGTTTGCCTTGTCTTGCCTGTCTTTGTCCAGTAGAAGAAGGACCAGCAAAGGGAGGGAAGGTCATGCAGGGACTGGGGGTAGGGTTGCCCTGCACAGCTACACAGGTTATCTATTGTATAAATCCAGGGATGCCTCATGTGGAGCAGTGTTTCTGGAGTCATTCAGGATGCAATCCCAGCATCCTTGCAAGGCAGCTCTCCCAGGGAGACAGGAGCTCAGTACATCTAGGAGGAAATGCCTCCTTTAGGGCACACAGCTCTGAGGGGAAACCTTACCAGTTTTCCAGACACAACTGGCCCCTTGTTGGCATTTGACATTGGGTAAGGCATGGCCAGACTGTCTCCATGTTTTTCTGGGAGAAAACCCATGGCTTTGACCTGGGATAACCTTCTGGCATCCATCTTCCACCCACAGCAGGATAGCCAGGTGAGATTCCGGCCTAGCCAGTGGAAGAGGCGGTGATGGGGTTTGGGGAGAGCAGCAGATGGCCCAGCAAACTAGACAGTTAATCCAACCAAATTACGGCAACAGATGTTTGAAGATGTTTGCATTCAAATTCAAACTGTTAGGTCTCTTGGAAGAGCCAACCAGAATGGGGAAGTTCGGTCTCCCTCTTAATTAAAGCAAAACTAAACTAAACAATCATTTTTAAAAATCAAGCCCTGGTACCAAGATGTCAGGGATCATCCACCAGCGGCGATGGAGACTTGCCGCCTATGGGGGGTTGGTCCAGCCCTGGGAAGAGGGGCGCACTGTGGGAGTGGGACTGGGGAGGATGGTCAGCTGCCCAGCAGGTGGGGGAAGGATCGGAGGGCGGTAATGATGTGCGGCTGGGAATGCCCACCAGCGATGGCCAGGCCTGCGTGCAGTGAGTGTGGGGGGCACAGCATCTCGAAGAGGGAGCATTATTGATGCTCTTGCCTCAGGGAGGGAGAGCTGATAATGGATGGCGGAAGGGGGATGAGCTTTGTCATCAAACAAGGGGGCTGAAAGATGGTCGGCTGGAATGTTATCAGTCATGCCTTGATCAAGATGTAAGACTCTCCAGGCCTTCCGTCTTCTCTCGCCTTGTCTTCCCCCCGCTGCCCCCCATTCTCCCAGCTCAGCCCTCCTTCCTCTCCCTTGGTCCCGCTCTCCTCCTCTCCCTCTGTGCCTGCTCTTGTCTTCCCTTTTATTCTATCACTTCCTCTGTCTTCCTTTTGCCTCATTGCCCTCCCTCCCTCCTTCCCTCCCTCCCTCTCTTCCTTCCTTCTGTCTTGTATTTTCTCTAACTCCTGGGGCCTCTCTTTGTCAATGCCCTGGCCCCATGTGTTGTGTGGGTAAGAGCTTTATTTCAAACCAAACTACTTAAGCGATGCTTTTATTCCCAGTCGTTACTTTCCCTTGTCTTGTCTCTCCCTGACCCCACAGATGTCACTAAAAGCATCTTGGAAACAATGGAGTGGGTTTAAAGAATTCATATGAAACTTTAGTACTTTTAACAAATTCTTAGCCTCCCTGGACCCTATGGGTCACGCCAGTGTGGACCTCGGTACAGCCCATGCTGGCCTTGGGCTGGGTCCCAGCTGGGTGGGTCACTGCCCTTGGGTCCCCTGCCTTTTACTGCCCCAAACTGAGTACACCCCCAAATAACAAAGCACCAGGAGCCGCTGCTCTCCCCTTCCCTCCAGACTGGGGTTTCTATGAACAAAATTGGGACATTGTCACGTTGGCCTAGAGCTCCTCCCCATCTCACCTTCTCTGCATGCTGTCCCCTGCTCCCCGTGTCCTCCTTTGGCCAGCAAGCTTCAGGGGACCTCAGGCTCTTCCATCTAACGCTTTCATCTTGATGCTCTGAGAAATAGTGCATGAAAACTGTGGTGACAGAACGAAGCTGCAATGGTGGGATTTCAGGTGTCACTGAGCAGGTGTAAAAGGCGTTATTTGGGACAGGAGGTCCTCTTGGTACCCTTGAAACTACAAAATGTAGGAGACTCAGTCTGCATGTAGGGCTGCTCTTTCTTTGTTTGCAAATTGGACATAGAATAACATCTCCATTTTAAGACAAAGAACAGATCCTAGCCTAATTTTCAACAGGTATGTATAGGGATGATGAACCAGGGACTGTGCCAGCTGCTGGGTCTCCTTCAGCAGCATTTGCTTGCAGACTCCTCAAATAGCAGCATGTTAACGGGCCTCACACCCCACCACTGGACACATTTATTGAGTACTCACTCTGCAGGCACTGTGCTAAGTGACTTACACACAGGAGCTCATGAAATCCTCACATGTCTCAAATATGAGTGTTATTAATCTTATTTATTGATAAGGAAACTGAGGTCTGACAAGGTTAAGCAATTTGTCCAAATCCATTTACCTTATTAAGTGGCAGAGCTGAGATTTCACTGCAGCTCAGATTGACTCAAAAGGTCATACCCCTAACACCTCATCCTGACTTAGGAGGGGACCCTGCCTTCATGGACAGGAAAGATTCTACTAGAGAGAATGGGCTCAGGCTGTGGGATTGGTGGGTCACTTCAATACTGTTTGTTCAGGGTGTGCTGGAGCTGGCTCTTAAGGAAGGCATCTCTTCCCAACTCTGTGGAAACTTGAAATCAGCCACAGTAGGGGTATTTACACCATGGAATTGGCAAACACTGCAAACCTGAGCTTTTCCTCCCACAGAGTCAGTTAAATGTTACCATCCCACTGCTAATTCTGACCCACCCCTGGGTAAGGTTGGGGCAGTTGTATGGACATGTGTTCTAGCCTTTGCAAGGTGGGAGGCAGGAGAGATGGAATGGTCCATCATTTTAGAAAATTCACTCTCTGGTAGAGGGCAGCAGGGCGCTGGTGTGGGGGCGGAGTCAGGAAGGTGGGGAGGGGGGCAGGGAAAACTGGCCTCCAGAAAGATGAGGTGCATTAGCATTCCCCATGGAGCCGCAAGGCTGGCTAATGCCTTTACCTAATGCCTGATGGAGCAGCCACCCAGGCCCCCTGGCCTCGGCTTACGTGGTAAGATGAGAAGGAGCCCGGGCACTGGTGATTACAAAATCAATGAGGACAGAGGGAGAGGTGGGTCAGGTTTAGCCAGGGGGAGCCAAGGGAGGGCCCTGACTGGCCCCTTGCCCATTGCTTCTCCCTCTCTCTGCATCCATCTTTGCAGACGTTTCTGGCTCTGAGCAGGCAGGTGCTGAGGTTTGTGCGGGTACCTGCTCTGCACTGTGCCCTGTGTGGTAGAAGTGAGGCCCAGGACTCCTCCTTCAAAACACTCACCTGCAAAGACTATCAAAAGCAAGCATAGGATGGTGTCTTACCATTGCAGGCCGTGTAGTCAGCAGGGAGGGTCACTGAGGGCTGGAGTCAGGCACCTGACAGACTCACCCAGCTGCCTCTTTCCCTGAAATGCCCTGGATGTGCTAGTAAACATTTACAGCCCGGTCTCTGGGAGGAAAAGCCCTGGTCCAGCTGAGAACCTCTTCTAAATTCCCACATCACCCCCCCCCCCAATCCTTCCCTGAAAGATTGCTCAATACTCACCTGTTCCTCCCACCTGTAATGGAAGGTTCTTGGCTTTGAGCCCCATGTCTCTGCATCCTACCACAGCCATCTTTGTGGTCTACATGAGTAAATGGTGCAGAAAGGTGCCCAGAGGAAGTGAGACCTGAGTGAAAAGTGAGGCTAATGTGGCTCATTGAAGTCCTAAGGAGAGGTATACCTGGTAGAGGGCTGTGAGAGGGGCCAGCCCCCCAAGACAAGGCCAGACATATTCCCTGGAGAGTCAAGAATATGGCATCTCCTACAGGCTAGAGTCAGGACACAGCCAAGTCAGACAGCCTGTGGGAGAGTCTCTTTCCTGGGAGCTGCTGGTGCTGGTCATGAGAGGTAGAGCCATGCAGGGGGAGATGGCTGGCTGGGCTATGGTGGAAAGTGTGCTGTGGGGTGGGGAGAGTGGCCACTCCAGGCAGGAGAATTCCTGCTCCACAGCTGAGTGGGGGTCTGAAGTCAGGGTGCAAATAACACTCCCTGGTCAAAGACAGGTAGCTCTGGTTTGGGGTAGGAAGCTATCAGTTTACCCTAAGGGGCCCTGGAATCTGTAGGCCCTTCTCAGTCCCTGCTAGCCACACATGGGCCACAAGACTCCACTGTGGGAGAAAGAATAATGGCTTCCAAAGATGCCTATGTCTTAATCCCCAGAATCTGTGAATGTTGCCTTACCTGGCAAAAAGGACTTGGCCAATGTGATTCAATTCAGGCATTTTAGAGATGATATTATTCTGGATTATCTAGGTGAGCCCACTGTTATCACAAGGATCGTTATCAGAGGCTGAAGGGTGGGAGTCAGAGAACAATGTGGTGAAAGAAGCAGGGATCAGAGGGATATGACCAGGAGCCAAGGAATGCCACAGACTAGAAGCTGGAAGAAACTCTTCCCTGGAGCTTCCAGAAGGAACCAGTCCCTTAATACTTTGATTTTTTTAGCCCTCTAAGACTCATTTTAGACTTCTGACTTCCATAACTTTAAGAGAATAAATTAGTGTTGTTTTAAACCACTAAGTTCATGGTAATTTGTTACAGCAGCAAAGAAAACTAATACAATTGCAAAGATCAGGTGAGAACATGGTGCTGTTTGGGTGCAGATAGTCATCCTTGCAGCCAAGTTCCCTCCCACCTCTGTACCATCACCTCAGACTATCCCCATCATCTCTAGACATCTGGGACCCTCTTCCGTGTCTCTCACCGGGAGAACTCTCCGCACAGCAAGGGTTGTCCTTGTCTGGAATATCCTCTTTTGACTATTTGCACATCTAGTTCTTCAATCTATAGTCCATGGCCTACATGTCGCTTCCATCTAAGTGACATTTCCATTATTTTCTGTCAAGGCACCTTATTTATAGAAACACACACACTCACACACATACACACTCACACAAGTATTTGATCTGCTTGTTATTTATTGTTTATCTCCTGTCATTAGCATGCAAGTCCCTTGAAAGCAGGGTGTCCTCATCTTACTATTCTGACTCTGTTATATCTTTCTTTATAGCACTTATTCCTATCATATATATGGGTTAATTCTTTCTGTTCCCTAGAATGCAACCTCCATCAGTTGGGGGCTTAGTGTTGGCTCAGCATTGTGCCCCTGCACAGTGCCTGGCAGAGAGTGTGCCCAGTGTAAATTTATGAATGGATGATGATGGATGGATGGATGGATGGATGGATGGGTAGATGGGTGGATGGGTGGGTGATGGTTGGTTGGATGGATGGGTAGATGAATAGGTGGGTGGATGGATGGGTGGATTGGAGGGTGGGCAGATGGGTGGATGAGTAGTTGGGAGAGTAGGAAGATGAATGGATGAATGGGTAGATGAATGGATGTTCCCAGAAAATATCCTGAGGGCCGTTGGTGACATTGGGTATGGATGTGAATTCTTGAGTTCTCTCTCTTAGGGGAAGTTGTGCCTTCATTTCTTTTACAGATTCCAAGTCTTTACCACTTTCTCAGTGTCAGCCCCTCTAAACAAGCTGGAAATGTAGGCATCATTATTCCTGTTTAGAAAAAAGAGAAAATTGAGTTTCAGGAGGCAGGAGATTAGCTCAAGGTCATAGAGTTAGTAGGTGGTCAATCACCATCCTAATTGGGAAGTCCTCCTGGACAGAAGGCTGATGAATCCACTCTTTGGCCCTTTTTTGGCACCTTGGTCACGTGGCCATGGGGTTTTACGGTTTGATGAGACATAAAACACCTTTGGTGCAGCACACCTTTTATTGGCTTCAAATTGCCTCTTTCATCAGAGGTAGGGGGATCATAAAATGCCAGCCTTATTAAGTTTTCCGGCAGTGGAAGCTGCTCAGAGAGGTGAGGGTCTCAGCTGGAAAATAAGAGGTAACAAGTCCCCTCTCCCTCTGGTCATGGCCTAGACCCTAAGGTCCCTACCCCTTTAGTACTCCATGAAGTTCCAAAAGGAATTTAAGATCATTTTTTACAATTGAGCACTCCATCTGCAAAGCTCCTCTCTTCCTAAGGCCATTCCTTGGACCCCTAAAGTGTCAAGTCAGAAACTGATCACATGCATGGCTTCTTGGCTTATTAGCTGCAGGAAATCACTGCTGTCTCCTGTTCAAATGACAGAGTTTTACAATTAACCACCCAAGCTGCAAAGGCTTTTTCCTCCTTCTAGAGCTTGATCCCTGGAGATCTGGGAAGGAACCAAGAATGGGTGTGCCCCCTGAACCCATGTGCAGTATTGTCTGTCTGTGGGTTTCTGTGCACATGGGCAATAGTCCAGAGCTTCACCCTATACTCAAAGGGTTTCAGTGGCCAAAGCAACAGCAGAGAGATTGAGAAACCCCATTTCAAGCCTAGCAGAGGGCCTACCATGAGACAGGTACTGTGTCTCACCAGGAGCTCACAGCTCAATGGGGTAGATGCCTCTGAGATGTGACTAAAGGTACAGAGCTCATGCTCAGGCCCTGTGGCCTGGGGGACAAGGGAAGGCTTGAGCAGGGGTGAGAAGTTAAGGGATGGACAGGAAGTTGGATGGTTGGAGGCCATTGCTCCACCAGGTAAGGCCATGAGCCAGAGTGAGGAGGAAAGAATGTGTAAGCCACACAGTTGTGGAGAATGGGTCGACTAGACCAAGGTCTGGCAAAATCTATTTCAACTGCTAGCTGTGAGGGGCTCCATGAGGCTTTGTTTAAGCTTTTCCTGAAACCTCTGGTCCCTGATCAGTTACAATGAGGCCCCACCAGACACACTGTTTAAACCGGGCTACAGGTGGTGGCAGAGAACATACCAGGCCATTCATTGTCTTCACTTGTTTAACTAACCCCACAAGTTCCCCCATGACCTTCTTCCCCTCCTTTAGCCCCATCCCTTGTTGTTCCAGAGCATTAAAAGGATTTCAGAATGCCGAATGATTATTGATATACTAATGAGTCTGTCCAATGGCCATTAGCCTGCAGACTACTTGGATATTTTTAAACTACTAAAATCAAATCTTGCAACATCCATTATGCCCTGGATGGTACATTGCTGCTGAGGCCCCAACATGCATAAACGCAACTGAGCCTGCATTATCAAACATTTAAGCCCTTAAAAATTGCCCAACCTCTAAAATCTCCTCTCAGGACCCCGCTCTGGCACTGCCCCGGCAGACACTAATCTCCCCATTAAGACCTCTCCACCTCTTCCCTGCTCGGGGCCTGGGGTCTGCTTTAGAGCAGGGCAACAGCTTTCGGGCGCATTAAAGGATCAGCCGAAGCAAAGATGATCTTCTCTCTTCGAGGGGAGGTGGGCTGAGAGGGCAAACCAACCAATCACTTTGGAGGAGGACAGTGCACTTTTGAAAATAATTCTGAGTGTGTCTGTTTGTTTGGAGTGGAGTGGGGGTGAGGGGTATTACAGAGCTAGTGTTCCGACGCCCAGGTAGTTGCTTCTGTGGGCAAAGAGAGGCTGGGAGGTCTTTATGGGTGGCAGACAGGGTTAGGTCAGGGCAGAAGGTGAGGTTTGAGCTCAGTGCCACCAATGTCCTCTCCCTTTTTGTCATCAGGCTGTCTGCCTTGTAGGAACTATTGCAGAGGTCCCACCTGAGCCCATAGGAGAGCAGCACCCTCCATTTGTTAGTATCGGAGAGTGGCTTCTGCCGATGAAAGATATGGATCGGTTTTCTTTTCAGCTCGGCCACCCCCTTGGGAGGCCTAGTCTCACCTTCTCCTCTCTGTGGTCAGTTTATAGAGGTAGGTCCAGCCTGGTGTGGGAGGAGACCCACCCCTGTACCTGGGACGGGAGGAGAGGTGTCTAATTCAGGAATCAAGTATCAGGGAGCTGGTGGTTCAAGTCATATTTCCAAACCAGCGTAACCAAGAGCGCTGTTGTTTTGGACTCCCTCTGCCTGACGCTTGTGTCTCATTCTCAGCTGCAGAAATTGAGGAGAAGAGGGGGCTGTTCTGATTGACACCCTGACCCTATTATATCTTCTTAGGGTCTAACGCCCTCTAGCTCCCCATCAAATGTGCTCTGGTATTTTCCCTCACTGAGCACTTCCTAGTGCCACATGTCTTCTTACACCCTCAGAACCCAACCCTTCGTCAGTCCTGCCCTGGACGCTGCACTCAGAGCCCAGCTGATGAAGGGGCTGCAGGCTCAGCCCATGTAGGGCTACGGGCAGGGAGAAGAGACGCTCGAGACACCGGCAGCTCTCTGGCAGCCCGCGGTCTAGCTGGGAGGCAGACTTCTGCAACCTGGACAGAACTAGTGTTCCGACGCCCAGGTAGTTGCTTCTGTGGGCAAAGAGAGGCTGGGAGGTCTTTCTGGGTGGCAGACAGGGTTAGGTCAGGGCACATTTATTGCCCCCACATTTATAAACTCTCCTCAGCTTGCTGACCACTTTCACCGACTCCTGCCCACGTGATGCTCAGAGCAGCTGGGTGGTGGGGAGGCTGGAGCTGGCACCGGAGCTGGGATGAGAGCTGGTGCTCTGTTCTGGGTGGGCATCCAGGGCTCTACCTCCAACCCACTGCGCGGCCATGGGCAAAATAGTTAATATGTAACTTATCTGAGTCTCATTTTTTTTTTCTTTTTTGGCCTTTTAGTATTCTGGTGAAGATAATCCACAGAAAGCTCGTGGCATATAGTAGACATTTGAAAATGTTCATTTCCTTCCCTTCGTCTCTCTTTGCTGAGTGACCTTGAAAAGTGCCCTGGCCACTCTGTGCCTCAGTTTCCACCTCTATATTTTGGCATTCATGAGATATAGCAAAGTTCAGTGTAATGGTTGGTGATGGTCTGTGAAGATGGGAGGGTGGATTCACTAGCTGTAACCTACAGGGGAGGTCAGGTGACTCATCCAAGGCCACAGGGCCAACTCTTTCACTTTGATTCTGTCCTGACGTCAGCTCTGAGAGCCAAGAAAGGAGTCCTGGGTAGCCTGGCCCCGGGAGCACTTGGCTAGGAACCCAGCTCCACCCTTTCTTACGGCTGGGTGCCCGCAATACCTGGCCGGCGCTCCTGACTCTGCTTTCTCCACCTCTTTGACACTCAGTCTAGAGCACTTTCTCATCCTTGCTGCCTGACCTGTTGGAATTAAATTTTTCCACTGACACCTGACTCTCCCTGCGTTTTCTGCAGGTTCTGGAGACCTGGAGTCCACACACCTTGTGCCAGCCCTCTGACCCCCCATCTCCCTTTCCTCCCCACTGCCTAGCCTTGATATTGTTAAAGTCCTGGTGTAAAACTCTTGGTTCATCTTTCTTCATTTTTTTGTGTGTGTACGTGTCTGTAGAGAAAGGCTGACTCTTTCACCAGCTGATTGCTGATGTGAAATCCTTTTAGGGCCTGAAATGCAGCTTTTGCTGTCCTTCCTTTTCCGAGGCACTGGGCCATTTGCAGAGGGGGTGTAGGAGCAGAGAAGGAAAGAAAGTGAGCAGGAGTTGAAAGTCCAGCCAGCACATTGGCCTCTTCTGTAGACAAGCTTGCGTTTGGATAATCTGCAATGTGGACACTTTGCAAAGGCGGTGATCTGCCTGCTGGAAGTGGGAGTGGGCAGGCTGACTTCTCTTCCTGTGGATCTGTCCTCCCACTGCCATTGTGCTCATTGCTGCTCTGGACAGAGGGAGGCCTGGCTGCTGCAGCGTAGTTTACTCAGCGTAGTTGTCCCAGCAAAACCCCTTTGGTCTGCTCCTGTCTGCACCGGGGGCGTCTGGGCAGGGAAGGGGTGGGATTGTGGAGAAGGCAAAACCTGTGCTTGGTGGTCAGTAGCCCTCATGTGACCTTGGGTGTAGCTTCTGGGGGTGGGGCATGCTGCGTGTCCCAGCTTCCTGCCAGGTTCCCCTTTGTCATTTTTCACTGCTCAGGCCTCACGTTGGAGTTAAGCCGGGGCTTATACTACCCACCACCTAGCAGTGTGACATCTGTGAATGGATTTCTAATTACACATATAAATCAGCATGATTGGAAATTCTTGAAATTTTATTGGGAAGGAAATTTATAGTGATTAAAACCAATTAATTTGGGCCTCCTATTAATCCAGGCAGCGGGGTTGGGGCTGCCATGCTGCTGTGCCTCCTGAAAGCCATTGGGTGGGATGAGCTCGATCTGGGGGCCACTGGGGGCGCGTGCTCATTTTTCAGGTTACAAATGCTCATTCCATGTTTTAAATTACACCCCTGCCCCCGGCCATGTATCTTGTTTTGTGTCTAAAAATAGAGTTCTGGGCTTTCACTAAAGATTCAGAAACACTAAAAGGAATCTTTTTAATCAAAATAAAGAACCCTTTTTAATTACTCAGCCTCCCTCACAGTTGGAGGTAATAATTGTCGTGTGCTCTTAAGTAGGGCTGTTATTAGATTTCCCTGGGGCTCCTCTATTTTCTAGAAGTTAGCAATGCTGGCTGTTGTATGCTGGAGAAGTCAACTCTCATCTCTTTAAGTCTTTAATGTCAAGACCTCTTTTAAGGTCAAGATTGGGTGGGGGAGCTCACCTGCTCACATGGAAACAGTCAGGAGAGGAGTGAGCCATGGTAGATACCAGGCCTGCCTTGGAAAGAGACGCCTGGTGGTTCTACACTACAGGCCAGATCAAGTTCAAATTCCTCCAGCCACCTCTTCCCCATCTAATGTCTTCTTCCGTAGACTCCAACCAACACCCCATCTTGCTCCATCCAGGCCAGGAGCTTTCCATTCCTACCAACTCATCCCCAACTCTGGGCAGGTGAGACTGGACCTGGATTAGTGTTCCAGGCTGCTGTAAGAAGGTGCTATAAACTGGGTAGCTTAAAACAACAGAAATTTATTGTCTCCCAATTCCAGAGGCTAGAAGTCTGAAATCAAGGTGTGAGCAAGGCCATGTTCCCTCTGAAATCTGTAGGGGAGAATCCTTTCTTGCCTCTTCTAGCTTCTGGTGTTTTCTGGCAATCCTGGCATTCTTTGGCTGTTGGATGTAGCACTCCAATCTCTGTTGTCACATGGCCATCTTCTTCCTGTATGTGTCTGTCCTCTCCTCTCCTTATAAGGACATCAGCTATTTTGGATTTCACCTCATCCTAATGGATGCATCTTAACTTAATTGTATCTGCAAAAATCCTATTTCCAAATAAGGTCACATTCACAGGTACTGGGGGTAGGACTTCAACATATCTTTTTGCAGTATATAAGTCAACTCTTAACATGGTCCTTTGTTGATAGATCTCTGGAGTTTTAGGACCACTTTTGGTTCTAATATTAGCTATCCTTATAACTCTAAATAATATTTGTTAAACATCTGTTAATTGTTCCTTTGATGTTCATTAAAGTCCTTTGACTCTGTACTGTGTAAGATCTGGAATTAGGCCCCTACTCTTCCCTCCCATTCTCTCCCTCTGACACTTTTATTTTTGCATTGCGTGGCCAAGTGAGACCAAACTCGATTTCCTTTTCCTCCTGGGCACACAACTAAACTGCATTTCCCAACCTCCCTGCAGTTGGTTGAGGCCAATGGAAGGAAGAAAGAAGTGTGTGCCCCTTCCAGGCCTGGCCTCTAAAAGTTCCTGTGTGATCCTCCATACATTCTCTTTTCTAGTCTGAAGGATGGGTGTGGATGATTTGGTGGAGGACTTGGAAATCTAAATAAGTAATAAAGTGTCATTATTAGATGGAAGTATCCTGGGTCCTTGGGTCACTTCATGGAGTGAACACTCACTTCTGCTCCCTCATTACCATTTCTGTCATTCACTGTGACATGAGCAGGAAGTCAACCTTGATGATAAGTCACAGAGATTTTAGGGTTGTTTAATAAAATGGTTAGTCTATTCTGAGTAATACTCAAAACCAGGGGTATTGACATTTTCATCCTGCACTGTAGACCCAGCTGAGCCTTTCATGTAACTGAAAACTGGCACTAAAGTAGAAAACAGTGTTTACATCGTTATGACCTTGTATTCTCCTGTGCTAAAGAACCAGGATTAGATTTCTCTTGGCTGGCATTGAGGCCACGTGGATTTTCCATCAGTGCATTAGAATTGTGCCACATGTTAGCTTACTTCTCATTTGGAGCATTACTCTTTTGTATAGCTTCCCTCCGACCCCCTGAAGTTTCTAATTACTATCTTTAATTTTTCTTGTAAAATGTAGTTTTATCATATCCTCAACTTTTTAAAAATATTCTTAATTTCACAATCTATTTCAATCTACTCCCCCAACCCCACTTTCCAAATTTCAAGTGACCTCTTTAGAAAGAATATTGGGAAACAGGCTTTCTGAGTCCTTATTTGTCTGAAAATATCTCTATTCTACCCTCACTATGGATCAATAGATGCTTGGGTACAAAACTCTAGATTCTGGTTAATTTTCCTTTAGAATTTTGCCACATTGCTCTGCTGTCTCTCAGTGCACCTTGGTGTGTGAAATTTCTCCTTTGTTCTTTTCTGGAAGCTGTCAGGATCTTTTTTGTTCTTGGTGTTCTGGATTCTACAAGGGTGTATCTAAGGGCAAGTCTCTTCATTCGTGGTGCAGAGCCTGTGGTCTGAACACTGGAATCCTGCTCCTGTTTTGGGAAATTGTCTTCTATTATCTCTAATCATTTCATCTTCTTCATAACCTCTGTTCTGTCTTTGCAGGATACCTAGTAGTCAAATATTGTATCTCCTGGATTAGTCCTTTAATCTTTTATTTCACTCATTTGTCTTTATATCTCTCTAGTTTGTTTGGTGGAGGGGGGATCTACATTTTAAGAAATTTCCTCAACTTAATTTTTTGTGTGTCTTTCTATTTTTTTAAAAAAAAAACCCAAATTATACTATTTACATTTCTATGAATTCCTTTCTTTATGACTTTTAAAAACCCTTCCTTTTTCATAATACTCTGTTCTTCTTGAGAGGAGAGGTATAGTCTTTTGGCAACTGTGTTCTTGGTTTATCTTTATCTTTTATTCAAATCAATTTTCTAATGTATTCTTTTAAAAAAATGTATAGCACTCTGTTCTTATTAAATGATAAAATGTGCTCTCAAATCTCTCTGATAATTTTTCAATTTGAAAAAGTTAAAAATTTTCTGAATTTTATCGATTTTCTCAGGGAATTGGGGTTTCTGCTTGTTTCCCTCCTCCACACTGCTGGCCATCTTCATGGCCTGGTGCCCCTGGGCACTCCATTCATATAGCAGGCAGGCTGGTATGAATTTCCCCTGCTGGAGTAGGTCTTTTCTCCTCACCCCCCAAGTGTCTTCCTTGAGTGTGCCGTGCGATGTGGAGCTTCTTGGTGTGACTGCTCCTCTGGCACATTTTAATTTAAAATGCATGAGCTGGAACACCCTAGCCCCAATACACACACAATGGCATCTTAAATCAGAAGTAAATTTTTTTTGGTCTTACTCCATGGTCCCCACAGGCATGCCTGAAACCTTAGTAGTCTCTGGTCAGTTCATTCAAAGCCCATAGGAAAGAACCACTGCATTATTTTAGCCGAGAGACACTTGCTGGGCACCCACACTCAGGAGGTGAGATGGAGGTGGGTAGGAAATATGAGGTGATGGGATGCCAAATGGTACCTTGTTCTAGATAGAGGCCTTCAATTAATCTCCGGTTTCAGTCCCAGTTCTCGCTCGTGCTGTCACCATTAGTCAGAGGGACATGAAGAGGCAAGGAAGGTATTTTCCCAGCCAGCTCGAATCTGCTCCTGCGGGCTCTTTGTGGTGAGTTGTGACTTTTAGCTTTCTCGGCTTCTTTCCCGCAGCATCACGCTTCCATCCACCTTCTGACTTCTAGAAATCTATTGCACTTTCTCATTTATTTGTCACTCTGCTCCTACCCTACTACCAGCTTAGTTACTGTTATAGGGTTGTTTCTTTGTATTTTTCTACACTTTAATTTCAGTGAGATTGCGGGAAGGCTGGGAAATGAGTATACACACTCAGGCTGCCATCTTGAGTCAGAAGTAAATTTTTTTTTTATGTGATGTAATAAGTGGGTTTTTTTCCTGCAACCAAAACAGCTTGAGTAATGCTCCAAACCTCTTGCTCTACAGACGAGAAAATAGGGCCCAAGGGGTTGAAGTGTTGAGGCTACACCTCTACTTTCTATAAGAATCCTGATTTCTTGGGGCTGAGGTTCATGGCAAGTGAAGGACATGGTCTGGATAAGGGAAAAATTGAATTAGAAAATAAATTTGAAGAAAATGCAGTAGGACTATTTTCAAGTACACATTAGCTCAACTAAACTAATAAAGTGTTCAGATTTTTTGAGGATTTTCTATAATGCAAACTTGTAAAAACAGAATAACTTGGAATTACCATCTATGTATTTTTGCAGGTAAATTAAAGCCTTTAATATACTTTAAAGTACTTCATTTTGGGGGCCAGTTAAACCTAATCCATGCAATCTTACTTGTACCATTTCTTGAGCATGAGTGAGCACAGGTTATCTTCTCACTGCCTATCAATCACAAACTTCAATGGGCGGGTGCATACATGTGTTATTTTTAGCCTATTTGTTAAGGTTAGCAAGGTTAGCAAGGCAGGAAGGGGACCATGGGTTTACTACAGTCTACAGGACAGAGACTTCCCATCCCAGCCAGGAGAGAAGGGAAAGGAAAAATGGGCACCGCTTAAGATAAAAAGATGGCCTTCTTTCCCCTCCCCCCTCCCCTCCCCTCCCCCCTCCCCTCCCCTCCTCTCCCCTCCCCTCCCTTCCCTTCCTCCCCTCCTCTCCCCTCTCAATGCCTTTTTAAATTCCCATTTCTTTAACCCCAGTGCTCTGTATCCTGTCGCCCTTTACCTGGGAAACAAATTTTTCACTCTGAAGTGTTAGGGGCTTTTTGTCTCACTACCCTGTGGGGTATGCAAAGAGAGTGTAATGTTTCACAGAAATGAGTTGATAAAGGTGAAAATTTCAGGTGCCAGTGAGGGGGATAATGCGAATGCAGGTGCCTCCCCGAACCACGCCATATCCTCGTCAGTGGGCAAGGCCGGTCCCCTTAGAGATTTGAACATCCATTCATGAGTTCCCTTGAGTAGATGACATCATTTCTACCTCTGCATCTTCCACCAATTAGTAGAAAATCTTTCCTCAAGCTCTCCTTGGATTTAGTCCAGGCATCTGACTTGGAAGGATCTAGGAAGGTGGAGACTGTGCTTGTTAGCCAGGTGTCCCCATAACGTGTATATGAGAAGAAGCTCTAACATTTGCTGAAGGCCTAACATGTGTCAGGCTTTGTGCTAGATGTTTTATGTATGTTCTTTAATTCTCCTAAAACCTTGGGAGGTGGATATTATCCCATTCTCCAGGTGAGAAAAAGGAGGTACAGAGAAGTTCAATAACTTACCTAAAGTCAGACAGTGCCAGGATCTAATCTCCTCCTACCTAGTTTCCCAAACACCTTACATATAGCAGTTTCTCAGAATATTTTTATTGAACCAAACATTTCATAAGCCCCTGTGAGTGAGGTTCTGAAGCTGGATAAGGCCCCAGAGAACTGTCAGAGACCCATCCCTCAATCCTGGATCCTTGGCACTCAAGTCTCTTTAAACCAGACTGGTAATTGCTCTGGGCTTGCTGCAAGGCCGTGCATTTAACAAAACAAACACAGGTTCCATTTCACATGCAAGTAAATATTTTCCCCAAGCGATTAGCACCCAGACAGCTAATAATTACCTCATGTGACACTTTTAAAAGCTGACTATGCATATTTATGGAAAATTATTATTATCACAATACTAGGAGCTCATTAATCTACAACAGCATGTGAGAACATTCCAAAGTCAGTGTAACACTTGCGCTCAGTAAATAGCCACCTGCTTGGGAAGCTGGCGTGGCTAGTGCTTGAGACTTCAGCGGGCCGGGAAGCCTCAGAGAGGAGCACACGCTCTAGCCTAGGGCATGGCTGTGGACACCCCTGGCGTCGGTCCGCACCATGGATCTGAGTGAGCCCTTCCCTCTGTCCTCCGCTCTCTACCTGGGAGATCCCATGACAGCTGTGGCTTTAGTTGCCTTTGATGTCCCGGTGACTCCCCAAATCTCTCCTTCAGCTCATGTCACTCTCCTGAGTGTTTATACAACCAATTTCTAGGTCTTTCCACAAGGATATTCCTTGAGCCTCTTAAATTCCTCATTATCCGAACAAAACTCATCTCTCCTCCCCTCAATCTCCCTCTAAGTATCGCTTTCTCCATCCTGCTGTCCCCACCCTCCTCTGGCAGCCACCACTTCTCATTCGGTCCCTTGTCCTTCCTGCCTGCAGCATTGTCCCATCCACCCATTCTCCACGTTACCACACCGGTGTAGGGTTGTCTCATGGTTTGTCTTTAATTATAAATCTAATAACAAAGTCACCCATTGCCCAAAATCTTTCTGTAATGGATTTCTGTTATTGTTTTTGCCACTCAGTATCCATCCATTTATCATTCCAGTGGTAACAAATCTCCGATTTGGGGAGCGCCACCCCACCTCCATCTCAGCCACACCTGGGGAGGGGTCAGTGGATGCAACAGAAACAGGTCGTCCCATTTCACTGCCCTGGCCACAGTGGTTGTTCAGGGATGGGTCCCGTAGGTCAAGCCAGGTTCCAGGGTTTTAGCTTGAATCACTTGAAAAAGGGTTTGCTGGTTCTGAACCTGGGAGGACGTGAGGCTGGAGCAGCTGTGGCCTCCATGTGGCGCCCAAGGCAGAAGCCATCTCCTGGAGGAGAGCAGAGCTGAGCCAAGAGGTGTCAAAGCCAGGTCCTCATGGTTGGTTTGAGCCCCTGACTCCAGCCCTTCACAAAGTGAGCTCAACTCCCCGTTTATTAGCGCCGAATTGCAGGTGCGAATAATTCTCTTTTTGCTTAAGCTGGTGGGATTGGGATTTCTCCCATTTGCTATTGACACACATTCAGCGATCCTCCATTGCCTCTGGGATAAAGTCCAGATTCCTTAGCAAGGCTTACAAGGCCCTCTGCCACCTGGCTTCATTTTTTCCCCAGCCTCATCTCTCACCACTGTCTGCCTCGCACTTGATGTTCCAGCTAGATGGAGCTTCCCTGAACACACTTTAACTTTCTTGTAATTGCTTTTAATTGTCCATCTCCTCTGGGGGACTGTAATGCCATAGGAATGGGGCTGCATTTATTTTATTCACTGTTGTAGCTCTAGCCGCTAACAGGATGCTTGGATTATGGTTGGTGCTTAACAAATATTCCTCAAATCTATCAGTGGATGTGAGTTTGTCCTTGCATAAGATATTGCTAGATTCATTTGTTCTTGGGCTAAATCTTACTTTATTCATTCCTTTATTCAATAAATATTTATTCAACATCTACTATATGTCAGAAGTCAATGAAAATAAAAAATAGTTTCAGACTTTAAATAGTTTGAATTCTAATGGGTAAAAAATACGAAAGCAATTATAATATATATGATATAATTTAAATTTTTTGCTATAATTGAGATATGTACAACATCCAATGGGAGCAAGGAAAAAAATCTCTCCTAAAATTTCCTGGGGATGTCTGCAATCGTAGGAAGATGTCATAGGGGAGGCAATGCTGAAATGATCATAACTATAATAATACTATCAACAGCAGTTATACTATGTGGCCGGTGTTAACCATTTTACAGTCACTATCTCATTTAATCCTCAGAACCACATATGAGATTATTATCTTCATCTGCATTTGGGATCAAAGCAGTAAAGTGCCTTTCCCAAGGCCACATGGCAGGTAAGTAATAAAGTCGGGTATTTTGTCAGGCTGACAAGGTGGGGGAGAGAATTATAAGCACTGGCAATATTGTGCACAAAACTCAAAGCAGAGGTATTGATCCTGTCTTTATTTAATATTTTGGTATTTTGTTCATCATGGATTGGGTTTTTATTAGTTTTGACTTTTAAAAATATTGCATTAAAGTATTATTTATCTTAATGACTGGGCTTTTTGGTGCTCCCTTAAAGTTTGTGCCTGAGGTGAGTGTCTCATTTACCTTCTCTAATCCCAACTCTGCATGTGAGGGCCTGTCGTGTATAGGAAACTATAATAATACAAGTGCATCGAGTTAGTATGAGATAGTAGAAGGGAACCAGGGATGAGTGTAGATGGATAGCTAGGCAGGGGCCAGGTGATGGAGCCTGTGTTCATGTCATGGCATAGAGATTTTATCTTGCAGGCCAGCCATTCTCAAACTTAAATCATGGCTAAACCTCTTTTAAATGAAAAAATAATTCCCAATTGTCCCCCTCCCTCAAAGTTACTTAAATTATTTAAATTTAATGTTAGTTATATACGGACAAATGTAAATGAGGTATCAATTTTGTGCTAGTGTAAACTTAACACATTTACCAGTAAAATACAAACAAAATGTGAAACTCACAACATTCAAATTAACAAATGTTATGTCACAGATGATGTTGGTCTGCTGAAACTAAATCTCTGTGTAAGATATAGCCTCAGAACTCAAGAACAAAGATTCACAAACCTTAATGAATTTAAGATCCACCTGGGGAGTATTATCATTTTATTTCATGGAGTTTCCTGGACCCCATTTCAGGGATTCAGATTTCGAAAGTCTGGGATGGGGCCAGGAATCTGCATTTGTAACAAGCTTCCCAGGTGATTCTGGTGAAGGAGGTCCAAGGTTGCACACTGAGATCAGCTAAGAGGTTACCGTCATGGTCAGACAAATAAGTCAAACTAGTCTATTCAAGAAATGGGGCAGATGGTGGAGAAACAAATAAACCTGACCATGGCGCCACTACACCACCTCTTTAAACAAAAGGCAACAGCCTTTCTTAGCAACAGCTTTTGCACCAGGAGACAATAGGCAGGGGCTCCTAGAGGAAGCGTGAAGCTATAGTTCAGAAGGAGGGTCTAGAGCAGGAGTTGACAAACTTTTTCTGTAAAGGGTCAGATGCTAAATGGTTTATGCTTTACGAGTCATACAGTCTCTGAAGCAGCTATTCATTGCTGTCCTTGAAGCATGAAAGCCACTGTAGACACTCTAGGTAAATGAATGAGTGTGGCTATGTTCCAATGAAACTTTATTTACAGTAATGGGTGGCTGGAGGGATTTGGAGCCTTTGGCTTTATACCTCTGCCATCAACCCATAGAAGCTGAATTTTTTTTTTTTTTTAAATATATCCTTATTGATTTCAGAGAGAGGAAAGGAGAGGGAGAGAGAGATAGAAACATCAATGATGAGAAAGTCATTGATCAAGCCTGCAACCCGGGCATGTGCCCTGACCTGGAATCGAACCCCGATCGCCTGGATCCAAGGTTGACGCTCAACTGCTGAGCCACGCCCGGCCGGGCAGAAGCTGAAATTTTAATCCGAGAGAAAAAAATTGATTCAGCCTCTAGGTTTTGTTCTGCTGGCCAAGCCATCCAGGGGCAACTTCAGATTTGCATTTCTGTCACAACATTGCTCAGCCTGATTAAGTTCATTAGTGTTATCTGACCATCTCCACTGGTTTTCAAAACTACCTCTAGCTTCTTACAATTTCTAATCAAAACTTTACCTTGGAAATAGCTGCTGTTCCTCTGGGAATTTCTAAAAGCTTTTCTGGGGTTGGTTTTTCAGGGAGCTCCAAAGGACTGAAAGGACCTGCCTGGCACTAAGAAATGAATCCCTAGAGGTAAAACTTAAGGTGAACTCAAAGGATTTTCTTTGAGGGATGGGCCTGCTCTGCTTCCTGTGGGTAGCCTGCCCAGGGAGGTCTGGGAGGCTCCTGGAAGCTTCTTCCCTGAGCACCTGGTGTGCATCCTCCCAGCACTCCTGCTCACTCTCACTGGAAAGTCTAGTTGCTGATGCAATCTGTGTGTTGGTGTTGCAGGAAACCAGTCCGTGCTTGCGTTCGTGTGTGTGTGTGTGACTGATCTTTTTTAAAGAGTGAAGTAAATCTTGTACAAATCTGATAATCGTCTCAAAAACTCTGGCTTGCCATTTACATTCCTCAACTTAGTCTCCCTTCTACATCCAGGACAAAAATAACGGCTTGTGAGGACTTAACGGCTTAAGGATGGAAAACTTAAAACTGGTCGGATTCTGCCCAAATCCTATCAGATTTTCTTTCTTCTCATAAACCTTTAATCAGCATCAACTGTGTGTGTGTGTGTGTGTGTGTACTCACACACGCACACATTCTGTTTCTGTCCTCTGGATCAGTGTAACATACCAGCAGTGTAAAAGACGCACACACCTACAACTGGAAGTATTTGAAATGGACTCCAATATTGGCCACCACTGTATCTGAGGGCAAACTTACTTCCTGACCCCAGGCTAGAGATGAATAGAAGGTCACTGGCTCCCTTAGTCTCATGAGCTAAGGCCCCAATCTCTTTGTTCACTGCCATTCAAGGCATCACAAGTACATGGCTAAGCAGAAGTCTGTTTGGGCCCAAATATTCTTCCCTAACAATCTTCCTCCCCTCCCTCCATCTAAAGCAAGGGAGCTCTGAGTATTTTCAGTGGAGAAACTCAATTATCTTACAGGAAAAGTCTTTTTATTCCAGGAAATACCCATAACCAACCAACCAAAGTATCTGCAATATTGGACAGGGTTTTACCAATAAAATTTCACTAATCAGAATCTTCAAATAACCAGATTGCAGTTAGTACTTATCTCTGCAGCATAGAATCTTGGGGACAAATAGACAAATCCAGCCACAAACTAGAAAACAATGAGGCGCTTATCACAGATACAACTCAAAATAACCCAGCGATTTCCAGGCTCACCAGGAACGAATACCTGCGCCTGCTCATCTCCATCTCCAGCCTGGACATTGAGAAGTGACTGGGGCTCTGGGCCCTGCATTAGTCAGGGTTCTCCAGAGAAACAGAAGCAATGGGAAACACACACACCTCACATCTCTCTCTCTCTCTCACACACACACTCACACACACACTATACAGAGAGGTTTTCAGGAATTGGCTCATGCGATTGTGAGGGCTAGCGAGGCCGAAACATGCAAGGGAGGCTGGCAGGAATCTATCGATGTTGCAGCCTTGAGTCTGAAAGTTGTCTGGAGGCAGAATTTCTTCCTTCTCAGAGTAACATTCTTTACTCAAAGTCTACGGATTGTAGATGTTGATCACATTTTAAAAGTACCTTCACAGTAACGCCCAGACTGCTGTTTGACTGAACAACTAGGCACTGTAGCCTAGCCAAGCTGGCACATAAAATTAGCTACCACAGGCTTCATACTTCTCAGACAGGAGAGATGTCATGATAGTAAATTTTTTTTGGTCATTGCCAAAGCCAAGAAGTGGACACAAATGCTTTAAAAATCTTTCAACACCAAAAGTTAAATTTAAAAGAAATTTTAGGTCAGTAATAGGAACAAATTACCAACCTTTTCCCACCCCCTCCTCTCCCCATCTTAGTCCCCACCATTCTACAGACAGCCCAGCCACTTGAGACACATAGAAGTGATAAAGTTTGTCATTGGAAATAACAAATACAAATCAATGATCTAACCTGGAAACTTGTTTTCTGGGAGGAGAACTCAGAAAGCAGAGCTAGATAATCAGCCATAATGAGGATTTTTAGTGCCCTTGTGCCCAAGCACTTGGACAGGCATCACTGTGTGGAGCTGACACTGTTGCTGGCCTATCCAACCCCAACTTCCCTCTCTCTAGCCACCTGCCACCGAGGAGTGACCAGGGGCATGGAGCATAACATGATTAAAGAAATTCCATTTCTTCTCTTGAGTTTCCAGAAAAGCTTTTGCTTGCTTTTGTTTAAAGAAACATTGGACACTTCTGGAGTCAACTAAAATGGCAAATAAACAGATGCAAATATGCTTAACATCATTTGTCATTAAGGAAATGCAAATTCACATAATGAGATAACTCTACAAATCTATTAGAATGGCTAAAGTAAAAAAGACAAACCAAAAAAATAAAAAAGCCCCCGGACCCAAAAAAACTGACAATACCAAGTGCTGGCAAGAAATAGAGCATCTGGAATTCTCATGCATTGCTGATGGGCATGCAAAATGGCACAGTCATTCTGGAAAACAGTTTGGCAGTTTCTTATTAAATTAAAAATACTGTAATCATGTGACCCAGCAATTGCACCCTAGGTACTTCTCTCAGAGAAATGAAAACTTTGTTCACATAAAAATCTGTGTGTGAATGTTTACAGCAGAGGTATTCCTAATTCCCAAACTGGAAACAACCCAAATGTCCTTCAATAGGTGCAAGAATAAAAAAACTGTGGCCTGTCCACACAATGGAATACTATTTGGCATAAACAGGAATGAACTACTAATATGTATGACAACTTGAATGAATCTCAGAGGCACTATAGTGGGTGAAAGGAGCCAGACTCAGAATGGTAACCACTGTTTGATTCCAGTTACACGACACTCAGGAAAGGGCAAAACTATAGACAAAAAAACACAAATCAGTGGTTGCCAGGGCTTAGGGCTGAGGGTGGGGATGTTTGACTACAAAGGGGCAGCACAAGGGACTTTTTGGGGTGAGGGAACTGTTCTATATCCTGATTGTGGTCGTTGCACAATTCTATGCATTTGTCAAAACTCACTAAATTGTACATCATCAACAATAAAAGTATATTTTTCTCTTTTTAAATAAAAAAAAAAGTAAATTACACAAAGGGACCAATTTGGCTATTACTGTCCTTTGACTTTGTCCACTTGCCTCTCCCTCTTGTCCTGGCTGGAATGTGAATGTGGTGGTTGGAGGTGCCACTGCCATTTGGCGGCTAAGGGGAGAAGCTGAGGATAAAAGCCAGCAGGCCAAGGCTGGTGGAGAAAAGATGTGGACAGAGCTGGGGTCTCTTGCTGCATCTGAACCCTGGACTATATTCCTTCTGACTGGTGGCTTCCCGAGGGTGGAAAACATCCGTACTGCATGCGGGCTATAAGGGGCTACATTGTTGGTAGAGAATTTAAAACAATAATAAAACCAATGGAAAGTCAGGCTGTTATTTTTGTGCCAGCAGCTCTAAACAAGGCCAGTGACAGGATCTTTGTTAGCCTAACTTCTGAACAATTGCTCTAGTTACTGTGGAGTTTTAAGAACATGTATGTAAGTTACAGTTGGTCGGTCACCTATAGGAACATACGGACTGAACTACATGCATTCATTTTGAGAGCAAACAAGAGAAGTTTTCTGTAGATTCGGATTCATTTGGACATGGTTTTTAAATGATCACTCCAGCCACTGTTCCACACTTTCAAATTTTAAACACACTGTTAGGAATTCTGAGTAGTCATGTAGGACGACAGAATCAAAGTAACCGAGTTCGGATTACCTCCTTTTACAGTCATCGTGCGATCATCGATTATTTCAAATCTACTGTTTAAGCACAAGGCTCTGTACGAGGCTGGCAGACGCGGACGGCGCTCAGGGCAAAGCAAGATGATCTGGCTGTTACGAACTTGCTGGATAGTCTCTGAATTAACTGCCGTGCTGAGTATGCTGTTCATTAAAAAATATGTAATCAAATATGCTAATTTGAAATATTTGCTGCAAATAATTCTGTCATAAAGAGGAGTTTTCAACAGTGATCATTGCAGTTGTCACATACGCTAGGTAGGCAGTGCTCTTGACTTCTTGTGAGATGAGCACACAGCACTTACACGTATTAAACAGCTATTCTGGTACTTGCGGGTGAGCTGAAGCCCATGTCTCTCACTTTCATGGGTGGTGCGGCAGGTCTTGGGGAAAAACTGCACAAAAATAGAACCGGTTAAATGACTCCATGCCACAGCAGCTCATTCGCACACATCCCAGAGCAGGTCAGGGCACACGGGCTCTCTCCGGTTGGGGATGGCTGTACGTGCTTAGCTTCTGTTTAATTTGCTTTTGCAGATGGCAAGCGTTAATTGGAGGAAGGATTTCTTTGTGGGGAAGTTGATCTCTATGATGATTAAAGTTGAAAACAGAATTCTAATACGGAAGAATTTAATTTGCTGTTCAGGTACATTGATTTTTATCTCACAAAGATTTGTCAGAATGGAGTCGCCTATTGGAGCTGTCCCTAGACAACAGGGCAGAAGGCCATTCGTGGTCTGGGGTCATATTAGCTGTTTGTGTCCTGGGAGGAGCTGGGGTGTGGGGGGTTCTGGCCACATCCCCTTCCTACCTCCTTCCTGCGCTGTCGTCTCCGTGAAAGCCAGGCTGGCCTCTTGTCCATTCCTTCCTTCTTCTGTAGTATCCACTGCGCTGCTTCTCTGGGTGGAGCACCATGCTAGTGCCAGGGATGTGGTGATGTGACCAAGCCCACATTCTCATGGAAGAGAGAAAAGGGCAAGCACTCCCAAGAATCAGTGTCTAATGATCTGTGCTAAGGGTGATGAAGGGAAGTTAAATAGAGCTGGAGGGGATAAAGGAGGTGCTGGCTTAGTCTAAGGGTTTGGCAAAGCTTGCAGAGGAAGTGGTAGCTGTTATGAGGCCAGGCAGCTCTTCTTGCCCGCCTGCTCCAGAAATCACCGCCACACCCCCATTTGCTTAGAGGAGTTTGAAAGGATTCTGTCCTTTGCAATCAACCCTAAAGAGAAGATTAAAAAACAGAAACTCCTCTGAATTCAAAAGAATCACATCAAATGGAGGTGTTCCAGGTTCCAGGAAAGGCGATATTTTTGAGGTAGTGGGGCCTTTTCATTGCCTTTCAAATAGTACTGCCAACTTGAAGACCATTCCTGAGTCAGGAGATGCTTGTGAAATTTGAGCAGTGAAGCAGTGGCCCCTTGCTCGGCGGGAGGGCTGCCTTCGGTGGTGGAGAGGCTCCTGCAGTTTCCTGGCCCAGGAGGAAATGATGGCATTAATTCCAGGCCTGCAGAAGCGGGGCAAGCAGTGTTCCCAGGACCCCAGGCACAGCCCTCTGGCTTTCCTGGGAGTTTCCCTGCGTTAAAATGCATTGGCTGTGAGTCAACATTTCCCTCGCAGTGGGGGGGCTCCGTGCCTGAGTTTCTACTTCTCATTTCCTTCCTGGACCCCTATGACAATGACTGGCAGGCAGCTGTGAATGACAAGCCCCGAAAATAAGGGAGGGGGTTTGATGGGAGAAAACAGCCCTGGATTTGCAACAAAGCTCTTAGCTCTAGGACCATGTGAATAGCATCTAGCCACTTTGAGAAAGTGCATCGCTGGGCAGGTGCAGAAGCATGCTTGCAGGCCCCAGGTAAAGTAGAGCCAGTGGGAAAGGCCAGCAGTGCAGAGAGGGGCCCGTGTAGGGAATGGGGAAGAGTGAGACTGGCCAGTGTGTTCCAGTGGCTTCCGAGAGTGGATTGCCAGGGCCCTGTCTCTCAGGAGACAGGTGGATGGCCAGGAAGCCACATTGCAGTCCCCTCTGGACAGAAGCAACTATGATTTTATTTTACTCTGACCCCTGGGCTGGGAATTTGAAGATCTGGGTCCCAGTTCCAACTCTGTGCTGACCTGCTATGAAACTCCAGGCAAATGCCTGAGCTCTCTAAGTCTCAGTTTCCTCCTAGAAAAATGGAGGCTCAACCCCAAGAGGTTGAAGGTCTCCCCAGCACCACTGCTTTTTCTTATGCATTTTAACCATATTGACATATTCTTACCTGCGTCTTTGTGACATCACAGATGAGGTGGGAAACAAGACCTTTGCTGTTTGGTTAATAGGCTACCATGGAATGAGAAGCTGCCACATTTTGGGGTGGTTTATGAACATAGGTTCAGACTCTCCTTCCCACCCTCCCATGTCCAGCCCAAAATGCACCCAGAGCTTGGAGTCTCAGGCATCTTACCAGCCAGGTGGGCAGAATGTGCCAAGCCACAGGCCACCATAGTTGAGACTTCTACTCAGACTGGATTCTGACAGTTTGCTAAAAGCTTGTGAGATTTCTACAGTTTCAGGATTTTTTGTGAAATATTGATAATGCATCTTTACAAATTTTTAATTTTAATAGTCTAAATAATCTAAAATCTCACAAAGATAGTACAGAGAGAGTTCCCTATACCCTTTACCCAATTTTACCTAATGTTGACATCTCACCTAACTATGGTACATTTATCAAAACTAAGACATTAACATTTGTACAATATTATTAACTAAACTACAGGCTTCATTTGGATTTCCCCAGTTTTTCCCCAAATGGTCTTTCTGAGTTCTAGGATCGAAACCCTATACTATGGTACATGCTGTCACCTATCCCCTTCCTGTCTTCTGATCTATTACAATTCCTTTGTTTTCTTCCTTCCCTCTATGACCTTGGAATAGTTCTGGTTACATATTTTGAAGAAAGCCACTCAGTTTGGATTTGTCTGATGTTTTCTCATGATTATGAGATTTGGGGTTTGGGAGAGAAGACCACAGACCTTTTTCATTGTGTAACATCAGAGGTGAGGTACATGATAGCAGCACAGAGTATCAGCCTTGATCATTTGGTTAAGGTGATGTTTCCAGCTTTCTCCACTGTATAGTTACTCCACTGTTTTCCCCTTTTCACTTGTTAGAGGTAAATATGAGTATTTTTATGCTTTAAATCTATTTGGGGATGTGAATTCTGAATCCAGGTCCTAATCTAAAAAATTGCTCCTGTCCTAAGGAATGTGATTCTCTGAGATTGAAATGTAATCATTGTACAAAGTGCTTTGGGAGATGCAGATGGGTCTTGGGAGATGTCAGCAGGTTAAGTAAAGGTAGGCCTCAAGCTGAAGTTTAGGGAAAGTCAGAGCGGGCTGGGGCAGCAAGGAGGTGGTGAGAAGTGGGAGGGTAGGTTGGTGACTGATATAGAGAGTAGGTTGGTGCCTGGCGGGGCTGGAGGAGCAGGCTAAGCAGGGAGCTGGAAGAACAGCAGGTTTAAATGGGACCTGCTGTAAATCAGGGGAGAGGAGGCTATGTAAATGGGTGTTCTCCCACACTCTTTCCCTGATTGGTTGCATGAGGCACTCACCCTGGTTAAGGATACGGTCTGTGGCCATGAAGGAGGGAGGCTGGTTTGCATTGTGTGGCTCTTGGACCTATGACTGACTTTGCGGTCAGCATCATGGCTCTAGATAGCCAGGCAGCCCATTCAGGCAACTGTCAAACTAGAAGGGGTCTGCTTTGGGGTCCGTGCGTATCTAGCCAAGTTTGCCTGGGGTCTAAGAAGGTCAGCACTTGCCAATGATCAGAAGGTAATCTCACACTGCTGCAAATAAGGGACCTGGGAAGAGTAGAGTGTCCAGATGTTTGCATGACATGAGTTCACAGGTGACTATTGGGGGGCTCATTCCCTTCATTGCCCCACTCTACTTATCAGGGGCCAGCCATTGAGCTATTGTTTCAAGGAGAAGGCTCTGGGTCACTTTTGCTGCCTTCTTCAAGTCACAATGACTTTTAACAGGCAACATCTGACAGTGCGGGAGCCCCTTGCAGCCCTGGGTGAAATTATGATAACAAGAGAAAAAAGCTATTACTGCCACCATGCTTTCATTATGCAAATGATATTAAGATAGGCTGTGTGGATCGCCCCTGGCTATGCTATAATCTCCATGCAGTGATTATAATGTGTCAAACTTAGTCATTTTGATTATGACATGTTAATTACATGCCATCCTCATGTAGACATGAATATTACTCCCCGTCAGACAAAACACAAATTGGGGCCATTGTTAGTTGGTTAGTTGTGTATATGTGTTTTAACTTTTTTAAAAGGATTAAAAGATTTAGAAGATATATAATATTGCAAACTAATTAAATACCGGCCTGCTCTGTGCTCCGCTGGGTGGAGAGAGAGTAGATGCAGCTAACTTGGACTGATTGGGTTGCATTTTTGTGCTCTGGATGCCATTGGCAAAATGGGGTTTCCTGGAAAACAAGAAGCTTGCCTTGTTGGGGATCGAGATGGGGAGGGAGTGGTTAAAGGTTGGTAGGGTGGGGTGTCAGGGAGCATTTGAAAACTCCAGGCCCAAAGTGGCTTGGGAGAAAGAATGGAGAATCATGATCAAATGCCTGATGGAAGGGTCACTGAGCTGGAAGGGCCTCTGCAGACTCTCAAGCCCACTTTTCCTTTTGCAGACTAGGAGATTCAGGACCCAGAAAGGTGAAGGAACTTGTCCAGAGTCACTCAGCCAGGTTGAGAAAGAGCTGGGACATAGCATTGCACCATGCCTCTGTGACTTGGGACCACCATTTCCCTGTAGGAATGGAAGGGTTGGTCTGGCCTTAATGGGAATCACCACATCTCCTCGTGACCACTGAGAAGGGGTTTTTTGACCCATACAGTCATTGATTAGAATCAAGTCTAAACCCTCTAGGTTGGCATCCATTCTACCTGTTTTTTAGGCTTGTCTGCTAATCTAATCGAATCTACCATAACTCCCTTACTTCCATAAAAATGTTTTCTACTCATCAGCCTCCAAACATACCTTGCATTACTCTCAAATGTCAGTGGGCTGGGCCAGATAATCTCTCCAGGTTGCTCCCAGCTCTAAGATGCGTGAGTCCAGGCTTGGTGTTTATAGTAGTGGAATAACTAGTGGGGGGGGGGGGGGGCAGTGAGGTGATATCTCTGCCACATTCTTTGATGTCATGGGACTGGGGAGGGGAAATCCCTTGAGGATTAAGTGAGCAAGAGTAGAAGTCAGAATAGGGTAGGTTAGTATCAAGGTCAATAGCCAGGTCAAGGGGCTCATATGAGACCAAATGACCAACATTAAAGGAAGTTGTGAGTCCTGGAGAGTCCTTGCTTTGAAGATGGTCTCAGATGTGCATACTGGTTCCATCCATGGGCCCCTTCCCCTCCCAGGTTAATGCTTTCTGGCCAATCCAAGCTCTTTTATAAGGAGGGCCTACATAAACCTGTCAGCCATCAGCATCAGAGTCTGAAGCTGAGGCTTCACTAGCCAGTGGGCATTGGAGGTGAGCTCATCTCCATAAGAGCTCCTTGGAAGTCACCAGGGGTTCTACAAATGGAAGGGATTATCATTGAAATATAATTTCAACAAAGATGGCACAATGCTCTGTTCTGCTATGATGAAATGTGTCATTAAATATAGAAATAGATCAAGCACCTTCTCACTAAGATCCTCTGGTACCAAGTATCTAGGTGAAAAGCTGAATATCTGTGAGAGCTCACAAAATGTGAAGGAGGTAGGAGAAAAAAAATCCCTCACTAGGGAGATGTACTTAACTAGACTTATAAATAGCCTGATCACAGCTCGTTTGATTAATTTGGGGAAAAGGAGTAAAAATGTTTTGCCAATTCATCAGATTTCATGCTTTCAAAGCAGTTGCTAATGTAAATATTAGCATCCAAACGAACAAATTGTCTTTGGTAATTAAATGCCCTAATTTACAGGTTCCATTAGCAGAGATGATTTTCCCCTGGAATTAACTTTTCTCCCCTTTTCCCTTTCCCTATCCTAACGTGATATACATCAATGGATGTGTTTGCAGAGAGGGGGTCTGGGGTCCACTCTCTCGTACTCTGAGTGAAGAGGACTGAGTTAGTCCCTGGGGATATAGCTCAGAAAGACTAGAATGAGTGTGTGCCCCTAGAGCTTAACTTCCCCTGGACATGGCAGAGTGAGCTTGGCCTGCGTGTGGGATTAGTTCTCCCAGTGACAGGGTGAGATCTGCCCTTTTCTGCTGTCTCTTCCTAGATTGGGACATTCCCCCCGGGAAACCTGCACTGAAGGGAAGTGACCATTGACATGGACCCCAAGGCTGGCCCCAACTGCTAAATCATCATATTGGGTCTTCACAATACCTCTCCTTTTCAAAATTTATCTTATCCCCCAGGACTCCCCTAAGGAGCCCAAGACTGTGCCCTGCTGCTCAAACTCTCAGTTGATTACTGTACCCCAACTGCTAGCTGGTGGCAGCTGAAGACCAGTCCTAGAGCACTCACATTTCCACAGGTTGTTGGAGATTCAAAAGGTGGCATGAGCATTAGCCAAACAAATCAAGCTTAAGTGGTGGCCAGCTCTCCTGTCACAGTATGGAGGGTGGGGGAGGGGAGATGCTAAGACAGGAGGGCCTGCTTCATACCCCATTTTCTAGGATCCTATTTAATTTGTTCAAATGGCAGCCCTATGTCTCCTATTATTCTTTCACAGGCTGGGACTAGGGAGAGGTGAGTGAGGTGCAAAGTATACCTAAGGTGCAAAGTATAAGAAAGTTCAGGGTCAGTATTTGCAGGATGCTGAGAGTGAATTCTTTAAATTTGTACCCTAGGCACCTCACTCATCTCAACCTGTCCTCCCCCTTCAATGACCCCAAAGGAGATGGCAGAGGCCTCAGCATCCCCACCCTTTATTGATTATTCCACTAATAGTATAAGCACGGTGCCTGCACTCACGGAGCTTAGAGTTGAAAGGAATGGGGGATCAGCTGTGTGGTCCAGGCCATGACCTTCAGGGCAGCTAGAGCCCAGCAATGTTAAGAGACTTGCTTAATTTTCTACACCTGCATGGCAGTGAGGGGCAGCATCCGAGCTGTGGTCCTCTGCTGCCAGTAGAATTTGGAGCTTGATGTCTAAAGAAATTAAAGACATTTGCATTTCTTAAATATTGCAAACTTGGTATTTTAATTGCTTTGGTGATTGGAAGAAAAAAAATTTCTAAATGTGAAATAATATTTTAAATACATTCTTGAGCCTAAGGAGTGAATTGCTTACTTCTGGCTTGATCATAGTGGGTGTTGACTGTGATTCTCTCATGCCCTGTGCACTTGGGTCTTTCTCCTCTGCTCCTCACATCAACTCTGCCCTCTCCGTGAGCTTCTCCAGGCGACAAAGCACAAGCTACCAGCCCATTAAGATAACTTTGGAACCACTTAAGATGGGCTATTTCAAACGGTACCAAATTCCCTGATCTTATAACTGAACCATTTAACTAGATCATCCTGTAAAGAGAAAATGCGTTAAAAATACCAGTTAATTACTTTTTTTAATTCCCAGGGCACAAATAAGTCCTAGTTAACCGTCTTTGCACATTTATATATTTAGACATCAGAGTGTGACTCTACAGCAGTCACAGTGAGCCAGCAGGCATTTAAGTAGAGGACAGCTGACTCTATAAGGTAAAGAGAATGGCCTCCTCAGTAGCTTAAGGACACATACCATCTGCAGGTTATGCTAAAAGACCCTGGGAAGAAAATCCTTGAACCAAACCTTTGTTAGCAGTTCTTTTATATGGAACACATACTGTTGGCCCAAGTAATAGAGTGTATGTCAGTTAGAAGTGTCAATACTAACAAATGTTAATTTAACCTCAGTCCTGCCTTGATGTACCAAATGAGTAAAATCCCAAAGCAGGTTCAGTTCACTCCTTGGAAGCAATTAGCATTCAAGAAATCCCAAAGACTAAAGACTTTAATATAATACAGTTTTGGAGCTGAAAAATGATAATGCAGTTTCCCCTATTTGCATTTGGACTTTGGAGCCAACGATATGACAAAGGCCTGTATTGGGAGGGCCCCTTACCCTCCATTCACATCATACCAAGTTATCAGATAAAACTGTTTGTTATGGACTTGTCCAGACCTATTTTACTTTTAGAGTAGCATTTTACTGTTTTTCGAAACCCAGTTACCTAGTGGTTCCAAATGTTTGGAATCAAGTATGCATTGAATTCATGAATGAGTCAATGGTAAGTCCTAGCCAAAGTAGGTTTCACCTCAGCCCTTTATCAATGACAGAGCCTCTTCGGTCCTATCTCAGAGCCCAGGTACCTTTACATTTTTACCATTGAAGGAAAGTCGGTTACCTGGTTTCTGAATGATCAACAGATTAGAATTGGTGAAGCTGCTGCCAGAAATTGGTATTGACCATAGTAAAACATGACAGGTGAAGCCTCAAAGGAGGGAAGAGACTGGACATTCAGGCAGCAGACATGAACTCAAAGGTATATGGGGTTATAAAGAGAGGGGCAAACAGCCTTAAATACTTCCTTAGCTTTTGAGGGAATTAGTGCATTACAGCTCAGCACAAATTCACTTATTCATTCTTTCATTCAAAGAGCATTTAAATGCCAGAGGTGCCAACTATGAGGAAATGGGGAAGTATGTTGGGTAAAATCTAAGGTGGTCTGACTCTATTGTTGTGTAAATATTTATTGAGCATTCACATGGGAAGCCCATGCTGGACATTCTACCTTCTTTGTGTCTATTTCCAGGTGCCACCAAATAAAAAGCCAAGTTTGTAATCAGTTTACTCTATAAAGAAGGCAGGGAAGCCTAAACTCTTTTTAAAAAATATATATATCTTTATTGATTTCAGAGAGAGGAAAGGAGAGGGAGAGAGAGGTAGAAATATCAATGATGAGAGAGTCATTGATCGGCTGCCTCCTGCACACCCCCAACTGGTGATTGAGCCTGCAACCCGGGCATGTGCCCTGATCAGGAATCGAACCCTGATCACCTGGATCCTAAGTCGATGCTCAACCGCTGAGCCACGCCGGGCAGCCTAAACTCTTTAGAAAGATTTTCATCTCACTGGGTGTAACCAAGCAGGTGCTGGCACACATCAGGGATGGCAACCTGATGTTGTACCACCTTCCCAGACAGGCAGGAAATGAGGCAACACCAAGAGCTGATTCTTTGCTTCCATCTAAGTGGGGTCTTACACAGAGAATACCAACAGGCCAGATGGAAGTAAGGACAAGTTCTGTTGCCCTTTCCTAAGGGCCTAAGACTCTTTCAGAGAAGGAGGAGCCAGTTCAAGGCATGGAGAGGGGGTTCAAGGCATGGATGCTGGAGCCAGATGGTCCCTACAAATTAATCTAACTTCTATGTGCTTTAATTTTCTCATCTGGGAAATGGGGCCAGCTACAGAATCTATTTCATAAATGCGTTTGAGAGGGTTAAATGAGTTACTACATGTAAAAGGTGTTACTGTTACTATAGTGCTTGGCACAGAGTTGACCTTGGGTGTCAAGCTGTCACTTAGCTAAGAGGAGAGTACGGGTTCCAGCTTCCATCTTTCTATGCATCTATGATTCCCTTTTTACTCTAAAGAAAAGGAAGTGCAAATTGATCTTCTCGATCCAAAATATCCCCCAAATTTCCATACACGTGACAGAAAGTCAAGAAATAGGTAGAACCAGCAGCCCTCTGTTTAATTCAAATTTAAGACAATTGACTTGAATCTAGCAAGTGAACTGAGCCTTTGATGCCATCACACATTGATGCCAGGGCTGTATCCTGTAAACACACAGTGCATTCCTGAGAGCAACACTGGCTTTACAGGCTACGCTGGTCTGCACTTGACCATGGCAGAGAGGTGAGTTTTAGATGAAGGAAAATGGATTTGAAAGCTACATCTTGTTTATTAGAGGCACACAGTCTCCCCTCCAAGATCTAAAGCAGGTCCCAGAGTTCTGGGCTTAATTTGAATTCCAATCAGACAGCTTACTGAGTATTTCTGCCCCCCCCCCCGTCTCCCCCCCCCCCCCCCACCTCCCCTACCAATTTTTACTCCTCTGTAAATCAGTTTGACTGTGCTCAGGTCTATACTCGGTTCAGTTTAGCAAACATTGGCTGAGAGCTATGACATATGAGACACTTTGCTAGAATTCAGTGACTCAGATGTGTGAGTGACACTTCTTGCCCTCAAGGAGCCCCCAGCCTCTTTGGGGAGGTAGATACACATAGATAGGGGTGTGACCCCACAGGAGGGGCCCTAACTGGCCAGAAGAGATAAAGCCTTAGTTTCCAATCCCTTCCACTTCCCCTCCATCTATCACCCTATTGCTGTTCCTTTTTTAAGCAAATCTCTTCAGAAGACTTCTCACTACTTGCTGTCTCCAAATTCAAGATTCACACATTCGACTACCTTCAAGAACATCTCTGCTTGGATGTTTTATAAGTATCTCAAATATTCAGTATCCCATACAAGGTATTTATCTCCTAATCCCAAACCTGACATCATCTTCTTCTTTTTTTAAAAAATTTATCTTTAATGTCCGTCCTTTTCCCCCCATTAATCCTCTCCCCCTGGCATCCCTCCCTCCCCACCAGGCCTTCGCCACACTGCTGTCTTCCTATTTATCCAGCTAATGGTAACTAACATCATCCTTCCAGTTTGCTTGGGTCAAAAAAATTTTTAATTATTCTTAACTCTTTTCTTTCTCTCATACCTCACATTTATCAACAGCTACGTTTATCTTTACCTGAAAATTACACCTAGAACATGACCTCTTCTTGCCACCTCCACTGTCACCACCAAGCCATTGTCATACGCTGCAATAGCCTCCTTTTAATTGATCTCTCTGCTTCCACCCTTGTCCTCCCCCCCTTTTTATTGATTTTTAACATAGAAGCCTATTAAAAGCTGGTCAGATCGTGTCGCTCCCTAGCTCTCCCCCCGTCCCCCACATGACTCCCATGCCGGAGTCTAAGCCAAAGTCTTTCCGGTGGCCTGCTGAATAATATTCCATCGTATGGATAGGCCGCATTTGGTTTGTACATTCATCTACTGATGGGTACTTGGGTCGTTTCTGCCTTTTGGTTATTGTGAGTCAGGCTGCCATAAATAGTCATGCAGGCACCTGTTTAAGGACCTGCTTTCAATTTTCCTCGGTATATCTTAGGAGTGGAATTTCTAGGTCATATGGTAATTTTACATTTAAGTTTTTGAGGAACCGCCAAACTCCTTTCCATTTTCCATTCCCACCACCAATGCACAGGGGCACCAGTGTCCCCACGACCTTGCTGATTTGTTTCTTTGTTTTTTGACAACCACTCTGCTTTTTATTCCTTCCTTGAAGAACTCCTGCAACCTCTGGCCTCGGTGCCGTTCACGTCCTGCTCCCTTTACTCGGAATATTCTTCTCCCGCCACTCTTCACGGTTCACCCTCCCATCCAAGTCCTTGCTCAAAGGCCCTCCTTCACTAAGCACCCTACTAAAATGTCACGCTTACTACTGGAATGCCCTGTCTCCTTGCCCAGCTTTTTTGTTTACCAGTGGTGCTTACAGCTTCCCAACTTGCTGGATGATTTGCTATTTCTTTGTCTCCCCTCTTCCCCACCCTGGGAGGGCAAAGATTTTTTCAAGATCTGTTTTGTCACCGCTCTATCCCAGTGCTCAGAATAGTGTCTGATCCTTAAGGGGAAGGCACTATTGTCAAAAATAATTGTAAAATGGATGAATGATGTCTGATCTGGGTCTTCACAGATGAAAACCAAGCCAGGCAGGGAGGGAGAGGGGAGGGAGGAAGTTTTCTATGTCGAGGGAATATGTGGGATGCTATGAATTGCATTTGCTTAAAGAAACAAATGAATGTCTTCTGGAGGCAGAGACCCCACAGTTACCCAAAGTATCACTAGATTTTCTTTGTTCACTGTCAGTTCCCACTTGTTTCCCCTGCAAGCACCATGATTTGCTTATATGCTGATGAGTAACCACTAGAGTCTGCTGAGTTTTAACAATGTGGATGTTGATAAGCAACCATAGCCTAGCAATCTTGGGAGAGAGGAGAAAGTCTATTATCTGTACCTGGAGATAGACCAATATGTTTGCCATCTTCATGTTATTGTTGTTACTATCAACAGTGCTAAATACAGGCGTTTGGAGCCCAAGGCTCTCACACAATGTCTCTGCCTCCCCCAGGCGCATGAGAGTCGGCTGGAAACTGCCTTCGGCCTCTGCACCCAGACCCCCCAGCACCACGGTGCCTGCTCTGTGCCCGCGCCGTGCCCCGCTGCTCCTGAGGAGCTAGAGCATTAGAGGGAGACGCCTGAAATCATGGCGATGTGATGCCATCAGGGTCAGAGGAGGCTGAGTGGTGCTGATGACAAGTGCTGAGGAAGTTTTCCTTCTCTCTCCCTACACCCTTTGTTTCCCGTTTCACAAAGTAGCAGCTGGATCCGGGCTGTGATTACACTTAAGGGCAGGTGGAAAAAAGGGGAAGAAGGGGAGGAGACACTGATGTCTCTGGTCTGTTTTTTAAGTCCAAACCCTGTTGGAGTGACTCTCTGGGCTCCAGCGGTGCTATCTGAATACAGCTTCTGCAGATAGGGAAGGAACACTTCCTACCACGCCCCTCCTGCCCTCAGACCTCCCAGCCGGGGATGCACATGAGTGTACAAGCAAATCTGAGTCAGTTATTTTGCAGCCACCGGCAGCCACCCCTGCTTCTGGCCTGACCCATTTTCTCCAGCTATGATGTGGCTCTAATAATCCCTGCTCTGCTCTCCATCTTGCCTAGAGGCTACTAGAGTTCATTAGATTTTTTTTTAAATCTATAAACTACTTCGAGCACCTTCGAGGTAAGTGCTCTATAAGTACAATGTAATAATAATAATGCTACAATAATTACCTTGATTAATTTATGCATAAGACAAAAAAGGATTCTTAATTAAGAGACATTCCAACAGCGTGAACACAGACCCCATATACTGGAAAGTAATATCACCAGCAGGGATTCTAAGTCTGGGCCAGATCGACAGGGAGTGTTTTGTGTTATGGGTGATGACTAGGCTCTGTGGCCAACAGACTGGAAAGGCAGACGATGGAAGAGAGGAGTTTGGTATTGTAATTACATAAAACACAATCTAAGTTAATCTGATGATACTTTTATTGAACAGCAAGTAATTAAGAACCAATGGCAAGCTAGTCAGTGACATCAATATAATAAATTATTTAAAAAAAAACAAAACATAAACAAGCATTTATGGAATCACCTGCAGGTAGGCATAAGTCTAGGCTAGAAGCCTAGACTTGAGGCCCTTGCCTGTCTTTACGATCAGGTTCCTAAGTGCTACCAGGGAAGGGATGTGTGCTTTAGGTGTTGTAGGTATATCGAAGGGCACATGGGAATGTGGAGTTGCTCAAGAGATGTCCTCACTAGCCATCAAGTTTTCCCAAGGTTCAGCTCTTCTAAGACTAAGATGTGCTTCACACTTTATAGAGAAATGAAAAAGGAGTTCAGTAGCCTCAGGAAAACAACCACAAATTCTGTGATCTGTTTTCTCATTTTTCAGCCAATATTCAATTTTCCCAAAGAGGGGATTTGAGTGGGCCAATTTGCAGCCTTCAGTGTGGAGTGCTCTGCATGTCAGAGTACAAGCCAGGCTACCTGAGAGGCACCTTGATGCCTGGCCTTTGTGGTTGCTTCAGATTGTGCTCTGGATCTGGGTCAAATTTGCTATGTCTAGGGAAGAGAGAGTGACTTAACCAATAATGTATACTGCAGGAGTTCTTTTAACACCCTGTTTTGTGAGAAAAAACTGACTAGTGGACCACCTTCCTTGAAGATAACCATGTATGCAGTAGGCAAAAGCCCCTCCTTTAGCCTATTCTGGACAATTTCCAACCTTATCCCTTAGGGAAAGCTAGAAGATCATTGGAAGTCTAAGATAGGAAGTAACATTTCTCTTTGAACAACTAAGCAGAGGTAGGAAAGCCTACAAGGGGTCAGACATGGTTGACACAGGGGGAAAGAAGCAGAGAACCAATCGTGTACATGTGCATGTGCATGCATGTGCATGGATGTGTGCAGGTATGTGTGCATGGTTTGGGGGGTGGAGTAGGGAGAAGGTAAATATAAAGCTTCCAAGGCATAAAAATAATTTTGAGGTCATGTATAAATGCTGTTTAATCAGATTGCTTTCCTGACATGTAGCACTGAGAGAATTGGCAGTTCTATGGTAAGGAAACAGATCATTTTGGATCTGAGAGAGCTAGCTGGGAATGGGCTAAAGCAGGATATTGCAATGGGTGGGCTTTCACAGAGAGAGTGCAACAGGAATATCCTGTATGAGAGGATTAAAAGCAACCACCAGAAAGCTAGAGGGACACAGAATGGGAAAGGCCACAGTTAAACTTATCTTCTTGAAATGTACTGAGGTCAATTTCCCCCTCCCACCTCCCTATCTCAAAGGCCAAGTTTCTTGACTACTCATTGCCCATCATAAGTTGGGTCCATGAAATGGCTGAAACACATAGAAACTTGGTCTTTCTTTGCCTGCCGTTCGGTGGGATTTGGCCATTTATGCTGAGCACACATATTACACAGTCCAGCAGTCGACACAGCTCCTCTGTACCAGACACTGTCCTAAGCCACAGAGATGAATGAGATGCAGCACTGGTCCTTAAGCAACGCACAACATTGGAGAGAATTAAGCCATGAGTAGTAGACTGCAGGGGTGTTCCCAGAGCTCCCTCCTTCCCTGGGACCACACCCTTTTTCCTCCCTCTAATCTGTAGTGCCCTCTCATCAAGTACAAGTGAATTGCTCCACCACTCAATGCTGGGTTCAACCATATAGTTTTGGCCATTGATTGAGATGCTAGCATCTCAAATGAGGCCCTGTGACTATGTGACATTCTGGAGCTGTGCCTGTGAGCTCTGTGTCCCCTCAGTTTTTCCCCTTGCTTTTCTCTCTGCCCCCCCCCCCCACCTGGCCAGTCCTTGATGGGCTTTTCCAGCCATTCCCTTCTCTCTGAAGCCTTTTGCACCTGCCCAATCAGTCTGGTGTCTCCTTTGAGCTTCTATGCTGCTCTGAGTCTCCATGCCTTTCTAATTTGCTACTGAATTCTGTAGTGCCTGGTCTCCCCAGCTGGACTATAAACTCCTTGAAAGCAGGAGCAATTTCCTCTGTTTCTCAGAGGCCTTTATAGCCCTGCGCACAGCACAGTGGCTGGGCAGTGGTGGTTCCAGTGCCAGCCCTCAGAACCCTCTAACATAAGCAGCTTTTTCCACACCCTTGAGAACCCTCCCCACTGCTCAGGCTTCCACTGATCCCAGCAGTCATCCAGATTGGCCCTTCCTTTCCTAGATGGTAGCTGAGGTCTGTCCTATGCTTCTTCCCTCTTCTAGTGTTATATTCTGCAGTCTTCAAGGCCTCATTAGGTGATAGAAGAATTAATTCTAGCTAAAATATTAATGGTTAATAATAGCATTGTCTCCCCTGGACACAAATTCTGCATTTTAATTGAAGTGTTCAATGTTCTCATTCATGGGAGTAATTGGACACAGTGATCCCTGACATAGGCTGCTGGGGATAAAATTTTTTGAGCATGGAGTTTATGGTGTCTCTCAAGTCACATTGTCAAGCCATTTGGCGTTCTAGGCTCTTCTACAAGTGGTCTTGGAGAGGCTGAGAGACAAGCCAGGCCCATAGCTTTATAAGAGCACTTTATAAATAACGCCTTAGGTTGGTAAAGGGAGCATCGTGGCCTGGGCACCAGGACACCTGGGCTCTCATCCCACCTTTGCCACTGACCAATGACAGTCCTCTCTGGGCCTCAGTTTCATTACCGGCAGAATAAAAGGGCAGCATCGATCCATTTCTAGGTCTTGGCTCCCATTCTGACATCATAAGGCAATGCATATTCATGCACACAAAATGGTCCTTCGCCACATGGGAAAGTGTGACCCTGCCTGAGGCAATTTGCATGGAACAGAAATCGAAGCCATAAGCCTCAGAGATGAAACTCCAGTAGTGGAATTTCTATGTTATCATTAAGGGAAGGATGGGAACAGTGTTGGGGTGGAGAGTGAGGTCTGCCAGGTGCCAGGGAGACACACCCCACAGGTGGCACCTTCTCTGCTCAAGGCCAAGGTGCTTTGCTCACACACCTGGGCTTCTGCACCCTGCACACTGGCAGGTCCCCAACACCCACCTCTGCCTCCTAGTATAAACTTCAGGGGTCTGCGGGCTCACTGTTGGCTGGCTATTTAGTTTTAATGTCCAAAACCAATTTTAAATAAAATAAAGGAATCCCTCTAAATATTCTATATGGGGTTTTCTTTTTTTAAAAAGGGGCATTTCAAGACTAGTTTCACACAGGTTTAGCCGAAAGGGAAATTAAGCTCTACATTTAAATGGAGATTATGCACAAAGGAACCCATTAGTTTCAATATTTCTCAGCAGGAGGGCTCAGAGTTATTTAAATAAGTTTAGATATTAAACCTAAAGTAGCCATTAAAGCAATGTGGATTTGTTTGTCTGTTTTTTCCCCTCCCCAGAAATCCTTTTTTTCCAGCTGACTGAAAAAATCCATTGCTTAACCGATAGAGGATATTTTAATGCATTAAAAAAAATCTAGGGACTTTTTAATATAGCACTTCCTTTGAATTTTTAAGTACCATATTACAGCATACTCATTATAGCCAAGTGTCATCTTTTGGACAGATTAAACTCCAAGTGGTTTCCCTTCCCCACCCCCACCCTGGGCAGAACAGCTCTAATATAAACACCGACATTAAACCATATTGGCTATGGAAGACTCTTTGATTGTCATTGAGATTATTTTAAAAGTTATTTAGGTCCCCCTGTTACATCTCTGCAAACCACTGAGAAAATGTTGTGCGGGGTTTCTCTTTGCTACATTTCTTTGGGGATTCATAAATATTGATTGTACCGTAAAAAATTGATGGAATCTTGAAACAGACTGCAGTTGAGGCAGCTAGGGAATTTACTCAATTTTTCTCAATCGCTGCAGTCTATAAAAAGAGGAGATTTTGCAAATTGTTTCTCACCTTGTCTTTTTAGTATTTAATAGCTCTCAATTCTATAGCCTTCTGAACCATGCGCTGGGCATGTTTTCTATCAAAACGGAATCAGGCCTATTCAATGGGAATTAAAAGGGGGGAGCAGGTTATGAATGGGTTAAACTCTGCCCTGTTCAACAGCCTCTCTCTGCCTCCTCTTTTCCCACCTTCTCTTGGTTTTCAGTGTCCAGCTGTTTTGGTCCTATTAATCCTACATCTATACCACCAATGCCCATATTATGCGCAGTGTCATTCCTCCACTTGCCAGGACCATGGTGGAAATAACTTCAAAGAAATGAATGTCATAGGCTCTCTGTGGTCCCACCTTTCACCAAACCCAGTAACTATTCAGCCACACTCCCATTAAGGCACCCCCTACTCCCTCAGTTTCTCTCATTGTCCCCTCATTGTCCCTCACACATACATCATGCATTTCTTCATCCAGACATTGGCTTACACTTTCTCCTCATACCTGGAATGTTCTTACCATCTCCTCCTCTGGTAGGCAGAATGGTGCCCTCCCGCACTAAGATATCTGTGTTCCAATTCCCAGAGCCTGTGAATGTCTTAGGCTTTGTGGCAAAGGGGAATGAAGGTTGTGAATCAGATGACCTTGAGACCAGGAGATGACCCTCCATTATCCCTTTGGGCCCAGTGTAATCTCAGGTTCCTTAGAAGTAGAAGAGGGAATTGGAAAGGAGATTCAGTGAGATGAGAGCATGAGAAAGACTCGGCCCAATATTGCTGCTTTTGAAAGATGGAGCTATAAACCAAGGAAAGCAAGTGACTTTTAGAAGCTGGAAAGGAAAGGGGAAAAGACCAGGAAATGGTCTCCCTAGAACCTCCAGAAGGAATTCATCCCTATCAATACCTTGATCTTACCCAGGAAGACCCATGCTGAACTTCTGACCTACAAAACTATAAGGAAAACTATAAGGAAACATATTTATATTGTTTGACACTCCTGAGTTTGTGGTAATCCTCTCAATGACCATTAACCACATCTACAAAATCCATATTGCCCTATAAGGTAACATCCACAGGTTCCAGGGATTAGGACCTGGATGTTTTGGGGCCATTATTCAGCTTACTCTAACAAGAAGGAGGTGAGTCTGCCAGTTCCTAGGCCACAAAGAACCTAAGGCTGGAGAGGGGATGAGCCCAATGTTGGGATTTCTCGGGGGGCGGGGGGGGGGGGGCACACAAATGTTATGGCATTGATCTTATTGACTTGAATTAATTATCAGGGAATCAAGTAGAAACTTCTTGACCATATAATTATTTTTCTCTTTTTTCAATTTACAACCTGAGGTCCAGTGACTTGTCCAAGATTATAAATGTCTGGTCAATCACAAATCACATGTAGCACCTAAATGGGTTAGAAATGATCATATCCCTCCCAATGTTCTTTGGAGGGAATGTGTCTGTGGGCTCAGATGCCCTCTTGGGTGGGAGCCAATCCTTGATGACAATCCCCATTCCACTCTGTAAGACATAAAGTATTAAAAGAATAATTACCTAGGTGATATAATTTGGAGGTGGGCGTGCTCTATGAACCTTCAGAAATTGGGTACAAATTTTTGGTATAGGCGAGGCTTATTGTTTTAAGAGGGTTTATATCTTTCACTAGATTCTTAAAGGGATTCACAACCCAAAAGTTAAGACCTAGGTCCAAGGGGAAAATACTCTGAACAGGTCATTGATAAAGATATCTGGAAAAAGTGACTTCATTCATTCATTCTTTCTTTACTTTCTGTTAGCAGGCTCTAGGGAGTGAGGAAATTAGAAATAGGGAGATGAAAGAGAAGACAAGGCCTCTACCTTCAAGAACTGAGGAGCTAGATTTACTCTGACCTTGGGGGCTGAGATGCTTTATGTCTTAAGAATACTGTAGTCATTGTCTCTCTTGTCACTCAAAGCACCATGTGTCATGTATTCTGTGCGGAGCCCTAGGTTGGGCTGGTCCCTGCCTTCAGAGAAATTATAGTCTGGTAGAATAGTTGGCAACTATTCATGGAGGGTTTGAGTACCAGTCATACCAGGGGGCTAGTGACCAATGTTAAGTGGTGCTTAGGAGACAGGGCACTGTGTGGGATGTGGATGGCCTCATGGGGGTGATAGGGCCTGTAGGAGAAATGATGGGTAGCTAGAGGCAGGTGGAGTAGTTTGGAAAGATATTTCAGGCAGGAGGAGCAGAATCATAAGCAAAGAAGCAGAGTGGGAACTATCACACCTATGAGAGAAGCCGTGAAGTTTGGTGATAAGAGGTGGGACTTCAGATATCTGGATTTCCTTTAACCATGGTGTCCAAGACCTGGCCCGTGTATGGCCTATTTCTACTTTCAACTCTTCTCTTGTGCTCCCTGCCCTGATCCCAACTTTCACTCTTTTGTTCAACCAGAATAGCTCTGTTACCTCTAAGTAGGTTATCCAAGAATAATGCCACCCACTTGAGCTCCGGGGAAAGCCTGCCAGGACAGACAGAAGAATCCAGCCTCACCTTACCTGGGCTGCAGCATCTGGCAGCATCCAGGAGGACATCATCACAAGAATGAGGAAGCCAAGGCTGCATCCCATCTGCCCTGCAGAGCCATTGCAGTAGGGAGCTCTGGTTAGGGACATTTACCTGATAGAAAAAACAGTCCATGAGATCAGGAGCCCCTACATTTCCACCAAAAGCTCTGCTGGTGTTTCTGGTCCCCACTAGAAGCCTTTCATTGGTGCAAAGCCCCATTCTCAGACTCTGCTGGCTGTAGAAGTCAGCTCATCTCTCTAAATTCCTTTCCTATCCAGAATCTTAGCCCCTCCAGTTCTCATTTCCTCAGCAGATCTCCAATGCCTTCAAATGAGTGATTTCTCTATTTATAATCTGGCCAATCTACTTGTTCTCGGCAGGAATGCTGGTCTGCCTCAAGCTACTGCATCTCACCAGGAAGCAGAAAAACTTTCCATCTTTGTTCTGAAGGATGTAGTCATTGTAGGAACTTTATGTTGGCAGTTGTTTTCTGTAGGACTTTAAGTATATGATTCCCTGTCTTTTAGTTTCTGTGATTTCTGTTGAGAAGCCGGCTCTAAGTTGGCTGTAAGTCTTACTTTTGCTCTTTGAAGGTAATATTTCTCTTTTTTCTCTTGCTGCTTTAAAGATTTTCTCTGCTCTAGTACTCCAGTTCCAGTAAAGTTAATTTTGTCACTTTGCCTCAGGTGACTCCTGTGCTCCTCCCTGTATTTTCCATCCTTGTGCCTTCCATGTTATTGTTTCACCTCTAACCAGGCCCTCAGGCCCTTGCCTAGTTCAGGGCCTCATGTCCCCTCATTTTGATCCCTGCTAACTAAATTCTTGGACTAGTGTTCTAACTTCACTTCACTAGTCTTCCTGCTTCTAGGCTTGCTCTTCTTTACCTGTTCTTCTATCCTCTGGCCTGGTCAGCTTTCTAAAACCAAATCTGACCATGTCGCTCCTCTGCTTAAAATATTGACTGATTTCCCATTTCCTATAAATAAATTCCTGTAAATAAATTCCCAGATTCTTAATATGGGGTATAGGCTTCTACAGATCTCCAGGATGATTTTGTACTTTCTGCCTTTAATTTTGTGCTCTAAGAACTCTGATCAGTTTCTAATTCTCCCATGTCCTTAAACACACATACACATGTGCTTGCACACCCCCCTCACACACGCACAGTCCCCAAATTGCTCCTCTACCACCTGCCTCTGCTCATGCCACTCCTTCTATCTGGAAAGCTCTTCTATCCCCACTTGTCTCACTAGGCCACATTTACTCTTTTATTCTTTTGGCCCATCACCCTCACCTCCAGGAAGCCTTCTGGTTTCATTTCTGTTCCCCACTCTCCCGCTCCCCCACTCCTGTTACTCCTGTAATACAGTTTGCATTTCTTCATCATCACACTGGACACAAATAACTCTCTGCTTAAGGGCTTATCATTCCCTTTAGACTGAGAATTCTCTGAGCAGCTGCGTCTCATTCATCCTTATATTTCCAGTGCCCAATGCCTTGCCTGAGATAAAGTACTCAATAAATGTTTAAATGATTGATGAATTAACAAATAAATAAATTTGTATAAAATTATTTTAGTTGCACATCCTTGATTGAGTCAATAATGTTAGTCCTATTCTAGGTGTAAAAAACTTTAGAGTAAGTGCCTATCCCTGACTGTAACACAGGTGGAAAATCAATTAACCAAGTATTTGTTAAGATATTTTCCACCTTGTTAGTTCAACACTGACCTTGTTAATTGGTAGTGTAAAAATTAGTCATTAGAAAAAGACTTTGACTAAATATTATTGCTCAGATGGTAGCCTAGACTGGATGGAGCCTGAAGACATTAATGCATACACCTCCCTGGGGAGAAACTCAGGTAGGGGAATGACACCAGTTGCAGCCAATAGGAAGAAGTCAGCATCAATAGCACAAAAGGAAAGCCAGTCTGCACCAGGGCCACCCAGCAGGAGGGTTGGAATATTGGATCTGCCTTTCCCTGGAATTGAGCATCAGGAGATGCAGCAGCAGGCATTGACCAGAAGCCTTGTTGGCCAATGGCAGGTCTCTGAGTGCTCAGCTGGGGTCCAGGTCCCAGAGTGAGGCTGATAGGACTAAGGCAGTTCCCAAAGACTATGAAAGGTAAGATTCTGTCCAGTTATCAGGACTGAGACTCAGGAGCACAAAAGGGGCCCAGTTACCAGAACTGGGGCACAAAGTGGGACACAGATTCAGGAAGAAGGTGTGGTCCAGCACCACAAGGTCACAAGGGACCAACAGTCAGGCTAACCTGGACCAGGGACTCCTTAGTGTCTTGATGCATTTCTGACCGAGGACAAGGATGGGAGGGGTGTGGTCAAGCAGCCCAGCTAGAGGATAAAGGAGGATGTGACTGCTCTAGAAAGATCCTGAATATAGCAGGTCAAAGAGGCAGCAGATTATGAAAACAGATGAGAAGCCAAGAAAGAATGAAATAGGGGAAGGCTAAAAGCCCAGGGTATGATGGGGGTGAGGTGAGGTGAGGCTGGGGAGAAGCTGAAACTTGTGGCCACGGTGAAACTAAGGCCTTTGGACCAGGTGAATGGGCAGTGAGTCAGATTCCAAGTAGCCATGCCAGGTAGTAAACCTACATGTCCAAAGTGCCAGGAGGCATTAAGGATCAAGGAGCCATAGATGATGATTGGACATCAAATAGGGACTGGATGGGATGGAGTTAAGACCTGGGTCTGTGGTCAGGCTGCCAGGAAGTCCTAGAGACAAGGGAGAGGTAGGCAAGGGAGAGGTATGGTTCACCTGAGAAGGAGGTCAAAAAGGTCAGAGGATGGTCAAATCCAGGGAAGCCACGGAAACCAAATGGGCAAAAGAGTGACAATGTGCTGGTTACAGGCACCAAGTCCTTGGTAACTGAGGTGGATCTGTCTCATGCCCAGAGCTCCCAATTGACCTTTGGAGAGGCAGAGACCAGGTACGGTGGGGCTTCTTAAGGTCTTCCTAGATAGCAGCCAGCAGTCTAGAGCAAACGGCAACTGAATGGAAGTGTGTTTGCCAGGGTTCTCCAGAGAAACAGAACCAATAGAGAGAGGTTGATTATAAACACTTGGCTCATGTGATTATGGAGGCCAAGTCCCAGGCCTGCCATCTGCCAGCTGGTGACCCAGGAAAACCAGTGGTATACTCTGAAGGCCTGAGAGACAAAGAGCCGATGGTATAGATTCCAGTCTGAGTCATGGCCTGAAAACCAGGAGCACTGAGAGTCAGAGAAGACTGTTGACCCAGCTCAGTCAGACAGAGCCAGAGTGAGTGCTTTCTCCCTCCACCAGTCTGTTCTATTAGGGCCCTCAACAGATTGAATGAGGCCCACCCACATTGAGGAGGACAGTTCACTTTATTCACTCAAATGCTAATCTCTTCTGGAAACACTCACAGACACACCCCAAAAAATGTTTAACCAGATATCTGGACACCCACGACCCAATCAAGTTTGCACATAAAATTAACTATCATGGGGGGAGGAGCAGCACAGGTCCTGCCCCCCTGCCTGGGGATCAGGGATGTCCGGCACTATTTCTCTGGCTGGTTAGGTGGCCCCAGGCCATTCTACAGCCCAAGGATCAGGAAATCGAATGCTTTCGGGTAGTATCCTTGCTGATGAAACATCAGAAGTGTGGCCTCTTGATTACATCTTGCCTGGCGCCATCCTGCACATCTGACCGATTTGCTAATTCTTGGCCTCCACTTGGAAAGCTTCCAGCTCATTTTCATGCTACACTGCTCAGTTCTGCCTTCTTAATGTAGTTTTAAAGTTGTATTGAATAAACAATGGGTATAAAATTAAATTAATTATTGGACACTCCATGCTATTTAAGTTTACTGCTCCCTTTTTGCCAGTATTTCTTCTGAGGACAAGGTGTGAAGTGCCAGGCATCAGGGCTCGTTGTCCCTGAGCCTCCTTGGGGGGGAGAGGAAGAGGGAAGAGTTAAAACCTCAGGGAGGAGTGTTGGTAGAGAGAACCACGCTCTTTCCTATGAGGGAATGGCCTTTGATCCAATTTCTTGGGTTCCCCCAGTTATCTGGTAGCCATGTGGAAGCAGGTCAAACTGACTAGGAAAAAAATCTAATGAATTATGGGGTATTCTGTCTCAAGAGCCCTCAGGCTGTGCCTGCTAAAATTCTTTTCCTGAGCAACCAAGACTGGGAATTTTACCACTCCTAACCTTCTCCTAACTCCTCATCAGTTCTCAGATTCATTCTTTGATATTCTTCATTGATTGAGCTCTTTTCTGTAGCCTGCTGGAGTTCTGGTGAGCAGGCAGACCCAGCCCCTGCTTCTGGCTTTCCAGAGCAAATTTTAGCCCTGTCTTTATACCCTCTAAGACCTTTGGCTCTCTTCTTCATAGCGCTGATCCTGGTTGTGACTTCATTTATTTTTCTGATAATTTAATATCTGTTTCCACCCACTGAAGCTTTCATGAGGGCAGAGGCCTTTTCCCTGTTCACTCACTGTTGTGCCTGTGGCCCCCGTATCTGGCCTGGAATGGAATGGACCCTCGGTAACTGATGGATGAATGGGAGGAAGGATGAATGAAGCTAGTAGAGAAGAAGGGAAGAAAGTGGTCTTTCTCAGTTGCAGAGGGGTCCTTAGCTCTTGGGGCCCAGCCTTATAAGAATCCTTGAACTTGGCTTCTGCTGTTCTCCAGGAGCAGAGCAGAGATTTCCTCAGGAGGAGTCAGGGAGAGCTCGAGCCGCTCTCCCCATGACCTGCTATTTCCAGCATTTTCCTGTGGATGGTTGGCTTCCTGGAGAGCCTGCGGGCTGGCCTAGCTTGACCATCTGCCTTCCTAATGGCATCTCTGCACATGGGCATAATTCTGTCTTCCTTCCACAAGGTTCTAAGCTCCAAAGGCTGGAACTGTACCTCCTCTTTCATCTGAAGCCCTTACAGGTGTGACTCTCATGTGCATATTGTTCCTTCTGCTCCTTCCCCTTGGAGAGCCTCTCTACCCCTTATCCATCCCTCCCATCATCAAAGGCCCAGCTTAAGCTTCCCCTCCACTTCAAAGCCTTCCCGAGACAGCCCAGCTCTTTCCCCTCTATAACTGCACAGTGTTTTCAGAAGATCTTTACTGTATCTCACCTTTGATTTAACTCTGATTAATTGCCTCTGCTTGTTGAAGTCACATGTCTCCCCTGTCTAGGGTGATCAAGTCTTCCCAGTTTGCCTAGGACACTCCCAATTTTAGCACTGAAAGTACCATATCCCAGGAACCAACCCTCTTGGTCCTGGGCTAACCAGGACAGTTGGCCACCCTAACCTCCCCCACCTTGGACCACCTATCCCGAAGTCTCTGTCAACTAGAAATTCAAGACTCAACTCAAGAGTCACTTCCTCCACAGAGATGTCCCCTCTGAGTGCAGGAGAGGTCTGCTCTGCCTGTGCAGTCACTGCTCTCCTGAGCTCCTCACAACCATGACTCCCTCCAGGCATGCATTTCGTATCCCTGGTGCTCAGCACAGCTTCTGATACATAGTAGGTGCTCAGGAAGGAAGAATTTGTCAAAAAAGCAGTAATACCAAATGTTATGAGTTGAATAGTATACCCTAAAAAGATGGTGAAGTCCTACCTAGTGAATGTGACCTTATTTGGAAATAAGGTCTTTGCAGATGATCAAGTTAAAATGAGGTCATTAGGGTGGATCCTAATCCAAAATGACTGCAACATGGGGAATAGCTCCTATTAGATTTGTTTTGCTTTTCTGCCCACTAAAGGGAACCTGGGCTGGCTATGGAGAGAGTAAGATGTATCAGATGAACCTGGAGTCCTAAATTAAGGGAGAACTCCAAGAATGCAGGAGACAGGTGAGAAGACACAGGAGCCTAGAGGCTCTCAGTGGCCAAATCTGGGACAATGGGAACATTGCAATGAATAGTGAAAGGAATGAATTATAACCCAGGTCTTTTGACCTCAGCCCAGCACTCATAGCTGCCCCAGGCTGGGTGGAAGTGACAACCATGAGTGACCTTCACCCACCCACTGTCCATCTTCTCCCCTGAGTCTGGCCAGCTCTTTTCTCTCCTGGCTACAATGCCCTTGGAGCAACCCTCAGAGGATCCCACCCCTCTCCCACCTCCTAGCCCCCATGCCAAAAACTTATTAAACATCCGCCTGTCACCTCTACCTTAATAAATAAGAATCTCTTTTCAGCTTCTTTGTCTTCCTCACCTCGGGGCCCACCTCCTTAACCACACTGTCAATTACACCTCATGTCTAGCAAGGCCAGAGCTAATGAAAAGCAATAGAGAATTCACTGCCTTTTAATGAGGGAAACATGGCTTTTTACAGGGAACAATTTATTGGGCCAATTCCCCCCGTCCATCACCCAGGGGAGTTGCTGCCTTTTTGTACCCTGCGTTTGTTACTGTGTCAGGCACTGTGTAAAATTGCCAGCGGAGCACCGAGGTGAAGGCTCTGACTCAATTTACAGGGTGACATCTCTAATCTCCCTCTCCGGATCAGTAAGTGATCCTGGCAATGATATGCATAGAAATTAATTACTTCACTCCTCCTGCTCCCTGGCAGCCAGGAGTGGGGTCTCTTTCCTGGCCAGAACAGCTGGACTGACAGGCCACTGACCTTCAGTTTGTCCTGGCAGGGGTATGCAGGAGAGACCGATGACAACACTGCCAGAAAAGACAAGGGAAAAATACACAGGAGGAGGGCATGGGGTGCTGCTAAGCCCTGTTGGAGGTCAAGAACAAATACCAGGTCAATAACCATTTCCAAGGGAGGCAGAGAATTCAGGAAGAGCATCCCAGACTTAGATTCAGGAGATGTCTCATTCTGCCACTAATATTCTCTGTGACCTTGGACATGACATTTCATCTCTAAATAAAGTGTTTCAAACAGCATGATTGCTCTGATGTTCTGCAAAAACAGAAGTCTTCGCCCCAATCTCCTTCTTGACCTTCTCTGAATAATATATTAAGCTACTCTCAGTCATTGGGTTTTAGGCTTGGTTGAACTATGTGACCTTGGACAAGTACCTTTACTTCTCTGCACTTTAAAAAGTCATATGGTTCATTATCTATCTACTTCAAAAGATGGCTCCAGGAGTCAAATGAAATAAAGTTAGTTTAAAGTATAAGGTGATATAACTTAAATTCCAGACCTAGGGTTAACTTAGAAGAATTAGGAAAAACGACCATTTTGAGGAGCACAGACTAAAAGAATCTTCAGCACTTTCTGCCATACCTGAAATCCTACCATTACAGATTCATCTCTTTGAGTCTTCAGGTATAACTTAGTAATAAGTTAATTTTTATTAAATGCTTAGTCTGTTCCAAGTACCATACTTAAATCACCATACTTACAAAGATCGTCACAGCAAATCTGCAAAGTAAATATCATTGCCATTTCATGAAATTGGAGCTCCAAGGGAACAATTAGTTGGCCTAGGCCACGCTGTAAGTGATGAAGACAGAGTATTTTCAAAACTCAGCTTTACTGAGGTATAATTTGTAAACAATGAAATGCACATATTTTAAGTACATGTGTAATGAGTTTTGACAAATGTATACACCCATGTAACTACCACCACAGTCAAGATGTGGAAAATGTCCACGACTCCAAAAGGTTTTCTCCAATCAATTCCCACTCCATTCCCAGACAAACACTAATCTGCTTTCTTCACCCCTGGTTAGATTTGTCTTTCTTATTTTGTATAAGTGAAACCATACACTTTACTCTTTTGTTTTTAAATTTTATCCATGTTTTCACATGTATCAGTTGGCTATTTCTTTTTATTATTGAGTATTTGTTTATCCATTCTGTTGATGGATATTTACATTTTCTCCAGTTTTTGGCAATTATGAAAGTAGTTATTATGAACACTTGTGTATACATTTTTGTGTGAACATATGTGGTTTGTTCATAAATTTCTCAGGATTTTTTTAAAAGTACCTGACCATGTTCTCTGCAAATAAGACACTTTACTTAGGTCTTTCTAATCTGTAAGCCTTTCATTTCTTTTTCTTGCTTTATTGCACTAGCTAAGATCTCCAATACAGTGATGCATTGGGGTGATGAGAATGGATGGATGTACTTGCAATGTTTCCAAAATGAGGAGAAAAGCATTCAATGTTTTACTATTATGATGTTAACTATAAACTAGGTACCTTTTATCAGATTAAGGAATTTTCCTTTTATTTCTACTTTGCTGGGAGTTTTTTTTTAATATCATGAATAGGTATTGAATTTTGTCACGTGCAGTTTCTGCATCTGTTTAATCATATAGCATTTCTTCTCTATTATGTTAATATGATAAATTACATTAATTAATTGATTGTTGAATGTTAAACCAACCTTACATTTGTGGTATAAATCCCATTGGTCATGGTATATCACCTTCTTTTTATATGGTGTTATATGCAATTTACTAATAAGTTGTTAAGGATTTTTATGACCATTTTTATAAGGAATAGACATAGTTTTCTTGTCTTGTAATGTCTTTGGTTTTGGTGTCAAGGCACTGTTGTCCTCATACAGTGATTTGGGAAGCCTTCTTTTCTCCTTATTTTATGAAAAAGTTTATGGAGGATTGGTATTATTTCTTCCTGATTTTTTTGTGGGAAATTATTATTATTGTTATTATTGTTACCAATTCAATCTCTTTAATAGATATAAGACTCTTTAGATTTTCTATTTCTTCTATAGTCAGTTTTTGTCTTTCATATAATTTATCCATTTCATCTAAGTCGTTAGATTTATTGGCATTAAGTTACTCTTAACATTTTATTATTCTATTAATGCCTATAATATTGGATCCAGGATTTTAATACATTTCTGCCTGACTCCAAAGTTTATGCTTATTCCTTATGCAGTCCCATACTATAATGAAACAGCCTCTCTGGGAGGGGCCATATATGAAGTCCTCAGAAGGAAAAACCTTGACAGCAATTGAAAGCCAGATGAGAGCCAGGTTTGCTCGAGGAAGTTCATGTGTTGTTCAATAATGAACTGGGACAAAGCGGCCAGGGAATTAAGCTGAGGAGCCTTAGGAAAGGCAAGAGAAAGGAAGCAGTAACAATGTGTTTCTTTCAAGTAATTGAGGCACAAATTGAGACTGCATAAGCATACCAGAGTCTTATATGCTACAAAGGATGGGTCTATGGGTGTTTAGTGGGAGGGGGAGGCAGGGAAAGAAAAGAAAATGCTGCTTTACTGAATGTATGCTCTACATTTAAAATATATATGTGTGTATGAATACATACATATACATATACATATACATATACATATACATATACATATACATATACATATACATATACATATACATATACATATACATATACACATTATTGATATTTTTAGAGAGAGAGGAAGAGAGAGGGAAAGAGGGAGAAACATCCATTGGCTGCCTCCCACACGCACCCAGAAACTGAACCTGCAATCTGGGTATGTGCCCTGACCAGGAATCAAACTGATGACCTTTTGGTGCATGAGACCATGCTCAACCAACCGAGCCACACAGGCCAGGGCTATGCTGTGTTTCGAGTTGGGCTTGCTTATGGCAGTATGTCCCAGATGATGACCCAATTTCTTTCACAGTTTTCTCTACTTATTATACTGCAAAGCTGTTGGTTTCAGAGAACGTGCTGACGACAATAGTTTTAACTTGATACAAATGCACAATATCCTTACGCAGAAGCAATCCCCTCCTCTCTTTCTTTCAAGCTAGCAGAGCTTGTCTTCTTAGCATAGAGGCCAATGATGCCAGATATTTGCTTTCCTAGCCTTGTGACCAATTTGAGTATAAAGAAAGGTCTAAGGGAATATCTTCCTCGTTTTCTTTGAGCATTCTCACAACCCCGCCATGGCTTCTCTCCCTTTAACTTGACCAATGAAAAGATGAATTAAAATTTTTTTCCTGAGAACTTTAGAAGCTTATAAAAATAAATCCATGACCTTGGTCCAAAGAATCCTGGATGGGAAAGCTTCTTTGGAAGTGAAGATTTTGAAAGTAAAAATTATGTAAGATCATTGTACATTTACTATATCCTTCTGTCTGTTTTTGTTTTGTCTCTTGCCACTTTCTCCAGAGCAATTGGTGGCATAACCCTTAAGTCACAGAGACTTCGCTCTTGCAGCAGGGTGGTGAGAAAAAATGATGACTCTCTCTTGCAAAAGCAGCCTTCCTAAGAGAAGGCCACATAGAGAGACAGAGTGTATATCTAGGAGCTGGGTTGTTGGGTATAAGATTTTGCTTATCTTAAACTTTAGATAGGGAAGAAAGGAAAGAGCTGCTACTGCACAGAGAAGGAAACCCAAGCATCCAGTAAACTTATGAAAAGAAGGTCAATCTCTCCACCAATCAGAGTAATCAGAGAAATGCTAGAAATAAAAATTAAAACCACAATATAATACTATTCTAAATTTATTCAAGATATTATTTAAAAAGAAAGAAGTCTGATTACACCAATGTTTGGTGAGGATACAAAGCAATCCTAACTTATATACACGGCTGTGGAGAGGGTAAATAGCCAAAAACACTTTGGAGAACAATCTGGCAGTATCTGGTAAAGTTGAAGATAGGCAAAATCTTATACCAAACAACCCAACTCCTAGATCTACACTCTACAGAACCTATTGCAGATTATGCATGAGGGCAAAGGTACAACAAACTTCCTAAAAGTGTTGTTTATAGTAATGAACAATCATAACTATTGTAGTAGTTCTAATGGAAGAGAGTAAACTAATGAACTGTTGTGTATTCACACAGTGGAGCACTATACAGCACTAAACATGGACAAGCCAGTGTTTCATCACTCTTGAATGGGAGAAGAGAGTTGTAGGAGATTAGGCACAACATATCATCATGTATACAAGTTTAAAAACCTGCAAAACTGGACTGTGTGCCCTTTGTGGTTACATCCATAAGCATATGCATTAGTAGTATAAAGATTTACATGGAAATTATAAAGCCAAGTTTAGGATAGTTGCTGCTGCTTTGGGGGAGGGAGGCAATGGATTGGAAAGACACACAGCGAACTGCAAGTGAATTTATCATGTTTTGTTTCTCAAGCGGAGTGGTGGTACATGGGCCTTCATGATCTCTATAATGTTTTGTATGCCTGAGAATTTTCATTAATATTTTTTAAAGGAAAAAGAAGCAGAGAAGCAAAGAAGATTCACATGGGGAGAAGTCCTGAGGGCTTGCTGGCAGAAAGGTCAGTGGTAAAGGCAGGAGCCTCAGAATCAGAGATCTGCATATGAATCCCAGCTCTCCTGCTCACCAACTGAGGTGTGATTCCAGGGGCAAATTAATTAACCTCTCATGAACCTAATTTTCCCAGGTGCAAGATAAGAATTAATGATATTTACTCTTACATGAATGTGGTCAGCTCAGTAATTAAATAAAATATTTTAGGAACCTAGCACAGTGCCTGGCACATTTTTAGGGTGATTACACATTCTGATTTCTCTGGGACAATTTTGATTTACACCTATTGTCTTAATAGGCCCTCTTTCAATTTCAAAAGTATCCTGATTTGGAGGATAAATGATATTGCCACCCTAAACATTATAAATATTCAATGTACTCTATTCATGTTAGTCCTTTTTATGGTTAGATCCAGCAAGCAATTGTCCTTCCTCTCTTTCCAAACATCCTTTTACTTTATCTCTGTGCAGTGGGATGTTTAAACATCCCTCCATGGTAAAACCAGTGTACCTAATCCACTAAATAAATTGAATTGCTGCAGGATTACTACTCAAGTTCCATTAAGCACTAGGATTAGAATAAGATGGAAAGTTTAGAATTTTTAAGAGCAAGATGGCACAAAGAGTATTAATGGAAAAGAGAAAAAATGCCAAAGAAAACCCACAACAACAATGAAAACAAACTTTTGTTGATCATTTATTATGTGCCAGGTATTTTTAAGCTTTTTATATGTATCAACTCTTTTAATTTTTGTAGGTAATGCAGCTGAGGTCCAAGAGTGCCATGAACCCAAGCCAAATGACCTGAGTCTGCTATTAATCACCACGTCCTATTGTCAAGGAGTCTGCTATGAGGTAACAGGATTAAATTTTAAAAACAATTAATCCAAAACATGACTGTTCAAATGTATAGTATTCTTCACTGTGTCTAATTGGAAGGCTATATGTGTGTTCCCACTATGTGGAATTTACCTGGCATAGTTGGAATCTTCTTTGGGAATTCCCATCAGAATATGGGCACAAGTCATCAAATATCTTCAGTTTTCTTGTATTTTAAGATGGATGTGATTCTTCTAAAAGAGTTAAAAGTCACTTAGAAATGCAAATGAAAACCATAATGAGATACCTCAACAAACCCAATAGATAGCTAAATTCAAAAGACAATACCAAGTGTTGGTAGGAATATAGAGCAACTGGAACTCTCATACATTGCTGATTGGAATGAAAAAGGGTCTAGCCTCTTTGGAAAACAGTTTTGAAGTTTCTTATATAGTTAAGCAGACACTTATCATATGACACAAGAGAAAGGAAAACTTATGTCCACACAGAGGCCTGCACATAAAGGTTCATAGCAGCTTCATTCATAGTAACCCCAGATTAGAAATAACCCAGATGTCTATAAACAGGTGGTAAGATAAACAATTTGTGATATATTCATACACTGGAGTACTACTCAGCAATAAAAAGAAATGAATGACTGAAATGTACAACACCATGGATGTCTCTCAAAAAGATTATGCTGAGTGAAAAAGGCAGAAGTGAAAGGCTTCAAATGATCTTATTTAATTTTTGCACATATTATTTTTATTCCCATTTGACAGATAAAAAAACTAAGGCCCAGAGCAATTAAGTCCAAGTCACATAGGTGGTAAGTTTTAGAGTCAGAATTCAACTTTAGCAGCCTGGCATCGAAGGCCATGTTCTTAGTCACCATGTTATTCTGTAGGCTTTTGCCTGCCACAAACCTATGCCTATGACAAACACTGGTACTCTTCCTCTTTCCTAAATACCCTCAAGACATGTGGGCCAATTGTAATAGAAACAGAATTGGCTTTAAGAGTCTCCTGTAAGATGGAGAGTGTGACAGTGCCGCTTTACTAAGGCCCCAGCCTGCCCTCCAGCTAAGCTCACTCAAGTTATACTTCTTTGTTTTTTAAAACAGATCAGGCAGGTACCAATGATAATCCCTTCTAAAGTGGTCCAGGCCAGCCCACCAGGTGGTATTCTCACCACACTGAAGAGTAAAAGATCACATTTTGATGCCTAGAAGGTGGGGATTGGGAAACAACCATCCATCCATCTATCCGTCCATCCACTCATCCATTTTTGTTTGCATGAATTCACCAGGCATTCTTTGAGGAATTGTGCTGCATGTTAGTTGGGTAAGGTGGCCTTTCAGGACCATCCATCCCTTAGATCCTATGTGTTTCTGACTTTGAGCCTGTAATGTGGCCTCCATATCAGGACTCCCTATCACAGTCTTCTTGGCACACTCTCCAGAAAAGTCTACTGTGGGCTGTCTTCTTGAAAGCAGCAATAATTTAACTCTTATTTAAATGAAAAGAAATCAGTTATTTTAATCAATGGGCTTTACCCTCTTGGATGAATTGTGGGAAACAACAATCTTAACCAAATCCAGAAAAGCAAATAGATTTTAAAGACATACTGTAGATTAAGGATGCCATTGTATGGCAGTCCCCAAGGATCTGATTTAATGAATTCATCAAGTTCTTTGTAGCACATTCAGTGCTTGTATATAGATGTTCCTGAGGTGGCTGAGTATAGAGCATATTCATAACAGTCTTAGACAACTCCAGTCCTGCCCTTGGGATTTCTTCACTCAGGAAACCAGGGTTCTACAATAGTTTCTTCTACTCCATGTCCCTGAGCCACAAGGAAAGCCATGCTTCCCTCTGACCCTGGAGTCCTCATCTGCAGTCTCAGAGGACCTCTGAGGGACCTTCTCAGCTCCAACAGTCCATGATTCTATGATCTAGCTCCTCATTCAGCAAATCCTGAAAACTGCAGTATATTTTGTGTCTAGGTCATAATTTCTAGCCTGAAGGAGGAGGCCCAGAATCACATAAATATATTCTCTTAGAGATGATCCTCTGAGCAGTATGATGTTCATTCTAAGGAAGTGCATTGGAAGCAGCAGGTCATTGGTTAAAGGCTTGCTTTGAGGGTCAGGCTGTGACTGTCCATCTGGATCAGACCAAGTCCCCAGGATGAACCTGCTTCAGACAACTTCTGTTTTACTCAGCAAATGGCATTGCACAGAGAGGAACAGAAATGGAGGGGACTCCCAAGAACTTAAAAGTGGCATGACACAGCTGAACACAAGGGCAGAAGGGCTGAGGCAGGAAAATGGGCTCTGCAGCTTCTCTACCAGGAGCCACCAATTTGGCTCCACAACAATCCCACTATTTTTGTTGTTGTTGTTGTTCTCCCAACCAATCCACTGTCTGAAAGGAATTCTAAAGCTTCTATCCACCAGAGCGTCACCTGTACATGATTCAATTAACCTTTCCGGTGGCTTGGGAAGTTTGTGCAATAGGAGAGCCTTGCCTTAATTGGCAGCCTGACACAGACAATGAAGTTTGATCAGATGAAGAGGGCATCGGGGATGTCATTAGCATCCTCTACTGAAGACTATGTGGTGTGTAAAAGTTGTTTAATTTCTGCTGGAAAAGGAAGGGAAGGGGAAACCTGATTCAAATTTCCTGCTTTTTTTTTGGCTTATTAAATATTTCATTTCCTCACTGTAAGTATCAAATGGGCCCGGTATGCTGGTATCTGTGCAGCTTCCCACCTAGCTTTTACTGCTCTGCAATCCACCAAATGATCATTTCCCTGTTATTAAAACTCTGCATTTTGCAAAAGGTGTTTTGGAAAAGCAAACATGTATAGAGACAGATGGAGTGATTCTCTTTCAAGAGTTTCAAACGGGAGAAATGGAGCGAGAAAGAGGAGAAATAAGACTGTTGAGAAAGACGCAGGGAAGTTGGCGTTTCTGTTTTTGTAACTTTCCCAGGGGTAGAAAGTAGGGGACAGGAATTCTGGATATCAGGGGAGGTCTGGATCCTTGCTCATTACTCAGAAGAGCTTTAAATCTTGGGTGTTCCAGGAAGCCTTCCCCAATGGAGCAAAGGGAGGAGACTGGCAGTTACTGAACGCCTTCTATGTGCTCGGCACAGTTCAAATTATCTCCCTGATTCTTGCAACCAGCCCTAGGAATGAAGTATTATTATGCTGCTTTTATAGATGAGGAATCTGAGACAGAATTTATTAAACTTGATCAGGGAGCCAGTCAGTAGGTGACAGTGCTTAAACTCCACCTTTACTCTGTCTTTCTCTTGTACCCCATTAGAAGGAGCAGTCACAGACTTCTGCAAATTGAACCTGACAAAACAACTCCTCTCTACCATTTCCCTACAAGAGACAAAAATGCCTACCAGCTTAATTTATGTACTAAATAATGTGCATTTAAAAGAGCCTTGAAATGTATAATGTACTAGAAATGAGCAATTAATTTTCACTCATGCAAAGGCATTTAAAATTAAATAGAACTAGACCAATATAGGTATAATTATCATTGTTTTGTTGCAAATTCTTTTGTAATCAACCAATTGTCATCAAATATAGAGAAAATGCTCACTCTGAACAAACTAGTCTGTTGATGACAGTGGGGGGAAAAGCGGTAGAAGACAGGCTCTGTGTTTTCTAGGAGGGGGCACAAGGCATGGACACATGAATATTGACGGTGCCTGGGCCATATTCACACTCACTCACACACACAAGCTTACGCACATGCGCACCTCACGCGCATACACACAGAGTCGCCCCCGCTTAGGCACTAGGGATATATGCTAACCCAATAGACAACACACCTGACCTTATGGAGCTTACTAACTTGAGGGGGAGGTAGTCCCTGAATAAGTAATTGCCAGTGTGGAGAAGACAGAGAAATCATGCCACGAGGGATTTTCTTAAAGAGGAGGGGCTTGGAAACACTGTCTGAGCTCTGGTCTGTGTGTCCTTGGGCAATCACTCAGCCTCTTCATTTAACCTTTTAACACTAGGATTGGGCACCATAAGGTCCTCTCTTAACACATCATGACTGTGCCCGGCCAGGCGTGGCTCAGCGGTTGAGAGTCGACCTAGGATCCAGGCGATCGGGGTTCGATTCCCGGTCAGGGCACATGCCCTGGTTGTGGGGTGCAGCCGATCAGTGACTCTCTCATCATTGATGTTTCTGTCTCTCTCCCTCCCTCTCCCTTCCTCTCCCTGAAATCAATAAAGATATATTTTAAAAAACAACAACACATCATGACTGTCAATGTCATGGTATGCCACTATCCCAGGTCAAAGGGGGAATGAGGTAAATTGTATGTGCTGGGTCCTCCCTCGTGAGGGCCATCAATTCAACGGCTTTCCTAGGCTTCACCATCCAATGCACTTTCCCAGCTGGACCACTGTCTTGGTACATTGGCAGCTACCCCCCAACTCTCAGCAGACCCCCATTGCCATCACTGCACCCTGAGTCACCTCTCTCCCTCAGCGTCCTCCTGGGCCAGGTCTCTGGTGTCAACACCTGTTATGGCAATAGGGCAGAGGGTCACAGGTATGCTCCTCTAATCCTTGATCATTTCAGCTGCAGCCTCTGGAGATGGCCCTTGGGTGGAAAATTCCATGACTGACTGGAATAGTGGGAAGTTAAAGACACAGAAGGAAAAAAGACAGGATCAATGTAGGTGCTTGGCAGTTTGGGAGCAGAGTGAGAAATGGACTATAATAAATGGGGGGCCTTTATCTCAAATTTCACTTTCATGCTAGCCCTCCCTCAGCGTCAAATAAACTCAGTGGCAGTAAAGTTTAAGGGGTGATTTGATGTTTAACAAAGACAAGCTTTCCCATGCACTTAGATGTGTATCTCTCCTAATTCCTAATTTCCAGGCTCCATTCAGGCTTATTCTCCCCTGATTGAAAATGTAGGAATAGTTTGATGGAGCAGTAACTCAGCAGAAATAATGATGATGATCATGATGATGATGATGATGATGATAACAATAATAATAACAGAGGAAAGGCTCATTTATAGGCTTCTCATTTTCCATTTTTGTCTTCATCCTGTCTCACATGAACATGAGCTAATTGATCCTTCTGGTATCTCTGTGAGGTAGGTAAGAATTAGAATTCCTTCTCAAGAAATAGCTAGCTTATTAATAACCAAGGAGGTGTGTGATAAACTGTTGAGTTACTAACTTTTCCTGCTCAGAGACACTGCTGGTGGATCCCCTCTGATAGTAATAGTGAAGCCTGGTTTCGGGGCTGCATTTGGCACATAGTAGGTACTTAATAAATTTGCTAGTGAATCAACTAAAATACTGACTGACTAAATAAATGAGTGAAAGAGTGAGGAGACTGAGAGGCTTGTCAGTCTACCTGGGACCTTCAGGACTGAATATCTGTGTTCTGGATGCTCCTAATTGCTATGGTTTATTTTAAAGATGCCACATGACATCTCCACTCATCAATTGCGCAGACTGAAATTTTGCCATTTTCATTTATCCCCACCTGCACCTTCATAGGAAGGAAGGGCACTGGGAAGGGAGAGACTAGGGACAATATAATGTTAAGAGTGAGTTGTCCCTTGTGTTTTATCTAATCCTTCATTTCTCACCTCCGCCTGCCCAAGGCTGAATGATTCTCTACAGCGCTGGGAAAGCCACAATGGTATCTCTGTCTCCAGTGTGTCCACTTACAATACCCTCCTCCTTGCTCAGTCCAGATGTTCAAACCTATTCTCCCAGCTCTCCCAATCAACAAGCAAGCGAGCAAATGGAAGAACGCTTTCTGGCTGTCGAAATTGCTTCTGACTGCTCACTGCATAGGCTATGACATTAGCACACTAGGTCCTTATCAAAGGTTAGCCCTTATTGGCCTTGAGGCCTTGAATATATCGCTTAGTCTTTCTGGCCTCAGTTTCTCTATCTGTGAAGCGGGAATAATAATACCTACGTTGTGGAATGTTGTTTGAATCAACAACAAACATGAATTTGGGGTATTTTTATTTTGGAAAAATCCTTAAAAGGAAAAAACAAACAAACCCAGTGTCTAGAGGAAAATAATAGATGAAATAATAAATCCTCAGGAGCCTTGAAAATATTCAAGGTCTGCCGTGACTAGAAGTGCACCCTACTTCAGACGGCCTCACCTTTACTCTGCCCCCATCGGACTTCATCTGCACAACATCCCTTTTCCTTAAAGACCTGCTCTTCTTTCTAATAATATGAGGAGCTAGTCATGAATTAATGGCCATAAACAAGTTAAACTATAGCTCTTCCAAGTAACCACTACATTTAAACACCGACTCTTGGTGAGGTCAATATTTTTATTTTTGCTTTTTAATTTTGTACATTTCCATAATGTTAGATATTATTCTATTTGCATGTGTTATTTTCACTTTTCTTTATTTTTATTTTATATAAAGTAAAATTCACCTTTTTTGGTATACAGTTCTATGAGTTTTTACAAATGCCTAGACTTAGGTAACCACAATTAAGGTACTGAACGGGCGCATCACACCTCCCAGTTTCCCTTTGGGCAGCCACTGACCTTCTCTGTCTCTCTAGGTTCGTAGTCTCCAGAATGTCATGTAAATGAAATCATAGGTCACATAGATTTTTTAACACTTCTTCACTCGGCATAGCTCCTTTGCGATTCATCCAGGTTGGTTCCTTATCAATAATCTATTCCTCTTTATTGCTGAGTATTCCATTAGATAGATGTTCACAGTTGGCTTAGCCACTCCCCAAAAGACACCTGGTTTGTTTCCAGGTTTGGGTATTATGAATGAAGCCACTGTAAATATTCACATACAGGTCTTTCTTGAACCAAAGTTCTCATTTCTTTTGGATAAATAGCTAAGAGTGGGCCATTTTGTAAGTGTATGGTTAACTTTATTTTTTAAAAATCACCAAACTGTTTATCAGAGTGGATGTATCACTTTGCATTCCCATCAGTGATGTTTGGAAGTTCCAGGTGTTCCACGTCGTCACAAGCAGTAAGTGTGGCACGTTTCTTTGATTTTAGCCATACTACTAGGTATATAGGGGTACCACCTTGTGTAGAAGCCCTTTAACAGGTTAAGAAGGTTGAATTCTGTTCTTAGTTTGCTGAGAGGTTTTGTTTTTTTACTATGAGTGGATGTTGAATTTTGTTAAATGCTTTTTCTGTATCTATAGAGGTGATCATATGGTTTTTCTTCTTCCATCTGTTAATATGATGAATTACATTAATTGATTTTCAAATGTTGACTCAGCCTTGCATCCCAGGGATAAACCCCACTTATTCATGATGTATTATCCTTTTGACATATTGCTGGATTTTATTTGGAAAAATAAATTTTTTTTTAAATATATCTTTATTGATTTCAGAGAGAGGAAGGGAGAGGGAGAGAGATATAGAAACATCAATGATGAGAGAGTCATTAGTCGGCTGCCTCTTGCACACCCCCGACTGGGGATCGAGCCTGCAACCAGGGCATGTGCTCTGACCAGGAATGGAACTGCAATCTCCTGGATCCTAGGTCAATGCTCTACTGCTCAGCCATGCCCCACCGGGCTGATTTGAAAAATTTTTGTTTGGTCTTTGGCATCTATGTTTGTGAGAGATATCGGTCTGTAGTTTTCTTGTCTTGTAATGTCTTTGTCTGGTTTTGGTATTCAGGATAATGCTGGCCTCTTAGGAGGAAAGCAGCCATAGACAATATATAAATGAATGGGCATGGCTGTATTCCAATAAAATTTTATTTGTAAAAAGAGGTGGCAAGTCAGACAGGACCCATGGGCTATAGTTTGCCAACTCTGACTTAGAATATAGATGTGAGATCCTCCTTCTTTTCTAAGCACTTAATGCTATAAATTTTACTATAAAACCACTGTTTAGCTGCATTCCACAAATTTCGAAATGTGTTTTCTAATTTTCCTTGACCCGCCCTCTTTGATCCATGAGTTACTGCAAAGTGTATTGTTTAATTTTTAAATATTTGGGGACTTACCAGGTATCTTTCTAGTTTGATTCCATTATGGTAAAAGAACATACTTTGTATGGTTTCAATTCTTTTACAGGTTTTAAAGCTTCTTTCATTATCCAGGTTGGATCTATTTTGGTGAGTGTTCCATGTGCACTTGAAAAGAATGTGCATTCTTTTGGCTTTTGATGGACTAATTGCTCTATTAATATCAATTAAGTCAAATTGGTTGATAGAGTTCTTTAGTTCTTCCATATCCTTGGTGATTTTCTATGGACTTGTTCTATGGATTACTGTGAGAGGAATATTAAAGTCTTCAAGTCCAATTGTGGATTGGTCTACTTGTCTTTCAGGTCTGTCAATCTTCACTTTGTGTATTTTGAAGCTCTGCTGGGTAGGTGCCTACACCTTTAGGACTGTTATGCCTTCTTGACACAGCCTTTTTAAACTTATGTAATGTTCCTCTTTATTCCTAGTAATTTTGCTTATTCTGAAACCTTCTTTGTGTGATACTAATATAACTATTCTATCTTTCTTTTGATTAGGATTTACATAGTATAGATTTCCCCACATTTTTATTTTTAACCTATTTATGCTGTTTTATTTAGAGTACTTTCTTTTAGAAACGGAAGTTCCAATTCTAAGTGGGAACTAGAAATCTGTATTCTTAACAAGCTCCCCAAATGATTCCGATGTAGCCTCTAATATTGCCTTCTTTTTATAGAAGTTTGTCCATGAACAACAGCAGGAGAGGACAGCAGCCTGAGGTAGGGCACAAATAGGGCTGAAAGAGGTGGTTTTGTAGAACAAGGGAGACTTACAAGATTGGAGGAAGGAGCCATCGAGGGAGAGAGAAATGCAGTGAAAGGGGAATATGGATGGTGTTGATCTGGATTTTTGGAAACAGCAATGGCATGTGAGGAAAGCTTGTGAGGGGACAGAGCAGGGCTTGTCTGAGACTGAACAAGAAGTGGAGAGGATGGGAAATCGGCGCTGAGAAAACCTGAGGTGAAGGCCTGAGACGCCTCCTCTCTCATGGCTTCTGTCTTCTGTTACTTAGTGGAGAGGATTTTCTAGTAAGATTGGGGAGCAGGGGCTAAATTGGTGCCCAGGGGAAAATGGCTCTGGGGTGGGCATCTAAAAGGAGCAATTAAGAAGAAAATGATGACTAGCAGAAGGAATCCGTGATGAGAGTGAAGTTGAGGGTTGGCGCCTGGACTGCCAGGGGCAATCAGGGAGGCAGAGGGGAGAGAGGGGCTGGGAGAGGCTGGGAAGGGCAAAGGGAAAGAAGTACCAGGGGTAGAAGGTGGGGCAGTGAGAAGGAGAGACCTAGGTTCTGATGCAGAGCTTACCAGCCTCTTGCTTTGTGACTGGGCAAGTCACGTAACCCTCTGGACTCAGTCTTCTCATCTTTTAAATGGGGACACAGCTTTACAGGTCTCCCATGAGAACAGATGGGAAAGTGGGTTAAAATTTTTTTTAAGTGGTCTACAGATGCAAAGTTAATGACTACTATTTTTGTTATTAATACTGCAAGAAATTGAATGTTATCTCCTAATGGCTTTAGCCATGTTGAACATCAGTATTTAATCATCTGTGGGGAAAGCTTTTAGGTGACAGGTCATGTGACCTGGTATTACTGGTGACGATAAGAATCAATTAAACACGTGGTGTACCCAAGGTGGGGTTACATTGTGATAGAATTTAAGGGTGCTTATTAGGAATTGAGTAGGCCCTGCCTGTAGAACCAGTTGGGGGAAAACTGTGCTGCAGAAACATCTCAATCGGTGATGTGGTTTTCAATAATTGACATAATGTTTCTGGTTATTGTTTTATAATACCTTGCACGCTCCCCCCATTACCGTTCCATTTTATGACTCTGTTAATATACAGATGTTGCTTTAATCCATTGTTTAATTTATCTCTGCTATCCCACATGTACATTTTCATTCACTTAGTAGCACCTCATTTATTTTAAAAGTTTTTATCACTGTGAAAGCGCTAATGACATTTATACACGGCTCCTCTTTCATTCCTCTCCGCACAGAGCTGAGGAATTTCTGCCCTTTGTCTCCTCAGGGCCAAGGTCATGTTCCTCCCTCGGTTGCTGAATCGCCCCTCGTGCACCAACCACATGCTGGACTGTATTTCATCTCCAGCCCTTCCTCCTTGGCTAAAGTGCGACACCAAGACCAGGTTTGATTCAATGTTGAGTGAGAGCTACCTCTTCAGTCCCCATCAAACATCTTTCCAGTAAAACCAACTCTTTTAGTCCATTTCTGTCTCTGAGGAGGTTTGTTGAACAAAGATGAAGTTGGATTTACCCTGGAATGCAGTAGCAGGTAGGTCAGCCTTGCTGAGAGCCCGCGCTAGTGGGCCTGCACCTAGCCCCCCTCCCTGCCACCGTAGTTATATGAATGGACTCCATTCATGAGTCTGTTATGCACTGGGGTGAACACTAGGGTAGCTGATGGCAGAGACTGGTTATTGTCAATGGGCAGAATAATTCTGAGATCACACCATCTGCACTACCCAAGCAGAAAGCTGTTCTAGCAGACAAGGCCCAGGCTACATTCAGGGTCTGAAGCTCTGGGTGTATTAAAAAGGGAAGACACACCAAAAGGTTACGAGACTGTTAACATGTAACAAATTGTTCCCTTTAATACACACCCCACTGCGACTTTACACACCTATGACCGCGTTTGGAAATATCGGGAAAAGTTTACTTTTACTTGGTGTGAGAATACGAGGTCTGGGTCAAGCCACGTCCTGTCCATAAACAATGAAGGCAAGGGCCAAGTCAGTGGCTTCCAGCTCAAAATGGGACACATGAAAGTCCCATCTAAACACCACTGTTTCTAGCACTGCTTTGTTCTTACTGCATGGACTTCCAACTCGTCCTCTTCTCCCCCCACCCACCCACCTAACAAACAAACAAACAAACAAACAAATGCTTTGCCCTGTACATTTATTTCGGTTCACACAGGCTCCATGTCCTCAGAGAAACAAAAGCCAGCGGGCCATTTGGTACAGCCTTGATCTCCCTCTCGCTGATGTCTTCCAAATGTATTTGCTATTTGCTCCCGTGTCCCTGCACACCCCTGCTGTTCCCAATTGTCCATCGCCTATTAGGAACAGTTCCAGCCAAGGTATTTTTTCCCTATTTATTTGCTCGTTTTTCCCTGGGAACTTTACTATGCATGAGTAACTGGCCTGTGATGCTTTGGTTTGCCATTTTTGCATTCGTTAAAAACCAGTCATCTGCATGTTTTATAAACCCGTAGGGGTCTCTCTCCCCTTGATCAATGCTGGAAGTGCTCATTAACATCTGGGGAAGTTATGGCCCCAGGTAGGGGGGGTTCGCGGCCTACCGAGTGTGGTTTTAGGGAATTTGTCTAAAAAAAAAAAAACACTCCAAAGCACTTTATATTCATCGCCAGGGTTGCTCACTCACAGAAATGAGCCTGCCCGCCTTTGGTACCTGGGTGTATTCGCTTTCCCCAGCCTGGGATGCACTTTCCTTCCACTCCGTTTGTCTCAGGCAACTTCTCCTCTGGGAAGTCTTTCCTGGGCACCTCAGCTGACCCTGATTCCTCCTTTCTCTGAAAACCACCCGTCACTCAGTTTAACCAACAGGTATTGGGGACCCCCTGTATGCCAAGGACAATGTGAGGCATTTCTAGGAGTTAATATAAATTTACCAAAAAAAAAAAAAAAAATCCTCTGCCCTCAAGTGCTAAAGAGGAAAGCTGACATACAAATGATCAGAACCAACTGAGGTGGCAATTCGGGTGATGCTGTGGGGAAGGCTCAGAGGCAGGAGAGGACCAACTTCTGCCCTTGTTGATAGGGAAGGAGAGGCTCAAAGAGGACTTGGTCGTGCATGTCACAGAAGAACTCGTGGTTATTCTGGAGGAGCTTGAAATCTGCCCCACTGGCTACCTTTTCTCAACTGCGTTCCACCTGGACCAACTACACCAGAATCATATAGATGGTCATTAAAAGGCGGATTCCTGAGACTCACCCAGATTCACTGATTCACAGGGTCTGCAATTTCGTCAGTATAATGGGTAATTTTAATGCACCCCAAAGCTTGCAAAATGCTGCTGTGGCAAATGAGGGCGGCTGAAGGGTATAACCTGACTTTCCATTGGTGCGCGTTTATTGTTAGCATGTACCATGCACGGGGCTCTTCCACCTCCTGTCCATTCTCCTCCCACTAGAAGCAGCCACTGTGCCGTCTCTTCGGCGTCTCTCCTAGTCTGCATGGGGTGCAGTCATTTGCCTACTTGGTTTCAGATCCTCCCCCTGCATTCTCCTGCTTTTCCTGGCAGCTTTGGCCACTGCCCTTTCGTGAACTGTGGTCAATAGGAGGCACTGGAAATCGACTGGAGGGCAGGAAGAGAGATAATCAGGGACTGATTCCCCTCTGCCTCCCCCACCCTTGAGCATCAGCCTTGGCACTCTGTGACCCTACGGCACCGGCTTCTGCTGTGCAAGCCATTGTCCCAGCTCTGGACAGGTGGCCCTAGCTCTTGAGTTCTGGTAGTTTCATCTTCTCCCTCTGTTCCAGCAGCTAGGATCTCCCATTCACCTCATGGTCCCCTATTTGCCCTTCCAGCTCATTTAGTACATTCAAAATGACGTTCCCATGTTAAATTACCTGTATTTAAATGTTTGGTCGGGGGAGTTTTTCTGATTGGATGCTATCTATGCTTTTCTTTTTCCACTTAAAAATATACCTGGTGAATGGACACTGAGTTGTTTTCAACCACCCTGTCTCTGAGAATAACTAGAAAAGACAAACAAAATATATTTTTTTTTAAATAGCAACAACAGCAAAAGACAAAACAAAAACAAAAACCTCTTTGAAGGTACCGCAATATTTTCAGTGTCCTGAGAAATTCCAAGGCCAAGATTTAGGAGAAGAGGGAAGACCAGAGAGATAAGGTAAGCAAGTAAAGCCTGTTTTTCCTTCCAAGTTAATGATGTTTTCAAAAGTAGTGACTAAGAGGCCAAGAAGATGAGCAGAGCTTTCAATAGACTCATAGGGCTACGAGGTAAAAATGGAAGTTCAGAGGGTCTGGTATTTACCCAGGCTTGGGGTTGGGACCCCAAAGCGCTAAACCTTTGGAGTAAGGGTGAATCACAAATAGACCAATTCTCACAGACACTGAAGGCCAACTTTAAGTCATTCCATTTTTTATTGGAATAAGGTTTATTTGGGATTGTTAGTGTTTCTTGCCTAGCTGCCCTGTAAAAGTAAATCCCCTCTAGAAAAAGATAACATTATCCAATGGGTGAAATTATCTCCATAAATGTTCATTTACAAGTCTGACACTCATCAAATATAATGAAGTATATAACATGACAAGACCTGACTGAGAAACTAAGGTAAACAACAGACAGTAGAGATAGATCCAGAGGGTAGTTATCAGACTTGAATTTTTTAAACCACTATAATTAATATGATCAAAGAATTAAAAGAAAAGATTGATAATTTTAGTAGAGAACTAAAGAACCAAATGAAAATTTAAAAACTGAAAAAAATACCCCACATTAACTGAAATTAAGAATCCAATGAATTATCCATGCTAAAGAGAAAAAATAGTGAACTAGAAAATAATTAGATGTATTAGATACAAATATTCAAAAGTAGTGACTAAGAGACCAAGAAGATGAGCAGAGCTTTCAATAGACTCATAGAACTATGAGGTAAAAATGGAAGTTCAGAGTCCATCAAGGAGAGGGTCTGGTATTAACCCAGGCTTGGGGTTGGGACCCCAAAGCCCTAAACCTTTGGAGTAAGGGTGAATCACAAATAGACCAATTCTCACAGACACTGAAGGCCAACTTTGAGACACTGAAGGCCACCATTGAAGCACAGTGAGAAAAAAGATCACAGAAAAAAATATGTTTCCTCCTAATGGACAAATTATTGAAGTCTAATGTGCCTCAGTTTCCTCATCTGTAAAATGGAAACAAGAATAGTAATAATAGCTATGTTATAGGGTTGTAGTATGGTTAAAATGAGTTTAATATATATATATCTACCTATATATAAGTAGATAAAGCTTTTAGAGTGGTGACTGACATATAACAGATGCTATGTAAGTTTTATTTTATTGCTGTTATTGTATCTTGGAGATTTTTCTATACTAACAATGTAATACTGCTTTATACCACCACCACCACCACCCCATTCTCTTTAATAGCTGTGTAGTATTCCATATTATGTGCATACCATTTATTTAAACAATCCCTTGTTGAAGACATTTAGGATATTCTTAGTGAATTTGTATTTTATTTTATTTCATTTTTTTTAAAGATTTTTAAATTGATTTTTAGAGAGAGAGGAAGGGAAAGGGAGAGAGAAAAACATTGATATGAGAGCAAAACATAGATCAGCTGCCTCTTGCACATCCCCTAGTTGGGATGGAGCTCACAACCTGAGCATGTGCCTTGAAAGGAAATCTAACTGGCAACCTTTAGGTGCATGGGACAACGCCCAACCGACTTAGCCACACTGGCCAGGGCAAAAAATACATACATTTAAAAAATTGATAGATATTTACAGTTTCCCAAATGGTAGTACTTTCCCACAATAGCATTTGATAGTGGTTGTTCCCTCACACTTATCAATTCAGTGAATTACCAGACTTTTTGATGTGGCCAACCTGATGGTATCTAATTTTAGAATAATTGAAATTTTTCTTACTGTGGTTTTAAACTTTTTCATGTTTAAAGGCCATCTCTATTTCAGTTTCTGTTCATGTTCCCTTGCCAATTTTTGTATTAGATTGTTAATTTTTTCTCTTATTGATTGGTAGATACCATTTATATAGTTAGGTTATTAGTGCCTTGTCATTTCTATTGCAAATATTTTTTTCTTAACTTGTTGTTTGTCTTTTGACTTTGTTTATGGCATTTTTCTGCAAGCAGAAAATTTTAATTTTGCATATTCAAATTTATTCTTTTCTTTTATTACCTGTTTTATGTCCTGTTTAAGAGTGCCTTCCCCACTTTTATATTTAAAAATTTTGCTCTATGTTTGAATTATTTCAAGTTGAGTAGTGTTAAGATTGGATTAAAATGTGAAAAATCACTCTCTGGCTGTCATTTAAAGAACAGATGGGAAAGGAACGAGACTAGAGGCACAGGACTCTATTCAGGGCCTCTTTATATTAATTCAGATGAGGAATAAAAGAGGCTCAAGCTCAAAGCTGGAAAGGGAGTGGACTCAAGAAGTGTTTAGAAGATAAGAATCCAAAGGGCTTGATGACCTTGGGACGTGAGGGATCAGAGGCTAAGAGGCATCTATACCACACCCAGATTTCTGGCTTGGACCACAGAGTAGTTCCAAATCCATCCCTTCTATTTATCCTCATGTTGCTGCCTTAGTTCAGACTTTGTCTCCTATGTGAACTGCTCCAGTAGCTTCCTAACCAGTCCTCTACCTTACTTCTTTCTAGTTCCTTTCCATCCTATTGCTAGAATGATTGTTCAGAAAACAGGAGAGAGACAAGGTTTCTCCCTGTTGAAAAGCCACGGTGAATAAAAGAATAAATAAATACTGTGCTTGGTATATAAGAACCTTTATAATCTGGTTCCTTCCCTGTCAACCACTCCACTGATCTCTAAACCTACTTCATCCCAGACAGAATAGATCCTCGCACATCTCTGTACCTTGCCCTTGCTGGGGCAGGCAGAATAATGGTCCCCAGGTGATGCTCATGTACCAGTCCCTAGAGCCTGTGAATATGTTACTTTACTTGGCAAAGGGGAATTACGGTTGCTAATTAGTTGACCACACAATAGGGAAATCACTTTGGATTATCTGAGTATAGGCCCAATGTTATCGCAAGTGTCCTTAAGATTGGAAGAGAGAGGCAGAAGAGAAGGTCAGAGTGATGCAATGTGAGAAGGACTCAACCAGCTGTTGCTGGCTTTGAAGATGGAGGAAGGGGCCACAAACCAAGGAATTCTGGCAGCTTTAGAAATTCTCCTGTAGAGCCTCCAGAAAGTAATGCAACCCTACTAACACCTTAGTTTTTGCCCAGGGAGACCCGTGTCAGACTTCTGACCTATAGAACTAAAAGATAATAAATTTGCCATTGCTGCAAGCCACTAAATATGTAGAAATTTGTTACAACAGTAATAAAAAAACTAATATGCTTGCCATATTCTCTGTCTGGAAGGCCCTTTCCTCAAATGCTTTGTCCAATTTAATGTCACCTCTTCCAGAAAATTTCTTAGAGTCCCAGGGGCAGAGGAAGTCCACAGCCTCCAAGGGTTCCCGTATTATATCATTTTTTGGCATATCTCTTTGCAGATTTGCCAAATCAGATACCTTTTCTCCCCACCCTGACTGAAATTCAGAGCATTCAAGATCTCTAGCAATGGCAGCCCCCACTGAGCACCCAGGAAAACTTGGTTGTGCCCAGATTTTATCAGATTTATCAAATTTATCAGATTTCATATTTCTCTCTCCCACTAACTAGAAATTTGTTCACTAAGGTTAAGATTGTCTCTGACTTATTTTTGTTTCCCCAGGAAATAAAAGGACCTGGCACTTAATGTGAAAAGAAAGGATGACAGATAAGAAAATAGGACAAATGATGGAATAACTTGGTCAAGGAGCCACTATTGGTTGGAGGTTGCTGGGGCCAGAGCCGTGATCAGGCCTTGTCACTATAGGCTGACCCAGGGGAAAGGGGATCCTCTATAGAGCAAATAACTTTGTGACCAGATCTTCCTGCATTTCTCCCCCAAAGCTGTCCTGCTCCCAGATCCCTTTTTTGTTGGGCAACTGAAAAAATGTCTCACCTCCAAAACATTAATTTCTGCTTGTCTGTTGCTTAGATATTTAGACCAAATCATAAGCCCTGTGATAGTTAATCAATTAGTAAGTTTGAATTGAGCATCCATCTGTACTAAGCACGATTCTAGTCTCTAAAGGGAATATTAAGATAAAGTCCTAGTCTTTAGTGATTTTATTTCCCAGCTAGAGAGACCAATTATAACCAGAAAAAAAGTGTGTGGCAGAGCAAGAGGTAAATTACAGTAGAGGTCAATAAGACAGAGGTAGGGGTCAAATGGGAGTCCCAGCCACATGTGAAGAGAATCCAGGGAGAAGTTTCTGAGGGCTGAGACCCTTGAGGAGTAGGGCAAACTGAGGCTGGCACAACCAAGTTTTCCTGGGTGCTCAGTGGGGGTTGCCATTGCTAAAGACCTTGAATGCTCTGAATTTCAGTCAGGGTGGGGAGAGAAGGTATCTGTTTCTGCAGCCAAGTGCATTTATTCATGCACTCAACAAATATTTAAGGAGCCCCTGCTATGTCTAGGGATAGGACAAAAAATATAAACCAGGAATACAAAGCTGAAGGCCACTGGAAAGCCATTCTTGTGGAGCTCACATTGTCATCCAACCTGGTTATCATCAAAATCAAATTCTACCCAAGATGTTTGATAAATAAATGTCTATGGGTGGTTGAGAAATGACTCCCAGCTGGGAAGTATGGAGGAGGCTTCTTGGAAGAAGAGGACTCCTAACTTGGCTTTGAAGGAGAGTCAGGCTAATGACAGGAGGACAGGTAGGATTGAGAACTTGGCTCCTTTAAGGTGCATATATTTTAATGGGGATTTATTTTCTGCATTGTTAAAGTTTAATAGTTTCCTCAAATCATACTGACTCAAAGGGAAGGCAGAGCAGTTCACCCAACAGCAGATTTTGCCCTGAGCAAAGGCACTTCTCCCTGTGTGGAACAGTCCCCCACTGTTTCCCACAAGAGCCTGTGCAGGCTTTGGAAATCAAATAGGAGCCCTTAAACCAAACAATGCCTCACCAGCAAAGGAATGACTATGGGCTGGGTTACCCCAGGACAACCCCTGCAGGAATGTTATGCTAATGACAGCCATAGGAAATCACCTTGGCCCCACTCAAAGGGAGCAAGTAGGCCTTAATTACCTCTGTATTCATAGCTCCTTGCTCAGTACCTCCTTACCAAGTCCCCACTAGGTCATATGTGTGCTCACTGACTTTCTTACTTGGATGGAATGAATAGATGACTGAGTGGACAGATGGATGGAGAAGAGACAGATTAATTCCTTTCTGTGTGTTGCCACTGAATGATTGGAGTATTAAATGTTTCTTGGAACGTCCACTTCCTCTTCTGCTAGTGGAGGTGTGGCTGAGATGGTCTTCATTATGTGCCATATGGACGGTCGTGCAAGTCATCAGTTCATAAGTCCCATAGGGATACTTAGATGGTCATAGAAGAGTAGAATGCTAGAGCTGGTCTGAAGTTTGAGGACGGTGATGTTCAACTCACTTAGCTTGTGAATGGGACTATCAAGGTGAAGGGACATGCCCAAGGTGGTTTGTGGTGCCTCTCCTAGAGATTTACTTCACTGGTGGTGGCTGCCTGACTTCCAGGATGGTGATTTGTTCATGTACAATCTTTGCAAGGTCTGTTTTGGTCAGAGGTCAGCAGACAGTTATCAGTTCAATGTCAACTTATAAAACAAAATATAATAAACACGTTAACTTGAGAGCTCAAGTATTGTAGCTATCAAATAACCCAGGCAGGAATGTGAGGACAGAGAGATCCAAGCTCCTCCCACTCAACAGGAGTGACTCTCAGGCTTCTGCCCTCCCAGCCCTGAGGCTATTGGAAGGAGGTGGCCAGAGCTACTTTCAGTAGGAGTCTCAGCAGCAATGTTCTCATTTCAGAGGTTGCTCTGACCTGGCCCAGGGAGGGTTGGGAGTGAGGGAAGAAAAAGGAGGCTTCTTTTATATTCTGAAGAATACTCCAGCACTTCCCCAGTCCAGGCCTTGAGATCCTGGCCCTGTTCCAATTTGTGTAATTACATTTTTCCTATGCAAATTGCTCCCCTGAATTTGCATAGACAAGCTGGTGGAGGCCCAGCCACCTTGGCAACCTCTGCAGCCTTGCTCCAAGCACTGGTCCATTGGCCTTCTTCATAGCTCCTTTGGGGAAGACCTGGTTCCCAATTAGCAGCATCAGCTTCCCTGCTCAACGTGGCCCTAATGTTTGCACTTGTTCTGGACACTGGGGAGCCATCGTTTCCCTCTACCTGCTTTTCTTTTTCAACTCCTCCCCCAACCATCTTGAGAATTTAAAAGATCACATTATGTCTTAATAGTTGATTTTCCAGCCTGTGTCCCCCAAGGACTGTACTCATCTTCAGGACAGACTATATTCCTTCATCTATGACTCTTTTCAGATAAGCACAGGGCAGGCACTCAGTGTATGTTTACTGAGTGACTGAAGAGAGGAACTGAATGTATTAAGTAGATGGTATTAGATCTGATCTATGTACATTGTGAAAGGGGATTATGAAGACCTTCAAGAATCAGGCCAAGGCTCTGTGTGAACATGATAAGACCAGGGAGCCAAAGTGGGCTCTGAAAGGAAGGGCACATGAACCAAGCGTGCCTCACTGAGGGAGCTCTGTGGGGGTGGGCTGAAGTGGGGGCCAGAACCGGGCTGTGTGCAGACCCAGTGGGCGATCTGGGGCTGGCAGTGGCAATGGAAGAAAGGATGGCAGAGATGAAGTCTGAACCCCTGGGGCGCTCTGGGAAAGGCATTGGTAAGCTTGGCAGCTGCTTAGGTAGAGGGGGTGGGTGAGTAGGAGCAATTGGAGATGTGGTTCGGGCTTTCTGATCTCAGAGACTGAAAGTGTGGTGGCTGCTCTGACCCCATAGCAGAGGCGGGGGCAACAGCTTGGGGATGAGGGTTATGGTGGAAATGGGGAGGAACGAGGATTGTTCTGCCCATCTACACAGGATGCTCTTTAAAGAGGAGAAAATGTCCACCCAGGCAATAAACAGAGGGCAAAGAGAGGGGGCAGAACAGAAACATCCAGAGTCACAGCTCCCAGAGGATATGAGGAGTGGCCACCGAGGGTAGTATCCCAGGGCAGCGGGTGACCAATTTCAGTTTGTGTTGTCTGTTTCCATTTTCAAAACTGTTTGTTGTGAGCACTCTGAGTCACCTCTTATGCCCAACCAGATAGACTGTTTCCAAACCAGCTTCCTCAGCTGGCTTAACCCATCACAGAGCCCAGAGCTCACCTGACATTCACTCAGCCAACAAGCACCTATGGCACACCTACCATGTGCCCAGTTCTATGCTGCATATAGTACATGCTGCAAGGCTGTCTAGACCCACAGGCCATGGTGCTGGGGCAGGCACAGACCACTGCTTCTCCCTAATCAGGAGCTGGCAGCGAGGAATCTCTTATTGCATTTACAGGTGCCTGATAGTGGGTCCGGGACTGAGCAGGGGACAGCATCTGTGAGAACAGAGAGTGGCAGGCATCTTCTGCTTCGGTGTCCGCTTTCTTCATTTTCCATGGTTCTGCCCCTCTGTGAGAGCCTCGCAGTGTCCCTGGGCTTGGCCCTCCGCTTTTCAGGTCCAGGCTGCCCTTGCCTGACTCCAGTTACCCGTGGCTCCCTCAGTCCGGGCTCACAGCCCCAACTCCCTGACCCGCTGCTCCTCAGCTTTGCCTCAGCCAAGAGCTCCCTTCAAGCCAATAGCAGGGCCGCACAGGGGCCGTGGGCCTCAGTAGCACAGGCCTGGCTCCCAGCAAGTGCCCCCTAACCAGACATTTCCGCTGAGCGAATGCACCTCATTGTCCTGCACATCCCTTCACTTGGTCTCACAAGTGGCCCCTCTCCCTGCTATTAGCAGTGGAAGAAAATAACTGGGGCGATGACATATGCTCTCCACACAGAGGCCCTTGTTCGTGTCAGCAGTAGTTGTTTGAATGTGGTACACATGTGGCTCGTGTGTGTGGCATGTTGTGTGTGTGTGTGTGTGCACTCGCCTGTGCTTTCTGCGGGAGCCAACCACTCAGAATCTGTTTATTTCCCTTTTATGATCACTTTCTCTCCCTCTGTAAAGCACCAGGACGGGCCTGGCGTTCCAGGAATTGCTTGCAAGCGGTCCTCCAAGCCTCGAGCCGGCCTCTGCTGTCCCCATGCAGTGCGAGTAATGGGTCCTCCCAGGGACAATTTGCATAAAGGATAAATAAGAGAAACACAATGTGAAGTTTATTCATTTTTAAATCCTGCAGCGTTTGTGATTGAAGGCCCAAGCTCAGATGTTTGCCGGATGCGTCCCATTAAGACTCGGGGCTTTGTCTAATGTCTGCTCTGTTCCTGCAGGGGGGTGTAATGAGCGCTCCTTCCCCACACTGGAGTGCTGTTTCCAGAGCCTTCTGCTCGACAAGGGACAGAGGAACGGCGGGCTGTGTTCCCTTCTACCAGGCCCCCTCACTTTAATTTGCTGTAACAGAGCCAGCACATTAAATACAAAACATATTGATGTTCTTGAGAACCCTGGAGGGTCTTTACCCTTCCTTGTCAGAGGAGCCTGGCATGCCGGGAGGGAGAGGAGATGGTGTTTGGCATGCATGCGGAGTGGCGCCTCCAGCAGGTCACAACTGATCATCTGCCAAGAGCTGTGCCCTCCCAGAGGACAGAGGGTGGGCAGAGGGGCCATCATGCATGCCTCAGAGCGAGAGGGAGCATGTGGACAGGGAGGGCACCCTCAGGTTCAGGGCCATTGTGGACACAGCAGTAGTTTGTTGACTAACGACAAAGAATGAGTGGAAGGAAGGAAGAAAGGAAGGAAGAGGAAGAGGGAGGGATGGTGGGAGGGAAAAGAGAAAGAGGGAGGGAGGTGGAAGGCAGGCAGAACCCTACCCAGCAGTAGTGATTGACTGATCTGGTCACTCCTAGGTCACTATCAATTAACAAGTTCCCAAGATGGTGCAAGGGTTAGAGGAAGCTGGAGGGAATGTAGCTTTTGGCTTCTCTCTGTTCAAAATGCCCCAGGCTCCAGGAACTGGCAGGGTAGATCTGGCTGTCATAGTGCATATATTTGTTACAACAAGTGACCAAGAAGAATAGAGGCCTCTCCTCCAGCAAATTCACCATTTTCTTAACAGCATGTCTCCAGGGCTAGAAGAAACAGAACTGAGAGATAAAACAAAGTATTTGTCACCTCCTGGAATGATAGGGCAGGCCAAAATCCAGACCTCACTGGACATTAGCTTTATATTCTTTTCTCAAGCTGCAGAGAGCCCCCAAATTCTGGGGTGAGAACTTGCCTTTTTCCCCTGAAATGATGAACTATTGAGCAATTAATGTAGTCTTCTCTTGACAATGCATCCTCCTCATAGTAGCTACCTTCCACATGGTGGCTATGCTATGTGATTGTACATATATTGCTTCAAATCTGCACAACTCTTAAGAGTTATTATTGATAGGACACTGAGACTCAGATAGTTTAAATAAATTTCAGAACCTCACAGAGCTAATAATTGACTGAACTTTAATTCAAATCCAGTCTTGGGGCTAGTGGTCATTGTGGTGTTCTGGTGGTGACAATTGTTTTGGTAATGGGGATGGCTGTATTGTTGTTGGCATTGGTGGTGACAATTGTAGTGGTGGTGGTGGTGTCAAGTAATGATGGTAGTCATGGAGGTTTGGGTGGTGGTCCCCTTTGTCTATGGTACAGACACTGCAAACCCTCTGGAAAATCATGCCGGCTGGTATATACAGTTGTGCCAGCACTCTCTTTCTGTGACCCAACCCATCAGGGGCTCAGGCCATGCAAGGTGGACTCAAAATCTTGCTTTCTCCTGCCTCCTGGCCTCTGAAGCCTAAACAGACCAGCAGTGGGAACTGGAAGAAGTTCGAGGAAGCTGCTCAGTGAGGGGCCAGAATGAGATCATTTATCTTCCCTCAAAAAGGTGTCTTTAACTCAGTATCAAGGGTAACTCATTAATCCTTGCATGGGCTGAGAACTTCATTAGAAATACAATCCAATTAATTCTCTGCGTATCCTTTTTTGAGTCAGAACTGGGCTCATTTTGGCTTTTCCTAGGCAAAGTGATCTTAGGAATGGTCCCTCACTGACAGTCCCAGTAACTGCCAACCTCTTGCTCAGGGTGAGTTGTTATATGGCACCTGTGTGTGCTCCCATTGTGAGGGATGGCAAATAGAGGTTGTAAACATGATTGAAGGACTAAGAAAATGAAAGCACTTATCAAGGATGGGCACTTGCGTCTTCCTCAGTAGATTTCAAGTGATTCCTTTGCACCTTGGTCTCTGACTCTGTAAGGCTTCTGAACCCATTTTTTTCATTGACAGCTTTAGGGATTGGGAGCAGGAGTCTAGAGAGCTGTTGACTTGGGATATGTGAGGTGAAAGTCATGGGAAGGTTCCAGTGACTCTGACCAGGAGTCTTTCCACACAAGGCTCTTGTCCATTTACTAATTCCAGACATGGAATTGCCTGGGTCCCCACATGAAGTGTGGGCAGGTATTCAGCCAATGATGACTTAAGTTGACACTTCCCAAATACTCTGCAAACTCAAAGACCTTCTGGAAGAAGGGAGCACATCAGAGCAGAGGCGAGGGATGGGAGTAATTGGCATAGGACCACCAAAGCTTTTCCTGACTTGATGCAGCACCTTCCCAGTACCTTGTGCTGCAGTGAGATCTCCATCACAGCAGATATTCAAGAAGAGGTGGGCTGACCCACCAGGAAGATTTTCTGTTGCAGATGGTCCATTGGTTACATGATCTCTGAGACTCTATGAATCTTGTAGTATATCTCAAGCATATGTGTGTACATGTATTTGAAAGGTAGAAAAATAAGTAGATTTTGAGTCATCGCTTAAGTCCCTCTGGACATTTGGTGGCAATTATTTAATAATTAATATTTAAAGGTATCAGTTTCCAGCCTGCTTTCCACCTCCCTATAGGTAATTTCACCCAGGAGTCAGGATTCCTGCCTTCTAGATTCAGTCCTATCTCTAGCCACGTTACCTTAAAAACATTTCTTCACCACCTGACCTTGGGCTTGCTCACCTTTAAAATGGAGACAGCAATGGTACCTTTAGTATTTCCTAGATTGCTGGATTTGTGGTCCTCTTGACGTTAAGGACAAAGCTGGCTTGCTTTCTCCAGCTCTCTGAAGTCCCTCATGGGTCAAGGAATCACACAGATACATGATAGAGAGCTGAAATATGGCAATAAATGGGGGTGTGCTTAAGAAGAAGGAAAAAGGAAATTTTCTATATGAAGATGTATCTATCAATTGTAAGGATCCTTCTAGACTTGAAGATCTATGAAACTGTACTTACAAGGCAGTGTGGTCTTGGCTGGATTTGCTCAGTGGTTAGAGCATCAGTCTGTGAACTGATGGGTCATGGGTTTTATTCCTGGTGAAGGGCATGCACTTTGGTTGCAGGTTCCCTGCCCCAATCTGGGCTTGTGCAGGAGGCAACCAATCAATGTGTCTCTCTCACATTGATGTTTCTCTCTCTCTCTCTCTTCCTGCCCTCCTCCCTCCCTTCCACTCTCTAGAAATCAATGGAGAAAATGTCCTCAGGTGAGGATTAAAAAACAAACAAAAAAACAGTGTGGAGTATTGCAAAGTCCTGACTTTATTGGCCTTGTTATCACCACATTCCCAGTTGTTACTGATTAACTTTTGTTGAATCATTGTGCTTCTTGGGACAATATTATATGCCCCGCCTACCTCACAGAATTAAAGAATCAAATGAAATTGGGCATTTGAGTGTGCTTTAAAAAGTACACAACACTATTTAAATGCAAACATTACTATTTGATTGATCTATTTGATCATTACTATTTGAGTATAATCTTCGGAGTAGTTTTTTATTTATCATTCCCCAGATTTTCTTAGCTGCCCTTTGTACTCTCAGCAAGTTACAGAGTCTATACTCAATAGGTCAGATCAGTGGTTCTCAGACTTGAACGTATGTCAGAATCTGGAGAGCTCAATAAAACAGATCTGTAGCATCTGTCCTGAATCTGATTCAGTGGATGTTGGGTGAGTGCAGAGAATTTGCATCTCTAAGTTTTCAGGTGGTACTGCTGCTGCTGGTCCCAGTCTGCACTTTAAGAACTACTGGACTAGAACTACTGGTCTATAATTCTTTGATGTACTTGGTACTTACATAGATCTTTCATAGCTCGATTACATCCCAGATGTTTCACATATATTTCACAGAAGATGGGCAGTATTAAGGATATTTTACAAATGCACAGAAGATGGCCCAGAGACTGGAGGCAATGATGTACTGAGGGCCTTATGTGAATCTGAGTGCCAAATGGGAATAAAATCAAGGCTTTTCTGGATGTCTATTTCATTGTTCTTTGCATTGGGCTGGACTGCTCCCTACTGGCCGGTTAGTCATGGTCACTATTCCCCAGAGCTCTGGCTGGTGACAAGTTGCTAGGCTGTCACCCTAGTTCAGTGTTGCAAGCATCGTCTGTGAGGTATCTGTTTGTTTTGACAAAGGTATATAGTCAAGAAATGAGTTCGCACTTTTACAGCCACAGTGTTCATCAGATTCTGCAGGTGGGAACTGCCCCATATGTCCCTCTTCTCTCATGAAGCAGCAAGGTAGGTGCTTTGAGCAGGCACTCTACAGGAAGACAAAGTCCTCATCGGCTGACTTCTCAGCCTTACGGCTTCCCTGGACTCAGTGACAAGCATTCCCTTGATCAAATTTCAGCCAGGCTCCTTCGAGCCCTCTTCTCTACTAGCCCTTGTTCTTGGCCTTCAGAGCTTAATTTTAGCAAATAATCCTGTTAAACCAGTTAATCTAGAATGTTCCACTCTTGATATCTGATCAAGCTCCTCCTCCATCCTTGAAAGCTAACCAAGTTCTTCTTTAGGCATGTTCTCCCTCATCCTGCCTCCTCTTGGCTATAGAATCTCAATTGGTTCCGTTGTATCAGGAGTTGAGTTTAGCCTCTTTCTCTTATTGCAATAGTCTTAAATAAAATCCATCCTGCTGTTTTTGATAAGTGCCCAGTGAATTCTTTTTCTTTAACACTAGAAATGCACTTGATGCTCCTCTTTCTGTGCCCAGCCTGGGCACCAACAGACAAATACATAGGTGTCTTCAAAACTGGACGACTTGTTGACCCAGCCTGTGAACTTCCATCCCTTGGAGTGATGGGTTCATTTATCCACATTCTTCTAAAACTGCCCTTTGCCAACACCACATCTGGAGGTACCAGCAGCCCAGGGAAGAGGTCATCAATGCTTCAGTCCCTTCCCCACACCCTGCTATGGAGACCCCCCTCTTTCCCAGCTACTGAGGTCCAGGATCTTGTGGATCCCAGGTAGAGCCAGATCTGGTTCCAGACAGGGACTGCAAGTGCCCGAGTCCCTGGAAGAGGTGAGTTAGAGTGGCACTGAGCCTTTCTAAGCTGCTCAGCCAAGAAAGGTGGGAGGTGTTAGGCGTGAAAACTGACAAGTGAGTGAGCTATAAACACCAACTACAAGCACTTAGTCCTGCGAAGCCACAGAGAAAAGCTAAATCTCTTGGATTTTTTTCTTTCTCCCTTCTCCCTTCCTGGATTCGCAGCAGTCTTCTTTGGGCTGAGCGGGTTTGTGTGCTGTTATTATGGCTGCTGCTGCTCTTGGATGCCTCTGTGTGTGTGTGTGTGTGTGTGTGTGTGTGTGTGTGTGTACGTGCGTGTGTATGAGAGCGTGCGCGTGTTTTCTCCAGAGTGACTGGTTTGTGCTGTCATCAGCCGTTGTTTTGGTAAATGGCGAGTTAAACAGATATATCCAAGCGTAAAATCTAAAAAATGTTCCCTCTGGGCGCCCGGGGGGTGTTGTTTGAAATCAACTACATATCAATTGAGCGGCGGCGAGCGGATCCGATGATAAATTCCAGTCCACAGACGCCTTATAAATTACATTTTTTTGTTCGCGATCTTGCCTCATCTCAGCTCCCCAGAGGCCCTTAGACTGAGAACTATGATTGTGTTGGAGAAACGTTTGCTCAGCTTGAGCGAGGCCATTAGCATTGCATGTGCCAGTCCGTCCCTGCGCTCCCCCGCGCCCCCCTCCCCCGGCTCCCCTCCCACCCCTTTAACAAAATACAATATGTGCCTGGTAATTTTTCTGTTCATTATCTCATTGTTTTCTGTAAGTACAAGGTTAGATTGAATTACTGCGGGCTCCGCTGTCTATTTGTAATTCTCCTTCCATGCCGAGCTGCTAATGAATGGGCAATTTAGTCAATTCTTTGTAACGGTTTCTTCTGTGCGTCAGCCACTTAATTACTCTGAGCCTTTCTCACTGCTGCTTTATTGCACGGAAAGTCGCGGCTGCTTTGAGGGCCTGGCATGGGATCTCTAGCTTCCAGAAAGAAAAAAAAAATTGTCAAAGGCAACCAGGATTCTGGATCCTGGCTGCCTTCTGCAGTGGCTGGAGGGAGTCATTCTGTGGCCTCTCCCCACACTGCCCCCTTCCCATCTGCACGCAGGGGTTTATCTTCTTCCTTCTTGGCTGACAGTTTGCTTAATCCTGGCTGTGGCAGTCACTGTGAGGGTGGCAGGAAGGTGCAGGCTCCTGCTCAGTGTACAGTGTTCAAGGGGGCAGCCCTAGTTTTTTAAAACATTTTTATTAACCTGATCAGTACGCTGCATATCCCATCATCAGCATCTCCAAACCATAGCCAGGGGTCCCACTCTGGGAAATCCAGAGTTTTCTTCTTGTATGCAGCGCCTTACCCTCATAAGCTAGGGGTATGGAGGAGGTCTTTATTATCCTGATTCAACAAAGGGAAGTCTCAAGTTTGGGAATTAGAAGTGATGTGTCTAAGGTCAATGAGACAGGTATGGCAGAGCCAGGGCCAACGGTCACTCAGGTCACTGTGGCACCCTTCTGATCTCTTCCCACTCCATCCTGCTGCCCAAGGGAACCTGTAAGCTGAGGTGTCCCAAGGTGGAAATAAGTGTGAGTTGCCCTTAAAGAGACAGGAATAACTCTGGAAAGAGAGGGGACTTTTTAGCATTGACCAAGAGGCTGAAAACCCAAGGAACTGGGAACCTTTTAAATAGAATATCAGTTTATAAAGTGGCACCTTTGGATACTTCCGTCATGCTACCAGAATATTTTTATGTGCCTCAGGATTAAGACATACATATAATTTATCATCCAAACTGGGATCCTTTTGGAAGTGAAAAGAGGCACATTGAATAATCATGCTGGGGCTAGAGGACTAAAACGGTACTGTCTGGAGAAAACCAGGTGGCGTGGTCACCCCACCCAGGTAACCGAGAATGAATGAGCACTGTGCCAATGGTATGTCTTCAGCTCCGACCATTCTTATGACGATACTTAGAGAGGCATCTTACCAGTGGAATTCATCCCTCTGTTTATAAACATTCCCTGTTGCCAGGCATCCCACCGATGTATGGGAGCTACAGGGAATCTGTACCCGTGTCTAGAAAGTGATGGATTCAGCAAACACTGCCTGAGCACCAGCTAGGTAACAGATGTGAGCATGCGAAGACAAGATTTTCTGGCATCTTGATTTGGCTGCTCTAGCAGAGGGGAAGTAAATGGTTCTGACTGCTGCTAACCTCCCCAAATAGGCTTCTGAGCAGGCCAGTCCCTTTGCCCAGAAAGCTCATGTCCTACTTTGGAGTTTGGCTCAGTCCTATTCATTACTTTGGAAGTCAGCTTAAATGTCTCTTCCTCCAGAAAGCCTTCTCTGATCTGTGAGTTTACATTAGGGCCCCTTGTTATTCTATTTCATAGCATTCTTTTCCTCTCCATTACTTATCACATTATAATTAAATTATGTATAATTATGTGTTCACTGTTTCTCTTTCCCCAATACCACCCTTGACCTGTCTGTATTTGGCCCTCAATAAATACTTGTTTGATAAAAAGCTCACATTTAAATAGCACTGTCTACATGCCAGGCACTATTCTAAGTGGTTTTACATATTTTGCTCCTGAAACCTCACAAGGACTTTATTTGACAGGTACTATTATTATCTCTGTTTTGAAAATGAGGAAATACAGGCCCAGGGAAACTAAACTTGTCACGGAGGGAGGCAGGATTCAAATCCAGGCAGTCTGGATCTCGAGCCTAGAAAGAGTATAGAGCTTGAAGCCAGAAGATGTAACTTGCAGGCCTGGTCCTGCTGCTGATCCGTGGTGTGCCTTTGGTCAAGTCACCATGTCCCTAGGCCGCACTTTGCTCACTTATGCAGCAGAAGTAACAGTAAACCTCATATACATCACCATGTCGCTGTGAGTGGCAAAGGAAATGGTGTTACTGTGCGCATGTGTCTAAAATGCTGTGGGTCTGTGCAAACAACATGTGTGATTATTAGTCGAAAGTAGCCTTACTGACTGCCTTCCACATGATGCATGTCCCCATCTGCCCCCCAGATGCCACGGCATTCCCACCCCCACACCTTTACTCTTGTACCCCAGGCTTGGATGTCCATTTCTTCCCTTTCTTAGTGGTACCCATGGGCCAAGTGCAGAGCCTGGCAGGTAGCAGAATGATAAAAGTTTGTTAAACCAAACAGAACCAGCTACCCTTCCAGGTCTAGCTCTAGTTGCTTGCTTGGCAGGAAGCCTCCCGAGTTGCTCCAGCCCTCTGTGAGCTCTCTCTTCCCTGAGCTCCATGTAGCTCACACTATCTGCAACGCATCCCAGAGCACTCGATTCTTTCCTGGCTTCACCTGTGTGCTCCATAAAACTGTAGGTTGTGAAATCAACGTAGTGGACTGCGACCAGGAGGAGAAGGAGAAGAGTAGAAAATGCCAGGACCTGGTCCTTTTTCTGGCTAACATGTGACTCAATAAACCCTTTCCTTCTGAAAAACTTTCCACTGTGATGGTTATTGTGCAACATCACCAGGTAATGGGCAGGAGAACCGAGAGTCCAGCCCAGGCAATCTGGCTCCAGAGCAGAGTTCTGGTTATGGGAGCCTAGCGGGAGGTTTGGGCCTCCTTCAACCACCCTTCAGATAAAACACAACACTTCAATCTGTTTTGGAAAACACTCTGGCAAAAAGTATAGATCATGTGTGTTTTTTAAGATGCAATTTTGGGACTCTAACTTACAGAAACAATGCAGAATCAAGACCACGTATCCTGAAGATGCTCTTCTCAGTACCATTTTATTAGGGGAGAGAAAAACTTACCTGCCTCTCCGTGAACACCTGTAAGCCTGAGGTGGAGATGGCCCTTCTCCCAGGCTCCACCCACTCCGTGTATTGTTCCACCTCAACAAAGAATACCCGGTGTTGCCTGTCTGCCTCCCCACTTGATTCTCTGATTACTGAGGGCAGACGCTCTATTTTATCCATCCCTGAATCCCTATGTTTAACAAGGGGACCTTGATAAATATAAATAGAGATGATAATGGCTGAGTCTAGATGGGGACATATTGTGTTGCCTATAAAATGTATTCATTTTTGCTGTATATTTGAAATTTTTCATAATAAAATGTTGGGGGGAAAAAGAACGGATGAAGAAAATGTATAAACAGATTATAATAATATGGAAAATGTTTGTGCAGGTGGGGAAAAAGGCAGCAAACAAACTAAGATTGCACCTGCAAGAATGGATTGGAAAAATGGTAGAAGGAAATAGACTGTGTACCATATTTGTAATAGACATGTTTTACTTTTATAATGAAGAAAAAAATGTTTTTCTGCTGTGAGTCCTCAACCCAGGTTTCTATAAGAAAAACAATGGGTCTCATTTTCAGCAAACCTAGTAGATAAATGCAAAGATAAACTACGAGTTGATGGAAGGGGTCTTTGCTTTATGACAGCGTTTGCAGCAGCCTGGCTTTCAAAGGCCAGTCTTCTTCAGGCATGACAGAGAAAAGAGATCCTGGTGGCTGATGCAGGGAAGTCAGTACTCCTTCCTTGGCTTAGGAGGTGGTTTCTCGCCAAGTATGAGTGAGCTTTCCCCTCCAACCCCCTAAGTTTGGAGCCCTGCAAAGGGTACTGGGCAAGAGCACAGTGATCTGAGTCTGCCTGCGTGAATAGGTGATGGATGGTCCAGTTTGTTCCTCATAAAGCCCCCAGGAGAGGTAAATGTCAAGAAACGCAGCACAAGCAGACCTGGCACATCAACAATGCCACATCTCTCCTCACCCACTGCATTGACATGCACCCAAGGCTTGGGCCACCCTAATCTCCCCAACCTGCCCACAGTGAGGAGAGGCTGCTACTTCCTGGAGAACCCCCAAGCAGTGATATTTTGTGACCAGGCCCATGTGGCCACCACCAGCCTCTTCCAACTGTCTGTATTCCCAGGACCCCACCATCTATTCCAGGCATATAGCATTGGATGAAGTCAATGCCATTGTCCTGCAAAGAGAGGCTTTGCAACTAAGCTCTTGGTTCCAGCACGACCCCCACCAGGCAGTGCTCATGAGCAAATTCTGAAATCTCCATGGGTGGCAACTCCCATCTTTCAAAAGGAACTAACATTTATTTTTCAGCACCTATAATCAGTCAGAGACTATGCTGGGGAACCAGTTAATTCTCAGCTGATATTTTGGGGTCTAATTATGATTTTTATTTTCTCATTGAGGTAACTGAGGCTCAGAGAGGTTAAATAACTTTAATAAGGTCAAAGCTCCTAAGTGACTAAACCCAGATTTGAACAAAACTTTTAAAACTACAATTGTCAAACAAATCGAAAGAAGTATGTGTTTTGTACCTTTGGGCACCTTCTTTGACAAAAAAGTACAATTGGAGTGCTGGTTGTCACTCATTCATGTCTTATTGTGAATTAATAAAAAAGATTTCTCTCTGACAGCTGCCTAGAACTCAGGCACCTGGAGAAGGGGATTTTGGTTAATGGGCAGGGGGATGAATGACAGACAGAATAATTTTGGACTAGGCTATAATCATGTGAGAAGGGTAGGCCATGTTGGGTGTCCTGAGGATACAGAGGCCTGAACCCAGGGGATGGAGAGGATTATGACTTGGAACAAAGCACACTTTCACTAACCTCTCTTTATGAGTATGAGTGGACTTCTGCCTATGATTTCAGGTCACAGAGGAAACCAAGAGTTTTGGCTTTCTATGCATTGGAACTGAGATTGGGGTATTTGTTTGTAATCCAGTCTCAAAATTTAGTGTGGATCAGATCAGCTATAGCTCATTGGCAGGTGCTCTGAGCTAAGTGACTTTGGGCAGGTCTTTCTCCCACTCTGGACTTCAATGTCATCTCGAATGGAATCTGTAGGTTCCTCCAGCATTAACTCAGTGATTCCATATATTAGCACTAGTATTAGGCTCATCTCAAAGGTAAAGTCTTCACAAGGCTCTTAAAAATAATTTCAGAAGCAGAAGGACAGGAGGGCAGGTCACCTCTTCATCCTGCACTGAGAGATGATCTTGAAGGAGAAATAAAAGATGCTGTCCCTCACTCAGTAATGATCTCATTTGGAGTCAGTTCATCCCTGCTCTGAAATCAGCTCTCTCCCTGTCTCCTGCAGGAGACTGCAAGATTTTTGAAAGAAGAGGCAGTCTTTGTCACCTCCAAATCCTCAGCTTCTTCCATCATGCGTGGCACTGCGATGCTGTAGTTGCTGACTGCAGGATTATTGAATGAATGAACAAAAGAATAAAATTTGCACCTATTAGAATTGACATCTTAAGGGCCTGTCTTAAAAACAAAAAATACCGTTCTGAGATCCAGAAGACTTGGAACTGACATCTAACCTGGCTCTCATTTTGTACCCCATTCCATCACCCTGTTATAGGAGGCAACACCCACTTAACAGATGGAAAGACTGAGACCCAGAGAAGAGCTGTGACTTAAAATTTTACATATGCAAAGCAGGAAAGGACCAGCCGTCTTCTATCATGTCTTAGGTTCCTTAATGTCACATATGAGGAAATTGAGCCCAGTGATGCCTTGAGGGTGGAGACAATAATCCAGCTCCCAAATCAAACTCCAGGGCTGTGTAACAATTATGGAGCTCAAGCAGCCCTGGTACCCACTCCAGGTTCCCATGGCAACCATGTGGAACAAACCATCCTCTTTGGGTAACATTGACTCTTTCTTTGCATGTTTTTTTTCTTTAAAGGGAAATACATTTGTATACACTCTTCACCCTCCCCAAATGGACTCATTCATGGAAGAAAGAGACTAGGACACTTTCTAGAAAACAGGGCTCCAGGCCGGACATGGAAACCCTGGCTGATGGGGCCTGGGGAAACCTCTGGATTTGGGAGTGTATCTAAAATGGATTAATGACTTGTAGAAAACCTTCCTGGAATCTCGTTTGGAATTCCTTAGCTTGTCTTTGCTGCCCCTAATTCTGTAGATCTCTTTCTGAGTAATAAGAGCCCCAATCAATCAAAAATACATTACATATTCCTAACAGTTTGTGCTTCTCAAGAGGTTTTTATCACATTTATTTCATTCGATCCTGCTCAGAAGATAGAAAGGGTATTGCCACTTTATAGCTGGGGAAACTGAGGCCCAGGAGGTGAAGGTCACAGGGCTAGTGTGGAATTCCTCAGCAGATGAAATTCTTCTTCTCTGAAGAGAGACACTTGCTGAACTCCCTGGACACCTCACCAGGGGCTCAGCCACTCAGAGCTGGAGAGGGGGCCCAGGAGGGAGCAGTCAGGAAACAATGACCTAAGCAAGGAACTGAAATTCTCATTCACCGTTATAACTGCAATGGAGGAAGCACAGGTAGGCACACCTGTTGGGTGGCCAGGGTGAGATCTCTAAGGAGCTGGTGTTTAAATTGCGAATGGAATGGCGAGAAAGAGCCAAGTATGGGAAGAGTGAGACAAGGACACTGCTCAGAGGGAACAGCATGTGCCAGCATCCTGAGGAGGAAAGTGGTCGGCAGCCACAAGGAAAGGAAAGGAGGCCAGTGAGGGTCCAGTGCAGAGAAGGGAGGAGAGAAGAGAGACTGGAGGTGGGACTGCAAGGGTAAGCAGGGATCATGGTAGGGTGTGTGCATGTAATCAAAGTCACCTTTACTCCCAGATACCCAACACATAGGCATTCACACACACAACCATGCATTATGCATGCACATACATGCACACAATGTGATTCATATAGCCACATGCCATTTATACATGTACATAAACATACATGAAAATGTATATGCATACAAAGGGAAATCTACACAACTACCTGACAACACATTGTCACATACACTTAAATACACCCGCTCATTCATATAGACACGCAAAAACACATCTACACACATTCCCTCACATACTGCATGCTGTTTCATAAATATACACCTTTATGCATGCACGCACACATGCCCACTCACACATAGATACTCACATGTGCACATGTACAGCCCACAACAAACCAGCTCAGATGAGCTCTCAGCCACAGATAAACTTCTCTGCTGGTTGGTTATAATCTTTCATTGGAACTGACACGTTGATAGCCCCAGTTTTCTAGGAAGTGACCTTCATGCTGGCTATTGATTTTCAGTGGCTATCAGGCACCCGCCACTGGAGTGACAGGCCAGGTCGAAGGTCAGCCCTTAAATAAAGCTTCTGGATTACTAAGCACCATCCACTGCAATGAAAATGGAAATTGGCAGCCCTGGCTCCCTTTTATGTGGCTGGCTCCTGCTGATGGGGTTTCAGCCCTGAGTGACCACCTCCTGCTCCTGCCCCCTGCCCCACCCCAAAGCCAGGGTGCTGTGGGTACCCACAGGTTTCTGTTTGACAGGGGAGCTGGGCTGAAGGCTGCAGGTGGTGGCAGTTGCCAGGGATTGAAACTTCCTAGAGTCTGCTTTCCAGCAAAGCCTGGGACTGTCCTAAGCCCAGCATTCTGGTAACAGACAACTACTGCAGGTCCCAGAGACCTACGATGATTCTCCTTGTAGTCTGGGGCAGGTGGGTCACCTCTCTGGACCTGGGGTACCATCCCCCCACTCCCCCTTTGTGCACCATCCACACACACTCATATATCCCTTCCCTTTTCACAGCGGTGTGGTCCAAATAAATGAGTTGATGGAGGTGTGTTGAGTCGTATACCAGTATCCATGTTTTAAAAGTATTACAATTCATAAATCACAGAACTCTACGTAATTGCATCACATTTTATCTGATGACCCGTGAAGCCCTTCAGGTTGTTGTAGCATCTTGAGGTCCCATGGCAAACAGAGGCATAGGAAGGGGAAGGGCTGAAGGAACTTTCTGGTTCTCAAAAGCTTGGCCTTTGGCTTTCCAGCCAGGAAAACAGATGGAGTTCACACTGCCTCGCCTGGTGTTCAGGGTTCAAGTTTAGCAGCCAGATGCCATCCCTGAAACCTGCCCTGCCCAGCTACTCCCCATCAATACCTGTGGGCACCCCTCACCCTGAGTGTACCTTCTCTCTCCTCCTTCTAAGAAAACAACCTCCTCCCCGTTCCCCTGCCACACACACACACACACACACACACACACACAGACACACACACACACATCTTGCCCTGTTCCCCCAACCCCCCAGTCCTCTGACTAACTCAATAGGCCTTTCTATTCCACCTTGGAAAGTTCTCCCAGCCTCCTTCTGAACATGGATGTGAATAATTTTCACCACAAACTGAATTTATTTTTTAAAAGAAGATTTTCTTTAATAGTCTGGCTCGGGGAAAGTTATAAAGGCTGCCAGCTTCCAATATTTCCTTCCATCACTCCAGTGCAAATGTTTGTCCTTTCCTGGCTCTACTTGTACATCTATGACCACTGTGGCCTGTGTGGTTCTGCGGGACAGGGGTCATTCAAAAGTGTTTGCACGTCCTGAAGGGAGGGTAAGCAGAAATTAGAAGTGTTTACAGATTAATTATTTGGCAAAGGAGATCATCTGTTCATCAAAATCAGAGAAACCAGAGCTGCTAGTGTACCCTGAAACCCAGATTAGCCACCTGTGCCAAAGGAAAGAAAGGAAGAATCCACGGAGTCCACAGACCAGGCTCTCAGCCACAGCTTGTGCCCAGAGCAGGACCCACAGCGAACTCCGGGGTCACTAGACCTCAAGCAGAACCCACAATTCAGCAACAGAGGTCGAGAGAGTTTAGGGTCATGCAAGTTATAGGTCAGGTTGGACAGTTTCACTGGCTTATATATAACCCAATCTAATTCCAGAACCCATGGACCACTTCTGGGGACAGGCCCTCTGGGGACAGGATTATCTTACATAACATGTACAAAAATTTTCCGAAATTTGTCACTTGGGGAGTTCAAGGGCACATAATTAAAGACAATGCACAACTATTAACATGGCAACCACTAAACCAAGTGTCTATTTTTTAAAACTATAGATAGTTCACTTTTACTGAGAATGAATTCTCTAGCTTTATGCTATGATTTAAGGGGCTCTAAAATACCCTGCCCAAGAGTTCTACACCAACCTGGTAGAGTGATTGAAATGTCACTCAGAGTGGCATTGCTGTAGGTTTCCCTCCCTGGGGATCTTTGTACAACATCAACCTCCCTAGGATGGGTACTGAGGCCCTCCCAACCCCACTCCCAGGTCCTATGTGTCAGATACTGCAGGGGGTGAAAAGGGAGCCCTACGAGGATAAGGCCCATGCATGAGGCAGTGGAAAAAGCAGGAGAACACGCTATAAACATCCTCTGCTCCAGGCCAAGTGTGCAGTCCTCAAATATTCAGGGGCCAACATGCTGGGCTGGCGCAGCCCTTATGGAAACAAGCTACAAAGCTGCAGCAGGACCTTGGGCCAGACATCAGACAAACTCATTTCAAACCCAGCTCTGTTACTTCCCAGCTGAGTGTGGCCTCAAGCAAATCACTTCCCCTCTCTGAACTGCAGTTTCCGCATCTGCAAGGTGGGGTCAGGAGTTCCAATCACACAGTGGATGGTCTTGAGGATTAAGCAAAATACTGTTCGTAAGAAGCCTGCCATCTATCTATGCTGCTCAATAAACGGTTATTGTTTGGGGGACTTGTCGGTCGGCTATAGTCATAGCTTAAGTTACCCACAAGCCAATGTATCTTGCAATTAGAGCTAACCAGCAGCTCTCAAAGGGAGTGATTTTGCCCCCACCCCCTCCCAACTCCACACACACCCAGGAGACAGTTCAGTATTGTCTGGAGTCATTTTTGGTTGGGCAGGTCGCCACTGGCATCTGGAGGGTAGAAGCCAGGGATGCTGCTAAACATCCTACAACAGGACAGCCCCCACAACAGAGAATGACCTGGCCCCACATGGGAAGGCCCCCCGTCTCTAAAACACTGCTTCCCAGTTCTCTGTCTGCCCCTCAGTGGCTTAGCACAGCAGCTCTGCAGCCCTTCCTCTTCCTGAACGCCACAGAGACAGGGGCTGCAGAGGAGCTGCCTCCTCTCCTCACCCCGAGGCCACTCAGCCAGATGGCAGAGGGGTCAGCGGCAACCAAACATCTAATGACGTGTGACAAGTGTGGCCAGACAGCAGGCCCAGGCTGGGCCCCCTTTGAGGCCATTCATTGGGCAAGGGGGACTCATAAATAACAGCACAGTGACAGCCCAAGTCTTGCTCAGTGGGAGGGATGGAGCTTGGTCCCCAGCCCTTGGGGCAGGTCTTTATGGGACAGGCCTCCAGCAGGAGGGCCTCTGACTCCGGGCACAGTGAACATGCTGGTGAGACAGAGGGGGGACCTGTCACTGAAACATCTGTCCTGACAGCCACTGGCTTTGCTGCATTCACTCTTTCCCTGATGGAGAACTGTTTTCTCATTTCTGATCCAGTGCAGTTTGGGGCTTCAAAGCATTCACCCAGCAAAGCATTTGGAGTGACAGGTGGGTGGGATAGTGGTGGGCGTGCTGAACATCGGAGTTTGAGTCTCAAGCCTTTTACTTTCTTATATGCTCTCAAGCCGCCATCTCTTCACCTGTTAAATGGGGATGTTTGAGTAGCAAGTGTGCTAATTCAAGGGAAGTTATATACAAAGCAATACATTAATGAAGAGACTATGGTGACAATAATGATTATGGCTTTTCAGCCATTTGGGAGAGAGGAGTTGATATTTGGGAAAGCATACTTTCTGATGCTCTAAAAATATTAATCCATTTTTAGGGTTTTAGGCAGTTCCAAATAGGCTGTTTGAAATAATACTAATAATAATGATGTGTGTATTAAACAGTACTTTTATTTTCACATTTATTTTTCTCAAGCCTCATGTGGCTTAAAATGAGACCTGTTTCCAATGATGCACATTCTTCTCACATAAAACTGAAAAATTCAAAGTGAATGTTTGGCGTGTAAATCAACTTTGCATTTCTGACATTGAAGCCCTGGTTTGGATGGCAAGCTGGTGTGCAGGGCACTAAGCTGAGTTTGGTGCCTTCCAGCCCAGCATTCAGCCTTCGGAGTCTTAGTTTTGTTATTTACAAATGGGGCTAATAATTTCTTCTGACTATCTCAGGGCTGCCAGCTCGGTGAGATCATGGATGTGGAAGCCCCGTGAGGAGATTAAAGCCTCATCGCACAGGGGAATATTAGCATCTCCATCATTATCTTTCTCGCCATTATTAATTATTATTCACGATGGCATTTGCAAGATGGGGCTCCTTCAAAGTACTGTCTGTGAACAGTTTTTACATACTTTTCCCCAAAATCTACACATGCCTGTGATGAAGACACTGCCCTTGGAGCACTCCTTCTGTAATCTAAGCTGATTCTTTAAGATTCTAAACAAGTCCCTCCCCCTCTTTTCTCTCATATATATGTTTTTTAAGCCAGAAAGCAGGACTGAAGAGAAAGAAAGCCCTCCCTTCCTCCCAGACCGTGACTTGTAAGTCCTCTATAGAAATGGCTCTCTTGGCCCAAGACCTCGATGCCAGCTCTCAGCCAGGAGCACATTTTTGCAGGGAGGGTTATAAATCAAAACCTGGGTTCTAATGAAACCGCTCACACACTTTAACTGTATCGGTGCACACTCAGGCACCACTTGCGAGAAATCAGAGGCACAGGGCGAGTGTTCAAGGGACCGAGGGCGCCAGGAGGCTGCCTGTCCTGCCTGGCCTACCCCGGCCCCTTCCTCTCTCCATCTCCTTTCTCTCCTCCTTGCCCCACTCTTGCTCTTTTTCACTTTATAATTCCTATGGAAATCCTTAACTACTGCCCTATTTGGGAATCAGCCTCATGGCCACGCTGGAGGCCTGCCCTATGGTGCCCCAGCAGATGCCCTCCCTGGCATGGGCCTTTCAGGGGCAGTGGTGCAGAACCCACACCGTTCCAGGCAGCAGAGGGTAGTGAGGGCAAATCCTTGGGTCCACACAGGACACTATTCCTGTCCTGGTGTGGCCACTTCCCGACTGCATGACCTTGGTGAGCTATTTAACCTTTCTAAGGCTTGGTGATTAGATCTGTGAAATGGGGATAGCGGCACCTCCATCGTGAGGCTGTGGAGAGGACTGAATGAGACTGATAATGCCAGGGAGGCGAAGGGAAGGAAGGAGCGGCAGAGGCTTGAGCTGTTGAGTACACTGCTGGCTGCTTCTGGGGCCAGTCCCCATCCACACTGGTTTTATATTGAACCATAGACAGTCACGCCCACAGTTTGACTTAAGAGATACTAAAGATCCATTGATGTCCTCAGTGTCACATTAGCAAGTCTTCTGTATGGAAGCCATCCAGGGCCAGGCATAATGTTGCTGGCTGGAATGAGCTCTCATGTGATCACCCCAGAGGAGGAAGGCCCCAAGTCCCTAATTCCTCTGTGAGGACTGAGTTCACAGCAGGCATGTCCTTCAACAGGTGGATGGTATTTCTGTGGCTTGTCCAACGTGAGTTACTCCCCAAACCACCAACCAGATGGGGATAAAAATCCCATTCTTCCCTAAATCTTTCCTCCAAATCCTCAGCTCATACTCCATTCTCCCTCCTTGGAGCTCCTGCAGCTTTTGCTGTTTTCACCACTTACTTGCACTGAACAGAGACGATAATCTGGATCGGACTGTAAGCCATCTCAGGCACATAACATGCCCATGATTTCTTGAAGTTTCCTAGAGGAATTGGCTTCATCAGTTTAGTCTAATCATTCTAATAACAAAGATTTCTTGCTCACTCACATTAGAAGTACATGGAAGGTCAGCTGCTCGTCTGCTCCAGGCCACTTCTGCTCATACTTCATTGACCAGAGCAGGTCACATGGCCCACCGGGCAGGGATAGAGCCTCCTTCCAAGGAAGTCAGGGCACCCGATATTGTGAACAGCACCACAGTCTATCACAGAACTAGAACAGTATTTTCTACAAAGCTGTTGGTTGTTCCATAAATATTTAATGGGGATGACAAACCAAATATCCTAAGACAAATATGTGAACACATCATTTTGGCGTGGTTGTTAAATCTAAACTAAAGCCAATTAAATAAATGTTGGGGTAATGAGTTTATGGTCAACAGTAAACTTAAATCAACTAAGCCTTCTGGCTAGAACATGGTGGAGCCAGGCTAGACACGGCCCCAGTTCACTGCCATGGGGAAGCAACGTTAGACACATTCACTTTCTTTCTGAAAGGTCGGCTCAGGAACAAAAGAAGGGGGCGTTACAGGTAAAGACTTTGGCTTCATAGATGAAAACACCCCCACACCTAGAGTCCCTTGTCAGAAGGGTAAGCCTCTGAAGTCTCTGCCCCAGCAGGTGGGTGGCATGAAAGCAGGGCCTTGAGTGTCACTAGGGATTTCTGCAGTAGATAGAAAACTGGACTAGAGGCCCAGGACTGGCTCTTCCAGCTTTAAAAATCTGTTCCAAACCTCAAAGGAATAAACATTTCAGTTGTGGGTCCAACACTCCCATTCCAAAACAAGCAGGAGTAAGGTAAGGCAAAATTTGTTAAAGACTCTAAATAATGTGCTGTGAAAAGTCAGGAAGGGGAGATAGACTGGAAGCCTTCCTGGAGGCATTGGGACCTTAGTGGGATCTGGAAGGCTGCAGAAGACCAGGATATATAGGGGCTGGGGGTTAGGGGTGTGGGGTAGGCAGTGTTGATTGCAAGGCTAAGGCCTGGGTTAGAGCAGAAATGCTCCAGGTGGTCCCCCCTCCCCTTATCTCCCCTCTCCCTCCAGCACTCAGGGTCCCTGGGGGATAAAAGAAATACAATTTGCTCCTGCACCCAGGAGCCTTTCATATCCTTACCCCATTTCAGGTTTGCATCTTATTTTCCTGTGAACTTTTTTCCTTCCCTTTGCCGCTCTGGCTTTTGTTGGTGTAACCTCAATTTCTTCCTACCTTTCAAAGCTTTTATTCCCCAAGTGGAGGGAAGGAACTTTTAATGTCATGCTAGGTCCTTAGCCAGGCCAATTGTCTTTCCAAATCAGTCAGGGGCTCGGGTGGCTGGGGAGAGGGGGAGGCTTGGCAGCGACAGGGAGAGAGTCAATAGCAAAGAGGGAAACAGCAAGTGCAATGGATGAAGGTCCCCGAGGTGATTTGCAAATCTGCTGAAATCCTGAACAAGCTTTGATTTAACCCAAGCTTGAAATGGCTTTTATTTACTGTCTATTGTGGAATAAATGACATCTCATAAACAGGCTTTATCCATTACCCCAGAATGGAGAGCACGATGTTAGGGACGCTTTATCCTCTTGATATCAAAGGAGATATGCGGGGTGTGTTATTACAAATAGAAAAATCAATGCTGAGACACACACATCTGAAATTTCATTTTCGTCGAACCACATTTTCAAAGGGGGAAAAAAAAGGCAATTGCTAATAAAAATGACTACAGAACCAGAGGATTTACCAAGCTTGAGCAAAGGACGGGCTGCTGGGATCCAGCCCAGACAGTGAATAAATCGGGCTGTGCCCTGGGGCCATTTCCTGCTCAGCCTGGCAGACAAGCCAGAGTAGGGATGGCCCCAAATAGAGCCTCATGGACCCTCCAGACTCTAGTCAGGCCCCTATCCCTCCAATCCAAGGACCAAGCCCTGCCCACAAACTCTGCTCACACTTCAGTTCTCCCACCTGAACCACGCACTGCACACTTGGCTGCAGGCCACAAGGAAAACACCAGAAATAGTGAGACCACTGCAGTTTCCTACAGGCCTTTACACCTTAAGGCAAGGTCTTCTGAATCTCCCAGGTCCGGTGTAAAAGTGAAAAGGCTCCCGGGAGTGGGGAAGGAAAGTTGACCAGACCCCATGGAAAGGCTCAGCCTCGCACTGAGGTGGCAGAGTTTCCACCCCAGCCTTCAGAGAGAGTGGGCGGGAGGTAAACACTTCCAGCTTTTCATAAAATTTTCTTAAAGTCACCTCCCTGGGCTCCCATGTTTTTATCCAATTGTTGTAACCTTGTATTGGGGCGACTCTCTGGTTTAGGGTCTTCCTTCCTGTGAAGCTATAAGCTCAGCAAGGCCCGAAACCAGGCCTGATGCTGGTCTCTGTTGTATTGCCGGTGCTGAGCACAGTGCTGAGGCCATAACAGTTGTTCAATAAATACTAGCTGAATACCTGAGAATGAGAATGCACAGGCGTATGGAGGAGATGAGAATGGCTGCCAGGACACGGAGCTCCTGCTGGAAACTGGCCTCAGCTCTCTGAAAAGAAGCGCTCCAGTTCTGGTCAGTAGCTCCCTCCTGGAGGCATGAACTAGACCCAGGTTGCTGGTTTCATGAAGTCGTATTAGGCTCAGGGATAACCTGACTGCGCTGGTTGAGGAAAATGGACCAGGAGACTTTGCTTGAGTTTGAAAGCCTCATGGTAAATCCTGACCTGCCTCCTGAACACACACACACACCCACACACACACATATACATACATATGCATGCACATTGGTCAAACAAAAATGTAGAGCCAGATATAGACCCATGCCAGCTCCCAGAGAAAGAACACAGACAGCATTTCAGAGCTGCCCTGGGTAGCAGGGATCACTTCATCTGTAGTTTCAAAAGATGGGAGAACAAAGGCCCAGAAAGAGGTGTTAATTTATCCGAGTCACACAGGAAATTGTGGACAATTTGGAGGCCAGTGTCTGAGTTTTCACTCCAGCCCCGAGCCCTTTGCTCTACAGGAAAACCTCCAGGGGGAGGAAATAATAGTGAAGGCCCATCCTAGCAACTTCATTGCAAAGGCAGTCACGATGGGGAGATGGTAGTTTTTAAATAATTCAGTGGTGGACGGTCTACACTGTACAAATGGTAAGAGTTTTTGCTGTTTTTAAAGAGGCACAGTTCGTGTTTTCTCTCCAGACGTTACTTGGTGGAAAGCCACTGATCAGAATGGGGAAACACTGACTCCTGAATGAAGCATTTCTGGAAGACAGTTCCCTGTGGAATGTGTCCCTGCTCCCGCAGACACACAGACTGCCTATTTCTTCCCCGCGTGCTTCATAAAGGTTTGAGAAACTAGCCTAAGCCAGCCAATACAGCGGTGATTCTGCCTGGAATAGGTGGCAGTATTTAAATAAGGTTTCAATAGGAAGAAAATGTCTCTTCAGACTTGGTCTGTGATGTAGTTATCAGGAGAAGAAATTTGCAGAGCCCATTACCTGCCACTCCTTCCCCCAGGAAATCCCTTGTTTGCGGAGCGTGAATCTCTCTGGCTTTTACTGGCTTTTCGTCTCTGGATTGTCCTGGGTAAACATCTGCCTCACACTGTGTGTTTATAAGAAGAGGCATTTGTGGCTTTGATTGTTTAGAGGTTTCTGCAGAACACACTGGCTCTCTCTCTTTTCCTCGCCTTCCCTTCCCCTGAGCAAGAAGCCACCAACATTTATTTTGGTCCAATTGGCATTACAGTGCATCCGTCTGTCCAGAACAGAGAAGATACATGCCGTCACCTACCTGCTCCACCTTGGGATAAAAAGTTTTTTGTAGCAAGGACAGTATATCTTAATTGTATTGTTATTATTTATTTCACAAAAATTTTTCAAACATTCTCTGTGTGCAGAGTGTTGAGTTGGATATGGTGAAATGTACCCAGTCCTCATCTCAAGGAGCTTATGGCCTGGCACACATGAAGTGTAAGATCTTTACCTACTTACAGACCTCAGAAGTTTGGAGGGGCAGGAATCTGTCACAGGCCTTCCTACTGTTAGCTAAATTGAGCCTGTCATCTCCAGTCCTTGAGTAGTTCATACCCAACCATGGACCAAGTGTTTCTGTTGTCTACTCTTGGGAAAGAGTGTGACAGTTTCCTTTTATTCTTGCATGTCTCTGTGGAAAGCTTCCTTGCATGGGGGAGTGAGTATCATTATAGTAAAAACACTGTTAATTGGAACTCAACAAAATTCCTGGTATATAGAGTTCTTGTTATTATTTTTTACACCACCCCAATTTAGGTCAGAAGCAAATCACAAGCAAATAATCTAAATCACCTCATAAAAAAACAACAATGCTTAGCCAGATTTAGTCCAGGTTCCCTACCTCCTTCACCTCCAGTCATAGCTTGGACAGCAAGCACTCCTGTCTTCAGAGAAATGACCAGAAGGGGCCATCGTCAGCCAAAAACACAGTGAAACCAAATAACAACGATGCTACTTGAGGTTTTATATATATATGAAATAGGACATGTAGGAGATTAGATAGCTAGACTAGATAGATAGATAGATAGATAGATAGATAGATAGATAGATAGATAGATAGATAGATAGATAGATAGATGATGATAGATAGATAGATAGATAGATGATAGATAGATGATAGATGATAGATAGATAGATAGATAGATAGATAGATAGATAGATAGATAGATAGATAGATGATGATAGATAGATGATAGATGATAGATAGATAGATAGATAGATAGATAGATAGATAGATAGATAGATAGATAGATAGATAGATAGATAGATGATAGATAGATGATAGATGATAGATAGATAGATAGATAGATAGATAGATAGATAGATAGATAGATAGATAGATAGATAGATAGATAGATAGATGATAGATAGATAGATGATAGGACACGTAAGAGATAAATGAGTGTATATGCAGGAAGTATATATGAAGAGGAGATATACATCTTATCAGAAAGAAGGGTCAGGCTGCATTTGCAACAAGCAACGTTCCCCAGTCCACGCAAGCATGAAGCCCCGCTCGGAGGCTGGTAGAAAAGATGCAATTTACCTTTGGGTGGTGACAGTGGGATTCCCATTTAAAAGTCTAAGCCGGCTGATTATTTATTGATGTCTCTCTCTCCATAGCTGTCTGACTCTTACTGGTTGGAAGAAGCTCCTGTGTGCCTAAAGGATTTTTTGAATTAAGTTCTTTTCAGTCATTTCCCCTCAGGTGTTAACCAATGAGACTGTTCTTTGACAGAAGTCAGCTCCTTTCCCCACCCCCACTCCCTTACTGTAAGTTGTGAAGTAAAATCAAGTACTAGGAGAGAGGCCATCAAACAACTGGGCCTGACGTGGTTATTTGGCACTTATTTTTTATTTACAGAAGGACTGAGAATAATGTACTGGAACCATTCATATTTTACAGTGAGTATGCCTCCAGGTCCTATTGGGACACAAACGCAGACAATTTAATGAGCGAACAGGACTCACTCTGGATGAATCTGTGCAGTGCTCCGGCCTCTAGCTCAGAAGGGGTCCTCAAAGCTGCACATTTTCCTCAATTCCCTGAAATCAGTTGGCTCATCTATAAAATGGAATCATAGTCCCTTCCTTACAGCAGAGGACTGAGGTCCCCTCCAGTTGAAATACTCAGGATTTCATGAGCTGGCATCTTTTCTGCAAAGATTGTTTTATAAGTAACCTCAACTAGAGCAGCCCTGATTTTGGCAAGAACCCCCACTCTTCACCCACTGGCTACCCTCCACCACCCCATCTTACCCAGTGGGGAAACAACCGCCAAAGGAATATTCTGGAAGTATAGATGGAGGAAAGGGAGCACGTGGTAAGGCTTAGTCCCACAGAACTGGAAGCCAATAAGGAGCTTCTGGCCATTCAGGGGTCCTTCTGGATCAATGGGGCACATGCATGTCCTATCTCTCCTGCATGTGAAGAGGACTGACCCTAAATCACCTCATTCTCTGACAGGCAGAGACCTGACTCTAAATCCCCCCATACTCCCCCACACAAGCAGAAACAAGGCCTATGGGGCAGGATTGATATGTGGAAAGGTCCCTCATCTTCCTGGCCCCCTCAGGGAATGCCTAAAAGTCATTGACCAGGAGATGTACCTTTTTATTTATTTGTGCTGGGGAAACACTGGGGACTCTCAAAGAACTTTCAAGCTAGTGAGGAAGACAGATGTCGCCAGCAGTCAAGCACACCTCACATAGGCATAACTCCTGTCAACAGCCTCGAGGGGGGTGCACTGTGGAATGGGTGTAAGAGACCATGCAACTTCCCTCCCCTCTTCCAAAGACTGGCCTTGGCTGGGGTTTTTCCTGAGAGCAGGTGTTGGTGGGGTGGGTACTGGGACAGGTAATAGTGGGGCCCCAGCAGCTGAAGGAGGAGAAAGGCTAAGAGTTTCAGGGAGGGTGTCGAAATCCAATTTCTGGCCTAGCCAATTTTTTTGAATCAAACAAACAAGCAAAGCTGGTTCACATCCCAGCATCTCAGGTAAATTTCTTAATCTCGATGTGCCTTTGTTTTCTCATCTGAAAAAGGGAGACATACTAACTGGTCACCTGCTGTCCCACTCTCTCTGATGCCCAAAGCATGGCTCTGGGGCCCAGCTGGCCACTGCTGGGACCTGAATGTGGCTGGGAAACACAGGTGCCATGGCTTCAGAGCCTTTGGGCTATAAACCACCAGTCCTGAGCCCAGAGGCCACACACTCTCAGGGGTCCATCCTCAGATGCAGAGCCCTTGCCCCACCCAGAGGGGCTTCTTGTGTGTGTGTGTGTGTGTGTGTGTGTGTGTGTGTGTGTGTAAGACATTTCCAAGGGAACAAAGGCTGTTGCTTCTGACAAAAGGGGCAGAATCAATTCCTATTGGGGAAGGTGATATGGGCATTTTTATAGGCAGGGAAGGTAAAATATAACACTCAAGCATTTTTAATTGCGCTTTCACACAAACATCTTTTCACAAGTTTCCTTCTCCAGGAAGTCCTCCATGATTTGCTCTTGGTGATGCCAGTTTTTTCTCCTCTGAATACTCCTTAACTGCTGTGGATCCTGCTTTTATAGCATTTAATGTAATCCTCCCTGGTATAATGACAATTTGTGTTCTTGTCCAACTAGATTTGCAGTTGGAGCTACATGATTTCTTATATATTCCCCACACGATCCCTAGAATTAGGATAAAACATCCTAAAAGAGCCAAATAAATGCTTGCTGAATGAATGAATGATGTGTGTCTGAATTAATGCATGGCATAAATGCAAGAGGCTTTCCCCAGGGCCCTGTACCTCTCTCTGCTTAGTACAGAACTCTTTCCACTACACATACTTTTGACTCCAGTTTCTCTCCTATTCCTTCTCCATTTCCCAATCCTAACAGGTCCCCACTCCCCACATCTTATTTGGCTGCCTTTGTGGCATGAGCAATAGTGATATTGTTACTGGAGTAGCTTAGATGAACCCCAGCCACTGTGCCTCAGTGACAGTATTAATAGTGACAAGTTCCAGGGCCCACCTTGTGTTCTGGCTATGGCTGTCTGGTTGCCAAAATGGAAGGTTAATAGATAGACATCTCCCTAGTCTGACCCTGTTACTGACTGCCCCCTCCACACTCTGAATCGTTTTAAACCCCATGAGATTAACACTTCTGCTGACTGGCTGAGAGATATATGACTGCACATAGAAAACTATAACCAGTAATTGAATTAATGGCTCCATCAGAATATTAAACAATGATTATAACCATATGCATCCCAAAGGCAGGAATCTGTATCCACTGGAAAACTGGGAAATGTATTTGGTGCTTTCCAGGGAGTCTGGTGGGCTGAGGATGTCTCCTGCCCATCAATAAAGCAGCAGGACACAGGGGTCCACTGATCCTTGGGCTTCTAGCAAGAAAGAAACAGTCCCAGGGAAAAGCAGAAATCAGCTCTGGCTGGGCTGACATTCTTTATGCCCCTGACCCACAGGTGATATCTGTGGACAGCTGGGGGCACCAAGTGAAGCCAGAGGTTTATTTCCCAGAAGCTCATGAGTTTTGCTTTGTCCACGGCCTGGGATGCCCTGCTGCTCCACAGCCCATGCTAATAAATCACACAAACAGAAGTCATTGATCACAGTGGAGATGGATTGAGAGTGAGGATGGTTTCATGAAAACTCAGCTTTACCATTGAAAAATTCAATTAAAACCCACCGACATTTGGAAACAATGCCCCTGCCAGCAAAGGACCCCTGTCTGTGTGAGGGGCTGGGCTATGGGTGGTGGTACAGAATTAGGCTCACATTCAGGGGAAATGCAACCAAACCCGAGACATTTTCTCCTGATGGTGGGTCGGAAGCATCACAACTATATAAGAAAGACAGGACCTAAATCCTCTGGTCACTATCTTCAGCATGAACGTGTCTGTGTGCACATGAACTTAGCACCATGGGGCTCGTGAAACCAAGGTGTCTGGACTTTGCAGCCAGGCAGACTTGGTTTCAAATACCAGCCCCACTGCTTAGTGAATATTCTTAGTCAGATTGCTTACTGCCTTGAACTTTTTTTCTCTCATCTGTTAAATGGGGCTGGATTTTCTTTGTTAGATTTCAGTACCAAAAGCTGAGCAATAAATTCTTGGTAAAGTAACTGGCATTTAGATGGTACTCCTGAAATCCTTCTCCTTCATTTGTTGGACCAGGTGTTACTGAATACAAACTAGACAGCTAATCAGCCAACTATAAGCAGATAGTAAGATACCACGGTTGCCCTTTCCACTCAACAGTCTTAAAAGATAGACATTAGTATGTCCATTTTATAGCTAAGGAAACTGAGGTTGAGGGAAGTTATGATGACTTCAAAACACGGACCCAAATTCTTGGATGCTCTTCTGATTGACAGGTGGAACTCTATGTCCCCCGCCCCTTGAATCTAGATGGGCTTCTGACAGCATAGAGTAGAGCAGAAGTGAAGCTATGTAACTTCTGAAGGTGGGTTTTAAAAGGCCAGCCAGCTTCCACTTTTTTCACTGGAATGCCATGACCCTGGCATGGTAACTACAGCCTTGTGTTTCTACTGCCAGTAACAGTACAAATACCAATGAGACTTCACATTTGCATATCACTTTATAATTTCTAAAGCTCTTCCACAGACATCACATCATTTGATCCTGACTGTCCCAAATGGAAGGTAGAACAGGTGCTATTTCCTGGTTTTTACAGCTGGTGAACCTTTGCATGGAGATGTTAAGTGACAAACACAAGGTCAAAATGCCAGACACGAGTGGAATCTGGGTTAAGGCAGGAGGCCCTGAGTTTCTGCTGTACACACAGTTCTTCTGAACAAAAGAGGTGCAGGTGATCCCTTACCCAGGCCCCCCAGCTTTGTGCCTCTGGACCAGCCCTCCATGGCCAGCAGGTCTGCTGACTCTTTATTCCATTGGTCAAGGATGCAGCAGGGAGGCTTCTGGCCTCCTGCCTACGGCCTTCTTGCAGCTCACTGATCAGGAGCATACCGGTGAAATGCCAAAGGCTGGGCGCCAACATGGGGATCACAAAGGAATAAGGGAACTCTGCTGGGGTTCCCCAAAAGGGCAATGCTGTACCTTACAGTCTCCTGAATGTTAAAGAACATTAACAAGAGGCAGAGTGGAAGGGTGATAAAGAGCATGGAGCCAGACCCCTGGGTTTGACTCCTGCTCCCACACATGCTAACTGTGAGACCTCGGCCTTCTCTGTTTCCCTATCTAAAAAAGGGTGGTCACAACAGCACCCACCGGACATATTTGTTATGAGGATTAAGCAAGTTAATATTTGCCAAATGCTTAGGGTGGACCTGGCTCGTAGTAGTGGTTTATAAATGTTTGTTGAACAATGACAGACCCTCGAAGGGCCAGACACTGACCTGGTGCCACGGTTAAATGTAGGAGTAGGGCCCTCCATGCCCTCAGGGAGCCCACTGCCTTCTGTCTGTCTGAGCAGCATGGCCATCCCCTCCACTGGGCTGTTGAGGACAAGTTTTTACTATTATAACTGCTTTATCAACAGGGTGTGCAACAACCGGTGGCATGAAGGAGAGCTAAATAACGCTAACGCCGAGGGTTAGGCGGAGGGGGATGGGAGTGAGGAAGGATAGGATAGGGTCTCTGTTCATGGGCGCTGGGAATGAGCTCCAGACCGAGCAGCAGCGTCCAGGTGCCTGTGGCTATTGAGCACTCCAAAGGTGGCTGGTCCAAACTGAAGTGGCTGTATGACTTAGAACCAAAACAAGCAGCACCTAAAATACCTCATTAACCTTGTTATATTCACTCCACGTGGAAATGATAGTATTTTAAACATATTGGATTAAATATGCTATTATAATTAAGTTCACTTGTTGCTTTTTTATTTTGTTAATGTGGCTCCTGGAAAATTTTCAGTTGCATCTGTAGTTGCTCTTGTGGCTCACACTCTATCTCTGTGGGATGGTGCTGCCCTACACAGGCAAATGCTACAGCTCTATACGGGCAAATGCTAAGTGGATGGTTCCCAGTGGATGAGTGATCTGGAACAGGACAGAGTGCCCTTAGGAAAAGCTTTGGGAGAAGATGAGGGTTGATCTGAGCCTCAGGGAGACACTCTTTCCTGTGTATCCAGTTCCTGACAGAGGCCCCATCCTTAGTGGGTGCTCATTTTAGATTTGTTAAATTATTGGCACAATGTCAGTTGGTCACAGGGTGGGAGAGAGGGTGGAAGGGAAGAAGGCCTGGGAACAGAACCGTCAAGGCTGGGAGGATGCTCCTACTTTTTGAAATGAATTCCTTTCATACCTCAAGATGACAAATTCCAAGTCGGTAGAGCCCATTGTCCTCCAAGTGCAGGCAATGACCAGCTCTCTGGGCTTTTATTTCTCAGAGTTGCCCCCCCCCCATCAAGCCCTACGAGGGACCCCATGACATTAGCCTCCTGCCTCCATTTCTTTCTTTCTTTCTTTTTTAATTTATCTTTATTGTTGAAAGTATTACAGATGCCCCCCCCCCTTTTTTTAATCTCAAAAAAAATTTGGTCATAATTGTTTCCTTCTTTGGGTGGCTGAATTGAGCCAGCCCTCAGCTTCCCAAGGACCGCATTCCACGCCGTTGCAGTCCGCAGGAGGAAGTTTAGCAAAAGTTCTGCCTGTGGCTCTCTCAGGAAGGGAGGGGGAGGATTCAGGAAGACCGGTCTGCGCCGCCCTTGGAAAGCCAAGACTAATTCGGCAGTCTAGTCACTCAGTCAAACATTTAGTGTATCCGGGTGATTGTTCCCTGGTAGGCCGCGACGGTCTATCTACTGGGCCTTTTGTCATGTTAACTGCAGCCGATCAATGGATTGAGGTCAGGACTTCTGATGTAGGTGCAAGCTTAGAGGGAAAAAAGTCTCAAAGATTCATTTTTTCTCGTCTGGTAACACTCCGGTCACTTATTTTTTCTCAGTTAGCCTCTGCCGCTCTAAAGTGGATATTGATCAGTGCTTTAATGCAAACCTGTCAAATTAATTTTGCAGACCTGGGATATGACTAGCCTAAAATTGCTTCTGCATCTGTTCTCTGCAGCAAGCCTATGAATTTTAATCACGACCAGAATGGGTTGGTGGCTTTTTTTGTTAGAAACTTGAATAGGAAAGGTTTAAACTGTAAATGCCAGGGAATGATGCTGTTTTGTTCTTTTCAGAAACTCATGTGGTGGAGGTCAAAGAAATTATTATGTCGGTGTATTCTTGGCAGATGCTGTGGGAAGCTTTGTGGGCTGGCTTTCTACAGAGCTGCGCCCAGGGAACGCGGTGCCTCAGTAAACACCCACAGTTTGGAGTGGCAGGCAGTGCAATGCCTGCAGGACATGCCACCCCAGCCTGCCTGAGCCATCCCTGTCTCCTGCTTTATCACTTGACCTCCTGGGGTGAAAGAGCTTCAGATTTCTCTTTTTTTGAGATTTACTGTGGCCTCTCTCCATTGCTCTGTCAACCTGGCCCCCCAAGCCACCACCCTGAACCCTGGCGGGAGACCCCTCCACACCTCCACACCTGGGAGTGGAGTCAGGGCTGTGGCACTCCAGCTGCCGTGCCCACTTCAGGCTGCCACTGTGGCTGCCACCAGGTGTCCTAACACTATTCTGCTTCTTGCACTCCCTTGGATTCTTTTCCAATTAGACCACTGGGGCGGACAGGCCCTTTAGCATGGCAACCCCACTTCCTTGGGAGAAGGGTAGCACATTCACCACAAGCATCTGGTCTCCTCCCCTTTGGTGGCATCATCCTTCCCCATAGACAATCTTGCCAAGTTCCCTTCGCAGAGAATCAACTAATTGCAACCCTAACCATATTGGCCTTCACTATTCATCATCATCTTTTTATCAAGCACTTACTAATGTGCCAGGCACTGTTCTAAGTGCTTTCATACAGTACAGTTAAAAACAAGACAACAGGCCCCAAATGGAGTCACTTAAGCTAAGCCCCACACCACTAAACTGAGAATAGCTTCACCCCTCCCAGAAATGGAATCTTAAACCGGTTGGGAGTCACCTGATTGGCACTAGTGAGGCAATCTGCCTGATAGACCCCTGCCATCCCCAGGAAAAGGACCTTGTACAACCAACCTGCTTGTTGCCTAGTATAACTTCCTTGTTCCTGCTCCCTTCTGCCTGTAAAAGTTTTTACTTTGTACATCTCCTCGGGGCTCCTTTCTGACCGTTAGGCTGGATGCTGCCCAATTCATGAATCATCAAATAAAGCCAATAAGGTCTTTAACATTTACTCAGTTGAATTTTGCTTTTTAATGTTACTTAATTAAATCCTCACAAATCCACAAAAGGGTAATACCAGTATCATCCTAGTGTTACTGGGAAGGAGACTGAGGCACAAAGAGGTGACATTTAATTACCTAAGTTGCACAGCTAACAAGTGGCAAATCCAGATTTGAATCCAGACTGTCTGGCTCTAAGGACCATCTTTTAATCTGCTTTGAGCACTACCTGTCTGCCTGTCTCTGCCCACAGGCAATGAAGCACTTGATGTGGTGACCTCCTTGTTGGGTCTTTGATTGTCACATCTGTGTTATTCTTACCTCCCCAATAAAACTCCAAGCCCCTCAGGGTAGAAGCCCCTTGATTCTTGAATGTTTGATTAGATAAATGAAGATGAATGACCACATAGTCACAGAGAACAAGACAGAAAAGTGAAAGCCACTTTAATGGAAACTCTGATGGAGTAATCAAGGAAGAGGAGGAGGAAAGGGGGAGAGAGAGACAGAGAATATATCATTTTATTTCACACGAGCATATCTTGACTTTCCAACCATGAGGGGTCCCAGCAGTGGGAGGCTATGAAGTGGACCCCCGTATCCCTAAAGTAAAGAGCCAGAGGGGCTAGAAAACATGAAGCCCAGAGATGGACCAAAATTCCCAGGTCAGAGAACTGCATGTTGAGAGGCCCCTCAGGAATCCCCAGGCAGCTCACACCAGGGCCCATGAGAAAGCAGCATTCTGGTGCTTGCTACCCAGACATTGCCTGCTGGTCAGGAGTAAACACAGAACTGAACCCCCAGCACCTGTTGGGTAAAGGGACACTGATTCCACTTCCTGTGACCCCTCCCTGACACTGCTCCCACCTTGAGTAGCTGGTCTCTAAAGAGGGAAGGAGCCTGGGTGGTCTCAGAGCCTAGCCAGCCTCCCAGCCCACCCCACACACCCATCATCACTGTCCCAGATAACACACAGGGAGTCAGGGTCTCTCTCAAATTGTCCGGGGGGGGGGGTGGCAAAGAGATGCCATCCAGACAGAGCTTGACGTCACATTTTAAACTGGACAGAGTTTTAATAATTGAATGTCATCTGAAAGTTATGGCATCTAAATTTTCGTTGAGAGATGAAGACGGGAGATTAAGCATAGAGGGGTTGTAAGCAATGGTTAGAAAATTAAACCGTTACATTTTTAGGTCTCACTGAGTTGACATTTCTATACAGTCTGCCTAGTGGAATACCACTGATAGATAGTACACACACACTGTGATACACAGCCCTACAACCTGCTGAGAATCTGGTTCTGGGTTAAGCAGAACTGAAAGACAACTTCTTCCAAAACAGCTTCTTATTTTAAGCCAGTAAGCCTGACCCCTACCCCTGCCCTCTTGCGGAGAGAGAAAACTTCCCTGTTTGAAGACCTACCTACAAGAAGGCCTTCTTCATGGCCAGGTGAACAAAGGGAGCATGTTGGTCGTTACTGACCACTTAGTGGAGTTCAACAAGAGCAAGAGTTAGGACTGTTGGGTTGATGGTGACAGAAACCCTCAGGGATACCTCATTCAGGGACTTAGTCATCATTGTGACCATCTCCCTCTATTTCTTGGTTCTGCCTGTTGTCTTCATTCTCTTGGTTGCACAAGGTGGCAGGGATGTGGTTACAGGCTCACTCTCCCACAAAAAAGAGAGCTTCTCTGTCTCACATAGAGCTCTGAATAGCTTTTCAATCCTTAGAAAGCACCTGGCTGTCTAGGTTTGGGTCACCAGCCCTCCCCTTGGACTGGTCACTGTGGCCCAGAAGAGGTTTGTAATTAGATCAACCTGGATCATTGGCCCATCCTGGAATGGCATAAGGTTTTCTTAACAGAGAAGCCAGGAACTGGCAGCATGGAGGGAGTCAATCCTGATTTGAGTGTTTTGCAAGGATTCATTGATTATTTGTGGCTGTGTATAACTTGTGCTGAGTTCATCGAATTATGTCAAGGGAGTTCATTTCTTACTTACTAGGAATGTCAACAAGAGTCCAACTTCATTGCTTCACAGATGGTAGGTGAGTCTCCTGAATGTGAGAACCAATTCCTATGAGCAGTGTCCTCCTATAGGTGAAGTAGGGAGCCCAGGACGGGAGAGGCGCTCAATGAATGCATTTTGAATGAATGTCTGCCTGAGTGAATGAATGACTATGAATGGAAGGAAAGGAAGTGAAAAGCAATTAGACACACACATACCCAGAGCTCACCTAACCACATCACTTCCTTCCCTCCCCTCCTCTGCTAAAAGCTTTGTGCCCATAATATCAGGTTTGGGCTCCTTTGTCCCTGAAGGGAAGGGAGAGAATCAGCTGCTCTGTGGTCTGCAGGAAAAGGCATGAGGCAAGGGATCAGGGTATTTGTCCTGCCATTAATTACCTGTGTGACCTTGGGTGAGCCATTTAACCCGTCTTTGCTTCAGTTTCATCATCTATCAAATGGGACTAGTGCTTCTGCCCTATTTATCATTTCACAATAAGGTTTAGAGAAATAGACAATATTAGAAAGCTAACAGCACTTGAAAAATTTTAAAAGAAAAACATGGTGTAGGAAAAAAGGTATAATGACCATGGGCCTCCATCAGGGGCACCAATTTGATTGCAGAATTTGATGCTACATGTCAGCAGGGGTGTGGGGGGAAGATGTCCAGGCTCTCCTCATTGAGGAGCTCACACTTGCAACAACAACAACAAAAAATCCCCAATAATCCCAAAATCCTCTGTATACCCAGCCTTGAGAGGCAAAGGTTTAAAAGGGAAAGAAACAATACTCCCTGCCCTTAAGAAATCATACACACTTTTAAAGCAGTTAGCTACTTATAAAGGGCTCCATGGTGTGTTACAGAACATTAGTCAGTCAATAGATATTTGTTGAGCATCTACTATGTGCCAGGCACTGTTCTAGAAGCTGAGAATAAGAGGTGGACATACAGAATTCTACCCAAAGAGCTGCACATGAGTGAAGAAATGAATAAACAAGGAGAGAATAAATAAATAGGATGATTTCAGATGCTGGTAAATGCTGCAAAGAAAATAGAACAGGGTAACGAGATGGAGAGTAGCTAGTTGGGGCAGGGGTCTACGTTAGTAGAATGTATTTATGGAGGTGTGGATTAGTTTTGGATCATTGCAGTAAGGAGTTGACACAACCTTAGTGGTTATAAACAACATAAATTTATCTTCTTATAGTTCTGTAGGTTAGAAATACGACAGTTCTCCTGGGCTAAAATCGATGTTGGCAGGGCTGTATCCCTTTCTGGAGGCCCTAGGGGAGAATCCATATCCTTGCCTTTTCCAACTTCCAGTTCTCACATATAGCTTTCTACATTATAGAACCAGCAACAGGGCATCAAACCCTTCCCACCCTGTCATCTCTCCTTCAGAACATAGCCCAGAAAGATTCTTATTTTTAAGACTCGTGTGATCATATTGGGCTCACCTGGATCATCCAGGATAATGTCTCCATCTCAAGATCCTTAACCCTAATCACATCTGCAAAGTCCCTTTCCCATGTAGGGTTCCAGGGATTCGAATCAGGATATCTATGCGTGCCTTTATTCTGTCTAGCATGAGATAAAACCAGAGATTTGCTGATGAACTAGATGTGGGTGTGTGGGTGTGACTGAATGGCAGAGCCATCCCCAATGGCAAGCTGCCAAGAGGAACAGACTGGGCAGGTGGAGGGGGAGATCAATAGTTCTGTTCTGTTCAAGATGTGCTGAGTTTAGAGTCAGTGCAACAGGAGTGATTTGGGTCAGCACAGGCCAGAGTGACTGGGACAGCCTCATGCTGGTGCCCAGGGGAAGGGGGCAAGCAAAGCAAAGACCCAGCCAAGAGCAAGCCTTGACATACGCCTCCGTGGTGCAGTAAAGGAGTACCAAGCCCCTAATAGTCACCAGGCATTGTGGATACAAATGCCTCCATAAATAAAAGAGGTTCCAGAAGGGAATGGAAGGCCAGATGGAGAAATGGCTGAACAGACAGCTTGGGGTCTGATGTACAATCCTTGTGTACAAGGCCATGGATGGTGGGCACACTGCAGGGGCAATGAACAGCCACCACAGGGCCTCAAGGGGAATGACAAAACACATGAAACGGACATGACAACACTTGAAGTAGAAAGGTCCATAAACAGGCCCCAAACTAGATGAGTGTGAGCACAGGCAGAGAGAGTGTGGGCAAGGGGCGAGTGAGACTCCTGTGTTGGCTCCAGCCCAGCGGGGGGGGGCGGGGGGGGAACCCCCCCCAGAGCCTGCCCCTGCCCTGCTGCTCCTGCTGCTCAGGCGTTGGCAGCTGAAGGGATGGCGGATGGGGGAGGTGTGGAATCAGGGGAGAGGCACTCCTCCTCTTTCAGAAGTGCCCTCTTAAATCAAACAATTCAATCCAGGTGGAAGAGGGTTGGCAGCTGGGAGGGGAGAAGAAGGAGAACAGACGATAAAAAAAAATCAATAACTCTTCCCCATAAAATAAATTGAGATTTGTGGAATTCACTTCCACTTGACATCAAAGATGCCGATTTGGTGAATTCGTTTAAGGCCAAATTGAAAACGTATCGTTTTAATCCGGGTCCCCAAGCTGCCCCAGGCCCTGTGGCAAGGGCCCTGGGGGCTGGGTTTACTGCCGTGGGGATGTTTATTTGGGGCTGATTGATCTCCATTGCTCTAGAGAAGCTGTGCTCAGGGTGGCCCACTCAGCCACACACTCACCCTAAGGTCCCTCCGGCTAGGACACCCCCAGGGACCACTGGCATGGTCATGTTTGGCTCACGTGGCTCTGAGAGGCAGATGCAAGGCTGGTCAGAGCCTTGGGCATCTGGTCTCATGCAGCTCTTTGGACCTCATGGGTCCTTAGTGTTTCCCTCCTATAAACGAGTGTGGCATAAAATAGAAGACAGAATCTCAGAGTCTACACACTCTAGGTTTGAGCCCCCCGGCTGTACCTGAGAGTATGAGTGTGGCAAGATTGGCAGTGTGGAGGGTGAGGGCACAGAGCCACTCATGTTGAGGAAACCAGACAATCAGCACAACATGAATGAATTTCCTTCGCCCAGGCCCCAAAGAAAAGAGGACAGGTCTAAAGCATGCTTGGTCGGGGCCACGTGTTCAGATTCAGCCCTTTCCCTAGTAGAGTATCGCTCTGGGCCTCCCTCTGCTCAGTGCGGGAGACTGCAGGCAGATGTGTTAGCCTTACTGGGTCCCCTGTGGGAGAGAGTGGCAAGGCTAGGGGCGGGTGTGGCTAGGACAGCTCAGAGGTGGGTACAGCAAACAGTTTGGTCCATCAGCAGGAGTGCTGGTTACCGATGAAGAACCTTGAATGAGCACGTCCAGGTGCAAGTCCCAGCTGCATGACCTCAGGCAACTTATCCACTCTGTGCTTATTTCCTAATCTAGAAAATGAGAAATTGGTTAAAAAAAAAAGTCTTATCACAGAAGATGGCCAGAAGCCTTACCAGAAAAAAAGTAGAGCACTCGCCAGGATGCTTGGCAGATTGTTGACACTCAATAAATGTTACTGTTCTGATGATTACCTTGGTCTCAGTGTCCTGCTCTATAAAGTGAAGGGATAGAGGCAAGTGCTTTCGGCAGCGCAGGCCAGCCTAGATTTGCCTCGTCTTTGCTTTGTGGGTCCTTGTCACTTAAATGACTGCACAGATGATCAAGGGCTGTTCACCAGATGGCTTCTAGTCTCAGCAGCTCACGAGCCCTAAACCTCCCAGACCTTAGCCAGAGACATGTGGGCACTGGAAGTGCCTAGAGGGAATCAGCACAGAGAGAGGCCCAGGAGGCTTAGCATGAGCTGAAGCAAGACCAAATCCATGGCCACATCCACCCCAGAGCCAGCTTGGGCTGCCTGGGCCCCGGCTTTGGGCTTTGGGGCCCAGGCTTGATTTGACCTCCTCAAATTGAATGTTCACTTTAGCCTAGATTTGCAAAGCAATTTGTTAATGCTCCTGTGCAACGGCTGTTTTCTCTAGGGTTTTAAAGAAAAAAACTAATTTCAATGTAAAATTCACAGCACCAAATTGAAATGTATTCTGAGCCAAGTGAGCAGTTCAGAATTTCCAGGTCCGAGCGATCAGCGCACGTCACATTGTAATTACACCTTTCTCTGTGCGTCAGCTGCAGGCCTGGCGAGGAAAATAGGAGATAATGCTGACCCTTTTGAGAAGAGAAAGGACTTTTGTGCCCGTTCCCTTTCAGAGAGAGCTCTTCTAAGATGATAGGAGAGGAACACCTGAATCAATCTATCGAGGGGAACAAAACCATCCGTAGCTTCAGCCTCCTTAGCCAGATTGGTTCCACTCAACAGTTTTTGGAGCTTAACTCTTATTTCTTCAAATGCATTGGAGAGAAAAAAATGAAGCGTCTTTTTTCCAGCACATCTTGGTTCATTTTTCTCTAAGATGATCCCCAGCATCTCCCTCCTCGACACATACATACATACACACACACAGCACACATGCACACATACATACACACCACACATACACATGCCACACACATGAACGTGTACACACCACACATATGTACGTGTGTATATGCCACACATGTGCATGTATGTGCATATTATGCACATACACACAACACAAAGGTGAATACACAACATGCATGCTCACACTTGCACACACAAATGCACGTGCATTCATAGTTACACTTACCACACATGCTCACCACACTTCATAAGCTTAAATCAAAGACACACACACACTTCCACATGTTTAAAAAAGACTACTAGCAGACCTTTAATTGGATTATAGTTCCAAAAATAGAGAAATTTGGATAAGGCCTGGTTAAACGATACTGGAGAATTCTTCCTGATTTTCTTAGGCATGCTGATGGTATCATGATTACAGAGGAGAATGTCATTCTTAAGAGATACAGGCCAAAGTATTTAGAGATAAAGTGTCAACATGTCTGGGACTTGCTTTCAAATGATTCTGATGGAGAGAGAGAATATAGCAACTTGGTAGCAGTAACTGAATCTGGGTGCAGGGCAGAGAGATATTCATTGTACTACTCCTTAATATTTTGTATCTTTGAAATTTCTCCTAATTAAAAATTAAGGAAATAGAGATTAGAAAAAAAAATTCCAAATTGCATCCAGTTGGCAGCTTCTTTAAAATTTGCACTTTATATCCTGTTCATTGTGTATGTAGGCTGGTTGGATACAGACTTCACATTTTGATAAGCCTTGCACAGATCTGACTTACCAAGCAGGCACTGGGGCTTCTGTAGTTCCTGGAAAGGGAGAGGGTCTGAACAGGTAGGAAAGAACAGTGGAAGACTTCCTGGGGCTGGTGAAAATTTGCAACTTTCTCACCTTAATCTTGTTTAACAAGTCTTTAATTTTTTCCACTAAATATATATTATAGGTGTCATAGCCTCAATCACTCAAACTAATGAGCACCACCAATTAATATTAGTAGGTTAGACCTGTATAGTGTAAATTCAGTTTTATAGGTAACGGAAAGATACAGTAAGTGGGAAGGACGGAAGGAAAGGAGGGAAGGAGGGAGGAAGGAAGGAAAAGAGGAAGGCCATATAAATGTACCTATTAAAATATTGTTTCACCCTTGCCCGTGTAACTCAGTTGGTTGGGTGTATCCAGTGCACTGAAAGGTTGCTGGTTCCATTTCCAGTCAGGGCACATGCCCAGGTTGCAGGGTTAATCCCCAGTAGGGGGTGTGCAGGAGGCAGCTGATCAATGTTTCTCTCTCACATAGATGTTTCTCCCTCTTCCTTTCTCTCTCTCTAAAAATCAATAAAAAGTATTTTTAAAATATTGTTCTTTCCATAAAGGGTTTTTATGGCACTGCCATGGGTGAGAATCCCATCTACAAGGGCAATGTGAGGTTAAGATGTGGGTATAGCAATGTTTTGTAACCTTTTCTTAATCCATGCTGTCCTTTGATAGTTTATCATTCTCAGATTTCCTCCCGAGATTAGCTAAGGTCCCCTGGGGGCAAGAGTACCTTCTATATCAAGAATCTCTATTTTAGGCAATTTCCCACCAACCAGAAAGATTTTTCTCAAATTCTAATTTCTGTAGTTTACATTTTTAAAAAATATGTTTTAAGAATATGCTCCAAATAAAATTATATTATAATACCAAGTCTTTGCTTTCAACCCACACACCCACAGACACTCAAAGGCCGCCCTCCTCCCAGGAAAACCACTGGTCTAAATCCCCATGTGGTCACCGGCAGAGACCAGACATGGCGCTGGGTTTAGGTCACTGCTTCAGCCTTTGTCTCAATTGCATACTTTGTTAACTGATTATTGTAAACTGTGAAATACTATATTGTGTCAGCTTCTTTTTTATCTTTGGGCCCAAGGTTAATTGTGTATATGAGTTGTTTCAAGTGCCCTTTGTTAATTGAGAGATGTTCATGATGTCTGCAGCCCTTAATTAAATGAACCAAATGTTACAATTGAGAACAAAAGTTCACAGCAGCCTCACAGTCACAGAGAGCCGAGTGTCTCTAGCCAGTTCATGATTTTACAGAAGGCCTCTTTTAGGCAGGAAATGTGATTGTGCAAAACGAAGAAAGAGGAAAACACAGCAAAACTTGGGACCAAGAGCTCAGGGAGAGGTGCAACCTGGAAGGCAAAGAAGCGAGCCCCAGATGGCCACAGGTTTTCTGAGCACAGGGCACAGTTCAGAACTATGTGGGGTCCCAGCCTCTCCTTCAACCCATCCTGCCAGTGGGAACCCTCCGAAAATACTTGACCACATCACTCTCTTTAGTTCATCCATTCTACAAAAACTGATTGGATATCTATTATATACACCAAGCACTGTCCAAGGTGTTTTGGGGCTGCAAAGATGAAAAGACATTGGTTTCCCCTTCTGGAACTCTAGTTGAAGATGAGGCGTGGACAGATATAGCATAAATGTATGCTGTACTGTAGTCATCAGAGCACATCTCTAAGGCGCCATGATGCACGCTCCCTTAAAATGTACTGTAACAGAAGTTGCACATTTGCCAGGAAAGAATAAGCTTCACTGTGCCTCAGTTTCCACATCTGCAAAATGGAGATAATGAGAGAAAAAAACCTTCCTCAAAGGGCTATAGTGAGGAATAAGTGAACCAACACATGTCAAGTGTTTTGAATAGCACCTGGCACGTAGAAGCACTGTGGAAATATTTGCTACTGTCACCATTACTTCTAGCTAAGACAAGGAGTAGAGTGGGGTCGAGGTTATGTGGAGAATAAGAGACTGGTTGCCTGAAGGGACATTTAGACTCCTCAGCCCCGCCTCCGAGGTCCCAATCTCACATCGACCCTTTTCTCTCACTGAGAACCCCCCAGCTCAGAAAGGTGTGTTCCTGCAGGTTGGATTAGGACACTGTGCTGGTGCCTGACCTTCTCTCCAGCTCCACCCCCCACACCCCAATATGGTTATTTCGGGTCCTATCTGTCGCTACCTTGGAACAAACTTGGGAAGCCTACTCAGTCTGAAGAAACACTCTCCAAGATGCCTTTGAGAACAGGAGGCCCGAGTCTGATGCATTTCCTCTAACTGTGGTCACCGGGCTTCGTGAAGTCGGAGGCCTGGGCTGTGCGTGGTCCTCCCTCCCTCCCTCTTTATCATAGTGCCATAGCTCTTGAGAACACTAGAAATCTGAGCAACGTAGAGGGAACCCTCAGGCAGCAGCTCAGTCACATCCTGTTTCAAAGGGACCTCGTGATTATATCTGGAAGACAAGGGGTTAAATGTAGTCAAATATATTTCTGTGCGCCCACCACTGCATGAGACCAGTTGACATATGTCTGTCACCTGCACAGGACTCTGCACCAACTGAGTTTACTCTGGATGATGCCCAGAGCTGGGCTGAGTACCCAGACCTCAGTAGAGCTTGTGTGCAGGCAGGCGGGCAGGCTCGCTTAGGTCCCAGGCAGCCCAACCCGCCTCCAGCCCCTTCCTCCTCCAGTGTGAAACTTCGAGATGGAGACCTGAGGCCCTGGACAAGAGAATGTACTCTTTCCTCTTCTCCACATCTGGGAGTTAGAGGGAAAACAACCAACTTTCAATGCCTTAAATCAGGGCCAGCCCCAAGCAAAACCACAACAAATACACAAACCTGGTCTTTACCTCTGTCCCACTTCCCTTCTCAGGGTCACCCCCCTCCCCTGCCTCTCCCCTTCCTCCATCATCATGTGCCCCAGTGCCACCCCCCGCCGGAGAACCTGTGCCAGGCTGGCGGCTCTGATGCGCAGTGGTCTGCCCCCACAAGCCCTTGGATGGAGAGCAGGCTCAGCACTTGAGGGGCTCAGGCTTTCTTGACACCTTTCATGCCCCCCTCGCTAGGTGGCCTCAGACATTCCCACACGATCCGCAGCACTGGCTCTGCTTGCTGCCGAGCTGTTTTTCCCTTTTCTGACAGTGCAATATTGCATATAATAACAATTACCAATGACCTCCACTGGGTTGTCCGATCTCATTATTGCCGATGCATTTGGTACCTGCCACTGCCAATTTGCCTCAGCTGAGGTTTTATTCAGTGGGATATGATAGAGCTGTACAGCAATCTTTTTCCATTTAAATAGTTTAATTGAGGAAAGCTATCAGATGTTTCCAAATTTAATGTATACAACAATTTGCTTTTTCCTATCTCTTTTCAGAGTTGAGTTGGAAGAAAATGACATCTGATTCTTATAGAAGGAAAGCAATTACATTTTGGCGTCTGCCTTCCCCGGCTTGCATATGTTTTTAAACATAAAAAGAAATTCTTAATATGTAATTGTCAGGTAATAAAAAGGGAAAAATATTTTACTTTGCGTTTATGAAGTAATTTTTCAAAAGCATAAGGGAATTACATGTTAATGTTTTATGTTTATGACTACACTCTAATACTGCACTATTTCTTCAAGTTTGGGTCTCTTTTTTTCCTCCTCTCTGAAGATGAGAGCTGAGATGATCAGGCTTAGCTCCAGCCCCACCTCCTCACCAGAAATATCCTTGTGCACCCAGATTTTCCTTCTCTGAGCTCCCACCTCGGGTGTCCTACTGGCTGTGCCATAACCTGACACTTTGCTTTCTATATTGAATTATTACAAAGTGACACTGAATGGTCTCCCTATTTAGATTGTTAGCGCCTTGAGAGTAGAGAGAATTCCTCTTGCATTTTGTATCCTCCACAACTTTCAGCAACAGGCTCACCTCCAAATAGTTGGTGCTCAACAAACACTTGTTGGACAAATGTACTCACTGAATTGCCAAAAAACTAGCCTTCAAATAGTGAGAGTGATATTATTCTATCTAGCATGTCACCCATGATACAGAAAAGAGACTCATTGCATGGCATGGACAGATAGGTGGATGGATGGACAGACAGCTGGGTAGATGATGGACTCCACGCAACTCCTCTGAGATTTCTCCAACATTTTGCCCAACAGAATTAGACCTGACAGGTCCCCAAGCTCTTTTTTAGAGGCCTGTCTGCACCAGACAGAGTATGGTCATGGGTCTCAGAATTTTCCAGAAAGTGCCCAATAGCTACTGACAGAGTCATAAGGAACCAGAAAAGCCTGGGTCCTACTATCTTCATTTTCCACAGGAGAAACTGGTGGCTTTATAGTTTTTAATGAGATTTTATGATTACAAACTTCAACTCTGCACTACCCAGGAATTTTATTTCTGTTTAAGTACACTTACCCACTCTTGTAGATGACTCTCCTCTCTCTTCAAATATCCTATATCACTTCTCAGTAGATGAACTCACCACATACTTCAATGAGAAGAGAGAAACAGTTGATGGGAACTCCCTCTTCTTCCTCTAGCAAACCTCAGTCTGACCTGCATTGTACCATCTCTCGCTCTCCCACGGAGTCTTAATGAAGAGCTGCCCCTCCCCATTAAAGCTGACCCTCCACTTGTGTGCTGGATCCAGTCCCTATCTCCTGCTCAGGCATCATCCATGTCTTCTCTCTCCTGGATCATTCCCATCAACACATCAACACACCAATGTGTTCTAGTTTTGTCCCTAAACACAAAAGCAGAAAACAAAAAAGAAACTAGTCTCTTAACCTCGCTTCTGTCTCCAGATGCCACCTGATCTCTCTGCTTCCCTTTCCAGGGAAACTTCTGAATATCTGTGGGGACCATCTCCACTTCCTCACTTCCCATTCTTTCTAACAGTTGGCCTCCGTCTTTACATCCCCTTGGAACTGTTCTTGTCTAGGTCCCCAGTTTTATCTCTCTGCTACCAAATCCAGTGGACAATTTTCAGTCCTCATCTTGCCCTCTCAGCAAGTATTTAACACAGAAGGACAGGTTCTCAACCTGGTATTTATTCATTTATGTATCTCTTTGTTGCCTGTTTCCTATTTTAAAATGAGAACTCCCTGCCAGTGGAGATCTTGTGTATCTAATTTACTGGTGTAGCCCTGGTGCCTACTCTGGGAGTATAAGTGTTGAACAGATGTTGCTGTTGCTCAATGCAGTTGACTCCAACAATCTCAATCTCAAATCTATATCACTGAGACATAGTGATATAGAGCCAAGGAATTTCAGATTGGAAGGACCCTTAGAAATGATTAGATCAGAGTTTTCTTGCCCCAAAGATAAAGTAATGAGCCTGAGGTCACAATGCTGAAAGTTTCTGGAGCCATGTTCTCTTGGTTCTCTGCCCAGTGTCTTTCCATAATGCCTTGTGTGGGAGAGCCTGGGTGCTGTAGAGCTCACCTGTGGAAGCCCTAAGGGGTAGGGCTTATAATCTCTCAAGACCAAAATGGATTAAATAACCAAGCTGGGAAGAAAAATGTGCACATGGACATTCATGATTTTGTCTTATAACTACCTTTGTAGCCCTGCCTGGTGTGGCTCAGGAGGTTGGGAGTCATCCCATGCACTGAAAAGTTGCTGGTTCAATTCCTGGTCAGGACACATGCCCAGGCTGCAGGCTTTATCCCTGGTGGGGGGCATGCAGGAAGCAACCTATCAATGTTCTGCTCTCACATCAATGTTTCTTTCCCTCTCCCTCTTCTCTCTCTAGAAATCAATTAACAATTTTTTTTAAAACTTTGTAGAAGACCACCTACCTTTAGTTCAACTAGTTAAACAAACATATTTGCATTTCAGAAACTTGTTTGAATATTGGCTTTTACAATTAAAATTGTTTTATGGTTTTCTGTTTTGTAAATAATTCAAAGGACTATAAGAAAATAAAAATTTTGTGAAATCTTATCATCCTGAGATAAGTCCCATTAAAATTATGTTTATCTGTTTTTTGAAGTATAACACAAATTACAGAAATTACACAAATTATAAATGTGCAACTCAATTAATTTTTTGAAATGCATGCTTAAGTATCCACCACCCAAGACAAGAGGAGAATGTGACCAGCTCCCCAGAAGTCCTCATGCCATCCTCCAGTCACTCTCCCTGCCCTACTCCTCAGTGATCATTACTGTCCTGTCTTCTAGCATTATCAATTAATGTTTGCTAACCTTTATATAAATGAAATAATGCATTACATTTCTTTGTATTAGCTTTTTTTTGTTCAACATTATACTTGGATATTCATCCATGTTATGATATATAGCTATAGTTTGTACATTTTCACTCCTGTAAATATTGCTTTGTAAGAATATACTATTGTGCATCCATTCTTTTCTCCAGTTTTACTGAAAAATAACTAACATATATCACTGTATAAGTTTAAGTGTACAGAATGGTTTGCTTTACATATATTGAGAAGTGATTACAATAGGTTCAGCTAACACCCATCTTCTCATATAGATATAATAAAAAGGAAAGGAAGAAGAAAAGAAAAAAGGGAAAAAAGTCTCCTTAGGATGAAAACTCTTAGGACTCCCTCTCTCAACAACTTTCCTATATATCGTACAGCAGTGTTAGCTGCAGTCATCATGTTGCATGTTACATCCCTACTGGTGATGGGCATTTTGAATTTTTGATTTTGGACTAGTACAAGTTCCTGCTACAAACATTCTTGAACATGACTTGTATTGCACTTGGGCCCACATTTCTGTTAAGTGAACATCTAGGAATAGAATTGCTTCAACATCATGTGTATATGTATATGCAATTTTATAGATAGATTTGCAAAGTGATTGTATCAATTTATATACTCACCAACAGTGTCTGCACACTCCCTTTGCTCCACCTACCTGCCAACATTTTCATTTTAGCCATTCAACGAGTATGTATATCTCACAATGAAGTTTTCTGATGACTAATAAGATTGAACACCTCTTCATATGTTTATTGGCCATTTCTATACCCTCTTTTGTCAAATACCCATTCAAGTCTCTTGCTGTTTTTCAGTTGGGTTGTTGGTCTTTGCTTACTGATTTGTAGGAGTTCTTTGTGCATTGGGTTTTTAGCTCTTTGCTATTTTTATATCTTGCAAATCTCTTCTCCCACTTTGTGGCTTGTTTGTCCTCTTAATGATTTCTTTTGATAAAATGAAGTTCTTAATTTTAATGTAGTACCGTGTAACAACTTTGTTTATGATTAGTGGGATTTGTGTCAGATTTAAGAAATATTTTCTTATCTCAAGGTCAAGAAAAGAATCTCATATTTTCTTCTAGAAGCTTCATTGATTTACCTTTCACATTGGCAGCTATGATCCACTTGGGGTTCACTTTTGGGTATAGTTTGGGGTAGGAGTCAAGTTTCATTTTTTTCTTCACTTAAATATCCAATAGACTTAATACCATTTATTAAAAAACTGCCTTTTCCCACTGCTCTGCAGTTAGCCTTTGTCATAAATAAAGTTTTCATGTGTGTGGTCCTGTTGCTGGACACTCTATTCAATTCCATTGGGCTATTCATCTTCCTTTGCACAGATACTATTTTGTCTCAGTTTCTACAGCTTCATAAGTCTGAAGTCTTGATATCTGATAGTGCAAAACACCTCTCTTTTCCCCTCCTCCCTCACCTCTTTTTGTGTGTGTGTGTGTGTGTCAAGAGTCTGTTGGTTGTTTTTGCTCTTTGCATTTTTATATCAATTTTAGAATTACCTTGTCAATTTACACACAACTCATACATGCATATATGCATGTGGACACACAAACACACATACAAACCTGCTGAGGTTTTTACTGGGATTGTATTTAACCTACAGATTAATTTGTGGAGAACTGGCATTTCTATTATATCTAATCCATGAATGCATCATTAATATTAAATAAACATTCTTTCATAATTCTCTCTCCCTGTACAGTTTTTTACATACATAAGCACACACACAATGTTACATAAATTGGATCATATCATTTATGTTGATTTTATCAAGGTCAACATTCTTTTGTATCTCTTTTTTAATCTCTCTGATTTCCTGCACACATACACCAAATCTACCCCTCACCCCCATTCTTCTTCCATGTTTACTGCTATCAACCTGTTTTGAATATTCACATTATATTCTTTATGCTCATACAGTCATTTACATACAAAAATATAGTTATATATTTTATGGAGGTCATAATTACAAAAATGGATCATATTATATATCCTTCTTTGTATTTTCTTTTTTCATTTATAATATATCATGATACTAATCCCTCCAAGTCAATAAGAAGTGATATCCAATGCAATCTTTTTTTAAGAACTGTGCAGTATTCCATGGAATAAATGTCCCACTATTCAATCAACTATTCTTCTTCATGGACATTAATTTTTTTTCCAAGTCTGTGTAGTTGCAAACAATGCTAATGTGAGCATTTTTGACCTTGAACAATTATCTCTTCTTACTGGAACTTCGTTTTTAAAGGATAGATTCCCAAGAGTGGGTTGCTAGATTGAAGGGTATGTGTGCTTACATTTAAAAAATCATTACCCAATTGTTTCTAAAAACATATAATGACTCACATTTCTTCCAATCATACATAAGAGGATCCTTTCCCCCAACATAAAAAGGGAGTTACTTCCCTTTCTCATTTTTATTAGTCTTGTAGTAGAAATGATATCTCATTGTTACTTTCATTTGTATTTGTCTGGCTACTAGAGAAGTTAAAGCTCTTTTCCCATGTTTACTGACATTTGAATTTGATCTTTTCCGAACTGTTTCTTCATATCCTTTGTCCATTTTCCTATTTGTTGTCATTTTCTTATTCATTTGTTAGAAAGTTTTGGTATAGTTTAGATATTAACATCTTATCAGTCATCTTCATTGAAAATGTTTCTCGGTCTATTATTTTGCTTTGTTGACAACATCTTTCACCATACTAATGTGACATTAATTTTTACATAACCAAATATGCCTATCTTTTTAAAAAATAGTTTATAAATTTCCTGACTTGGTTAACAATTTTTTCTTCTGCCCCACACTATCCTCTCCTTCAATCATGGCTCTTGAGATGGGTATACAGAGACGTACATATCCCCTGAATTTTCTTATAATAAATTTATGGTTTTATTATTACTTTAAGCCTTTAATCCAGGTGGAATGTTTTTAATATGATGTGAGGCAGGGGGATCCCATTCTATTTTTCTTCTAAGCAGATTATTAGCACCATTTATTAAATAGACTATATTTTCTTTTCACTGGGATCTATTTCTGTGTTTTTCATTCTATTCCTAAGTCAATCACATCTCTTATACATAATGTTTCTATATCTGGTAAGAAATCAAGTTTTCTTTCCCCAACTATTCTTTAAATTTTTTCTTGGACTTTCTCAGAAATTTATTTTTATATTAATTTTTAGATAACTTAATGAAAGAAAAATTCATTTGAATTCTAATTAGAATTTCATTACATTTATATGGTAATCTTAAGGAGACTTGAAATTTTTATGCTTTTAAGTCTTCTAGTCCAGAAGATGGTTTGTTTTTCATTTGCATAAATATTGTTTTATTTCTTTCAAAAGTTTATAAATGTCTTCCTATAGGTTTAATTCTATGCTTGAATTTCCTCTGTGTTGCCTTTAACATCTAGGAGTTAGGCTCAGCCAAGTATCATAGACTGAACCTGCTGACTAATGGCAGGCGTTAATTAAACCACCAATCTGTAAAAATAACAACAAGACCACTGGCAAATTTTTAAGCACAGTATGCCATACTGACTTTGAAGTCAAATAGATTTGGTTCAAATTTTGCTTTCTAAGTGAGCCCCAGTTTCCTCACTTGTGAAGTCAGCATCGTAATACCTACCTCACTGGGTCGACGTAAGAATTAAATGAGACATGATTTGCAATTCCTATGACATGACAGTGTTGGCATGTAGTAGGTAAGGTGGTTAATAAGTGCTCAGAGATTTTTTTTTCTTTTCCTTAACTGTTTGCTACTTTAAAAGAGAAAATAAAAATCTCCACACATTGCATGTAACTCACCTGGAAAAATATAGGCCACCTTGGCTTTTGGTCTTCTAACTGGGGCTCACAGTTACACTCCCCTCAACCCCCCCATCTTCTCTGTCCCCCTCCAGGCTCTCTCCCTCCACATTTGGAATCTGGGCCTTTTAGGGGCCTTAATCCACGACGTTTCTCTCAACAGCAGTATCCTGGGCTTGGTACTGTACGGATATTATTTGTGTGACATTTTTACCATCTCATTATTGTCTCCATTTTTTCCTTTTGAGGAGGAAGCTAAGAACCAGAAAGGTAACAGCAAGGGGTTTCAATTCTAAAACACGTAAAACCCCTTTCAGGAAACCAACACAATTTCTTAGTATAATTATAAAAAAAAATAAAAGTAATTTATAATAAAATGACATGCATTTCTGTATGCAAATTCAGGCGTTATCTATACACTAGACGGACAGTGAGCCTGCACCTACTCATAATAAATAACTTTGTATTTAAGAATAGACGATACTCAACTGAATAATATTGGAACTTCTTCATTCTTGACATTTTGAAATGATGGTTAAAAGTATAATTGGTGTGTGCTTATACGTATATATGCATATATATTCATATATCCATTTATGCTTCTCTCTATACATACACATATGCATGCATACATACATATACATGCACCCGTATTACACACAGAGAGGTGGATGGGCGGATATTTTGATAGGACGTGCTCCATCGCCATTGTTCCAGTATTGTAATGTGCCTAAGTGGGAAACAATTCAACGAGATGGCCTGGAAAAAGAGCTCCGTTTCCCTTGATTTACGTGGTAGTCGCTTTCTTGCAAACACCAGAATATCTTATAACAGCGCAACAATACTTTGATTTATGTGTGAAACAGAGTCTAGGCTCCGACCATCATACGCAGGTTTTTCATCTCTACGGACTGGTGGTGGGTCCTGCTAAGCAAATGCGGGCCTGTCCCGCACACAGCAGGACGCCCAGCACCCTAGGCTAATGCCCACCAGATGTGCAGGGCCCTCCAACTGTAAGGCTAAACTACTGCCCCCCCTCCAAAAAAAAGGGCCTCTAGGGGGCAGTCCCGGCCCCGCTGCGACCCTGGCGCTGCTCGGGACCCAGGGGGGCGCCCTCCGGGAGCGGGGCGCCCCGCGGGCCGGGGCGCGGGCCGGGCCGGGGCGCGGGCGGCGGGAAGATGGATGCGGGGCGCGCAGCTCGGCGGCCCAGCCGGGATTTCCTCCGACCTCCGCGGCCCCTTTGTCGGCCGAGAGAGCAACAAGCTCCCGGCTTACGGAGCAGGTCAGGGGGAAGTGATTTCAATTAGAGAGGGATCACCGAGGTCTCAAGCCAACACAGACAAGTTGTGTAACACCAGCGGCGGCCGCCCGAGTCATTTATCCTTCCCGCAGCCAGTCAGCCCGGGCTTTGCGGGAAGCCCCTTTGCTGCCCCTTCCCCCATCACCTTCCTTTCCCGGCTTTTGAAAGAAAAGGGAAACAGAAATAGTGGCCTGCTGCTGAATCTCTCCTCTCTGCAGGGTCAGTGAGGAGGCCGCCGATGCGGGAGAGGCAGCGGGCGGCCTGCGGGAGATTGCCAGAGGTCAGCCCCTCCCGAGGCCCAGGAGAGAAACCAGTGGTCTTTGAGGGTTTCTGGGTTGGAAGCAGAGCGAGGAGCACCTGGAGAAGCAGGATGCATGCCTGGTCGTGCCTCCCCCTCACCCCTTCTCTTTAGGGGAATCCTCCCGCACTCAGGGCCTGTTCTCAGGCCACCTCCTCCTGGAAGTCACCCTGACCTTGCCTCCTGGGCATCCCGAGACCATAGGGTTCAATCCAGATCATTGCACCCTGCCAGGCGATGATTCTTGAGGCTTATCTGTTTCTCCAGCCACTGTTTCAGCGCTGGCTCTGTTTAGCCTACTGTGTGCTGTCCTACTGCTTTGTAGGTTCATGTTCTTTTCCAAGGTACCGCAAAGAGACACTGACAAGCTTGGGGATGTGCAGCAGCAGCAGCTGCAGGGAAGAGGGCAGGAGGGCTGAGGAGGCACGAGGCATGAGGAGCATATGAAAGAACTCAGGAGGCTGGTGCTGAATAGGGAAGAGGGGGGGAGGCCAGCGGAGCTGTCGGGAAGTTCTGGAAAGCTGTGCATGGCTCTGGGATGGCAACCCTTCCATGAGGGACTGCTGTGCAGGCTGGTGACCCTCATCCAACAGTGTGACTGGCGCTTGACGGTAATAACAAATGGTAGCTGTAACATTCACATTTGTATTGGCAGACAGTATTCAGGCTAGTTTTGGAGGTCCAAAATGGGCTGACGGGTGACAATTAGGAGGCTTTGCGTTGTAAAATTCTTTGATTTTAAAAAGTCCTTCACCCCAGACAGAGGAGATTTGGAGGTGCACAAGGATCCTGATCACCCTGGAAGGGGAGAAAAGGCTCAACTTGGAAAGTAACTAAATTTTATGTTTAAAGGAGAATTCACATAGGTGTAAAACACAGTCCTTGCCCTTTTGTGAATAAAATGCTACAAAATCCAAATTGTGTGTGCATGCACGTGTGTGTGTGTGTGTGTGTGTGTGTGTGTGTGTGGTGGTGGCATCCCCGATGTCCTAGTCCAGGGGACCAGGCTCTAGGCTGGCCCTGCTACTAAAATATATGACCTCAGCAAAGCCACTTAACCTCTGCCAAATGGGGCCTCAATATCTTTCCAGCTCACCTCACCAGGGTATTGTGAGGATCAACCACGATAATAGATGTGGAAATACTTGGAAGAAAGGAACGTGCTACAGATGCCAGGCAGTGTGAGCCCGGGCAGAACTTTCCTCTGATAGGATGGATGGATGGCAACCTTAAACAACAATCTCATGCCCTCTCCTGCTATTCCAGTTTCCACCCAGCTGCTTTCATTGCTTTAAAATTATATGTGCACCACAGAGAACTGTGGGTACTGGAGATCTAAACTCTGCCTGGATATTTTTTTCTTTCACTTAGAATAAGCAGTAGACCATGGAGTGTGGTCTATACTTGTCCCTTTCAGGGAACAGCCTTTTGGTTTGAGGTCATGGGGATGGGTGTTCAGCATCTCCTTTGCCTCTGAAGCAGCCTTACATGCCACTCTTCTACATGCCCTTCTTGGTTGCTCAAAGCCACCAAGAGTAGCCTTTCCTCTGTCAGCTTTCCCACTTCTGCATCTCCTGAAATAAGCATGATGTCCAACTCCTGGCCACCCAGCCCTGGAACTACTCTCCTTCCCTCCTCTGCCCATTGTCCCCACTCCAAAAATACCCATGTCCCATTTTATGTAAACTCTCTTCTTTATAAGAAATGGCAATAATTTATACTTGGACAGAATGAAGGTACCAGTTTAATAGCTTACCCCTTCTGTGACTATGAACGATCTAATGCAGAAAGAAGGGATTTTGGTGGTGGAATTCTGGTATGATTACAGGTAAATTAGAGAATAGCATCCACAAGTCACCAGGCTCAGGAGAGCATAAAGCTGGCCTTGTAACTATTACCTGCCTGTACTGTGCCCATAAGAACTGAGCTATGGATTGTTCTACTTAGGTGCTCCAGCCATACACTTAACTTCATTCTCACTGAATGATGCATTTGTGTAGTGTGTGTGTGTGTGTGTATGTGTGTGCATTGGATACATGGGTATGCAATAAAGATGGCATTGGCAATCCTTAATATATAGAGATAAAAATATAATAGATACCTATATATTCCAAGGCCTGGAGTCATAAAGTAAATTGGTTTGTGATATGCACATGTTTACAATATCACAAGTCCAACTGACAGTTTCTATCCATAGCTCAGAAGGACACGTTTCCTATACGAAAATCATCCTTTCACTTATCCTCCTTCTCCAAAGCCAACAATTAAAAAGTATTCTTCTTATAAGCATTAATAAATGAAAATGTGTTTGCATTTTTGATACTAGAGCCAGCTCAGCAAAACCACAATGGGTTTCAGAGCTGATTAAAAGTAGGACATTTTGATGTAATATGCTTTGTAAACAGAGGCGTATATAAAAACTCAAATATAATCCATTTCATACTCATCAGACTTTTTAAAAATTAAGTCTGGTTAAAACTAGCTGTGATGAGTAGTATAAATTAGTATAACCACAAGTCCAAAACTATGCATTTCCTAGAACCCAGTAATTCCACTTACACTCTCACACATGTGTGTGAGGAATAGTGTCAAAACGTGTTCACTTTCTACCTATTATTGCAGAAAACTGTGCAGTGTTCATGTGATAGAATGTGGGTAAAAAGAATGGCAGGTAAAAAGAATGCTGTTTCAAGGTACGATTCAGTAAACAAACCAAAAGGAACTCACAGAACCATTTATTCAATACGACACCATTTATATTCATTTAAAAATCTACACAAATACTGCCAGCATTTATTCACAGATGCCTGTAAAAGTATTTAAAATGGACTCATAGATACCCACCAAATTCATGATGGTGGTGACTTGGCTGTGGGGCACAGAAAGGGGGTTTACAGGAGAGGAACTGGAGAGACAAAAGAGGATGTCAACTCTACTCCAACTATTGTATTTTTTGTGTATATAACAAAATGAAACCAATTTGACACAACAGTATTAAGTCAGTTCTGGGTGATGGGTACACAAGTCTCAGTTATATTATTCTCTGTGCTTTTCTGTAGTTTTAAATTTTTCTGAAAATAAAAGTAAGTAATCAGATGAACATAAACAAATAATTAACTAGAAGCACATATGCTGGTCGCTCGTCTACCTATCCAATGACCATACATCCTTTAAGGATTAATCAAATTCTGCATTACCCATAAACTCCATCCTGCTAAACTACCCAGAGATTTCCGAATTTCTACAGCACTGCCTGTAGCGTGCATTTGGGCCCCAGATGATGCTGGATTTGGCACCTGGTCATATTTGTCTTGAGACATTTTCTGTTGTTGGTATCTGTGAGTCTTGTCTCCTGGAGGTACAAACATCCGAAGGCAGGGCCTATGAGGACTCCTCCGGGCAAGCAGGGCTCAGAAGGACACTTTTAAATGTAAAACTATTTCAAGAACTTCACTTGAGAGTAGCATCCATCAACAGAAAATTCAGACTGATCAAATCTCCTAAGAATGTGATAATGCTTAAATGCATTGGTTTATCAATCACAGCTATCCATAAGCATGTGAAAATGCTATCTTGGTGCGCAGAGGCATTTTTCCTTTCAGCTCCTAATAATGCTGGGTGACCAACCTTTTTGCAGCCAATGCTCACATGGTTAACCTTGACACTCCATGGCTCCCAGTAGAGCACCACAGCTCCAACTGGTGCTCTGCCCTGCCCCAGATCATCCCACCCCATCCCTTAGTATCTGCTGTGATCCAGCCTCACAGACCTTTTCCCAGTTACCTGTCCATAGTACCTGCTTGACTTAGCTCCTGCTTCTACTCTGACCTGCTTCTCTGCAAATGTGTGTCACCATTCTCCATTCCCCAAGGCCTCGTCTCCTCCACTTAAACCAGTTCACAGGCCCCCTTCCTCCCCCTCCCAACCTTCCCTGTTGCCATCCACTGGTACTAACGCCCCCCTTCCATAGCCCATTGCCTGTACTCTGTTATGGCCCCCCAAACTTTCTATCTCATCCTGTAGTTTTGGGGCTACATCTTACATTTCTTTGAAGATGTGAATTCCTTAAAGACAGGTTGCTGGGAGGTAGTCACTGGATGAACAAACAGCCTCGAGTTGTCTATAGTCCATACCAACTGTAACTCATGTAAAATTGTGCCCCAGGTAAGATGGAGAGTCACATTCTAGTGACTCATGCAGGGCAGAAATGCGCCCTGAGCACAATGCCAGGCTGCACAGCCGGGTTCAATATACCAAGGAAATCTGAGTCTGTGCCTTCCACCCATGACTGGCTGGGTCCTCAGTGTTAGAGGCCTGTGGACTAATCTTTACTGCAAGATCTGATACTACATCTGAGCTCCCCGCCCCCCTCACCCCCAGGGGACTAGGAGCTATTTCTTTCCTGCTAAGCCCATAATTGTGCCTACAAATCTTCAGATTACTAGGGTCCTTGGACAGTGGTTGGTTCACCCTCCCCTTCTCCATAACCTTGACCCCAGAACTGGGCCAGGAGTCCAGAAGCCTGGGCTCTTGCCTCCTTGGTCATGCCATCTGTAAAATGGGCTGGTGGCACTTCCTCAAGTCCCTTCAACCTCTCAAGTTCCCTAGATCCCTTTTCATTCTGGATGTCAATTAAAAACAACCTTAATTAATGGTGACTCTGATCTGCAATTTCAAAATTGTTTTAGTGCTATGGCTCTGAGTTATAAACAACATTTTTAAAAGGAGGTAAAATGGCTTGCTGTGGCGGCCACCTCCAGATCTGTAGTTCCCACCTACTTAGACTCGCCTGGGCCTCCCCATCTAATGTCCATCCCCACTCTTGCCATTAAAGAGGCACCTGACCACTGGATGGTGCGTTTTAACCCCACCGGGGAGCAGCAGCTATCCTTGCCCCTGACATCCCAACAAGCTCCTTTCCCCAGCGGTCTCCCGCCTCCCCTCTGCCTATGGAAGGGGACTGGCTGGTCTGGGCTCTGCAGCCCGAGGACATTCACCTCCAAGAATGCCAGGCCCTGGCTGCCGCCGGTGGGCGGCCAGGAGGGGGTCGGGGCTCCGCAAAGCCGTCCAAAACATTAAGCCTTTGCACTCCCACCCCCACGAGACTGCTGATCAGAAAAGGGAGGCAAACAAAGGCGGGTGAATGGGAATAAAATTGAGTTGGGGCAGCGGACAGATGGGGCCTGCCAGGAGCCCACAGCCCGTCCTATTCATTAAAAAAAAAAAAAAAAAAAAAGATAATCCGCCTCCTCCCCGCGGCTTTGCCCGAGGTGGGAGGTACCGGATGGGGGTGGGGCGCTGGGACTGGGGGCCCAGATGTTTTCCAAACCATAGGATCCCGCCTGCCAGCCTGGTAACCCTGGGCCTCCAGGTTAATTGTCTCGCTTGTGCTTGGGACTTCTGTATTGTATGTCAGGCTCTCCTAACGCGGGGCAGCCCTGTACAGAAAGCTGAGGTGCTGGAAGGGAGGGGTGGAGGTGGCCATGCTGGAAGGGTGCCCGGCTGCCAGGGTGAGTGCAAGGTGCAGGGGGCCCAGAGGAAGGCGTGGAGAGTGGGGTCTGCCCCCTGAATGCCAGAAGTTATTCCTCCTGAAGCCCCTTTGCTGGGGGGGGGGGGGAGCATGGTCAGTATTAAGTTAAAAAGCAGCAGGCTTGATAGGAATTCCAATTACAAAGAACATTTCCCCATCCTCTCATTTAATCCTAGCAACAAACATGGAAGATACACAGAGGTTGGTTAGCAGTCCTGGTTTATGCAATTTAAGTGGCTTCTTTATTTTTAAATTTAATTATTTTACTTTATTTTTTCCATCACCATTTATCCCCCATGCCCTCTTCCACCTCCACGCCCCCCTGCCCTTCCGCAGTCACCACACTGTTGTCTGTGTCCATGAGTTCTCTCTCTCTCTCTCTTTTTTCTTTCTTTTTTGTTTAATTCCTCCATGCCATGGACACTCCCCCATACCAGAGCTGCGACTTCTTAAACTCACATGCTTACTAGACTACAGGCTCCTAGCAAAGCACAGTCTGACATACATGCAAATGCACTCATGCATGCGAGCACATGTGCCCATGTTTGCTCATGCCACTGCATGCCTACCACTGGGCACTCGGCTGCCATGTGTGTGCATGCAGGGAGAATTCTTCCCATTTACAAAGCATCTTACTGCTGGCGAACCCCTCTACATCTCTTTTTGTATCAACTCCCACACATACCCATCCCAGGCTGTCCCTGACCTTTGCTTTGGACCTCTGTTCCATCCTTCAAGGGGCCAAACCAAATGAACCCAGAGATATCACATTAATCCCCATAATATTTCTCAGAATCGGATTACAAATTTGTTCTTTGGAAGTTGTCTGCCAGGCAAGAGAAGGCTACCCTGTTAATGGGGAGGAGGGATCAAGAGAGCAGCCTGAGAAATCAGGTGTCAAGCTGACCTTTTGGAAAGAGCCAAGTACTCATTCTTACTATTGATTCCTTTCAAGGAAGACAGTAGACACTTTATCTCCCAGCTGTTGAGCTGAGGGCAGGGCCAGCAACATGGGAAGCCAAGGCAACAGTCTTCTGTGCCACTAGATTACATGGGCAAAGGGCCCTACTGACCTATATCTTCTAAATATTTGTTATAGGTTTTGCAATTCTACCATTAGAGATTGATTCCTTTAGGGTAAGCATTGCCCTCCACAACCTTCAGAAATGAAAATTCTTGCTTCAATCTGCCCAGGATGTACATTAAGTCTCTAGTATGGTTCTCAACCCTAGTTGTTAAACATTTGAAATAGAGATTTCCAAACTTGACTCCCAGAGATCATTATTCATTCATTTATTCATTCATTCAATAAATACTCATTGAGCACCTACCTTCCATGTGTCAGATGCTAATTTAGACACTAGGGATATGACAATGAATTAAACAGACAAAATTCCTGCCTCCTGGGAGTTTATATTTTAAAAATGAGGGTGCAGACAATAAGTGAACAGATAAACACAAAAATGTCAGATAGTGGCCAGTATCATGCAGACTTAGATGATGCAAAAGATAATTTCACTTTGATGGGCAAGGAACATGATACTAAAGCAAAAGCCTACCATTTGAAGGTCTAGGAGAAGGGTGCTTGCAAGCAGGAGAATGGGTGAGAATCTGGAGTGACTTCTCCAGCTGGGGATATAGCTTCAGTAGTTGACATAGAGTGGGTTTTTAAAGCCATTGGACTGGAAGAGACACTTAGAAAGTGTAGATAGAAAACAAAGACTGCGTCCTGAGATGCCCAACCTTTGAAGTTAAAGAAAAGAGAGTGAGGAATTAACATAAAAAGAATGTCCGGGCAAGACAACAGGAAAACCTGGAGGATGTGATATTCGAGAAGCCGAGGGAAGGATGTTCCACTGTGCCACATGCCACTGAGGAGTCAGAAAGGTAAGAGCAGATAAATGACTTTGGATTTGGAACTGTGAAAGTAATTGGTGACTCTAGCAAGAATAGTCTCAGCGTCATGGTGAGGATGGGAACCCAACTGGGGCAGAGGAGAAAGCGAGGGGAGGAGGCGGAGACAGAGACTTGAAAGAGTCCAACAAAAAGTTTTCATGTGAAGGAGAGGAAGGCAGGTAGTAATGATAATGAAATGAGGTCAAGAGAGAATTTGGGATCCTTTATTTTAAGATAGGAAGCAAAGACAACCCCTAGAGTTGGAGACTCATGTGACCCTAGAACTGTGAGATATTGTCTGTTCTGACTCATTCATTTTAAAAGAGAGCCATTGAGGTCCAGAGATGCGAAGTCACTGCTTGAGGGCACAGACTGGTCTGCAGCCAGGACTGGCCTGTAGGATTCCTGCTCTTGGAATGGCACTTACAGGGTGTAGAACAGGCTCATGAGGATCTCAGATTAGCCACCAGGAAAGCCTGCTCCTCCTGAGTTGGTGCCCCGGTCCTGCTTTCCTGTTCCTGGTAAACCTGGCTTTTGGTGGATTCCCTAACAGAGCATGAGTGAATGGGTCCCTACTGTAATCCCTTTGGTTCACACACTTCCAGCTTTTTGGAGGGTCCTCCAGGGGGCTAAAATCAATGACTGACACCTTGGACCAGATAAAATGACTCCAGGGGAGAAGAGACAGGTGGGTTCACACTCCTCTCCTTCTTAACTGAGTTATATGTGCAGACACGCCTTGCGGAGTCCACTGGCCCCAAATCATGTAAGCTATGTATGACCACATGGCAAGAGCCCTGGATGGGACTGAAGAGAATGGTGTTCTGGTCCTGGCTTTGTTGGTACTTCACTGAGTGGCCTAAGGTCAGTTACTTTCTCTTTCTGACCCTCAGTTTCCCTGTTTGTATAAATAGAGGAGATCAGACCAGTTGTTTTCCCTGGTCCTTTCCAGATGGGAGGGAGGACACTTGCCATGTGGTCATACATGGTTCAGGGCTGGTGAGACGCCACAAGCCATGTCTCCACATACATTCTCTCCTGCAAGTTCTCAAGGAAGGAATGCCCTCATCATAGCCCCAACCCCAGCTAACATGCACCAGGTCTTTGAATGGACAAGCTCCTCCATGGTGCCACCCCATTGCCCACAGGAAGTCCGCCCATTACACCCTCGGGTGATTGCCCCAGGATATGTGTGTTCCAGTGCTCTCACCTGGGAGCTTCTTTCCAGGCTTCTTCTTTCGCAGGTGCTCCCATGGTACCAGCGAGGCCCTTGCTTTCTCTCCAGGCCTCTTGACCTCCTGAGCCAATGGTTTGGAGACTGAGGCTCAGGTAGATACAGTCATTTAATTTCTCAGAAGTATGATCTGAACCCAGCGGGCAGGCTCTCCCACTCTGTCAGAACTGGCAATGGTTGTTATTTTACTTGTTCCTGTGTCAGCATTTTTTATAGGGGAGGGCAAAGGTCTTTTCCATTCTCCTCCTAAAGCAAACCAAATAATATAATCAATTTGACTGGTGCAGGGCTGATCCAGAGCATTAAAGTGGGTATTTGTGGCTGATATGACGGGGGAATAAAGTGCTTGTGAAAACCAACTGATTAGGCCAGCGGCTGGGAATGAATCGGCGTCCGTGTTCATCGATCTTTCCTAATCTTTGTCAGCGCCTGTGTGCCCCACTCCTGCACCACCGCTGGGCAGCACAGGGCCCTGGGAATGGCAACAGGGTAGGCAGTGGGGCCTCTGAGGTTGCTTCCCATTTAAGAGACAGACCCAGTCAAACCATGGGTGCAGTAATCAAATCACCGTAGAGGAAAGATTTTAGGGGCTAGGAAGGAACTCCCTGCTCCCCCAAACACTTTCCAATCTGTTCCCTGATAAAGTCTACAAATCTGAGTTTCTAATCCAATACGCTGCCTTGGGCTGCACAATGATTTGGGCCCGAGTGCTTTGCAAGAGTCTGTAAAATTATTTTTGCAATCTGGAAAAAAAAAATTGGCTCTAACATAAGAAAACAGCAAAATCAAAATTAATTAAACTTTAATCAAATGTTCTGCAAAGTATATTGTTTTGTCAACTATTCAGCTACAACTCAACTCAGATGGTTAAAAATAAATGAGATTTCTTGCATTCATGTACAAACGAGTGCGTGTGTAATGTTTGATGTGGTGTGGGATGGAGTCATCTCAAGTAAGAAGGCACTAAGAATGGCCCTGCGCCACAGAGTAGAGCACAGGGGCTTCAGTTCAGCCCCCCCTGCCATGTTACCTCACCACCGGAACCCTCAGGTCCCTGGAGACACGCCAAGGAGCAGATCAAGGCACCTCATGCAGCTCCCTGAGGACTGGTTGTGGGAGGGCGCACCAAAAATAAATTGCACCTATTTATGATTGTCATCATTTAACAGACATATCCAACAGTCCATGTCACTGTGTTGATACTTTGGGGAATAGCCCTTTCACTTATAAACGTTGTAATCAAGGAAAGAAAAATGTATATCCAAATATTTGTAATAAGGGCACAGTCAGTAAAGTGTGCCTGTGAGTGGTGCGAACACAGAGGGCAGTTTGCTGTAGGCTATGGGGATTGGAAATTAGGAGGTGAGCCAAAACTAGTCTAAACCTACCAAACTAGGATAGGCAACCAGAGGTGGCCCAACAGTGCCTATCTTACAACCTTCTTATTGCTCCCAGGGCACCCAATGGCTAGAAAACTCAAGCTGACACCAATTTAATGCGTCAGTCCCACAGGCTATCTGGGACTGACATACACTTTGTCTCCTGATCTCCTTTAGCTCCTTTCCCAAACCTTTTATTATTTCCTTTTTATTTTTGTTGAGATAATAATTCACATATCACAAAATTCACCCCTTTAGAGTGTATAGAATTCATTGGTTTCTAGCAAATTCACCACTATCTCATTCCAGAACATTTTTATAGCTCATTTACTAGTTCTAATAATTTTTGGGGTACACTCCTTAGGATTTTCTATATACAAGATTATGTCATTTGCAAATAGAGATTGTTTTAATTTTTCCTTCCAATCTGATGACTTGTGTTTCTTTTTCTTGCCTAATCACCCTGGCTAAACCCTCCAGCACATTGTTGACTAGAAATGACAAGAGTGGACATTTTCACCTTGTTCCTGAAATTAAGGTGAAAGCTTTGTCTTTCACCATTAAGTGTGATGTTCACTATGGGCTTTTTGTAGATGTCTTTTGTCAGGTTGAGGAAGTTCCTTTCTATTTCTAGTTTGTTGAATTTTTTTGTTCATAAAAGGGTGTTGGATTTTGTTAAATGCATTTTCTGTACATATGTCTATTGAAATGATCATGTGTCCTCTATTTCATTAAAATGGTGTATATGTTACCTTGATAGATTTCCATATGTTTAACCAACCTTATATTCTTGGGATATGTTCTAATTCTAAGTATTTTATTTTCTAAGTTAAACACACATAGTTCCTTTGTCTCTTGCTACCTGGTTTATAACCTGGAGCACTCTCAAAAATTACAGAGAGAAGTAGAGCCAGTAAGAGAGCAGCTTCCTGGGAAGGGGAATTTCAAAATTTGCAAAAGATTTTCACATTGCTTGTTTCTGTTCAGTGGCTATTTTAAGTAGAAGTATTACACTTATTTAGACAAATGTGCCCTTGCTCATGGATTATCTCTCTCTAGTGAAAACAGTAACAAATATAGTCATATACTTTCTGTTTCAAAGTTATGTTAGAAATTTTGGGAAATGCAAAAAAGAAAAGAATCACCCATAATCTTATTATTTTACCAGAAGTATGGATAGCTCTTTTGGAGATGGAGGCCAGGTTAGTTGAAATATAATTTACATACAGGAAAAAAATGACCTTTGAGGAATTAGTTCTATGAATTTTGACAAATGTATACAGCATGCAACTAATGCCATAATCAAGATATAGAATAGTACCATCAAAAAAGTTCTCTTGTGTCCCTTTGTAGTCAATCCCCTTCCTCCACATGAAGCCCCTACAACTACTGATCTGTTTTCTGTTCCTGTAATTTTTCATTTTCCAAAGTGTCATAATCAGAATCATATAATATCTAGCCTTTTATGTCTGGTTTCTTTCACTTAGCATAATGCTTTTGGGATTCATCTAGGTCACATCTGTCAGTAGTTCATTCTCTTTTATTGCTGAGTAGTATTCCACTGTATGGATGTACCACAGTTTGTTTATCCATGTACCAGTTGATGAATATTTGAGCTGTTTTCATTTTTGGCAGTTATGAATAAAGCTGCTATATGCATTCACATATAAGCTTTTGGTAGGTGTATGTGTTCATTTTGTTGTATAAATACTCATGAAGGGGATTTCTAGGTCATATGATAACTGTATGTTTAACCTGATAAGAAACTGCCCAACTGTTTTCCAGGGTGGCTCTACATTTTATAGTCCCACCATCCCACGAGCAACGTATGCATTCCAATTGCCTCACAAACTTGCTGTTATTTGGTTTGGTCAGTTATTTATTTTGTTCTAAACAAAAGAAATATACTTATTCATTCTAATAGGTATACTGTGACTTTTATATGTTTTTTATCTTTTTTATATGTGCATGGAAATTATAGTTTACATCCAATTTTGTATACTACTGGAAATTATAGTTTATATCCAATTTTGTATGCTACCTTTTCATCTAATAGCGAAGAGCTTTTGTCCACATGGCTACCATGTTAAGGCTGACTAACATTCTGTCTAGTGGATATGACACAAGCACCTCTTGGTGTTGAGCTGTTTTCAATCTTTGTTGTTATAAGCCACACTGCAATAAAGGCCTTTACACGTTAGCTTTTTCATCTTTTGGAGTACTTCCTCAGATTAGAGTCCCAGAAGTGAGATTCCTGGGTCAAAGGGTATAAACATTTTTATAACTTTGGATTGCTTTCTGAAAGGGTTTTATCTATTTACAAGACCACCAGGAATGTTCAAGAGAAACCAGTTTCAGGGAACTGTTGTCAAAATTAGGTATTTTCATTTAAGGAAAAGATTCATTTATGAATGAATTATTCTTTCTTTAAAATTTACATTTATTGTGCCTCTAGTGAAGCTGAACACTTTTTAAATATTCTTATTTACTGGTTGTGTATTCTATTCTATAAATTATGCTTCTATTCTTAGCTTATTATTGAGACTTGGTATTTTCTTATCAGTTAACATGATCATTTTAAATAATAAAGATATTAACCTTTGTCATAGTGGCTATAAATATTTTCCCAATCTTTTATTTGCCTCTTTTTTTCAACATACAGAAATGTTTTGTTTTTGTATATAGTCAAATCTGTCACTCTTTTCCTCTGAGGATTTCTATATTGCTTCTAAGCCTAGAAAAATCATTTTCATACCTCTCTCCTGAGGCTTGATAAATGGTCAATTTAATTTCCTTCTAGATTTTCTCAAGGTTTAAGAATATTTATCTCTGTAGCGTATCGAGTTTATATTGATATTGAATGGGATATAAGACTCTTAAAAAGATATTCTCCAATATATCTTAATATAAGTAAACTATTCTATGAAATCACTAAAGGATTGAACCTAAGTTCATCTTAATGTGATGACATGCTCCTTTTCTGTTCCATTTCACCCATCCCAGGTATCGGATGTGTATTTTAAGAGGGCTCAACACGCATGCCTGAATGACAAACATTGACACAGTGGAGGGGTGTGCAGGTCCCTTGGCAGGCTGATTGGGTGGTTATAAACTAAGGGGACAAACAGGTCCCCATTTAGAATTAGGAGCCGTGGGTCCCATCCTGCTTCCCCTCTCGCTGAATCTCTGCTTTATTTGCCCACATTTCTAGAACCCCAGGCCCGCCTCTCCCCAGTTTGGACAATTACAGGCCTGCACCTGCTTCTTTCCGGGGAACAGGAGTCACTCCCTTCCGCACCCACCCAGAGCTCACTGTGGGAGCCCTGGTGTCCAGGATTTCCAACCTGTTCAACCAACCCAGGGGCAGCCTCCCCAGCCCACTAGCCCCAGGATAAGACTTTACTCAGTTCATGTCAGAGTAGATAATAACTCTCCTCTCTCATTAATCCAGCAGAGGTAACCCTTCTCCTAATACCATGCAATTTCATAATTGATTATGTGCTTCCTCTATTTTTTGTCAAGATATTGGTAAATGGAATGACTTCTCTAAATGAAAAAAGCCCATTTCTCAGACAGAGGCCTCCTGAAAGAAGAGGTCCCTGGCCATTGCCCCATTTTGAACAGATAAGAGTAACAGTTCCATTTTTCCCAGTTATGCTGGGGCTAAGCCATCCAGCAGAAAATCCACTCGGAAGCCCCAGAGAGCATGGGAGCTGAGAGAAAGCAGCTCACTGAGCCGAAGCCCCTCTGGCTCAGCCCCCGATCAATATTAACAGGCACAGGGCCTTGGATTCACGGCGGATGCCCACGTCTCCTCCGGGAGGCTGAGGAGTGGGCCGCGGTGGCAGGGGGTGGGACCCAGCCAGACCCCTCTATCTGCATGAGGCAGGCTCTCCTCGGGGTCCATCAGAACACCCGGCGTTTAGTTAAAAACTCTCCAAAAGAAAGAGCATTAAGGCAGGGAGCTTGAAGTGGATCCCGAGTAATTAAGTGTATAAATTAATTCTTCCCCTAAGAAATGTTCTTTTCCTATTATTAGATTTGGTTCTCAGAGGAGCTACATCCAAGTAGTGGGTTTCCAGTTGTGTGTGTGCGTGTGTGTGTGTGTATGCTAACACACATTCTGGGCTTTGCTGCCTGAAGCCTACAATTAAAATAAGTGACATGAATGTGTCTTTAAAAGAGAGATCTGTAGAAAACTAACGGATTGTCTGTCAGGGGAAGAAAAAAAAAATGAAATATGGCTACCTCAGTCCACTGAATGGATGAATAAGAAAGTACTTGTCCATCCAAGTACCCAAAGGGATAAAACCCAATGATAGCTTTCTCAACTGCTTAGCGTATAATGCATGTGCTGTTTTGATGCTAGTAATGTGTTTTTTACTTCTTCCTATCTGGAAGAAATGAATCAAATATGAGGAGAGCTGGGACATGATTTTCAACCCATTGCTTTTGATTAAGTGCCCGAACAGGCAGGTCCTGGGACTTGCAGTAATATTAATGGGGCATAAAGTGTTATAAAAGGGACGGGGCCCTACTTTTGTCCAAATGCCATTATCCTGGAATCAGAAACCCTGGTGTAATATGTCCACGGTTAACCTTTTTTCTCTGACAGGAAATTTTCTCCATCCACTCACACCATCAATTATGCTGCATTTGGCCAGAGTGGTGAGTGATGGCTTTATTTCAAACGAGAGAGGCACATGTGCCAGGCTCCCAAACACTGACGACTGCCGAGGGGGCAGGCCAGGAGGAAGATGGTATCAACTCCGCTGGCCCTTAGGGTTTGGACAAACTGGGTCTTTTGTTTTTAGGCTGGTTTTCCAATCTATTTGCTTGTTTGCTTGTTTTGGAAAAAAGGAGAGACTGAGTAACTGAAAACATGATGATTATTATTTGGATCCAAAAAAGAGTTAACTGAATGAGACTTTTGGTTACCCAAAACCTGGGGAGTGTAACTGGCAGAGAGAACCTTGGTTGCCGGGGCTCAGTAGGTACAGCAGGAGAAATGCGAAGCGATTCCTTTTTGCCTTATCTTCCCAGGGGAAGGCTAATTTGGTCAGTGTTTCCAGGGAACCAGGCCCTGGGCTCTTGTCCCAGCTCTGTCCCAAGCACGATGCTCCACTAGAGCTTCCCTGGATGCCTCTGCACCGCCCAAACTTTGTGATACATTTTTTTCTGCAATCAGCAAGTTGCATATTGTCCAGCTGTTCTGTCATTTATTGTAAATGTCTGCAAAAAGGAAAAAAAAAAGAAAAGAAAAGAAAAGAAAAAGAAAAAAATTCCACAAAGCTCTAACCTAGTCCTGAGTGTAAATCAAACATTCCCTGTCATGTTGATAGCTTGTGTTAGTCTAATGTATTTTATATTACTCAAAAGCTTTGAAACCCTGCAGCTTTCTTCATATAGGCCATTATGCGGTTATCATTAAATTGTCTTGCAAAGAACATTATCGGTAATTATAGCAGACACTAAAATCAAATGATCAGAGTGGGACCTTTAACACCAAGAGGAACCATTAGAAGTTAATCAAATAAAAGGATGAGAATAATTATGTTAGGATTAAGCAGTAATATGCCAGGAGTTATATACTTTGCTGACTATATATCTTTACTCCCAGCTTCTTGAATTTCCTTTTCGTTGATGTGTTTTTATATAATACTTTGGCACAGAATGTAAACGACAATATTTTTGTCGTGGCACGATCAGGCTCGGAGGTTCATAGGCGGTTCAAATCTAAATGCCATCAGAGGCACGGAGGTAATGATGAAGATAAAAATAATAGTAATAAAAAAAAGTGCAAAGCTGGAAAAAAAATCCATCGGTCAATGAAGCGTGGCAAAATGATAAAAATGGTTGCAACAGGCACAGGTGCAAGGAAAGTCGTTATTGGCTGGTTGCTCTGTCTGGGAGCCTGAGGATTTCTCCTGCAGGACATGCTGCGAACCAGCGAGCGCCGAAGGCTCCCCTGGCATGTTTGCGCCTCAGAGAAGGAAACACCAGCATCTCGCAGGCTCTCTAGTTGCCCTGGCTGGAGCTGATATGTGGGGCTCTTGTGGAGTGGGGATGCTCATGGTGCAGGCAGGAGGGGAGCTGGGTTCCTGGGGTCTGAGTGCTGCCAGACAGGGTCACTCCTGTCCCCTTCCTTTTTCCAGCACACACACACACCCCTCTGGCACCTGCAGATGCCCACCTCTACCTGGGAATGGCCTAGGGCTGAGGGCTGTAGCTCCAGTGGGGGGAGGGTGACTTCCCAAAGGCATGGCCCATTGTAGCTCCCAGATTGAACCTGAGCCACAGGACAAACAGAGCCAATGTAAGCAGCTGGGAGGACTGAGAAATTCTATAGAGTATGACCTTCAAAAAAATTAAAATATCCCCTCTATTTTTCCCTTCTTTCCTTATAAATAAAGATCGGTTCCTCATAACAGGTTGGCATTTGTATCCAGCTTTGTGCTGGGCACTGGGACACAGTGATGATTAAGACAATAAGATTTTTCTGCTTAAAATGTTGCTATGGTGACATACAAATACAAGCAACAAAGTCATTTATATGGAAAATCCTAGTCTAACATTACTATATTTTTCATGGTTTTACATTTTTGGAGGTTTTGTGATATTTAAAAATAAGGGCATTGCTTCATTTCACAGAGAACAAAACTGAGGCATGTTGGAGAGGGTGACAGAGTTGGGAGGCAGAAATAAGAGCAGGCCTCTTTTGAGTATTCAGATAGACTCCTCTGCTACTCTGACGGTGGCCCATGACTAGGGGACATCATCTCCCATTGTCCTCTTTCCCTGGACTAACACCGTGAACCATCCATACCTCACGGGGCCATTGTAAGGAGGGAATGAGGTTGAGGGTATGGAAGGGCTTCAAAAAGTTGAAAGTGAGCTTAGAGAGCACATTTGTGGCTGGTTTTCCCCTGACCAAAAAAGGATCTTTTATTGCTTTGTGTGTTTTCAGGTTGTAAAGGCTGCTCCTATTTAGGGGGTTGGGGGGAGAGAAGGCAGAGCTCACTCCGCAGTGATAGAGCAGAAGAGTGAACCTTGGAAGATGAGCAGCTGGTGTACCCGAAACAGAGAGGGTGTGCTCTCAAATCTGTGAAATATCTGCTTGGCCAATGAGCTCCAGGCAAGGGGCCTCTCAGACTGGAAAAAGAAACTTGGGAGAGATTTTGAGACAGGACCTACTGGAATTGGTGAAGAGCCCATGCCACATAGACAGGACTGGGGAAGATGGCACCCCATTAAGGCCACACGGTCCCTAGTAAGACCAGATCCAGAAACCAACTTAGGACCTCAGGTCCAAGAAGCCAAGCTTCACCTACAGTTAGAACCAACCCTGAAAACAACCTTGTTAATACACTTTAAAAATAATCCAATTAAACACACACACACACACACACACACACACACACCCCTAAAGAGTCTAAGGTTGAGGAGGGTCTTTTTCAGGGCTCATAATTCTGGGTCCAGGGAAAGAGTCTTGGGGGACTAGATGTCCTTCCTTATCAGCGGACTGGCCTGGGAACTCATGTACAAATACTAAGTTAGACAGCAGGGTCCAGAAGGCACTGAGAATTCCTTGCCCCAGCCCTAGGGGCTATTTCCACCCAATTCCACCACTAGCCTCAGTCTGGGCATCCCATCAACTCAGAACCCGGAGGGCAGACCTGCGAGGCAAGAACCAGAGACAGGCCCTGGGGAAGGTCAGGGAGGAAGCCACCAGAAGGCTGGCCTGGTGCCACTGAACAGCCCAAGACAGATGAGGGACAACTTCAGGCAGGACATGTTGTCTGAATTTTGCTGTTTTTGTTTATTTTATTTTTGGTTTTTAAAATTTTGTTTTTGTTGTTTTGTTTTCACGATGCCTAGTAATTAAACTCCCATTTCCGTGTTTGTTTAGGAGGATACAAGGATGGTGGGGTAAGACTGGAGTTTAGGGGCAAATAAGCCAGATTCCTGGCACCTACACACAAAAAGAAATTCCTGCTTGAGGAACTGGTTTTGTATAAAGAGAAGTGCCGTGGAACTCAGCTGGGAAAATGTTCCCCCTTTCCCCATTGTTACCAAGTTCCTGTAACTGAAACAAGAGAAGAAAGAGGTAAAGATCAACAATAGTGTCTCATCAAGTTCAATAAATGTTTGCGGGTTGATTGATCTGGGCCTGCTGTGAGGTGGTAGGGGAGAAAATCTCAGCTGACACATAGCAATTTAGAACCTTCTTCCTTCTACTTGGGAGATGGGATGAACACAGTTGATGGCCCCTCTATAAACCCACTTCTACACTTACACAGTATTTTACAAAAAAATGTTTGTTTCATTATTTCATCTGAGATTCACAATAACCATGTTAGATAGAAGCAGGGGCATTTTTATCCCTTTTATAGATGAAGAAACTAAATTCAGTGAGGTTGGGTCTAATACTGACAAAGCGTGAACTAAATTCAGCCCTTCTAACCTGAACACGCTCCTTGTGGCAGGGCCATGCCTTTGGGGACCATCTGAGTGGGATGAGTTTTAAGGCTTGTTATGAGTTTTCAGAGTCTTATCATATACTGTGCAGCTTCAAATTTATAATGAATTCATAGGTGTAGATACACATGCATTGATCACTGAAGATAGAGGCAAATATCAGGAGACATTCGCCATGCCACATGATTCTGGCTATTTCCCAGGGCCAATAGTGAGACGACTTGTAAGTCTGGTTAAGCAGTGAACGTGTCACCCCGCCTTGTGCTGTTTTCAAGGCCACACCAGAATGAGGCTCAGAATCACCGCCCTGTTATTCAGCAGGCTGAGAGGCAGCAAGGTCTACGGCAAATGTGGTCCAGCAGTGTGATCCATGGCTGGGGGATTAGGAGCCAGAAGGAATCCTCTTGCACACACACCCATCCCCCTTCTATTGAGCTCTTAAATTAGCTCTGCAAACCCAGGTGTCAGCCGTCCCCCTGGAACAACCCAGATGAGCCATTAAAAACGCCAAGAAGAAATGAATGCCTAAATCACCCTGTCCCTCCAAAGGTAGAGTCTTGCCTAATCACACGTCAAATCATATTTTTTCTTCCCCAGATGGATGTCTTCTTTCAAATTCTGATGGTCAGAGACAAGGGTACTGCTTCAGCCTTAAGTAACTATTGAAGTTTTACCCTGAAAGATTATTTGCTAGGAGTAACTAACATAAAAAATGCCCTGTCAAACAACAGCTTGCTTCCTCTCATTTTTTTTTAAAAGGTAATATTTGGTTTCATCTTGCAACTACTTGGGAAAATTTAGCACTGAGTCACAAAGGTTGGCCAACAAGTAGCACTTCATAAATTGCTAGAGCCCTAATCAATACATATTGTCATCCACTCCAGTCCTTCGGGCAGATTTCTCTCTGCCCTGAGTCATTGCTGTATTTTATGAGGTTGTTACAGGCTGGGCTTGCATGGCCTGGGCCTAATGAACCTGTCACGGCGGCTATTGATTGACATGCCAGTGTAAGTGAGACAGGCGATTCCGATTGACTTCCTAATTACTGCTGCTGGGCTGCCTCGCCAACTGCTCAGGCCAGAGGTTAATAGTTTTGATGTTCAGCCGCTCCTAGCTGTGGAGGCCAGAGTGAGACTGGCTCCTCAGAAGTCAATACCTGAATCAAGTTCTCAAGGCTACTGCCGGGCCTGATCAATTAAGGCGTCCGTGTTCCTCCTGGTGGCGGCTGACAAGAGGCTGATGAGTGGAGGAGTTCACAGGCAAATGGTTTCAGGGAGTTGAGGAGGCTCTGAAAGCACCACCCCATGGCAATTAAGGGGGTTCGAGTGGTGGGGGAGGGGCATTGAGGTGGGAGCTACTTAAGAACACCGAACTCAGGTGTCAGCTGTTTGGGGTGTTTTTTGGTTTTGTCTTGTTTTTTCAGTTTTCCACCCTGAGGATTAAAAATTAAGTGTTTATTTTGGTTCTCTATTTCCAGAATTCTGCCGGGTGCCATGGACTCTTGGAGAGGAAAGAATGAGATAACTTGCATTGATTCATCTATTTGGCAGCAACTAATTAAACGTTTGCTTTTTCCAAGATATGGTGGGAGTGTATAGATTTGCAATTATCTTTCAATGATATCATGTCCTAGGAGTTAGGAGCATTTTCACAACCCATGTTTTATTTGAACCTCAGGACACACTGTGAAGTGAGGGTGGGGGTTGCTAGGTCCAATTTTGATGAGAAAACTGAGGCTCAGTAAAGGTAACTGACTCCCCCAAAACCATAAATCCAGGAAAGAGAAAAGTAAAGCTGCACAAGGAGATGTTCTGGTTCTTCATCGGATGTGCTTGCCGAGATGCTGGGATGCCCAATGCCTGCGTCGTAGCAGCTTGCAAAGACCCGTATACCAATGTGTCAAGGGTCCCCAAGACTGTCACCAGGTTCAGTGACTCACTAGGAGAACTCACCAGACTCAGGATACAGTCATAGTCATGACTTATTACAGTGAAAAGAGTCAAAGCAAAATAAGCTAAGGGAAAAGGGGCATGGGGTGAAGTGTGGGGGAAACCAGGCATATGCTTGCAGGAGTCCCACAGGGCCCAATTCTCCTAGCAATAAGTTGGAACAACATGGGTGAAATGTTGTCTATCAGGCAAGCATATGAAAGACACAATGCTCAAGGCTTTTCTTGAGGGCTGGTAACATAAACCTCTGCCTTGCATGTACCAAAATTCCAGACTTCCAGAAGGAAATCAGGTATTCAGCACAAAGTATATTATTTGCATTAGTAATTTGGGAATGGTAGAAACCCTTCTGAAATCCAAGTTCCTAGGTACTTGCCAAGGGGCAACCTTGCAAGCAAGCCTTTTAAAAGATATTAGTCTCAAATGATAAGATTTCATTCTTTTTTATGGCTGAGTAATATTCCATTATATATATACACACACCACAGCTTTTTTATCCACTCGTTTATTGATGATAACTATGTATGGTGCCAGTTGGGGAACTAGAAATATCCAGGGGAACACTATGTAAAGTATATGACTGTATAACCCCTAAGATGTACACCTGAAACCAATACACAATAAAATTGAAAGAGAAAAACATTAAAAAAAAAAAAAAGCAATCTCAGGCCTGCTGTGTTAGCTCTTTTCTGCACAACCAAGAGCCTCAACACAAAGCAGGAAATGAAAAGAGCTTATAAGGAGTGCAGACCAACAGACAGAGTGATAAGCAATTCAGAAGAGGAGGATCACGCTTCTGCAAGGGCTTCATAGAGGATCCCACCATTAAATCCACCATCCCAACCGTATTAACCACGCCTTGTTATTTTCTGTACTTCTGGGCTTTTGACATTTGAGGCCTTGCTGACTCTGGCAGGACTGCCCTCACAGGGTTAGCTAGTTCTTAGAGATAGTAAACAGCTTACCTGTGAGTGTACCTTGTTCATGCAAACAAATCCAGAACCCATATCCCTCAACTGCCTTCTTTATTGGGCTCTTATACTCTGGGCCACCTCTCCCTGCCCTAATTACCCCAGGACCAGGTCTCAGACACCTAGGGGCAGTCCCTATACCCTAGACCCACTGTAATTATTCAAACTAGCCAATCCTAAACAGGCTTAGTTTGCCCTGCCTTGTGTTTCCCACAGAAACCATAATGAAGGCCGTTGTTCACAATTCCCCTGACTCTCTCTGCCTCCTGAGTGACCCTGGGGCTTCCCCGTGTGGCCCTGCATGGCATGATGAACCCCACCTCTTGGGAACTGAAAGAAACTATCTTTCTAATGCCACTTGTTCCTGATCTGATTTTATAACACCAGCCCCAGCACCCCCTGCCATCTTCCTGGTGACAGAGAAATGGCTCAGTAGCAAAGAGGAGTTTCTAAGGAGTGGATCAGTTAGCATGGAGGAAACAGGAGGAAATACACAAGCCAACTACGTATATAAGTCATCCATCTGTAACTTAAGGGAAAGGGTTGTGTTCTACATCTGGGCAGACATTGTGTGAACAAGAAAAGCAGATATCAAATTATATGATGATCTACAAATTGAACTACATCAGCAGAAGCAGAGCTGAAAGTGGCCTTCATAATGCAAGCCCCCTGAAATTCACTGAAATTTGGGGGTGGATTTTCGACTTTCCACAATCCATGAAGCTACTGACATCTGCATTCTGTAGTCCCCTCTCACTGAGGACCAGCAACTCTAGGGCCTGATAGGTTATGTTATGTGGCTGGAGAACCAAAGTGAGTAGCTCTTTGTTAGTTTTGACTAAGCCACCTGCCTCCCTGGTCCCTGAGGTGCCTGAGGGTCCCCCTTCATCTCCCTTGCCTTGCTTCCCAGCTGCCCATATGGGTCTTATTTCCTCAGCCAGCCCCTCTGCTCCCATTCCCTAAGAGCTCATCTTCCTCCTCTTCTGTTTTAGGAGTTTATGGGATGGCCCAGCACATACCTGATTATCCTTTGGTCTCTGCTCTATACTTTCTAAATCACATCCTCATACATTCTCCCCAGGTTGTGACCCCTTGAATCCAAGAGGCCTGGACTCAGCTGGACTATCGTCATCGTGGCCTTGTTAGGACTTCCTTTCTAAAAAATAAGCTACTTCTGCCTCCATTTTTCTCCCTGGATCTTCTGGTTTCCCGTTGAGTTTTCTTTCCCTCTGGCATAATGCCTTTCTGTTCCCAGTGTGCACAGTCACCCGGTCTGTTCCAAGCATCTTTGGAGAATCAATGCTAAGGGTTTTCCAAGCTCACTGGTTGCCTATTTACAGCCTTCCCTAAGCCCAATGGAAGAAGCTGCCAAACAACCTGCAGATATTCTTATTCAGATCACTAGATCCTCAATGAATGTGTAACACAGTCATCTAACTAACCTCACACCCAAACTATAAGGCAGGCGTGATCATTGCTGCTCTCCAGATTAAGGAATTGAGGCCTGAAGAGGTTATTGTCTTCAGACCATCACTATGAAGCAGCCAAGCCCAAAGAGGAAATCTGATTTATCCAAGGGGCTCATTTCCATTCCTATATAATATTCTATGATATGATGGACATTTGGGTTGTTTCCAGGATCTGATTGACATGCTGGAATAGTGCTATGAATGTTATTGTATGTTTCTTGAGGTGTATTTATCTAAGAATGAAATTACTAGGGATATGCACACCTTTAATTTTACTAGATAATGCCAATTTTTAAATTGATTTTTATAGAGAAAGGAAGGGAGAGGGAGGGAGAGCGAAAAAAACATCAATGTGAGAGCAAAGCATCAATCTGCTGCTTTCTGCACACCCCCTACTGGGGACCAAGCCCACAACCCAGACATGTGTCCTGACCGGAATTGAATGAACAACCTTTCAGTGCACAAGAAGACACCCAACCAACAGAGCCACATTGGCCAAGGCGATAATGCCAAACTTTTTGCAAATTATTTCTAATGATTGGATGGGTGTGCAGTGTTATCTCATTATGGTTTTCATTTTCATTTTCTTAATTCCCAATAAGGTTGAGCACCTCTTTATTTATTGGCCAAGCAGGTTTCTACTTTTGTGAGAGGTATGTTCAAGCCTTTTGCTAGCACCTTGCTTTGAAACTGTTTGTCTTCCCTGGAGCACAACATAGTCAATTTTTCAACTATATGTAGTATATAATAAGAATTCAATAATGTTCAATAACCACTTGTTCAGTTTGTTGAGTTAAATAAGGGCTCCTACCCATTTTCAAGCCTTCCACTCAACCAGTAAAATCAGTTCTTGGCGTCTTACTTCAAACCACACACACCTTGGCTATTTCAATCAACTCTATGACTAAACAACCAGAAAAGAAACAAGATGAAACAGGAACATGCATTTTCTGCCTCCTATGTATTATATATTCAGTCCTGGACTAGCACCCAATAAATGTTTCTCTGAGGCAGGGCACTGGCCTCAAACCTTTCAGGAGGTGAAAATCTGACGCCGACAAAGAATAGCAGTTACTGTTGATGCCACTCACGGTCCACCACACAGCCACCAAAGACTTCCAAGAGAAACAACATAAATTTCCCAATAGGTTCATTCTCCATCTTGAGCTTGGGACCTAATCCCAAATCTGCCTTGAGGACAGCGAGGGAATAAGGTCATTAGCTGATCATCAGACAAGAAGCTGGGGATGAATGAACCTTTTAAGGTCCTTTGTGGTTTGCTTTCTTATGTTTCCCTCTCTCACTGTGTCCATAGGATGTTTTTGGCTGCCCATCCGGCAGTAGTTAAATGACACTCACTAATTCTCCTAACAAGAAGTCCAGCTGCAAGGATGCTGCAGATTTGGTTCATTCAGTTCATCCTGGCTTAACAAAGTCAGGACCCTCTGAAATTTTTCTGAATGTTCCCTTTAGGTCACATGAAGACTATAGCAGCTCAAGCTTCAGGTTCCAATGTAACCACAGACAAAACCACAGGATAGGTTCTTTTCACCAATCTATTCATTAGGGAAAGCCATCTTTCCAAGAACCCTAAGCAAGCTTCCTATTTTATCATGAGGAAACTTGTGATAAAATGCCCTCTCCAGGCACCAGGAAAGAAGAATACTGGACCAGAACAGAACCTGTACCCCCAAAGGAGGAAGAAGGGGGGATAAAGTTGGTTCTCTCAGTGCCTGCCACTCCCAAGACCAGAACCTCTGGCCACCTGCCCAATTGTTTAGGTCCTACCCCAGCTTGGTCTACTGTCCCATTATCACCATCTTAAATGTATTAATAGCTTTGAATAAAGAGCTCTGCCCTTTCCTTTTGCAGTTGGGCCTGCAAATTAGTCACCCCTTCCTCAGATCATGCCTGCAATGCCCCTCACTCTGCACTTGGCCCCACTGGATTTCCCACGCTCTCAACTCACCATAGCACACATTTCCTCTCCTACATCACTGATGTAGATCAGTGATGACCACTTGCATGCTAAAAATTGATAGCCACTAGCTACTGAACATTTGTGATGTGTCTAGTCCAAATTGCAAAGAACTTTTATTATAAAATTCATACCAGATTTTGAAGGCTTAGTATAAAATAAACATAAAAAACAGCTCATTATTCATTTTTATATTGATTACATGTTGAAATAATAATATTTTGAATACACTGGGTTAAATAAAATACACTATTAAAACTAATTTCTCCTTTATTTATTTTTTCAAATGGGGCTACTAGAAACTTTAAATTACATATGTAATCTATACTACATTATAATATAAATTATATGTTATTTTTATGTTATGTTACATTTTATTAGACAGCACTGGCCTAGATCAATCCCTCCCCCTCCCCCTTCCCTTTCTCACCCCTTAGATTTTTGGGTTCTCTTCTTGCATAACTGGAAATTCTTTGTGCTCCCTCAGCTCCTGGCACACTCACTATTGGGACGTGCTGTTTGTCCCTCAGGAAACTGTAAGCTTCGTGAGTGTCTGTTCCAGCTATAGCCCCACCAAGTCCAGTGCCTGGCACATAGCAGGTCTCATTAATACTGTTGAGGAAATTGCTTGCAGGGCCCCCCACGCTCCTGACCTCTCATCCTTGTTCCCTTCCCCTTCAACCATCTCAATCAAGAAATTCAAGATAATTGTTTCCAAGTAAGAAATGATGAGACTCTTCCCTTTTGTGGTGACTCTCAACCTCAGCTGCACTTTGGAAACACGCAGGGAGCTTTAAAAATACTGATGCCCAGGTCTCACTCCCAGAGATTCGAATTTAATTGGTCTGGGGAAGAGCCTTGAGCCAAGGGAGGTTGCCAAGATCCTCAGCTAGCCCTCATGTGCAGTGAAGGCTAGGACCACTTAGAGCCTATCAAGGACTTGTGGGGACACCCCATCACCAAGTCTTCCAGCCACTGTCACTGGTCCTCACATTCCTGAAAGTGCAAAAGAGGCAATACAGTAGCAAAATCATGTCTCAAAGGATACACAAGTCTGAGGCAAACCCCTTCATCATCAAAGTTATCAAACAACCCCTCTCTCTATTAGGTCCCTCCCATCACGTGTTAAGAGCTCCACTGAGTCACCACTTTAGTTCACAGATGCCACCAAGCAGCCATCAGCTGGTAATGATTTCTGGTCAAATGCAAACAATTAAGTTAGGGAGAAAAGAATCCACATTCCATTACCAACCCCCTAAACGCCTCCCTCCCTGGTCTAATTGCCTTCCGAGTTCCCCAGACAGCCGTGGCTAATAAGGCGAACACCTCTAAGAGCCAAAACTTGAACCCAGAAGGAACAGAGCCCAGAAAAAATCAGAGTGCTCAGCCCATCTTGGGGTCAACCAGGAGAACTGCTGACCCACCAGCAAGGAAGTGGGGGGGCCGCCATCATTGAAGCACCCTCCCTGTCCCTCTTTCCTCCTCCCCCTCGAACAATTTCTCTCCAAAAAACTCAAGGCAACTGCAGCCTGATTTTTGATGGATTGGCCACTGCGTTTTATTCGACAATGTATATCACTCTGCCAATATGAATTTGCAAGATGGTAAAAATACAACCCCCCGAAAAGATTACACGAAAGGGGAAAAAAATCATTAGGCAATTAAGAATGGCAATAATTCACCCGTATCTATGCTTTGGGAAGAAATATTGCCCCTGGGAGTTAGCTCCGCTTATCCTTTTGTCATCTGTCTGGGGTCTGCATGAGAGGAGGTTTCGTGTGCATTGCCGACGATTTCCTACAGTATTTCTCAGTGTGATCAAAACCAGTGCTGGGCTTTTAATAGAACCCTGTGTCTCTGGGGGTAACCATAATTTGAACATGTGAAGCTGAGCTACTAAATTAACTAAACGTATACATTCCTTAAGCACCTCCACATAAATCCCTTTCAGATGAAACATCTTCTGACAATCACAGAATTTGTGAATCGGAAGAGACCTTAGAGGTCATTGTCCATCCTCATCATTTTATGAATGAGGACATTTTAGGCCCAGAGAGGGAAAATAATTTTTCTGAGGTTACACAGCTAATAGAGATAAAAATACAACTGAAGCCCTGGGCCTCCCAACTCACAATTTAGCAGGAGTCTTTCTATTCTATCACCCTGCCTTCTCCTCAGCCAGCTCATTTTCCATCAAGGAGCTGGAGGAAAGGATATGGCCTAGTTCCTCAAGGTACTAACTTAGAAACAAACCCTTTTCTGGGACACCTTGGTTCCCCAATCTCACCCCAGGCTGCAGTGGGTGCTCCTGCTATGTTCTCCCATCTCCACCTTGTACCTGCCTCATCATTACATTTCCTACACTATTATAATAACCCATTTTCTGTTGTGTGTCCCAGTAGGTCATAAAAGATAACCTGGCTTCTTCTTGGATCCCCTTCTCTTGAACTGGTGCCAAACCACCATATTGTGAAGAAGCCCAAGCCACAAGGAGAAGCCACGTGTAGGTATTCCAGCTGAAGCCCAGCTTAGGCCTCAGTCACGAGTCAACATCAACCACCAGACATGCAAGCAAACCTTCAGATAACCCCAACCCTGTACACTTCCAATTGCCCCAACTGACCCCAAGTAGAACAGAGGTGCACTGTCCTCACCTGCCCAGATCACAGGTTTATGAACAAAATGACTGCTGTTGTTGTAAGCCGCAAAGCTGTGGGGTGGTTTGTTACAGGTCAGGCGACGTGAGGCAGTGCTTAATGAAATAAGGTGCTATTTTCCTCATCTAACAGAGTCCAGGGGTGGACAGCAAGGTGCAGTGCGCAAGGAGCTGGCTCTTTCTCCCTTCCTGGTCCACCATCCTTAGCATGTCACTTTGGTTCTTGAGATGGCAAGTTGGCTGCGCCACCTGTGGGCATCACATCTGAGTTCTAGGCCAGGAGAAAGAAAGAGGGAACAGAACAAATAGAGAAAACAAAAGTCTTATGCCTGCCAGTTGAGTCTGCCTTCTTTTACAAACTTTCCTAGAATCCCACCAGAAACTTCCTGTATCATCTCATCTCTCATCCGTTAGTTTGTTTCTTGGCTGCCCCTCACTGCAGTTGAGTGGGGGAGGGGGTGTCTGTGTCTGTGACTGTGTTTATGGGGTAACAGCTACCTTGTAGGATTCCTTTAAGATTATATGAGATATGAGCACAGTGCTGCAACCCCAGAGACCTGGCCCTCTCAGGGGTCACTCTGTGCTCCATGCTGGAATGGGAGAGTGCTGCTGCTTCCATATCTGTGTCTCAGTTTGTCACTTAGGAACACAACAACAGTACCCTGAGAGCCCTGGGTGTCATCCAGAGCCTCATGCAGACAGCTCTTCTGTTTCCCTCCTTCCACTCAAACATGAGTCAGGGAGGACAGACAGCTATTGCTTCCCATTCCACTCTCTCTCACAACTCTTCTCTGGCCAAAGACCCTCATGCAATTTAAGTCCTGCTGGCCCCATTACAGCCCATCACACATGGTCAGCCACCTATGACTCTCTGGGGGCTCAAGTTGGGTCCCCTGATGCAAATACATCCCCAACTAATGTTAAGTGAACCTCTCATATGTACTGCGATGGCTAATTTAATGGGTCAATTTGGCTGGGCCACAGTGTCCGGATTTTTGGTCAAATATTATTGTGGATGTTTCTGTGAAAGTGTACTTTGGATGAGATTAGCATTTAAATTGGTGGACTTCAACTAAAACATAATACTCTCCATAATGTGGGTGGACCTCCTCCAATCAGTTGAAAGCTCTAAGAGAACAAAGACTGGCCTCCCCAAAGAAGAAGGAATTCAGCCTGAAGACTGCCTTTGAACTTGGGCTGCAAGTTTTCTCTGTATCCCCAGCCTACAGCCTGCCCTGCAGATTTCTGACTTACCAAACCTCCATAATAGTATGAACCAACTCTTTAAAATTAATCCATTATCTATCTATCCTCACACACGTGTGCGCACACACACACCCTGTTGGTTCTGTTTCTCTGGGGAAACCTGACTAATATATGTACCAAGATCCTTTAAGATAACCTCTTACTTGATATGCTACGGAAAATAGGAGTAATTTTTTTCCTATTTTAATTTCTATCACTATTTTATTGAGCCTCTGCTATTGTAGAAAGCTGCTTTAGTTGCCAAAGGGAACAAAGATGAACACTACACAGACCCTGCTCTTAGGGAGCTCACATACTGGTTGGGTCACATGGCACACACACTACCCTTTCCCAAATGTGACCCACATAATACTAACCCTGAGATATGCTCCTTAACAAAGGATTCCTCTGTCTGTGAAGTTTTAGAAACACCAGTTGGAGAGATTTTAATTAGGTTGACTATATGTCCTGGTTTTCTCAGGAAACATACTGAGAGTTTGGGGGCTGTTTCTTACAGTAGCATCACCAAGCCTATCCTGACTAATACAATTCCTGTCTGGAAACAATATATATGGAATGTGTAATTTAGAGGTAAGATGCTGTTAGATGATATAGAAATTATTCAGTTAAAAGTACATTCAGTGGCTTGATTTTGTTTTGTTTTGGTTTTCAGTTTTATTGAGCTATAATTGACATATTACGTTGTACAAGTTTAAGGTATATAACATAATGATTTGATATATGTATATATTGCAAAATGTTTGTCACAACAACTTTAACATCCATTACCTCAAATTGTTACAAAATTTTTTTAACTTTGTGATAAGAACTTTTAAGATTTGCTCTCTTAGCAACTTTCAAATACACAATACAGTATTGTGAACTATAGTCTAGCTTAGTTTCTCCCCTTTAAAACCAGAGGGATGAATATGGCTGGAGATGCTATTTCCTACCACATCAAATCTAAACTTCTCTTCTCCCCTTATTACTTGTACAGCTTTTCATTATTTTACTCTTTGAGCTCTAGATCACCAGCAAGAGCCCTTGGGTTGTTTCTGTCTCTGGAACTCCCTCACCTTGTACCCATCTCCTGGAACACCTTTCTCCATCACCTCCATCTACTCAATGCTACCCATCTAGTAAAGCTGTCAGGAGTTCAAAGAGGGTGAGCAAGAGAGAGCTGAGCTGTCAGGTGTCAAAGTAGCTGATTAAAGCAACAAGCTAAAAATGAAAGAGTCATTTAAGCTTTTCATCAGTTACTGCAATAAGTAATAGGCCAGAACTAGAGAAGTTCCATCTCCCCCCATGCCCCTCCAGTCCCATTTCCCCCCCCCCCCCCGGAACTGGTCAAGGATCTGGGGAATCAGCACAGATGTGTGGGTTGTCACATTATTGAGGGAGACCAAGACAAAAGGCTCTGGCAGTTTTATGGACCCTGGGGCCCAGGGAGGCATAGGGAAGAGGGCCTATGGTCAAGCCTCAAAAATTACACATAAATTTTTAACCATCACCTGGACTCTTACAAAGTTTACCAAAATAGTTTCCCTGCAGGTCAAACTTCTGGCCTTGGCCAGTGGGTCAAAGCAGGAAACCCATCTGAAGCCAAAGATTTGGAGCAGAAGTTGGGGCTCCATTTTACCTAGAACCACACACAAGACACAAGCTGGTGAGTGTGAGGAACCAGTGCCAGACAGACAAAGGTCCAAAACCAGGGAACCAAGTGAGCAGCATCCCACAGCCATGATAGGACACAAAGCCAAGCCTGACCCTGAGGCTAACACCCAGATGAAAATTTTTGGATGAGAGTAGGTGATTACATGGACCTAATGGGGGCTTTAGAGATGAGAGCTGACTAACAAGAGGACTGCTGCTGCTCGTGTGCTCTAAGTGAGGTGTGGGAGCAGTAGCAGGTTGGCAGATGCTGAAATGAGCTTCTCTAACACCAATAAAGTCAAGGGACCGCTGATCTCCATGAGGATCCACCTAGCTGCTGTTATAGACTGAGTGACCATATGAAGCATGGACCCAATGAAACCAGGCAACCTGTACCTTCCATGTGCTTTCTCCACTCAGTGCCACCATCTTTCCAACAAATGCAGGTCTTTGGACACCATCACCTTCACCAGGTGTCCTTGTGCGTTAGCTTCCCGTTCTTGCACACCTGAAGCTTTTCTCCCCAGGTGGAGCTCCCTCTACCAACTCTGGATGATGGCCCTACTGGAAAATGACTCCCCAGAGCTGCTCCCACTGAAGGCAGGGGAGCCCAACAGTCTGCTTGTGGTAAACCCACAGGCTGCTAGCCCTGGGCAGAGGACCACAACCAAAGGGATCCAAGCCCCCCTCTTCCACGATCTCACCCTCCCACCTTTTCCCCATCCCCCCAAAAAGAGGGGAAAATCAATTTCAATCAACATGGAATGTAATATTATCAAATGTCAGCTGCTGAGGTCATGCGCTTTGAAAATTATCTTTGACAGCTTCTGGTCGACTTAATTAAGTGCTCCCCAAAAAGGGGGGAGGGAGGCAAAAATGCTCTGATTGCTAGCTGCTATGCCTTTGTGCGTTAGCGCTTCTATTGACAACTCTGAGCAAGATTGCCTTAGGGGGTTTTATTGATAGATTCTCGCCTGATATTGGAATGATTCTGGCACAGATAAATCACATTTAGATTTGTTGGTAATTGAGGAGAATTGATTGGTGCAGGAGGGAAGCCCCCAAGGAGGGGTCTCCTTGTCCTCATTGTAGGAAGCTCAGGGGAAAGTGGGGAGGGGTGTCATCAGAGCTGCGAGCCTGCAGGGGGGACCCAGGCCTCCTTGTTTACCTGTCAGTTCTGCCTTCCTCTGAAGCCTGCTCTATCTGTTCTCTCCCAAAGGACAGGCACAGAGGGGGCCAGGAGAAGGTTTTGAGACACTTTTGAGAAGTACTGATCAGGCGTGTCCTGGCTCACATGGCCATTACCTCAGCCTGTATCTCTGTCCTCATTCCAAATCTGATTATTCCTCTTTGCTTAAAACTCTTCAAAGTCTTCTGGTGGGGGGCAGAGTTCAAACTCCACAGCATGGCCTATGTGGGTTGACCCAGCCTGTTCCCAGCCTTCTCCCTGCCCCCTCCTGTACACTTTAAACTTCTAGCATTCTTCTCACCTCCTGGGGGTCAGTTTCCTTGGGGGCAGATTGTGGGGATTTCTCAGTTGGGACTTTCTCAAAAACTAGAGGCTCAAAGGGGTTAAGCCAAGGGATCTCCTGACAGGGAGTTCTCCCAATCTGTCTGAGCAGTAGAACCCTTTTGTGTTTTACATCTCATGTGACACCTCAACACACAAAACAGAGATAAATAGGGCTGCTCTTCGATCAGCCCCCTATCAACTGGGCCCCCTGGGGTTGTCAGTGAATACAGTTTGAACACCACTGACACAGTCCAACTCTACCACTTTACAGACAGCTAATGCCCAGGGTGGGAAAGTGATTTGTCAGAGCCCCACAGCCAGGGGTACGACTAGAGTAATTACTGGCACCCAGGACTCCTGACTCCCAGGCTGGCCCTTCACTAACCCCTCTCATTTTTAGCTTGAGAAAACTGAGGTTCAAAGGCGTGAAGTAATGTGTTCAAGGTCACAGAGAAAGGCATGGTGTAAGCAAGAGTCAAACTCTGGTGCTCTGGTCCTGTCTGAAGATTTGAAATAAAGAGCTACATCTCCTTGAGTCCTGTTCTCATGGTCAAGGGCAACCACCGCCTTCTGAATTGGTGCCTTCTAGGGCTGGTGCTCCCTTCCCTCCACGGATTCCTGTCCCCTCCACCACGGCAGACTGCAGGGCTTGGTCCTATGCTCCCTGGTTCTCATCTTCTCACTATGTTCTTAGATCCCCTCTTGCTCACCAGTTCCTGCCTAGCTTGCAACTGGGAATTGTAACAAACAATAAAAGTGCTCAGGAAACTAGGCACAGAAGCACAACACTTGTATCTGGGGAAATCTAATACCTGAGGTCCCAGCAGAGGAATCATAGGGAGGGGGAAAGGCCAGGAAGAGGAAAGAGCTGACCCCAAGCGAGGGGCCAAGGCTACTGCCTAGTATATCTGAAGGTGCGGAGAGGTGAGGTTCCAGGTTCACAGGGTTCTTTATACACTGCGAACTGGGGTGGCAGGCTCATTTTTTTCTCTTTTAAATTTGATGGAGCTGGTCTGTGCCTGTCCAAGATTGGACTCAAAGCTTGATTGGTCCTCATGAGCTTCAAGAGAATTGTCCATTGTTGGTCCCAGAACACCAGAATGACTGGGAGGAGACCTCAGTCATCCCAGTCATTTCCTGGAGAAACGATGATGCAGGTGACCTGAGCTGTCCACAGGACAATGACCCCAGTGTCACTGCAATGACCAGGTAGATGACCTGTGACTTAATCTGCTCAGGCTGTTATAACAAAACACCATAGACTGAGTATATCTGGGGCAACAACAAACATTTATTTCTTATAATTCTGGAGGCTGGAAGTCCAAGATCGAGGTACTGGCAGGTTCAGTTTCTGGGGATGCCCTATTTCTGGCTGATAGAAAGCCAGCTTCTCCCCGTGAGCTCACGTGGGCTTACCTCAGCGCAAGCATGTGGGGAGAGATTTCTTCCTCTTCCTCTTCTTATAAGGACACTAATTTCATCATGGAGGCCACACCCACATGACCTCATCTAAACCCATTACCTCCAAAGGCCCCATTTCCAAATACCATCCAGTTGGAGGTTAAGGATTTAGCATATGAATTTGAGGGGGACACAAATATTCAGTCCATAACAATCAGTGTCCCAGGAATGCAGCCAGAAATAGAGGAGGTGACAGTTGGAGGCTGATACCAAAGGACCCAAAGCTCAGACACACACACTCAACCCAGAACCCGCAAATCTTCCTCAGTCTTTCCTCCTCCCCTACCCTATGCTCTGCTCTGTAGTAACCCCATTCCACCCCCTACTGAAGCCCTTTGCTATTTGCAGCCTTGGCTTTCAGAAGAAATAAAGTATGCAGGGCTTGAGTTGGCCCTGCAGGGGACTATGTTTTCAATTTCCCTACCCTGACTCCAAGCTCTTCCAGGGCAGCCACCTAGGGCTGTGTAGATGGTGCCCAGCACCAGGGTACCTGGCTAAGGGAGGGTACCTGAGTAGGGGCTGAAATCAGTACATGCTCTGCTGGCTCAGGCGCAATTAAGCACCCTGGTGATAGCTCCAAACAGGCAGGAGTGCCTTTTCCAATGGGTCTGCCCTTTTATCACAAAAGCTTCCCACTGGTTAACCCTGACCCTGATTTGACACAAATCTCCCTCATACCGTCTGAAGAAGACTCCTCATCCTGGGGGCAGCCCTTGGCCTCCTGGACCCTGCCCATCGCCTGCCTGGGAACACTTTCCTCCTCTCTGCCACTCTGCTCATGCATGGCTCCCTGAGCTAGACAGTTGGTAAAAATGCACATGTGAAGATGTCTTAATATTAAATATAATTAGATATTATACCACATGCAGGGCTGTATGATTAGTGAAATATATGATCATTAGTTATTAGATTAATGTGTCTACTTGTGTAACTGAAAGCCATTTGCAAGCCGAAATGAAATAGCTCAATTTGCTGTAATTGACTGATCTCCCAGAGAGAGAGTCATACATTTGCTTATGTACAAGCGATTTCTTCAGATGTCGCCCCAGATGCAAGACAAAAAGCAGGCTCTTTCCTCACCCCAAACCAAGAGGCCAGCTCTGCCACTAACTAGGTGGGCAACAATAGCCAGGCCACCCACAGATCCATTTGGGGGATCCCACTAAGTAGAGGTGCTCAGGCTGGGGGTGTAGGTTTGCTTTTCACTGAAGATTTACCTTAGTCTAACTTCTCCAAGTGCCCCCAAGGGAACATTGGCATCCTGCTGGTCAAAGACAAATTGAACTGCCTTGTAGATACTTTACCCTAACCCCCTCCCCATTTTTCTTCCTGTTTGTGTGTATATTGGTTTCCAGGATAGCTGAGCTGCAGCTAACTAATAAAAATGATTGCAAAACACTCTGCAAACAGAAAATACAACTGGAATACTTATTATGGTGGTTATGGTCTAATAATAAGCAGATGCTGACGAGGGTGGCACAAGATTAAATTAAAAAATAGGCAAGCTGTCAGGGAGGCAGAGCTGGTTTACAGGGCAACTGCTTGCTCCCCCAGCCACCCTTCCCCATCACAGGTACCTCCTGGCTTCACAAGTGAGCAAGGCTTCATTTTCCAACAGGAAAGGAAGCAGATGAGCATTGGTGAATGTGCCATTAGATGAGGAGCCCTCTGCCTCCGCTGGCAAGAAAGAGAAGTAATAAATGCGACATGAACAATTATACAAGGCTGAATGTGTGTCTGTTAAAAATTCCTCCCCATCTCATTAAATCCTCACAACATCTTTTTGAATAAGTGATTTCGGTGGTAATTCACCCCATTGTACAGGTAAGAAAACTGAGTTAGAGAAAAGCCTGACTATAGGATCTTGGGCAAATTGTTTTCCTCTCTGGATCCCAGTTTCCTAGGGTAGAATATGGGGAGTTCACACTTCTGATTTTTATCATCAGAGCCAGAATTGTCAGTACCCTAATTTCTCTTCTAAAGATGTTTTCCCCTTTGTAGAGTGTTTAGCAATCAGTCCTTGAAAAACTCCTTAAGAGACTCTAACTGGAGGTTTCACTTGCAATTTTATTTATGAGTCATGCCATCAATCAAATTAACAAGTATTTATTGACTATCTAATAGGAGCTGAGTAGGATGCTGCAGGAGCGCAGGGAACAGAAGTTGAGGATTTGGCCCCTGTCCGAAGGGAGCTTCTGACCCAATGTAGAAGCCTCTACTATGCACAAAAAAGCTTCGTAATGACACAAAGGAGAGTGTCACGTGGAAGGGGTGGGGCCTGCAGTGCCCTGGAGTCTCTTCAAATGAGAGTAAGTCATTGTAGGCAAGAGGTCAGAAAAGGCTTCTGGGGAAGCCAGGGTAGGTGGGAAGCTTGCAAGGGGCAGTAGACTTAACATCTGTGCCCTGTGCTGCTCCCCTTTCCTGCCTCATTTTCTCCACAGTTCTTAGCATCATTTGATATATTTTGCGTGACTTTTTAAATCCATCTTGTTATCTGCCCAACTAGAAATGTAAGCTCCACAGGGCTGAGATTTGGAGCTGTTTTGTTCACTGCTCTATCCTCAGAGCCTGGCACATAATAAGTCCTCAATAAATGATTGTTGAATGGTTGAGTGGATAGAATTTTTCCAGTCTTTCTTTGCAGCCCTACTATCTGGCCCTCACCATTTCTTCCCCAGACAACTGCAGAAATCTCCTAATAGGTTTCTCTTTCTAGGAATTCTGGACCATTCACCTACTCCTGACTTATGTTCTTATTTATTTATTTATTCACTCATTCATTCCATGTTCAAGCTAATTCCAAGTTCCTTGAGAGCAAGGCTTAGTCTTCTCACTGAACTAACATTCGTTGCACTTACTAGGTATCAGGCACTGGGCTGGGTACTGGAAACCCAACATGGTCACTAAGAATAGCCACAGTCCTCCATTCCATCAAGTTGAGTGGTGGGTAATGTAAATAAAAAGACAACTACCCCATAAAGTAGTTATGTAGATGCAAGTAAGATGTCACAGAGAAGTGGCATCTGAACTGAGGTGTAAAGGGTGAGTGGGAATAAGGAAAATCGCGTGACAGGATGATCCAGGCTGAGACCCCATCATGGGCAGAGACCATCATGAGCTGAACCTTTAGGGGGCTGCAAGGTGCCCTGCAAGGCTGGAGCCCACAGGCTGGGAGGGAGTCATGTGGAGCGGAGGTGAGAGCTGAACCTGGCCAGGTAGACTGGTGTGCCGGGTTATGACCTACTTACTGGGCTTAGCAAACTAAAGACTGATCTTTGTCTATTTTTCCATTTCAGAGGTTTGAGAGCAGGATACAGTCTGTTCCAGGTTTGGGGAGTAAAGGGGAGGAAAGAAAGTGACTTGAGTGTGAGGGAGAGGAGAGAGATCATGTAAAGGATGGAGGAGGGTCCCTGGGTCAAAAGAGGGTTTTTTTGTTTTTGTTTTTGTGGGGATTTTTAAATATATTTTGTTGATTTCAGAGAGAGGAAGGGAGAGGGAGAGAGAGAGATAGAAGCACCAATGATGAGAGCCACTGATCGGCTGCCTCCTGCACGACCCCCAATAGAAGTCAAGCCCACAACCCGGGCATGTGCCCTGACAGGGAATCGAACCCCGATCTCCTGGATCCTAGGTCAATGCTCAACCGCTGAGCCACGGCCAGCCAAGCGAAAGAGGGTTTTTATGGTTTCTTGCTTTGGTGGGAAAGGACTGAAACCTTCATATTGCCAAAGGGCGCCTACAGTGGAACCGCCAGCCACTTTCCCCACTTCTTACGCCACTACAAAACCTGCTCTCGACCCCTAAGGGAAATGAAGTGAATGCATTCCAGTCTTGTATTCACTTCACCTTGGAAGACCTTAGCTCATCTGCCTAAATGACTGTCTGCCTAGCTAAGGAGAGACCAGGTTCAAGCCCTTACATCTGATCTGAATGTGCTTCAGACCCAGGCACTCAAGAATAAGCAGAGAAAGCCAGCCAGGCAACCTCTTCTCCAGGCTATGGTTGAGGATATCAGTGAAGATGTTTTGGGTAACCCAGAACCCAACTGCTTGTTTTTCAGAGAGGAAAATTTTCCCCAGAAGCACCCATCAGAATCCCAGCCTGGCCATAGTGGGTGAAGCAGGCACAGAAAAGGCAGGGAAAGGAGAAGGGGCCACTGTGTAGACCAATCACAGTTCACCAAGCAGGCCCAGCAAACTCCTCCACACCAAGCCACAGGGCAGCGTTTCCAGGGTTCCAAGAAGACCCTTTCTCCTGGTGAAGCCCAGCCGCAGCCCCCTGAGAGCTGGGCCCCAGTGCCGGACACCGCCGGGGGAGGCAGGCCTTCCAGGGTCAGCCAGCCCCACTGTGTGATGACGGTTCATTCTCTTCCGAAAACTACACATCCACACCTTGAGTAACTAGTGTCACAGCGCTGGGAGGCAAACACTGCAAATTTATAATAATAACTAACATATGCTGGGCACCCACCATGTGCCAGGCGCTTCATTAAACATCACAGCTACAGGGACATTCTAAGCCCCACTTTACAGATGAGGAAAGCAAGGACATTGGAGCACAGAACACTGAAGTGACTCGCTCAAGGTCAAACAGCCAGCACCGGCAGGGCAGGGAACAAGCCCCCATAGCCTGGCCCGAGAGGCGCCACTTTGTGGTGGAAAGGCAGAGCTCTCCAGGACTCCCAGATTCCTGCGGAGCATTGTTTACAATGTATTCCTCTCCATAACCAGACACACTTCAGTATTTGCTAAAACATCCAGGTGATTGTTTTGTCCTTAAAAAATTGAGTGTGCCCAAATAGTCCCTGTTCTGCAAACCTCTCCTGTTCCCGCCTCTCCTTCCCTGTACATCCGGTTGCCCGTCTTTGCTGCAGGCTGCTGTTGTGCATTCTGCGCTCATCCGTCCCGCAAACTCCCCTTGACACTGGCAGGGACAAATGCAGCACAGCCAGCCAGCCCCCGCAGTGCGGCACCTCCGCCAGCAAAGGGTCCTTCCCGGGCCCGAGCGAGAGTTGAGCCAGGTGTGTGCCGCACCCCCGCCCGCCCTGAGCCTTCAGCCCAGCCCCGACTGCACAATTGCTGATGGTTTTTCATGTTGCCAGAGATAAAGATATCTCTGTGAGTCCATCCACCCATCCGCACACACGTTAGCCACGGCAACTAAGCCATTCCAATCGCTGCGCTGAAATGAACAGAGCTGAACAATAAGCTAAAACATGCCTAGAGCAAGTTGAGCAATAAACAGGTTTTTAATTTTTTCCCCTTCCATCTCTTGAGTGTCTGTCGCTGATGGATGGTGTGACAGGGGAAGGCGGCTCCATAAATTCCGAATTCTGAATACTAAATCAGCAAGAGGCTGCCGGGGGTTGGAGCCCGTTCCCCCTCTTCCCGGAGCGGCGGTGTTGCAGGGACTCTGTGGCCCAGCCCTGCCCCTCCTGAGGCCCAGCCACTGACGGGACCCAGGAACAGGCAGTGGGACCGCATGCCATCCCACTGGCCCAAGAGGGCAGCATTCGAATCCCTGGCTCTGGGAAAATGGGGTTCAGAATGGCAAGGATCTTGTTCAAGGTCACAGACGTACAGAGACACCCTTGTGGTGTCACTGTGGTTCTTTAGGTCTTGTCTATCCTGGAAGTGGCGGCTGCTTCCCCATTTTGCATGTAAGAAAATCGAGCTTCCAGACCACTAAGTAGCTTGCATAAAGTCACATGTCAGTACATGGCAGAGGTGAGAGTGGAACTATAGTTGGTTTGCATCCAGAACTCACATTTTTGTGGCAGAATGGCACCTTCCAAACCTATTTACATCATGGCACATACGTAAAAGAGTAATGTTTGTGCAGCGTACTGGAATGAACTGGAAGGAATTTGGAAGTCTTCTTCTGGAGCTTGGGGAAAAATTTTTTTTATTACCTTTTGTTTATATTATATAATTACAGTACGAAAAATAAGTATTGGCAAAGACATTAAATATCAAATACATATAAAATTTTCAAATAATATATTTTTATATCTGTAATGAGGAACCCGAGCTTGTTTCTCTGAACATAATGTTTTCATATCAAGTTTTATGTTTAATATAGCTCCACACAATTCCTGATCGATACTTTTTAATGATGGTCTCTTCAAATTCTCAATAACCGCTGCTCACCAGAAACTTTGTTCACACAAGTAGGTAATAAAAATTTTAAATCATTTTTTTTACAGACAGCTAAAAAATTTACAGCAGTTGAAATTATATTTGGAGACTCTAACAGCTTTTCCTTTTCTCTCATTGACAATTAGGCTGTCGGAATTTCTTATGATATTACACTTGGATTTCTAATTGAACTGAACTTTTGCATATCAAATGTTTCAATACAAAGATGAAACATGGTTTGAGGGCTGCATGTGCAATATTGGAGCAGTCACCCGGCAGTTGGCTACAAATGGAAGAGAGAACCCCATACATGTAAAGCAGAGGCCCCGGGATGCATTGTCTCTGTCCCCTCTGGGAACCCACCCGATGTCCCCCATATACCTTGGACTATGTACCATGCTCCTTGGGTGACTGGAACACAAGTCCTCCATCAGCTTCCCACGTCCCCCGCACACAGTGGACAGCCATTTGCAGAAGTTGCCATGCACTCAGCATCGCTGGGGAGCCAGCCCAGGCACCGTGCACAGATGTTGTGTGTGCCACAGGTGAAGGCCACAGGATGACTCTTTGGAACCTTTTCCCTTCAGGCTGTGCCCCCACCAGGCTGCTGCAGCCACTGCTGATAGCTACAGGGGTTGTAAGGATCCCAGGAGCTTCCAGGGCTGAAAGCACCACTCTCTCTCTCTGCCTGCTTATAAATCATTTGTGGTTAGCTACCTGGTTGGATGTTTTGCTCTAGATTATGCTCCCCGCCATAATTGTTGACTACGGTGAACAGTAACTTGAAATAATAACTGCAGTTTCTTCTCTTGGTGCTTTTTTTCATCTTACATTTCTTCAACAGTTAGGCAGCTTTCCAGGTACCCACGCCTCCAGGGAGGGTGGACCCAGTCAGGAACATGGCATCATTGCCCAGCTTAAAATCTCAGGACATGCTTTGGAGCATCCTTAGCAGAAAGAGAGATGTGAAAGCAAAGTGTTTTGTGAGAGAACATTTTGTGGCACTTGAAAGGGGTTTGGAGGCCTCAGAGAATAGGTTTTAATCACAGAATAGAGAAGAATACAAGCTGAGTAAGAGCTATTCTCTTAGCCAACTGCCCCCCAGCCCAGGTTCAGAGGTGGAGAAGATCAGCCAGCAGAGGAGAGAAGATCAAAGGAGATGGGACTGGGGTTTGAGTGGGTCCCTGACATGCCCACCAGCACTGCTCTTTGGAACTATGTGGGGGAAAGGGGGTTGCAGCATCACTGAAACCTTTTTGACAGATCTCAGGTGGACACAGGAAGATCTAAGAGCAGAAGAGAATGTTGTTTGCCTTCCAGGGTGTAGCCAAGGAGACCAGGTGTCCCTCATCCAACACGGCTCCTGAGCAGAAGCCCAGCAATGGCTGAGAGTGAGTGTCCAGATGATCAGATAAGCCTTGGGAGCCTGCTCATCCTGGAGTACTCGGGGGAAAGCCACCAGAATTCCCAAGCTTTTCCAAAAGAGATGCAGATGAAGCCCAGAGGGCAACTGGAAAGAGGCAAAGAGACTTTGCAGCTGGGACAAAGAGAATGCCATCAGTGCTGACCAGACAACTGGAAGCCACAGTGGGGATCAATGTCATGTGCTACAGATGCAGCAGGGGCAGAGGCCAACACCTCAAAACTTGCAAGGGAGTCAGCAAGGAACGCCTCCTCAGGGCCCCCAGAAACACAGATTATCTCAGGAAAATGAGAAGAAAACAGAGGTTAAATCCCAAACTGACCATGTTTGCATGAGAAATGGCTGGTTATACTGAACTGGTACGTTTGGAGGAAATGAAGACTAGAGAGCTAAGGTGAGTTCTGTTATAAAGAAGCAGAGAGAGCTACAGTTTCGAACATCTAAGATTATGACTGTATAAATAATTCATACCTGCTGCCGAATTTGTAAATGAATTTTAACTGTTCACTTTTAAGTATAACCAAGATGTGTAACAGGCAAATCCTCCATTTATGATGCAAACTCTGAATCTCAGTGGGTGAAAGAGGTATTCACTTTATAAAATGATTCTCCACTTTACCAAAGATGTTACTACTAACATCCTTTAATTGTCCTGACGTCTTAAGCAATTAAAGAATATTTGACTTTGCAAAACTCATTTTTCTAGCCAACTATCCAACACTGTGCTGAACAAGTCCATGCTGGTTTGCTTTAATTCAAACCTCAGCCTGACACGCTCAGGCCAGAACTCTCAGAAACACTGGCCAAGGTGAACAGGTGGATCTGAAGGCCATGTTCACTGACCAGCCGTGGCAGTCTGCACAAGGCCCTCTCCCACCTGGGCTTCTTCTAGAAGGAAAGGCCATCAGAGACTCAGATGGCTCTGCAGTTTCTTCTAGCGCTCACCCTGCAGCTTCATATTTATGAAGGCGCTGAGTTACAGACTGACCTATTTGTGTTACAGAGGAGAAAGTAGAGCTTAGAAGCACATTGTATAATATGAACATGATTGAGGCTGTGATTAATGCTACATAGCTTCTAATCAGCTACATATTGAGTGTCCACTCTGTATCAGCCTCCAGAGAGGCACCATTAGGGTGGCAAAGAAATGGCCCGTTTCCTGCCCTGGGAAGAAAGGACTCCACAGAGGAAGCAAGGAGAGAACCAAAAAGACACCTAAAGTCAACAGCCTGTGGGTCCAAAAGAGGCAGGGCTCCCTATGAGCTGCAGGAGTCAGGAGGAGAAAGATGAGCTGGCTTTTGCAGCACAGGCAGGATTTCTAGAAAAAAGGAGATACAAGAGTGGGAACAGTGCTTCTCAAACGTCAGTGCAGCCTATGGAAACCATGGCAGTGTGAGGGATGCAGTGGCATAACCAGTGATGGATGACGGGCAGTGGCAGGTGGGGAAAAGGGAATGGAGTGGGCGGTGGAGAAATTTCTATTCTCAAACACTTTTAAGGCTTTGGATCTGTTTTCTCCCTTCCCATCCAGCCAAGGTGCTGTGAATATCTCCACAGTATAGCTGCAGGTGACAAATCCCCCCAAGTCCTCCCCCACAAAAGAAGAAACTCAAGCCAAGATCTCACCAGTCAGGAAAACTCTTCCACTCCCTTGGAAAAGAAGGCTGTCCATGTTCTCTTGGTTTACATGTAAGTCATACCTTGCTGTTTCTTAAAAGGTATTTGAGGAACTGAAGATAAAAGTCAGGAGTTTAAAAAGAATAATAAAACAGAAACATCAAATCAGGAACCACAGAGAGATAAAGAGAAATAAGGAAAACCAAACCAAAGTTAGCTTTGGCCTCTGAACTACATTTAGCTGTGAGCTTCCTAAAAGCCAAAGAGAAAAGGGAAAGACATCCTCTTTAGTATAGCTAATAAAAGTATGATAGAATTTTAAGGGTGTTATGGGGGTGTTGCTGGAAGCTCCCTTTGGTTGCCCCAGCACATAGAGTACATAGTGAAGTAACTCATATATTTATCAGGCATTCCCTGCTGTGTGGGTAGTTTACTGAGCACTGCATGGTATAAGGAGAGCTAAGACACAATCCTCTCCCACCGCAAGCTTTTAACCTAATTAGGAAGATGTAGCATGTAGTCAAACAAGTATGTATTCAACAGCACATATTTATTTAAGGTCTTCCTTGTGCTGGTCCCGTAATAGACTGATAATTTCCATAAGAGAGGCAGAATTTAAAATTTTCTCGAAGGTTGAAGAACAGTCTTAACAGAGCTGGGGTGTGTTTTTATTTGTCTAATCAATACACCCTCCAGAGATAAGCCTGCCAGGCAAAGGCAGCCAGGGCTTGGTGGAGGACCAGTGACACCATTCCTGGGTTCAGGCCATTTTGTGAGCATGTATGCGCATATTTGCAAAGAATGCTGCATTTAGTTGAGTAAATTGAGGCCTACCCGTTACCCTATCTGGAAACGTAAGATGCAAGTCACCCCCTAGGCAAGCCAAGGGTGCAGCATTAAGAGAAGCTCTTTGTCACTGTTGAAGGACAGAGTCAGAGGCAGGAAACAGCAGGCGCTGATGGAGTACAAATCATGACAGACAAATTTAATTGCTTTTTTTCTAATCTATACAAATGCCAGATGAGGAGATAAAAGGAAAGCAGTGAATATAATAGCTCTCGATTTCAGGAAAGTGCTTGGGAATAGTGACTTGGGTGAGGTTCTGAGTAAAAAATAAATAATAACAATCCCAATGAACCTGGCTGGGTATCCTGTGTTGGGGAGGGAGGAACCCCACTGCACTCCGAGGGTATGGGAAAGGGAGTGCTAGAGGAAACTGACTGCACACACACACACACACACACACACACACACACACACACACACTCTCTCTCTCTCTCTCTCTCTCTCTCTCTCTCTCTCTCTCTCTCTCTCTCTCTCTCTCATTGCCCAGAGTCTGACTCAAAGTCTGACAAATCCTCCCTACTGAGAGTATGGCCCTGGGAGCAGCGGCCTGGGCGAGGCTGGGAGCTTGCCAGAAATGCAGAATCTCAGGCCCCACACCAGCCAGCCCAGGGAAGTTAGCTACACACCAACATTGCAGAGACACTGCTCTAGGCCTGTGAGGCTGGGGGCGCACCCCCAACCCTCTAACCACAGGCGCCTCCCTCACCTTCAGCCTGCTCCCCAGCCACGCCCCCAAACGCTCTGCTCCGAAATTCACCCTCTGCTCCCAAATCAAACGGTTACTTCAGTTACCTCCCTGCCCTGAGGACAGCTCGTTCTCTGGGAGAGGTTCAGCCAAGCTAAATAAAAACACCTCAGGGATATTTGTCTTTTTAAAATGAGTCAGTTAATTAGACTCTACTGGTGGGATTTCAGACCACATAACATGGAGGGGGGTGGGGGGCAAGACATATCCATGGACCATGGACAGGGGACCATCCAGGAAATAAGGATAGCAAACTGAATTGAGTGCCCCCCCACCCCGATGCCAGGTACTAGGATGTACTTTGTCTCATTTATTTCAAACAATCCTGAAGATTTCCTTATCCTCCCCCCCCACCCCCCACTTTAAGGGTGAGAAGTCTGTCACTCGGAAAGGTAAACTGGCCAGAGGTAAGCAGAGAGAAGGGACAGAACCAAGCCTGGTGCTGCTGGCTGCTGTCTTCTGAAGTCGGGACCCTCCCAGCACCCTGCTCTTGCCCCACTCACTCTTCCTACCTGTTGGATCACCTTGCCCAGCCCGACATCTAATGACCTCTAAATGACTGTTGCTGAGGGTGACTGTGAAGGGCTGGGAGGGGCTCTCAGAACCTCGTCTACACCAACTTCCTTCAGTGCCCACAGGACTGAGGAATAGGAGCTCTGTGTTGAAAGAGAAAAGACAAGAAAGCATGTGAACTGTCCAGGCACTAAATATATCATTTAGACTTGCTTATTTCCAAAAACATTTGGAATAAACTTACAGCATAAAAGCTGTATGTATTAGTCCCTTTAAGATAATAATTAATGAGTGCCACATAATAAGGGGGAAAGATAACTAGACAAGACCTGGCAAAAAGACAGCTGTTGCCGTCAAACACAGAGCTGAGCTTTAGATTCTCTGACAGTTGAGGCAAAGAAGTATGATGGTGTTTTTCCAATAAAAGTAAATGTTGTCAGGGGAGATCCACTTTTTTCAGAGCACTTAAGGGAAAACTTTAAGTCTTATGAAACTGACAGATTCCCCTGCTTGGGAAGGGGTGAAAAAAATTATATGTGACCTGGAGAAGCCAGCTGTTTGGGTAAGGTGCCCCCCAAATGAGATTCAACTTGGAAAGGCATAAGCATTCACGCAGGAAGGCAAAAATAATCATAAAGACAGAGATGGATTCAATAAGTGGAGGGGCCTCAAAAATGGGCCCCCACTGAGAGAGACTCAGCTCCAGAGCAGAGCACAAATTAGATGGGTTTGCAATGGGATGTGGCAGAGAAATAAATAAGAAAGGCAAAATAAACTGGGCGTGCATGCACAGGGTCCAGGAGGAAATGTTCTCTGGTGTTGGGCTGGAGCCTGGGAGATTGCAGCCAGCTGTGGGCATCTCATTACCCGACAGAGGTAGGCAAAGTGGAGAGAGTTCAGGGAAGGGCACCAGGCATGATTAGGTAGCAAGAGAGATTAATTTACGAGGAAAGATTAAAAAGTAAAATAGGAAAGCTGGGCTCTGGGAGGGCTGGCTCCCAGGCGGGGAGGGAATATGGGAGGCACTCAGGCAGACAGACAGAGAGGAGGAGGCCTGGCCTAGACCATAAGCGGATGACTGGGCCACAGGTAGTGGTGACAGAGACATGGAGGCTGCAGACCCTTCCAAATGCTTGGCAAGGGCAACTGGGCAGGAAGGTAGAAACTAGTGTATGTAGAGACTGGTGTGGGTTCCCGTCTGGATGGTGGTGTTTATTACTGAGCTAGGCTTCAGGAGAAGTACAAGTTCTGTTTGGACAAGTTGGTCTTGATATACTTGGAGTACATCCTACAGGCAGGTAGGCAACATGCTGGCACTCAATCTGGACTTAGAGGTTCAGGAATTATAGATATTTCTGTGATAACTGAAGCCATGGTGTGAAGGAGATACCCAAAGGCCCATGGGAACTGGAGAGCAGAGCACCAAAAACAATCTTGGGAAATGCCAAGAGCTACGGGGTGAGTGGATGAAGGACCTGCTGAGGAAGGTGCAAAGAAGCAGCCTGAGAGGTCACCAGGAAACAGGGACCGTGGAATCACACAGGTCAAGAGAGGAAGAGTTTCAAGAAGGAGGTTGAGCTGTGTGAGATGACATCAAAATTCAAGCCAGAGAGGACCAAGATATCCACTAGATTCTACGTTATGGAAGTCAGTGGTAACCAGCAAGAAGAGGTTTGATGGATCAGGTGGGGCACACACCAGGCTGTGAGAAACTAAGAGGGATGTGGGAGGCAATGACCAAGAAGAGAGTAGCAAGGACCTGAAAACGCTCGGCTGTGAAGGGGAGGAATGAGTTGGGACAGCTCCTGCACGGGGGTCTGTGGTTGAGGGAGGGCTCGGTTTTGTCGAGTTGGTTCTTAAGTGAGAATGATCTGGACATGTTTGCAAGTTATGGGGTGAAGAGATAGATTTCAAGAGAATAAGAGAGAGAGCTGAGCAAAGATCATGGTCTGGAGAATGGGCTATTGGCACTTAAGATTTCAGAGAGGGATCTGTGCTGGGTCATTCTAAGCCACCAAATGCACCTCTGCTCATGTGACTTAAAACCCTTCAGTATCTTCCCACTGCTTTTAGGATAAAGAGCAGCATCCTCCCATGTGGCCCACAGGCTCAGCGTGGTCTGGCTGCCACCAGCCTCCTCTTGTAACACATCCCTCCTCCCCATTTCCCCTAAATCCCATTCCCCTTGGCTTTCCTGCACATACAGGGCGCTTGTACATGCCTAGTACACTCCCTAACTCATCTTTGCTTTCATAACTCCTATTCAGATTTCAGCTTCTTTCAGCAAACCTTCCCTGAAATCTGACTTGGATAGCTTCCTTTATTATTGCTTATTTAGAACCATATTTCTCTTTTCCAGAGTATGTATTTATGCATTCTTTATTATGATTATTCAATTCTATGAGCAGGCACTATATCTGTCTTTAATCACCATGGTAACTCTAGCACCTAACACAGTGCTGACATTGATAAGGCCATCAATTCAGAGTTTTTGAATGAATGAGTGAATGAATGAATGAATGAATGAATGAATGAATGAATGAATGACAAGTGTTTATAAGGGAAGGAAAGCGCATAGCCTCTCTCCTCATGGTAAGACAGGACAAGCCTGGGGATCTGGAAATGGCAAATATTTTGACTAAATGAGCTCCAGGTCCCAGCCCAGAGCTGACATGGCAGAGCTACCCATGGCCCCAGACTACACACAGAAAGAGGTGGCACTCTTCTGAGAGCAATTCAGACTGGCACCAGCAGCCAACTTCATTTAAAGAGGCATAACACTTTAATTATCGTGGCACTCCAAAGGGCTCATAGAGCTGAAAACTAATTGCTGGTAAAGGCTGCCTGGGTGAGGTCAGTGAGCACTCAAAAAAGGTGCAAGGAGACAATGAGACTTTGAATTAGTATGCCAGGAACATTCGAAACATATTCATTGTGTTAATAGAAATACCTAAGTATATTAGATATTTGGGGGCTTATTATTCATATTAGTTATAAAATGGAAATCAAATTTTATTTCTAAATTGCAATCAAATTATATTTTCTATTAAAACTTTAATAGCAAGCCAGATTAAGCAATGCTACAGCTACATATTCATATTAGTAATCCAGTTTGGTTATAACTCATACTTTTTTTATTTTGTTATGAATCATTATGGGATGAAATAAAGCAAGGTATTTTCCAAAATGAACTGAAAAGACTGTTCTTTGGTGAAACAGAGAAAATGTTTAACAGTTCTTCAAATTAGTAATATGGTCTCAGTGAAATAAACAAACATAAGCACTAATTGTGAAGTTTCACACTCATGCAAATAATTCCCCTTCTTCCTCTATTATATTGTCCTGAAGACCAACGGCCAGAGAATCCTAAGAGGTCAATTAATTAAATGTCCTGTGTAGAGAGAAAATGGCATGGAACCCTTCTCTCAAGGCTGACACCTCACTAAGAACCAAGCTTGACTTATTTCTTTGTCCCAAGTGCAGTGGCCTTCCCTTGAACGTATTTGGATTCCTCACTGCCTCTTGCACAGAGTAGGTCTTCAACAAAGGTTTGACATATTCATTTAATCAATCAATCAACCACAAGTTGACCTCTAAAAGACATTTACTCATATTGTATAAGCATATCCCTCAAAATAACGCCTGGTGTTTATAAATAAACCTTTTTTCCTAATAGGCACAGTTCAGGATAGGTAGCATTTACTGAGTGGCTATCATGTGCCAGGCATTACGTCAAGCTCTTTACATATATTATCACAATTATTATTCACAGCATCGTAGAAGTGGGGGCTATTACAGATGAGGAAAACGAGGCACTGACAGGGAAGAAACTTGCCCAAGGTGATAAAGCTCTAATGGTAAAGCCACATCAAGTCTAGCAGTTTGATGCCAGGGCTGGCCTTCTAACCACTGGGCTATGCTTCCTCTCACACACAAGAAAGTTCCATAGCACCTTGTCTTTCCCTCTAGAGCTCTGTCTAGGGCTCTCCCAGATACTCAGGGTATGGAGAGTGGTGGGTTTTGCTTCAGCTCACCCTCCCCTGCATCCTCAGAAGCTGTGGGAGAGAAAGCTCAACCCCCACAGGAATTTTCACCCTACTCCTATAAACAGGACACCATGGCCCAGGGGTACAAATATGGTCACAATTAAAGTATCTGGGTATTACCTGGGACTTCCATGCCCTGTAGGGATCCAGGAATATCTGGCCCAGACTTTCCCAAGTCCAACATCCAAAGCTGGTACCTGATATTCTCATGCCCTCCTGGTCTTTGCCTCCAGTGTCTGGGTCCATCCACGTTACCTGTGCCAGGCTGAATAGTAAATAGCATTTCCACCTCTTCAAATTCATGACCACCCAGTACCTCAGAATGTGACCTTGTTTGGAAATAGTGTCTTCGTAGATGTAATCAAGTTAAGATAAAGCCACACTGAATTAGGGTGGGCCCTAAGCCCAAAGATTGGTGTCCTTAGAGGAGACAGAGATTTGGAGACACACAGGGAAGATGACCAGGACTGAGGCAGAGACTGGAGTGATGTAGCTACAAGCCAAGGAATGCCAAGGATTGCCAGGAGCCACCAGAAAGTGGAAGAGGCAAGGAAGGACCCTTCCCTAGAGCCTTCAGAGGGAGCATTGCCCTGTGGACACCCTGACTTTGGCTTTTAGCTTCCAGAAGTGTGAGACAATAAATTTCTGTTGTTTTAAGCCCCACCCCACCCCTGTGTGTGGTACTTTGTTATGGCAGCCCTAGGAAGTTAATCCACTCCTTTCTCACTTCCTCAACCCAGAGGCAGCCACCCTTTCCAGTCACCTGCTGCCCCAAGCACCATGTATCTCCATAAATCAATGTCCAGGTGAGACCCTGAAACCAGTCCAGGCCCCAAACTTTTCCTACTAGTCTGCAAAGAGATAAGTCTAGAAATTGAGAGAAAGTATTTAGAAAAGTATAGCAATTTGACAGCATAAATTTTATGTGTGTGGACTTTAGTAATAAATATTTTGGATTTGTATGTTATACATCTTTTTTTAATTTCATTTTTCTAGTTTAAAAAAACTTCATTTTTACTGCTTTTTTCAAAAATATCCATCCATGACATATTTAAAATTAAAGAAAAAACCTGATCCTTCAGTACCAAGAGTATGAAAAATCTTGCAGGGGACCAAGGGCCTTTCCTGAAACAAGGCCCACTCTCCTTAGAAGGCAAGCAGCATCTTAAAGAACATTTCATGGGTTTTTTTTAAATACCTTTTCTAACATGCTCACCATTTTTCTAGCATTGATTCTGCCCTCTCCTCTGGCAACTGCTGCCACCTCAGTTTTTTGCCAAGAACTCCCAGGGGTATCTCTAGCTATCCTCAAGGCTGGTGTGCTTTCCCAGGCTGGCCTCCATGCATTTCCTGAGACACCCCTACCCTGCACCGCATGCTCACTTTCACCAGTCCTGAAGCAGCCAGTACTGCATGGGGCTGTCTTACAAAAATGTTTGTTGCCAGGACTTATAGCTTTCGCTCATTCTTTACTTCCCTGCAGCATTGGTCCCTCTAGGAATCAAGCTGGAGGCCTGGGGGCCTGGTGGAGCACAGCTTAAAAACTAAGCGCTGTGCAGAATCACTGCTTCAACAGACCTGGACCCCCATACCCACTCTCTCTCAGAAGGGCTGCATGTCCAGCAGGTGCCTAGGTGACCTCTGTGTGTAGAGCAGTGATTTTCAACCTTTCCATCTCATGGCGCACATGAACTAGTTACTAAAATTCTGCAGCACACCAAAAAAAATTTTTTTTTCTTTGCCCATCTGTAAAAAAATAGCTTTAATTTTGATTCATTTAGCCAACTTTTGTGTTGGCTATTTTCATTTTTTTAATTTTACAATCTAAAGGAAAAGAGGTCAGTGCCTCTGGCGAAATAGTCAGGTATTGCATGTTTTAAATTTTTTCAAGGCATACTGGCTGAAAATCGCTGGAGTAGATGAAAGCAGACCCCCTCCTCTCACCCCAAGAATGCACCCACATGCCTAAACTTGCATTTCATACCCAGCTTAGGCCATGCCAGGCGCCCTGCCTGCATGAACACTAAGCCATAGTAACAACAATCATAACGGCTGATGTACCTACAGCACATTCCACGTGGCCGCCACTATCCAGTGCTGTACCATTTTAACTCATTTCATCCTCACAATATTCCTGTGTGGTAGATGCTACTGTTACCCCACTTAACAGATGAGAAAACTGCAGCATGAAGTGCTTGAGTAACTTGCCCAAGGTTACCAGCAAACATGTGGCGAAACTGTGGTTCAAACGTGGGCCCTCTGCCTCCAGAGCCCATGCTCTGTCCTGCTTCTCAGCTCTCATCCTACAGTTGTTATCAGACGCCAGCTCAGAGCAGCACTTGCCCCTTCTAACGGAGCATATCCTCCATGGCCTTGTAGAGGTCACACCATGCCACGGTGTCCAAAGGCGCCAGCCCCTTCTTCATCCTGTGGGAAAGCTTTCAAAGTCTTGCAAAAGCCCAGGAACCTACAAGGGATTTAGGAGGCTAGACTCTGTATCTGCATTTCCAGGCTCTTGCCCGTTTGCCTCTCCCAGCTCATGTCCCCTCTCTTTGGTCCTATTGACCAGCCCCTGCCCTGTCCTCGCAGGGCAGCCCGGGAGGACCTCCCATGCAGGCAGGTGATGTCAGGAGCGTCAGGGTTGTCAAGGAGAAGAACGACCAGCCTCCTCTGGCCGATGCCTTACATGCCCTCTTTCGGCTGTTTGCTCATCTGCTTGAGAAAGGGGACGGTGATAATAAAAATCATGCATCTTCACTGGAAAAAATGTCAAACCACGCAAAAGCACAGAAAGGAAATAATTAAAGTTCCTTCCCATCCCTCCCCCTTCACCTCGCCCGGAAGTAAACAGATGACCCACTTCACTCTCCGAGTTGTCTCGTTATAGAAATTGCTCCCTGAAGAGGTGCAAATACCCCCAAGAAGAGAAGCCTGTTCCATTGCCTGGTTCCCACAGCCCCTCCCCTCCCACCCGCGGCCCTGCCTGGGAAGGGGATTGAAGGGAGTGGGAAGAGGCCTGGGCCACGAGCCCGCTGAGGGCAGGCAGCCTTAGGGCAGGGCGGTGCTAGAACAGGGAGGCAGGACCCCCAGAGGAAATGTGCAAACTTCGTGCTTTTGCTAAGGTCTTGGCCTAGGGTCAAAAAGCCAGAGAAAGGAATGGTCTGCTGGAAGCCCAGATATGGTCAGTCCCGGGAGGAACCTTAGGGGGCGAGAGTCTGGCAGCCCCAACACACAGCTTTGTCCACATTTTCTCTTTCCTTGAGTACCCGCGGCAGATAGTGACACACCTTTACTCTCTCTGTCTCTCTGTAGCTCTGTCTCTCTCTACTACTAGTGACTTCCCAGTCTTAAAACCAGCTGTGATTCCATCTAAAACCGGTCTGTCTTCGGAGCTGGCTGCCTTTGCGCTTTCAGGGGTTAACAATCCCAGCTCAGGCAGCACAACTGAGCGGTGCAAAGAATGCTTGGCTAATTCCCTCACTATTAGCCTACTGAGAGAATAACCACATATAATAACCCCCCTCCCCTTCTACTCCCCCAAACCAACAAAAAAACCAACCTTGTCATTTTCTCTTCCCCTGGGGTGCACTGTGCTTCCCTTCAGAATCGGGAGTAAATTATCTCCAAAGAAGGGTTCATTAAGAATAAATAATAATTTGCACTTCTAATGCACCTTTTGTCTAAGTATCTCAAAGCTCTTTACTTAATTAATTAATTAAGAGAATTAATTAATTCGGGAAACACTCCTGGAGGGAGGGAAGGCATACTTAATGACACCTGTTTTCCAGATGAGTAAACTGAGGCCCATAGCAAAGGGCTCAAGGTCACAAAGGAAAAAGCGGCAAAAGTGAGGTGGGGGGGGGTTAAGATTAGCTTTGCTCCAACACGTTAAGATTTGGGCTTCAAAGGGCAAGCCAGGGAAGTCCCCGGGGGAAGGGAGCAGGAAGTTGGTGAGAAAAAAGTTGCTGTGGCCAGCTTTAGAAGTCAGGTGAGATGAGGTCAAGACAAAGAACTCCATAGAGGCCGTAGGGACAAGCCCAAGCGGACACTAGGTGCCAGGGGTCAGGTACCCTCGATCCAGAACCCAGACTGAGTGAGCTCCTGACAGAGGGTCTGAACCCCTTGAAGGCCAGGCACTGCATGTGAGTCAGCTGGGTTTGAGTGACAGGCACATGGCTCCCCTGGCAAGGTGGCAGTTGGCACACAATTAAATGCTTCTGAGCCACCAGCACCTCCCCAGGTGCTCTCTATTGAGACTAGAGCTAATCAGAGTTCGGGCTTTGTCTGCAGGTGGGGCAGGCAGGCTCCCCTGCTCCTCCAGGTGAGTGAGAGGAAGAGTCAGTTCTCGTTGAACACCCTCTCACAAGCCTATCCCTGGGGTGCCCTGCAGTCTCCCATCAACACCCTGGTCACTCCAGACACTGCTCTGGGACTCAGGTCCCAATATCACCTCTCTGACTTTTGTCCCAAACAGGAGACAGAGATGTAGGCACTTCCCAGCAGTCCCTGACCCTCTCCATGCTCCCTTGTGCCAGTCCATCCAGCCTTCCCCCCTCCCCCTACACTGTTCCCAGCAAAGCTAACTAGGCCACATGTGCACGCGCACCCACAAGTACACATGCACACAGACCCCATGAACATGCACAGCTCTACAAATTAACAACCCAAGCTTGTCGTTTTCATTGTGTTTTTATTATGATGCTCCTCAATGATGTTTTTAAATGAATTTTGAATAGTCCCCGTAATTTGGTTTGTTCTACATTGCAATGCAAGTACCAGGGCCCCGCAGGAATTGCTGCAAAGAATACAATATTATGTGAGCATGGCTGCTGCTTGCCTTTCTGCTTCCTCATAATTAAGCTTTATTGAGTTGTAAAATGAATAACAATTAAAAAAAAAACCTGTTTATTGATCCAGGTGCGACATGCAGACATACAAGAAAACTTTCTCCAATTCCTGACCTCACCAAGTGGCTCCAGACCTGTGTCTGCTCTCTGGTCCTTTGAGTTCTGTTATGAGCAATGGATCCCCTTCAGCTGCAGGTGGAGCTTTCTTTGACACTGTGAAGCAAACTATTGGTGTCTGCATCGGGAAGGGAATCCTAACTAGGACTTGTTAAGGGCAAAAGTCAACTGAGATTCTAGGGACTCCCAACTTACTTCTTAATGCATAAAATTCTACCTTTGGTGCAGACACTGTGCCCTATGGAAAAATTAACTCACAATGGATCATAATGTAAAGCACAATATTATAAAACTCCTAGAAGGTAACACAGGAGAAAACCTAGATGGCCTTGGATGTGGCAATGACTTTTTAGATATAACACCAAAGGCACAATTCATGAAAAAAAGCCACACAATTGATAAACTTAATTTCATTAAAATGAAAAACTTCTGCTCCATGAAAGACAATGTCAAGAGAATGAGAAGACCAACCATAAACTGGGAGAAAATATTTGCAGAAGGCACACTTGATAAAGGACTATTATCCAAAATATACAAAGAACTCTTAAACTCAAAATTAAGAAAACAAGCAACCTGATTTTAAAATGAGTCAAAGATCTTAACAGACATCTCACCAAAGAAGATATACAGATAGCAAAAATGCGTATTAAAGGATGCTCTACATCATATGTCATCGGGGAAATGCAAATTAAAACAACAATAAGATACTACTGTACACCGATTAGGATGTCCAAATCGAGAACACGGACAAGACCAGATGCTGGCAAGGAGAAGGAGCAATAGGAACTCTCACTCTTTGCTGATGGGAATGCAAAATGGCACATGTACTTTGGAAGACAGTGTGGCAGTTTCTTACAAAGCTAAGTACACTCTTACCATATGATCCAACAATCACACAACCTTTGTATTTACCAAAGAAGTTGAAAACTTACGTCCACATAAAAACAGGCGCAGGTGGGTGTTTATAGCAGCTTATTCATAATTGCCCAAACTGGGAAGCAACCAAGACATCCTTCAGTAGGTGAATGGATAAACTGTGGTACATCCAGAAAAATGGAATATTATTCAACACTAAAAAGAAATAAGCTAATAAGCTATGAGAAGATATGGTGGAAACTTAAATGCATATTGCTAAGTGAAAGAAGCCAAGCTGAAAAGGCTACGCACTGTATGCTTCTAACTATGTGACATCTGGAAAAGGCAAAATTATGGCAACAGTCAAAAGATTGTAGTGGCCAGGGACTAGGTGGGGGGGATGAATAGGTGCAGCACAGGGGATTTTTAGGGGAGTGAAAATACTCTCTATGACACTCTAATGATAGGTACATGTCACTATACATTTGTTCAGACCCATAGAATATACACCACCAAGGAAAAGCCCTAAGATAAACTATGGAGTTTGGGTGATTATGATGCGTCAGTTAAGTTCATCAGTTGTAACAAATGGACCACTCTGTTGGGGATGTTCATAATAGGGGAGGCTGTGCATGTCTGGAGGCTGGGGGGTTGCTGGATACCTAAAACTGCTTTAAAAATAGTCTTTAAAAAAGAAAAAACTAAATTGCTGCAAGCAGCCACCTACAATGACAGTAGTCACATATGAAACAAGATATTACAGAGAGAGAGGAAAGGTGATGTGTATCCATAATATCAGGATGTGCATATCTATATACACACGCACACTTTCACTCCTCGCATTCCACTCGGCATGTCGCAAAGTGATTCACACATGGGAGTCCTGAAGATATTGGAAGACTAGTGTCTGTCTCATGTTTTCTATGATTTTAGAGTGTGTATGCTAATGTGTGTGCTGTATATGTGTGCGCATATATGTGTACACAATTTTGTGCACTCATAAAGTTTATAGGTGAGCAAATGTGTTGATCTTACTAACTGCATTTGCAAACCATATGCACATATTAATGCACTATGTTGTGAATAGATATATACATGCATGGTTTATATGTGTCTGTGTCTGTGTGTCTGCATGTGTGTGCATAATGCGATTGCAGCTAGCAGTGAGGAGAGGACCAGCAGTTGAGTGAACCTCTGAATGACTGGCAAGGCATGAAGACCTGCGTGTCCAGGCAGGTTCACTGCTGGAAAGTGGGGTCTGCAGGCATTGGAGCACTGAATTAAATGCCCCAAGGGCATTCCCATAGGGAGCAGGCTGACGTCAAGGCCATGGGGGCCCTTGACCCTGGAGGGCAGGGCAGCCGGTCTCCCCCCAGAGGAACAGAGCTGAGCAGCATTAGGCACAGGCTGACCCAGGGGCTAGGGCAGGAGAGAAGTCAATACACAAATAGGCTTGAGGGTGTGAAGCCCTTGGAGGCCCCTTCCCTCCTCAGTCTCCAGATTTGTCCCCTGGGAGCTGGGAGGAGGCAGACACATGGATTTATGTGAGATCTGTCTACGAGGAATGCCCTGGATGGTGTTTCTGAAGCCAGCAATGTAACACTCAACTCATTCTGGTCATGAGGAAACTGAGGCAAGACAGGAATCAGTTTAGCTCAGCACACAGTATGCAATAACTGATAACCAATGAGTCAGTGAGTGAAGAATTGAATGACAAGATGAGGGAAAGGGAAGAGGGACAGAAAGGATTGAGTGGGTGATAGAGAGCACCTTGAGCTCTTGGCTGTCTACTCCTCATTCCAAAGAAGGGAAGCAAGAGAAGCTAGCAGAGATGGTTCATTAAAAATGAAGAACTTGCCCAGCCAGCGCGGCTCAGTGGTTGAGCATCGACCTATGATCCAGGAGATCCCAGTTCGATTCCCAGTCAGGGCACATGCCCGGGTTTCGGGCTCGGTCCTAAGGTGGGAGCATGCAGAAGGCTGCCGATTAATGACTCATCGCTGACGTTTCTATCTCTCTTCCTCTCCCTTTCTCTCTCTGAAATCAATAAAGATACATTAAAAAGAAGAAGAAGAAGAACTTGACCTTACTATTTTCTGAAGGTGGAGAGGAGGTATTGGAAGAGAGTATGCATGAAGTATTGTTTTCATGTATGATCATTTTGAGGTGTGTTCATATTTATGAAGGGGAGTTCGTGTGGAAGTGTATTTGGATATATGAATGATACCTTGGATAAAAAGAGATAAAAATCATTTATTGAACTCAAAGGCCTTCTGAGATAATAAGGGAGATTTAACATAACCACAAGCACGACTGATTCATTCTACAGACATAGTCAACACAGAGCTGGGAGCTATGGCGGATGCCCCATGAATTAGACTCACATTATCCCCTGAAAGATCCCACAGAGATAAGGCATGCTAACCAACATTAGAATCAAAGGAGAGATTGCAGCGAGCCAAGAGGGATATACAAGTGAGGTGCAAGAGGAGTTAGAAGCCATGAGGTGATATTCTGTGTGTATGTGTGTATATGTGTACTCACATGCAATCAGTGTCTGGGTGAAGGGCTTCTGTAGTTGAGATTTGGGATCTTGACTCATACATACAGCTGGGTTTGGTATATATTATACAGGGAAAGTTGCAGCTATGATTTTCTATCCCTTTCCATCACTCTGGAACATGTTATTTGAGGGTCATAGGTGGGGTGACGATATAATTTATTGACCAAGTTGGAACACTTGAAAGTGAAAGAGGGCCCTGTTAATAACTACACTGGATATCTGGCATAACCTGGGACTGCCCTGTGCACACTGGGGCTTGAGGTTACCCTGGTTTTAGAGGCCTGCAGCAGGCTGTCCTTGAAGCCCCAGCAGCCGAAGCGCCAGACATCCCAGGTCACTCCATTGGGAGATTCAGTCTCCTGCCACTCCCCCTTCCAGAATGCAGGCCAGCCCCACCCACCCAGCAGTGAGGCTGACCCACGGCGCAGGGTCAAGGGCTCAGGGAGGACAACATGGGAGAAAAGGCTCCTGGGGCTTCAAATGTCCTGCCACCCCACAGCCGGGCTCCTCAGCAAGCCTGCTGCTCAGCCTGGGATCTTAACACTTACTCCATCCACTTTAGCACCGCTGTTTCCCCCCCTGTGCCAGCCCAGGCAGGCGGCTCTAATGGATTACTTGCATTATCTCCCTCATCACTGCTGAAATATTTATCAGACCATTATGTATTTAGTGGCCAGGAGTGGGGAGTGGAAGGGGCAAGAGGCAGAACTGCTTTGGCCAGATGCAAGGGTTAATTACAGATGGGATAAATCCCCCTCTCCCAATTTAAAAATTAAATAATTAACATGGTTAGGAGATTAAAAGCAGCCAATTACTTACATGTAAGGAAGTCCAGCACAGCTTAATCCAGGTTTGAGTGCCTTCCAGCACCTCATTTTATTATCTGTTCCCTTCCCCTACTTGCACACCTGTGGGCTGCCTGGGCCTTAAACCAGCTTCTAATTAAAAACCATACTTCCTTTCTTTGCTCCTCAAGCAACCAGGGTGTGGGAGAATTCAAGCTCTCCTAGAACTGGAGTCAACATTCGCCTCGTAAAAGAAGTTCTGAAGGTAACTCCAGGGCTGGCACTGTGAAATATTGTTCATTATAACGAAGCAGCTGAGATAATGCTGTTTTCTAATTTCCCTTTCTCAGTCAGAAATTAAATAAAAAGTCATGTCTAAATTACAATACTGGATTGAGATCAGACGAGGGCCCCATGCAGAGAGCTCATGATCTATCCTTTCCACATTTTACAACCATTAAAAAAGATTATCGTCGTTTTTTCCCTCCCTTGTCTTTGAGGCCATTTACATTTCTTCTGAACTCTCACTATGTTTTATTCGAATCTCTTCAAAGTGCCAGTGCACATAATAAGTCAATCACAAACTTAAATTAAGAAAAAAAAACACAAACCCAGGCAAACTTGGGCTCTGAACTCCAAAATCAACTACCAGAGGGCCCCTAATCTGGCTGTTAATCATCACCTTCCTGGCCCTGGAGTTTTGCCCACTACCCAGTTGGCAAAGTCTTCTCCAGGGAGAGTCAAGGTGGGGAGGACTCACTTCTTGCAAAAATAGCCTACATTTCTATAGCCCTCCCTTGTTGCAGAAATGCCCCTTGGACAAAATGAAAATGCTGGGCTGATTGGCAAGGGGTATTTTAAAATTCCAATGAGCCTGTAATATCATATTTAATTGAACACTTATTTGACTACCCAACAAGGGGAAAAAAGAAACACTGGCACGTCTTGACAGTTGTAATTCAAACATTCTGTGTTCTGAGAAGTTGTTGGTATTTCCAGAATGTTGCGCAAAAATTTGTTGCTAAAATTTTTTTTTGATGGAACTGATTAAATAGCATCATTATGAACTACTTTTACCATATGCAAGTTGCTACCTATCAACCACTCATATAATATAAATTGAGCACCTACTATGTGAAAGGCACTGGGCAAGAATCACAAGAGATGGTCTCTTCTACTAGAGTCCTGTGATCAGGGCCCCTGAAGCACTAGCTGCACTTGGGTGCTTACTCTCCAGCTAGGACAAGAATACATTTTTTTATAAAGAGTACATTTAGATTTAAAGATATAGCTCAAATTACTGTGAGTGCAGGGCTGCTCCAGGAAAGACTCTTAAGAGTTCAAAGGAGGTGAGTCCCTATGTGACACAATAGTTAGATAGAATCTGGCAGAGGAGAGGGGCTTGAGCTGGGCTTTGCAGACCAGGTAAGATGAGGACAGAAGATGAGAAACACTTCAGAAAGGGCAAAGTATGAGCAAAGGCCTGGGGATGGGATGCTCAGGGCATTAGGATACAGCAAGCCAGACAAGGCCTAGACAGATAATGCCTGGGGATGGTTTCTTGTGGCCACAAGCAACCTGTCTGTGGCTCCTCAGAAGGCCGCTGAAGGTGGGCGAAGTCTGACAGTGTACACTGTAGTTTCCATGGACAAGTAGCATCTGATCCATGCTACATTTCAGAGTTCCAGGGAGAATCACCAAGGAGATACTCTACAGTTGGACATCTGCTCCAGCAGCCAGCTGCAAGCCCCACAGACCACTGTCATAGAGGTACTGGAGCAGTTCTGATACCAAGGGCATTGTGTGCAGCCCAAAATGTTGCAATCAGAGGAGAAAAAGGGGCAGAAAGGCTGGGTAGAGTTTGATGGCAGACCTAGTGGCAGTGGCCCTGGGTTGAACTCATGTGTCATATACTTTTGTCTGTTTGCAGTTTTGTGCCCTTAGAGTGCCATCCAAGCCAACTGCAGAGTGAATGCTCCAGCAGCACATGTATATTCTGCGAATCAGAGTGCCATCATTCCCCCAACTCCTTGACGTGAATGAGTTCAACTGGACCTAAAACCCACCTGCATCATTGCAAAAACTCTCAATGCTCCATTTGTCAATGAAAGAAAAGGAAGACTGTTAAATTCTTTAAATATAATTTCAACTCTTATGAATCTTTAATAGTTATAAAAATGGCTTTAAATTTTTTATCATCCACTTGTGCAGTTTCTTATCAAGGGTGACTACCAAGAATATGTAGAGTTCACCACTAAAAGAATCTTAATCAGGCATGGTGTGTAGTCACTTCAAACATAAACCAGGATATGAAACAGTTATATTTATGGAAGGAAGCAAGCTCACGTTTCTCATTAAAAGGAGGAAAATGTTTTATTCTAATTCAACAGATAATGTCTTTCTTAATACACTGTATTTTATTTTTCATTTTGTATAATTAAAGAAAATGGAATGACTTTTTCCCCAAGGCCGAAAGAGACACCTCAAATCCCCTGCAGTTTACTATAATGTGCAGTACAAATATTCTTGTTTCCATGTGTGTCATGACTTCAAAAAGTTGGACAGTCCTGCTCTTAGGTATCTTGCTTGGTCTTAATGGACCTTGAGTGGTCCATGAGTCTGACTGGCAGCCAGCTGTCCCTTTGCCAGTGTCTGTAGATCAGTGTGACCATAAGACTTCCCAGACCCAACAGAGGGTCTACAGGGGTCAAAGATGGTACCTTATGACCCTGAGGAGGTTCCCCTTGGAGATGCTCCACTGATACTCTCCTCTTGACTGAGTCTCTACTGGTAGCAAAATATGTTATAGTGCAGGAGAGAGGAGAGGGACGCACAGGGGAAGGTGCAGCTCCCAAATAGCAAAGGCATGCTCACTGGCTTACCCTATCCAACTCTTCGTCTTTAGTTCTTCTAGGCGCTCTTCTCTACCTCTAGATTTTAAATAACTTCCTGAACTATAAATGCAAGAGTTCCAAATGAAAACTGATTGATAGCCTCGTATAATTATATAATAAAAACGCACCGATATGCATATACATTATGTGTGGGCTCGTGTGTCTATATGCATCTGTATCTATTCCAGAGGGAGGAATATGCAATAACGTCTTCTGAAACAAATTGTCAAGGTGTCAATAAGGAATCTCATAATGAATGTGTGGGTGTGATCTGGGGTAATTTCATCGCAATTATGTTGCTCAGGCTGATTTCCCAAGACAGGTCTTAAAGGCACAAGTCCCATTCCCAAGCGGAAAGCTGGGTGTTTTGCTTTCTATGGCATCGTCAAAGTGTCACATTTCCAAGCCAAAAATGCCTTCCCTCAAGCAAGCCAGACCGATCTGAGGACATCAGGCAATTAGACAGAGTGTTAAGAGCTACAGGCCACAACTACAAGCTTTAAAAACCTGGGGGAATTTTCTGTGTCTGACCCCCAATAATGTTATCCACTGTTTATGGCTAAGAAATAACAACAGTACTACCTAACCATTTTTTAGATTTCCAAAAAATGAGTACTAACTATATCAAACACTGTTCAAAATGTAGGGCCTGAGGAAGACCAAGGGTGGGGACTGGGCAGGCATGTGCTGGAGGGGGCAAGGGGAATATATGTGGCCCAGGCCCCCAAGGAAGTCCCAGCCCATCTGAAGGGATAGATGCATGAACAAATGCCAATGATTCAACATGAAATGGAATGTAATAGAGGTCTAACCATGGGAACTGGGGTGGGGGCAAGGACATAAAAAAGGCTGTATAGGACAACTGTCATGGAAGACGGCCTTGAAAGTACAATGAAAAGTGTAATCAATATCTAAGAGATTTCGTTTGTTTTGTTGTTGACCCTCACCCGAGGATATTTTTTCCATTGATTTTTTTAGAGAGAGTGGAAGGGACGGGGAGAGACAGAGAGAGAGAAACATCAATGTGAGAGAGACACATCAATTGGTTGCCTCCCCTCGGGTGCCCTAATGGGGGCCTAGGATCTAACCTGCAACCAAGGTATGTGCCCTTGACCGGGAACCGAACCCGAGACCCTTCAGTCCACAGGCCAACACTCTAACCACTTAGCCAACTGGTTAGGGCTAAGAGATTGTTTTTGCATAGTACCCTGCTCTATGCTGGGCACAAAGGAGGCCCTCCCTCAGCAAATTTTGTTGCATGAAGTATAGGCTGCATTCAAGAGTCTTCTCAGCAGGGACAAGGGTCCCCGGTCACCCATCACTGAGACAGACCTACAGACTTTGCCATTTGTGGTCCAGGAAATTGTGTAATTGCTGGGCCCCAGCCACAGGGCTAGGCCTGGGCCATCCAGGAAGCAGGCTAGAAGAGAAAAAGAGAGAGGGAGGTTCCACAGGAAAGGGGGCAGGGTAGAAGTCATTTTCCCTGCCTTCCCAACAACATCTAAGTCTAGACCAGCCAGGTCATACTAGAGACACCTGAGTTTTTGCTGATACCTCCTTGCCCATCCCTGCAATGCCCCTCATTACCCTCCTTCTCTCGATACACTGCTGTCCCTGAGTCCTGTCACCTCGGTCTTTGTAACATCTGTCAACTCTCTGGATCACTACAATCGTGTCCTGCCTGGTCTCTCACCCCTTCAATCCATACACTCCCTGCTACCAGCCTGATTTTTCAAAAATACTTAAAACTCCCCTCCCTTAAAACTTCCAGTGCCCCCCCTCACAGACAAAGCATAAACTCCTAGGCATTTCCAGCAAGACCTGCATGCCCTTGCGCCTCCTTGCCTTAGCAGCTCTCTCCCTTCCTTGAACTGAACAACCCCACCGTCACCTGGACTCTGTCTAGTTCCTCCACTGCCTCATGCTTCCTCTCAGTGCCGGACCTTTAAACACCTGTTGTCTCTCCCTCTGAAATGTCCCTTTGCCTTCCTCTATTACGAGGTTAACTCCTGGACAACTTTTACAGCCCTCCCCCTCTGGGATTCACCGTCTGGGTGAGATACGCCCCCTCTGTGCTCTGGAGCACTTTGGGCGTTTTGATCTCTAGCAGAAACAATGAGCTGTCTCTTTACTAGCCCATCATGCTCCTGAGCTGTAACTTCCTGGGGAGAACCATGCCTATTACCTGTATAAACCCACCACCCAACACCTAGCGTGTGGTTCCTGACAAATAGCATGTGCTCAATCAGTGTCAAGGATGGGGGTGGTGGGGAGGTATGTTTGAATGGATGGAGGCAGAGGGAAGGAAGTGAGCAAAGGCACAGAGGTAGGAAAGCCCAAGGTGGGTCTGAGGAAGCCTGAAGAGTTGGGTGTGAGTGGAGCAGAGATCTGTGTGGGCGAGCCATGGGAGGTAATGTCAGCTCAGCTGGAGAGGACCTAGAATGCCCAGGCTTTACCACGGTGCTGCCTCACAGGGGCTGTTTCCCTCTCCTGGCTGGGCCAAGCAGGAGTCTTTGTTTCCGAGCCATTTAGATGTGTGTGCATGCTGTGTACGTTGCACTCTTTTATGATGGCTGTTGTTTGTCGGAATTGATTAGCCTTTCTGTGTGGGAGCCATCTGCTGTCTGTCAGGCTCCTGTCTCACCAGCATCTTGATTTCAATAAATTATTATAGCACTTGGAGTCGGCTGGGTAGTTTGATGCTGTGAATCCCACACATCCAAATCAGAACTGGATTGAAAGCCATTTAATGCTGTTTTCCCACTGCCTTCTCTCTTGATCAACAGCTTCTAAAGTGAACCTATTATCTGGGGCTGCCCGGTACATTCTGTACCTTCTCCTTTCTTCTGCCCACAGGACTGAGCAGCAGATCCTGGCCTGACCACCACAATACCCCATTTCCCTGGATACAGGGACTGGTCTGGGGTGAGCCTGTGGGTGAGAGAAGTCGTTCCACTAGGGTTGCAAAGATGGAGGATGCATATTTGGAGCTTTTAGGGGTCAGCTTTGCTGACATGTGGAAAGAGCTGAGCAGACACAGGCAAAGACGAGACACAGACAATGTCCTAGGGGTACTGAGCCTTTGGTTCCTTCCTACAATTCTTCCTTCAACTCTAGGTGCTATGTCAATTTCTTCCCAGCTACAGGTGTCCTTACATTTCTCTTTGCTTAAGCTAATGTGAGTTGAGTTTCTGTTACCCACACTACAGGGATTCCTGAATATACAGCATCATTAACCAAGTATATGGGAGTCATCCTCAAATCTTTTTCTTTCACCCCAGATCTAATCAATCACCAAATCCTCTTAATTCTACCTCTAAAATGTCTTTTCTGTTACTCTACTCTCTTCTCTAACTTTCTCTCAGCTGGATCATACAACAACTTCCTAACTGGGCTGCCTGGGATCTTGTCCCCTCCAAATCCACCTTCCACAAGGCCATCAAGTTGCTCTTTCTAGAACCCAACTTTGCTTCAAAAACTTCACAAGGCATCCATTGCCCATAAAACAAATTCAAACCTCTAAGCCCAGGATACTAGCCGGTCTCCATCTGCTCCACCGACCTTGTCAGCCCCAACCCCTAATGCAGCCCACCTCGCACTGTCCCATGCCTCTAAGCCTTTGTGCATGTTCTCCCCTGTGGCTAGAAGGCCTTCCCAACCTTGTTCATCCGGTTTCTGGTCTGGCCTTCCATGATTCAGCTCATAATGCATTTCCTTTGCAGAATGATCACAGCCCTTGACAAGATGAGCACAGCTTTCCTCTGTAATTCATGGCACTTTGGTGTTTGAGCTAATGACAGGGAGATGGCATGGCAGAGCAATTAGGAGCATGGGCTCTGAGTCAGAAGACCTGTGTGGGTTCTGGCTCTCACCTTTACTTGCCTTGAGGACTTCAGTGAGGCACTTCGTCCTGAGGTTCACTTTTCCCAATGGCAAATGGGAGAAATAAATAAGTGTAGCAGTAAAGACTAGATGAAAAAACTCTGTCAAGTCCTTAGGTAGAATATAGCAGTTACTCAATAAATGACAGCTCTAGTCATTGTGTTTATAACTTTATATTATCGGTATATTAGTATATGAAACCCCCTTCCCCTATCTCCCCCCAACCCCCATCATGAGCTCCTTGATGGCAGGAACTGGGTGCTGCATTTTATTCTGCACCCATGACACCTGGCACTGTGTCTGGCACAGAGTGGGCATGCAATGAACATTTATTTCACAACTCTATTTATCTCTTTTCACCCACTGTTTTACTGGGGGTGGAGCAGGGTCTGGGGGCACTGCTGCGGCTCTCGTTACTGCTGAGACTCTACATGGCTCCAAACTGATTAATAATAAGTTCTCCCTAGGAAACAATTCAGAGGGCACAATCAGTTACTCGATCAGCCTTACAGGGGGTACAAACAGCAGTTCCTTTAAATGCCTTCCTTCATTCTTCTTTGCTACCTAAGTTCCAACTTTGATCAGTTCCAACTCCCAAGGAAGATGATCCTAGTTTCAACTCATAAATAAGTTCTGAAAAACCTAAGCCAGTCATGATGATGCCACTCCCCTTGCTGGATCTTGGTTTGGAAGGTGAGCATATTACCCAGTGTGTGCCCAGGAGGGGGAAGTCCTCTGCTGAGCTTTTGGGAAAGGTTTCTTTGTTTTTAAGAAGAGATACGAAAAAGAGATAGTCCCTTTTCTTCTGCCCCATGTTGTTCTGTCTGCCAAAGAGGCCTTGAGCAGCGGCACTGCCATTTGGTAACCACGAAGGAAGCACCCTAGGACAGCAAGGCAGAAACATGGAAGGAGCCTGGGTCCTTCATGGCACTGTCTAGTTGGAGAATTAGCCAGCTCTGGAGCAGCCCTGCCTCTGAAATAATTGCTTGATGAGATGACAAATTTATCTCACTAAATCAGTTAAATCAGAGTTTTGTTTGAAGCCAAAAAAACCCCATCAAATTCACTTTACAGCTTTCCCCCAACATGTCCCTGTGCATTCTTTTCTTGGAGGTCACAGAATACTCTCACTTTTCCATGCTTTTCTCCTTTTTCACATATGCCATTCCCTCTTCCTGAAGAGCATAATCCATCTTTCACTCCTTTTTCCCTGGCTAACTTTTACTTACTTTCTAAAGCTCGATTCACCCTCCTTAAGAGTTGTATGTCTGAACACTACGTAGCTCCTCTTAGAAGTATCCCATGGTTCCTCTAAGGACAACTTAGGTTACCCCTCCGGCGCTCCTCTTCTGAATCCCAATAGCACTTTGTGCACATTTTAAGTCGCATTGAATTATAATCACCCATCTTGTCCTCTCCAACTGCAAGGAGAGCCCCTCGAGGGGAAGGACTCCATCTTATTCCCCAGTGTCCTTCAAACCTAGCACAGTGCCTGGACAGGAGCCTAATCAGTACTCAGTAGAAGATGACTAGCTGGGGAGACACTTGGGCGACGCACAGCCTCTACCACGGATGGGCTTACACACTTGTCAAGGAAGCCAGAGTAACGTGAGCAAACTATGGAACAAACAATGACGTCACATCGTGTGGTGCACAGGCTTCTAACAATTAAAGAAGTGCATAGTAATGCAACTTAAGGTATCATTACAGATATTAAATTTAACCAAAACAAATAAAACCTATAAAATCCAATTGGGTGGACTGCGGGGAAATAGCATGCCTGAGTACTGTCAGTAGCATAGTAAATTGGTTCAATCTGTCTGGAGAGCAATAGGGCATTATGCAACAAAAGCTATAAAACTGCTCATACCCTTTGACATAGTAATTCCATTTTAGGGAATATACTCTAAGGAAATAACCCAAACAAAAACAAAAAAAAAGGCAATTTATAGAAGACATTTATAGCAACAGTACTTAGAATTAAGAAAAAGCCAGTAACAACCTAAGCTCTAATGGGACAGCAAAGCTAAGCAGATTATGGCATTTTAGGTAGGAGTGAAAACTGGCAAAGTCCACACATATGAATGCAGACATAAAATTATGATAAGTTAAAAAAAAAACCATAAAATTACACCATAGTGGTTTAAATTATATAAAATTTTATTTAAAATGTATTGCAGAAAATATTAAAGAAAAATTTAAAAATCACTTCTTGATCATTAGGTGCCGTATTCTCATGGAATTCAACCCCCGTCTCTGGAATTCATGTATCTTACCCAGGAATCTACAGTACATACATCTTCCATCCTCTGAGTCCTATCAGTTATGATGATGTCAATATACTGAATCAACCTGATGAGGGGTGAAGGATGATTAAATATCTCCATGAAATAAATTGTGACATAGCGATGGAGAATTGGAGCAATAAGGTATACTGCAATCCTTGCCAGGTGAAAGCAAACTGTGTCTTTTTATCGGAACTGCATTTTTAAAAGCCACCAGCCATATCAAGAGCTACAGATTAAGTGTCAGGGGCTGGGTTCTTTTCTCCAGTGAGACAGCCATATCAGGAATAGCTGTAATGGGAGGCCACTTCATCATGTTTATAATAATCTACTCCCATTCCCATAGAAATATCCACTCTTTGCATTGGAGAAAAAAATGATTTAAATGAGATTGTGCTAGAAATCACCACCCCTGTACCTTTTGAGTCTTTGATGGCTTTAATAGTTTTCCCCAGGGGTAGGCCATTGTTTTGGTTTACTCATTTAAGTCTCCCACTTGGCACTTTCTAACAAAGAAACCCTTAAGGGAATCAGGGAATCAATGTAATCATTCTTCCTGCTACTGAAAACAAATATATATGTATTCCAACTAGGCAGTCAGGAACTGAAAAAATAACATGAAATGTATCTCGACCACCACTAGAGCAGCTATGATGTCAAAATCCTATTTATCACCTAACTCCCATAAGATTCCCCACTGACCATTGGACCATAGTGATCCCTGCAAATTAGCTCAGAGCCACTGAAAAATCTAAGCCGTATAAAAGCATCATTTCCCACCAAGTTGCCATTGCCTTGGTGTAAGACTCCAGATCTCTTTGAAGACAAGCAGTAGTAGGATTTGCAGTATGTGCTTGTATATAGTCCCCAAGTATACACTCCATATTCATATGGGGTAATTGCACAGTCCTTCTTCAAAGGGCTCTGGGGTTCTGGTTAAAGTTCAGGAACTGGGGGAGGAGCAGTGATTCTCTATACTTGGTGACTCAAAAGAAGGTTCTATTATCTAGGCCTAGAATTTGTTATTTGTTTTTTGTTTGTCTATTTTGATTATACGTCCCAAGAAAGTTCTTAGAAGACAGTCTTTATGTTTCATGCAAAACACTTCATAATCAATTAGCCATCCCAAAGGCAGCGATGGGTCTAGGCTGTCCTGATTCCCATACTAACCTGCTGCCTGTTATGGATCCATGCAGTGTTGACAATTAGCTGCTTACCCAATAGCCACTCTCCACTTTTGTCTTGCTAACTAAACAAAATTTGCTGTAGTGAGTAATGTGCCCAGCTAAAAGTTCTTATATTCCCAAAGTCTCTTGCAGTTAAGTTGCAGGCCTGTGACTTAGATTCTGACAAATCAGACGGATGTGTGTGAACGTTGCATTAAGAAGTGAGCAAAATGCAGTGGAGCTGATGTCTGGCAAGCACATGGTAGAGCTAACCAGGTCTGCGATGGTGAGACTGTAGCGTCTGGTATCCAGTCCTAAGCATTACCAGTACCAAGGAGCAGTCATATCTCATTAAAGCCACCCCACAGCCCCAGGCTCTGCTCTTCAGTCATCCCACCCCCAATGCATCCTGTGTAGTACCTAATATGCCTCATAAAATCTCTCTTCTGCTTAAGCCAGCCAACATGGATTCTACTGCAATTAAGAACATTAAATAATACATGCACCACCCTGCCTCTGGAGGTTTTTTTAAGTGTCACTCCTTGGTCTCTTCCCCTGGGAATCCTAGTCTCCCTAATGAAATCAGGGATCCCATTTCAGCTACAGAACTCTCAGTATAAAGACAAGAGCTGCTATGGCTCTCTTCAAAGATGTTGGCACTCCCCATTGTCACATTTCTCAGTGGTTTGGTAAAGGAAGCTCTTCTAGTTGCCTTAGGGAATATAGTTAATGGATGGGTGAGCAGGTTGCATAAGATAAATCCATGTCAACCTTCTTATCTACCTAATTTTTTTTATTCTTTACATTACATCAAAATTTTCTGGCATCTTATTTTCATTCCCTATGGGTCATTATTGACTACAGATTTCAGTAAGCCATCTGAAAATATTAGAAGTCTTTTTATTAGAGAGATTTGAGCTAGTGTGTTGAATTAAACATCTTTGATAAGTGCTCCCATAGTCCTGAATTTAGCCTGATTCAAAATTATATTTCCCCAGAATGGAAAGCCAGTTTAGATGCTGAGTTACCAAAATGAATGGCACTTGTCCCCTACAGACACCAATATTGGTTCTCAAAATATTCTCCAAGAAGCTCTGGAGGTTCTCAGAGCCCCTCCAAGAGCAAAAAATGCAAGGCTTTCTGAACACCACACTCCACTTCAATCAGAGAAGCTTCAAATTCTACTTCTAGGCTTACAGGTAAGCTTTTATTTGAGGAAGGGATCTAAAGCTTAAAAAAAATTTTTTAAAGTTTTGTAAAACACTGAAGGACACCTTTGAAGTCTACCTAGAAAACTTCTTTCTAATTACCATGACCTGGTTTGATGTCCCTCATTAGAATTCTAAGGGAAACCTCCAGAAATGGTTGCCTGTTTTAAGGTTGTTTTCCCCAAAATCCACTGGGTCTGTCAGGAGGTCACATCTTTGCCTTCCAAGAGGGTATCATCACATACACATCTCTTGGTAAAAGGCACAAGCTAGCATGCCCCAGTAGTAGGCAAACAGGATGGAACAGTTTCTTCAAGGCCATACCAGGACCTATACAGCATACTCCATCCATGGTCCCTGGGTATTGGGCATGATGTTTCTTAAAAAAAAATTAATCTGTGGAGGGTCAGTAGTGTCAAAGAACATACACCATGCACTCAGTCTTGTGCTAGACTCAATGGAGAATTCAAAAGAATAAAAGATTGTGTCTCCAATCATTCATTCCTTCATGTACTGAGGACGTATCGTGTTCAGGCCACTATGCTGGTGCATAAACCCATCCCTCAAAGCACTTACCATCTGAGATATGTACAAAACTCTTCTACATGCAACAATTAGAGAACACCAAAAGAGTATAATAATGTGGGTGTCTACAGATTATAAATGCCCCTCATATTCAAAGAAAAAGGAGACGAATGAGGGCTGAAATAGAACTTTTTCTAAGAATGAGGTTTATATTGCAAAATGAAAAAGATATGGGCTTTCCAAGCAAGAGGAAAATGAACTGTGTAGTGCACATATGTAAGTGCCCCTCCTCTAGGTGCTTATTTATCTTGTCTTCCTTAGCACGGCCTGCTCAGCCCAGTCAGCTACAGCGCTGATGAGATCAAGGTCTCTTACAGCTCCATACATCTGTGATTCTACAATTCTCATAGAACCACCATCTAACCACCATCTAATCCGTAAGCCAGTTAGTTTCATGTGAAGAGACCCCTCTGACCCCTGGGCTCAAGACTGTGTTGTCTCCAGTTTATGAATGTGTGCAGGTCCTCAGACAAGAAGGAGTTGAGAGTGTATAGATGTCCCGGCACAACCCCCAACTCAACCCTTTGAGCGCTTTGGATCAGTAGCATCTCTTCCAACCATAGACTACATTAGCACCTGGCACATAGTAGATACTACATATTTTTAAATGATAAATGTATATAAGACAGGGACCACGAGAATGCTGCAACTGCAAAGCGAATTTGGGGTCAGAGCCAGCTGAAAACATCACATTTTCATACACTTGTGAAGGGGCCAGTAGAGTTTAAGAACACAGCTCCAGATTCAGAGCTTGGGTTCAAACTCAGTGCCAGCACTTCCCAGCTGTGCAGCCTTGAGCCTTGATTTCTCCAAGTGCCAAATAAGGATGGTGATAGTTATTGTGAGTGAGGGTTAAATGACAAAGTATTTAGCACAGGGCTTAACACATATTAATGCAAATCACATCTCATTCAGGGGGAAAGTCAGATTTGTTCACTTTTGCCTCAAACACCTAATGAAGACCACCAAAAGGGACCACTCAGCAAAGAAGCAGACTGGCCCAGAAACCTGCAGAAATATGGTCCCCCTGAGGATCATCGTCTTCTGTCCTGGCTGGTGTGGCTCATTTGGTTGGGCACCATCCTGTGCACCGAGGGGTTGCTGGTTCCATTCCTTGTAAGGGCACATGCCAAACAATGTTCTGCTCTCACATCAATGTTTCTCTCTCTCTCCCTCCCTCTCTTTAAAAAATCAGTAAAAATATTTTTTTAAAACAGATTATCACCTCCTTGCAACAGGCTTTCTTTCACCTCCTGACTTCTCCCTCCTATGCCTCTAAGCACCCCTGCCCTTCCTACAAGGTTCCTATCACCTTAAGACATTTAATAGAAAATCTCAAAGTTGAAAGAGACCATAGAGGTTATCTACTCCATACCTCATGATGTTAGGCTTGTGACACTGTTGGTAGATAAAGGCTTAACATGTGATTTACTTTTTCTTCCAGGTGTCTGAATTTTAAGCTTCAGTGGACTGAATCTCTGCTAGAGGAATCTCAAACATGTGACAGAGGAGATAAGTACCACCTAGCACTTCATAAGCATTAGCTCCTTTAATCCTCCCATTAACTCAAAGAGACAGGTACTTTCACTCATCCCCCTCCACCCACTTTCCGTGAGGAAACTGAGGCTCCGTCGGAGAGGGTAAATAAGTTGTTGTGCAGGGTCACACAAGCCAGTGAGTAAGGACATATGATATGAACCCAAGTTGTTGACCCTGTGCTTGTAGGACTTAGTTTGTTAGATTTAATGAAGCTGTCATTAATGACTTACAGGCAGGAAATGTCCATGAGGGCTCCAGGGGGTGTCAGAATCTGGGCCAAGCAGAAAATCCTTCTTGAGAAGAGCCTGGATCTCCCTGAACTGTGTGTGTCAAGTGAAGAGAATAGTATCTACCTCTCAGGTGGTTGTGTGGTTTCTCTATAAATAGCAATATCAGTATCAAAATTTGAAAAATAATGAGATGAAGGATCTCTTGTTGTGAGCTTGAGAATGAATGCGCTGCGGATTCATGGCCACCTGTGTGCTGTTGATTCCATTTGGGTGTGAAACCCAGGGACCTGCCTGGACAAGTGTTGCTCTCCACCTGGACTGTGGAGAGCTCCTGTAAGCCCAGAACATTCAGGCGAACATTTGTTCTGCTTTCCCATATGCTGCCCCAGCTGCAAGTTGCTATACAGCGGCCACAGAACCTCAGGCCTTGGAGTTGCCCTGATCCTAACGTGATTTTCCAGGAGGTGGCCAGGAATCTGGAAGGGTGGAGCTGGGCAGTGGGCAGGGATAGGCTCATTTCCTTCTTTGCAATTAACTGGAGGCAGAATGAAGTGGGCTAAAGCAGAACCACTGGCAAATGAAGAAAAAAATAGATGAATAACACTGTTCACATATCTATAGAACATCACAGTTCTATAGTACCCACATCTATTATTCCATTTATGGGCAGACCTGCCATGAATATTATTTCCATTCGGCAGGTGGGAAAAGCAAGACAGAATGTAAGACCGCTATGGGCTGAGCTGAAGCCCAAACCAAAACCTCCAAGTCCTTACCTAATACCCTTTGCCTGAGGCCCTCTGACTCTGTCTCCAGCCACCCACAGGAGAGGAGCCCACACTTCCATGCCCAGCAAGAGATTGCAGGGGGTCTACAATCCTGGGAAAGATGCCATCTAACTTGGTTTCTAGGAACAACACCACACCTAGCAGAGCAGCTCATCCCTTCTATCCAGGAGACGCCATTCATTCCTGAGAAGACCCTGGAGCCAGTTGTCTCCCAGGAAGAATCAGCTTAAAAAGGACCCAAATGTAGCTCGGAGAAATCACTGCCTGGAGAGCCAAGCGGTCTCCCGACTCCACTTCCAAGAGGGTCTGTGCAACCTGGCCTTGAAGAGAATGGGTAGACGAAGACTTCATCGGTCTGTGTCAAAACCCAGTCAGGGACAACATCCATCTTCCAGTGTCATGGAGGGCTGGGAAAGGGGTCAATAATCCCTCAGGAGTCCCACCCATAAAAATTGTCTGAGTCTTTAACTAAATCCTCTTGGCTGAGAATATAGCCCATCATTAGCTGGCTTGTGACAAGCCCTTCCCTGCAGACACACCAACCCTGCTTCATCCGCCTTCAGCCGCCGGGGCCCGGGTCCTGCCTTCTTAAGTGGGCTCAACTGTAGGCCAGGCTTCCGTGGCGATGTGGGACCGCGTGAAGCTCCATTTTACGTTCTTAAATATTCATAAGGAGCTTTGCAACATTAATATCTTAGATGGCTTACAAGAACACTTAAATACTGGGTGTTCACTCCCCTCCCTTCTCCCCAAAAGTCCCAGCCTGTTCTAATTCGTGTAATGCATTGGGCCATTTTAATAATCGTCTGGGGATTTACTTGGTGGTTCCACTGCCCCCATCACAGAGGGTGTAATTACGATCCCGGCTTCTCTCATCATGCGCTAATCCTGCTTGTTTCCCTGGCAGGGAAGCCAAGATTGGGCAGGACCAGTGCAGGGCAGGCCTCATGCACAGGAATTAGTTATGGGCCTCAGCCGTTTCCCTTAACCGGCCCACTTCTCCTCCAGCTTCACTGCTGCTAAATGGGGAATGAGCAGCCCTTGCGGTGTCTGGAGGATGTTTTTAATTAAAAAGCGTGTTTTATCAAAAGGAACAGATTCAAGAATGGGAGACCAGGCCCATCAATGAGTATCCAAACAATAAATTTTGGGCACATGCTATTCAAAGACGAGAGACTTAGAGACCTGTCCTATCCTAAGGTGGAGGGAAACTCTGCTGTCATCGTTTTGCTTAAAGGCAAAACAGAATAGAAACTGCCAGTTTCTCCCTAGGGAAAGAGGGAGCTCTGGGTGTCAGAACTCACTGAAATTTTCTGACATGGTTCAAACACCGAGGACTCAGGGGATAGTGAAATTAAACGGCTCTAAACTGTACACTTCTAAAGAGATGTAGACACAGTGGGCTACCTGGAGCATGCATGCATGGCATTTTTTGGCATTGGGTCAGGTAACCTCACATCACTGATATTGCCTGATCACCTCTTGCCTCCAGATCTAAGCTCAAAACAAGAAAGAAGAGAGGAGAAGAGGTTGGAATAGCAAGACATGCAAAATCCATGTCAGTGCTGAGAAAAATCTGAGCACCAGCTTGCTGGGCCAGACCCATAAAGCTTAGAGATAGGGAGATAAACCAAACACATAAAAGTACCAATCCCTTTAGAGGTGAGCATGTAAACACAGGCAAATTAATACAAAGCTGAATATCCATGCTCCACGAATAAGCCCCTTGTCAGCAGCTACCACCCTTTCGAGGAAACACTCGTATAGTTCTAATTCAAGTTCGAATGTCTGAACCCGGCCAAGCCGTGTGCTGGCCTTAGCTCTCCGGTCCCTCTCTGCTCCTACCCTTTCGCTCATACCTGCCCCCCACACGGCCTTTCCTTGGCAAGCAGTCCTTGGAGCAGAGGCAGTCATGTCAACCCCATTTGATATCCTGGGAAAGTGAAGTCTTCCAGGTTCCTAGGGCTCTTTCCACAAAACACTAGTCAGAGGAGGCTTCACCATACAGAGGAGCTGGGCTCGTAAGGAACATTCCAAACGAGAGGATAGATCTGGACAGTGGTAGGGGGAAAAAGGCAAGCCATGCTTTGGGATAATTACAGGCATAACTTGGTTTTGCTGCACTTTGCAGATACTGCGTTTCCATCAACATGGAGGAGGCACAACCTTGCATCAACAAAAGGATTATGACTGGCTACAGGCTCAGATGATGGTTAACATTTAATAATAAAGTATTTTTAATATATTTTATTGATTTCAGAGAGAGGAAGGGAGAGGGAGAAAGGGAAACATCAATGATGAGAGAGTCATTGATGGGCTGCCTCCTGCATGCCCCCTGCTGGGGATCGAGCCCACAAGCCGGGCATGTGCCCTGACCCGGAATCGAACTGCGACCTCTTGGATCATAGGCCGATGTTCAACTGCTGAGCCATGCCGGCTGGGCAACAATGAAGTATTTTTAATTAGGATGTGTACATTGTGGTTTTAGACATAATGTTATTGCACAATTAATAGACTATAGTATAGTGTAAACATAACTTTTATATGCACTGGGAAACCAAAAAATCCATGTGACTCGCTTTATTGCAATGTTCACTTTATTGCAGTGATCTGGAACCGAACCCTCAATATCTCTGAGGTCTGCCTGTAATTGGTTTGTCTGTTGGGGTTGATATTTACCAGGAAGTTGTAGGAGATTCATCTGGAAATAAAGATTGAAGCCAGAACCTCACACTTACATGATGGGATAGCTAACTTTAGAAACCAAAGCTCTGAAGTCATCTGGTACCTTTTGTCCAAAAGAGATGAAGTAGTGAAGAACACTGACTAGTCTGTCTGGTTTTGCTCCCACCATCGGTCTTCTATCTTCTTTCTAGGAGACATAATTTGAACAGCATGGGATAGTCACTCCACTCCATCTTAAACTATTCAACTCCCACACCCATGAATAAGACTCTGTCTCTACCCGAAGCATTAATTATCATGTGTTACTTTTTTTCACTCATATTCTCCCCTTTAGGCTCGTAAGGGCACAGCAAGATTTTGTCTATTTAGAGGAAGACACAGGTATCTTTTCTCCCACCACACCCCAGCTCCATAGGAGGACCCCTCCACAGGTGTATGAACCCTGCACTGGGCTTGTTGACATAATGAAATCTTTCAGAACAGTGGTTCTTCTAAACCAGAACTCAGAAAGGGGCGGGTCTGATCCTATTCAGGGAGTCTAGAGAAGGCCACACAGTGTTGAGAAGCCACAAGTCCTAACTCTCCCATTACCTGCATGAGTATGGACAAACAGCTTTCCAACCTGAGCCTCAGTTTCCTACGTAATGATGGGGTGGGGATCTTTGTGACCTAAGATCTCACGTATCTCTTTCTGCAGCAAAAGCATTTTGTTGGAACATGGTGTTACCTAGTAGACAAATTCCCCACACAGATTACAAAGGTGGCTTTGTAACCAAGGCCCCATTACCATTGAATTAATAAGAGCATTCATCTCCATCTAATTCAGGTAAGATTCTGAAACAGAAGGAAGGCGAACTCCTCCCACAACTGGTTCCCGCAGGCTCCTTGATATCTAAGAACCAGGATCACGGACTTTGCTTGTCAGGACATGATTAACAGCACTTGGAACAGTTACATAAATTTCCATAAATGTTCACAAATGCCATAAACATCAAATTCCATGGGCATGAGACGGAGGTAGGAAGGGGATGCTGGGGATCGTGGGTGATGAGGCAGCTCCCCCAACTTTAGGGCATTAAAGCTAAATTTGGCTAATCGTGAGCGTTCTTACTCCACTGAGCACCTGAGCGCTAATTACATGCCTGGTTAATTCAGTAATGTACACGCATTGCTTCCTCCACTTCACAAGATTAATGAGAGGAAGAAGAAGGTTGTTACCAACCTGTTTGTGGGGTTGTTCTTTACACCTCCTGTACCAGTGGCCAGAAATGAACCAATCCACTTGGCATGTGTCATCCCCACCACTTTGTGGGACACATAATCACCATTTAGCTCATGACACCTCTCACCCCAGCACATGGGGCAGAGTCAACAGAAGGGTAGTGAGCATGGCAGGGAGATGGGGGCAAAGGTGCCATTCTCGGTGGAAATTTTACAATAAATTCCTCCATGGTGCCCTGACATCCCATCTTCAATAGCAACTGTTTCCAGATGGCCGTTCCTGGGTGTCGGTATCCAGTGTTTTCAGGATTATCGAAAGCTTTGTTGTTCCCCCCACATACACCTCCTTCCAGATGCTGCTTGGGTCTGCCTTGTGGGGTTAAACTAAGAGTGCATTCCAGGGTCACAGCTGCTCCTGAGGATGGAGAGCCTGAAGTTCCAAGGCTTCCTTGTCCCAAAGCCCAGCAGAGACTCAAGGAGACAGAGGGGTGGAGGGCACAGGAAGGAGGTTTGCCAAGTGAACAAGGGGGAAATCTGGGAGTCTCCTGGGCATCTAGACAACTTAACGCTGCCACCCTTGCTGCTATCATTAGAACAGAACAGAAGGGACAGGGCCTCCTCTGCCCCACACACCCTGGGCTGCCCTTCTGTGCTCTTTCCCCAACAACACTTGCCTTGGTGTTTATAGCCCCATTCCATCCTTTTGAAAATGCTTGTAGAGGGATGAAGATCATATCATGTTATTTAGCCGGGGCCTGGCCCTCTAGAAACATTCTGGATTCCTGCCCTCATGTCCCCTCAGGAATGATCCTCAGTTTTGGCTTCCTTGGGTGTAATCCCTCACCCCGGGCCTTGCTGGGCATCCGTGGAATGGAATGAACTCCGGTGCTCTGCCTGTGTTGAGCTCAACAAGCATTTATTGAGCCTCTACCATGGGAATACCATTTACTGAGAATGCCAGAGATACCAATGCAAAAAAGATGGGTTCTTGCTTTCAGTCAAGCAGGGAGAAAGGTAAACTGATTGCTGCATCCACTGATGATGCACATTCCCATACAGGACCCAGTGGGGCTGCAGAGGAGGGATCAGTAACTGCTCAGAGAAGGGAGGTGTGCTCAGGAACACTTCTCCAGCAGAGAGATCTGAAGGAAGGCAGACAGGAAGAAAATGGGGCAGTAGGAAGGACCAGGGAACAGAGTGTGCAAACGGAGATTTCAAAGTGGCCAAGACAGCTTGGAGTGACTCTATTTTTCAACCTGTTCCCTCCTTCCATCTCCTTCTCCTTTCTCCCACCTCCCTTCTCCCTCCCCACTTCCTTCACTGGTTCCCAGGGGAGTGTTGCCAGAGGCTCATGGCCAGTGCAAACCCTTAGGGGACCTTCAGGGTGGAACAAAGCCCCTGTCCACACCATGGTTTCTCCATTTCCTCAGTGGGCATTTCTCCCTCCCTCTCGAGACCACTTATCACCAAATTGACCACCTACTCTGGACTGATAAACCAGGCGATTAATAAAATAAATATGTCTCTAATGGTAGAATTGCAAGCACCAAGAACAGGCCTTCCCAAAAGCTGTCTGGGGGGGTGGGAGCATCTTAATTGCCCTTCAAATAATAGTAGGGGGTCTGGACCAGCTCAGCTGTAATCAGTCAGGCAGACATTTTTAGAGCATCTCATTACATCAAAAGATCTCAAGGTCTTTTAGGAGCAAAGTCCTCTCACAATGAAAAAATGGGGCTCTGGGATCTACGGGTCTCTTGCCTTGAGTCCATCAGCCCTGTGGTCCTGAGCTGGAAATGACTACAAGGCAGATTGGGATTCTTGATGCCGTTCAAAGCCAGGAGCCAGGTTGGTTCCCATGCTCTCCCAGGGTTAGAAGGGGTCCAGAAGCTGTGCATGTAGGGCCAACCTTAGCTACTTACCACACCTTTGCTTCATGTTGTCACTGGGCCAATGTCCCATTCTACCACTTCTTCCCTCCCTCTCCCCAAACCTTGGACCCTCTCAGTTTTACAAAGGGTGTTAGGGATACCCCTGGAAAAGGTCCTCTACCTCCAGCTGTGGAACCACTCAGTGATTTGGGGGATCGCAAGTGTGGACAACCTGTGGCTTGGGCCTCTGGAACAGACAGATTAGCAGTGAGGTGACATCTCATCAGTCCATACCCTCCCCCAAGCCACCCAGCCCCTGTCAGGCCAGGTGATTAACATGCTGGCTCATCTCCACTTCCCAGAAAAGCAGAAGCTGCCCTCGCAAACCGCGTTCATGGGGTTCCACCTCAGTTGCCCATTGACAACCAAGATCTCCGGCAACCGCGTGGTATTTAAAAAAAGGCAAGTCATCCGAGAGACTGCCTTGATTACATCACGGGTTGTCGCCCAGCCAAGCTTTTACACGGGCCCACAAGAGAACTTGGTCTGCAGCCGGCCCTGGCTGCTGCTGGGCGGCCCCACAGCCACCCGGCCATAGATCACGTCTGTAAGCCCGTGGAGTTCATTATCTCCCTAATGCTGCTTCTCTTGGAGATCATTAGAAAGAAACTTGACCTGACCTGTGAACTCTGAAATTGATTGCTGCCTTGAAATGGTCAACAGCCCATTTTCTAATCGATGCGTGGAATAATTTTATACATATTTAAATTATATATTAACTTTAATGCTTGTTAAATTTATCTACCACTTTCCTCCTGTGTTTTTTTTACATTCGCTCGAACTCAGGAGGGTCTATTTACCATTGGATGGGAGGAAAAAAGAGAGGGAGGGGGTATCTAGGCCAAGACCAAGTGATGGAGGAAAGAGAAGTCCCAGCACTGAGCCAGAGGCCTAAAGCTAGGGGGTGGGAGGAGAGTACCTATGCATCTGGGAACACACATGCGTGGGTGTAGGTGTGTGTACGTGAAGTGTGTACGTATGTGTGTGTAAGTATGAGAGAGTGATGTATGTGTGTGTTAAAGTATGTGTGCATATATATGGGTATATATATGGGTATGTACGTGTATGTAGGTGTGTCTAAGAATATGTGGATATAGATATAAGAGAGTGATTTGTGAGTGTGAGTGTGTGTGCCAGGGTGCATGTGTATCTAGGAATAAATATGCATGTGTATCTGTGAGTGTGTACGATAGAGAGTGATGTGTATATGTGTGAAAGCATCTGTGTATCTGAGAATATATATGTGTTTGTATGTGTATTTGGTTGTGTCTAAGAATACGTGTGAATGGGTGTATTTTCACTCCCATGCACTCTCCCCCCAGCTTGTGGTCCAGACACCTTACTTAATCCCCAGGACTGAGAATTAGAAAGAGTTTCCCCCCCAAATTCACATGAAGGTGCTATTGATGCAGGGTTTTGGCTGAAAAGGGCAGACTCAGACCATTACAGTTACCCTCAATGTGGACTGAAATTTCTAACACAGAAAGGGGTCCCCAAAGTGCTAAACTCTCTGGAAAGAAGGCCAGAACTGCTAATGGTCTCTAAAGCAGAGGTTCTTAACCTAGTGTTCATCAGCCCCAAGATCTCTGTGGATCAATCAGTCCCTTGAAATTGAAGAAAGTGTGTGTGCGTGTGTGTGTGTGTGTGTGTGTGTGTGTGTGTGTGTACACATGCGCACGCACCCAGGGAGCAGCTTTGTTACACTTACTAGACTTTCAAAAGGTTTATGGCTGTGGCAGAAAGCACCACTGCACATCAGATGATACCGATCGTTTGCAGGGGCACGATTGCTTTCTCCTGCATGCAGCACTTTGACACACAGCTCCAGCACCCTGCCCTTGCTTCCATCTGGGGCAAGACTCACCATAGGTCTCTAACCCTGAGCCCAGAAAACCCGAGAGAAAGCCACTCCTACCCAGAGCAGAGCAACAAACAAACAGCCTCTCGAATGGCTCCAAGTTCAGAGTTCAGATCACTATGTCTTCCCCAAGCCCAACCTTCCAGAGTCTGGACACTCCCAAGATTTACAGCCCCTTCTTGCCCCTGTGGGTGGGGTACAAACAGGTATAAGCAACCTTCTGGGAACTTTAAAATAGCCAGACCTTTCATCTCAGTTATTTTGCTTCTAAGAAGCTATCCTAAGGAAACAAACTGCAAACAAAGGTTTGTGCACAGAGATGTTCCTCAGATTTCTGACACCAAAGCAAATCACGGGGAGCAGACTACTGTCCAGCACTAGGGGAAGAGCTAAACAAATGCAGTGACTCCCCATGAAGCATTGCTCTCCAGCGACTAAGAAACATATTTGCATTTATGAACCATGTAACTAAATTAACTTCCAATAATTTTAATCACCCATCCTCTATTTGTTCAGTATGTTTAAGAGAAGTTTTAGTGACATGGGGAAATGCCTACAATTATACAGAAAAGCATAATATGTTGCACTTTCAAATTTTTTTACTGCATAGACAAAACAATAGAAGAAAATAACCCAAAATAGTAATAATGATTATCTGGCCTTTTCATACGTTTCTGTACTTTCTAAGTTTCTGTTATTGACATGCATTAATTTTTTTAAGTTAAATTTTTTTAAAAAGTCTACCTTCTAATCCACCCACCACAAGAGTCATTCCTAACTCCAGACTCAAAACTCACAGACTCCAAATTTCTGTTCCCTCCTTCCTGTGAGCAGTAAACACAACTCTTAATGCCTCACCAAAATTTGCAGTCCCCCTTAGTGGCCCTTGAAATAAAATCAAAACAGTACTTACCTCTTTCATTCTTTCACATTTTCAAATTCTTCCTCAACTCCCAGAATCCTTCCTCAGGCAATCTGTTTTAACTTATTTCCCTTTTCTCTATTTATTGACAACAGCCTAATCTCCCATTTACAAAGAAATGTCCAACTTACACGAGAGGTTATAACCTGGGTTGTTTCTTCCAAGAGAAAACGAGAGGAGGGGGTTGGGCAGGGAAGGAATGAAAGGAAGTGGGTGAGAAAAAAGACCAGCTTCACTCGGGGTAAGTTTCTACCTACTTTCCTGGGAAGACCAAGGTCATCCAATATGTACTGCCTTGACTTTCTTCCCTCTGCCTCAGAGTCTCTGCATCGCTATCATCCATCCTTTCACCCTCCCTCATGCCTCAAAGGAAGACGTATTCTTTTACTTTGCCAAGGTGCACCCCTCCACCTGGACTATTGATCCCATCCCTTCCCATCTCTTCCAGACCATTGTTAGATCAATCATCCCCAAGCTCCGGAGGATCCGTGATCTCCCCTCCCTAGGGGCTCGTTCCCCTTCTGCAGAGTCAGGCTGCATGGATCTGAGTCCCCGCTCTGCTACTTAGTAGCTGGGCAGGTTACTTATCCTACTCTGTGCCTTCATTTCCATGCCTGAACATTGGAATAGTAAAAGCACCCACTTCATATGGTTATTAGAACAAAACAAGGTACTCCCATAAAACACTTAGAATAGGGATGTCACATAGTGAAAGTTAGCAGCTTTCGTTATTTTTATGGTCCTAAAGCATGCTCAGCTAACTCCTAGTTTGGGAAATGCCTCTTCCATCATCTTACTATCCTGAATCCCTCCTTCCTGTCAGGGGAAATTTTCCCACTGCCTGGAATTTCTCAGTTTCTCTAAGATCTCAATACCTTGTGATGTGGCCTCACTCACTAATAAAACTGCTCTCATTGGCATTGCCAATGACTCCCCTGAATCCTCAAGACCTTCCTCAGCCTTGACTCTACTCAGTCGCCACTCATGATTCAACACCCCCACCATACACTCCAAAGTTTGGCCTCCTAACACTATACAACCTTTGCTGCTTTATCGACATCTCAAAACAATTCTTTCAGCTTCTTCTACCAGCTCCTCCTAGTCTGTTTACTCTTTTTTATTATTATTATTGATTTTTTGAGAGAGAAGAAGGAAGAGGGAGAGAGAAAAACATCAATGTGATCAACATCGATTGGCTGCCTTCTGCACACTCCTCACTGGGGATCAAGCCCACAACCCAGGCACGTGCCTCAACCGGGAATTGAACCGGCAACCTTTCAGTGCACGGGGTGATGCCCAACCAACTGAGCCACCCAGGCCAGGGCTGTTTACTCTGTATGTGGAGGCTCATCCCTGAAGGTTCTGAAGCAGGTCCCTTCTCATTCAATTCACTTTCCTAGAGGGGTTCTACCAACCTCCACAGTTTCAGCCATCATCTGTACATTGACCACTCCCACATAAGATGGTTATAAGCAGAGAAGAGAATGGAAATGAATAGCTGTTGAATAGGCAGAGACTTATCTGCCAGAGGGGAAAAGGAGAGGGAGAGGAAAGAGAGGTGAGGGCCAGAGGCCAGCTTGATTTACAGGTTGAGATAATGGTCAGTGTGTGATGATTTCTGGGGTTTAAAATATTTTCCACCTCACAGCTGCTCCCCTATGACATTAATGTTATCTGAGAGCCCTCCCTTTAGCTTAAAGATTTGAGGGTTGTTGTTTTTAATATAGTTTACACATGTAACTCCATGGTACCGTAGTAGGAAAGTGGGCAAAGGATCCAGGAGACCTGTTCAAACCCCAGCTCTTTGTTGGTAAAAAAGGTAATAATCAATCCTGGAGAGCTGTTGGAAGTATTATGGACAATTACTAGTTTTGCCATTCTTTCCACCATCTTGGTCTCAGTTTCTCTGTCTGTGAAATAGGGGTGATGGCATAGATGATTTATAAGCTCCTTTGAACAACAATCCTTTAAAAGGCTTTGGCCCCAGTCCTCTGCCTTACTTAGGGAGTGACTCCCGGTGAGAGGTAACAGGTCAATAAATGACACTCCTCTTCCCAAACAGATGACCCAGGAACAGCCGAGCACACCAGAGGAAGAATTGTCTTCCTCACTGCCAGACTGGAAGATATAGCTTTAGACCTGTGCCAATAGTGGCTTGCTAACATTTCATTCCAGAAGTCCAACCTCCCCTCCTATTTGGGAGACCACCACCCCTTCCCTGGCATGCAGCAGGCTCCATTCCCTGATCTTCTCCCAGATAACAAAAGTTTTATGGGCACCTGAGAGAGTCCTGAAGTTTCCAGCTGGGCAGGAAAGGCAGAAGAGCTGGAGAACCTACTTCCTGAATCCCTTGCCTAATTTTCTTGCCACTGTACCAGGAAACCCACACATGTGAGTAATGCCTATTGGTCAAGCAACCCTGAAAGGGTAGGGCACCCAGGGACTGAAGATGTCCCCAGATCAGCCAGATCCCCCAAAGACTACCAATTCAGAACCTGGGATAATAGTAGTTCATAGTTATTGGGCACTATTCTAGACACTTTATATGCAGGATCTCTTTTAATATTTATAATAGTCTTAAAAGGTGATTACAATTATTAATCACATTTTGAGGATGGGGATACTAAGACACAGAGAGGTTACTTGTCCCAGATGATGCATAAAACAAGTAGCAAGGATTAGATACAAAGTCAGAGTCCCAAATTCAGAGCCAATGCCTTAAGCACTCTGTTCTCTTGCCTCCTCCACCTTCATGGGCCAGCCAGGCTCGCAGATGTGGCTAGAACACTGCAAGGCTCCATCCAATCCACTACTGTCCACCGTGATGGTTAACTTGACTGAGCCACCAGGAGCTCAGACATTTGGTCAAACATTATTCTGGGTGCATCTGTGAGGGTGTTTCTGAATGAGATTAACATTTGAATCCATGGACTGAGTAAAGAAAATTGCCCTCCCTAATGTGGGTGGACCTCAGGCAATCAGTTGAAGACCTGGATAGAACAAAAAGGCTGAATGAGAGGGAACTCCTCCTGACTGCATGAACGGGAACATTGGCTTTTTTTCTGGCCTTTGAATGCAGACTGAAATATCAGCTCTTCTTGGGTCTCAAGCCCACTGGCTTTCAGACTAGAGCTTATAATACATCTTTGGCTCCCGTGGTTCTGAGGCCTTCAGTCTCAGACTGGAAGTACAATGTTGGCTCTCCTGGGTCTGCAGCTTGCCGACTACAGATCTTGGGACTTGTCCGCCTCAATAATCACAGGAGCCAAGTCCTAATAATAAATCTCTTTCAGTATATATGTGCATCCTATTGGTTCTGTTTCTCCGGAGAACTCTGACTAATATACCCACGTCAGCTCAAATGTCCGGTATATGGCTTTACCCACCTTGTGATGCTAAGAGGAGGTTCCTGCCAGAGCCACCATGGTACTGGGCATTGGAGCATCAGGACAAGGCAGCAATGGCCACTGGCCACTAAAGGGTGAAGAGAAGTAGAGAAGGCCACCAAGAAGAAGTACCTGGGAGACAAGAGGGGAAAGGTAGTGGGTTGGCAGTGAACAAGAGAGGGTGCATTAACCCGACAAGCTGGAGGAATCGGTGGTGAGCAGACCTGGTGGCAAGGAAGCAAAGGGGATAGGAAGGTCCCCCATCCCATGCTGTCTCCTATGAAGGGCATCACTCCCCGCCCAGGCCCACTGTGCCTATTGGCTCTTGACTCCCCCACTGGCACATGAACCCCTCCAGAAGAAGCCTGTGTTTATCGCTCATCCCTAGCACCTGGCCCTAGTAAGTGCCCAACAATGGTGGAAAGGGGTGTCTATAGGTCAGATACCCAATGAGTAAGTCATTCCTTCAGCTTGTTCTGTGATGCATATCTGCCTGAAGAACAAGGGTGGCTGAGGGTGAGAGGTGGGAAATGGTTTCTGACAGCAGACGCTGGAATCCATGCCAGGCAGTGGAGCATCAGGGGAGAACAGAGCCAGCTGCCGACTCAGATTCCAGCTGCATCTCTGACTAGTTGTGAAGCATTGGGAAAGTTTCTTAACCTCTCTGGTCCTCCGTTTCCTCCTCGGCAAAATGAGGATAATAGCACTCACCTCAGAGAGTTGTCAGGAGGATTACAACGAATTAATGCAGGTAAAGTGCTATGTACCCTGCCTGGCATCGGTGAGCATTGAATCACCATCATCACCATCATCAATCAGCACTTTGCCCAAGAGGTCCATCAAGGTGACTCTCATTTCTTTTGTAACAAATCTGAGCTGTGTGTGTTCTCTTCACGGTTTGACCCTAGAGGCTCAACCTCTTATAGAGGCCACAAATCTATCACCTGGTTCCGACCCTCAAAGGAAACACTAGACCCAAACAAGAGCTGTAACCACAGCATACTTCCAGGATCCTCAGATGTCCCAAAATAAAGCTATAGGTATCAAGAACCTGAGGAGAGAGAGATACTAAGTCACTAAAAACATTCAGCTTCATTCAAGTGGGGGTGCGGATTATTTGTTTGTTTATGCAAATATGAAACTTTCCAATTTTCTTGTAACAGTGGTGGCTTCATCAGAAAACTGGAATTGGATGCCCAGATTATTATGAGACAGGCTGTGGCTTAATCTTCTGGATGTTTTCATATTGGTGAGTAAAGAAGCATTTGGCACTTATCTAAAATTACAACGGAGGAGAGAGAAAAAGGCCCTCGCAGGTACATGGCTGTGATCTGCATATGTACATGCTTCAGAGTTCATTATGGAATCACAGAATCAAGGCATCTCAAAACCAGAAGAAGCCTCCGTATCCCTCTCTTCAAATCCCTTCCTTACAGATGGGGAAACTGAGGCCTAGAGGAAGAATATTAATAACCCAGCATCACTCAGCTACTTAGTGACCGGCTAACTATACATTCTGTGCTGACAGCTGAGAAATAAAACTGCTGGGCAAAAAGAAGGTCCCCTTCTTATTTTAATAAGATTTGCTCTGCCTCCCCTGTGTGGACATTCGGAATGCTCGCCCAGCTTTCACTTTGAGCCCCTCCATGATCCAGCTCGGTCCAACTCCCTCTCCCATCTTAGGGTCCATGCAACCAGGCTAACTGCCTCCCTGCTACCTGCATGGCTCCCACAGTCCCAGCTCCCCCACTCTCAGGAATGCCTTCTTCATTGCACCGCTGATGCAAATCCTTCCCTTCACAGACAAGGGGGAGGCAACTTCCTTGAAGTCTCATCTGACCACCACAGCCACATGAGTGCTGTGGACCCTGAACTCACAGGGGAGGTGCGATCTGCAGACCCAAGGCTGAGAAGCATGGGGAAAAGGAGCCCAGGGGGCCCGACAGCCTTAGCCTCCGTCCCAGCTCTTTGTCATGACCTCAGGAAATTATTTCCCTCTCCAAGTCTTGAGTTCCTCCACTGTAAAAATACTTAGCTTGTATAGTTGGTTGAAATGAAATAAAATTACACATCATAGCACAGTAGGCACTTAGGGAGTGGATACTTAAATTGAAAGATATGTTATTTAGTTAACCAATGTGTAATACACCCTTTGTCCTGTCGTTGGTTCCTATGTATGTTGTTGTTTTTAATTTTATTTTTGTTTAAAATATTACAGATGTCCCTTTTTCTCCCCAATGACCCATTCCACCCCGTCCCACCCCCCTCCCCAATCCCCTTCCCTCCCCAGTCCCTCCCCACCATTGTCCATGTCCTTGGGTTGTGCATATATAGGTATAAATTCTTTGGTTAATCCCTCCCTCTCCACCCACCCTCATCCCTCTGACATTTGTCAGTCTGATCTATGCTTCCATGTCATTGAATCTATTCTGTTCACCAGTTTATTAAGTTCTTTAGACTCCACATATAAGAGAGATCCTGTGATGTTTGCTCTTCTCCACCTGGCAGGCTCCTCTGTACACTGGCTCTGCCATCACAACCAGATGATGAGGAGGTGCGAGTAAACTCCCTAAAGAAGGCATTCTGAGCCTGTTATTTCCTAAACTACCCCCAGTGCCTGGCACAGTGCTTGGCTCATAGTAGGTGCTTGCTAAATTTTGTTGAATAAATGGACAAGCTTTTTTTCACCCCCGAGAGAGTTTCAATCTGCAATAATAATAATAATGATCCTTAAGGCTTATGTGTGTATAGTGATTGACACTTTTCAAAACATTTTACATACAAATAATTTGATACTCAAACAACTCAGTGAAGGAGGAAGATCGGATGTTATTATTATCTGTCCCCATTTCATACATGAGGAAACTGAAGTGCAAAAGACATCAGTTTTCAAAGTGACAGAACCAGGAGTGGTGACTCACGGCCTGATACCCATTTTGAAAATCTAGACTGAGTCCACTTGCGGTCAGCTGCCCCCACTTACTGGATGTGGAAGGACTGATTAATTTGGATTCTGATTCTGATCAACTCGGTGAAGCATTTGATGAGTGTGTGAAGCATTCCCTGGCTTCCAGAAGAAAGGCATCTCTGAGAGTGGTGGCCGGATAAAGGGGCGCCTAGGCAGGGAAGCTGGGGCATTGGGAGGGGAGTGAATTAGAGAAACTCTTCCTTCAGCAAGACAAATTTGTGCAGGGAAACCATGCTTGGCTGGGGAAGCCAATTGGAAAAGAATGATAGAGGGCCAGCTCCTGAGGTTCATCAAAGTCATTTGTTGCAGGTAAGCTCATTTTTCACAGGCCAAGGGGATATTTACCTAGAGTACACCTTTAAGGAATAGCCGACAGATTGAACGGTACAATGCTTTATTATATTTCACACCCTGGTGATTCAATATGATGGAGGCAGAAGTGTGTTTGGGGGGGGGAGGATGGTGCTTGGGAGGGAGAGCAAAGGAGAATGGCAGAAGAAAGAGATATTAAAATGTCCGGCAATGGGGTGTCCTCCTTCTCGAGTGCCTGGGGCAAACTCCAGCTGCAATGGGAGGCACCAGAAGATGCACAAACAGTCACACCCTGTGATGATGCTAACCAGAGTGGGTATCTGACATAAGTTGACCTCACCCCTTCCTCCTAACCACTCCCTTACGTCCCGTGGGGCCTACTCACCCCTCCACTATTTTTAGAAATATTTTCACACAATTTGTGGAAACCTGGAGACCTGCATTCCAGTCCTGGATCTACCACTATTTTAGTTGGGTGAGTTAAGGCAACATCTTTGACCTCTGGGCTCCAGTTTCTTCATCTATAAAAGACAGAATTCCCTCATGGTCCTTCCAGCCCTTACTTGTTCCATGATTGCAAGTCAGCCCCAGAGATCTGCCTTTGTCTGGAAACAGCTGGCTTCTTGGGCAGCCCACCCTCACATCCTGTCACACCAGGTGGAAGTCTAGAAGTCCGTTGCAATCATCATTTGAAAGACCACCCTCAGCCTGGAGGCAGCCTCTGCCCGGGGCTCCAAAGGAAAGAATGGTTATCTCCTTGATAATCAGCACCCTTTAATAACTCTCTATAGCTTTCCCATCCAGAAATGCATCTCAACCTTCTGGGAAACTATATTTTGAGCTCTTTCCACCATCTATAAAGGGTTATAACTTGAGTCTTTGTGCAAACAAGGATTGGCTCTCTGCTGTCCTCAAATCTTCAAAGACTCTGTGGAGTCCTTCCCATCCCTTTTAATCTTCTCATTCAAGACGTCACCATGGTTTGCATGCTCTTATCTTTGTCCCTTATCCCTTCAGAAACCCCCCATAAGTGTTTTTCCTTGTCATTCAAATAAACCTGGTCCCCAGCCTCGGCCGGAGGGTGCCCTGCTTGCCCGTGTCCCTTCTTCGCCCTGCTGCTTAGGATACACGTCTGATGGCTGGAGCTCTAACAGCCATCCTGTGAGGAGGCCGCCTTGAGGATGTAAGTCATGAGTCAAAGACGATGGGTACTGGGTCCCTGATAACTGGGAGACAGAGCCATCTTCCCAGCCTGACACTGCCACCTCTGGACTTCTTTCAAATCAGAGAGAAACAAACTGCTCCCTTGTTTATGCCACAGTCTCCTGAGCTTTCTGTGTGCACAGCTGAGCCCAGTTCTTAATGGATGCAATAGCCTGGTCCAAGGGTCTCTCCAGGACCTTCACCATTCTACACCCATGGGGCTGAGCACACAACAGGCAGCGCGTGAATATTGTGGAGGAAGGCAGGAAAGAGGGAGCGGGAGTGGTTCATCTCCCTCCCCTGGTTGCTTCTCCTGTCTACCCTGTCCCCTGGCCTTGGGTGGAAGGTTTGGGGGAAGGCTAGATGCTGGGTGGGAGTATCTGCTGGGCTGGGCACCCACCACGGCATGTTTACACAGCATGGGAGGGATGTGTTTCCAAAGCGCTGACTGGGAGCATCTGATACCATTTTGATACAGAGGATTTACTTTGTCCTTAAAAGGCCAACTGGTATGAAACTGAAGGTGGGATGTGACTGAGACCCCTTTTTTATATCCCTCTACCCCTCCCCTACAGCCTGACTTCTCCTCCGTCAGTGTTACTTGGGAATGGAAACTTCTACCTTTGTGGTAGAGCATTGAGGTGATATGCTAGGTAGTAATTATGAACTTGAAGCTATGCTGTCAGCAGTCTGGCAGTCGTTTAGCAAGGCCCAGAGATGGTGGGGTGTGTGAGAAGTTTGGATGGCAAAGGGAAGCTTGGAAGCAAAGAAACAGATGGAGAAAAATCCAAGGAGAACCAGGCTGCCCGGGGGCCATGTGGGCGGGGGGGAGGGGGCCCAGGCAGGATGGGGGTGAGAAGCCTGGACAGTGAGCAATTCAACTCAGTCCAATAAGCAGCACTGAGTATTTCCTATCTGCTGGGAAATACACTTGGAACTGAGGAGACCCTGCCCTGTAGGAGCTCACAGTCTAAAGGAAGCCAAGTGTGTCTATGCAAATATCTAGAATACAATGTAATTTCAAGTGTCCAAAAGAGGAATAAATTAAGGCCTGCAAGAATGAAAAACAGATTCTGCTTGAGGGTGAGGTGAAGGCTTCCCAGAGGAAATGGCCTTGGGACAGGCCAGGCAGGCCAAGGAGGCGTCTGGCAGGCAAGGTCTGTGTGTTGGAGGGAGTAGGAGCCAATCCAGGCAATGGGCACAGCTGGGCCATGGCAGGGATGTGCCAAGAGGGGAAGTTGTCTCTAACTTCAGAATTGTGTCGATGACATGGATGGATATTTTTTCAACACCAGCCTCCTCAGAGAACAGCCACAGCATAATTGTCCAGGAAATGGTCATTCTCCCCACATCCATGAAGACAGACATGGAGCCCAATAACTCCAGGCACAAAGCATTTCCTGGGAATCATCCCAGCAGTGGGGATAGTTGTGCTAAAACTCAAGTGGCTAGTGAAGCCAGCAGGCCAAGTGTACAAGTATATTCCTAACTGTACTTGGATTCCACTCCTGTGGGATCCAGCCTGCACCCAATGCCCCTGCACATTCTAGAAACATAAGCTAGGTACTAAATGGTTTGATGACATTAGGACCCAAGCCAGTTCCTGATAAAGAACCCAAGAGATGTCAGAACCACCATGCACTTCCCTTGAGGCATTGGATGATACTGGGAGCATTCTGTGTGCTTGGCTCCTAAAGTGACACAGTGACAAAAAGAAACATGCTAGTCTCAGTCCAGCCTCTTGAAGCTCACAGCAAAGTTACAAAGGCAGGAAGGCCATGTGGGAGATGGCAAGAGTAACAAAGAGTAACAAAAAGGGAGTCAGAGAGAGCTAGAATGGCACAGAGTAGATGAACAGAGATGTAGGCATAGTCAATCTGGGAGTACTTCCTAAAAGAAGCAACTTGGGATCCTAAAGTGCTGGGAAAACAGGGACTCCATCATTGGTGGTTGTATCAGTCACCTATTACCACATGAATGCTGCATAACAAACCATCCCAAAAGTCAGTGGCTCAAAACAATAATCCCTCACTCTGATCCATGTTACTATAGGACACTGATCCTGTCTGGGCTTCGCTCGGCTTGGCTCTAAGCTACAGATTGGAATAAAGGACAGTCAACATTGGTTATACCAGCAGGTCAGTTGGGACGTGTTCTCATGGCCATAGCCGAATCACAAGAATTCATGTTAAGGTCATACCTGCTGAAATCCCACTGGTTAAAGCAAGTCACATGGCTAAGCTCTTCATCAAGAGGTGAGGTACACACGTTGTCTGCCATGAAGTCCAAGCAAGTCACAGCCAAGCCCTGCTTCAACAAGGGAGGGAAGTGTGTGAGTGTGGAGAAGGCAGGGGTAGGTGGCAAGGTGGCAAGGAAAGAAATTGTTTCTTAAATCTACTCCAGCGATGGAGAACAGGAGAAAGAAAGTCTACGGAGGACTACATAAGCAAAGGTACAGAGGTGAGTGTGAGCCTGGCGAGGGAGGACAGCTGGGAGGAAATGTGCAACCCAGATCGGAATGATGGGATGGGCAGGTGGAGAAGGTGGAGATGCACCTGTCTCTGGCAACGAGGCTGGGGGCATAAGTGAGTGGCAATCCAGCTAACAATCTTTTCCTTGGGCCCCTGCCTCCTCTCCTTGAAGAGTTAAGAAGTTATAAATTAGAAGCAAGAGAGTTTAATCCCACAGGACCTTCTTTCTACAAAAATATTACAATTCACTGAGCTCCCACCCCCTCCCGAGGCCTTCCAGGGTGTTCCCAGCCCTGAGTTCCTGCCCTTGTCTGAGCAGAGGACATGCACATTCACGGGCAGTGCCACCCCGGCACTCAGAAGGCACTGCATCACCTGGCTGGATCATTGTGGTGCACACCTGTCTTGACGCTAAGCCACCAGGAGCCTGCGACTGTATTTTATAGTTTTTCTTGCAGTCTCTAAACAGCAGGAGCTCCATAACCACATGTGGAATAAATGGATGAATAGTAGACAGTGCTGAGAGAATCAGGCAGCACCGTTTCTGGAATAAAACACTGGAGAAAGTAGGTCAGCTTGGACCAGCCACAATCAAGACAGTCCTATTAATAGAAAATGCAAACATTATTTAGGGACAGGAGCGTGAAATGGGAAAGGGGAAGGACACTTGAAGGTGGATGGAAAGTCAGCCTTGTGTGAAAACAAAAACTTGAGCAGAAATGAAATTCCCGGGGAGGCTGGCTGTTCCTAAAGAAATGTAGTTCCAGGTAATGGCCCCGGGCAAAGCTTCCATGGCAAATCAGCCCGCCAGCCAGCCACCTCCTGCAGAGCCCAGGATGGTGCTGGGCTCCACACCAGCAGCACAGACACTTGGGGAATGCTGTGGAGGAGGCGTCCAGCAGTCACACCTGTTCCACGGCAGTGTTTGCCCTGCCTTACAAGTAGGCTTCCCCTCACTGGAATGAATACCTTCTTCCAGAAAGCCTGCTAGTATAGATAACACTATAACCCTGACTTAATCCCAGGTAAAGCACACAAATTTCCCTTCATTGATAAATGACTTCACGTATTTTATTTAATTCTTGATCACAGAGTTTTTCGTTTTTAGTTTTAAATATTCTTTATTATTGTAAATATTACAGGTGTCCTCTTTTTTTCTCCCATTGACCCCTTCTACCCCGAACCCACCTCCCCACCCCCACCCCCACCCCAGGCCTTCACCACACTATTGTCTGCATCCACAGGTCATGCATACATGCATATAAATCCTTTTGTTAATCTCTTCCCACCCACCCCCAGCCTTCCAGCTGAGAATCGTCAGTCTGTTCCATGCTTCTATGTCTCTGGATCTATTTTGTTAATCAGTTTATTTTGTTCTTTAGATTCCACATCTAAGTGAGATCATGTGATATTTGTCTTTCTCTGCCTGGCTTATTTCACTTAGTATAATACTTTCCAGGTCCCTCCATGCTGTCTCAAAGGGTAAGAGATCCTTCTTCTTTACAGTTGCATAGTATTCCATGGTGTAAACAAACGTATCACAGCTTTTTTATCCACTCATCTACTGATGGGCACTTGGGCTGTTTCCAGGTCTTAGCTATTGTAAATTGCGCTGCTATGAACATAGGGGTGAGTATATTCTTTCTGATGATCACAGAGTTTTTAAATTGTCTCTTGTGTATCAGTTTTATGCATACATTAGTTAAAATAGGAGCCACCATTTTTCTTCCCTATGGGCCCCTCCTTCAGGTTAGGGACACTCCTAGTTCTTATTAAGTTCCCTCCCAACAGAATGTGGTAGAAATATGTGATGACACAGATGAAGGTTAAAGAAACAAATCAGAAATCCAGGGTCTGGTCGTTGTTCATGCAGGAACCTCCAACTCCTCCATCAGCCCCATCCCTGCCTGCCAAGATCCTGAGGTACTAACATCAAAATTTGGGATGTCAGAACAGGGTAGCTGTGGCGCCGTCTGACATGGGAGAAAGCCTGGCTGTCCCCAGCACTCAGGCCAAGCAGGACTGGTGGAGAGAAGTGTCACTGTATAATGCTGACTAGTGAAACATCCAGTCTGGATAATCCTCTTAAGTCATAGAAAAAAATAATATGACTGATGAGCCCAGGATACCTGAGGCTTGGGGCTAGTACTGAGCCAGGGAGCTCATGGAATATTCCTAGGTGGCAAGCAGGGACTTGGAATGGGTAGGCAAGGCTCTGGAGTCAGAGTTCACCTGTAAGGGCCCACTCCATCTTCTGACTGGTCCTTCTGCCCCACTTAGGGCCCTATATGCTGATCAGACCAGTTCCCTCAGGCCTCACAGGCAGCCTGAGGAAGAGGGAAGCAGGAGGCCTCAACTGGGCGTGTAGTCATAAAATTTAGTTCCTGCCTCTGCCAAATTAGGGTCCGTCAGAAAGCACTTTCACAAACCTTCACTAAAAGTGAAAGCTGGAAGTCACCTGAGCAATTGTCTGTCCAACCCCTCATCCAAAAATGAAGAGACTGAGGTCCAAAGAGGGAAAGAGTCTTGACCCAAGGTCCCCAGCACAGCGATGGCAGAACCCAGCCAGGAACTTGCATCTCCTGCCTTCCCCTCTCAGCCACTTGTCACTGATTATCCTCCCTCTTGTTTATTGAATTATTTCTTGGGTCCAAAAAATTGTGCTAGAATGATGGTGAGCATCCTAGTCAAGAGAAAATGTGGAAGTATATCAGTTATCTACTGCTGTGTAACAAATTAGCCCACAACTTTGTGGTATAAGACAACAAGCATTTACTATTTCACAGTTTCTGTGGATCAGGAATCTGGGACCTGCTTAGCTGGGTGGAGTTGGTTCAGGGTCTCTTATGACGTTTCAGTCAAGATAAGACTGGAGCTCCTTTTACTATCCCAGCCAGCCCTTCCTAACCTGGGCAGCTTTAAGAATAGGTGCCCAAAACACAAATGGCATTTCTCCTTCAGCCATTGGCCCCCTGCTCTCCTCAGCTGCCTCTGTTTCACCCAACAACACCCACCTTCCAGATAGAAGAGTAATTACCTGGCAACCAGTTCAGCCTGAGAGGGTGGAGCACAGCCCTGGACTCGCCCTTCCTTGTCTGGATCCTAAACTTCCTATCCCTCCACACAATGATGTGTTACCATGTCACTCTCTAGGGGCCTGCTATAGGGCCTTTGCTGATGTTCATGTTGTGAATGTTCCCACATGGCCGATTTCAAGCTACCTATGGTTAAACAACCAGCACACAAAATTCCTGAATAGTTAACGATCGACTCCAGTGAGGCAGCTCCAGCAGACCTTGACCCAAACAGTTCCAAAGTCCACACACCTTGCAGGGGGCTTCTGAGCGTGGATTCCTTTCCCACCACTGGGTCAGGGCAGGGTGTGCCCTCCTTACTCCCAGCACCCACCTCCAGGCAGAGACAACCTGAAGTTAATGCAACTGAGAATTTTTATTCCCTTTTCCTTGCACCCAGAGATGGAGAGAACGAGCTATCACCAATAGGAGACAGAGAGAGAGAGCCATAGGCATATAGAGATGATAGATTAGAGATAGAGATAGAGATGATGGAGATGGAAATGGAGATGGAGATAATAAAGACAGAGATAGAGAGATAGAGATAGAAATGATAGAGATAGAGATAGAGATAGAGATAGAGATAGAGATAGAGATAGAGATAGAGATAGAGATAGAGATAGAGATAGAGATAGAGATAGAGATAGAGATAGAGATAGATAGAGATAGAGATAGAGATAGATAGAGAGAGAGAGAGATAAAGAGAGAGAGATGATATAGATAAAGATGAAAGAGAGAGAGAGACAGATAGAGACAGAGACAGATGGAGATAGAGGTAGAGACAGAGACAGAGACAGAGAGATAGAGAGACAGATAGAGACAGAGAGAGAGATGATATAGATAAAGATGAAAGAGAGAGAGAGACAGATAGAGACAGAGACAGATGGAGATAGAGGTAGAGACAGAGACAGAGACAGAGAGACAGAGACAGATAGAAATAGAGGTAGAGACAGAGACAGAGAGATAGAGAGAGATAGAAATAGAGACAGAGACAGAGAGAGAGACAGAGACCGAGACAGAGTCAGAGATAGAGGCGATAGAGGCAGAGGCAGAGGTAAGGCAGAGGTAGAGGCTGAGTCAGGAAGATTTCCTCCATATTTCCTCATATATTTTGCAACCTAATTGGAGTTGAAAATGGGTATATAATAATTATAACCATCATATTAGATTAGATTTAAGGTTATATGTAGCCCTGGGAGACGCCCTAGGTTATGCCCCCAGCTGTGAGGCCGTTTGTGCCGCAGGCAGCGTCCTCATAGGAAGCGCTCAGCTTGCTCTCCTGCTCGGGGCTCCCCTCCCCAGGCCATTAGCAGGCAGCCCGCGCTCTAAGCAGCCGCTGACTGACACGCAGAACAGTTGCCGACGGGCCACCGGTTTGTTTGCTTTTCCGCAGTGTGAAGGTTGAGTTGAGTCATTTTGCACCCAATTACTTTGCAGTAAATTTGCCGGATGGTTCTTGTCCTGCAGTATTGATCCAGCATCTCACCTTGAGCTTGTTTATTGACACATCAAATTCAGAAGTCAGGCCCGCTCAATTGACCACTTCCCAATTAGGGCATTTATATGATGTCACCAAGGCTCCTTGTCATATCCCGATGAGAGTCATTTGTCCCCTAACCACTGCCGCCGCCCAATCGCCTGCATGCAAGTTGCCATTTTTCTCTGACCTTTCTAGAGACAGATGGCAGTCCATAAAATACATCATTAGCGGCGTGTCATTTTATCTTGCCGTCGTTTCTTTACGTGAAAGGTGCTTCGTTCAACAAAAGATTCTGCAGTCGCGTTCTCCCCAGAGAGAGACTTACGATGCTTCTCTGCTGGAGTCATGGGTGATAGAGACAAATGCTTTCTTTCTCATCAGGGGGATGCCCCTTGGCCCTATTCTGAAAGGAGGCATTTGGGCAGTGACACAGAGCAGACTACCAGGAGGGGAGAGCTGAGATGACGGCAAAGTGTCAAAAACACAACCAGATATCAAAAGACAGCGTCCTAATGGTGATGGAAGGGACTTGACTTTGGGTGGTGAACACACAATACAATATACAGATGATGTATTGTAGAATTGTACACTTGAAACCTATTTTATTAACTAACATCACCCCAATAAATTCAATTTAAAAAAATTTTTAAAGACAGCATCCTGTGACGTTGGGATACACTCACACCCAGACCGTCAACATTTCCTCAGTCAACTTCTATCTGTCCTCTCTCAGCCTGCCTGTGTGTGGTGGGGGTGGAGGTGGGGTGGGGAAGCCGTGAACAGCAGAATGCCATGGAATGTTTGCTCTCAACACTGAACTTGAGGTCAGGAGATTCCAGCTCTTCACCCAGCAAGGTGGCATTATTACCCCCATATCAGGGACAAGCTCACAAGTAGAGGGGCAGGGGGCTAAATGCAGGTCTTCTATGTCCTGATATAAGGCTAAGAAAGAGCTAGGCTGTAGGCTCCATAAGGGTAGGCACCAAGGCTGAAATTGTGCTCACGATTGTATTCCTGGGACTACCATGTCTGCCCCAGAGGAGGCCCTCCCCAAAATGTTTGTTGTATGTTGACCGAGAGAAGACCGACTCAATATAGAATGGTACATATTAAACAGAAATACTAAATACATATTTTTACCACCAGCATTTGATAATTTGCATGGACTTTTGGAAGTATTTCTCAGAATATGGATAAGAAATAGGAGGGTCTGAGGCACTCCTGCTAGTGGGAGGCTGAGCCAGGCCTGGAGCCCAGGTGTCTATGCTCCTGCTCCGGAACGCACTTAGCCACATTATGGTTGGGATCATATAAGTGTGCTATAAGACAGAGCCTCCCACTCTTTTCAAGGCAGATAGAACATGAGACTGTGAAGGATATTGAGGTAAAGGGGGGAGATTCCTAGAGGCCAGAGATACCTAATCTGGGGAGCCTGCCTGCCAACCCTAGAGGGCTGAGGGGACCAATAGCTCAGCAACCTGTAAAACATTCAGGGCACTCAGATTGGGAAATCTGGTGTGTGAATGGAAACATGGAAATGGGGGAGATTAAGTTCCCCAGTCATTCATTGTGGCCATGCAAGAGTGAACAGTGGCCAAAACTGTCCCTGGGGTGAGTCCCCTGCCTTCCACTGACTGCTCATTGACTCTCAGTAGCCTCTCAAGAAGCCACCAAGTCTCAGGTTAGAACAGAGTCTAAAGAGTCCACTCACATCATTCTAAGTCTTGAAAATCAGGGTCCTTTCTTAATCTTAAAGAACTATGGCAATGTCCTCCATAAATTAATATCTCAGTAAATCACTCAATGCAGATGCCCATTCACTATCTTACTTTCATCTCTCTTACTATAATCAGAGTCTGATCCAACTTGGAGCAATTCTTGTCCTTATGGGACTGGAGAACAGATGAACAGGATCGTTACTGACTGTCAGCGACCAGGAATTGTGGAGAGAAATAACATTTTAACCTACAGAGTAGCCAGACCTTTATTAGAGAGCCCACTTTGGTATAAGACACTTCTAATCCAACACTTCTTTTTTTCTTTTTTCTTTCAGCATGCTTGTCAAAAGAGGAACATAAGAAATGCTTAGTACCTGATACCTGCCCACAAGGGGCTTACAATTGGAGTAGACCAGATCACAGTGCTTCTGCTCTGTACTAAGGAGACTCACAGCACAACATTTTGGTTTCACGTGTGTTTGGTGGGGGTTAAATTCTGGGCCCCAATATAAACTGCATTTCTCTCTGCAGGTCATAGTAAATCTGAAAGAGACTCATCGGAAATCATTATTTTCATTTTCCTTTCCTTTTGCCAAAAGAGATACCTGTCTGTCCAAATCCTTGCCCAGTTCAATACAATTCAGTTCATGTGCCAGACTTGTGAGGGATATGGAGCCGAATTAGGCATTGTTCCTGCACCATGCATGACATTAAGGAATTAGCTCATTTTCAGCATTCAACATTTATCACCTGCTTTGTGCTGGGAACACAACCTTGAAAAGGAGAGTCGGGGGCCAATGCTCAGAGAGCCATGGTCTATGGGGGAGACAGGCAAGTGAACAGGTAAACTAGCTCAGGTGGGGAGTGCAGGGCTAGGGGAAATTGAGGTCCTGGTGCAGTCTTGGGGTAGTGAGGACAGACTTGTCTAAGCTGTGATCTTAAGGGTGACTTGCCCAGGGTTTTCCTGGTTTGGGCACTGAAAGTTTTGCATTCCAGAAAACCCCTCAGTTCCAGGCAATGCAAGCCGGTTGGTCATCCTAGAAGTAAGAGAAAGTGTGGTATATTCTGGAAACTGAATTGGTTCGAGTTTAGGACAAGTTTAGTAAGAAAAGTATCTAAGATTTTGTCTAAAATATGTAAGTTGATCCTAAGGCATCATATGTGAATAATGAGTTTGCTTATTGCCACCTAAATTCAGTTGTTTTAATTCTTCGAGCTATGCAATTTAATTTTTTGAAATTAATGCTTACCTCTAATTCTAGAGCAGGCCTAAAGCTTAAGCTAAGAGCTTTGGGAAGCAGACAGGTAATGTAAGTGAGAGACTGACAACCGGATGAGGGCAACGGCCACAAGAAGCTGCACACCCTGCTCAAAGCCAGAAAACTTAACCTCGCCCCACCTGCCTTAGGCCTGAGGAATGTTGCCAAATGTCCTGATATTTCAAAGGAAGCCCCAAGTAAAGATTTTTATGTGCAGTTTCCTAATGTTAAAATATTGGTGACAAATTCAGGATTTTTAAAAAAAATACAGTGTCAAACAAAACATTCTATGACTGTTAATTTTCACCCCTATCCTTACCATACCATTCACAGCACCTGGTCAGCTGAACAACCGCCCCCTTATGGCAGCATAGCCAAATTGCAGGATACTCTCTTTAAGGGGTGACAGCTCATTTTTGTTAGAATACTGTAGGGGTAAAACAATCATTGGTGAGCCCCTTAACATGGAAAAGGGTTGTCTGGGGAGCGGAAGAGAGATCATAAAAAGAAAGAGTGGCTGAGTGGAAAGCATCAAAAACCAAGCTTTGCCAGAGTCCCAAGTTAGGGCAGGACAGGCCCAGGCTTCGTGACAGGGAATCAAAGTCAGCCAGTAATAGATCTTGGGTTGGGCCTTGAATATGACATCTCAGCAAGAAAGTGGCTGTCTTACTGGCTGATTTATAAAACCCCAAGGGAAAATTCTCGGGGCAGAATCCTTGGCCCACCCTTAACCAAGCAGCCTGCATCCCATCAGCAGCAAGCCAGGCCCCTGGGAAGGCAGGCATGTTGGGCTCTGCACTGCAGGTCTGAGCCCATCCTGACCCACTGCAGCCACGGCAAAGCTGAACTGCCCTGGGCACTTGTCCCTGATGGAGCACTAAATGTTTACACTAGAACCGACAGCTCTGCATGGGGATTTCTTGCACCTCCTGCCAAAGGCTCCCCCAACAGGTTGCCCTGCTTTACTTGACTCTAGAGCTCTCTATCTTCTCTTGGGCTGTCACTCTGCCTGTCTCCTTTTCCCTAATTGTCAAGAGACAAGTTCAACCATAAGGTCTGATTAGGTAACATAGACATCCACCCATATGCTAAGATTTCAGAACTATTTCTATGCCACCAGTTTTCCCCATGTATTTCCTGAAGTCTCTATTCCTTAGCAGAAGAGAAAGCCTTTAATTGCACTGTATGAAATAAGACTCAAAATGCAAACCGCAAATACATGAGTGCACATACATGGACGTGCATACACACAGTGTATGTATGTGCACATGAACACATATGCACAGAGGCATTAGACCAGAAGTCAGCAGTCCAGGTTTCCCCTCCCCATCTGCAGCTGACTGTATAAAATGGGGGGATATACTTCTCCTCTCTGGCTTCAGTCTCCTTCTCTGAAAAGTAAGGGGGTGGGAGTGAACTGCATGACCTCAGTCACCCCCCATAATTCTCTATAAAGGCATGCTAAGATGCAAGCTAACTGATAGAGGGTGTTTTCTTGAATCAGGATTTCATAATATAGAGATGGTACACAGGGCAGTGGGCAACCAAAGGAGTGTGGGAGCCCATGGAGAGGGAAATGGGCCCAGACAGGGACAGGAGGCTGAGGGTCCTGGAGACCAACAGCACCAACTTGCCTTCTGACACTGGCTGAAGGCATCCATAGGTGCATCACCTCATGGACTTCCACTCCGATCCTCCTCCTTACCTCTTCTTACAGCAACGTCCCATGAAGGCCCACTATGTGCAAACCACTGGGCCAGGTGTTGGGCAGGGCTGCCTTTGGTCCAGCTTTTCCCCTTGCTTTGGAATGTCTCACACCCCACCCCAGCCCCATCTCTCCAGAGAGATATTGAGGCTCTAGGCAGCTGTTGTCAGATTCAGAGCAGGAAAGGATATCCTACCAGCGAGGTAGGATAGCACAATGGTTAAGAGCAAGGCCTTTGATGTTATACAGCCTTAGGCTTAGACCCCAACTCTGTTCCTTGGGCACACTGGGTAATCTCTAGGCCTCAGTTTTCTCATCCATAAAATGGGAATAATAATAGTATCTATCCCATAGGATTGTTGTGAGAAATAACTAAAATAATTCAGGCATGGCAAAGGCTGTCAGTGCCCACCTAGTACCTAGTCTCTCCTTCCTTTCTAACAGAATCCCCATTTTGTTGGGGGGTCCATTAAACCCAGCTAAATAAACTACATTTCCCAGCCTCCCTGTAGCCAAGGATTGCTGGAGAATATAGTTCTGTCCAATGAGATGTAAGTGGAAGCCCCATGGGGAGTTCTGGGACATGTTTGCTTCCCTAACATAGGTCTTGGTACTTTTCTTCTACCTTTGTCCTTCCTCCTGCTGAGAATGCAGGCGAAGGCTGGAGCTGCAGCCATGTTGCAGTCATGAGGGAAAGGCCAAGGAAATCACAGAGACCACAGGCTGGTTAGCCATCTGCACCCAGACTTCTTGTTTATAACCACTGTTTATTCTAGTCGCCCTTATTGGGTTTTCCTGTGGCAGGTACCTGAGCCTCGTTTCCAGCTGGCACAAGTGTTTAGCTCGGTGCCAGGCACATAGTAAGCGCTTAATACCTCATTTCCGCTGTATGGGGCAGATCTCTGTTGGCCCATTGGAGGCTGCCTCGTGCAGGGAGAGACACCAGGCAGGACTTTAGCATGACATAGTAGTTCTCAGACTCGGCCACTCTTTAGCTGTGGGGCTTCAGTGAGGCCTTTGGCCTCCCCAGCCTTTAGTTCCTCGTTTGCAGGTTGGACCAGAAGACGTATGAAGTTCCTTCCAGCTCTGACCACCCATGGCAGTCTTGCAGGACATCCATGCCCACCATCTGGACCCTTATGTTCTACCTTTCGGGCAGCCTCAGATCCTTCTCCAATCCCTCTCTCCCTCCCCCAGCCCCTAGCACGCTTTCTGAGATGCCTAGAGCTTTCCAGAGAATGGAACTGTTGAAATCAAAGGCCATGCTGCCTCAGTTAACTTTGCCACCAGTTTAAATAAGAAAGAACACCAAGAGCAACATCAAGCCTAATGAATCAATAAGCCACTGAATAATTTTGGTAGCATTTCACATTAAGGCAGCAAAGCTACTTTCAGAGCTGAGAAGTAAATTTTCCTTTTTCTTAAATTGTACTCGGATGTGCGGAGGCATAAATAATTGCTGGAGCCCAAGCCGCTGCTCTGAAGTGCTTCCTCGTAAGCTGCGACATCACCTAGTAACTAGCTGACAATCATCCCAACAGGTCTCTGTGCATCTTGGAATAATTTGCCAAACAACTTGGAGGAATCATTTATTCTTCATTATTAAAGTATTTATAAATGCTGCTTTAATTTAGTCCTGTTTCCTTTGCTTCCCCACAGCATATTGACCAAAAATAAGAATGCTTAGAATGGGACTTCTACTAAGCTTCTTCATGGTATTTTAGCCAAAAGAGCATTGTTGACGTGTATGGCCTCTGTCAGCCCACAATATAAACTCATCCCCATGCTCCCAGAAGCTTGGGCTTCAGGGTTCCTCCACCTGCCTACCTGGCCTGGTGTGGTGTGTGTGTTGGCTACGTGAGAACACCAAGAACAGAGGAGAAAGAAAACTAATATATATTAAAGACCCACCTTTGTTCCAGGTACCCTAACAGATAGTTATTGAATGTTTAGCATGTACCAGACACTGTTCTAGGGACTTTTTATGTATTATATCACTTAATTTTGCCAATAATAATTTCTAACACTTACATAGCACTTTTAAGATGCCAGGCCATTCTCTAAGCACTTTGTCTATATTAATTCACTTAATCCTCACAACAGCCCAACAGATGGGTCCTATCATGATTCCCATTTGAAAGATGTTGGAATGTAGGCACAGAGAGATTAAGTGAATTGCCCAAGGTCACACAGCTAGGAAATGACAGAGCTGAGATTCAGATACAAGTAGTCTAGTTTCAGAGGCCACACCCTTAATTAACCACCATGTTACCTCTTGACAACCAGAGGAGATAGGCACTATTTTTAGCCCATTTTTCAGAAGAGGAAACTACAACATATAGAAGATAAGTGATTTTCCCAAATTCTCGAAACTAGTGAGTAACACAACAAGGATTTGCACTCTGGAGGCCTGACTGTGCTTCTTTGCCAACACCCATAATGCTTACACATAATCTCACCACACTCCATAAATAGATGTTGCTATTCCCATTTCACAGATGAGGAAACTAAGCATGAGAGTTTGCATAATTTCCTAAAAGATCGCATGATTATTAAGTGTTAGAGCTGGGATTCAAACCCAGTTCTGCCAGCCTCCTTCAGTCATGGCATGGTAGCAAGAGAAGGGGAATGCCTTCAGGTCCCTGAAGCTCTGGTTGAAGCCCACACTCCATTTGCTTTGCCCCTTTCACTCAAGCCTCAGATGCCAGTCTAAGCACTCAGAGCTCTGCCAGCTTTTGACATGTCTGTGCTGACAGAGAGGAATAAGGCAAAGGCGGCCTCTGGGATACATGGGGAGGTGGAACAGGAACCAGGACACTCAAACTCAGGATTTTCTCTGTGTCACCCCCTTAATGCAGGCCCCCCCGACCTCAGTCTCTATCACAGTCACCACTTTCTCCAGCACCTTGGCTAGACACACCAGGGAAGGAAGAGAAGGAAGATAGTTTAATGCACAGAGAAAGCCTTTGTGCTGACTTTTTAGCTGGAAAATAAGTAATTAGAAAATCAGATTAACATTCAGACCAACAGGAGTCTGAAGTCACAGGAGACAGAACCCCAGAAGACTGGAGCATCTTCTCAGGGAATCTTGAGGCCTCTAGATGATTTAATGAAGCCCAACACTGAAGTAGGAAAATGCACTGAGAGTCTCTTCTTGCTATCAATCTTTATGTTGAAAGGAGAACTGGCTCAAATAAGGAGTTACCCTAACTACATTAAAATTCAGTCCAGAAGGAAGCATGCTTTTAAGGGCAAGAGTGTATAACTGACACTCTCAAGACTGGCAGAGTTGACCTTTGAATATAGAAGTGACTTTTTGGTTGACTTGGACTGCACAGGAGAAGAGAGGAAAAGGGAAAAGAAGACCTAAGGAATTTGTCTTCAGAGCCGGACTCTTCCTTAGAAGAATGTTGCTAATACTAACAATAAAACATTCGGCCTAATACAAAACCTAGACTCAACTGACAGTCCTTAGGTTCCAAAACAAGATGTTTTTGTGAGTTATTGAAAAATGAAGAGGCACCAATGAAATGGAAACTCTTGATATGCCCTGGACATTGAACTAGTGGTGGAAATTCAAGAAGTCAAAGAGGCCATAAGTTAGATGTTTGGACACAGAACATCTTTCAGAATTTCTCAAATCACTGTGTCATCACTGCACTTGAACGGCTGCTTGATCCAGTACAGACTAAAGACATTTACCCTATGGAATGTGCTGGTGAAGGGGCAAACTATGTCAACCCATTGCTTTTTATTATTATTTTTAATTACAGTTGACATTCAATATTATATTAGTTTCAGGTGTACAATATAGTGGTTAGACATTTATATAACTTATGAAGTGATCACCCCAAAAAGTCTATTACCCATCTGACACCATATATAGTTATTAAAATATTATTGACTATATATTCCCTATGCTGTACTTAACATCCCTATGACTGTTTTTATAACTGGAAATTTGTACATCCTAATCCCTTCACCTTTTTCATCCATCACTCACCCTTCCTTCCACCCGGCAACCATCAAAATATTCTCTGTACCTATGAGTTTGTTTCTGCTTTGTTTGTTCATTTATTTTGTTTTCTAGGTCCCGTATATGAGTGAAATCATATGGTATTTGTCTTTTTGTTTAACAAACATGACCTAGATGTACCAAGGCTTCATGCTAAAGAGAAACACTGAAGTGGGAAAAAGTACTGAGACATGAACAAGACATGACCCTGTCCCCAAGGAGCTCTGGCCTAGTAAGAGAGACAGTTGATTATACATACAGTAATCCCCCCCTTATCCGCAGTTTCAGTTTCCCAAGGTCAACAGCAATCTAAAAATATTAAGTGGAAAATTCCAGAAATAAACAATTCATAAGTTTTAAATTTCACACTGTTCTGAGTGGTGTGATTAAATCTAATGCTGTCAGGGAAGTGAATATCCATGCTGTATAGACCGGTAGCCCGTTAGTCGCTTAGTAGCCATCTCAGCTATCAGGTTATCTGTCAGAGAGACAGAGACACCACAGTCACATAACTCTTATTATACTATACTGCATAATTGTTCTATTTTATTAGTTATTGTTGTTAATCTCTTATGGTGCCTAATCTATAAATTAAACTTTATCATAGTTATGTATGTATAGGAAAAAATAGTGTATACAAGGCTCGGTACCATCCATGGTTTCAGGCATCTACAGGAGGTCTTGGAGCATATCCCAGTGGATAAAAGGGACTACTGTAAATGGAAACAGGAAAGTTTTATTACAGCTCAGAAATACACACCCTAATCCCCCTGCAGTCAGGGTTATTCTGAGAGCTGGGGAGAAGCCCTGATCCTAAGCTCAAGTCACTTGGATGCCATTTGGACAGAGGAGACTGGGTGCCCCAAATCACACAGTTGTCCCCAACCCTGAGACCCTACTTCTTAAAGTTGCAGGCTCAGCCCTCAAGTCCCTTAGACTGAGCGGCTTGCAATGCCTGTCACTTTCACATGCCAGCATCATTTCCTGCATCCACACAAATAAAAGTGGACAGCAAGCCAGTGCCATCTTGTTTGCTGCTATTGGATTTATGACATGTCAAGTTTAAATAGCACATGCAAGGCTTACAATGGAGGCAACACAGAAATTCATTTTTCAAGCCCATCAAGGCTCTGAGCCACTCCGTTCCCCCTTCCCTGCTGGGGCCAGGAGAACAATTTCATGAAATTCTGATGCTGAGAAAGGCCTCCCCAGATTTCCACATCCAATTCTGCTTCTGTCTCTCTTTTTTCTTTTTCCCTCAAGTCTCAAAAAATACCAAAATAGCATAAATGCCACTTTACCAGTACCAGGTAGATCCCAATTAACCTTTGTGCAAGTTTGCTTCTGCTGTGCGTAAGCCCTGACCTTATTTCTGGGGCTGAATTATTAATCCCTTACAAACAAACCACCAGCCCACCACACGCTGCCTTCTTGCCGCCCAGCTGACGAAGCCAGCTCTAATTTAGGCCCACTCCACCCACCTTTTGTGCTTTTCTTTAACTGGATGTGAGAACCTTTTTCCCTGTCTTCCCTCCCCACATCAGCAAATTAAACTGCTCAGTTGCCCCCAGCTTTTCCCAATAATAGAGGCAACTTGGACTTGACCCATTAAAGGAGAGAGCCCAGAAAGACTTGCTACAGTACCCAGCAAGTCTCATTTTGATAATTGATTGGTAAAACAAGCATTTGGGTTGCAAAGCAGCCTTGGTCAGGTTTCCATTTTGCAGCAAACCCCCAAATTAAAAATCACCTCCAGGGGATAATTCTTTTGCAAATAATATGAGCTGGGCTATTTTTGTTTTTGTCAGGCACACTGTCACTCCAGGCTCATGTCTCATATGTTATTCTGGCTGCGTGAGAAAGGCCCATAATAATAGCATTGGGAGCAGAAATGATGGAAAGAAAGAGAATGTCAATTTACAGTCATGAAATAAGGTGAAAACCACACTCCTCAACAAAAAGTTGAAGCCCACTTTAGATGATAGAAAATTACAAGTCAAGTCCCTAAAGCCAGTTGGTTTAACCCATGATAAGGCAGGCTATATTTGGGGTGCCATGTGAAGCTGTGGTCAAACCTGAGTTAGCCTAGAATCACCCAGGAAGCAGAGGCTTTGAACTCTTAAAAATTAACAAATGTGATTCAGCAGCCTAATTATTTATGCTTGAGTCATAGTGTATTGTGGACAGATACCTTACACCTCTGCCTTTGCCCATTATTTTACTTTAGATTATTGCACCCTTCTCTACCCTGGCCATACAGATCACTCCTCTTCATCCTTAAAGACTCAGCTCAAATGTCTCCTCTTCCAGGAAGCCTTCCTGATTTCTGGTCACATTTTATACCCCTCCAATCTCCCATTGTGTAGTGTTTAAATAGCACAGTCTTAAAATTATTGCTTGACTTTTCAGTTTTTCCCACTATATTCCTTAAGAACAGAGAACATATGTTATTCCTCTTTTACTCTCCGGCATCAGAGTGCCTGGCACATAGTAGGTGCTTAGGAAATGTTTATTGAACGAATGGATATGTTGAAATATAGAAACCCATACAAGATGAAACAAAGAGCTGAATTTAAAAGGACTGATTATTCTGGAATTAACCTGTGGTTTATTTACGCAGCATGGTCTTCCTAAATGCCTTGCAGATACTCAGCTTTGTGTTAAGTACATAAGACAGGAGGAAAGGACAGAATCCCAGCTTTCAAGAGATATCATCAGATTTGTACATTTCTATATGAGAATGGGAGAAAATAGTCCAAGACAAATAAGTGTAGCACGGTAAGATGGTTGTGCTGGGATGCTACATTGGGAGTTAAGAAAACATATTCCCTGTCACAGTCCCACCACTGAGTCATTATGTGACCTTGGGCAAGTCACTCCACCTCTCTGGATGTCAGTTTTGTCATATGTAACATCAAAGAGTTGAAATGATACTGGGACAATTGCTACTCACATGGAAGAAAATAAGATTTCTGCTTCATAACATATAGAAAAGTAACTTCTATGTGGATCAATGACCTAAACATAAAATAGTGAAAGTCTAAAACTTTTTTTAAAATGTAGAAATATAGCTGTATGGCATCCGTTCAGAAAAATTTCCTTAACAAAATGTGAACAGCAAAAGCCATAAAGGAAATACCTGACAAATGGGCCTACCTTAGAACAAACACATGCCCTAAACAAGGTGAAAAATGAAGCCACAACCTGGAAGGACGTGTCTGCAACCGTCATGATGAAAAATATGAGTAGGCAGAATATCTAAAGAGCATCCATAAATCTATTGGAAAAACAAAGACAACCTAGCAGAGAGATGCTCAAAGTAAATGAAACCTAATTCACGATAGAAAAGAATGACTAATAAACTTGTGAGACATTCAGTCTCACTAAAAACCAGAGAAATGTCCACTTAAAATGACAGTGAGATACTAATTCATACCCATCATATTGGAAAAATTTGAGAATCCTGATAATACCTAGTTTTGTCAAAGACGTGTCGCCATGGAGACACACACATGCTGCAGATAGGAATGTAACTTAGTGCCTCGATTTTGGAGGACAATTTAGCAATAACTATTAAAGTTGAGCTTGTTCATACCCTATGACTCAGCAGTCCCCGTCACTATAGACAAGGAGACATAGACAAGTATATTCCTTGTCGTATTATTTGTCATGATCAAACACTGGAAACAACTTAAATGACCATGATCAGTAGATTGGAAAGCACAGCTGGTAACGAGGCATAGGGTACCATATGCACTATAGTATGTACTTTTACAGAAGAGTACTACTCTGGTATGGGATAGTCATATAACATGCAGTGGAATCCTATACAGCAGTGAAAACTGATTCACTAGATCTACATGTAACAACACGGCCAGATCTCAAAATTATGATGTGGAGGAAAACACAAAGCCGCAGAATTTTATGTACTGGAAGGTGGCACTGATGTGAAGTTTAACACAAAGCAGTACTGCATTGTTACGGATGAAGAACAGCAAAGTGCAAAAACTGGGCAGGAAAGGTGCTCTCCGAGTTCAGGGTAAGAGTTTCCTCTGGGAGAGAAAGGGGTGGGGGTGGGGGCTTTGGAACAAAGGAGGCTTCACTTTACAGCAATATTTAATTTTCTAAAAAGAATAGTAAATAAAACATTTGTCACACAGCATGAGTGTCCACTGCATTATTCCTTGTACTTTCATTATTTCGTGTGAAATATTTCATTATTTTGAAAGGTGGAAATACGGACCAAAATGTTCATCATATTTATCTCTGGAGAAAATAGGATCATAAGTAGGTTGTTTGTTTTTGTTTTTTGCTTGCTATGTTTTCTAAGTTTTTTCTAATGTGCATTAGCATTTTGAAGAAAAATATAATGAAAGTTATTTATAAAAAGAAAACAAGATGAAGGTGTTTGGAGTAGACTGTTTTAAAGGTCTCTTCTGATTCTTGAATTCCATGAGCAGGAGCAGCTTACGGTAAAGACAAACATGGGCTCTGCCCTTGGCCAACGGTTGTTCTAGGCCCATGTGGGAAACTAGGGCAACACCAGCCAGTGTCTAATCAAATCCAAGTGTATTTAGGTGTCAATATTTCCAGAGTTTAGACGAGGGGAGAGCAGTACCACTAAGTGTCTGCAAGGCCTCAGGACAAGGAGGCCACTGAGTGGCTGCAGGCCATTTGGGACTGGGCTCCCACCTGCCATCTATATGCAAAGGTCATCAACAATCTGGACTCTAGAACCAGTTGGAATCCTTGTCTTATCACCTGCTAACATCCATTCACATCATGATATTGGGCAGATTACGTTAAACTCCTTATGCCTTGATTCTTACACTTGTAAATTAAGAATAATAATAGCAATTTCCTCCTAGGGTCACTGGAGAATTAAAATAATCCACTATGGCCTGGCCGGGCGTGGCTCAGCGGTTGAGCGTTGACCTAGGATCCAGGCGATCGGGGTTCGATTCCCAGTTGGGGCACATGCCCGGGTTGTAGGCTCGATCAATGACTCTCTCATCATTGATGTTTCTATCTCTCTCTCCCCCTCTCCTTTCCTCTCTCTGAAATCAATAAAGATATATTTAAAAATAAAATAAAATAAAATAAAATAAAATAAAATAAAATAAAATAAAATAAAATAAAATAATCCACTATGAATGTATCCAGCGAAGAGCCTATGGCCATTGTCAGGGACAGGGCCTGGCCCACCGGCAGTTGAAGGTGAGTCAGGGGCTGGCGGCTGGGTGTGCACTGCGGGCTGGGCGGGCAGCTGGGAGGTTTCATCAGGAAGGAGAAAAGAGGGCTACAGCTAAGTCTGCATTGCAAGGCTCTACAGCAAGAAGGAAATAAATGAACACAGCCCGCAGAGACAGATGAAACACACGGTCCGGTTCTCTGAGTAATGGGGCTCTTTACCCAGGGTTCCTCACTGTCAGTCAACATGCAGTGTCATCTCTTAGGAAAAACTGGGATCTTTGGGGAATCACGGATGGGGAAGGGTAGATAACGCCCTGGCTGTGTGGCCTTAGGTGGGTCCCTGCTTCTTACTGGGAAACAATTTTCTCATTTATGGAATGAGGAACTTCACACCCTTGAAAGAGTATGAGATTCGCAGGAGTAAGGAGACCTTGGTTCTGTCCAGCCTTGCCTTTGACTGGCTGTGTGGCTTTGGGGAAGTCTCCCCCTCCCAGCCCTCAGTTTCCTTCTCTGTAAAATGACAGGCATGAAGGCGATGTTTTTCAAGGGCCTTTCAGGCTGTGGTGTAGGTTACCTGCACACACATGCACATGCACTGGCTGTTGGTGCCAAGTTTAACCCAGAACAGGGCTTAGGGCAAATTGAACTGCCTGGCATATTAGAATCGCACATCCAAGCAGCTGAGCAGGGACCCTCCTCAGGAGTGGCTGCCTATAAAGTATGACTGTGGGAACACTGAGCAGACCCTTCCCCTCGAAAAGCACAGCTGCCCCCAAGCCCTGCCTGCCACCAGGCCTGAAATGCCACGGTTCACATACCATTCCACTAGGCCTCAAAGATTTTCCTATCTTCCAGATGGCCTTTGAAAATGCCGTGTTGATGCCCAGCCAGGCATGGTTCAGTGTCTGAGCATCTACCTAGGATCCAGGAGATTGAGGTTCAATTCCTGGTCAGGGCACATAGCCAGGTTGTGGGCTCGATCCCCAGTAGGGGGCCTGCAGGAGGCAGCCGATCAATGACTCTCTCATCGTTGATGTTTCTCTCTCTCTCTCCCTCTCCTTTCCTCTCTCTGAAATCAATAAAGATACATTTAAAAAAAGAAGAAGAAGAAAGAAAATGCGGTGTTGAAAACAAGGCTAACCCTGGGGACATTACCCCAATTTCCCAACTGGCTATAAGCAAAGTCCTAGGATGATGGTTTATAGATGGGGCTAATTTGGGCCATCATGAGAAAGGATGGGGGTTCTGGAAGCAAACTGCCTGCTCATGCAGGAGTCACAGGTCATTGAGTGACCAGTGCCCCCTCGTCTCCTGCCTGCTCTTTCCATAGGACTTATGGAAAGAAATCGCTGTTCCCCTTACGCAGTAATGGCCCAGAGAGATTAGGCTGCTTATTCAGCCTGATAATTTGGCTGAGCCTAGAGAGATGGGACCCCCGTGCTCAAGGTCCCATGGACGGTTAAGGGTAAGCCCTCAACCAGAGTAATAACAGTGATGATCGCATCAACCCCTTATTGAATCCTAACTAAGGCCAAGCCACTTTCTTCTAAGTCATTGAACCCTCACAACATCCACAAAGCAGGGACTATTAACATTCTCCTTTCACAGATGAGGAAACTGAGGCACAGAGAGGTAAAGTTTCCCAGCTGCTGGGACATCCGGGTCTCTGACCCCAGGTGCTGCCTCTCCTATAAACTGCCCAAGACTGGCCCTGCTCCCTAGTGCTGCATCTGGGCTTCACCTCCACTGCACTGACGCCTCTGGCCTGGAAGGTTCTGGAGGCTGCCCTTCTTCACCTCCCTCATCTCCTCCCTCCCCTCCACTGAAAGGCAGAAGCTGTGACAGAAAAGGTGTCAGAGAAAGTGACTAATGGAGGCTGACCCCAGGTCAGAGCACATGTGGTCTGACTCCCCACCCCCACGGAATGGGCCTGCCTCCCTCATACTGACCTGACAGGCAGGACAGAGCCACACGGTGGGAACAGAGATGAGGGCATGGCTCCTGGGGCCATCCCAACATCCCTGGGGCAACTGAGCAGAGACCGCCCTCCAACTCCAGGGCACAGTCCCCACCCCTGCCAGAGGCCCAGGCTGGCCAAGCCATCCTTCAGGCCCAGATGACATGCTTTCCCCAAGTGCTAGTGACAGGCGCCCAGCTGGAAAAATGATGGACTGCGTGGTGGGGGCAAAGTGCGGATTTTCCTTCATTGGAGATGGAAGCTGCAGCTAAGGCTGGAGGCGGCAGGGCAGGGCAGCCTCACACGGGGCATGCATACACACATACACGCACATACACACACACTAGCTCACCCACGCACTGCATCCAGGCTGCGTGAACAGCACCCAGGAGATGAAGTGAGTATCAGCCCATAGAAGGAGCTGTCAACTGCCACCATCTCTCTCTGGAAGACAAGCAGTAAAACCAGCGATGCCTTCTGCATGGATCGTGTCCTACAGTTTGCAATGCACTTCCGCACTCACAGGATCAGCAGGTAAATAAGGTTAAGAGTTGGAGTTGGGCAGTCACTTTCAGGCTGGGTGACAACAGGCAAGTTACTGAACCTCTCTATGCCTCAGCTTTCCCAGAGGTAAAACAGGGCTAATAATAGTGCCTGATAAACGCTGCGGCTGTTGAGGAGTTAGAGCAAGCCCAGAGGAGGCCATTCAGCTCTGCCCCACCTCCTTCAGCTGCTGATGGCTGCAGCTTTCCAACTGCCCGCTACTCTAAACGTATTGCCGACCACGACAGGAACCCTTCTGGGCTGCCAAGGTGAATTCCGGGCCAGAGAGATGCCAGCCTGTCTAAAGTCATTTACTCCCAATGTTGTTGGTGGCTCTGAGAACAGGAAGGGGTGGAGAAGAGAGAGAGGAATAGAGCATGAGTGAGGGGAAAGCAGAACAGATAAAGGGAAGCAGAGTGCCCAAGGCCAGTGTCACCCCTTCACCACTGTGTAGAAGACAAGCTCCTTAAAGGGGAAGAGAGCAGAACTGAGAGAGGGAGGCTGGGGTCCATCAAATCCTTGCTGCCACTTTGAAGGGGACCCAAGCACTTAAGGATAGGAAGATGAAATCCAGTGACTAAACTTGGTGGCAGTCCCTTACAAATGACACATGTAGACTTTTTGCACCACGTTTTAAATATATTTTTGCCCAGGAGAGGCAGTTGACAGGCTCAGAAGGACCTAATGGAAAACAGCAGCTAATACTGCAAGTCGGCAAAGCTTGTCAGCTCGGGCGCCATCATCCCTCACCTCCTCTTTCATTTTTATAGAAACAGCTCAGAAACAGAGAAGAGAAATTTCAAGAGCCAAACAAAAAATCAATACTGTGGGAGATAACCCAGCATTAATACAAAAACCAGAGAGGGCTTCTTTGTCTCCCGCCTCGGCAGTGCTATCAATCACTCTGTGGATGGATTCGGGAGGCCACCTTTGCTCGGAAACCAGCAGGAACCATTTTAGTTAAAATGCCCAAAGAGAGCCAGGTTTAGGTGGCATGGAGCCTGAGCCAAGGGCAGGAGAGAGAACACACAGCCCCAGCCCCAGGTCGCTCCCCTAGGATTCATGGGCCACCATCTCCAGGCCGAAGTCTAAAAGACAGCAGGACAGTGAGGCTAGAAACAGACAACTTTGAGTGAAAAGCTAGATTGGCAAGGAAAGGTAAAGTAGGAATGCCTTTGAGACTTAGAGGAGCCTCTTAAATAAATAGCTTCCCCCATGTGCTCGAGCTCAAATGCTGAAAATCAATGTCACGCACCCACAGGACCATCCAATCCAAGACCAGTGATGATGAAACTCAGGTAGCCAGCTCTGACCAGGTGTGATCATGGAGTCCTGGAGGTGGCCCACTCCTCAGGAGGAACACAGAGCAGGCCCAGCTGGGTACAAAACCAGGACCTCTCCGAAGGCCCTTGTCCACTCCCTTCCCCAACCCTCACCCCATGTTTCAGGACACAACTGAGCTGGATCGTAAAGATTCCATAAGGCCTCAGATATGAAGCACCCAGGACAGAAAGAGGTGCTTATAAATCAGGGCCTCTGTTGTAATGCCCTTTGTTTTCCTTCTAAGCTGTTACTATTATTATGATACATTCGTGCATACGGTTATTTGTATGTTTGTCTCTCTTAAGAAACAAACATAGGTCTATGCCCATCACCAGCCCAAATAGAAATGAGTTACATGGACAGAAGCCTCTGTGACTTGGTTTCCTCTCTGCACCTTGGTTCACGCGGCTCTACCTGGAATGACTTCTTCCTGGTCACTCTGTTTAAACCTACTAACTTCCTCCAGGAAAACCCCGGGACTCCTCACTCCTCGTTGTCTTTCTCTTTTCTGGTCTTCTGGAGTTAAACAGTCTGGGTGTCTCTGGGCATAGCCTGAGAGTCAGCTTATTAGCAATGCAGAATCTCAGACTGCGCCTCAGACCTCCTGAATCAGAATCTGCATTTGACCAAGGTCTCCAGGTGGTCTGGGGACACATTAAGTTAAGGAAGCACAGCCCATCACATTGTGTCTGGGCCGGACTTTCATCTGCTACTCCTCGTGAACTGTCTTTGCACGTAGTAGGCGATCAATACATATCTGCTGATTGACTGATTGAAAAATCTATGGTTTGCATGAGATACAGGCCCCCTGAGTGTTGGCGTATTGGAAATGACCGACTTTTCAAGTTCCTGTAATCGGCGATTACTGAAACAGGGAATCCCGCCTCACCAAAGCGGAGGCGTCCCTTTGCAACTATAAAAATAGTGACACAGATAACAAACGAATGTTTTGCTGAGCACACCCAGGGTCCAGTGGATGATTTCATCTGCCCCTTGCCCTTTCTGTAAATAACATCCAACCACCTTACAGCCTCATTTGGATAATGGCTCCTTTTTCATCTCAGAAAACAATCCAAAAATTAATAAATAGAGAGCATGAGGGTTCTTCAGGGTTTAGGGCATCTTTTGATTAGAATTTATTTGCTCATTCTTATTAATTAATCTGATTAAAGGCAACATGGGTCAGGAGAACGTTTCCCTTCAGAGCCTCCTCCTGCCTTGTGCTAGGTCCCCAGCCCCCCATGGTCAATGGCATGGATGGTTGCTCAGTTGTTCTGACCCTTCTCATTTTTAATTGGGTGTTGCCCTTTCTGTTTACTCATCCCATAAGCACTTGGCCATGTTCCAGCTCTGGTCTTCAGTTCAAGCATGCATTCTCATCAGGCAACGCAACTTCCACCCGAACACGTAAACTCCAGGCCAATTCAATTGGCCACCTAACCTGCAGCATCAAATATCTGATTGATTCTAAGAACTCATCAAATAGGATAGCCCCAAACTCCTGGCCAAATGATGTAGATCAAAAGCTTGATGGGTAGGATCAAAAGCTTGAAACTTAGAGGAGCCTCTTAAGTAGCTCCCCCTATGGGCTCAAGCTCAAATGCTGTCCTGCCATGTGAAACGCAGTCTAGCCATTTCTCTGTTTTAGTGGTTCTGAACCATAGGGGGGAAAGTTATGGACTCTCACCCCAGAAAAATGCTCACAAACGTGCACTCAAAATTTTACATGCAATGTTAGGGGTTCCTAGACCTCATGAAGGCCAGGTTAAGGACCCTTTCAAATATACCAAAACATTGACCTAGACAGAGCAGAATCATCACAGATCTGGGTGCATGGACCACTTGTTCTGGTTTCATTAAGGAAACACACTTGCTAGAATGAATTGAGGTAATGGCCATCAGCTGCCATCCAGGGCCATTCCAAGATTCCTCCCCATGGTTTTATGGAAAAGATGTGACTAAGGTAATTTTCCATCACCTATGAGGTCTTAAAAGAAAGACCTGTCTCCTTTTTCTTTGTATCCCTAATACACGATGTTGCATTTGGTAAAAAGTAAGGCTCATTAAGGGTTTGTGAAGGAACGGGTAAGAATAAATGAGAGAATGAATGCAAAATAGGGGTTAGCTTTGTCCCTCTGATTAGTGCAAACTTCCTAGAGCTATCTCCTAACAATATCTAATTCAGGGCCCATTACTACCAGGCTCCAGCTCTGCAGCTGTGATTCATCCCCCCCTCACATGCTCCCATTGCCAAAGGTTTTCAGGGCACTATGTAGACACACATGCACAAAGACATAAGCCAAATCACTCCTGAAATTGCCATTGACGAGAGCAGGATATAGATCATTCAGGTAGTGCTATAAAGCAAGTGTTCCCATAGTTAAAGCTAGAGGCATCTGCAAGAGCTGTTACCTTATTGCAATGAGCACCTTCAGGTGGAGGTGCGGAAGTCATTATGCCTGTTAGGGTGGTTTATAGCCTGTGGGCCGTATGTAATGCTCACTTACCTGGAGAACCTGAATTACCCTCAGGGCTGGCTGGGAGCTCCCTGCCTTGTTTATTTTCTTTTGTTACCCGGAGGCATTCCTGGGGCCAACTTGATGCAAAAAGTGATGGTGTGGCTGGTACCCAATGTCCCTGACTAGAAAGCTGGTACTGCTTTGAGTCCTAGACATTTACCTAGTGTGCAGTTAGCACAAGGTTTTACCCAAAGCCAGACGGGAAGTAATTTGAATGGCTGTCAAGGTCATAGGAAGCTAGACAACAGTTATGGGCAAACCACCCTATGTGCCACCGACTCTGTGAGATCTTCCATGACTCCCAAACCCCCCAGCCCAGACAGAGCTCATCAGTCAGCCCTCACCCCCACCACCCTGGTACAATGAACTTCAATGCCCTTTACATGAGTGGCCTCCTAGGAGAAGGTTTATGGCTTATAAATCCTTTAATCTTCATCCAGAACCTAGGAGAGACCTTGGAATCAAAGCAATACTAAATACACAGTTGACCCTTGAACAACTCAGGTTTGAATTGTGGGGGTCGGGTCCCCTTGTATGTGAATTTCTTTCAATAAATGCAGTAAATGTATTTTCTCTTTGTTATGATTTTCTTAATAAGATTTTCTTTTCTCTAGCTTACTTTATTATAAGAATACACTGTATAATGCATGTAACATACAAAATATGTGTTAATCAACTGTTTATATTCAGTAAAGCTTATAGTCAACATTAGGCTATTAGTAGTTAAGTTGTGGCAGAGTCAAAAGTTATGCACAGATTTTTGACTGCATGGGAGTTGGCACCCCTGACCCCCACATTGCTCAAGGATTAACTGTACATTGAATAGATAAATAAATACACTGTGTGGAAGTATCCTGTCCTGAGTTCTGAAAGGTTTTGCAAATGTAATTGGAAAATGATTGATCTAATTGTTAAAGAATCATGATGAGTGATCAGAGGAGTCAGAGGAGTCAGAAAACTGAACACAGTCAAACGTCCCACTTTTCTGATACAAGGAAAGGGTGGGTTCTGGGACGTACAAGCCAGGAAACCTTTGTGTTTCTTGACTGAGTTTGACTTGTGAGTGGGGAGACCTAGCAAACACTGCTTTAGCCAGGTGATCAAAGTCATTCTCACCAGTGACAAATCATGTTAACATGTACATGATACATGTACTCCTGATACAAGAACTCTCCATATTGCCTTTACAACTTCTCTTAAATCTATGAAATTAAGTTTATTTTTATAAAGTGAGTTCTCCACATTGAGGAGACAAAGTTGTGGTTATAAGAATCCATCATGGCTTCAAGAATAATAGGCCCAGGCAGTGGGGCTCATTTGCTCCTATGTTAGGGCAGAGCACCTGATAACTCTCTAGGGAAATGTACCTGTAAACCTGGACAAGGTGGCCTGGGTGGCCCTATGCTGGCTGAACCCTGGGCTCAGGGATCAACTGCCCTAGGAAGGATGTTTACCAGGCCTGCATCACCTGCAAGGTAGATACATACATGTATACATATATATTTAGTGTTAGGTCACAAGATTCTTTCCTTCATCCTGTCTTTTCAGACTCTCCTGTTGACCGGGGGCAATGAGTACATTAAATTATACAATTTTGGTATCAAAAATATGAACACAGAGCCAAAACTAACAAAATGGAAATGAATGGATATAACAAAAATATTTATTTATATACAAGGAAAGGGTAAGAGACCTGGTTAAATAACCATTTCATGTAGAGAGAAAAACAGATTTGGATTAAATTGATATGACGATAATAAGGCTGTTAATGTAATTAATTATAAACTTGAAATCCGTTAATATAAACTCGGCATTTCAAGAAAGACACTGATATGCTCCCCAGAGGAGAGTGATCAGGATGATGACAGTTCTGAAAACCATAGAAGAATAGATGAAGAAATTGACCTGGGAAAATGGCAGGGGAGAGGGAGCTGTGGGGTGGTGTGATAGCTGCTTTCAAATACTTGAGAAGCTGCCAGGGAAGTAGACCTGCCCTACTTCCCAGGACCTTAAGTTCTTGGACCACCCTGGCCGAAGCAGACCCTCCCCAGGTGGGCTCATCTGCCCCAGCTGAGGGTGTCTGAAATTGGTCTTACTGCCCTAAGCCCGTGTGATGATAAATTCTATGTATCAAGTTGACTGGCCTAAGGGATGCCCCGAGAGCTGGTATAACATTCTTTCTGGGTATGTCTGTGAGGGTGTTTCTGGAAGAGATTGGCATTTGAGTTGGTTGGCTGAGTAAAGAAGCTCACCCCACCTTATTCACAATAGCCTAAGAGTGGAAACAACCCAATAAACAGATAAGTGAAATGTTGTATATCCATACAACAGAATGTTACACAGCCCGTATAAGAAACAAAGTACTGATTCAGGCTACACATGGATGAACCTTGAAAACATTATATCAAGTAAAAGAGGCCAATTGCAAAAGACCACATAGGCTATGATTCAAGCACATGAAATGTCCAGAATAGATACAGAGAACAGATTAGTATTTGTCTAGGATTGAGTTGAGATGAAGGGATTGGGGGTATGTGGTTTCCTTGTGGAATGATAAAAGTATTCTAAAACCAATTGTGTCTATGGTTGCACAACCCTGTGAATATACTAACAAACATTGAGTTGTACACTTCAAACGGGTAGATTGTATGGTATGTGAATTATACCTCAATAAAGATGATTTTTTAAATAGCAGAAGAGGAAGAGGAGAATTGAGGATGGTTTTCAGGTTTGAATAGTGTCTCAGGTCAGGTTCCCCAGAAAACAGACTCAGAGGTAGAGATTTGCAGTCAGGTCAACACCTGTGAGAGAGGGAAGGGAGGCCCCTCCCAGCACAGTGTGGAGCTGAGCCGCCCAGCAGTCTTCACAAGGCCTCCGCCCAGCCCACAGGAGCTCTGAAGCTGGAAAGCCTGTACACACCCACATCGACCCGTCATTGGCAGTCTCCAGGAGTGGATGTGACCTAGGACAAAGTGGACAAGGTCCTCTTCAGCTGAGGGCAAAGTCTAAAGAGGGACTCGGCTGAGAGCCATCACTCGGCAGCATTCCCAGCTGCTGGGGAAGAGAGCGCTTGGCCCTGCGCGAACAGCTGGGGAGAGCACACTGTGCTACAGGTGGCCACTTGGAGGAGAGGCAGAAAGAAGCCGGTTGGAACAGAAACTGGCTAAGTCTGCTGAAAGGAGACATCGAAAGGAAAGAGAAGCACATTAGGCTGTTAGAAATTGAACATCAAAGCCCTTTACACTTTGCTACAACTTTTGCAAAATGTTTTTAATCTTCACATTCAAATTAATATGGTTTGGGCTGCCTGCTGTGGATCAATAGTGAACTAAATATGGATTTGCACACAAATAATTCTACAGGCTTATCTGGTCAATACAATGTGTTATTAAAGCTCCCTTAATACATATTTACAGAGCTGGACTAATAATCCAGGCTTTCCAAGGGTCCCACAATACCCGCTGGACCTCAGGAGCCCAGCAGTCACCCCACACAGCAGGTCTAAAAAAACCAGATCTGGAAATAGCTGTGGGACCAATGGCATTCTTTCCAGCTGAGGGGGACCCCACCCTTTACCCCGTACATGTTGATAGGTTTACCTTAACCCCAGGGCTGTGCAGATGAGGAATCTGAGGGTTTGAGAGGTAAAGAAAAGGACCCAAATTCACAGAACAGGCGAGGAGCTCAGACGGGAACCCTGGCCTCCCGGCTCCTGTTCAGCGCAATGGGGTGGACCAGAGGAACCGAGTTTGAATCCTCTCTCTACTCCCTATGGCAGTGTGAATTCGGGCAAGTTATTTCACCTTTTTGAACCTCAGTTTTCTCTTTGGCAAAATGAAAGTAATGAGGGGTGCCTACTTGGTGGAGTTGTAAAGATTCAGGAAGAGAGTTCTCTGGAAGTACTGAGCCCATTGCCCACCTAAAGCATTCAACAAATGAAACCATCAGTATTATTATCACACCGCTCCTGTAGCTGTGAGCTATGTTTTCCTCACAGACTGTCACTCCACTAATTATTTCAAACACGGAATTACCTTCAATGTCCCAAGACCTTCAAGGGCAGGAAATATCTCCCCAGCCCAGTTTCACACTAGGAGGCTGGGGCAACATTATTTCGCTACTTTGGAAACAACCCTTCGTGGAGTTTCTGGTCTGAACCTTTCCCAGAGGCAGAAAGGGGCCCTACCCCGGCCAGGGGGGTGGGAGTGAGAGCAGGAGTGGGCCTATTGTCCTCTGTCCATGAGCTATGGCATGGCTGTCACCTCTGGGGCGGCGTTCAGGTCCATGTCCATTCACACCACTCTGACAGTATCGTTTCAGGGACTGCCAGAGACCCCAGGTTGCCCCTGATATCCTGAATCCAAGTGTCCTAAAATTCCTCCAGTGTTTTCGCCATTAAAACAGCCCTACTTTACGGTAATATTATTGTCCACTCAAGAGCAAACGGGGCTCTGAAACTGAGGCCTTTCTTGGGGCTAACAAAGTCCCTCACAGATTCAGAATTTATTTCTATTAACTATTTTAGATTTCCATCTGACAAAAAGTGATAAGAATTTAAAATTCCCACAGTCCAGTTTCTCAAACCCCAGGGAAGACATGACTGCCTCTTCAAAAGGGGCCAGAGCTGAGAGTCACCATGAGCGCTGGCGGCTTGGCAGGGCGAGCGTGGCATGCTCCTTGCAGGGCTGAGGGCAGGGCTCCTTGTTGGGGAAGGGCAGACAGAAGAATTGTGACCCTGCAGCCCTGGCCTGGGGTCAGAGCCTGGAGACAAGGTCCCCCAGGAGCGGGAGCAGGAGAAGAGTGGAGGATGACAGCTGGGGGAGCAGGCTGGGAAAGGGCAGCACACATGACCCTTCTCCCCGTTTCCACAGGCCACCGGGCACTCTGTACACACAGCCACCCGTGGAAACGGCCCGCTCAGCGTCCTCAATGGTGCGCCCTGGGGAACAGGGAGATGAACCCTGAGCAGAATTTGCCTTGATTACGAGCCACCCTCATCGCAGCCCAGCTTCACCAACGCTGGGACAACCAGGACACCCATTTCTCTCTCCAAAAGGTCAACCAATAGGATGTCTGTTCGCACTGAGGTCATTTGGTGGCCAGTCCCTCAGTGCCCACAGCTCCATGCCCTGTCAGCTCTCTAATGATTTCTCCCCATTTTCAGAGCCACCCCTGATCATCACAAATGATACAGGGTCAGAAGCAATTAGGACACTTGGAGCACAGCAGCCCCGTCCTTGCCTTCCTGGGGCTCAGGACTCAGGTGAGAATGCCACCGGTCACCATCCTGGAGTGAAACTCTTCTCTTCTCACTGTCCACACCCACAAGAGGAGTGGCACCGGGAAGTGGCTTTCGGGCCACATTTCACCTCAGTGGAGACAGCGTCATTTTCCCAACCACGAATGCTGACCTACACCACTGAAGGGCAGCAAGGGGCAGAAAGGGCCTGGGCAAGGGTCTCAGGAGGTTCATGCCCAACTCTGGCACTTTGTCTTCTCAACCTCAGTCTCTCTGTGTGTGACATTGGGGTAAACAATCCCACTGGACCCATGTCATCGAACTGCTATCAGGACCAAATCAGTGCTTATAAATATACAACGTGTCTGAGGAAAAGGTCAGAAGTCAGCTGGCTGCAGGTTTGGTTGACATGTTGGCATTCCCTTGAAAACAAACAAGTCATTTAGGCTCTCTAGGCCTCAGTTTACTCACCTGTAAAATGAGTCTTCTGGTCCAGATCTCACAAGTCCCTTCCAGCTCTAAATGGCAGAGGAAGGTATTTGGTAACTCAGCATCCAGATGCACATTTAAGGTGTTCCGTTTTAGGCAAGATTTAAATATTCCACATTGGTCTAGACCACCACCTTGCCCCATACCCCACAATGCCTGCAGTGGGTGCCCCAACCTGGTTTTGCCAACCTAGACCTGTTGACCCAGCTGCTTTCCTTCCCAGGTCACTTAGAGCCCCACTCCCCCTTATAACCTTGCTCCTGCCCCACAGGTCTTCTTTTCGTTTCCTCACACTCTCTGCTTCCTCCAGTCTTTTGCACATGCTCTTCTCACTGCCTACCTGGACCTGCTGTCCCTCACTGCCCAGTGGACCTTACTATCCTGCATCTGTGTTTGAGCCCCTTGAGAACAGATGTCTTGGCTCCCCCTTGCATTCCTATCTCATAGCCAACACCTGACACATAATGGACGTTCTATAAATATTTGCAGTATGGATAAGTAAATAAATGCATAAGTGAACATAGAACCTATATTCAGAGATTTCCAAGTTAGAACCTCTACTTGTTTATCTAAATAGTCATTTTCCACTTTAAAACAGCTCAGAGAGACAATGCATACTATCTACTATCATGCATCTCCCCCTTTCTGACCAGGGGAACCCAGTTTGGTCAGTGCTACCCTTCAGATGCCCTTGCAGCTGAGGCTGACCATGTGACTCACATCTGGCCAATGAATTGCAAGCAGAAGTCTACTGGGTAGGCATCCAGAAAATCTATTGTTTTTCTGATAACAAGAGAAAGATTTTGCCAGCACACGGCACCTTTTTCAATTTGTAAAAGTCCCTGCCAGGAACTTGGACCTAGCCTCTTGAGTAAGAGCAGCCACCTCGGGATTATGAGGACAAACGCCACACATTAAGGATAATGAAATGAAAAGGAAGAGTCTGGTTATTTCTGCCTTGCTTGAACAGCTACATTAGCTCTGGACAACCTCTTCCAGGTCTATTTTTCATGTGAGAAGACTAAAACCCCTAGTTGTTTAGGCCACCATAACCAGAATCTATTACAGACAGTCAAGTGGAATCCTAACTGGGTCAACGGCTAACTAGAAATGAACAATTCATACATTCAGAAAACATTCACTGACCACTTACTACTTGTCAGGTACTATGATAACTGCTTTTCATACATTGGAGTGCAAATCTGAACACAACTCTGCTATTTCTTTCAAAGTAAGCGGAAATTTTCTAAGTGATAAATGCCTTATGGCAGCTTTTCGATAATCCTACTGAATTGTTTTTTTCAATGTTTTTGTTTATCTTCTGGGAGGTCTCTTTACATATGTCTTGCCTCCACAAATAACAGGTTGAATCATATGAAATTTCTGTTTCTATGACTCTAAAATATATGTTCATTTGCTGTGATTTTAACTTAAATGTTGCACCTGACTCCTTAATGTGAACCATAGATATTTGTCTGTGGTCTTGCATTGGCCCTTGCAACGCATGCAATTTACAAGGGAATACCCTTCTTAGAAGAGGGAAGTCACTTCATGTCCCACAGCCTCAGCTTCCTCATCTGTACAATGGAAAGGTTGGGCTAGAATCTCTTTTCCCAACAGTCTAGAATGTGAAAGCAAGGGTCTGTCACCCCAACACACCCAAGGGCCTCACAGTCCAGTGAAGATGCCAACCAGGCACTGAACATTGTTGCCATGATGGTCCCATATAAGTTCAGAATCAAGTATGACTGATGACCCAAAAGTCACCAGGAGGTCTTCTTGTCCATCCCTCTGCCTCTAACACCCCCAACACTGGCCTTGCCTGTAAGTGCCCCCAGTTAGAGCACCCAGGCCTGAGCTAGGAGGCTCAGCCCTGGACCAGCCTCTGCAGGTGGACAGACAGCTTCACAGCCCTGCACCTGTTTTTCCTTCTTAAAAAGTAAAAGCGTGACAAGAATATGCAAAGTGATGAGAGCACCTTCATTATCAACTACAAAAAAATAATAAAATACACATAAATACACATCGGATTTGGAGCACTAGAGTAATATGCAAATAGGAAATTCTTTGTGATTAAAGATCAATTTTTTAAAATTTCCTCACTACATTTTCTGTTTAATAATAATTGTAAAAGCTGTTGTGAGGCAAAATAAGTTGAGAAGCATGGGAGACAAAGCTCAAAGTTCCAAAGACACCCATTACAACTTAAATTCCAAGGATGCCCATTTATGGTGAGACCATTTATACAGAGACTGAGCCAGCTCCCACAGGCTGCAGCCCAGCATCTCTCACCCCATCCTTGGGAACAGCTGCTCCCTTCCCAGTCTGTCAACTGCCCTTCCCTGATTAACCCATCTGCCCTGGTGAGGGCAGTCAGGCCAACAGCCCTCTATCCCTCCTGCCACATAGGCCATCTTGGAGCCCGTTTTCTCTGGGTGAACTCCAGGGTGAGGTACACTGAGGGGGTTAATTACACCAGCCCCCGTGCCACCCCCAACCCTGCACACTGACAATTTGGCAACTGCACTCCTGGTACAAGAACAATATGCCAAGCAGCTGGTGGCAGAAAACTCTGATTTATTAACAGGAGTCCCTGGGACAGCAGCCAAAGTGCCCTTCTTTCCAGAGGAGCAGCAGGGCCCAGCAATCAGCTTATGCACCCCTTCAATCAGGGCCCAGCTCGCCTGCAGGTGACTGAAATTCCACAGGGATAACACATCCAAACCTTGCTAGTCATTTCCTCCTCTGGGTAGATGACTCTGTCACCGCCTTTCTTTACGCAGCCAGCTGAGGCATGCACCGGACTGGAACCCAGTATGTTTGGGTGGCATTTCAAAGCCTGAAAATGGTGCCCTTGGAAAGGACTAGGGTCCTGTGGGGCAATGGGCAACCCACTGGAATGAAGAGGGAAAGCCCTGAGAGGAGAGACGGCTGGGCCCAAATACAAACACCAGCATCACCATCTTGTGCAGGGCAGCAGCAGGGCCTCACTGTCCACCAGCCCGTCCCACAGGGTCAGCGGCACCCCCCACACGCCAGCTTGCCAGTGCCCCCTCTGACCTCCAGAGGCCACTGCGCTGCTGGGCAACCTGTGGGCAGGAAGCCAAGCCGAGTGAGCCGCTCATATCCATCCATCCACTCATCCCCCATCTGTTCATCCCCCTTCCATCCCTACTTCACTCAGCAAGTATTCCTGAGTGCCCACACTATACCAGGCACTGTGCACACCACTGGGGGTGCAACAGTGACCCAGTGGCAGAAAGTCCCTGCTGTCACAAAGCTCTCATCCCACAGGAGGAGCAGCCAAGCCAACGGGCAATCACAGTAACATGCTGCTAAGCGCGATACAAGAGATGGACAGGTGTTGTGGGAGGAACACCTGACTCGGACGTGGGACCGGGGAAGCTTCAGGGTCCTCATCTATAAAATGGCAGCACTGTGACTTGTCCAGCCAACCTACAGGATTGCTGGGAGGAGCAGCTGCGATCATGCGTGTGAAAGAACTTGGTAAACTGTAAAGCACCATGCAGATGTACACAAGTGTCTTCACCGTCATTTCCATTCCAGGCTCCTTCCAAAGCACAAGGGGAAAGGCCACGAACGAGGCAGCATTCCTGGGGCTTCTGGTCATGACAGCTCTACGGGCTGAAGCCATAGGCTAATGCTCCCTCAAAATAGGAGCATCTCCAGACAGGGAGGTGACTGAACACTGGCCCACTGCAGGCATTTTTACTGGTTTTTCCAACAGTGGAGAGTAGTTGCGTGGAATCATCCATACACTAGAAACTCCCATTTGGCCGAGTTGCCCGCCTTCCAGGGGCGTAAGGGCTGGTGTGAGCACAGAGGAGGCGCTGACAGGCATGAGAGGGCTGGGCTAAGGCTTGGACTGTGGCCAGGGAGGATCGGAAGCATGAACATGCTGTGTTTGCAAGTGAACCAGCAGAAACTCAGGTCAGTCTCAAAGGACAAGAAGGAAGCTTGATCCTAAGACAAGGTTCTTGGATGAATGCTCTTTTCAACCCAAAGTAAGTTCCTTAAAGTCAGGGAACAGGTCTGCTTCGTGGGACCTAGTGCTCAACACCGCACTCCCAGTGCAGTCATTACAGAACCCAATGAACGTTTGCTGGATGCTGGAAATAAATTGCACCAAAAGAGAAGAGCAGAAGATCCCTCCTCACTTCCCCTGAATGGGAATTGAGACCCAAGGAAGTGAAGGGCCAGCTGAGTGAATACCAGAGCCCGACCCCCCCACTAGGTGTTACAACTCTTTCCTCTCCCAGGAAGACAGCACTGTGACATAGTGGAGGGGGTAAAATGTATTCCCAATCATTTATTCCCAACTAGCAATCCACTTAACTCCATAAGCTTCTCTAGTCTTTATCTCTAAAATGGATTAGACCGCCTCATAGGGTGGTGGAAAGAATCGAGTAGGATTTTGCACTTGAAGGTACTGTGTAAACTCTTAGGTTCAGGCCCTGTCTGGGTAGTTCAGTTAGTCTGAGCGTCGTCCTGATACGTCAAGGTTGCAGGTTCGATCCCTGGTCAGAGCACATACCAGAGTCAACCAATGAACACATAAATAAGTGGAACAACAGATCAATGCTTCTGCCTCTCTCTCAAGTCAACCAATAAATAAAATTCTAAACTCTTAGGTTCTGTACACCATGAAAGGATCATTATTACCATGGCTCCCAGGGATGGTAACCAGGGTGATGTAACCAAAAGGTGGTAGCAGAAACATCTTCAAAACTCCCCAGCACTGAGCTTCAAGCCCTGGAAACTGCAGGTGACAGCTGTCGGCTGGAGTCTAAACAGCCTGGGTCTGCATGGCCCTTGTGGGAGGGACTGAGAAGGGCTCCTTGGGGTCCTAAGGTCGCCATGAATGTCTAAAGCAGAGTCTCCATCAGGGACCTGCTCTGTGAGTGACAGCTCCACCCCCTCAGAGGACTGCTCTACTCGGCTTTTATTCCAGCAACACGGACACCTGTGATCTAGGTCCATCTCTGCCACACACATGTAAGGTGACCTGGGGCTGCTGGTCTCACCCTCCAGGACTCACTTTCTTCATTTAAAAAGTGGACAAACACCTGCCCAACCACGACCAAAATCTGTGTCAGTTTTTAATCCCCCAAGTATGTACTCGATGCCCAAGTGATCGCTTTCTGAGTTGACCAAATGCTGTAAGCTCCGTTCCAAGGAGAAGGCATCACGCACAAACAACTAGTGAAATACAAAATTCAAAGCTGCCAAGTTAAACTAGTAAATCAGGGGCAACATTTATCAGGCTTAAAGAATGGTTGGGAGCACTGTTTGTTTTTTCCTTTTCAAGTTACTCAGATAAACAGTCCTGGGGAATGGTATGGCCTCCACAGTGCAACCAATTTGTTGAGATCAGATCAAAGACAAGGCACAGGCAAGTTCCCTTTGCACATCCAAGAGTGAGTTTTAGTCCACAGCATTTGTTCGTTTTTAATGTAACTAAACAAGTGGTGTTATTTTTTGAAAAGGAACCCCAATGCCTTTGGTTAAACACAATATAAATGATTTAAAAAAGCTAATCACCTAATGAGTTGAGAATTTTATATCAATTCAGTAATTACAAAACATATTGCAAAATCAATGATTAATACTCCTGAAATTCATATTGATTGGCTAACTCCAATACAATTATATTGAACAGAGACAATATATTTCAGAGTGTAAATGTGTGTTCACGTTAACACATTTGGTGACAAATGGAAGCTCAGGGCAGACCTCAGGCCGGCGTGGGAGGCGCCCTGCTCGCTGCACGTTTTTCATGCTCTTTCCACACACTTGGTTCTGGCTTTCGAAGCTGCTGGTTAATGAAACATAAGATTATTACTCCCTCGTGCATTTAAGTTTTCAGGTCTTTATACAATAATTAATTAGGATTATGTGACAAGAAGAGAATTTCCACTAGGAAAAGAAATACTAATAGTACAGAGCTAACAAATGATGCTTAAACTCCTATTGACTCAACTTAATTTATTTAATCTTTCTACCTAGACCACCGGAAGGTAATTATTCACTTTAAATACTTTTAAACTGGTATCTTTTAAGTCTAGGGTTTCTCACGTAGCCACTTACTGTCTAATAAAGTAGGCTTCTTGGGAATGCAGAGCTTCAAATTATATAGAAATGGGTAAACCCATAAAACATATATATCAGTGGTTCTCAAAGTGTGGTCCCCAGACCAGCAGCATCAGCATCACTTGGAACTTGTTAGAAATGGGAATTCTGAGACTCCGAGAGTCTCATCCCAAACCTACTGACCCAGACACTCAGGGCAGGGGGGAGGCTGGCTACCTGTTTTCACAAGGTGATTCTGATGTCTGCTCAGGTTTGAAAACCTCGACTACAGGTCATTAGAATTTTCCTGAGCATTTACTATATGCCTACAAGTCTGCTTACCTGCTATAAGGATACAGGAGAGTCCATGGCTCTTGCCCTCAGCTAGCTTACAGTCTAGTTAGTGTGTTCACATTTACATACTTGGTTCTGTCACTAGCTTTAATATCTTGTCAAGACTTAACCCCTCTGGGCCTGTTTCTTTATCCATAAGGAGATAAATTGGCTTAGATAATCCCTTAAAGTTGCTTCCAACTCCAGATATCATTCTACAGGTCCACAGATGAGAGAAAAATGAATTTGTTCACGGAAGCTCCACACCGGCAGGAGGATCTGAAACACAAGGGGAGAACTTGCTGGTCACCCACTTGATTCCCTGCTTGAATGGCAAGGTTTTTGATGTTAAAATCACTCCTCAGTGTTTCACAGCATGAGCCCTGGAAATAAGAAAGGGCATAGAGGGGGAAGTAAACCCCTCCCGGTCCCATGGGATCCCAGGTGTCCTCCACCCAGTGAGAACCATTGCTCCAGCCCCCCCTACACCTGAGCCCTCTGAACCTGAGCCCCATCACTGGAGGGAGATGCTAACAGGTTGCCTTGGGTCTGGAAGGAGGGAACTTCATGACCAAACCTTGAGTAGTGAGGAATATCATTCATTTAGCAATATCAAGGGAATCTTGAACTGGGGAAGGCAAATTCCACATGATAAAGGGACCAGGTGAGAAAGAAGGCTTTAAAGAAACATGCCTGCAAATCCACAACTAGGCCCAGAGGTGACTTTACCTGGCCTTTCCTGAGCCCTAGCCCTCCCTTGGCCCACCCCTTCTAGCACCCATTGTGAGGTGCCACTGTTTTCAAGGAAGTGAATGTTTATTCGAGGTTCATAGGCCCTAAAGGCAATCCTCGAACAGAACTTCCTGACATGCTTTGCATGAAGACCTCATCGTGGAAAACCAGAGGACTTTCCAAGGGGAGAGGGGCATACTTGTTTAGAAATCTGGCACATATAAGCAAGTCTTAACACCATGTCATGTTAACTATGCTCAATCTTCATCCTCATGGCACGTTAGAGCTAGCAGGATCCTCAGAGGCTCTCAAACCCTTTAAGTTACATTTATGCTGCAAAATTCAGCACTTAATTGTATGCTCCTTCATTGGGTAATGAGCAATGTGTCCATTATTGCTGTACCTCTGCTAGTTATACTTGGAATCAAGACTTGAACCCAGAGCTTTTGTCCTGAGGCTAGTTTTCGTTCCATCGCTGAAGGAAATCTCACTTATAGCAGAACCAGGGCGTGGGACACAGCAGGGAGATATTTCTTTACACAGGCCAATTGTCCATTCTCCTCCATGAAAATACAGTTTAATGAAAAATCTTTTTTATCAAATCTTTAAGTAAAACTAAGCCAAGCGTGTCCTACCATTCCTAAGGTATGCCTGCCCCCTCTAACTCCACATACCCCTCGAAAGGGTTTGAAGAGATACTGTCTTGCAGGTTCCCCAACACTGCCAAGCCCAGAAAGTTCTCAGGATCCCCCTGCCTCAGTCTTCTCCTTCTCTCTCATGTTCTTTGAAAAATATCTACATAACTATTTTATTCTAAGGGATTATATATTGGTAACAGTTTCCTTGTCCTGTCTCAAATGTATGTGAATATTAACACTTACCCAAAAAAAGTGGTGAAATTTCTGACATTAGTGGCCAAAAAGTTGGAGAACTTTTTCAAAGATGGGAGGGAGGAGCCACAGGTGCCCCCAGTCACTCAGCATAGCTGATCGGACTCTGCTGGGGTGGCTGTCCCCCTTTGGGTAAGGTTGCTCCTTTAAATGGCCCAATCGATATTCATTAGGCATTGCCAGTTCCTTGTCTCTCCCTAACTCCACCATGCTATCAAACCCATTAAAAATTAATTCTCTAATAGACAAGGGCTCACTTTGGCTGCCTGGGCAGAGGTTCCAGATACAATATAGATGCCTCTAGGAGGGAGATACCGAAATGCAGGAGCCCCCCAAGAGTAGAGCTTTACCTCTCCAAGCCCAGGTACCCAGAGAATCCATGAATAGCTCTGGTGGTATTTGTCTGCCCCAAAGAATTCCAAATGGGAAGATGGCAGTGATCTGGTCTTTATCGTCGAGGACTGGAAAATGGAATACCTGGGCAATCCCCTGACCTAAAAAGGGTCTCTCTGAGAATGAGGTGAGTGGGCCACATTCTAGGTGCAAAAAGTCCAGCCCTGGCCAGGTGGCCCAGCCTTGCCCGGCTCTCCATGGGCATCGGTGGCATGGAACTCTGCTGGCCTCCTGCGCCTCAGGGAGTGTTTCCCTGCAAGGCTTCTTTCTCTTTCTGACATCTGGGAGCAAATATCCCTCAAGGTCCTCCTCCTCACTTCACTCCTTTCTTTCTTAGGAGTCTCCTCATTGTAGTTATCACCAGTATACATTCATTCATTCAACAAGTAAAGACTATTATGGACAACACTCTCTGTCAAACACTGTACTTGGAGCCATAGATGCACAGCCACTCCTGCCCTCCTGACATCTCCAGTTCTGTGCAGAGGAAAGAGCCAATTAAAAGGAGACTGAAGTAAGTGAGCAGAGGGAACACACACTGTTCCCACTTCTTTCAGTGGGCCATGAATGGGAATTGTTCATCCAGCGCATCATTAATAGGCCCTCCTCTTCCAGGCCCCGTATGCCTGGGAGAGATTACCAGGCCCTCTAGCTGGGTAGCAATGCCAAGCCTCCTGTAGGATGGTGAATGTCACCAAGTTGAAGATCAGCATCTCTCTTTATATCATTTTCCTGAGGTCTGACCTGCCCAGCAGGGCATGGCAGTCCCTCTGAGCCTGAGTGAGGGGCCTCCCTCACCCGGGAACAGGTTTCAGGGTTTTGCCACATCCTGACTGCAAGGCCAGCTTCCCTGGCCTCTGAAACATCCTGCCCCTGTTGAGCAGAACAGGGAGGTGATCATGTGGCCCAGGAATGAGGGGAAAGACTGAGAAGACTTCTCAAAAGCTGGGATTTGGAGACTTGAGAGCTGAGATCATGGCTGAAAGTTATGTAAGAAACAAAACAGACGTGCTGTTACATCCCGGATGGTAGAATTTGACCACCCCCAGGTCCTAATCTTAAAAGAAGCTAACTCCAACCCTTCTGGTGTGGCTCTGCAGTTCGATTCCCAGTCAGGACACATGCCCGAGTTGCGGGCTCGATCCCCAGAAGGGGGCGTGCAGGAGGCAGAGATCGACGATTCTCTCTCATCATTGATGTTTCTATCTCTCTCTCTTCCCCCTCCTCTCTCTGAAATCAAAACATTTTTTTTAAAAATAAGGAAGTTCCAGATTAATAAAACCACCTACAAGAGGCAGACATTCTAAGATGAGGCAGGTAGCAGGCCATAGTTCAAGTGGTTTCTAAAAGGATTTGGGTAAACTTACAGAAAATTCCTAAGGACTAATTAAAAGGAAGTTTGGGAACACTGGGGGCAAGTCCAAAACTGTTGAACCTCTAAAGTGATGTCTGTCAAATACTCTCTTTCGGGGACAGATGCCAAGACTGGATGAACCAATGCAGGGCCCTTGGTGGCACATCTGATCCCCATAGGGCAGTGATGCACAATGCACACCTGAGGCACGCCCAAGGGTCTCCACCCATCTGTCCCATATCAGAGGATCACACTTTTACCAAGGTCAGTGTTCAGTGCGTGGGTTCCCGGGAATGCTTGTCCCCTGGAGTCCCTGCACACCCTTCTCCAGCCTTAGACTTCAACCAGCAGCCTCCAGAACCCCTGGTCACATCTCCTTGCTCGAGTCTGTGACCATACAATGGATCAGCTGTTCGTCAACTTTCTGATTGTCCCACTCTACACACCCTTTCCAGTGAGGTTGGGAAGGTACATCAGTCAACAGCTTTGTGGGGACAGACAGTTTCCCTCCTTGCCACCTTGCACAGCCCCTGTGCTGAGCCTTGGTCCTGGATTTCTTGCCCAGACAGCAGGATGCCTGCTGCTCCTCCCCACCTGTTCCTGGCCGAGGGGACCCTTCTAGCTTCCGTTGCAACAACTGGCCGCAAGATGAAGGCAAGCTGGCCCCAGAGAGAAGGGCGCTGGCACCTGGCAGCCATTCCGGATGGGGACTCGGATACCCAGGGCTCTGTGGGCTCCAACAAAAACAGGAAGATAGGTGATTTGAGCCTTTAGGTCTTGACCCATCCCTTTCTTATTGTCTTATGTTGTCTTCCGTCTCTATCCGTTCACTTATTCATTCAATAAACAGTAATTCAGGACCTACTGTGTGCTAGGTCCTGAGAATACCAGATGAGTAGGACAGACACAGTTCCTGTCCTTGTGGAATTTGCAAGACGAAAAGGAATAATTTTATTTACATGTTGATGTTCAGTGTATTGGCAGAGAACACAGTGCTTATATTAAAGGTGTGTATTGGTCCCCTCTGCAGAGTATATTCCAAGATTCTCAAATCTCACTCCATGGGTAACTTTGTAGTCTGGCTCCCCCGCTGTTCAGTTCTGCCTGCGCCCCTGATTTCTGCCCTCTGCTCCCCTTCCTTCCCCGACTCTCCCAGCCCCTCCCCACTCTTTCGCCCTCTCTGCCGCCTTCAGTACAGTGCCTTCAATCCAGCCCTCGCTGGAAGCAAGAGCAGCAAGACTAATTTCATTTCTCTTCCTTTGGTGAGTCGATCTGTGACAACCCTTTTTATGCATTTAATTCATTCTCAATTTCTCATAATCAGGGGGAAGGTATCCCCTAAGGTTAGGCGAGAGCTTGTCAGGGAAAAAAAAAAGGCAGTGTAAATTCACAGAGGTAATCATAGTCTATCTCCACTTCCCACTGCCCGTGGAACTATTAACTAATATCGTTCTCTAATCTTTTTTGTACTTATTTATTTTGTAGCGAGAAACTAGTGTTATAAACACCCCTACTGTCAAAACTTGTCATCCCCATTACCTCAAGGCGGGCTTCATCTCTGTTATTCTAATTTCAGAGTTTCTCAAATTCACAGCCGCTGGAAATTGAGTACAAAATCCATTATCATTTGTATATTTTAATTATGCAAATGAGGCAGCTCAGCTGCGATGTCCGGGACCTGCAGGGATGCCTGACTTGATTCTGGGTGATTACAATTTATCCAGTCGAGTCACTTTAATTGTAACAAGCTAATTACATTGTTTCATTTGGCTTTAACAAAAGAAAAGGAGACAGGAAGCTGGATGTGGCTCAGGGACCCCAGAACAGACCGCTGCCTCTCCCCAGCGCTGAGATCGAGGTGGCCAAGGGACTGGGCACAAGCCCTCCCTGCTTGGGTAGAGGCTAGTGGAGGACCCCAGAAGAAGGACAGCCAGTGGCCAGGTAGCTGGAGGCAGATGTCCTCCTGGGCAGAGGCCTGCCCATCAGTGGCCTCTATCAGGGGTGGCAGGAGGACTTTCATGCCAGCCAGCAGTTTATTCAGAGGTAAGCTCGGCCTTGAAGAGATCAAACCATCTTACAGAAGGGCCTTTTCCGCTCAAGCCCTTTTTGGCCCCAGGCTGATGTCTTTGAGGACCTATCTAACTTTCCCCGGTTTATGGATCTGTGCATGTGTATAATATTTCTGGATAAACCTGCAGGTCTCCTGCCACTGAGCATTGCAGCCGGTGAGAGTCCCGTGGAAGGGTTTCCCATGGTCAGATAAAAGACGAGACAGATGTGGGAAAGGGAGCACAGGGCAGAGAGATAGTGAAGGAATTTGGGCAAATTTGGTTAAGCAGGGATGACATTTTTCATTCATTGAGGTCACATTTTTATTTCTGTGATCAATGAAAAGCATTTCTTCATTTGAACTGAAAATAGCTGTTTTCTCTTCCAGTCGTTACACCTGCCAGTGCGAGAGAAGGTGCTTAGGTTTATAAGTGTGTTCAGTATTTCAGCAGAATTCAAGTCCCCAGGAAGCACAAGGCTTGTGCTTCAAATGACCATTCTTAGAAGTTACAGCAGGCAGAATTCCAGTCGATGATTTACAGGCATCAACTCAAGTCTGGCCATGCAATCTGGGTGGTGCCAAAAGCTGTTTTTCTAGTAATTGTTTTGGTTCACTTCCCTTGGAACCAGTCCGTGACCTTTCCACCCCTGAGTAGTCTGGGCCAGACAAAAACCTGTGACCTCAGCTGTCTAACATGGGCAACAGGCTCAACACCAAAGTCCAAAAGTGAGATGAACATCCTAGTAACGTCAGCAAATCAATTGATCAACAAATACTTATTGGTGTTCGTTGAGATTCCATTGTAATCATGGTCTCTACATTTGAGGTGTTATACTCCAAAGACAGGAGTAAGGCTTACGTGTTTAAAAGGAACAGCCCTGGCCAGTGTGGGTTGGTTGAACTTCGCCCTGTGTGCCAAAGGGTCGCCGGTTTGATTCCCAATCAGGGTGCATGCCCGAGTTGTGGGTTCAGTCCCAGTCAGGATGCCCAAGGGAGGAGGCAACTGATCAATGTTTCTCTTTCCCTCTCTCTTCCTCTCTCTCTAAAATCAATTTTTAAAATGGGAAAGAAGACATGAAAAGGAAAGGAACAAAGCTGGAGTGCTCGAAGAGGTCTGAGGGAAGAGACATCTGCAGGGCTGAGACAGTATTTGTAAGGCTCAAGTTCACTGTGGGCACTGAGCTGGGTTCCAGGTGAGGCAGACACTGAGCAGGGTCCGAGCAGTGGCCTGCTGTCCCTCTGTTACAGAGATGGCCATTTGCTGGCATAAGAGCTTGCAGGTCCAATGGAAACAACACAGCCAGAGGCTGGGGCTCCCGGGCAGGGAAGAGATGGCTGGAAAGACAGTGGGAAAGGAGGGAACAGACTCTGACGAGCCAGGAAAACCAGGTGAAGAGCTTTGAATCTAGCCTTGGGACGTTAAACAAGTGAAGCTAAGGCATGGCCTCGCCATCAAGCCCGCAATGTAAAATGACAGGCCTGTCCACAGTGCGAATCTGGACCCCAGAGAGCCGAGGAGCCTGGGGCATGGATGGCGTGCACAGCTGCGTGACGTGGACCCACGTCAACAGGGGTCAGGACGAAATGCTTCTCGGTGAGCATGGAGGAGGCCGGGGTGTGCTTTGAGAAGGTTTTGGAAAGGCCGAGGTTGTGTCTCAGTGGATAAGCATGAGGGAGAGATGGGGGGGGGGGGACAGCATGGATAAAGATGTAGGGCACCAGCAGCACCAGCAGCACCAGGCAGGGCCAGGAGCTGGGCGGGGCCGGGGGGAGAGGCCCCAGGGCTGCACGGCTGTAAGTGGGACCCCCTGGCCCTGTGGGCCTGAGCTCTAGGTTGGCTGGACACCCAAAAGAGGAAACCTGGTGTCCCGTCCAGCGTGGGGTTGCACCATAAACAAATACATGTGGAAGGGAAAAGGTGAGAAAGAATGGAAAAAAAGAGGGAAAAAAAGAGGGAGGGAGGGAGGGAGGGAGGGAGGGAGGGAGGGAGGGAGGGAGGGAGGGAGGGAGGGAGGGAGGGAGGGAGGGAGGGAGGGAGGGAGGGAGGGGAGAGAAAACAGCACAAGGTTGAGATGAGGAGGTGACATTACTTCCCCCAGCCCCCCGACCAGCCAACTGGGTGGCTGAGAGGATGTCACTGAAGGGCTCAGAACCTGCTCCCTGAGCTGCCCCAGGTGGTGTGTGTGGGGACAACATGCACATCTCTAGTGAACCTTCCAGACACAGGTCCCATGCATCAAGACTTTGGTGTATTTATGTCTCAGTAGGCGGTGTCCTCTGCTTGAAATACTGCTCTGCGTTGGGGTGAATGGTTGGTACAAAGAGGAAAAAAATGTTGAGGCTGCTGCTTCTGCCTGAATTCTCCAGCTCTAAGTAAATTAGAGCCAGATGCCCAGTTCCTCACGCTCCATCAGATGACTCCATGGAGTAATTATAATACTTTATGGGCATTAACTCACTGATTCTCGCCGTGCCCTGGGAGGGAGGCGCCAGATCATTACGCTCCCTGCGCCGGGAGGGGCCATCTCGTCCTCTCCATGTGCGCATCCGGCAGCACCTGGCCCCTGGATGCGCTGGGGGGGGCGCCGGGCCAGCCGCGCTGGGGAAGATGGATGGGCTGCAGCCCAGGCGCTGGGAAAGGGAAAGCGGGGACGGTGGGGGAGGCAGGCCCAACAGCAGAGGGATGGAGAGCCGCGTGGAGAGGGAGGGAAATTGGCCGGGCTCAGCGCGGTGGTGTCTGAGGGAGGCAGAGCCCCGAGTACAAACACTGGAGCACTCCAGGCTTGGGAGAGGGCAGGAAGGAGGCAGAAAGCACCGAGGCCAACCTGGAGAGGCAGCCTGGAGCTGAGGGGAGGCTGCCATCACGATGAGCAGGTGGGGCCAAGGGGCAGCGCTGGGGGTGCTGAATTTCAAGAATGTGCCCACCAGCTCAAAACCTCCTCATGTGGGGGCAAATCTTAAGCACCTCTCCATCCCAGGAAGTCTACAATCATTAAATTTTAGAACTGAGCCAACATTAGAGTTCAGACTATCTCTTTATTTCCCTGATCAAGTAACCGAAGCCCAGAGAGGGGAAGTCAGTGTCCCAAGGTCAGACAGCATGTGGATGCAGTCTCTGGGACTGGATCTCACATGGTCTAACTCCCACTGGCTCGACTTCATCTTCATCAATCTCCCCTGAGTTCCTTCTCACAGGAACCCTATCACCAGGCACTTGATGTTATGCTCTCATACAATTCATTCATCTGCTCCCAGGAAATCAGAAAACTGGTATGTGCCAGAACCACACATTGGGCATCCCTTGCAGCACCCTGGGAGCCTAACTGAGGATTAGCACAGAGTGGGGAAGGATGGTATCTCCTGGAAGCAAGATCAGAAATATTGGTGGGGGGTGGACCACTCAGAATAATCCAGGAGGAGTGAGATCAAACCACGAATGGCTCCATTGCCATCGCTGAAACTACCAGCCAAGTAGCCCAAAAGCGTTCATGCAGATGAGGAACTGTGAGCAAATGTGGTCTCTCTGCCCCAGCGAGCAAGTGATATTTCAGTAGCTAGAAGACACGGGAGTACATTCCAGCATTCCCAGGACCTCAGAATCATGATTAAGTCCCAGGTCACCCTCAGTGTCCATTCACAACATGTCCCCATTTTCAGATGCATATAGGAATATGAAACCCATCCTCACAGTAGCTACTAGTTGTAGCCCCACTTTAGAGATGGAAAAACTGAGGTTAGCTAGGCAAGATCAATAAACTTGCCCAAGTGATGCCGCTCTTCCTCTGCAAGGCCCCAGTGTGTTTGCCTCCAGGCCCACACTGCTGACCACTCAGCTCAGCTGCCTCTGGCCCAGGATTCTTCTCTCTACTTAGACCTTTTTAGTTCTATGTTCTCCTCAATATCTGCTTCTCTGGTCCTTCTATGGCAATAATCTCATTCAAACCAAGAAAAAACAAACAGATAAACACTCCTTCAGCAACCAGTGTGCCTGGCTTGGCATTAGGGAGAACCCCTCCTTGAATTAGGCAGACAGGAGGACCCTTATAACCAGGAGAGGCAGGAGGACACCACTCAGACCCAGGGCCAAGCTGCCAGGCCAGGCATCTAGTGCTGGATGGAGGGGGCGGCCATCCCTGGGCAAGCAGGACACGCTCGGGGAGGCCAGCCAACCCTGGGCCAACAAAGAACAGTTACACTTGCTTGGGAGACCAGAAGATATTTCACAAAAGGGGAAGAGCTGGAGAAAAAGGAACACTTAGTCCCTACAAGCTGAGGGACTGTTTTCCCAGGCGCTGTCCCTGTCTCTGCCCCAGCTCTCCCCACCCTTCTACTTATTCTGCCCAAGCGTGGCTTTAGCCTGCGTGTACCTTATCTTGTTACAGATTGTATTATTAGGGTGATTTTTCTCTTTGGTTTCTACCTATACACAGTCCAAGAGTCAGAATCGCCATGGCATTGAATGCCAGCAGTCTCAAAGACGGGGAGTCCTGCTAGGCCTGCTCCCTGCCTTTCCAGGGACCCCCACAATGAGGCTACCTCCAGACTGTCCATGTAAAACTGACCCAGGGAAGCTCTGCCCTCTCCTCTCTGACTCAGAGAGAAAGGCAGGCATCCCTTCCTGGCTGTCCACACCTGCCATACAATAGATGGCTAGCTCTAAATAATTAACGAGAATCATTTTGTAATGCGCTGACCCCTGAACACTGCACATCACTCATTCTGATACTCCTGCTCTCCCCTGCTCCCTCTCCGTCTCTTTCATGTCAACAGCTCAGCCTCCTCTCTTGGACACCCCACAAACAGCACATCAGCTGGACCCCTGAATTTCCTACAAGCCACATTATGGCAGCAAAGGTGCTTGGCCTCTGAGGTGCCTTTGATAAAGCAAGTGGGATGATTCAAGTGCTGGTGCGGAGAGGTATTGATGCTGGGCCTGCCCAGGGGATGCCTTGATCTCCTGGGACCCACCCAAAAGCTCTGTCCTGGGGGAAGCAACCCAGAAGAGTCATAGGCCTGGAAGAGGGATCCGATGATAACCTGCAGGTGGCCCTGCCCTCCAGAGGACTGTACATGTGAGGTTCTGATTTCTTTTTGGGGGAAAAAAAAAAATCTGAAATCAATAGGACCAAATGCTAACATGTGTTAATTGTGGGTACGTACAAAGAGTTTCTACTCTCTGCAGTTTCCTGAGATTTTGAAATATTTCATAATTAAAGCATAATAAGATCCTTGCATAATGAATGACCCAAATGGGTCATCAATATTTGTGGTCAGCCCCAAAGGAGATCTGTTTGGAGCTGAAAATAATGTGAAAAGGGAGACCCAACAACTCACACTCACACTAATGTATACATGGTGAGTCTACAGCCTGGATTACACATGAGGGAACCTCCTGGGTACCTGGAACTAGACAAAAGGGTGAAGACAACCCAAGAGGATGACTGGCAGCTCTGGAGACTGGATACCAGCATAATTTGATCAAAATTGGTTCATCTTAACATATTTTAGACATATAGCTGGCACCCAATAAGTCCTTCCTATAGAGCTGAGTAAACAAGACCCAGCTCAGCATAAGTATCTGAAGAACAGGTTGTGTATCTTGTATTTTTTGGTGGCACCTTCAGCCCTCCTTGACTCTGCCCCCAAAAGCCTCATTTCATGGTGTTGCTATGAACTTCATATCCTTCCCCATGATTCTTATAAGAAACAGGAAGTCACCTCCCCAATCCTGCATCCACCCCTCATTCGCAGGAAGTGGGGTCTATAAAACACGAAGCTCCTTGGGGTGCAGCCCAAGTGTGGTTATGAACCCCATTCAGTAGTTTTTGAGTAAAACAAATAGGAGATACAAATTACTTTCCCCCAGTTTGTAACCCAAATAATGCCAGCCCTGGGACTCAAAAACTCCAGGCCCTGGTAAGAGGATGGGATAATTACACCGGTGAGTTTCCAAAAACTGCAGAGAAGCAATGAAGCGGTAAACAGCACAACCAGCATCTTCTCTCCCAGGCCCTCACTGATTTCGGTGAGGCTCTCGGTTCCATTCCTGCAGATCCCACCTTTGGCAAAATTGTGGTGCCCAAATACCTGGGCTTCAAGATTCATTTTGGCTTTTAGGAATCTCTCCTTGTGCCCTTGCCCAGCCCCCTTCCCCATGCACCGAGCACATGCCTCCTTCCCCAGCCTCTCCTGTGATATAGAATGGTCATAGGGCTAGTAACACTTGGTTCTAGTTCAAGTCAGCATTTATCCAGCCTGGAAGAACTATGTGCATCATCATTGCAAGGGCAATAAAGACGAGCAGGAGGTCATCTGTGTTCTAAGAAACGATGGACCTCGTGGTGCAGAAATGTACTGCATAACATGGGAGGATAAAGCAGCATTCCAGGAGGCATGAAAGGGGCCTTGTGGCAGAAGCCGGAAGATGGTACACTATTCTGGGGGCAATCGGAAAGTTTCATAGAGGACAACATACTGTTTAGGTTGGGCCTTGAAGGGCAGACTAGATTTTGATAAGCAGAGACCCGGCAGTGTGAAGGAGGGGGGGGGGGGGGGCGGGGTGCGAGAAAGAAGGAAGGGAGGAGGGGGTGGTCTAGGAGGAGGACCCTGCAGGGACCACGACAGAGATGGAAAAGCCAAAGGCATGCTGAGAGAGTAGGGGTTTGCCCTGGCTGGTGCGCAGGCAGGTTGTAAAGAGTAAAGTGTTTTTACTTCATCTCATAGGCAATAGGGAGCCATTGAAGGTGTTGGGCCCTTCAAGTATGATAGTGTCTCAGGTTGTCTGTAAGTGAAAAGAGAGGTAAGGTTATTTGGTGGGGAGAGGAGAAAGCTTAACTTATCACAATGTATCTCTATTGATGGACTTGAGGCAGCTCCGAGGAAATTGGGGTGACACAGTCATTCTTCAGATCAAAGCCTGTTTTTGAAAACTCAGCTAATATTTCTTTAGGGCCAGCAAGGAGCTACGCACTGTGACAGGCATTCAACATAGGTTGTCCCTTTGGATCCTGAAAGGCTGGATTCTCTTCCACCATTTTACAGAAGAAGAAACAGATTCAAAATGGTTCAAGGTCACAGGGCAGCAAGTGGTGAAGCCAGAATTTGCGTCCAGCTCACGCCAACACCTCTGATGGTCCCGTCAGTTCTTGCTGCTCCCTGCACACAGCCAGTCTGCCCTTCTGCATCAAGTGCCAGCCAGCAGCCAGGCACCAGCCAGAAGGCCACTTTCACTGGGGGGCAAGGGCAAGGTTAATGGAAGGTTGCTGGCCTGGGAGAGGGCCGTGGCCGGGGTGACGGTCTTGAGCGTAACCAGCTGTGTGGCTTTGGGCACGTTACTTCACCTCCCTGATCTTCCGCATCTGTAAAATTAGGACTAGAGCCGTGACTGGGAAATTGTTGAGCCACAAACCTTTTACTCTAAAATGAAATTATAAATAAACCACAATATTACAAGTAAAAATGGGACTGCTCTGGTTGGTGCTGGTGTGGGGAGGAGGGCAGAGGTCTAGATGCTTCGGACAGGGTTTTTAATCAGCATTTCAAAACTTCATATTACAATTGAGAAAACACAAGTCCGGAGAGGAGAACACATTGGGCAGGTTACATTGCCCCTTGGCGTTCTTGCTCAAAGCCTGCGTTCCCACCGCTGCACCCTTCCTTCTACATTCCTGCCAGGAGCCGGGCTAATGCTTCATTTAAGATGGCACATTTACAACAAGTCATCAGACACAAAAGTTAAGGTTCTTAATGGCAATAATCCCCCGCATTGGCCCGCGCTGAATGGGAGACTGCTAGGTAGGCAGATATAAATATAGACTTTATTATACCACATCACAAGGCAGGGGAGTTAATGTTGCCGGGAGAACATTCATTTCCACATTTCCTTACTTTTGTATGTCTTAATTTGCAACTTAATGTGGCATTATCATAATTTTTTGCATTATGTAATGATTAAAGTGAGGCGTATCATATTTATTGATTTATTTGATTTATTTAAAATGTAACCATTGCCTCAGGGCAGGTATGTGTACAAAACACAATGCAACAGTTAAATTGAATCCGGCAGATAAATTCCCCATTAAGAAGAGACATTTCGGGACTGTCAAGACAATGAGAAATGTCTTCCCGGAATCATTAGGAGAAAAGGAATCCTGAGAGATCATCTGGTCCAACCCTCTGCCTCAGGCAGAATTGTTCCTAATCCCCCCAAGAATGAGCACCAACCAAGGTACCTTCCTGAAATCTCTAAAGAGAGCCGCATTCTGCCACATTCTCCCACCTCTGGCTTCAACCGCAAGACTAATATCTCCTTCCCGGTTCGATCCAGCCTTTTGTCCCTGGAATCCAAGCTCCCAACATCTCACTTCTTTGGTTCATAATCACCCTATCCTTGAAGTTCATTCCTCATTTTATTTCTTGCTTATCTATTTCTTAGTCCACATATCCACCTCCTAAAAAGATCCATGTTGGGACATCAGGATCTCTTTGCAGAATCCCAGAGTCTTCCAATGGGAAGAGGAACTGACCTAGCATCCCATGCAGAGCAGGAACTTAGACATATCCCCAACTGCTGGGAATCCAATCTTTGCCAGAGCCTTCCAAAGCTAAGGCGCCCATCTCTGATGGGGCCACTCTAATTCTGAATCTGACACTGTGAGGATGCCCACTCTCTGTAACTTTCTCCTAGCCCAGCCTAGAATGTCATTCTTTTTCCCATTGTCTTATGGGGACTTAGAATGTTGGATTGAATGAACTTCCATTGCAGATGCTCAATGAAGTAATCAGGAAACCCAGGAGTTAGTGATGAGACCACAGCTTCCCCAACCAGGAAAAAGATCATTTTGTTAACAGCTAAGAGGGGGTTCCTGAACATTCTGACACCAAGGATCATAAGCTCCTGATGAACCCCACCTATTCTATTCTCACATGTACCCTTGGGTCCACTAATGCCTGAACACCAAGAAAGCCTTATTTCTCTACTCATCCAGAGAGCATTTCTTGAATACCCTATATCAACTCCTCTCTTTGTGGCAGGGGCATAAAGGAGAATAAAAAATAGCTCTTCTCACACATGTCTGGTAAGAGTGCAAAGAATTCAATTGCTTTGGAAAACTGTTTAGTGGTAGCCAAGAAAGCATACGAATGTCTGAGACCCAGTAATTCCACTCTGAGGCATAGACCTGACAGAAACACACACGTGTTTACCAAAAGACCTTTGCTAGAATATTCATAGCAGCACTATTTGTAATGGCTAAAACTGGAAACTCCCCAAATGTCCATCAGCAGTACAGTGAACAAATAAATATATTGTGGCATATTCCCACAGTGGACTTTTGGACAGCAACAAGAATGAATGATCGACAACCACACACAACAATAGAGGTGAATTTCACAAACTGGATGCTAAGCAAAAGAAACCAGAAAAAAAAGAATGCATGCTCTGGGATTCTAGTTACATAAAACACAAAACCAGGCAAAACTAATCTAGACTTGGGAGTCAGGATGGTGGCTACTCTGGAGTCTGGCAGAGGTTGGAAGGGGGCCTGGAGAAGGCTGTTGAAGTGCTAGTAAGGTGCTGTTTCTTGACCCAAATGCTGGTCACATGAGTGTGCTCAGTTTGTAAGGGTTCAGCAAGCTACATTCTTATGAGATATGCATCTTTCTCTCAATGGATGCCTGAACCGTGGATAATACTGAATCCTATTTATACCATTTTTTTCTTATACATACATACCTGTGATAAAGTATCATTAGACACTGTGAGAGATTAATAAGATTTACTAACAATAAAATAGAACAATTATAGCAACATACTGTAACAAAATTACATTAACATAAAAAAAGTTTTTTAAAACTCAATTCTAGCCTAGGATTGCAGTTTGTTGGACAGACAAGACAGAGATAGGCTAAAAGGGGTTGTATTAGTCTGTCACAACAAAATACTACAAACTGAGTGGCTTAAACAATAGAAATTCATTCTTTCACAGTTCTGGGAGCTCAAAGTCCAAGATCAGGATGCCAGTGTGGTCACGTTCTGGTGAGGACTCTCTTTCTGGCTTGTAGACGGCCACCTTCTCATTATATGCTCACATGTTTTTTCTTGGTGTGTGCTCACAGAGAAAGAAAGATAGATCTTTCTTTCTCTTTTTAAAGGCCCCACCTATTTGGCCTCATTTAACCTTAATTATGACCTAAAAGTTCTATCTCCAAATATACTCACATTGGGGTTAGGGTTTCAACATTTGAATTTTGAGATGACACAATTCAGTCCATAGAAAATGTTGTGCAACAGGAGCATTTAATGAAATACAAAAGCTGTCACTAGACAGAATGGGAGATAGGCCAAATGAAAGTTATAGACGGTAAGTGGAGAGAAATACGAGCTTACTCAGTGCTGACATTGTAGGGACCACCTTCCTGGAAAAGGAAGCCCTTGACGACTTGTTGGAAGAGCAGAGAGAGGAGGGGTCCATGTGGGAGGCAAAGACACTAGCTGAGGAAGCACCACATGTGCAGGTCACAGGGAGACGGGCAGGACAGCAGCAGCGTCATCTCGTGCTGGGCTGTGCATGGAAAGGTGAATGCAGCAGAGGTTAGAGAGGAGGCCGGGAACCGAAAGGAAGCTTGGGGGGAGCAGATCCAGCTGCCAGCAGGAGAGGAAGTCCTATTGGATATGGAGGCAGGGTCACCACGAAGTCAAGGAGGCCCTGTGCCAGCAGCTGGATGACTGGCAGGCGAGAGCATGAGGGGAGAGGGAACAGGCCGTGTCTGGAGTGTCCGGCGGGGAGGACGAGGGCAGGTGTGGAAGGGGCAGGAGCAACATCACGCAGCAAACGGAGGCTGGGGCCAGGCTGAAGTGGGTCTAAAATGCCACACCAAAAGGTCTGATCTTCATCTCAGGGGTCGTTTTAAGGAAAGGAGGCACAGATGGTCAGCTCCCATAAAGGAGGCCTTGTCCATGCCTTGGCTTGCAACCCTGCTAACACCATTTGGTTGATATAGCAATGACTGACTCTGCTGAATAAGAAATCCTGCACAGTGGCTAAATACTTATCCACTCATTATTTAATCATTTAACCAAGAATTTGTCATAGGATCTCAGATTCCTCAAGTTGGAAGAGGAGTCACGAATCCAGCATTCCCCGCTTAGGCCTACCAGTCCCTCCAGGGTTGGGTGGATCAAATCTGTATTCGAGTCTTTGTAGAAAGATTTATAATTACACTGCCATGGTATTCAAAAAGTCGTGTTGGTAGTATTGAAGCGTTAGCTGGGGAAACAGATGCCTGGATTGTTAGATCCTATCCTAATGTAGACAATGGCAGATATGTACACAAAAGCAATCTAGGTGCTAAAGAATAGTGGGAGGCTTGCCATAGCCAGTTTGTCTCAGTGGTTAGAGCAGAGGCCCATGGACTGAAGGGTCTTGAGTTCGACTCTACTCCGGTCGAGGGCACGTACCTCGGTTGTAGGCTCAATCCCTGCCCAGGTGCCAACCAGTCGACGTGTCTCTCTCTCTCTCATATGGATGTCCCACCCTCCCTCCACTCTCTCTGAAAAGCAATGGAAAAAATATCCTTGGGTGAGGATTTAAAAAAAAAAAAAAAAGAATGGTGGGAGGCAAACTTCCAGAAACACAAGGAGTAATTCTCTAAACAGCCATATCATGGGCTGAGTTTATAATTTTTTGAAAATATAAACATGGCATCTTGAACTCCCCCCTGCCAATTTATTCAGTCTCCTGCTTCTATCTCCAAAAGTTAGCCTCAGAAAGGTCGTAAACTGACATCACAAAGACCCACCGACATGGCAGGGAACACCCTCCCTGAAATACTATGTTAATACTGGAACCCTTTTTTCAGTTGAGGTATAATTAACATATAACATTACAGTATATTAGTTTCAGGTGTACAACATAATGATTTGATATTAGTATATTTTGCAAAATGATCACCACAATAAGTCTATGTAACATCCATCACCACACATAGTTACAATTTTTTTCTGGTGATGAAAACTTTTAAGACCTACTCTCTTAGCAACTTTCAAATGTACAATTCAGCATTACTAACTATAATCACCATGCTGTACATTACATCTCCAGGACTAATATATTTTATAACTGAGACTTTGTATACTTTGGAACTCTTGCTTTAAGGTTTTGATTCCTCTCAAAAACATTCGTCCCGGGAGACTTTACAACTCAGAAGGAATTCAACAGCAGTTCTCCTTATAGAAAGAGGGGACAGATGAATGCTTTTTTCCCCTCCCAGTTTTTGGTGGCTGCCAGTGTTCCTTGGCTTGTGGCCCCATCAACCCAATCTCTCACTCCGTCTTCACATGGCCTTCTCCTCTGCATCTGTCTGTAGTCTCTCTCTGCCTCTTTCTTATAAGGATACAAGGATATCTGTGATTGTACTTAGGGCCCACTGGATAATTCAAGATAATCTCCCCATCTCAAGATCCTTCTCTCAATCACATTATTTGCCATATAGGGTAATAGTCACAGGTCTCAGGGACTGGGAAGGGACCTTGGTGGTTGGGGGGGGCATTTTTTTAGGATACCACATTGTATAGAAAAGGCAGAGGAGGGACACCATCCTGGCTTTTGGTTTATGTAAGTTAGATGACTAGTTTAGAGTTATACCTACATTAGAATCACCTGGGGAGTTTTCCAAAAATGAATTTTTTGAAGGGCTCCCATACATCTATACCATGCAACTACAAAAGGAATGTGAAAGTCTCTATGTCCAGATATTAAAAATATCCAAAATATACTAAATGAAAAAAAGTGAAATGTGGAATGATGTATATAGTATATGTTACATTTTGTACAAAAACTTGGTGCAAGAAAATAAGAATCTATGTTAATATTTGTTTTTATGAGACACCCCGAGAGGGTCCCACAAAAGCACTAACAGTGATAATATAGTGGGGAGAAGTGCAGAAGTGTGCTGATGGGGGGTGGGGAAGATTCATCACTGCATAGCTTTTACATATTTTTATATTAAAATTAATTTTTAAAAGCTCCCCAGGAGATTGTAATGAGCCTTGTTAGGAAGCACTGATTTGGGGCAAACAAGTGAATGGTCCTTTAAGGTGTCCATTCTGACAGGTGGATGATAATGGGGAACTGACATTTGTATCTCTGTGCAATCAATTCTCTAAAGATAAAGTTCAGGCTAAAATATGAGAGCACTCACCAAAGGCCTGTAAAGTTCCTGGTTAGTATATCTAAGACAGCTAACCATGGGACCACTTCCTGAACCCCACATCACAGCTAACTGGTGCCAGAACCAGGGAACGCCCACCGACGAGATCACGAGAAGGAATCCTGGGCCTCAGGGGTGGCCCAGCATGGGCTTTTCAACATTCTAGCAGGAATCCCTTTTCCTTTCTAGTGTCAGGAATATTTCTCCCAATTGACCACTGAGTGTTGGCTTCCTTCTGGAGATACACAAAGATGTTTCACCAGGTCATTCTTCTTGCCCTTTGTGGCGTGTGCCACTCTCGCCCCATCCCCACCAGCTCTCTCATCATCTCCTGTCTCCCATCTTCCCATTACCACCCTGCCCCAGCCTCTGGTCTCCTTGCCATACCTGAACCTGCCAGGCAAGGTGTAGTTGAAAAGACTCAGGCCGTCCACCGGAGGAGGCGAAAGGAGACCTTTATTAACGCATGTGGTCCCAGAGGAGGCAGTCTCCAAATTCTGGGCCCCGAACAAAGGGCTTGGGTCAGCTTTATAGGGTCGTAGGTCGGGCCTGCTTTTGACACAAAAATAGTGGGCAGGGTTACAGAGGTTAGATAAGGTTACATATACATTCAGGTAGGTAAGCTGATACCTGAGATGGGGAATCTTCCTAAAATGGCTGCGGTTCCTACCTCAAGGGCCTTCCTCAGGGCCTTTGCACATGCTGTTCACTTCCCAGGAATGAACACTGAGGTGAGATTTGATCTGGGCCTTCTGGGGAAGAAGGCATAGGGCTCTTCTTCAGGGGGAATAGGGCCCAGAGAAAAGGTCAAGTGCTTTTCATTTTGCATTTGCCTTTTCTAGGCTGGGGCCATGGTATGTGGAGCATGGCCTTTCTACAGACCATAAGCCGCTTCTAACAGCAAGCAGAATGTTGGCACTATCCCATAACTCTGTAGACCTCTTAATTTTCGTTTTCATATTCATTGCTACATTCACCTTCACCGTACTATTATATAAGCAACAGCAAAGCAGACACAATCTGAGATTTACGGATGAGGGAAAAGCGGCAAGGTCAGGCTTTGCCGCTGACTCACGTCCCAGGCTGGGGTTGGTCGGCGTTCATTCTGATGACCCACCCTTAAAAGGCCAGAACCACTTCCCCACTTGAGAGGTCCTCCTTCGGGAGCTGAGAGGTGGTCCCTACGCCTTCGGCTTTGGCTGTTAGTTACTGAGTACCCCACACCACCTGGGCTCACCGCTCGCATGAACATAGACCAAGATGCTGCAACAAGGTCTCCCTGTGCAAACTGCTCCTCCTCTTGTGGCATTCTCACAGGGGGAAAAGAAAGGGGGTTATTGGTCTCTGGAGAATTCAAGAATGGAAGATCCTCGGGGGGGGGGGGAGGGAATAGGTGTGTGGACAGAAACTCACTACCCAGATCCCTCTTCAAGGAGGACTGCTGGCCCCTCTGCCAGGAGTGGGGTCAGCAGTAAGCCATAGGCTGTCAGCCCTTCAGAATCACTTCAGCCGCAGAGAAGCGGCTTATTCAAAACCAGGCCCATCCAGGGGCATCCCACACCCAGTGACTAATGAAGGCAAGAATATAAAGGCCAGGCTATTTTGGCCCAGTGTAAGACAAGTCTGAGGAGCCATTTCAGCTCCAGAGCTCCCCTGGGTGGAATCACCCAGGTTGTGGTCGGGCTTGCATCGCAGATCAACTTCTCTGCAACAGGCAATCTACCGGTGAGCTCCTCTCTGGAACTGAGAGGATGTCGGGGATGGAGCGCTGTGGCAGGAGCCCGCACTGCCTCTGGATGCTGGTTCCATGTGAGCCTGACCTTTCCCGTGACATGAATCCTGAGTCTATTCCCTTCCCCTTCCTCCTCCCTCCCCCTTGGGCCCCAGCACCCTCACCCTTTGTTTTATAAGTTTCCCCCAGGACGCAGAAGATACTGTTCACCAGCACAATTCACTGATCCATTGTTCCCACTACAAGCCAGTTAAACAAAGACAGGGCAGGGTAATAATTATCTCTCCAGATGGCAGCCAGCAGCCAACCCTGGGGGCATTAGATTTCTCAGCCTGACCCTATTGGGGCTCCTAGGAAACATATTACCCTTTCCCTCAGCCTCCCCAGATCAACTCAAGATAGCTCTGATCACTGAGAAGTGAGTAGGCCTTATTATAGGAGGGAATTAGATGGGATGAAAAAGCCACCTCGGGGTCAAGGACTGGGCATTTATTCTTCCATTACTCTCTTGGCTGTAGGATCAGAGGCAGCTTAATTTCTCTTGTTGGGTTTTCTTCATTTGTAAAAGGAAATAATAATGGATGCCTGTTTCAGTAAAAAGAATGCTTTCAGCTGCAAGTAACCAAAAATCTCAATTCATGTTGCCTTAAGTCATAAGGAGAGTTGTCACCTTACTCAGCAAAGTCTGAGGAGGTAGTTCCAGGTTTGGCTCAGCGATGCCAGGGCCCTAGTTTCCTTCCCTCTCTCAGGTCTGTCTTATTCAATTTAATGTGTGTTCCCCTCATGTTCACAGCATGGCTGCCCGTGGCAATCAGGGCTACATGCTTCCTCATTCGCACAGGCAGGAGGGAAAGAAGAGCTCCCTAGATAGGACTCTCGTCCTTGCCTTTAATCTGACTGAGCCAACTAGCCCATCCTTGTACCTGTAACTACTGCCAGGGGGTTGCCAGTTTCCAGTGGCTCAGAGTCATGAAGGTTTTCCTCTGAAGCTGGAGATTGTGTCAACCCGAGTTCTGTTTGAAAGAAGGAGTTGGGAGAATGAATGCTGGGTAGACTACTAACAGTGTCCTCTGCAAGTCCCGTCTAGATCACAAACACACTAGCATGATTTCTTCAATAGAGTAACCATTTTACGCCTCCAGGTGATGTGCAGAATAAAGTTGGGAAGCCACCTGTAACTGCAGGTGTTACTATGAAGAACGACGTGAGAAGGACTGAATGAAAGCCAAGTCATTTGGAGGGTATGCCTTATTTATTGTGAGACACTTGAATCTTTATTCTCATTGACCTGATACGGAATATTCGGGGTCTTCACATGATTT